>NC_069140.1:60292676-61727051 GCF_943734755.1 Anopheles moucheti
AGTACAAAGTTCGTATCGATGGACGAAATTAGTTGAAATAGACAGTTTTTGCATGGTAACACATTCCTGGTAGAACTACATAACAAAGTACCAAGTTCGTATCGGATGGACGAAATAAGTTGAAATAGACAGTTTTTGAATGGTAACACATTCCTGGTAGAACTACATAGCAAAGTACAAAGTTCGTATCGGATGGACGAAATTAGTTGAAATAGACAGTTTTTGCATGGTAACACATTCCTGGTAGAACTACGTAGCAAAGTACCAAGTTCGTATCGGATGGACGAAATTAGTTGAAATAGACAGTTTTTGCATGGTAACACATTCCTGGTAGAACTACATAGCAAAGTACAAAGTTCGTATCGGATGGACGAAATTAGTTGAAATAGACAGTTTTTGCATGGTAACACATTCCTGGTAGAACTACATAGCAAAGTACCAAGTTCGTATCGGATGGACGAAATAAGTTGAAATAGACAGTTTTTGCATGGTAACACACTCCTGGTAGAACTACATAACAAAGTACCAAGTTCGTATCGGATGGACGAAATTAGTTGAAATAGACAGTTTTTGCATGGTAACACACTCCTGGTAGAACTACATAGCAAAGTACAAAGTTCGTATCGGATGGACGAAATTAGTTGAAATAGACAGTTTTTGCATGGTAACACACTCCTGGTAGAACTACATAGCAAAGTACAAAGTTCGTATCGGATGGACGAAATTAGTTGAAATAGACAGTTTTTTGCATGGTAACTCACTCCTGGTAGAACTACATAGCAAAGTACAAAGTTCGTATCGGATGGACGAAATTAGTTGAAATAGACAGTTTTTGCATGGTAACACATTCCTGGTAGAACTACATAGCAAAGTACAAAGTTCGTATCGGATGGACGAAATTAGTTGAAATAGACAGTTTTTGCATGGTAACTCACTCCTGGTAGAACTACATAGCAAAGTACAAAGTTCGTATCGGATGGACGAAATTAGTTGAAATAGACAGTTTTTGCATGGTAACACACTCCTGGTAGAACTACATAGCAAAGTACAAAGTGCGTATCGGATGGACGAAATTAGTTAAAATAGACAGTTTTTGCATGGTAACACATTCCTGGTAGAACTACATAGCAAAGTACAAAGTTCGTATCGGATGGACGAAATTAGTTGAAATAGACAGTTTTTGCATGGTAACACATTCCTGGTAGAACTACATAGCAAAGTACAAAGTTCGTATCGGATGGACGAAATTAGTTGAAATAGACAGTTTTTGCATGGTAACACATTCCTGGTAGAACTACATAGCAAAGTACAAAGTTCGTATCGGATGGACGAAATTAGTTGAAATAAACAGTTTTTGCATGGTAACACACTCCTGGTAGAACTACATAGCAAAGTACAAAGTTCGTATCGGATGGACGAAATTAGTTGAAATAGACAGCTTTTGCATGGTAACACATTCCTGGTAGAACTACATAGCAAAGTACAAAGTTCGTATCGGATGGACGAATTTAGTTGAAATAGACAGTTTTTGCATGGTAACACATTCCTGGTAGAACTACATAGCAAAGTACAAAGTTCGTATCGGATGGACGAAATTAGTTGAAATAGACAGTTTTTGCATGGTAACACATTCCTGGTAGAACTACATAGCAAAGTACAAAGTTCGTATCGGATGGACGAAATCAGTTGAAATAGACAGTTTTTGCATGGTAACACATTCCTGGTAGAACTACATAGCAAAGTACAAAGTTCGTATCGGATGGACGAAATTAGTTGAAATAGACAGTTTTTGCATGGTAACACATTCCTGGTAGAACTACATAGCAAAGTACAAAGTTCGTATCGGATGGACGAAATTAGTTGAAATAGACAGTTTTTGCATGGTAACACATTCCTGGTAGAACTACATAGCAAAGTACAAAGTTCGTATCGGATGGATGAAATTAGTTGAAATAGACAGTTTTTGCATGGTAACACATTCCTGGTAGAACTACATAGCAAAGTACAAAGTTCGTATCGGATGGACGAAATTAGTTGAAATAGACAGTTTTTGCATGGTAACACATTCCTGGTAGAACTACATAGCAAAGTACAAAGTTCGTATCGGATGGACAAAATTAGTTGAAATAGACAGTTTTTGCATGGTAAACACATTCCTGGTAGAACTACATAGCAAAGTACAAAGTTCGTATCGCATGGACGAAATTAGTTGAAATAGACAGTTTTTGCATGGTAACACACTCCTGGTGGAACTTCATAGCAAAGTACAAAGTTCGTATCGGATGGACGAAATTAGTTGAAATAGACAGTTTTTGCATGGTAACACATTCCTGGTAGAACTACATAGCAAAGTACAAAGTTCGTATCGGATGGACGAAATTAGTTGAAATAGACAGTTTTTGCATGGTAACACATTCCTGGTAGAACTACATAGCAAAGTACAAAGTTCGTATCGGATGGACGAATTTAGTTGAAATAGACAGTTTTTGCATGGTAACACATTCCTGGTAGAACTACATAGCAAAGTACAAAGTTCGTATCGGATGGACAAAATTAGTTGAAATAGACAGTTTTTGCATGGTAACACATTCCTGGTAGAACTACATAGCAAAGTACAAAGTTCGTATCGCATGGTCGAAATTAGTTTAAATAGACAGTTTTTGCATGGTAGCACATTCCTGGTGGAACTTCATAGCAAAGTACAAAGTTCGTATCGGATGGACAAAATTAGTTGAAATAGACAGTTTTTGCATGGTAACACATTCCTGGTAGAACTACATAGCAAAGTACAAAGTTCGTATCGGATGGACGAATTTAGTTGAAATAGACAGTTTTTGCATGGTAACACATTCCTGGTAGAACTACATAGCAAAGTACAAAGTTCGTATCGGATGGACAAAATTAGTTGAAATAGACAGTTTTTGCATGGTAACACATTCCTGGTGGAACTTCATAGCAGAGTACAAAGTTCGTATCGGATGGACGAAATTAGTTGAAATACACAGTTTTTGCATGGTAACACATTCCTGGTGGAACGTCATATCAAAGTACAAAGTTCGTATCGGATGGACAAAATTAGTTGAAATAGACAGTTTTTGCATGGTAACACATTCCTGGTGGAACTTCATAGCAAAGTACAAAGATCGTATCGGATGGACAAAATTAGTTGAAATAGACAGTTTATGCATGGTAACACATTCCTGGTGGAACTTAATAGCAAAGTACAAAGTTCGTATCGGATGGACAAAATTAGTTGAAATAGACAGTTTTTGCATGAAAACTCATTCCTGGTGGAACTTCATAGCAAAGTACAAAGTTCGTATCGGATGGACGAAATTAGTTGAAATAGACAGTTTTTGCATGGTAACACATTCCTGGTAGAACTACATAGCAAAGTACAAAGTTCGTATCGGATGGACGAAATTAGTTGAAATAGACAGTTTTTGCATGGTAACACATTCCTGGTAGAACTACATAGCAAAGTACAAAGTTCGTATCGGATGGACGAATTTAGTTGAAATAGACAGTTTTTGCATGGTAACACATTCCTGGTAGAACTACATAGCAAAGTACAAAGTCGTATCGGATGGACGAATTTAGTTGAAATAGACAGTTTTTGCATGGTAACACATTCCTAGTAGAACTACATAGCAAAGTACAAAGTTCGTATCGGATGGACAAAATTAGTTGAAATAGACAGTTTTTGCATGGTAACACATTCCTGGTGGAACTTCATAGCAGAGTACAAAGTTCGTATCGGATGGACGAAATTAGTTGAAATACACAGTTTTTGCATGGTAACACATTCCTGGTGGAACGTCATATCAAAGTACAAAGTTCGTATCGGATGGACAAAATTAGTTGAAATAGACAGTTTTTGCATGGTAACACATTCCTGGTGGAACTTCATAGCAAAGTACAAAGATCGTATCGGATGGACAAAATTAGTTGAAATAGACAGTTTATGCATGGTAACACATTCCTGGTGGAACTTAATAGCAAAGTACAAAGTTCGTATCGGATGGACGAAATTAGTTGAAATAGACAGTTTTTGCATGGTAACACATTCCTGGTAGAACTACATAGCAAAGTACAAAGTTCGTATCGGATGGACGAAATTAGTTGAAATAGACAGTTTTTGCATGGTAACACATTCCTGGTAGAACTACATAGCAAAGTACAAAGTTCGTATCGGATGGACGAATTTAGTTGAAATAGACAGTTTTTGCATGGTAACACATTCCTGGTAGAACTACATAGCAAAGTACAAAGTTCGTATCGGATGGACAAAATTAGTTGAAATAGACAGTTTTTGCATGGTAACACATTCCTGGTGGAACTTCATAGCAGAGTACAAAGTTCGTATCGGATGGACGAAATTAGTTGAAATACACAGTTTTTGCATGGTAACACATTCCTGGTGGAACGTCATATCAAAGTACAAAGTTCGTATCGGAAGGACAAAATTAGTTGAAATAGACAGTTTTTGCATGGTAACACATTCCTGGTGGAACTTCATAGCAGAGTACAAAGTTCGTATCGGATGGACGAAATTAGTTGAAATACACAGTTTTTGCATGGTAACACATTCCTGGTGGAACGTCATATCAAAGTACAAAGTTCGTATCGGATGGACAAAATTAGTTGAAATAGACAGTTTTTGCATGGTAACACATTCCTGGTAGAACTACATAGCAAAGTACAAAGTTCGTATCGCATGGACGAAATTAGTTGAAATAGACAGTTTTTGCATGGTAACACACTCCTTTTAGAACTACATAGCAAAGTACAAAGTTCGTATTGGATGGACGAAATAAGTTGAAAAAGACAGTTTTTGCATGGTAACACATTCCTGGTAGAACTACATAGCAAAGTACAAAGTTCGTATCGGATGGACGAAATTAGTTGAAATAGACAGTTTTTGCATGGTAACACATTCCTGGTAGAACTACATAGCAAAGTACAAAGTTCGTATCGGATGGACGAATTTAGTTGAAATAGACAGTTTTTGCATGGTAACACATTCCTGGTAGAACTACATAGCAAAGCGCAAAGTTAGTATCGGATGGACGAAATTAGTTGAAATAGACAGTTTTTGCATGGTAACACACTCCTGGTAGAACTACATAGCAAAGTACAAAGTTCGTATCGGATGGACGAAATTAGTTGAAATAGACAGTTTTTGCATGGTAACACACTCCTGGTAGAACGTCATAGCAAAGTACAAAGTTCGTATCGGATGGACGAAATTAGTTGAAATAGACAGTTTTTGCATGGTAACACACTCCTGGTAGAACTACATAGCAAAGTACA
Source organism: Anopheles moucheti (assembly GCF_943734755.1). Lineage (NCBI taxonomy): Eukaryota > Metazoa > Arthropoda > Insecta > Diptera > Culicidae > Anopheles > Anopheles moucheti. Next base: position 60,297,990 of record NC_069140.1, read on the forward strand.
AAGTTCGTATCGGATGGACGAAATAAGTTGAAATAGACAGTTTTTGCATGGTAACACACTCCTGGTAGAACTACATAGCAAAGTACAAAGTTCGTATTGGATGGAAGAAATTAGTTGAAATAGACAGTTTTTGCATGATAACACATTCCTGATCGAACTACATAGCAAAGTACAAAGTTCGTATCGGATGGACGAAATTAGTTGAAATAGACAGTTTTTGCATGGTAACACACTCCTGGTAGAACTACATAGCAAAGTACAAAGTTCGTATCGGATGGACGAAATTAGTTGAAATAGACAGTTTTTGCATGGTAACACACTCCTGGTAGAACGTCATAGCAAAGTACAAAGTTCGTATCGGATGGACGAAATTAGTTGAAATAGACAGTTTTTGCATGGTAACACACTCCTGGTAGAACTACATAGCAAAGTACAAAGTTCGTATCGGATGGACGAAATAAGTTGAAATAGACAGTTTTTGCATGGTAACACACTCCTGGTAGAACGTCATAGCAAAGTACAAAGTTCGTATTGGATGGAAGAAATTAGTTGAAATAGACAGTTTTTGCATGGTAACACATTCCTGGTAGAACTACATAGCAAAGTACAAAGTTCGTATTGGATGGAAGAAATTAGTTGAAATAGACAGTTTTTGCATGATAACACATTCCTGATAGAACTACATAGCAAAGTACAAAGTTCGTATCGGATGGACGAAATAAGTTGAAATAGACAGTTTTTGCATGGTAACACATTCCTGGTAGAACTACATAGCAAAGTACAAAGTTCGTATCGCATGGACGAAATAAGTTGAAATAGACAGTTTTTGCATGGTAACACATTCCTGGTAGAACTACATAGCAAAGTACAAAGTTCGTATCGGATGGACGCAATTAGTTGAAGTAGACAGTTTTTGCATGGTAACACATTCCTGATAGAACTACATAGCAAAGTACAAAGTTCGTATCGGATGGACGAATTTAGTTGAAATAGACAGTTTTTGCATGGTAACACATTCCTGGTAGAACTACATAGCAAAGTACAAAGTTCGTATCGGATGGACGAAATTAGTTGAAATAGACAGTTTTTGCATGGTAACACATTCCTGGTAGAACTACATAGCAAAGTACAAAGTTCGTATCGGATGGACGAAATTAGTTGAAATAGACAGTTTTTGCATGGTAACACATTCCTGGTAGAACTACATAGCAAAGTACAAAGTTCGTCTCGGATGGACGAAATTAGTTGAAATAGACAGTTTTTGCATGGTAACACATTCCTGGTAGAACTACGTAGCAAAGTACCAAGTTCGTATCGGATGGACGAAATTAGTTGAAATAGACAGTTTTTGCATGGTAACACACTCCTGGTAGAACGTCATAGCAAAGTACAAAGTTCGTATCGGATGGACAAAATTAGTTGAAATAGACAGTTTTTGCATGGTAACACATTCCTGGTAGAACTACATAGCAAAGTACAAAGTTCGTATCGGATGGACGAAATTAGTTGAAATAGACAGTTTTTGCATGGTAACACATTCCTGGTAGAACTACATAGCAAAGTACAAAGTTCGTATCGGATGGACGAAATAAGTTGAAATAGACAGTTTTTGCATGGTAACACACTCCTGGTAGAACGTCATAGCAAAGTACAAAGTTCGTATCGGATGGACAAAATTAGTTGAAATAGACAGTTTTTGCATGGTAACACATTCCTGGTAGAACTACATAGCAAAGTACAAAGTTCGTATCGGATGGACGAAATTAGTTGAAATAGACAGTTTTTGCATGGTAACACACTCCTCGTATAACTACATAGCAAAGTACAAAGTTCGTATCGGATGGATGAAATTAGTTGAAATAGACAGTTTTTGCATGGTAACACATTCCTGGTAGAACTACATAGCAAAGTACAAAGTTCGTATCGGATGGACGAAATTAGTTAAAATAGACAGTTTTTGCATGGTAACACACTCCTGGTAGAACTACATAGCAAAGTACAAAGTTCGTCTCGGATGGACGAAATTAGTTGAAATAGACAGTTTTTGCATGGTAACACATTCCTGGTAGAACTACATAGCAAAGTACCAAGTTCGTATCGGATGGACGAAATTAGTTGAAATAGACAGTTTTTGCATGGTAACACATTCCTGGTAGAACTACGTAGCAAAGTACCAAGTTCGTATCGGATGGACGAAATTAGTTGAAATAGACAGTTTTTGCATGGTAACACATTCCTGGTAGAACTACATAGCAAAGTACAAAGTTCGTATCGGATGGACGAAATTAGTTGAAATAGACAGTTTTTGCATGGTAACACATTCCTGGTAGAACTACATAGCAAAGTACCAAGTTCGTATCGGATGGACGAAATTAGTTGAAATAGACAGTTTTTGCATGGTAACACATTCCTGGTAGAACTACATAACAAAGTACCAAGTTCGTATCGGATGGACGAAATAAGTTGAAATAGACAGTTTTTGAATGGTAACACATTCCTGGTAGAACTACATAGCAAAGTACAAAGTTCGTATCGGATGGACGAAATAAGTTGAAATAGACAGTTTTTGCATGGTAACACATTCCTGGTAGAACTACATAGAAAAGTACCAAGTTCGTATCGGATGGACGAAATTAGTTGAAATAGACAGTTTTTGCATGGTAACACATTCCTGGTAGAACTACATAACAAAGTACCAAGTTCGTATCGGATGGACGAAATTAGTTGAAATAGACAGTTTTTGCATGGTAACACACTCCTGGTAGAACTACATAGCAAAGTACAAAGTTCGTATCGGATGGACGAAATTAGTTGAAATAGACAGTTTTTGCATGGTAACACATTCCTGGTAGAACTACATAACAAAGTACCAAGTTCGTATCGGATGGACGAAATAAGTTGAAATAGACAGTTTTTGAATGGTAACACATTCCTGGTAGAACTACATAGCAAAGTACAAAGTTCGTATCGGATGGACGAAATTAGTTGAAATAGACAGTTTTTGCATGGTAACACATTCCTGGTAGAACTACGTAGCAAAGTACCAAGTTCGTATCGGATGGACGAAATTAGTTGAAATAGACAGTTTTTGCATGGTAACACATTCCTGGTAGAACTACATAGCAAAGTACAAAGTTCGTATCGGATGGACGAAATTAGTTGAAATAGACAGTTTTTGCATGGTAACACATTCCTGGTAGAACTACATAGCAAAGTACCAAGTTCGTATCGGATGGACGAAATAAGTTGAAATAGACAGTTTTTGCATGGTAACACACTCCTGGTAGAACTACATAACAAAGTACCAAGTTCGTATCGGATGGACGAAATTAGTTGAAATAGACAGTTTTTGCATGGTAACACACTCCTGGTAGAACTACATAGCAAAGTACAAAGTTCGTATCGGATGGACGAAATTAGTTGAAATAGACAGTTTTTGCATGGTAACACACTCCTGGTAGAACTACATAGCAAAGTACAAAGTTCGTATCGGATGGACGAAATTAGTTGAAATAGACAGTTTTTGCATGGTAACACATTCCTGGTAGAACTACATAGCAAAGTACAAAGTTCGTATCGGATGGACGAAATTAGTTGAAATAGACAGTTTTTGCATGGTAACACACTCCTGGTAGAACTACATAGCAAAGTACAAAGTTCGTATCGGATGGACGAAATTAGTTGAAATAGACAGTTTTTGCATGGTAACACATTCCTGGTAGAACTACATAGCAAAGTACCAAGTTCGTATCGGATGGACGAAATTAGTTGAAATAGACAGTTTTTGAATGGTAACACATTCCTGGTAGAACTACATAGCAAAGTACCAAGTTCGTATCGGATGGACGAAATAAGTTGAAATAGACAGTTTTTGAATGGTAACACATTCCTGGTAGAACTACATAGCAAAGTACAAAGTTCGTATCGGATGGACGAAATTAGTTGAAATAGACAGTTTTTGCATGGTAACACATTCCTGGTAGAACTACATAGCAAAGTACAAAGTTCGTATCGGATGGACGAAATTAGTTGAAATAGACAGTTTTTGCATGGTAACACATTCCTGGTAGAACTACATAACAAAGTACCAAGTTCGTATCGGATGGACGAAATTAGTTGAAATAGACAGTTTTTGCATGGTAACACACTCCTGGTAGAACTACATAGCAAAGTACAAAGTTCGTATCGGATGGACGAAATTAGTTGAAATAGACAGTTTTTGCATGGTAACACATTCCTGGTAGAACTACATAGCAAAGTACAAAGTTCGTATCGGATGGACGAAATTAGTTGAAATAGACAGTTTTTGCATGGTAACACACTCCTGGTAGAACTACATAACAAAGTACCAAGTTCGTATCGGATGGACGAAATTAGTTGAAATAGACAGTTTTTGCATGGTAACACACTCCTGGTAGAACTACATAGCAAAGTACAAAGTTCGTATCGGATGGACGAAATTAGTTGAAATAGACAGTTTTTGCATGGTAACACACTCCTGGTAGAACTACATAGCAAAGTACAAAGTTCGTATCGGATGGACGAAATTAGTTGAAATAGACAGTTTTTGCATGGTAACACATTCCTGGTAGAACTACATAGCAAAGTACAAAGTTCGTATCGGATGGACGAAATTAATTGAAATAGACAGTTTTTGCATGGTAACACACTCCTGGTAGAACTACATAGCAAAGTACAAAGTTCGTATCGGATGGACGAAATTAGTTGAAATAGACAGTTTTTGCATGGTAACACATTCCTGGTAGAACTACATAGCAAAGTACCAAGTTCGTATCGGATGGACGAAATTAGTTGAAATAGACAGTTTTTGCATGGTAACACATTCCTGGTAGAACTACATAGCAAAGTACAAAGTTCGTATCGGATGGACGAAATTAGTTGAAATAGACAGTTTTTGCATGGTAACACACTCCTGGTAGAACTACATAGCAAAGTACAAAGTTCGTATCGGATGGACGAAATTAGTTGAAATAGACAGTTTTTGCATGGTAACACATTCCTGGTAGAACTACATAGCAAAGTACAAAGTTCGTATCGGATGGACGAAATTAGTTGAAATAGACAGTTTTTGAATGGTAACACATTCCTGGTAGAACTACATAGCAAAGTACCAAGTTCGTATCGGATGGACGAAATAAGTTGAAATAGACAGTTTTTGAATGGTAACACATTCCTGGTAGAACTACATAGCAAAGTACAAAGTTCGTATCGGATGGACGAAATTAGTTGAAATAGACAGTTTTTGCATGGTAACACATTCCTGGTAGAACTACATAGCAAAGTACCAAGTTCGTATCGGATGGACGAAATTTGTTGAAATAGACAGTTTTTGCATGGTAACACACTCCTGGTAGAACTACATAGCAAAGTACCAAGTTCGTATCGGATGGACGAAATTAGTTGAAATAGACAGTTTTTGCATGGTAACACATTCCTGGTAGAACTACATAGCAAAGTACCAAGTTCGTATCGGATGGACGAAATAAGTTGAAATAGACAGTTTTTGCATGGTAACACACTCCTGGTAGAACTACATAGCAAAGTACAAAGTTCGTATCGGATGGACGAAATTAGTTGAAATAGACAGTTTTTGCATGGTAACACATTCCTGGTAGAACTACATAGCAAAGTACAAAGTTCGTATCGGATGGACGAAATTAGTTGAAATAGACAGTTTTTGCATGGTAACACATTCCTGGTAGAACTACATAGCAAAGTACCAAGTTCGTATCGGATGGACGAAATAAGTTGAAATAGACAGTTTTTGCATGGTAACACATTCCTGGTAGAACTACATAGCAAAGTACCAAGTTCGTATCGGATGGACGAAATCAGTTGAAATAGACAGTTTTTGCATGGTAACACATTCCTGGTAGAACTACATAACAAAGTACCAAGTTCGTATCGGATGGACGAAATAAGTTGAAATAGACAGTTTTTGAATGGTAACACATTCCTGGTAGAACTACATAGCAAAGTACAAAGTTCGTATCGGATGGACGAAATTAGTTGAAATAGACAGTTTTTGCATGGTAACACATTCCTGGTAGAACTACATAGCAAAGTACAAAGTTCGTATCGGATGGACGAAATTAGTTGAAATAGACAGTTTTTGCATGGTAACACATTCCTGGTAGAACTACGTAGCAAAGTACCAAGTTCGTATCGGATGGACGAAATTAGTTGAAATAGACAGTTTTTGCATGGTAACACATTCCTGGTAGAACTACATAGCAAAGTACAAAGTTCGTATCGGATGGACGAAATTAGTTAAAATAGACAGTTTTTGCATGGTAACACATTCCTGGTAGAACTACATAGCAAAGTACCAAGTTCGTATCGGATGGACGAAATTAGTTGAAATAGACAGTTTTTGCATGGTAACACATTCCTGGTAGAACTACATAACAAAGTACCAAGTTCGTATCGGATGGACGAAATTAGTTGAAATAGACAGTTTTTGAATGGTAACACATTCCTGGTAGAACTACATAGCAAAGTACAAAGTTCGTATCGGATGGACGAAATTAGTTGAAATAGACAGTTTTTGCATGGTAACACATTCCTGGTAGAACTACATAGCAAAGTACAAAGTTCGTATTGGATGGAAGAAATTAGTTGAAATAGACAGTTTTTGCATGGTAACACATTCCTGGTAGAACTACATAGCAAAGTACAAAGTTCGTATTGGATGGAAGAAATTAGTTGAAATAGACAGTTTTTGCATGATAACACATTCCTGATAGAACTACATAGCAAAGTACAAAGTTCGTATCGGATGGACGAAATAAGTTGAAATAGACAGTTTTTGCATGGTAACACACTCCTGGTAGAACTACATAGCAAAGTACAAAGTTCGTATTGGATGGAAGAAATTAGTTGAAATAGACAGTTTTTGCATGATAACACATTCCTGATAGAACTACATAGCAAAGTACAAAGTTCGTATCGGATGGACGAAATTAGTTGAAATAGACAGCTTTTGCATGGTAACACACTCCTGGTAGAACTACATAGCAAAGTACAAAGTTCGTATCGGATGGACGAAATTAGTTGAAATAGACAGTTTTTGCATGGTAACACACTCCTGGTAGAACGTCATAGCAAAGTACAAAGTTCGTATCGGATGGACGAAATTAGTTGAAATAGACAGTTTTTGCATGGTAACACACTCCTGGTAGAACTACATAGCAAAGTACGAAGTTCGTATCGGATGGACGAAATAAGTTGAAATAGACAGTTTTTGCATGGTAACACACTCCTGGTAGAACGTCATAGCAAAGTACAAAGTTCGTATTGGATGGAAGAAATTAGTTGAAATAGACAGTTTTTGCATGGTAACACATTCCTGGTAGAACTACATAGCAAAGTACAAAGTTCGTATTGGATGGAAGAAATTAGTTGAAATAGACAGTTTTTGCATGATAACACATTCCTGATAGAACTACATAGCAAAGTACAAAGTTCGTATCGGATGGACGAAATAAGTTGAAATAGACAGTTTTTGCATGGTAACACATTCCTGGTAGAACTACATAGCAAAGTACAAAGTTCGTATCGCATGGACGAAATTAGTTGAAATAGACAGTTTTCGCATGGTAACACACTCCTGGTAGAACTACATAGCAAAGTACAAAGTTCGTATCGGATGGACGAAATTAGTTGAAATAGACAGTTTTTGCATGGTAACACACTCCTGGTAGAACTACATAGCAAAGTACAAAGTTCGTATCGGATGGACGAAATTAGTTGAAATAGACAGTTTTTGCATGGTAACACACTCCTGGTAGAACTACATAGCAAAGTACAAAGTTCGTATCGGATGGACGAAATTAGTTGAAATAGACAGTTTTTGCATGGTAACACATTCCTGGTAGAACTACATAGCAAAGTACAAAGTTCGTATCGGATGGACGAAATTAGTTGAAATAGACAGTTTTTGCATGGTAACACATTCCTGGTAGAACTACATAGCAAAGTACAAAGTTCGTATCGGATGGACGAAATTAGTTGAAATAGACAGTTTTTGCATGGTAACACATTCCTGGTAGAACTACATAGCAAAGTACAAAGTTCGTCTCGGATGGACGAAATTAGTTGAAATAGACAGTTTTTGCATGGTAACACATTCCTGGTAGAACTACGTAGCAAAGTACCAAGTTCGTATCGGATGGACGAAATTAGTTGAAATAGACAGTTTTTGCATGGTAACACACTCCTGGTAGAACTACATAGCAAAGTACAAAGTTCGTATCGGATGGACGAAATAAGTTGAAATAGACAGTTTTTGCATGGTAACACACTCCTGGTAGAACGTCATAGCAAAGTACAAAGTTCGTATCGGATGGACAAAATTAGTTGAAATAGACAGTTTTTGCATGGTAACACATTCCTGGTAGAACTACATAGCAAAGTACAAAGTTCGTATCGGATGGACGAAATTAGTTGAAATAGACAGTTTTTGCATGGTAACACATTCCTGGTAGAACTACATAGCAAAGTACAAAGTTCGTATCGGATGGACGAAATTAGTTGAAATAGACAGTTTTTGCATGGTAACACACTCCTGGTAGAACGTCATAGCAAAGTACAAAGTTCGTATCGGATGGACAAAATTAGTTGAAATAGACAGTTTTTGCATGGTAACACATTCCTGGTAGAACTACATAGCAAAGTACAAAGTTCGTATCGGATGGACGAAATTAGTTGAAATAGACAGTTTTTGCATGGTAACACATTCCTGGTAGAACTACATAGCAAAGTACAAAGTTCGTATCGGATGGACGAAATTAGTTGAAATAGACAGTTTTTGCATGGTAACACATTCCTGGTAGAACTACATAGCAAAGTACAAAGTTCGTCTCGGATGGACGAAATTAGTTGAAATAGACAGTTTTTGCATGGTAACACATTCCTGGTAGAACTACGTAGCAAAGTACCAAGTTCGTATCGGATGGACGAAATTAGTTGAAATAGACAGTTTTTGCATGGTAACACATTCCTGGTAGAACTACATAGCAAAGTACAAAGTTCGTATCGGATGGACGAAATAAGTTGAAATAGACAGTTTTTGCATGGTAACACACTCCTGGTAGAACGTCATAGCAAAGTACAAAGTTCGTATCGGATGGACAAAATTAGTTGAAATAGACAGTTTTTGCATGGTAACACATTCCTGGTAGAACTACATAGCAAAGTACAAAGTTCGTATCGGATGGACGAAATTAGTTGAAATAGACAGTTTTTGCATGGTAACACACTCCTCGTATAACTACATAGCAAAGTACAAAGTTCGTATCGGATGGATGAAATTAGTTGAAATAGACAGTTTTTGCATGGTAACACACTCCTGGTAGAACTACATAACAAAGTACCAAGTTCGTATCGGATGGACGAAATTAGTTGAAATAGACAGTTTTTGCATGGTAACACACTCCTGGTAGAACTACATAGCAAAGTACAAAGTTCGTCTCGGATGGACGAAATTAGTTGAAATAGACAGTTTTTGCATGGTAACACATTCCTGGTAGAACTACATAGCAAAGTACCAAGTTCGTATCGGATGGACGAAATTAGTTGAAATAGACAGTTTTTGCATGGTAACACATTCCTGGTAGAACTACGTAGCAAAGTACCAAGTTCGTATCGGATGGACGAAATTAGTTGAAATAGACAGTTTTTGCATGGTAACACATTCCTGGTAGAACTACATAGCAAAGTACAAAGTTCGTATCGGATGGACGAAATTAGTTGAAATAGACAGTTTTTGCATGGTAACACATTCCTGGTAGAACTACATAGCAAAGTACCAAGTTCGTATCGGATGGACGAAATTAGTTGAAATAGACAGTTTTTGCATGGTAACACATTCCTGGTAGAACTACATAACAAAGTACCAAGTTCGTATCGGATGGACGAAATAAGTTGAAATAGACAGTTTTTGAATGGTAACACATTCCTGGTAGAACTACATAGCAAAGTACAAAGTTCGTATCGGATGGACGAAATTAGTTGAAATAGACAGTTTTTGCATGGTAACACATTCCTGGTAGAACTACATAGCAAAGTACCAAGTTCGTATCGGATGGACGAAATTAGTTGAAATAGACAGTTTTTGCATGGTAACACATTCCTGGTAGAACTACATAACAAAGTACCAAGTTCGTATCGGATGGACGAAATTAGTTGAAATAGACAGTTTTTGCATGGTAACACACTCCTGGTAGAACTACATAGCAAAGTACAAAGTTCGTCTCGGATGGACGAAATTAGTTGAAATAGACAGTTTTTGCATGGTAACACACTCCTGGTAGAACTACATAGCAAAGTACCAAGTTCGTATCGGATGGACGAAATTAGTTGAAATAGACAGTTTTTGCATGGTAACACACTCCTGGTAGAACTACGTAGCAAAGTACCAAGTTCGTATCGGATGGACGAAATTAGTTGAAATAGACAGTTTTTGCATGGTAACACATTCCTGGTAGAACTACATAGCAAAGTACAAAGTTCGTATCGGATGGACGAAATTAGTTGAAATAGACAGTTTTTGCATGGTAACACATTCCTGGTAGAACTACATAGCAAAGTACCAAGTTCGTATCGGATGGACGAAATAAGTTGAAATAGACAGTTTTTGCATGGTAACACACTCCTGGTAGAACTACATAACAAAGTACCAAGTTCGTATCGGATGGACGAAATTAGTTGAAATAGACAGTTTTTGCATGGTAACACACTCCTGGTAGAACTACATAGCATAGTACAAAGTTCGTATCGGATGGACGAAATTAGTTGAAATAGACAGTTTTTGCATGGTAACACACTCCTGGTAGAACTACATAGCAAAGTACAAAGTTCGTATCGGATGGACGAAATTAGTTGAAAAAGACAGTTTTTGCATGGTAACACACTCCTGGTAGAACTACATAGCAAAGTACAAAGTTCGTATCGGATGGACGAAATTAGTTGAAATAGACAGTTTTTGCATGGTAACACATTCCTGGTAGAACTACATAGCAAAGTACAAAGTTCGTATCGGATGGACGAAATTAGTTGAAATAGACAGTTTTTGCATGGTAACACATTCCTGGTAGAACTACATAGCATAGTACAAAGTTCGTATCGGATGGACGAAATTAGTTGAAATAGACAGTTTTTGCATGGTAACACATTCCTGGTAGAACTACATAGCAAAGTACAAAGTTCGTATCGGATGGACGAAATTAGTTGAAATAGACAGTTTTTGCATGGTAACACACTCCTGGTAGAACTACATAGCATAGTACAAAGTTCGTATCGGATGGACGAAATTAGTTGAAATAGACAGTTTTTGCATGGTAACACACTCCTGGTAGAACTACATAGCAAAGTACAAAGTTCGTATCGGATGGACGAAATTAGTTGAAATAGACAGTTTTTGCATGGTAACACACTCCTGGTAGAACTACATAGCAAAGTACAAAGTTCGTATCGGATGGACGAAATTAGTTGAAATAGACAGTTTTTGCATGGTAACACACTCCTGGTAGAACTACATAGCAAAGTACAAAGTTCGTATCGGATGGACGAAATTAGTTGAAATAGACAGTTTTTGCATGGTAACACATTCCTGGTAGAACTACATAGCAAAGTACAAAGTTCGTATCGGATGGACGAAATTAGTTGAAATAGACAGTTTTTGCATGGTAACACACTCCTGGTAGAACTACATAGCAAAGTACAAAGTTCGTATCGGATGGACGAAATTAGTTGAAATAGACAGTTTTTGCATGGTAACACACTCCTGGTAGAACTACATAGCAAAGTACAAAGTTCGTATCGGATGGACGAAATAAGTTGAAATAGACAGTTTTTGCATGGTAACACACTCCTGGTAGAACTACATAGCAAAGTACAAAGTTCGTATCGGATGGACGAAATTAGTTGAAATAGACAGTTTTTGCATGGTAACACACTCCTGGTAGAACTACATAGCAAAGTACAAAGTTCGTATCGGATGGACGAAATTAGTTGAAATAGACAGTTTTTGCATGGTAACACACTCCTGGTAGAACTACATAGCAAAGTACAAAGTTCGTATCGGATGGACGAAATTAGTTGAAATAGACAGTTTTTGCATGGTAACACATTCCTGGTAGAACTACATAGCAAAGTACAAAGTTCGTATCGGATGGACGAAATTAGTTGAAATAGACAGTTTTTGCATGGTAACACACTCCTGGTAGAACTACATAGCAAAGTACAAAGTTCGTATCGGATGGACGAAATTAGTTGAAATAGACAGTTTTTGCATGGTAACACACTCCTGGTAGAACTACATAGCAAAGTACAAAGTTCGTATCGGATGGACGAAATTAGTTGAAATAGACAGTTTTTGCATGGTAACACACTCCTGGTAGAACTACATAGCAAAGTACAAAGTTCGTATCGGATGGACGAAATTAGTTGAAATAGACAGTTTTTGCATGGTAACACACTCCTGGTAGAACTACATAGCAAAGTACAAAGTTCGTATCGGATGGACAAAATTAGTTGAAATAGACAGTTTTTGCATGGTAACACACTCCTGGTAGAACTACATAGCAAAGTACAAAGTTCGTATCGGATGGACGAAATTAGTTGAAATAGACAGTTTTTGCATGGTAACACACTCCTGGTAGAACTACATAGCAAAGTACAAAGTTCGTAACGGATGGACGAAATTAGTTGAAATAGACAGTTTTTGCATGGTAACACACTCCTGGTAGAACTACATAGCAAAGTACAAAGTTCGTATCAGATGGACGAAATTAGTTGAAATAGACAGTTTTTGCATGGTAACACACTCCTGGTAGAACTACATAGCAAAGTACAAAGTTCGTATCGGATGGACGAAATTAGTTGAAATAGACAGTTTTTGCATGGTAACACACTCCTGGTAGAACTACATAGCAAAGTACAAAGTTCGTATCGGATGGACGAAATTAGTTGAAATAGACAGTTTTTGCATGGTAACACACTCCTGGTAGAACTACATAGCAAAGTACAAAGTTCGTATCGGATGGACGAAATTAGTTGAAATAGACAGTTTTTGCATGGTAACACACTCCTGGTAGAACTACATAGCAAAGTACAAAGTTCGTATCGGATGGACGAAATTAGTTGAAATAGACAGTTTTTGCATGGTAACACACTCCTGGTAGAACTACATAGCAAAGTACAAAGTTCGTATCGGATGGACGAAATTAGTTGAAATAGACAGTTTTTGCATGGTAACACACTCCTGGTAGAACTACATAGCAAAGTACAAAGTTCGTATCGGATGGACGAAATTAGTTGAAATAGACAATTTTTGCATGGTAACACACTCCTGGTAGAACTACATAGCAAAGTACAAAGTTCGTATCGGATGGACGAAATTAGTTGAAATAGACAGTTTTTGCATGGTAACACACTCCTGGTAGAACTACATAGCAAAGTACAAAGTTCGTATCGGATGGACGAAATTAGTTGAAATAGACAGTTTTTGCATGGTAACACATTCCTGGTAGAACTACATAGCAAAGTACAAAGTTCGTATCGGATGGACGAAATTAGTTGAAATAGACAGTTTTTGCATGGTAACACACTCCTGGTAGAACTACATAGCAAAGTACAAAGTTCGTATCGGATGGACGAAATTAGTTGAAATAGACAGTTTTTGCATGGTAACACATTCCTGGTAGAACTACATAGCAAAGTACAAAGTTCGTATCGGATGGACGAAATTAGTTGAAATAGACAGTTTTTGCATGGTAACACACTCCTGGTAGAACTACATAGCAAAGTACAAAGTTCGTATCGGATGGACGAAATTAGTTGAAATAGACAGTTTTTGCATGGTAACACACTCCTGGTAGAACTACATAGCAAAGTACAAAGTTCGTATCGGATGGACGAAATAAGTTGAAATAGACAGTTTTTGCATGGTAACACATTCCTGGTAGAACTACATAGCAAAGTACAAAGTTCGTATCGGATGGACGAAATTAGTTGAAATAGACAGTTTTTGCATGGTAACACACTCCTGGTAGAACTACATAGCAAAGTACAAAGTTCGTATCGGATGGACGAAATTAGTTGAAATAGACAGTTTTTGCATGGTAACACATTCCTGGTAGAACTACATAGCAAAGTACAGAGTTCGTATCGGATGGACGAAATTAGTTGAAATAGACAGTTTTTGCATGGTAACACACTCCTGGTAGAACTACATAGCAAAGTACAAAGTTCGTATCGGATGGACGAAATTAGTTGAAATAGACAGTTTTTGTATGGTAACACACTCCTGGTAGAACTACATAGCAAAGTACAAAGTTCGTATCGGATGGACGAAATTAGTTGAAATAGACAGTTTTTGCATGGTAACACACTCCTGGTAGAACTACATAGCAAAGTACAAAGTTCGTATCGGATGGACGAAATTAGTTGAAATAGACAGTTTTTGCATGGTAACACACTCCTGGTAGAACTACATAGCAAAGTACAAAGTTCGTATCGGATGGACGAAATTAGTTGAAATAGACAGTTTTTGCATGGTAACACACTCCTGGTAGAACTACATAGCAAAGTACAAAGTTCGTATCGGATGGACGAAATTAGTTGAAATAGACAGTTTTTGCATGGTAACACACTCCTGGTAGAACTACATAGCAAAGTACAAAGTTCGTATCGGATGGACGAAATTAGTTGAAATAGACAGTTTTTGCATGGTAACACACTCCTGGTAGAACTACATAGCAAAGTACAAAATTCGTAACGGATGGACGAAATTAGTTGAAATAGACAGTTTTTGCATGGTAACACACTCCTGGTAGAACTACATAGCAAAGTACAAAGTTCGTTTAAGATGGACGAAATTAGTTGAAATAGACAGTTTTTGCATGGTAACACACTCCTGGTAGAACTACATAGCAAAGTACAAAGTTCGTATCGGATGGACGAAATTAGTTGAAATAGACAGTTTTTGCATGGTAACACACTCCTGGTAGAACTACATAGCAAAGTACAAAGTTCGTATCGGATGGACGAAATTAGTTGAAATAGACAGTTTTTGCATGGTAACACATTCCTGGTAGAACTACATAGCAAAGTACAAAGTTCGTATCGGATGGACGAAATTAGTTGAAATAGACAGTTTTTGCATGGTAACACACTCCTGGTAGAACTACATAGCAAAGTACAAAGTTCGTATCGGATGGACGAAATTAGTTGAAATAGACAGTTTTTGCATGGTAACACACTCCTGGTAGAACTACATAGCAAAGTACAAAGTTCTTATCGGATGGACGAAATTAGTTGAAATAGACAGTTTTTGCATGGTAACACACTCCTGGTAGAACTACATAGCAAAGTACAAAGTTCGTATCGGATGGACGAAATCAGTTGAAATAGACAGTTTTTGCATGGTAACACACTCCTGGTAGAACTACATAGCAAAGTACAAAGTTCGTATCGGATGGACGAAATTAGTTGAAATAGACAGTTTTTGCATGGTAACACACTCCTGGTAGAACTACATAGCAAAGTACAAAGTTCGTATCGGATGGACGAAATTAGTTGAAATAGACAGTTTTTGCATGGTAACACACTCCTGGTAGAACTACATAGCAAAGTACAAAATTCGTAACGGATGGACGAAATTAGTTGAAATAGACAGTTTTTGCATGGTAACACACTCCTGGTAGAACTACATAGCAAAGTACAAAGTTCGTTTAAGATGGACGAAATTAGTTGAAATAGACAGTTTTTGCATGGTAACACACTCCTGGTAGAACTACATAGCAAAGTACAAAGTTCGTATCGGATGGACGAAATTAGTTGAAATAGACAGTTTTTGCATGGTAACACACTCCTGGTAGAACTACATAGCAAAGTACAAAGTTCGTATCGGATGGACGAAATTAGTTGAAATAGACAGTTTTTGCATGGTAACACATTCCTGGTAGAACTACATAGCAAAGTACAAAGTTCGTATCGGATGGACGAAATTAGTTGAAATAGACAGTTTTTGCATGGTAACACACTCCTGGTAGAACTACATAGCAAAGTACAAAGTTCGTATCGGATGGACGAAATTAGTTGAAATAGACAGTTTTTGCATGGTAACACACTCCTGGTAGAACTACATAGCAAAGTACAAAGTTCTTATCGGATGGACGAAATTAGTTGAAATAGACAGTTTTTGCATGGTAACACACTCCTGGTAGAACTACATAGCAAAGTACAAAGTTCGTATCGGATGGACGAAATTAGTTGAAATAGACAGTTTTTGCATGGTAACACACTCCTGGTAGAACTACATAGCAAAGTACAAAGTTCGTATCGGATGGACGAAATTAGTTGAAATAGACAGTTTTTGCATGGTAACACATTCCTGGTAGAACTACATAGCAAAGTACAAAGTTCGTATCGGATGGACGAAATTAGTTGAAATAGACAGTTTTTGCATGGTAACACACTCCTGGTAGAACTACATAGCAAAGTACAAAGTTCGTATCGGATGGACGAAATTAGTTGAAATAGACAGTTTTTGCATGGTAACACACTCCTGGTAGAACTACATAGCAAAGTACAAAGTTCGTATCGGATGGACGAAATAAGTTGAAATAGACAGTTTTTGCATGGTAACACATTCCTGGTAGAACTACATAGCAAAGTACAAAGTTCGTATCGGATGGACGAAATTAGTTGAAATAGACAGTTTTTGCATGGTAACACACTCCTGGTAGAACTACATAGCAAAGTACAAAATTCGTAACGGATGGACGAAATTAGTTGAAATAGACAGTTTTTGCATGGTAACACATTCCTGGTAGAACTACATAGCAAAGTACAAAGTTCGTATCGGATGGACGAAATTAGTTGAAATAGACAGTTTTTGCATGGTAACACACTCCTGGTAGAACTACATAGCAAAGTACAAAGTTCGTATCGGATGGACGAAATTAGTTGAAATAGACAGTTTTTGCATGGTAACACACTCCTGGTAGAACTACATAGCAAAGTACAAAGTTCGTATCGGATGGACGAAATTAGTTGAAATAGACAGTTTTTGCATGGTAACACACTCCTGGTAGAACTACATAGCAAAGTACAAAATTCGTAACGGATGGACGAAATTAATTGAAATAGACAGTTTTTGCATGGTAACACACTCCTGGTAGAACTACATAGCAAAGTACAAAGTTCGTTTAAGATGGACGAAATTAGTTGAAATAGACAGTTTTTGCATGGTAACACACTCCTGGTAGAACTACATAGCAAAGTACAAAGTTCGTATCGGATGGACGAAATTAGTTGAAATAGACAGTTTTTGCATGGTAACACACTCCTGGTAGAACTACATAGCAAAGTACAAAGTTCGTATCGGATGGACGAAATTAGTTGAAATAGACAGTTTTTGCATGGTAACACATTCCTGGTAGAACTACATAGCAAAGTACAAAGTTCGTATCGGATGGACGAAATTAGTTGAAATAGACAGTTTTTGCATGGTAACACACTCCTGGTAGAACTACATAGCAAAGTACAAAGTTCGTATCGGATGGACGAAATTAGTTGAAATAGACAGTTTTTGCATGGTAACACACTCCTGGTAGAACTACATAGCAAAGTACAAAGTTCTTATCGGATGGACGAAATTAGTTGAAATAGACAGTTTTTGCATGGTAACACACTCCTGGTAGAACTACATAGCAAAGTACAAAGTTCGTATCGGATGGACGAAATTAGTTGAAATAGACAGTTTTTGCATGGTAACACACTCCTGGTAGAACTACATAGCAAAGTACAAAGTTCGTATCGGATGGACGAAATTAGTTGAAATAGACAGTTTTTGCATGGTAACACATTCCTGGTAGAACTACATAGCAAAGTACAAAGTTCGTATCGGATGGACGAAATTAGTTGAAATAGACAGTTTTTGCATGGTAACACACTCCTGGTAGAACTACATAGCAAAGTACAAAGTTCGTATCGGATGGACGAAATTAGTTGAAATAGACAGTTTTTGCATGGTAACACACTCCTGGTAGAACTACATAGCAAAGTACAAAGTTCGTATCGGATGGACGAAATAAGTTGAAATAGACAGTTTTTGCATGGTAACACATTCCTGGTAGAACTACATAGCAAAGTACAAAGTTCGTATCGGATGGACGAAATTAGTTGAAATAGACAGTTTTTGCATGGTAACACACTCCTGGTAGAACTACATAGCAAAGTACAAAGTTCGTATCGGATGGACGAAATTAGTTGAAATAGACAGTTTTTGCATGGTAACACATTCCTGGTAGAACTACATAGCAAAGTACAGAGTTCGTATCGGATGGACGAAATTAGTTGAAATAGACAGTTTTTGCATGGTAACACACTCCTGGTAGAACTACATAGCAAAGTACAAAGTTCGTATCGGATGGACGAAATTAGTTGAAATAGACAGTTTTTGTATGGTAACACACTCCTGGTAGAACTACATAGCAAAGTACAAAGTTCGTATCGGATGGACGAAATTAGTTGAAATAGACAGTTTTTGCATGGTAACACACTCCTGGTAGAACTACATAGCAAAGTACAAAGTTCGTATCGGATGGACGAAATTAGTTGAAATAGACAGTTTTTGCATGGTAACACACTCCTGGTAGAACTACATAGCAAAGTACAAAGTTCGTATCGGATGGACGAAATTAGTTGAAATAGACAGTTTTTGCATGGTAACACATTCCTGGTAGAACTACATAGCAAAGTACCAAGTTCGTATCGGATGGACGAAATAAGTTGAAATAGACAGTTTTTGCATGGTAACACACTCCTGGTAGAACTACATAGCAAAGTACAAAGTTCATATCGGATGGACGAAATAAGTTGAAATAGACAGTTTTTGCATGGTAACACACTCCTGGTAGAACTACATAGCAAAGTACAAAGTTCGTATCGGATGGACGAAATTAGTTGAAATAGACAGTTTTTGCATGGTAACACATTCCTGGTAGAACTACATAGCAAAGTACAAAGTTCGTATCGGATGGACGAAATTAGTTGAAATAGACAGTTTTTGCATGGTAACACATTCCTGGTAGAACTACATAGCAAAGTACAAAGTTCGTATCGGATGGACGAAATAAGTTGAAATAGACAGTTTTTGCATGGTAACACACTCCTGGTAGAACTACATAGCAAAGTACAAAGTTCGTATCGGATGGACGAAATTAGTTGAAAAAGACAGTTTTTGCATGGTAACACACTCCTGGTAGAACTACATAGCAAAGTACAAAGTTCGTATCGGATGGACGAAATTAGTTGAAATAGACAGTTTTTGCATGGTAACACACTCCTGGTAGAACTACATAGCAAAGTACAAAGTTCGTATCGGATGGACGAAATTAGTTGAAATAGACAGTTTTTGCATGGTAACACATTCCTGGTAGAACTACATAGCAAAGTACAAAGTTCGTATCGGATGGACGAAATTAGTTGAAATGGACAGTTTTTGCATGGTAACACACTCCTGGTAGAACTACATAGCAAAGTACAAAGTTCGTATCGGATGGACGAAATTAGTTGAAATAGACAGTTTTTGCATGGTAACACACTCCTGGTAGAACTACATAGCAAAGTACAAAGTTCGTATCGGATGGACGAAATTAGTTGAAATAGACAGTTTTTGCATGGTAACACACTCCTGGTAGAACTACATAGCAAAGTACAAAGTTCGTATCGGATGGACGAAATTAGTTGAAATAGACAGTTTTTGCATGGTAACACACTCCTGGTAGAACTACATAGCAAAGTACAAAGTTCGTATCGGATGGACGAAATTAGTTGAAATAGACAGTTTTTGCATGGTAACACACTCCTGGTAGAACTACATAGCAAAGTACAAAGTTCGTATCGGATGGACGAAATTAGTTGAAATAGACAGTTTTTGCATGGTAACACATTCCTGGTAGAACTACATAGCAAAGTACAAAGTTCGTATCGGATGGACGAAATTAGTTGAAATAGACAGTTTTTGCATGGTAACACACTCCTGGTAGAACTACATAGCAAAGTACAAAGTTCGTATTGGATGGACGAAATTAGTTGAAAAAGACAGTTTTTGCATGGTAACACATTCCTGGTAGAACTACATAGCAAAGTACAAAGTTCGTATCGGATGGACGAAATTAGTTGAAATAGACAGTTTTTGCATGGTAACACATTCCTGGTAGAACTACATAGCAAAGTACAAAGTTCGTATCGGATGGACGAAATTAGTTGAAATAGACAGTTTTTGCATGGTAACACACTCCTGGTAGAACTACATAGCAAAGTACAAAGTTCGTATCGGATGGACGAAATTAGTTGAAATAGACAGTTTTTGCATGGTAACACACTCCTGGTAGAACTACATAGCAAAGTACAAAGTTCGTATCAGATGGACGAAATTAGTTGAAATAGACAGTTTTTGCATGGTAACACACTCCTGGTAGAACTACATAGCAAAGTACAAAGTTCGTATCGGATGGACGAAATTAGTTGAAATAGACAGTTTTTGCATGGTAACACACTCCTGGTAGAACTACATAGCAAAGTACAAAGTTCGTATCGGATGGACGAAATTAGTTGAAATAGACAGTTTTTGCATGGTAACACATTCCTGGTAGAACTACATAGCAAAGTACAAAGTTCGTATCGGATGGACGAAATTAGTTGAAATAGACAGTTTTTGCATGGTAACACACTCCTGGTAGAACTACATAGCAAAGTACAAAGTTCGTATCGGATGGACGAAATTAGTTGAAATAGACAGTTTTTGCATGGTAACACACTCCTGGTAGAACTACATAGCAAAGTACAAAGTTCGTATCGGATGGACGAAATTAGTTGAAATAGACAGTTTTTGCATGGTAACACACTCCTGGTAGAACTACATAGCAAAGTACAAAGTTCGTATCGGATGGACGAAATTAGTTGAAATAGACAGTTTTTGCATGGTAACACACTCCTGGTAGAACTACATAGCAAAGTACAAAGTTCGTATCGGATGGACGAAATAAGTTGAAATAGACAGTTTTTGCATGGTAACACATTCCTGGTAGAACTACATAGCAAAGTACAAAGTTCGTATCGGATGGACGAAATTAGTTGAAATAGACAGTTTTTGCATGGTAACACACTCCTGGTAGAACTACATAGCAAAGTACAAAGTTCGTATCGGATGGACGAAATTAGTTGAAATAGACAGTTTTTGTATGGTAACACACTCCTGGTAGAACTACATAGCAAAGTACAAAGTTCGTATCGGATGGACGAAATTAGTTGAAATAGACAGTTTTTGCATGGTAACACATTCCTGGTAGAACTACATAGCAAAGTACAAAGTTCGTATCGGATGGACGAAATTAGTTGAAATAGACAGTTTTTGCATGGTAACACACTCCTGGTAGAACTACATAGCAAAGTACAAAGTTCGTATCGGATGGACGAAATTAGTTGAAATAGACAGTTTTTGCATGGTAACACATTCCTGGTAGAACTACATAGCAAAGTACAAAGTTCGTATCGGATGGACGAAATTAGTTGAAATAGACAGTTTTTGCATGGTAACACACTCCTGGTAGAACTACATAGCAAAGTACAAAGTTCGTATCGGATGGACGAAATTAGTTGAAATAGACAGTTTTTGTATGGTAACACACTCCTGGTAGAACTACATAGCAAAGTACAAAGTTCGTATCGGATGGACGAAATTAGTTGAAATAGACAGTTTTTGCATGGTAACACACTCCTGGTAGAACTACATAGCAAAGTACAAAGTTCGTATCGGATGGACGAAATTAGTTGAAATAGACAGTTTTTGCATGGTAACACACTCCTGGTAGAACTACATAGCAAAGTACAAAGTTCGTATCGGATGGACGAAATTAGTTGAAATAGACAGTTTTTGCATGGTAACACACTCCTGGTGGAACTACATAGCAAAGTACAAAGTTCGTATCGGATGGACGAAATTAGTTGAAATAGACAGTTTTTGCATGGTAACACACTCCTGGTAGAACTACATAGCAAAGTACAAAGTTCGTATCGGATGGACGAAATAAGTTGAAATAGACAGTTTTTGCATGGTAACACATTCCTGGTAGAACTACATAGCAAAGTACAGAGTTCGTATCGGATGGACGAAATTAGTTGAAATAGACAGTTTTTGCATGGTAACACACTCCTGGTAGAACTACATAGCAAAGTACAAAGTTCGTATCGGATGGACGAAATTAGTTGAAATAGACAGTTTTTGCATGGTAACACACTCCTGGTAGAACTACATAGCGAAGTACAAAGTTCGTTTTGGATGGACGAAATTAGTTGAAATAGACAGTTTTTGCATGGTAACACACTCCTGGTAGAACTACATAGCAAAGTACAAAGTTCGTATCGGATGGACGAAATTAGTTGAAATAGACAGTTTTTGCATGGTAACACACTCCTGGTAGAACTACATAGCAAAGTACAAAGTTCGTATCGGATGGACGAAATTAGTTGAAATAGACAGTTTTTGCATGGTAACACACTCCTGGTTGAACTACATAGCATAGTACAAAGTTCGTATCGGATGGACGAAATTAGTTGAAATAGACAGTTTTTGCATGGTAACACACTCCTGGTAGAACTACATAGCAAAGTACAAAGTTCGTATCGGATGGACGAAATTAGTTGAAATAGACAGTTTTTGCATGGTAACACACTCCTGGTAGAACTACATAGCAAAGTACAAAGTTCGTATCGGATGGACGAAATTAGTTGAAATAGACAGTTTTTGCATGGTAACACATTCCTGGTAGAACTACATAGCAAAGTACAAAGTTCGTATCGGATGGACGAAATTAGTTGAAATAGACAGTTTTTGCATGGTAACACACTCCTGGTAGAACTACATAGCAAAGTACAAAGTTCGTATCGGATGGACGAAATTAATTGAAATAGACAGTTTTTGCATGGTAACACACTCCTGGTAGAACTACATAGCAAAGTACAAAGTTCGTATCGGATGGACGAAATTAGTTGAAATAGACAGTTTTTGCATGGTAACACACTCCTGGTAGAACTACATAGCAAAGTACAAAGTTCGTATCGGATGGACGAAATTAGTTGAAATAGACAGTTTTTGCATGGTAACACACTCCTGGTAGAACTACATAGCAAAGTACAAAGTTCGTATCGGATGGACGAAATTAGTTGAAATAGACAGTTTTTGCATGGTAACACACTCCTGGTAGAAGTACATAGCAAAGTACAAAGTTCGTATCGGATGGACGAAATTAGTTGAAATAGACAGTTTTTGCATGGTAACACACTCCTGGTAGAACTACATAGCAAAGTACAAAGTTCGTATCGGATGGACGAAATTAGTTGAAATAGACAGTTTTTGCATGGTAACACACTCCTGGTAGAACTACATAGCAAAGTACAAAGTTCGTATCGGATGGACGAAATTAGTTGAAATAGACAGTTTTTGCATGGTAACACACTCCTGGTAGAACTACATAGCAAAGTACAAAGTTCGTATCGGATGGACAAAATTAGTTCAAAAAGACAGTTTTTGCATGGTAACACATTCCTGGTAGAACTACATAGCAAAGTACAAAGTTCGTATCGGATGGACGAAATTAGTTGAAATAGACAGTTTTTGCATGGTAACACACTCCTGGTAGAACTACATAGCAAAGTACAAAGTTCGTATCGGATGGACGAAATTAGTTGAAATAGACAGTTTTTGCATGGTAACACATTCCTGGTAGAACTACATAGCAAAGTACAAAGTTCGTATCGGATGGACGAAATTAGTTGAAATAGACAGTTTTTGCATGGTAACACATTCCTGGTAGAACTACATAGCAAAGTACCAAGTTCGTATCGGATGGACGAAATTAGTTGAAATAGACAGTTTTTGCATGGTAACACATTCCTGGTAGAACTACATAGCAAAGTACAAAGTTCGTATCGGATGGACGAAATTAGTTGAAATAGACAGTTTTTGCATGGTAACACATTCCTGGTAGAACTACATAGCAAAGTACCAAGTTCGTATCGGATGGACGAAATAAGTTGAAATAGACAGTTTTTGCATGGTAACACATTCCTGGTAGAACTACATAGCAAAGTACCAAGTTCGTATCGGATGGACGAAATTAGTTGAAATAGACAGTTTTTGCATGGTAACACACTCCTGGTAGAACTACATAGCAAAGTACAAAGTTCGTATCGGATGGACGAAATAAGTTAAAATAGACAGTTTTTGCATGGTAACACACTCCTGGTAGAACTACATAGCAAAGTACAAAGTTCGTATCGGATGGACGAAATTAGTTGAAATAGACAGTTTTTGCATGGTAACACATTCCTGGTAGAACTACATAGCAAAGTACCAAGTTCGTATCGGATGGACGAAATTAGTTGAAATAGACAGTTTTTGCATGGTAACACATTCCTGGTAGAACTACATAGCAAAGTACCAAGTTCGTATCGGATGGACGAAATTAGTTGAAATAGACAGTTTTTGCATGGTAACACACTCCTGGTAGAACTACATAGCAAAGTACAAAGTTCGTATCGGATGGACGAAATAAGTTGAAATAGACAGTTTTTGCATGGTAACACACTCCTGGTAGAACTACATAGCAAAGTACAAAGTTCGTATCGGATGGACGAAATTAGTTGAAATAGACAGTTTTTGCATGGTAACACACTCCTGGTAGAACTACATAGCAAAGTACAAAGTTCGTATCGGATGGACGAAATAAGTTGAAATAGACAGTTTTTGCATGGTAACACATTCCTGGTAGAACTACATAGCAAAGTACAAAATTCGTATCGGATGGACGAAATTAGTTGAAATAGACAGTTTTTGCATGGTAACACATTCCTGGTAGAACTACATAGCAAAGTACCAAGTTCGTATCGGATGGACGAAATAAGTTGAAATAGACAGTTTTTGCATGGTAACACACTCCTGGTAGAACTACATAGCAAAGTACAAAGTTCGTATCGGATGGACGAAATAAGTTGAAATAGACAGTTTTTGCATGGTAACACATTCCTGGTAGAACTACATAGCAAAGTACAAAGTTCGTATCGGATGGACGAAATTAGTTGAAATAGACAGTTTTTGCATGGTAACACATTCCTGGTAGAACTACATAGCACAGTACAAAGTTCGTATCGGATGGACGAAATTAGTTGAAATAGACAGTTTTTGCATGGTAACACATTCCTGGTAGAACTACATAGCAAAGTACCAAGTTCGTATCGGATGGACGAAATAAGTTGAAATAGACAGTTTTTGCATGGTAACACACTCCTGGTAGAACTACATAGCAAAGTACAAAGTTCGTATCGGATGGACGAAATAAGTTGAAATAGACAGTTTTTGCATGGTAACACATTCCTGGTAGAACTACATAGCAAAGTACAAAGTTCGTATCGGATGGACGAAATTAGTTGAAATAGACAGTTTTTGCATGGTAACACATTCCTGGTAGAACTACATAGCAAAGTACAAAGTTCGTATCGGATGGACGAAATTAGTTGAAATAGACAGTTTTTGCATGGTAACACATTCCTGGTAGAACTACATAGCAAAGTACAAAGTTCGTATCGGATGGACGAAATTAGTTGAAATAGACAGTTTTTGCATGGTAACACATTCCTGGTAGAACTACATAGCAAAGTACCAAGTTCGTATCGGATGGACGAAATAAGTTGAAATAGACAGTTTTTGCATGGTAACACACTCCTGGTAGAACTACATAGCAAAGTACAAAGTTCGTATCGGATGGACGAAATTTGTTGAAATAGACAGTTTTTGCATGGTAACACATTCCTGGTAGAACTACATAGCAAAGTACCAAGTTCGTATCGGATGGACGAAATAAGTTGAAATAGACAGTTTTTGCATGGTAACACATTCCTGGTAGAACTACATAGCAAAGTACCAAGTTCGTATCGGATGGACGAAATTAGTTGAAATAGACAGTTTTTGCATGGTAACACATTCCTGGTAGAACTACATAGCAAAGTACAAAGTTCGTATCGGATGGACGAAATTAGTTGAAATAGACAGTTTTTGCATGGTAACACATTCCTGGTAGAACTACATAGCAAAGTACAAAGTTCGTATCGGATGGACGAAATTAGTTGAAATAGACAGTTTTTGCATGGTAACACATTCCTGGTAGAACTACATAGCAAAGTACAAAGTTCGTATCGGATGGACGAAATTAGTTGAAATAGACAGTTTTTGCATGGTAACACACTCCTGGTAGAACTACATAGCAAAGTACAAAGTTCGTATCGGATGGACGAAATTAGTTGAAATAGACAGTTTTTGCATGGTAACACATTCCTGGTAAAACTACATAGCAAAGTACCAAGTTCGTATCGGATGGACGAAATTAGTTGAAATAGACAGTTTTTGCATGGTAACACATTCCTGGTAGAACTACATAGCAAAGTACCAAGTTCGTATCGGATGGACGAAATTAGTTGAAATAGACAGTTTTTGCATGGTAACACACTCCTGGTAGAACTACATAGCAAAGTACAAAGTTCGTATCGGATGGACGAAATAAGTTGAAATAGACAGTTTTTGCATGGTAACACATTCCTGGTAGAACTACATAGCAAAGTACCAAGTTCGTATCGGATGGACGAAATTAGTTGAAATAGACAGTTTTTGCATGGTAACACACTCCTGGTAGAACTACATAGCAAAGTACAAAGTTCGTATCGGATGGACGAATTAAGTTGAAATAGACAGTTTTTGCATGGTAACACATTCCTGGTAGAACTACATAGCAAAGTACCAAGTTCGTATCGGATGGACGAAATAAGTTGAAATAGACAGTTTTTGCATGGTAACACATTCCTGGTAGAACTACATAGCAAAGTACAAAGTTCGTATCGGATGGACGAAATTAGTTGAAATAGACAGTTTTTGCATGGTAACACATTCCTGGTAGAACTACATAGCAAAGTACCAAGTTCGTATCGGATGGACGAAATAAGTTGAAATAGACAGTTTTTGCATGGTAACACACTCCTGGTAGAACTACATAGCAAAGTACAAAGTTCGTATCGGATGGACGAATTAAGTTGAAATAGACAGTTTTTGCATGGTAACACACTCCTGGTAGAACTACATAGCAAAGTACAAAGTTCGTATCGGATGGACGAATTAAGTTGAAATAGACAGTTTTTGCATGGTAACACATTCCTGGTAGAACTACATAGCAAAGTACAAAGTTCGTATCGGATGGACGAAATTAGTTGAAATAGACAGTTTTTGCATGGTAACACATTCCTGGTAGAACTACATAGCAAAGTACAAAGTTCGTATCGGATGGACGAAATTTGTTGAAATAGACAGTTTTTTCATGGTAAAACATTTCTGGTAGAACTACATAGCAAAGTACAAAGTTCGTATCGGATGGACGAAATTAGTTGAAATAGACAGTTTTTGCATGGTAACACACTCCTGGTAGAACTACATAGCAAAGTACAAAGTTCGTATCGGATGGACGAATTAAGTTGAAATAGACAGTTTTTGCATGGTAACACATTCCTGGTAGAACTACATAGCAAAGTACCAAGTTCGTATCGGATGGACGAAATTAGTTGAAATAGACAGTTTTTGCATGGTAACACACTCCTGGTAGAACTACATAGCAAAGTACAAAGTTCGTATCGGATGGACGAAATTAGTTGAAATAGACAGTTTTTGCATGGTAACACACTCCTGGTAGAACTACATAGCAAAGTACAAAGTTCGTATCGGATGGACGAAATTAGTTGAAATAGACACTTTTTGCATGGTAACACATTCCTGGTAGAACTACATAGCAAAGTACAAAGTTCGTATCGGATGGACGAATTAAGTTGAAATAGACAGTTTTTGCATGGTAACACACTCCTGGTAGAACTACATAGCAAAGTACCAAGTTCGTATCGGATGGACGAAATTAGTTGAAATAGACAGTTTTTGCATGGTAACACACTCCTGGTAGAACTACATAGCAAAGTACAAAGTTCGTATCGGATGGACGAAATTTGTTGAAATAGACAGTTTTTTCATGGTAAAACATTTCTGGTAGAACTACATAGCAAAGTACAAAGTTCGTATCGGATGGACGAAATTAGTTGAAATAGACAGTTTTTGCATGGTAACACACTCCTGGTAGAACTACATAGCAAAGTACAAAGTTCGTATCGGATGGACGAATTAAGTTGAAATAGACAGTTTTTGCATGGTAACACATTCCTGGTAGAACTACATAGCAAAGTACCAAGTTCGTATCGGATGGACGAAATTAGTTGAAATAGACAGTTTTTGCATGGTAACACATTCCTGGTAGAACTACATAGCAAAGTACAAAGTTCGTATCGGATGGACGCAATTAGTTGAAATAGACAGTTTTTGCATGGTAACACATTCCTGGTAGAACTACATAGCAAAGTACAAAGTTCGTATCGGATGGACGAAATTAGTTGAAATAGACAGTTTTTGCATGGTAACACACTCCTGGTAGAACTACATAGCAAAGTACAAAGTTCGTATCGGATGGACGAAATTAGTTGAAATAGACAGTTTTTGCATGGTAACACATTCCTGGTAGAACTACATAGCAAAGTACAAAGTTCGTATCGGATGGACGAATTAAGTTGAAATAGACAGTTTTTGCATGGTAACACATTCCTGGTAGAACTACATAGCAAAGTACAAAGTTCGTATCGGATGGACGAAATTAGTTGAAATAGACAGTTTTTGTATGGTAACACATTCCTGGTAAAACTACATAGCAAAGTACAAAGTTCGTATCGGATGGACGAAATTAGTTGAAATAGACAGTTTTTGCATGGTAACACATTCCTGGTAGAACTACATAGCAAAGTACAAAGTTCGTATCGGATGGATGAAATTAGTTGAAATAGACAGTTTTTGCATGGTAACACACTCCTGGTAGAACTACATAGCAAAGTACAAAGTTCGTATCGGATGGACGAATTAAGTTGAAATAGACAGTTTTTTCATGGTAACACACTCCTGGTAGAACTACATAGCAAAGTACAAAGTTCGTATCGGATGGACGAAATTAGTTGAAATAGATAGTTTTTGCATGGTAACACATTCCTGGTAGAACTACATAGCAAAGTACAAAGTTCGTATCGGATGGACGAAATTAGTTGAAATAGACAGTTTTTGCATGGTAACACACTCCTGGTAGAACTACATAGCAAAGTACAAAGTTCGTATCGGATGGACGAAATTAGTTGAAATAGACAGTTTTTGCATGGTAACACATTCCTGGTAGAACTACATAGCAAAGTACAAAGTTCGTATCGGATGGACGAAATTAGTTGAAATAGACAGTTTTTGCATGGTAACACATTCCTGGTAGAACTACATAGCAAAGTACCAAGTTCGTATCGGATGGACGAAATTAGTTGAAATAGACAGTTTTTGCATGGTAACACACTCCTGGTAGAACTACATAGCAAAGTACAAAGTTCGTATCGGATGGACGAAATAAGTTGAAATAGACAGTTTTTGCATGGTAACACATTCCTGGTAGAACTACATAGCAAAGTACAAAGTTCGTATCGGATGGACGAAATTAGTTGAAATAGACAGTTTTTGCATGGTAACACATTCCTGGTAGAACTACATAGCAAAGTACCAAGTTCGTATCGGATGGACGAAATTAGTTGAAATAGACAGTTTTTGCATGGTAACACACTCCTGGTAGAACTACATAGCAAAGTACAAAGTTCGTATCGGATGGACGAAATTAGTTGAAATAGACAGTTTTTGCATGGTAACACACTCCTGGTAGAACTACATAGCAAAGTACAAAGTTCGTATCGGATGGACGAAATTAGTTGAAATAGACAGTTTTTGCATGGTAACACATTCCTGGTAGAACTACATAGCAAAGTACCAAGTTCGTATCGGATGGACGAAATAAGTTGAAGTAGACAGTTTTTGCATGGTAACACATTCCTGGTAGAACTACATAGCAAAGTACCAAGTTCGTATCGGATGGACGAAATTAGTTGAAATAGACAGTTTTTGCATGGTAACACATTCCTGGTAGAACTACATAGCAAAGTACAAAGTTCGAATCGGATGAACGAAATTAGTTGAAATAGACAGTTTTTGCATGGTAACACATTCCTGGTAGAACTTAATAGCAAAGTACAAAGTTCGTATCGGATGGACGAAATAAGTTGAAATAGACAGTTTTTGCATGGTAACACATTCCTGGTAGAACTACATAGCAAAGTACAAAGTTCGTATCGGATGGACGAAATTAGTTGAAATAGACAGTTTTTGCATGGTAACACACTCCTGGTAGAACTACATAGCAAAGTACAAAGTTCGTATCGGATGGACGAAATAAGTTGAAATAGACAGTTTTTGCATGGTAACACATTCCTGGTAGAACTACATAGCAAAGTACAAAGTTCGTATCGGATGGACGAAATTAGTTGAAATAGACAGTTTTTGCATGGTAACACATTCCTGGTAGAACTACATAGCAAAGTACAAAGTTCGTATCGGATGGACGAAATTAGTTGAAATAGACAGTTTTTGCATGGTAACACATTCCTGGTAGAACTACATAGCAAAGTACAAAGTTCGTATCGGATGGACGAATTAAGTTGAAATAGACAGTTTTTTCATGGTAACACACTCCTGGTAGAACTACATAGCAAAGTACAAAGTTCGTATCGGATGGACGAAATTAGTTGAAATAGATAGTTTTTGCATGGTAACACATTCCTGGTAGAACTACATAGCAAAGTACAAAGTTCGTATCGGATGGACGAAATTAGTTGAAATAGACACTTTTTGCATGGTAACACATTCCTGGTAGAACTACATAGCAAAGTACCAAGTTCGTATCGGATGGACGAAATTAGTTGAAATAGACAGTTTTTGCATGGTAACACATTCCTGGTAGAACTACATAGCAAAGTACCAAGTTCGTATCGGATGGACGAAATAAGTTGAAATAGACAGTTTTTGCATGGTAACACACTCCTGGTAGAACTACATAGCAAAGTACAAAGTTCGAATCGGATGGACGAAATTAGTTGAAATAGACAGTTTTTGCATGGTAACACATTCCTGGTAGAACTACATAGCAAAGTACAAAGTTCGTATCGGATTGACGAATTAAGTTGAAATAGACAGTTTTTTCATGGTAACACACTCCTGGTAGAACTACATAGCAAAGTACAAAGTTCGTATCGGATGGACGAAATTAGTTGAAATAGATAGTTTTTGCATGGTAACACATTCCTGGTAGAACTACATAGCAAAGTACAAAGTTCGTATCGGATGGACGAAATTAGTTGAAATAGACACTTTTTGCATGGTAACACATTCCTGGTAGAACTACATAGCAAAGTACAAAGTTCGTATCGGATGGACGAAATTAGTTGAAATAGACAGTTTTTGCATGGTAACACATTCCTGGTAGAACTACATAGCAAAGTACAAAGTTCGAATCGGATGGACGAAATTAGTTGAAATAGACAGTTTTTGCATGGTAACACATTCCTGGTAGAACTACATAGCAAAGTACAAAGTTCGTATCGGATTGACGAATTAAGTTGAAATAGACAGTTTTTGCATGGTAACACACTCCTGGTAGAACTACATAGCAAAGTACAAAGTTCGTATCGGATGGACGAAATTAGTTGAAATAGATAGTTTTTGCATGGTAACACATTCCTGGTAGAACTACATAGCAAAGTACAAAGTTCGTATCGGATGGACGAAATTAGTTGAAATAGACACTTTTTGCATGGTAACACATTCCTGGTAGAACTACATAGCAAAGTACCAAGTTCGTATCGGATGGACGAAATTAGTTGAAATAGACAGTTTTTGCATGGTAACACATTCCTGGTAGAACTACATAGCAAAGTACCAAGTTCGTATCGGATGGACGAAATAAGTTGAAATAGACAGTTTTTGCATGGTAACACACTCCTGGTAGAACTACATAGCAAAGTACAAAGTTCGTATCGGATGGACGAAATTAGTTGAAATAGACAGTTTTTGCATGGTAACACATTCCTGGTAGAACTACATAGCAAAGTACAAAGTTCGTATCGGATGGACGAAATTAGTTGAAATAGACAGTTTTTGCATGGTAACACATTCCTGGTAGAACTACATAGCAAAGTACCAAGTTCGTATCGGATGGACGAAATTAGTTGAAATAGACAGTTTTTGCATGGTAACACACTCCTGGTAGAACTACATAGCAAAGTACAAAGTTCGTATCGGATGTACGAAATTAGTTGAAATAGACAGTTTTTGCATGGTAACACATTCCTGGTAGAACTACATAGCAAAGTACAAAGTTCGTATCGGATGGACGAAATTAGTTGAAATAGACACTTTTTGCATGGTAACACATTCCTGGTAGAACTACATAGCAAAGTACCAAGTTCGTATCGGATGGACGAAATTAGTTGAAATAGACAGTTTTTGCATGGTAACACATTCCTGGTAGAACTACATAGCAAAGTACAAAGTTCGTATCGGATGGATGAAATTAGTTGAAATAGACAGTTTTTGCATGGTAACACACTCCTGGTAGAACTACATAGCAAAGTACAAAGTTCGAATCGGATGGACGAAATTAGTTGAAATAGACAGTTTTTGCATGGTAACACATTCCTGGTAAAACTACATAGCAAAGTACAAAGTTCGTATCGGATGGACGAAATAAGTTGAAATAGACAGTTTTTGCATGGTAACACATTCCTGGTAGAACTACATAGCAAAGTACAAAGTTCGTATCGGATGGACGAAATTAGTTGAAATAGACAGTTTTTGCATGGTAACACATTCCTGGTAAAACTACATAGCAAAGTACAAAGTTCGTATCGGATGGACGAAATTAGTTGAAATAGACAGTTTTTGCATGGTAACACATTCCTGGTAGAACTACATAGCAAAGTACAAAGTTCGTATCGGATGGATGAAATTAGTTGAAATAGACAGTTTTTGCATGGTAACACACTCCTGGTAGAACTACATAGCAAAGTACAAAGTTCGTATCGGATGGACGAAATTAGTTCAAATAGACAGTTTTTGCATGGTAACACACTCCTGGTAGAACTACATAGCAAAGTACCAAGTTCGTATCGGATGGACGAATTAAGTTGAAATAGACAGTTTTTGCATGGTAACACATTCCTGGTAGAACTACATAGCAAAGTACAAAGTTCGTATCGGATGGACGAAATAAGTTGAAATAGACAGTTTTTGCATGGTAACACATTCCTGGTAGAACTACATAGCAAAGTACAAAGTTCGTATCGGATGGACGAAATTAGTTGAAATAGACAGTTTTTGCATGGTAACACATTCCTGGTAGAACTACATAGCAAAGTACAAAGTTCGTATCGGATGGATGAAATTAGTTGAAATAGACAGTTTTTGCATGGTAACACATTCCTGGTAGAACTACATAGCAAAGTACAAAGTTCGTATCGGATGGACGAAATTAGTTGAAATAGACAGTTTTTGCATGGTAACACATTCCTGGTAGAACTACATAGCAAAGTACAAAGTTCGTATCGGATGGACGAAATTAGTTGAAATAGACAGTTTTTGCATGGTAACACACTCCTGGTAGAACTACATAGCAAAGTACAAAGTTCGTATCGGATGGACGAAATTAGTTGAAATAGACAGTTTTTGCATGGTAACACATTCCTGGTAGAACTACATAGCAAAGTACAAAGTTCGTATCGGATGGACGAAATTAGTTGAAATAGACAGTTTTTGCATGGTAACACATTCCTGGTAGAACTACATAGCAAAGTACCAAGTTCGTATCGGATGGACGAAATTAGTTGAAATAGACAGTTTTTGCATGGTAACACACTCCTGGTAGAACTACATAGCAAAGTACAAAGTTCGTATCGGATGGACGAAATTAGTTGAAATAGACAGTTTTTGCATGGTAACACATTCCTGGTAGAACTACATAGCAAAGTACAAAGTTCGTATCGGATGGACGAAATTAGTTGAAATAGACAGTTTTTGCATGGTAACACATTCCTGGTAGAACTACATAGCAAAGTACAAAGTTCGTATCGGATGGACGAAATTAGTTGAAATAGACAGTTTTTGCATGGTAACACATTCCTGGTAGAACTACATAGCAAAGTACCAAGTTCGTATCGGATCGACGAAATTAGTTGAAATAGACAGTTTTTGCATGGTAACACACTCCTGGTAGAACTACATAGCAAAGTACAAAGTTCGTATCGGATGGACGAAATTAGTTGAAATAGACAGTTTTTGCATGGTAACACACTCCTGGTAGAACTACATAGCAAAGTACAAAGTTCGTATCGGATGGACGAAATTAGTTGAAATAGACAGTTTTTGCATGGTAACACATTCCTGGTAGAACTACATA
Source organism: Anopheles moucheti (assembly GCF_943734755.1). Classification (NCBI taxonomy): domain Eukaryota; kingdom Metazoa; phylum Arthropoda; class Insecta; order Diptera; family Culicidae; genus Anopheles; species Anopheles moucheti. The sequence goes on from NC_069140.1 coordinate 60,332,519, forward strand.
GCAAAGTACCAAGTTCGTATCGGATGGACGAAATAAGTTGAAATAGACAGTTTTTGCATGGTAACACATTCCTGGTAGAACTACATAGCAAAGTACAAAGTTCGTATCGGATGGACGAAATTAGTTGAAATAGACAGTTTTTGCATGGTAACACATTCCTGGTAGAACTACATAGCAAAGTACAAAGTTCGAATCGGATGGACGAAATTAGTTGAAATAGACAGTTTTTGCATGGTAACACATTCCTGGTAGAACTACATAGCAAAGTACAAAGTTCGTATCGGATGGACGAAATTAGTTGAAATAGACAGTTTTTGCATGGTAACACATTCCTGGTAGAACTACATAGCAAAGTACAAAGTTCGAATCGGATGGACGAAATTAGTTGAAATAGACAGTTTTTGCATGGTAACACATTCCTGGTAGAACTACATAGCAAAGTACAAAGTTCGTATCGGATGGACGAAATTTGTTGAAATAGACAGTTTTTGCATGGTAACACACTCCTGGTAGAACTACATAGCAAAGTACAAAGTTCGTATTGGATGGACGAAATTAGTTGAAATAGACAGTTTTTGCATGGTAACACATTCCTGGTAGAACTACATAGCAAAGTACCAAGTTCGTATCGGATGGACGAAATAAGTTGAAATAGACAGTTTTTGCATGGTAACACATTCCTGGTAGAACTACATAGCAAAGTACAAAGTTCGTATCGGATGGACGAAATAAGTTGAAATAGACAGTTTTTGCATGGTAACACATTCCTGGTAGAACTACATAGCAAAGTACCAAGTTCGTATCGGATGGACGAAATTAGTTGAAATAGACAGTTTTTGCATGGTAACACACTCCTGGTAGAACTACATAGCAAAGTACAAAGTTCGTATCGGATGGACGAAATTAGTTGAAATAGACAGTTTTTGCATGGTAACACATTCCTGGTAGAACTACATAGCAAAGTACAAAGTTCGTATCGAATGGACGAAATTAGTTGAAATAGACAGTTTTTGCATGGTAACACATTCCTGGTAGAACTACATAGCAAAGTACCAAGTTCGTATCGGATGGACGAAATAAGTTGAAATAGACAGTTTTTGCATGGTAACACACTCCTGGTAGAACTACATAGCAAAGTACAAAGTTCGTATCGGATGGACGAAATTTGTTGAAATAGACAGTTTTTGCATGGTAACACATTCCTGGTAGAACTACATAGCAAAGTACCAAGTTCGTATCGGATGGACGAAATAAGTTGAAATAGACAGTTTTTGCATGGTAACACATTCCTGGTAGAACTTAATAGCAAAGTACCAAGTTCGTATCGGATGGACGAAATTAGTTGAAATAGACAGTTTTTGCATGGTGACACATTCCTGGTAGAACTACATAGCAAAGTACAAAGTTCGTATCGGATGGACGAAATAAGTTGAAATAGACAGTTTTTGCATGGTAACACATTCCTGGTAGAACTACATAGCAAAGTACAAAGTTCGTATCGGATGGACGAAATTAGTTGAAATAGACAGTTTTTGCATGGTAACACACTCCTGGTAGAACTACATAGCAAAGTACAAAGTTCGTATCGGATGGACGAAATTTGTTGAAATAGACAGTTTTTGCATGGTAACACATTCCTGGTAGAACTACATAGCAAAGTACCAAATTCGTATCGGATGGACGAAATAAGTTGAAATAGACAGTTTTTGCATGGTAACACATTCCTGGTAGAACTACATAGCAAAGTACCAAGTTCGTATCGGATGGACGAAATTAGTTGAAATAGACAGTTTTTGCATGGTAACACATTCCTGGTAGAACTACATAGCAAAGTACCAAGTTCGTATCGGATGGACGAAATAAGTTGAAATAGACAGTTTTTGCATGGTAACACATTCCTGGTAGAACTACATAGCAAAGTACAAAGTTCGTATCGGATGGACGAAATAAGTTGAAATAGACAGTTTTTGCATGGTAACACATTCCTGGTAGAACTACATAGCAAAGTACAAAGTTCGAATCGGATGGACGAAATTAGTTGAAATAGACAGTTTTTGCATGGTAACACATTCCTGGTAGAACTACATAGCAAAGTACAAAGTTCGTATCGGATGGACGAAATTAGTTGAAATAGACAGTTTTTGCATGGTACCACACTCCTGGTAGAACTACATAGCAAAGTACAAAGTTCGTATCGGATGGACGAAATTTGTTGAAATAGACAGTTTTTGCATGGTAACACACTCCTGGTAGAACTACATAGCAAAGTACAAAGTTCGTATCGGATGGACGAAATTAGTTGAAATAGACAGTTTTTGCATGGTAACACATTCCTGGTAGAACTACATAGCAAAGTACAAAGTTCGTATCGGATGGACGAAATAAGTTGAAATAGACAGTTTTTGCATGGTACCACACTCCTGGTAGAACTACATAGCAAAGTACAAAGTTCGTATCGGATGGACGAAATTTGTTGAAATAGACAGTTTTTGCATGGTAACACACTCCTGGTAGAACTACATAGCAAAGTACAAAGTTCGTATCGGATGGACGAAATTAGTTGAAATAGACACTTTTTGCATGGTAACACATTCCTGGTAGAACTACATAGCAAAGTACAAAGTTCGTATCGGATGGACGAATTAAGTTGAAATAGACAGTTTTTGCATGGTAACACACTCCTGGTAGAACTACATAGCAAAGTACAAAGTTCGTATCGGATGGACGAAATTAGTTGAAATAGACAGTTTTTGCATGGTAACACACTCCTGGTAGAACTACATAGCAAAGTAAAAAGTTCGAATCGGATGGACGAAATTAGTTGAAATAGACAGTTTTTGTATGGTAACACATTCCTGGTAAAACTACATAGCAAAGTACAAAGTTCGTATCGGATGGACGAAATTAGTTGAAATAGACAGTTTTTGCATGGTAACACATTCCTGGTAGAACTACATAGCAAAGTACAAAGTTCGTATCGGATGGATGAAATTAGTTGAAATAGACAGTTTTTGCATGGTAACACATTCCTGGTAGAACTACATAGCAAAGTACAAAGTTCGAATCGGATGGACGAAATTAGTTGAAATAGACAGTTTTTGCATGGTAACACATTCCTGGTAGAACTACATAGCAAAGTACAAAGTTCGTATCGGATGGACGAAATTAGTTGAAATAGACAGTTTTTGCATGGTAACACACTCCTGGTAGAACTACATAGCAAAGTACAAAGTTCGTATCGGATGGACGAAATAAGTTGAAATAGACAGTTTTTGCATGGTAACACATTCCTGGTAGAACTACATAGCAAAGTACAAAGTTCGTATCGGATGGACGAAATTAGTTGAAATAGACAGTTTTTGCATGGTAACACATTCCTGGTAGAACTACATAGCAAAGTACAAAGTTCGAATCGGATGGACGAAATTAGTTGAAATAGACAGTTTTTGCATGGTAACACATTCCTGGTAGAACTACATAGCAAAGTACAAAGTTCGTATCGGATGGACGAAATTAGTTGAAATAGACAGTTTTTGCATGGTAACACACTCCTGGTAGAACTACATAGCAAAGTACAAAGTTCGTATTGGATGGACGAAATTAGTTGAAATAGACAGTTTTTGCATGGTAACACATTCCTGGTAGAACTACATAGCAAAGTACCAAGTTCGTATCGGATGGACGAAATAAGTTGAAATAGACAGTTTTTGCATGGTAACACATTCCTGGTAGAACTACATAGCAAAGTACAAAGTTCGTATCGGATGGACGAAATAAGTTGAAATAGACAGTTTTTGCATGGTAACACATTCCTGGTAGAACTACATAGCAAAGTACCAAGTTCGTATCGGATGGACGAAATTAGTTGAAATAGACAGTTTTTGCATGGTAACACACTCCTGGTAGAACTACATAGCAAAGTACAAAGTTCGTATCGGATGGACGAAATTAGTTGAAATAGACAGTTTTTGCATGGTAACACATTCCTGGTAGAACTACATAGCAAAGTACAAAGTTCGTATCGGATGGACGAAATTAGTTGAAATAGACAGTTTTTGCATGGTAACACATTCCTGGTAGAACTACATAGCAAAGTACCAAGTTCGTATCGGATGGACGAAATTAGTTGAAATAGACAGTTTTTGCATGGTAACACACTCCTGGTAGAACTACATAGCAAAGTACAAAGTTCGTATCGGATGGACGAAATTTGTTGAAATAGACAGTTTTTGCATGGTAACACATTCCTGGTAGAACTACATAGCAAAGTACCAAGTTCGTATCGGATGGACGAAATAAGTTGAAATAGACAGTTTTTGCATGGTAACACATTCCTGGTAGAACTACATAGCAAAGTACCAAGTTCGTATCGGATGGACGAAATTAGTTGAAATAGACAGTTTTTGCATGGTAACACATTCCTGGTAGAACTACATAGCAAAGTACAAAGTTCGTATCGGATGGACGAAATTAGTTGAAATAGACAGTTTTTGCATGGTAACACATTCCTGGTAGAACTACATAGCAAAGTACAAAGTTCGTATCGGATGGACGAAATTAGTTGAAATAGACAGTTTTTGCATGGTAACACACTCCTGGTAGAACTACATAGCAAAGTACAAAGTTCGTATCGGATGGACGAAATTTGTTGAAATAGACAGTTTTTGCATGGTAACACATTCCTGGTAGAACTACATAGCAAAGTACAAAGTTCGTATCGGATGGACGAAATTAGTTGAAATAGACAGTTTTTGCATGGTAACACACTCCTGGTAGAACTACATAGCAAAGTACAAAGTTCGTATCGGATGGACGAAATAAGTTGAAATAGACAGTTTTTGCATGGTAACACACTCCTGGTAGAACTACATAGCAAAGTACAAAGTTCGTATCGGATGGACGAAATTAGTTGAAATAGACAGTTTTTGCATGGTAACACACTCCTGGTAGAACTACATAGCAAAGTACAAAGTTCGTATCGGATGGACGAAATTAGTTGAAATAGACAGTTTTTGCATGGTAACACACTCCTGGTAGAACTACATAGCAAAGTACAAAGTTCGTATCGGATGGACGAAATAAGTTGAAATAGACAGTTTTTGCATGGTAACACATTCCTGGTAGAACTACATAGCAAAGTACCAAGTTCGTATCGGATGGACGAAATAAGTTGAAATAGACAGTTTTTGCATGGTAACACATTCCTGGTAGAACTACATAGCAAAGTACCAAGTTCGTATCGGATGGACGAAATTAGTTGAAATAGACAGTTTTTGCATGGTAACACATTCCTGGTAGAACTACATAGCAAAGTACAAAGTTCGTATCGGATGGACGAAATTAGTTGAAATAGACAGTTTTTGCATGGTAACACATTCCTGGTAGAACTACATAGCAAAGTACAAAGTTCGTATCGGATGGACGAAATTAGTTGAAATAGACAGTTTTTGCATGGTAACACACTCCTGGTAGAACTACATAGCAAAGTACAAAGTTCGTATCGGATGGACGAAATTTGTTGAAATAGACAGTTTTTGCATGGTAACACATTCCTGGTAGAACTACATAGCAAAGTACAAAGTTCGTATCGGATGGACGAAATTAGTTGAAATAGACAGTTTTTGCATGGTAACACACTCCTGGTAGAACTACATAGCAAAGTACAAAGTTCGTATCGGATGGACGAAATAAGTTGAAATAGACAGTTTTTGCATGGTAACACACTCCTGGTAGAACTACATAGCAAAGTACAAAGTTCGTATCGGATGGACGAAATTAGTTGAAATAGACAGTTTTTGCATGGTAACACACTCCTGGTAGAACTACATAGCAAAGTACAAAGTTCGTATCGGATGGACGAAATTAGTTGAAATAGACAGTTTTTGCATGGTAACACACTCCTGGTAGAACTACATAGCAAAGTACAAAGTTCGTATCGGATGGACGAAATTAGTTGAAATAGACAGTTTTTGCATGGTAACACACTCCTGGTAGAACTACATAGCAAAGTACAAAGTTCGTATCGGATGGACGAAATAAGTTGAAATAGACAGTTTTTGCATGGTAACACATTCCTGGTAGAACTACATAGCAAAGTACAAAGTTCGTATCGGATGGACGAAATTAGTTGAAATAGACAGTTTTTGCATGGTAACACATTCCTGGTAGAACTACATAGCAAAGTACCAAGTTCGTATCGGATGGACGAAATTAGTTGAAATAGACAGTTTTTGCATGGTAACACACTCCTGGTAGAACTACATAGCAAAGTACAAAGTTCGTATCGGATGGACGAAATTTGTTGAAATAGACAGTTTTTGCATGGTAACACATTCCTGGTAGAACTACATAGCAAAGTACAAAGTTCGTATCGGATGGACGAAATTAGTTGAAATAGACAGTTTTTGCATGGTAACACACTCCTGGTAGAACTACATAGCAAAGTACAAAGTTCGTATCGGATGGACGAAATTAGTTGAAATAGACAGTTTTTGCATGGTAACACACTCCTGGTAGAACTACATAGCAAAGTACAAAGTTCGTATCGGATGGACGAAATTAGTTGAAATAGACAGTTTTTGCATGGTAACACACTCCTGGTAGAACTACATAGCAAAGTACAAAGTTCGTATCGGATGGACGAAATAAGTTGAAATAGACAGTTTTTGCATGGTAACACATTCCTGGTAGAACTACATAGCAAAGTACCAAGTTCGTATCGGATGGACGAAATTAGTTGAAATAGACAGTTTTTGCATGGTAACACATTCCTGATAGAACTACATAGCAAAGTACAAAGTTCGTATCGGATGGACGAAATTAGTTGAAATAGACAGTTTTTGCATGGTAACACATTCCTGGTAGAACTACATAGCAAAGTACAAAGTTCGTATCGGATGGACGAAATTAGTTGAAATAGACAGTTTTTGCATGGTAACACATTCCTGGTAGAACTACATAGCAAAGTACAAAGTTCGTATCGGATGGACGAAATTAGTTGAAATAGACAGTTTTTGCATGGTAACACATTCCTGGTAGAACTACATAGCAAAGTACAAAGTTCGTATCGGATGGACGAAATTAGTTGAAATAGACAGTTTTTGCATGGTAACACATTCCTGGTAGAACTACATAGCAAAGTACAAAGTTCGTATCGGATGGACGAAATTAGTTGAAATAGACAGTTTTTGCATGGTAACACATTCCTGGTAGAACTACATAGCAAAGTACAAAGTTCGTATCGGATGGACGAAATTAGTTGAAATAGACAGTTTTTGCATGGTAACACATTCCTGGTATAACTACATAGCAAAATACAAAGTTCGTATCGGATGGACGAAATTAGTTGAAATAGACAGTTTTTGCATGGTAACACACTCCTGGTAGAACTACATAGCAAAGTACAAAGTTCGTATCGGATGGACGAAATTAGTTGAAATAGACAGTTTTTGCATGGTAACACATTCCTGGTAGAACTACATAGCAAAGTACCAAGTTCGTATCGGATGGACGAAATAAGTTGAAATAGACAGTTTTTGCATGGTAACACACTCCTGGTAGAACTACATAGCAAAGTACAAAGTTCGTATCGGATGGACGAAATTAGTTGAAATAGACAGTTTTTGCATGGTAACACATTCCTGGTAGAACTACATAGCAAAGTACCAAGTTCGTATCGGATGGACGAAATTAGTTGAAATAGACAGTTTTTGCATGGTAACACATTCCTGGTAGAACTACATAGCAAAGTACCAAGTTCGTATCGGATGGACGAAATAAGTTGAAATAGACAGTTTTTGCATGGTAACACATTCCTGGTAGAACTACATAGCAAAGTACAAAGTTCGTATCGGATGGACGAAATTAGTTGAAATAGACAGTTTTTGCATGGTAACACACTCCTGGTATAACTACATAGCAAAGTACAAAGTTCGTATCGGATGGACGAAATTAGTTGAAATAGACAGTTTTTGCATGGTAACACACTCCTGGTAGAACTACATAGCAAAGTACAAAGTTCGTATCGGATGGACGAAATTAGTTGAAATAGACAGTTTTTGCATGGTAACACACTCCTGGTAGAACTACATAGCAAAGTACAAAGTTCGTATCGGATGGACGAAATTAGTTGAAATAGACAGTTTTTGCATGGTAACACACTCCTGGTAGAACTACATAGCAAAGTACAAAGTTCGTATCGGATGGACGAAATAAGTTGAAATAGACAGTTTTTGCATGGTAACACATTCCTGGTAGAACTACATAGCAAAGTACCAAGTTCGTATCGGATGGACGAAATTAGTTGAAATAGACAGTTTTTGCATGGTAACACATTCCTGGTAGAACTACATAGCAAAGTACAAAGTTCGTATCGGATGGACGAAATTAGTTGAAATAGACAGTTTTTGCATGGTAACACACTCCTGGTAGAACTACATAGCAAAGTACAAAGTTCGTATCGGATGGACGAAATAAGTTGAAATAGACAGTTTTTGCATGGTAACACATTCCTGGTAGAACTACATAGCAAAGTACCAAGTTCGTATCGGATGGACGAAATAAGTTGAAATAGACAGTTTTTGCATGGTAACACACTCCTGGTAGAACTACATAGCAAAGTACAAAGTTCGTATCGGATGGACGAAATTAGTTGAAATAGACAGTTTTTGCATGGTAACACATTCCTGGTAGAACTACATAGCAAAGTACCAAGTTCGTATCGGATGGACGAAATAAGTTGAAATAGACAGTTTTTGCATGGTAACACACTCCTGGTAGAACTACATAGCAAAGTACAAAGTTCGTATCGGATGGACGAAATTAGTTGAAATAGACAGTTTTTGCATGGTAACACACTCCTGGTAGAACTACATAGCAAAGTACAAAGTTCGTATCGGATGGACGAATTAAGTTGAAATAGACAGTTTTTGCATGGTAACACATTCCTGGTAGAACTACATAGCAAAGTACAAAGTTCGTATCGGATGGACGAAATTAGTTGAAATAGACAGTTTTTGCATGGTAACACACTCCTGGTAGAACTACATAGCAAAGTACAAAGTTCGTATCGGATGGACGAATTAAGTTGAAATAGACAGTTTTTGCATGGTAACACATTCCTGGTAGAACTACATAGCAAAGTACAAAGTTCGTATCGGATGGACGAAATTTGTTGAAATAGACAGTTTTTTCATGGTAACACATTTCTGGTAGAACTACATAGCAAAGTACAAAGTTCGTATCGGATGGACGAAATTAGTTGAAATAGACAGTTTTTGCATGGTAACACACTCCTGGTAGAACTACATAGCAAAGTACAAAGTTCGTATCGGATGGACGAATTAAGTTGAAATAGACAGTTTTTGCATGGTAACACATTCCTGGTAGAACTACATAGCAAAGTACCAAGTTCGTATCGGATGGACGAAATTAGTTGAAATAGACAGTTTTTGCATGGTAACACATTCCTGGTAGAACTACATAGCAAAGTACAAAGTTCGTATCGGATGGACGAAATTAGTTGAAATAGACAGTTTTTGCATGGTAACACATTCCTGGTAGAACTACATAGCAAAGTACAAAGTTCGTATCGGATGGACGAAATTAGTTGAAATAGACAGTTTTTGCATGGTAACACACTCCTGGTAGAACTACATAGCAAAGTACAAAGTTCGTATCGGATGGACGAAATTAGTTGAAATAGACAGTTTTTGCATGGTAACACATTCCTGGTAGAACTACATAGCAAAGTACAAAGTTCGTATCGGATGGACGAATGAAGTTGAAATAGACAGTTTTTGCATGGTAACACACTCCTGGTAGAACTACATAGCAAAGTAAAAAGTTCGAATCGGATGGACGAAATTAGTTGAAATAGACAGTTTTTGTATGGTAACACATTCCTGGTAAAACTACATAGCAAAGTACAAAGTTCGTATCGGATGGACGAAATTAGTTGAAATAGACAGTTTTTGCATGGTAACACATTCCTGGTAGAACTACATAGCAAAGTACAAAGTTCGTATCGGATGGATGAAATTAGTTGAAATAGACAGTTTTTGCATGGTAACACACTCCTGGTAGAACTACATAGCAAAGTACAAAGTTCGTATCGGATGGACGAAATTAGTTGAAATAGACAGTTTTTGCATGGTAACACACTCCTGGTAGAACTACATAGCAAAGTACAAAGTTCGTATCGGATGGACGAATTAAGTTGAAATAGACAGTTTTTTCATGGTAACACACTCCTGGTAGAACTACATAGCAAAGTACAAAGTTCGTATCGGATGGACGAAATTAGTTGAAATAGATAGTTTTTGCATGGTAACACATTCCTGGTAGAACTACATAGCAAAGTACAAAGTTCGTATCGGATGGACGAAATTAGTTGAAATAGACAGTTTTTGCATGGTAACACATTCCTGGTGGAACTACATAGCAAAGTACAAAGTTCGTATCGGATGGACGAAATTAGTTGAAATAGACAGTTTTTGCATGGTAACACATTCCTGGTAGAACTACATAGCAAAGTACAAAGTTCGTATCGGATGGACGAAATTAGTTGAAATAGACAGTTTTTGCATGGTAACACATTCCTGGTAGAACTACATAGCAAAGTACCAAGTTCGTATCGGATGGACGAAATTAGTTGAAATAGACAGTTTTTGCATGGTAACACATTCCTGGTAGAACTACATAGCAAAGTACAAAGTTCGTATCGGATGGACGAAATTAGTTGAAATAGACAGTTTTTGCATGGTAACACACTCCTGGTAGAACTACATAGCAAAGTACAAAGTTCGTATCGGATGGACGAAATTAGTTGAAATAGACAGTTTTTGCATGGTAACACATTCCTGGTAGAACTACATAGCAAAGTACCAAGTTCGTATCGGATGGACGAAATAAGTTGAAATAGACAGTTTTTGCATGGTAACACATTCCTGGTAGAACTACATAGCAAAGTACAAAGTTCGTATCGGATGGACGAAATTAGTTGAAATAGACAGTTTTTGCATGGTAACACATTCCTGGTAGAACTACATAGCAAAGTACAAAGTTCGAATCGGATGGACGAAATTAGTTGAAATAGACAGTTTTTGCATGGTAACACATTCCTGGTAGAACTACATAGCAAAGTACAAAGTTCGTATCGGATGGACGAAATTAGTTGAAATAGACAGTTTTTGCATGGTAACACACTCCTGGTAGAACTACATAGCAAAGTACAAAGTTCGTATCGGATGGACGAAATAAGTTGAAATAGACAGTTTTTGCATGGTAACACATTCCTGGTAGAACTACATAGCAAAGTACAAAGTTCGTATCGGATGGACGAAATTAGTTGAAATAGACAGTTTTTGCATGGTAACACATTCCTGGTAGAACTACATAGCAAAGTACAAAGTTCGTATCGGATGGACGAAATTAGTTGAAATAGACAGTTTTTGCATGGTAACACACTCCTGGTAGAACTACATAGCAAAGTACAAAGTTCGTATTGGATGGACGAAATTAATTGAAATAGACAGTTTTTGCATGGTAACACATTCCTGGTAGAACTACATAGCAAAGTACCAAGTTCGTATCGGATGGACGAAATTTGTTGAAATAGACAGTTTTTGCATGGTAACACATTCCTGGTAGAACTACATAGCAAAGTACAAAGTTCGTATCGGATGGACGAAATAAGTTGAAATAGACAGTTTTTGCATGGTAACACATTCCTGGTAGAACTACATAGCAAAGTACCAAGTTCGTATCGGATGGACGAAATTAGTTGAAATAGACAGTTTTTGCATGGTAACACACTCCTGGTAGAACTACATAGCAAAGTACAAAGTTCGTATCGGATGGACGAAATTAGTTGAAATAGACAGTTTTTGCATGGTAACACATTCCTGGTAGAACTACATAGCAAAGTACAAAGTTCGTATCGGATGGACGAAATTAGTTGAAATAGACAGTTTTTGCATGGTAACACATTCCTGGTAGAACTACATAGCAAAGTACCAAGTTCGTATCGGATGGACGAAATAAGTTGAAATAGACAGTTTTTGCATGGTAACACATTCCTGGTAGAACTACATAGCAAAGTACCAAGTTCGTATCGGATGGACGAAATAAGTTGAAATAGACAGTTTTTGCATGGTAACACATTCCTGGTAGAACTACATAGCAAAGTACCAAGTTCGTATCGGATGGACGAAATTAGTTGAAATAGACAGTTTTTGCATGGTAACACATTCCTGGTAGAACTACATAGTAAAGTACAAAGTTCGTATCGGATGGACGAAATTAGTTGAAATAGACAGTTTTTGCATGGTAACACATTCCTGGTAGAACTACATAGCAAAGTACAAAGTTCGTATCGGATGGACGAAATTAGTTGAAATAGACAGTTTTTGCATGGTAACACATTCCTGGTAGAACTACATAGCAAAGTACAAAGTTCGTATCGGATGGACGAAATTAGTTGAAATAGACAGTTTTTGCATGGTAACACACTCCTGGTAGAACTACATAGCAAAGTACAAAGTTCGTATCGGATGGACGAAATTAGTTGAAATAGACAGTTTTTGCATGGTAACACATTCCTGGTAGAACTACATAGCAAAGTACCAAGTTCGTATCGGATGGACGAAATAAGTTGAAATAGACAGTTTTTGCATGGTAACACATTCCTGGTAGAACTACATAGCAAAGTACAAAGTTCGTATCGGATGGACGAAATTAGTTGAAATAGACAGTTTTTGCATGGTAACACATTCCTGGTAGAACTACATAGCAAAGTACCAAGTTCGTATCGGATGGACGAAATTAGTTGAAATAGACAGTTTTTGCATGGTAACACATTCCTGGTAGAACTACATAGCAAAGTACCAAGTTCGTATCGGATGGACGAAATAAGTTGAAATAGACAGTTTTTGCATGGTAACACACTCCTGGTAGAACTACATAGCAAAGTACAAAGTTCGTATCGGATGGACGAAATAAGTTGAAATAGACAGTTTTTGCATGGTAACACATTCCTGGTAGAACTACATAGCAAAGTACCAAGTTCGTATCGGATGGACGAAATTAGTTGAAATAGACAGTTTTTGCATGGTAACACATTCCTGGTAGAACTACATAGCAAAGTACAAAGTTCGTATCGGATGGACGAAATTAGTTGAAATAGACAGTTTTTGCATGGTAACACATTCCTGGTAGAACTACATAGCAAAGTACCAAGTTCGTATCGGATGGACGAAATAAGTTGAAATAGACAGTTTTTGCATGGTAACACACTCCTGGTAGAACTACATAGCAAAGTACAAAGTTCGTATCGGATGGACGAATTAAGGTGAAATAGACAGTTTTTGCATGGTAACACACTCCTGGTAGAACTACATAGCAAAGTACAAAGTTCGTATCGGATGGACGAATTAAGTTGAAATAGACAGTTTTTGCATGGTAACACATTCCTGGTAGAACTACATAGCAAAGTACAAAGTTCGTATCGGATGGACGAAATTAGTTGAAATAGACAGTTTTTGCATGGTAACACATTCCTGGTAGAACTACATAGCAAAGTACAAAGTTCGTATCGGATGGACGAAATTTGTTGAAATAGACAGTTTTTTCATGGTAACACATTTCTGGTAGAACTACATAGCAAAGTACAAAGTTCGTATCGGATGGACGAAATTAGTTGAAATAGACAGTTTTTGCATGGTAACACACTCCTGGTAGAACTACATAGCAAAGTACAAAGTTCGTATCGGATGGACGAAATTAGTTGAAATAGACAGTTTTTGCATGGTAACACATTCCTGGTAGAACTACATAGCAAAGTACCAAGTTCGTATCGGATGGACGAAATTAGTTGAAATAGACAGTTTTTGCATGGGAACACATTCCTGGTAGAACTACATAGCAAAGTACAAAGTTCGTATCGGATGGACGAAATTAGTTGAAATAGACAGTTTTTGCATGGTAACACACTCCTGGTAGAACTACATAGCAAAGTACAAAGTTCGTATCGGATGGACGAAATTTGTTGAAATAGACACTTTTTGCATGGTAACACATTCCTGGTAGAACTACATAGCAAAGTACAAAGTTCGTATCGGATGGACGAATTAAGTTGAAATAGACAGTTTTTGCATGGTAACACACTCCTGGTAGAACTACATAGCAAAGTACAAAGTTCGTATCGGATGGACGAAATTAGTTGAAATAGACAGTTTTTGCATGGTAACACATTCCTGGTAGAACTACATAGCAAAGTACAAAGTTCGTATCGGATGGACGAAATTAGTTGAAATAGACAGTTTTTGCATGGTAACACACTCCTGGTAGAACTACATAGCAAAGTACAAAGTTCGTATCGGATGGACGAAATTAGTTGAAATAGACAGTTTTTGCATGGTAACACACTCCTGGTAGAACTACATAGCAAAGTACAAAGTTCGTATCGGATGGACGAATTAAGTTGAAATAGACAGTTTTGCATGGTAACACACTCCTGGTAGAACTACATAGCAAAGTACAAAGTTCGTATCGGATGGACGAAATTTGTTGAAATAGACAGTTTTTGCATGGTAACACACTCCTGGTAGAACTACATAGCAAAGTACAAAGTTCGTATCGGATGGACGAAATTTGTTGAAATAGACACTTTTTGCATGGTAACACATTCCTGGTAGAACTACATAGCAAAGTACAAAGTTCGTATCGGATGGACGAATTAAGTTGAAATAGACAGTTTTGCATGGTAACACACTCCTGGTAGAACTACATAGCAAAGTACAAAGTTCGTATCGGATGGACGAAATTAGTTGAAATAGACAGTTTTTGCATGGTAACACATTCCTGGTAGAACTACATAGCAAAGTACAAAGTTCGTATCGGATGGACGAAATTAGTTGAAATAGACAGTTTTTGCATGGTAACACATTCCTGGTAGAACTACATAGCAAAGTACAAAGTTCGTATCGGATGGACGAAATTTGTTGAAATAGACAGTTTTTTCATGGTAACACATTTCTGGTAGAACTACATAGCAAAGTACAAAGTTCGTATCGGATGGACGAAATTAGTTGAAATAGACAGTTTTTGCATGGTAACACACTCCTGGTAGAACTACATAGCAAAGTACAAAGTTCGTATCGGATGGACGAAATTAGTTGAAATAGACAGTTTTTGCATGGTAACACATTCCTGGTAGAACTACATAGCAAAGTACCAAGTTCGTATCGGATGGACGAAATTAGTTGAAATAGACAGTTTTTGCATGGGAACACATTCCTGGTAGAACTACATAGCAAAGTACAAAGTTCGTATCGGATGGACGAAATTAGTTGAAATAGACAGTTTTTGCATGGTAACACATTCCTGGTAGAACTACATAGCAAAGTACAAAGTTCGTATCGGATGGACGAAATTTGTTGAAATAGACAGTTTTTTCATGGTAACACATTTCTGGTAGAACTACATAGCAAAGTACAAAGTTCGTATCGGATGGACGAAATTAGTTGAAATAGACAGTTTTTGCATGGTAACACACTCCTGGTAGAACTACATAGCAAAGTACAAAGTTCGTATCGGATGGACGAAATTAGTTGAAATAGACAGTTTTTGCATGGTAACACATTCCTGGTAGAACTACATAGCAAAGTACAAAGTTCGTATCGGATGGACGAAATTTGTTGAAATAGACAGTTTTTGCATGGTAACACACTCCTGGTAGAACTACATAGCAAAGTACAAAGTTCGTATCGGATGGACGAAATTAGTTGAAATAGACAGTTTTTGCATGGTAACACACTCCTGGTAGAACTACATAGCAAAGTACAAAGTTCGTATCGGATGGACGAAATTAGTTGAAATAGACAGTTTTTGCATGGTAACACATTCCTGGTAGAACTACATAGCAAAGTACAAAGTTCGTATCGGATGGACGAAATTTGTTGAAATAGACAGTTTTTTCATGGTAACACATTTCTGGTAGAACTACATAGCAAAGTACAAAGTTCGTATCGGATGGACGAAATTAGTTGAAATAGACAGTTTTTGCATGGTAACACACTCCTGGTAGAACTACATAGCAAAGTACAAAGTTCGTATCGGATGGACGAAATTAGTTGAAATAGACAGTTTTTGCATGGTAACACATTCCTGGTAGAACTACATAGCAAAGTACAAAGTTCGTATCGGATGGACGAAATTTGTTGAAATAGACAGTTTTTTCATGGTAACACATTTCTGGTAGAACTACATAGCAAAGTACAAAGTTCGTATCGGATGGACGAAATTAGTTGAAATAGACAGTTTTTGCATGGTAACACACTCCTGGTAGAACTACATAGCAAAGTACAAAGTTCGTATCGGATGGACGAAATTAGTTGAAATAGACAGTTTTTGCATGGTAACACATTCCTGGTAGAACTACATAGCAAAGTACAAAGTTCGTATCGGATGGACGAAATTAGTTGAAATAGACAGTTTTTGCATGGTAACACATTCCTGGTAGAACTACATAGCAAAGTACAAAGTTCGTATCGGATGGACGAAATTTGTTGAAATAGACAGTTTTTTCATGGTAACACATTTCTGGTAGAACTACATAGCAAAGTACAAAGTTCGTATCGGATGGACGAAATTAGTTGAAATAGACAGTTTTTGCATGGTAACACACTCCTGGTAGAACTACATAGCAAAGTACAAAGTTCGTATCGGATGGACGAAATTTGTTGAAATAGACAGTTTTTTCATGGTAACACATTTCTGGTAGAACTACATAGCAAAGTACAAAGTTCGTATCGGATGGACGAAATTAGTTGAAATAGACAGTTTTTGCATGGTAACACACTCCTGGTAGAACTACATAGCAAAGTACAAAGTTCGTATCGGATGGACGAAATTAGTTGAAATAGACAGTTTTTGCATGGTAACACATTCCTGGTAGAACTACATAGCAAAGTACCAAGTTCGTATCGGATGGACGAAATTAGTTGAAATAGACAGTTTTTGCATGGGAACACATTCCTGGTAGAACTACATAGCAAAGTACAAAGTTCGTATCGGATGGACGAAATTAGTTGAAATAGACAGTTTTTGCATGGTAACACACTCCTGGTAGAACTACATAGCAAAGTACAAAGTTCGTATCGGATGGACGAATTAAGTTGAAATAGACAGTTTTTGCATGGTAACACACTCCTGGTAGAACTACATAGCAAAGTACAAAGTTCGTATCGGATGGACGAAATTAGTTGAAATAGACAGTTTTTGCATGGTAACACATTCCTGGTAGAACTACATAGCAAAGTACAAAGTTCGTATCGGATGGACGAATTAAGTTGAAATAGACAGTTTTTGCATGGTAACACACTCCTGGTAGAACTACATAGCAAAGTACAAAGTTCGTATCGGATGGACGAAATTAGTTGAAATAGACAGTTTTTGCATGGTAACACATTCCTGGTAGAACTACATAGCAAAGTACAAAGTTCGTATCGGATGGACGAAATTAGTTGAAATAGACAGTTTTTGCATGGTAACACATTCCTGGTAGAACTACATAGCAAAGTACAAAGTTCGTATCGGATGGACGAAATTTGTTGAAATAGACAGTTTTTTCATGGTAACACATTTCTGGTAGAACTACATAGCAAAGTACAAAGTTCGTATCGGATGGACGAAATTAGTTGAAATAGACAGTTTTTGCATGGTAACACACTCCTGGTAGAACTACATAGCAAAGTACAAAGTTCGTATCGGATGGACGAAATTAGTTGAAATAGACAGTTTTTGCATGGGAACACATTCCTGGTAGAACTACATAGCAAAGTACAAAGTTCGTATCGGATGGACGAAATTAGTTGAAATAGACAGTTTTTGCATGGTAACACACTCCTGGTAGAACTACATAGCAAAGTACAAAGTTCGTATCGGATGGACGAAATTTGTTGAAATAGACACTTTTTGCATGGTAACACATTCCTGGTAGAACTACATAGCAAAGTACAAAGTTCGTATCGGATGGACGAAATTAGTTGAAATAGACAGTTTTTGCATGGTAACACACTCCTGGTAGAACTACATAGCAAAGTACAAAGTTCGTATCGGATGGACGAAATTTGTTGAAATAGACACTTTTTGCATGGTAACACATTCCTGGTAGAACTACATAGCAAAGTACAAAGTTCGTATCGGATGGACGAATTAAGTTGAAATAGACAGTTTTTGCATGGTAACACACTCCTGGTAGAACTACATAGCAAAGTACAAAGTTCGTATCGGATGGACGAAATTAGTTGAAATAGACAGTTTTTGCATGGTAACACACTCCTGGTAGAACTACATAGCAAAGTACAAAGTTCGTATCGGATGGACGAAATTAGTTGAAATAGACAGTTTTTGCATGGTAACACATTCCTGGTAGAACTACATAGCAAAGTACAAAGTTCGTATCGGATGGACGAAATTTGTTGAAATAGACAGTTTTTTCATGGTAACACATTTCTGGTAGAACTACATAGCAAAGTACAAAGTTCGTATCGGATGGACGAAATTAGTTGAAATAGACAGTTTTTGCATGGTAACACACTCCTGGTAGAACTACATAGCAAAGTACAAAGTTCGTATCGGATGGACGAAATTAGTTGAAATAGACAGTTTTTGCATGGTAACACATTCCTGGTAGAACTACATAGCAAAGTACCAAGTTCGTATCGGATGGACGAAATTAGTTGAAATAGACAGTTTTTGCATGGGAACACATTCCTGGTAGAACTACATAGCAAAGTACAAAGTTCGTATCGGATGGACGAAATTAGTTGAAATAGACAGTTTTTGCATGGTAACACATTCCTGGTAGAACTACATAGCAAAGTACAAAGTTCGTATCGGATGGACGAAATTTGTTGAAATAGACAGTTTTTGCATGGTAACACACTCCTGGTAGAACTACATAGCAAAGTACAAAGTTCGTATCGGATGGACGAAATTAGTTGAAATAGACAGTTTTTGCATGGTAACACACTCCTGGTAGAACTACATAGCAAAGTACAAAGTTCGTATCGGATGGACGAAATTTGTTGAAATAGACACTTTTTGCATGGTAACACATTCCTGGTAGAACTACATAGCAAAGTACAAAGTTCGTATCGGATGGACGAAATTAGTTGAAATAGACAGTTTTTGCATGGTAACACACTCCTGGTAGAACTACATAGCAAAGTACAAAGTTCGTATCGGATGGACGAAATTTGTTGAAATAGACACTTTTTGCATGGTAACACATTCCTGGTAGAACTACATAGCAAAGTACAAAGTTCGTATCGGATGGACGAATTAAGTTGAAATAGACAGTTTTTGCATGGTAACACATTCCTGGTAGAACTACATAGCAAAGTACAAAGTTCGTATCGGATGGACGAAATTAGTTGAAATAGACAGTTTTTGCATGGTAACACACTCCTGGTAGAACTACATAGCAAAGTACAAAGTTCGTATCGGATGGACGAAATTAGTTGAAATAGACAGTTTTTGCATGGTAACACATTCCTGGTAGAACTACATAGCAAAGTACAAAGTTCGTATCGGATGGACGAAATTTGTTGAAATAGACAGTTTTTTCATGGTAACACATTTCTGGTAGAACTACATAGCAAAGTACAAAGTTCGTATCGGATGGACGAAATTAGTTGAAATAGACAGTTTTTGCATGGTAACACACTCCTGGTAGAACTACATAGCAAAGTACAAAGTTCGTATCGGATGGACGAAATTAGTTGAAATAGACAGTTTTTGCATGGTAACACATTCCTGGTAGAACTACATAGCAAAGTACCAAGTTCGTATCGGATGGACGAAATTAGTTGAAATAGACAGTTTTTGCATGGGAACACATTCCTGGTAGAACTACATAGCAAAGTACAAAGTTCGTATCGGATGGACGAAATTAGTTGAAATAGACAGTTTTTGCATGGTAACACATTCCTGGTAGAACTACATAGCAAAGTACAAAGTTCGTATCGGATGGACGAATTAAGTTGAAATAGACAGTTTTTTCATGGTAACACATTTCTGGTAGAACTACATAGCAAAGTACAAAGTTCGTATCGGATGGACGAAATTAGTTGAAATAGACAGTTTTTGCATGGTAACACACTCCTGGTAGAACTACATAGCAAAGTACAAAGTTCGTATCGGATGGACGAAATTAGTTGAAATAGACAGTTTTTGCATGGTAACACATTCCTGGTAGAACTACATAGCAAAGTACAAAGTTCGTATCGGATGGACGAAATTTGTTGAAATAGACAGTTTTTTCATGGTAACACATTTTTGGTAGAACTACATAGCAAAGTACAAAGTTCGTATCGGATGGACGAAATTAGTTGAAATAGACAGTTTTTGCATGGTAACACACTCCTGGTAGAACTACATAGCAAAGTACAAAGTTCGTATCGGATGGACGAAATTAGTTGAAATAGACAGTTTTTGCATGGTAACACATTCCTGGTAGAACTACATAGCAAAGTACCAAGTTCGTATCGGATGGACGAAATTAGTTGAAATAGACAGTTTTTGCATGGGAACACATTCCTGGTAGAACTACATAGCAAAGTACAAAGTTCGTATCGGATGGACGAAATTAGTTGAAATAGACAGTTTTTGCATGGTAACACACTCCTGGTAGAACTACATAGCAAAGTACAAAGTTCGTATCGGATGGACGAATTAAGTTGAAATAGACAGTTTTTGCATGGTAACACACTCCTGGTAGAACTACATAGCAAAGTACAAAGTTCGTATCGGATGGACGAAATTAGTTGAAATAGACAGTTTTTGCATGGTAACACATTCCTGGTAGAACTACATAGCAAAGTACAAAGTTCGTATCGGATGGACGAAATTAGTTGAAATAGACAGTTTTTGCATGGTAACACATTCCTGGTAGAACTACATAGCAAAGTACAAAGTTCGTATCGGATGGACGAAATTTGTTGAAATAGACAGTTTTTTCATGGTAACACATTTCTGGTAGAACTACATAGCAAAGTACAAAGTTCGTATCGGATGGACGAAATTAGTTGAAATAGACAGTTTTTGCATGGTAACACACTCCTGGTAGAACTACATAGCAAAGTACAAAGTTCGTATCGGATGGACGAAATTAGTTGAAATAGACAGTTTTTGCATGGTAACACATTCCTGGTAGAACTACATAGCAAAGTACAAAGTTCGTATCGGATGGACGAAATTTGTTGAAATAGACAGTTTTTTCATGGTAACACATTTCTGGTAGAACTACATAGCAAAGTACAAAGTTCGTATCGGATGGACGAATTAAGTTGAAATAGACAGTTTTTGCATGGTAACACACTCCTGGTAGAACTACATAGCAAAGTACAAAGTTCGTATCGGATGGACGAAATTAGTTGAAATAGACAGTTTTTGCATGGTAACACACTCCTGGTAGAACTACATAGCAAAGTACAAAGTTCGTATCGGATGGACGAAATTAGTTGAAATAGACAGTTTTTGCATGGTAACACATTCCTGGTAGAACTACATAGCAAAGTACAAAGTTCGTATCGGATGGACGAAATTTGTTGAAATAGACAGTTTTTTCATGGTAACACATTTCTGGTAGAACTACATAGCAAAGTACAAAGTTCGTATCGGATGGACGAAATTAGTTGAAATAGACAGTTTTTGCATGGTAACACACTCCTGGTAGAACTACATAGCAAAGTACAAAGTTCGTATCGGATGGACGAAATTAGTTGAAATAGACAGTTTTTGCATGGGAACACATTCCTGGTAGAACTACATAGCAAAGTACAAAGTTCGTATCGGATGGACGAAATTAGTTGAAATAGACAGTTTTTGCATGGTAACACACTCCTGGTAGAACTACATAGCAAAGTACAAAGTTCGTATCGGATGGACGAAATTAGTTGAAATAGACAGTTTTTGCATGGTAACACACTCCTGGTAGAACTACATAGCAAAGTACAAAGTTCGTATCGGATGGACGAATTAAGTTGAAATAGACAGTTTTTGCATGGTAACACACTCCTGGTAGAACTACATAGCAAAGTACAAAGTTCGTATCGGATGGACGAAATTAGTTGAAATAGACAGTTTTTGCATGGTAACACATTCCTGGTAGAACTACATAGCAAAGTACAAAGTTCGTATCGGATGGACGAAATTTGTTGAAATAGACACTTTTTGCATGGTAACACATTCCTGGTAGAACTACATAGCAAAGTACAAAGTTCGTATCGGATGGACGAATTAAGTTGAAATAGACAGTTTTTGCATGGTAACACACTCCTGGTAGAACTACATAGCAAAGTACAAAGTTCGTATCGGATGGACGAAATTAGTTGAAATAGACAGTTTTTGCATGGTAACACATTCCTGGTAGAACTACATAGCAAAGTACAAAGTTCGTATCGGATGGACGAAATTAGTTGAAATAGACAGTTTTTGCATGGTAACACATTCCTGGTAGAACTACATAGCAAAGTACAAAGTTCGTATCGGATGGACGAAATTTGTTGAAATAGACAGTTTTTTCATGGTAACACATTTCTGGTAGAACTACATAGCAAAGTACAAAGTTCGTATCGGATGGACGAAATTAGTTGAAATAGACAGTTTTTGCATGGTAACACACTCCTGGTAGAACTACATAGCAAAGTACAAAGTTCGTATCGGATGGACGAAATTAGTTGAAATAGACAGTTTTTGCATGGTAACACATTCCTGGTAGAACTACATAGCAAAGTACCAAGTTCGTATCGGATGGACGAAATTAGTTGAAATAGACAGTTTTTGCATGGGAACACATTCCTGGTAGAACTACATAGCAAAGTACAAAGTTCGTATCGGATGGACGAAATTAGTTGAAATAGACAGTTTTTGCATGGTAACACACTCCTGGTAGAACTACATAGCAAAGTACAAAGTTCGTATCGGATGGACGAATTAAGTTGAAATAGACAGTTTTTGCATGGTAACACACTCCTGGTAGAACTACATAGCAAAGTACAAAGTTCGTATCGGATGGACGAAATTAGTTGAAATAGACAGTTTTTGCATGGTAACACATTCCTGGTAGAACTACATAGCAAAGTACAAAGTTCGTATCGGATGGACGAATTAAGTTGAAATAGACAGTTTTTGCATGGTAACACACTCCTGGTAGAACTACATAGCAAAGTACAAAGTTCGTATCGGATGGACGAAATTTGTTGAAATAGACAGTTTTTGCATGGTAACACACTCCTGGTAGAACTACATAGCAAAGTACAAAGTTCGTATCGGATGGACGAAATTAGTTGAAATAGACAGTTTTTGCATGGTAACACATTCCTGGTAGAACTACATAGCAAAGTACAAAGTTCGTATCGGATGGACGAATTAAGTTGAAATAGACAGTTTTTGCATGGTAACACACTCCTGGTAGAACTACATAGCAAAGTACAAAGTTCGTATCGGATGGACGAAATTAGTTGAAATAGACAGTTTTTGCATGGTAACACACTCCTGGTAGAACTACATAGCAAAGTACAAAGTTCGTATCGGATGGACGAAATTAGTTGAAATAGACAGTTTTTGCATGGTAACACATTCCTGGTAGAACTACATAGCAAAGTACCAAGTTCGTATCGGATGGACGAAATTAGTTGAAATAGACAGTTTTTGCATGGTAACACACTCCTGGTAGAACTACATAGCAAAGTACAAAGTTCGTATCGGATGGACGAAATTAGTTGAAATAGACAGTTTTTGCATGGTAACACATTCCTGGTAGAACTACATAGCAAAGTACCAAGTTCGTATCGGATGGACGAAATTAGTTGAAATAGACAGTTTTTGCATGGGAACACATTCCTGGTAGAACTACATAGCAAAGTACAAAGTTCGTATCGGATGGACGAAATTAGTTGAAATAGACAGTTTTTGCATGGTAACACATTCCTGGTAGAACTACATAGCAAAGTACCAAGTTCGTATCGGATGGACGAAATTAGTTGAAATAGACAGTTTTTGCATGGGAACACATTCCTGGTAGAACTACATAGCAAAGTACAAAGTTCGTATCGGATGGACGAAATTAGTTGAAATAGACAGTTTTTGCATGGTAACACACTCCTGGTAGAACTACATAGCAAAGTACAAAGTTCGTATCGGATGGACGAATTAAGTTGAAATAGACAGTTTTTGCATGGTAACACACTCCTGGTAGAACTACATAGCAAAGTACAAAGTTCGTATCGGATGGACGAAATTAGTTGAAATAGACAGTTTTTGCATGGTAACACATTCCTGGTAGAACTACATAGCAAAGTACAAAGTTCGTATCGGATGGACGAATTAAGTTGAAATAGACAGTTTTTGCATGGTAACACACTCCTGGTAGAACTACATAGCAAAGTACAAAGTTCGTATCGGATGGACGAAATTAGTTGAAATAGACAGTTTTTGCATGGTAACACATTCCTGGTAGAACTACATAGCAAAGTACAAAGTTCGTATCGGATGGACGAAATTAGTTGAAATAGACAGTTTTTGCATGGTAACACATTCCTGGTAGAACTACATAGCAAAGTACAAAGTTCGTATCGGATGGACGAAATTTGTTGAAATAGACAGTTTTTTCATGGTAACACATTTCTGGTAGAACTACATAGCAAAGTACAAAGTTCGTATCGGATGGACGAAATTAGTTGAAATAGACAGTTTTTGCATGGTAACACACTCCTGGTAGAACTACATAGCAAAGTACAAAGTTCGTATCGGATGGACGAAATTAGTTGAAATAGACAGTTTTTGCATGGGAACACATTCCTGGTAGAACTACATAGCAAAGTACAAAGTTCGTATCGGATGGACGAAATTAGTTGAAATAGACAGTTTTTGCATGGTAACACACTCCTGGTAGAACTACATAGCAAAGTACAAAGTTCGTATCGGATGGACGAAATTTGTTGAAATAGACACTTTTTGCATGGTAACACATTCCTGGTAGAACTACATAGCAAAGTACAAAGTTCGTATCGGATGGACGAAATTAGTTGAAATAGACAGTTTTTGCATGGTAACACACTCCTGGTAGAACTACATAGCAAAGTACAAAGTTCGTATCGGATGGACGAAATTTGTTGAAATAGACACTTTTTGCATGGTAACACATTCCTGGTAGAACTACATAGCAAAGTACAAAGTTCGTATCGGATGGACGAATTAAGTTGAAATAGACAGTTTTTGCATGGTAACACACTCCTGGTAGAACTACATAGCAAAGTACAAAGTTCGTATCGGATGGACGAAATTAGTTGAAATAGACAGTTTTTGCATGGTAACACACTCCTGGTAGAACTACATAGCAAAGTACAAAGTTCGTATCGGATGGACGAAATTAGTTGAAATAGACAGTTTTTGCATGGTAACACATTCCTGGTAGAACTACATAGCAAAGTACAAAGTTCGTATCGGATGGACGAAATTTGTTGAAATAGACAGTTTTTTCATGGTAACACATTTCTGGTAGAACTACATAGCAAAGTACAAAGTTCGTATCGGATGGACGAAATTAGTTGAAATAGACAGTTTTTGCATGGTAACACACTCCTGGTAGAACTACATAGCAAAGTACAAAGTTCGTATCGGATGGACGAAATTAGTTGAAATAGACAGTTTTTGCATGGTAACACATTCCTGGTAGAACTACATAGCAAAGTACCAAGTTCGTATCGGATGGACGAAATTAGTTGAAATAGACAGTTTTTGCATGGGAACACATTCCTGGTAGAACTACATAGCAAAGTACAAAGTTCGTATCGGATGGACGAAATTAGTTGAAATAGACAGTTTTTGCATGGTAACACATTCCTGGTAGAACTACATAGCAAAGTACAAAGTTCGTATCGGATGGACGAAATTAGTTGAAATAGACAGTTTTTGCATGGTAACACACTCCTGGTAGAACTACATAGCAAAGTACAAAGTTCGTATCGGATGGACGAAATTAGTTGAAATAGACAGTTTTTGCATGGTAACACACTCCTGGTAGAACTACATAGCAAAGTACAAAGTTCGTATCGGATGGACGAAATTTGTTGAAATAGACACTTTTTGCATGGTAACACATTCCTGGTAGAACTACATAGCAAAGTACAAAGTTCGTATCGGATGGACGAAATTAGTTGAAATAGACAGTTTTTGCATGGTAACACACTCCTGGTAGAACTACATAGCAAAGTACAAAGTTCGTATCGGATGGACGAAATTTGTTGAAATAGACACTTTTTGCATGGTAACACATTCCTGGTAGAACTACATAGCAAAGTACAAAGTTCGTATCGGATGGACGAATTAAGTTGAAATAGACAGTTTTTGCATGGTAACACACTCCTGGTAGAACTACATAGCAAAGTACAAAGTTCGTATCGGATGGACGAAATTAGTTGAAATAGACAGTTTTTGCATGGTAACACACTCCTGGTAGAACTACATAGCAAAGTACAAAGTTCGTATCGGATGGACGAAATTAGTTGAAATAGACAGTTTTTGCATGGTAACACATTCCTGGTAGAACTACATAGCAAAGTACAAAGTTCGTATCGGATGGACGAAATTTGTTGAAATAGACAGTTTTTTCATGGTAACACATTTCTGGTAGAACTACATAGCAAAGTACAAAGTTCGTATCGGATGGACGAAATTAGTTGAAATAGACAGTTTTTGCATGGTAACACACTCCTGGTAGAACTACATAGCAAAGTACAAAGTTCGTATCGGATGGACGAAATTAGTTGAAATAGACAGTTTTTGCATGGTAACACATTCCTGGTAGAACTACATAGCAAAGTACCAAGTTCGTATCGGATGGACGAAATTAGTTGAAATAGACAGTTTTTGCATGGGAACACATTCCTGGTAGAACTACATAGCAAAGTACAAAGTTCGTATCGGATGGACGAAATTAGTTGAAATAGACAGTTTTTGCATGGTAACACATTCCTGGTAGAACTACATAGCAAAGTACAAAGTTCGTATCGGATGGACGAAATTTGTTGAAATAGACAGTTTTTTCATGGTAACACATTTCTGGTAGAACTACATAGCAAAGTACAAAGTTCGTATCGGATGGACGAAATTAGTTGAAATAGACAGTTTTTGCATGGTAACACACTCCTGGTAGAACTACATAGCAAAGTACAAAGTTCGTATCGGATGGACGAAATTAGTTGAAATAGACAGTTTTTGCATGGTAACACATTCCTGGTAGAACTACATAGCAAAGTACAAAGTTCGTATCGGATGGACGAAATTTGTTGAAATAGACAGTTTTTTCATGGTAACACATTTCTGGTAGAACTACATAGCAAAGTACAAAGTTCGTATCGGATGGACGAAATTAGTTGAAATAGACAGTTTTTGCATGGTAACACACTCCTGGTAGAACTACATAGCAAAGTACAAAGTTCGTATCGGATGGACGAAATTAGTTGAAATAGACAGTTTTTGCATGGTAACACACTCCTGGTAGAACTACATAGCAAAGTACAAAGTTCGTATCGGATGGACGAAATTTGTTGAAATAGACACTTTTTGCATGGTAACACATTCCTGGTAGAACTACATAGCAAAGTACAAAGTTCGTATCGGATGGACGAATTAAGTTGAAATAGACAGTTTTTGCATGGTAACACACTCCTGGTAGAACTACATAGCAAAGTACAAAGTTCGTATCGGATGGACGAAATTAGTTGAAATAGACAGTTTTTGCATGGTAACACATTCCTGGTAGAACTACATAGCAAAGTACAAAGTTCGTATCGGATGGACGAAATTAGTTGAAATAGACAGTTTTTGCATGGTAACACATTCCTGGTAGAACTACATAGCAAAGTACAAAGTTCGTATCGGATGGACGAAATTTGTTGAAATAGACAGTTTTTGCATGGTAACACATTTCTGGTAGAACTACATAGCAAAGTACAAAGTTCGTATCGGATGGACGAAATTAGTTGAAATAGACAGTTTTTGCATGGTAACACACTCCTGGTAGAACTACATAGCAAAGTACAAAGTTCGTATCGGATGGACGAAATTAGTTGAAATAGACAGTTTTTGCATGGTAACACATTCCTGGTAGAACTACATAGCAAAGTACCAAGTTCGTATCGGATGGACGAAATTAGTTGAAATAGACAGTTTTTGCATGGTAACACACTCCTGGTAGAACTACATAGCAAAGTACAAAGTTCGTATCGGATGGACGAAATTAGTTGAAATAGACA
Organism: Anopheles moucheti; assembly: GCF_943734755.1. Classification (NCBI taxonomy): domain Eukaryota; kingdom Metazoa; phylum Arthropoda; class Insecta; order Diptera; family Culicidae; genus Anopheles; species Anopheles moucheti. The sequence goes on from NC_069140.1 coordinate 60,360,841, forward strand.
GTTTTTGCATGGTAACACATTCCTGGTAGAACTACATAGCAAAGTACCAAGTTCGTATCGGATGGACGAAATTAGTTGAAATAGACAGTTTTTGCATGGTAACACACTCCTGGTAGAACTACATAGCAAAGTACAAAGTTCGTATCGGATGGACGAAATTAGTTGAAATAGACAGTTTTTGCATGGTAACACATTCCTGGTAGAACTACATAGCAAAGTACAAAGTTCGTATCGGATGGACGAATTAAGTTGAAATAGACAGTTTTTGCATGGTAACACACTCCTGGTAGAACTACATAGCAAAGTACAAAGTACGTATCGGATGGACGAAATTAGTTGAAATAGACAGTTTTTGCATGGTAACACATTCCTGGTAGAACTACATAGCAAAGTACAAAGTTCGTATCGGATGGACGAAATTAGTTGAAATAGACAGTTTTTGCATGGTAACACATTCCTGGTAGAACTACATAGCAAAGTACAAAGTTCGTATCGGATGGACGAAATTTGTTGAAATAGACAGTTTTTGCATGGTAACACATTCCTGGTAGAACTACATAGCAAAGTACAAAGTTCGTATCGGATGGACGAAATTAGTTGAAATAGACAGTTTTTGCATGGTAACACACTCCTGGTAGAACTACATAGCAAAGTACAAAGTTCGTATCGGATGGACGAATTAAGTTGAAATAGACAGTTTTTGCATGGTAACACACTCCTGGTAGAACTACATAGCAAAGTACAAAGTTCGTATCGGATGGACGAAATTAGTTGAAATAGACAGTTTTTGCATGGTAACACATTCCTGGTAGAACTACATAGCAAAGTACAAAGTTCGTATCGGATGGACGAATTAAGTTGAAATAGACAGTTTTTGCATGGTAACACACTCCTGGTAGAACTACATAGCAAAGTACAAAGTTCGTATCGGATGGACGAAATTTGTTGAAATAGACAGTTTTTTCATGGTAACACATTTCTGGTAGAACTACATAGCAAAGTACAAAGTTCGTATCGGATGGACGAAATTAGTTGAAATAGACAGTTTTTGCATGGTAACACACTCCTGGTAGAACTACATAGCAAAGTACAAAGTTCGTATCGGATGGACGAAATTAGTTGAAATAGACAGTTTTTGCATGGTAACACATTCCTGGTAGAACTACATAGCAAAGTACCAAGTTCGTATCGGATGGACGAAATTAGTTGAAATAGACAGTTTTTGCATGGGAACACATTCCTGGTAGAACTACATAGCAAAGTACAAAGTTCGTATCGGATGGACGAAATTAGTTGAAATAGACAGTTTTTGCATGGTAACACACTCCTGGTAGAACTACATAGCAAAGTACAAAGTTCGTATCGGATGGACGAATTAAGTTGAAATAGACAGTTTTTGCATGGTAACACACTCCTGGTAGAACTACATAGCAAAGTACAAAGTTCGTATCGGATGGACGAAATTAGTTGAAATAGACAGTTTTTGCATGGTAACACACTCCTGGTAGAACTACATAGCAAAGTACAAAGTTCGTATCGGATGGACGAAATTAGTTGAAATAGACAGTTTTTGCATGGTAACACACTCCTGGTAGAACTACATAGCAAAGTACCAAGTTCGTATCGGATGGACGAAATTAGTTGAAATAGACAGTTTTTGCATGGGAACACATTCCTGGTAGAACTACATAGCAAAGTACAAAGTTCGTATCGGATGGACGAAATTAGTTGAAATAGACAGTTTTTGCATGGTAACACACTCCTGGTAGAACTACATAGCAAAGTACAAAGTTCGTATCGGATGGACGAAATTAGTTGAAATAGACAGTTTTTGCATGGTAACACATTCCTGGTAGAACTACATAGCAAAGTACAAAGTTCGTATCGGATGGACGAAATTAGTTGAAATAGACAGTTTTTGCATGGTAACACACTCCTGGTAGAACTACATAGCAAAGTACAAAGTTCGTATCGGATGGACGAAATTAGTTGAAATAGACAGTTTTTGCATGGTAACACATTCCTGGTAGAACTACATAGCAAAGTACCAAGTTCGTATCGGATGGACGAAATTAGTTGAAATAGACAGTTTTTGCATGGGAACACATTCCTGGTAGAACTACATAGCAAAGTACAAAGTTCGTATCGGATGGACGAAATTAGTTGAAATAGACAGTTTTTGCATGGTAACACATTCCTGGTAGAACTACATAGCAAAGTACAAAGTTCGTATCGGATGGACGAAATTTGTTGAAATAGACAGTTTTTTCATGGTAACACATTTCTGGTAGAACTACATAGCAAAGTACAAAGTTCGTATCGGATGGACGAAATTAGTTGAAATAGACAGTTTTTGCATGGTAACACACTCCTGGTAGAACTACATAGCAAAGTACAAAGTTCGTATCGGATGGACGAAATTAGTTGAAATAGACAGTTTTTGCATGGTAACACATTCCTGGTAGAACTACATAGCAAAGTACAAAGTTCGTATCGGATGGACGAAATTTGTTGAAATAGACAGTTTTTTCATGGTAACACATTTCTGGTAGAACTACATAGCAAAGTACAAAGTTCGTATCGGATGGACGAAATTAGTTGAAATAGACAGTTTTTGCATGGGAACACATTCCTGGTAGAACTACATAGCAAAGTACAAAGTTCGTATCGGATGGACGAAATTAGTTGAAATAGACAGTTTTTGCATGGTAACACATTCCTGGTAGAACTACATAGCAAAGTACAAAGTTCGTATCGGATGGACGAAATTTGTTGAAATAGACAGTTTTTTCATGGTAACACATTTCTGGTAGAACTACATAGCAAAGTACAAAGTTTGTATCGGATGGACGAAATTAGTTGAAATAGACAGTTTTTGCATGGTAACACATTCCTGGTAGAACTACATAGCAAAGTACAAAGTTCGTATCGGATGGACGAAATTTGTTGAAATAGACAGTTTTTTCATGGTAACACATTTCTGGTAGAACTACATAGCAAAGTACAAAGTTCGTATCGGATGGACGAAATTAGTTGAAATAGACAGTTTTTGCATGGTAACACACTCCTGGTAGAACTACATAGCAAAGTACAAAGTTCGTATCGGATGGACGAAATTAGTTGAAATAGACAGTTTTTGCATGGTAACACATTCCTGGTAGAACTACATAGCAAAGTACCAAGTTCGTATCGGATGGACGAAATTAGTTGAAATAGACAGTTTTTGCATGGGAACACATTCCTGGTAGAACTACATAGCAAAGTACAAAGTTCGTATCGGATGGACGAAATTAGTTGAAATAGACAGTTTTTGCATGGGAACACATTCCTGGTAGAACTACATAGCAAAGTACAAAGTTCGTATCGGATGGACGAAATTAGTTGAAATAGACAGTTTTTGCATGGTAACACACTCCTGGTAGAACTACATAGCAAAGTACAAAGTTCGTATCGGATGGACGAATTAAGTTGAAATAGACAGTTTTTGCATGGTAACACACTCCTGGTAGAACTACATAGCAAAGTACAAAGTTCGTATCGGATGGACGAAATTAGTTGAAATAGACAGTTTTTGCATGGTAACACATTCCTGGTAGAACTACATAGCAAAGTACAAAGTTCGTATCGGATGGACGAATTAAGTTGAAATAGACAGTTTTTTCATGGTAACACATTTCTGGTAGAACTACATAGCAAAGTACAAAGTTCGTATCGGATGGACGAAATTAGTTGAAATAGACAGTTTTTGCATGGTAACACATTCCTGGTAGAACTACATAGCAAAGTACCAAGTTCGTATCGGATGGACGAAATTAGTTGAAATAGACAGTTTTTGCATGGTAACACATTCCTGGTAGAACTACATAGCAAAGTACAAAGTTCGTATCGGATGGACGAAATTAGTTGAAATAGACAGTTTTTGCATGGTAACACATTCCTGGTAGAACTACATAGCAAAGTACCAAGTTCGTATCGGATGGACGAAATTAGTTGAAATAGACAGTTTTTGCATGGTAACACATTCCTGGTAGAACTACATAGCAAAGTACAAAGTTCGTATCGGATGGACGAAATTAGTTGAAATAGACAGTTTTTGCATGGTAACACACTCCTGGTAGAACTACATAGCAAAGTACAAAGTTCGTATCGGATGGACGAAATTAGTTGAAATAGACAGTTTTTGCATGGTAACACATTCCTGGTAGAACTACATAGCAAAGTACCAAGTTCGTATCGGATGGACGAAATTAGTTGAAATAGACAGTTTTTGCATGGGAACACATTCCTGGTAGAACTACATAGCAAAGTACAAAGTTCGTATCGGATGGACGAAATTAGTTGAAATAGACAGTTTTTGCATGGTAACACACTCCTGGTAGAACTACATAGCAAAGTACAAAGTTCGTATCGGATGGACGAAATTAGTTGAAATAGACAGTTTTTGCATGGTAACACATTCCTGGTAGAACTACATAGCAAAGTACAAAGTTCGTATCGGATGGACGAAATTAGTTGAAATAGACAGTTTTTGCATGGTAACACATTCCTGGTAGAACTACATAGCAAAGTACAAAGTTCGTATCGGATGGACGAAATTTGTTGAAATAGACAGTTTTTTCATGGTAACACATTTCTGGTAGAACTACATAGCAAAGTACAAAGTTCGTATCGGATGGACGAAATTAGTTGAAATAGACAGTTTTTGCATGGTAACACACTCCTGGTAGAACTACATAGCAAAGTACAAAGTTCGTATCGGATGGACGAAATTTGTTGAAATAGACAGTTTTTTCATGGTAACACATTTCTGGTAGAACTACATAGCAAAGTACAAAGTTCGTATCGGATGGACGAAATTAGTTGAAATAGACAGTTTTTGCATGGTAACACACTCCTGGTAGAACTACATAGCAAAGTACAAAGTTCGTATCGGATGGACGAAATTAGTTGAAATAGACAGTTTTTGCATGGTAACACATTCCTGGTAGAACTACATAGCAAAGTACCAAGTTCGTATCGGATGGACGAAATTAGTTGAAATAGACAGTTTTTGCATGGTAACACATTCCTGGTAGAACTACATAGCAAAGTACCAAGTTCGTATCGGATGGACGAAATTAGTTGAAATAGACAGTTTTTGCATGGGAACACATTCCTGGTAGAACTACATAGCAAAGTACAAAGTTCGTATCGGATGGACGAAATTAGTTGAAATAGACAGTTTTTGCATGGGAACACATTCCTGGTAGAACTACATAGCAAAGTACAAAGTTCGTATCGGATGGACGAAATTAGTTGAAATAGACAGTTTTTGCATGGTAACACACTCCTGGTAGAACTACATAGCAAAGTACAAAGTTCGTATCGGATGGACGAAATTAGTTGAAATAGACAGTTTTTGCATGGGAACACATTCCTGGTAGAACTACATAGCAAAGTACAAAGTTCGTATCGGATGGACGAAATTAGTTGAAATAGACAGTTTTTGCATGGTAACACATTCCTGGTAGAACTACATAGCAAAGTACAAAGTTCGTATCGGATGGACGAATTAAGTTGAAATAGACAGTTTTTGCATGGTAACACACTCCTGGTAGAACTACATAGCAAAGTACAAAGTTCGTATCGGATGGACGAAATTAGTTGAAATAGACAGTTTTTGCATGGTAACACATTCCTGGTAGAACTACATAGCAAAGTACAAAGTTCGTATCGGATGGACGAAATTAGTTGAAATAGACAGTTTTTGCATGGTAACACATTCCTGGTAGAACTACATAGCAAAGTACAAAGTTCGTATCGGATGGACGAAATTTGTTGAAATAGACAGTTTTTTCATGGTAACACATTTCTGGTAGAACTACATAGCAAAGTACAAAGTTCGTATCGGATGGACGAAATTAGTTGAAATAGACAGTTTTTGCATGGGAACACATTCCTGGTAGAACTACATAGCAAAGTACCAAGTTCGTATCGGATGGACGAAATTAGTTGAAATAGACAGTTTTTGCATGGGAACACATTCCTGGTAGAACTACATAGCAAAGTACAAAGTTCGTATCGGATGGACGAAATTAGTTGAAATAGACAGTTTTTGCATGGGAACACATTCCTGGTAGAACTACATAGCAAAGTACAAAGTTCGTATCGGATGGACGAAATAAGTTGAAATAGACAGTTTTTGCATGGTAACACACTCCTGGTAGAACTACATAGCAAAGTACAAAGTTCGTATCGGATGGACGAAATTAGTTGAAATAGACAGTTTTTGCATGGTAACACATTCCTGGTAGAACTACATAGCAAAGTACAAAGTTCGTATCGGATGGACGAAATTAGTTGAAATAGACAGTTTTTGCATGGTAACACATTCCTGGTAGAACTACATAGCAAAGTACCAAGTTCGTATCGGATGGACGAAATTAGTTGAAATAGACAGTTTTTGCATGGGAACACATTCCTGGTAGAACTACATAGCAAAGTACAAAGTTCGTATCGGATGGACGAAATTAGTTGAAATAGACAGTTTTTGCATGGGAACACATTCCTGGTAGAACTACATAGCAAAGTACAAAGTTCGTATCGGATGGACGAAATTAGTTGAAATAGACAGTTTTTGCATGGTAACACACTCCTGGTAGAACTACATAGCAAAGTACAAAGTTCGTATCGGATGGACGAATTAAGTTGAAATAGACAGTTTTTGCATGGTAACACACTCCTGGTAGAACTACATAGCAAAGTACCAAGTTCGTATCGGATGGACGAAATTAGTTGAAATAGACAGTTTTTGCATGGGAACACACTCCTGGTAGAACTACATAGCAAAGTACAAAGTTCGTATCGGATGGACGAAATTTGTTGAAATAGACACTTTTTGCATGGTAACACATTCCTGGTAGAACTACATAGCAAAGTACAAAGTTCGTATCGGATGGACGAATTAAGTTGAAATAGACAGTTTTTGCATGGTAACACACTCCTGGTAGAACTACATAGCAAAGTACAAAGTTCGTATCGGATGGACGAAATTAGTTGAAATAGACAGTTTTTGCATGGTAACACATTCCTGGTAGAACTACATAGCAAAGTACAAAGTTCGTATCGGATGGACGAAATTAGTTGAAATAGACAGTTTTTGCATGGTAACACATTCCTGGTAGAACTACATAGCAAAGTACAAAGTTCGTATCGGATGGACGAAATTTGTTGAAATAGACAGTTTTTTCATGGTAACACATTTCTGGTAGAACTACATAGCAAAGTACAAAGTTCGTATCGGATGGACGAAATTAGTTGAAATAGACAGTTTTTGCATGGTAACACATTCCTGGTAGAACTACATAGCAAAGTACCAAGTTCGTATCGGATGGACGAAATTAGTTGAAATAGACAGTTTTTGCATGGGAACACATTCCTGGTAGAACTACATAGCAAAGTACAAAGTTCGTATCGGATGGACGAAATTAGTTGAAATAGACAGTTTTTGCATGGTAACACATTCCTGGTAGAACTACATAGCAAAGTACAAAGTTCGTATCGGATGGACGAAATTAGTTGAAATAGACAGTTTTTGCATGGTAACACATTCCTGGTAGAACTACATAGCAAAGTACAAAGTTCGTATCGGATGGACGAAATTTGTTGAAATAGACAGTTTTTTCATGGTAACACATTTCTGGTAGAACTACATAGCAAAGTACAAAGTTCGTATCGGATGGACGAAATTAGTTGAAATAGACAGTTTTTGCATGGTAACACACTCCTGGTAGAACTACATAGCAAAGTACAAAGTTCGTATCGGATGGACGAAATAAGGTGAAATAGACAGTTTTTGCATGGTAACAAATTCCTGGTAGAACTACATAGCAAAGTACAAAGTTCGTATCAGATGGACGAAATAAGGTGAAATAGACAGTTTTTGCATGGTAACACACTTCTGGTAGAACTACATAGCAAAGTACAAAGTTCGTATCGGATGGACGAAATTAGTTGAAATAGACAGTTTTTGCATGGTAACACACTTCTGGTAGAACTACATAGCAAAGTACAAAGTTCGTATCGGATGGACGAAATAAGGTGAAATAGACAGTTTTTGCATGGTAACACATTTCTGGTAGAACTACATAGCAAAGTACAAAGTTCGTATCGGATGGACGAAATAAAGTGAAATAGACAGTTTTTGCATGGTAACACATTTCTGGTAGAACTACATAGCAAAGTACAAAGTTCGTATCGGATGGACGAATTAAGTTGAAATAGACAGTTTTTGCATGGTAACACACTCCTGGTAGAACTACATAGCAAAGTACAAAGTTCGTATCGGATGGACGAAATTAGTTGAAATAGACAGTTTTTGCATGGTAACACATTCCTGGTAGAACTACATAGCAAAGTACAAAGTTCGTATCGGATGGACGAAATTAGTTGAAATAGACAGTTTTTGCATGGTAACACATTCCTGGTAGAACTACATAGCAAAGTACAAAGTTCGTATCGGATGGACGAAATTTGTTGAAATAGACAGTTTTTTCATGGTAACACATTTCTGGTAGAACTACATAGCAAAGTACAAAGTTCGTATCGGATGGACGAAATTAGTTGAAATAGACAGTTTTTGCATGGTAACACACTTCTGGTAGAACTACATAGCAAAGTACAAAGTTCGTATCGGATGGACGAAATAAGGTGAAATAGACAGTTTTTGCATGGTAACAAATTCCTGGTAGAACTACATAGCAAAGTACAAAGTTCGTATCAGATGGACGAAATAAGGTGAAATAGACAGTTTTTGCATGGTAACACACTTCTGGTAGAACTACATAGCAAAGTACAAAGTTCGTATCGGATGGACGAAATTTGTTGAAATAGACAGTTTTTGCATGGTAACACACTTCTGGTAGAACTACATAGCAAAGTACAAAGTTCGTATCGGATGGACGAAATAAGGTGAAATAGACAGTTTTTGCATGGTAACACATTTCTGGTAGAACTACATAGCAAAGTACAAAGTTCGTATCGGATGGACGAAATAAAGTGAAATAGACAGTTTTTGCATGGTAACACATTTCTGGTAGAACTACATAGCAAAGTACAAAGTTCGTATCGGATGGACGAATTTAGTTGAAATAGACAGTTTTTGCATGGTAACACACTTCTGGTAGAACTACATAGCAAAGTACAAAGTTCGTATCGGATGGACGAAATAAGGTGAAATAGACAGTTTTTGCATGGTAACACACTTCTGGTAGAACTACATAGCAAAGTACAAAGTTCGTATCGGATGGACGAAATTAGTTGAAATAGACAGTTTTTGCATGGTAACACACTTCTGGTAGAACTACATAGCAAAGTACAAAGTTCGTATCGGATGGACGAAATAAGGTGAAATAGACAGTTTTTGCATGGTAACACATTTCTGGTAGAACTACATAGCAAAGTACAAAGTTCGTATCGGATGGACGAAATAAGGTGAAATAGACAGTTTTTGCATGGTAACACATTCCTGGTAGAACTACATAGCAAAGTACAAGGTTCGTATCGGATGGACGAAATAAGGTGAAATAGACAGTTTTTGCATGGTAACACACTTCTGGTAGAACTACATAGCAAAGTACAAAGTTCGTATCGGATGGACGAAATTAGTTGAAATAGACAGTTTTTGCATGGTAACACACTTCTGGTAGAACTACATAGCAAAGTACAAAGTTCGTATCGGATGGACGAAATAAGGTGAAATAGACAGTTTTTGCATGGTAACACATTTCTGGTAGAACTACATAGCAAAGTACAAAGTTCGTATCGGATGGACGAAATTAGTTGAAATAGACAGTTTTTGCTTGGTAACACATTTCTGGTAGAACTACATAGCAAAGTACAAAGTTCGTATCGGATGGACGAAATAAGGTGAAATAGACAGTTTTTGCATGGTAACAAATTCCTGGTAGAACTACATAGCAAAGTACAAAGTTCGTATCGGATGGACGAAATAAGGTGAAATAGACAGTTTTTGCATGGTAACATATTCCTGGTAGAACTACATAGCAAAGTACAAAGTTCGTATCGGATGGACGAAATTAGTTGAAATAGACAGTTTTTGCATGGTAACACATTCCTGGTAGAACTACATAGCAAAATACAAAGTTCGTATCGGATGGACGAAATAAAGTGAAATAGACAGTTTTTGCATGGTAACACATTTCTGGTAGAACTACATAGCAAAGTACAAAGTTCGTATCGGATGGACGAAATAAGGTGAAATAGACAGTTTTTGCATGGTAACAAATTCCTGGTAGAACTACATAGCAAAGTACAAGGTTCGTATCGGATGGACGAAATAAGGTGAAATAGACAGTTTTTGCATGGTAACACACTTCTGGTAGAACTACATAGCAAAGTACAAAGTTCGTATCGGATGGACGAAATTAGTTGAAATAGACAGTTTTTGCATGGTAACACACTTCTGGTAGAACTACATAGCAAAGTACAAAGTTCGTATCGGATGGACGAAATAAGGTGAAATAGACAGTTTTTGCATGGTAACACATTTCTGGTAGAACTACATAGCAAAGTACAAAGTTCGTATCGGATGGACGAAATTAGTTGAAATAGACAGTTTTTGCTTGGTAACACACTTCTGGTAGAACTACATAGCAAAGTACAAAGTTCGTATCGGATGGACGAAATAAAGTGAAATAGACAGTTTTTGCATGGTAACACATTTCTGGTAGAACTACATAGCAAAGTACAAAGTTCGTATCGGATGGACGAAATAAGGTGAAATAGACAGTTTTTGCATGGTAACACACTCCTGGTAGAACTTCATAGCAAAGTACAAAGTTCGTATCGGATGGACAAAATTAGTTGAAATAGACAGTTTTTGCTTGGTAACACATTTCTGGTAGAACTACATAGCAAAGTACAAAGTTCGTATCGGATGGACGAAATAAGGTGAAATAGACAGTTTTTGCATGGTAACACATTTCTGGTAGAACTACATAGCAAAGTACAAAGTTCGTATCCGATGGACGAAATAAGGTGAAATAGACAGTTTTTGCATGGTAACACACTTCTGGTAGAACTACATAGCAAAGTACAAAGTTCGTATCGGATGGACGAAATTAGTTGAAATAGACAGTTTTTGCATGGTAACAAATTCCTGGTAGAACTACATAGCAAAGTACAAAGTTCGTATCGGATGGACGAAATTAGTTGAAATAGACAGTTTTTGCATGGTAACACATTCCTGGTAGAACTACATAGCAAAGTACAAAGTTCATATCGGATGGACGAAATAAGGTGAAATAGACAGTTTTTGCATGGTAACACACTTCTGGTAGAACTACATAGCAAAGTACAAAGTTCGTATCGGATGGACGAAATTAGTTGAAATAGACAGTTTTGCATGGTAACACACTTCTGGTAGAACTACATAGCAAAGTACAAAGTTCGTATCGGATGGACGAAATTAATTGAAATAGACAGTTATTGCATGGTAACACACTTCTGGTAGAACTACATAGCAAAGTACAAAGTTCGTATCGGATGGACGAAATTAGTTGAAATAGACAGTTTTTGCATGGTAACACATTTCTGGTAGAACTACATAGCAAAGTACAAAGTTCGTATCGGATGGACTAAATAAGGTGAAATAGACAGTTTTTGCATGGTAACACACTCCTGGTAGAACTACATAGCAAAGTACAAAGTTCGTATCGGATGGACGAAATTAATTGAAATAGACAGTTTTTGCATGGTAACACACTTCTGGTAGAACTACATAGCAAAGTACAAAGTTCGTATCGGATGGACGAAATTAGTTGAAATAGACAGTTTTTGCATGGTAACACATTTCTGGTAGAACTACATAGCAAAGTACAAAGTTCGTATCGGATGGACGAAATTAGTTGAAATAGACAGTTTTTGCATGGTAACACATTTCTGGTAGAACTACATAGCAAAGTACAAAGTTCGTATCGAATGGACGAAATTAGTTGAAATAGACAGTTTTTGCATGGTAACACATTCCTGGTAGAACTACATAGCAAAGTACAAAGTTCGTATCGGATGGACGAAATTAGTTGAAATAGACAGTTTTTGCATGGTAACACACTCCTGGTAGAACTACATAGCAAAGTACAAAGTTCGTATCAGATGGACGAAATTAGTTGAAATAGACAGTTTTGCATGGTAACACACTTCGGGTAGAACTGCATAGCAAAGTACAAAGTTCGTATCGGATGGACGAAATTAGTTGAAATAGACAGTTTCTGCATGGTAGCACATTTCTGGTAGAACTACATAGCAAAGTACAAAGTTCGTATCGGATGGACGAAATTAGTTGAAATAGACAGTTTTTGCATGGTAACACATTTCTGGTAGAACTACATAGCAAAGTACAAAGTTCGTATCGGATGGACGAAATTAGTTGAAATAGACAGTTTTTGCATGGTAACACATTTCTGGTAGAACTACATAGCAAAGTACAAAGTTCGTATCGGATGGACGAAATTAGTTGAAATAGACAGTTTTTGCATGGTAACACACTCCTGGTAGAACTTCATAGCAAAGTACAAAGTTCGTATCGGATGGACGAAATTAGTTGAAATAGACAGTTTCTGCATGGTAGCACATTTCTGGTAGAACTACATAGCAAAGTACAAAGTTCGTATCGGATGGACGAAATTAGTTGAAATAGACAGTTTTTGCATGGTAACACATTTCTGGTAGAACTACATAGCAAAGTACAAAGTTCGTATCGGATGGACGAAATTAGTTGAAATAGACAGTTTTTGCATGGTAACACACTTCTGGTAGAACTACATAGCAAAGTACAAAGTTCGTATCGGATGGACTAAATAAGGTGAAATAGACAGTTTTTGCATGGTAACACACTCCTGGTAGAACTACATAGCAAAGTACAAAGTTCATATCGGATGGACGAAATTAGTTGAAATAGACAGTTTTTGCATGGTAACACATTTCTGGTAGAACTACATAGCAAAGTACAAAGTTCGTATCGGATGGACGAAATTAGTTGAAATAGACAGTTTTTGCATGGTAACACACTCCTGGTAGAACTTCATAGCAAAGTACAAAGTTCGTATCGGATGGACGAAATTAGTTGAAATAGACAGTTTCTGCATGGTAGCACATTTCTGGTAGAACTACATAGCAAAGTACAAAGTTCGTATCGGATGGACGAAATTAGTTGAAATAGACAGTTTTTGCATGGTAACACATTTCTGGTAGAACTACATAGCAAAGTACAAAGTTCGTATCGGATGGACGAAATTAGTTGAAATAGACAGTTTTTGCATGGTAACACACTTCTGGTAGAACTACATAGCAAAGTACAAAGTTCGTATCGGATGGACTAAATAAGGTGAAATAGACAGTTTTTGCATGGTAACACACTTCTGGTAGAACTACATAGCAAAGTACAAAGTTCGTATCGGATGGACTAAATAAGGTGAAATAGACAGTTTTTGCATGGTAACACACTCCTGGTAGAACTACATAGCAAAGTACAAAGTTCGTATCAGATGGACGAAATTAGTTGAAATAGACAGTTTTTGCATGGTAACACATTCCTGGTAGAACTACATAGCAAAGTACAAAGTTCGTATCGAATGGACGAAATTAGTTGAAATAGACAGTTTTTGCATGGTAACACATTTCTGGTAGAACTACATAGCAAAGTACAAAGTTCATATCGGATGGACGAAATAAGGTGAAATAGACAGTTTTTGCATGGTAACACACTTCTGGTAGAACTACATAGCAAAGTACAAAGTTCGTATCGGATGGACGAAATTAGTTGAAATAGACAGTTTTGCATGGTAACACACTTCGGGTAGAACTGCATAGCAAAGTACAAAGTTCGTATCGGATGGACGAAATTAGTTGAAATAGACAGTTTTTGCATGGTAACACATTTCTGGTAGAACTACATAGCAAAGTACAAAGTTCGTATCGGATGGACGAAATTAGTTGAAATAGACAGTTTTTGCATGGTAACACACTCCTGGTAGAACTTCATAGCAAAGTACAAAGTTCGTATCGGATGGACGAAATTAGTTGAAATAGACAGTTTCTGCATGGTAGCACATTTCTGGTAGAACTACATAGCAAAGTACAAAGTTCGTATCGGATGGACGAAATTAGTTGAAATAGACAGTTTTTGCATGGTAACACATTTCTGGTAGAACTACATAGCAAAGTACAAAGTTCGTATCGGATGGACGAAATTAGTTGAAATAGACAGTTTTTGCATGGTAACACACTTCTGGTAGAACTACATAGCAAAGTACAAAGTTCGTATCGGATGGACTAAATAAGGTGAAATAGACAGTTTTTGCATGGTAACACACTCCTGGTAGAACTACATAGCAAAGTACAAAGTTCATATCGGATGGACGAAATTAGTTGAAATAGACAGTTTTTGCATGGTAACACATTTCTGGTAGAACTACATAGCAAAGTACAAAGTTTGTATCGGATGGACGAAATTAGTTGAAATAGACAGTTTTTGCATGGTAACACACTCCTGGTAGAACTACATAGCAAAGTACAAAGTTCGTATCGGATGGACGAAATAAGGTGAAATAGACAGTTTTTGCATGGTAACACACTTCTGGTAGAACTGCATAGCAAAGTACAAAGTTCGTATCGGATGGACGAAATAAGGTGAAATAGACAGTTTTTGCATGGTAACACACTCCTGGTAGAACTACATAGCAAAGTACAAAGTTCATTTCGGATGGACGAAATTAGTTGAAATAGACAGTTTTTGCATGGTAACATATTTCTGGTAGAACTAGATAGCAAAGTACAAAGTTCGTATCGGATGGACGAAATTAGTTGAAATAGACAGTTTTTGCATGGTAACACACTTCTGGTAGAACTACATAGCAAAGTACAAAGTTCGTATCGGATGGACGAAATAAGGTGAAATAGACAGTTTTTGCATGGTAACACACTCCTGGCAGAACTACATAGCAAAGTACAAAGTTCATATCGGATGGACGAAATTAGTTGAAATAGACAGTTTTTGCATGGTAACACATTTCTGGTAGAACTACATAGCAAAGTACAAAGTTCGTATCGGATGGACGAAATTAGTTGAAATAGACAGTTTTTGCATGGTAACAAATTCCTGGTAGAACTACATAGCAAAGTACAAAGTTCGTATCGGATGGACGAAATTAGTTGAAATAGACAGTTTTTGCATGGTAACACATTCCTGGTACAACTACATAGCAAAGTACAAAGTTCGTATCGGATGGACGAAATTAATTGAAATAGACAGTTTTTGCATGGTAACACACTTCTGGTAGAACTGCATAGCAAAGTACAAAGTTCGTATCGGATGGACGAAATTAGTTGAAATAGACAGTTTTTGCATGGTAACACATTTCTGGTAGAACTACATAGCAAAGTACAAAGTTCGTATCGGATGGACGAAATAAGGTGAAATAGACAGTTTTTGCATGGTAACAAATTCCTGGTAGAACTACATAGCAAAGTACAAAGTTCGTATCGGATGGACGAAATAAGGTGAAATAGACAGTTTTTGCATGGTAACACATTCCTGGTAGAACTACAAAGCAAAGTACAAAGTTCGTATCGGATGGACGAAATTAGTTGAAATAGACAGTTTTTGCATGGTAACACATTTCTGGTAGAACTACATAGCAAAGTACAAAGTTCGTATCAGATGGACGAAATTAGTTGAAATAGACAGTTTTTGCATGGTAACACATTCCTGGTAGAACTGCATAGTAAAGTACAAAGTTCGTATCGGATGGACGAAATAAGGTGAAATAGACAGTTTTTGCATGGTAACAAATTCCTGGTAGAACTACATAGCAAAGTACAAAGTTCGTATCGGATGGACGAAATTAGTTGGAATAGACAGTTTTTGCATGGTAGCACACTCCTGGTAGAACTACATAGCAAAGTACAAAGTTCGTATCGGATGGACGAAATAAGGTGAAATAGACAGTTTTTGCATGGTAACACACTTCTGGTAGAACTACATAGCAAAGTACAAAGTTCGTATCGGATGGACGAAATTAGTTGAAATAGACAGTTTTTGCATGGTAACACACTTCTGGTAGAACTACATAGCAAAGTACAAAGTTCGTATCGGATGGACGAAATTAGTTGGAATAGACAGTTTTTGCATGGTAGCACACTCCTGGTAGAACTACATAGCAAAGTACAAAGTTCGTATCGGATGGACGAAATAAGGTGAAATAGACAGTTTTTGCATGGTAACAAATTCCTGGTAGAACTACATAGCAAAGTACAAAGTTCGTATCAGATGGACGAAATAAGGTGAAATAGACAGTTTTTGCATGGTAACACACTTCTGGTAGAACTACATAGCAAAGTACAAAGTTCGTATCGGATGGACGAAATTAGTTGAAATAGACAGTTTTTGCATGGTAACACACTTCTGGTAGAACTACATAGCAAAGTACAAAGTTCGTATCGGATGGACGAAATAAGGTGAAATAGACAGTTTTTGCATGGTAACACATTTCTGGTAGAACTACATAGCAAAGTACAAAGTTCGTATCGGATGGACGAAATAAGGTGGAATAGACAGTTTTTGCATGGTAACAAATTCCTGGTAGAACTACATAGCAAAGTACAAGGTTCGTATCGGATGGACGAAATAAGGTGAAATAGACAGTTTTTGCATGGTAACACATTTCTGGTAGAACTACATAGCAAAGTACAAAGTTCGTATCGGATGGACGAAATAAGGTGAAATAGACAGTTTTTGCATGGTAACAAATTCCTGGTAGAACTACATAGCAAAGTACAAAGTTCGTATCGGATAGACGAAATAAGGTGAAATAGACAGTTTTTGCATGGTAACAAATTCCTGGTAGAACTACATAGCAAAGTACAAAGTTCGTATCGGATGGACGAAATTAGTTGAAATAGACAGTTTTTGCATGGTAACACATTCCTGGTAGAACTACATAGCAAAGTACAAAGTTCGTATCGGATGGACGAAATTAGTTGGAATAGACAGTTTTTGCATGGTAGCACACTCCTGGTAGAACTACATAGCAAAGTACAAAGTTCGTATCGGATGGACGAAATAAGGTGAAATAGACAGTTTTTGCATGGTAACACACTTCTGGTAGAACTACATAGCAAAGTACAAAGTTCGTATCGGATGGACGAAATTAGTTGAAATAGACAGTTTTTGCATGGTAGCACACTCCTGGTAGAACTACATAGCAAAGTACAAAGTTCGTATCGGATGGACGAAATAAGGTGAAATAGACAGTTTTTGCATGGTAACAAATTCCTGGTAGAACTACATAGCAAAGTACAAAGTTCGTATCAGATGGACGAAATAAGGTGAAATAGACAGTTTTTGCATGGTAACACACTTCTGGTAGAACTACATAGCAAAGTACAAAGTTCGTATCGGATGGACGAAATTAGTTGAAATAGACAGTTTTTGCATGGTAACAAACTTCTGGTAGAACTACATAGCAAAGTACAAAGTTCGTATCGGATGGACGAAATAAGGTGAAATAGACAGTTTTTGCATGGTAACACATTTCTGGTAGAACTACATAGCAAAGTACAAAGTTCGTATCGGATGGACGAAATAAAGTGAAATAGACAGTTTTTGCATGGTAGCACACTCCTGGTAGAACTACATAGCAAAGTACAAAGTTCGTATCAGATGGACGAAATTAGTTGAAATAGACAGTTTTTGCATGGTAACACACTTCTGGTAGAACTACATAGCAAAGTACAAAGTTCGTATCGGATGGACGAAATTAGTTGGAATAGACAGTTTTTGCATGGTAGCACACTCCTGGTAGAACTACATAGCAAAGTACAAAGTTCGTATCGGATGGACGAAATAAGGTGAAATAGACAGTTTTTGCATGGTAACACACTTCTGGTAGAACTACATAGCAAAGTACAAAGTTCGTATCGGATGGACGAAATAAGGTGAAATAGACAGTTTTTGCATGGTAACAAATTCCTGGTAGAACTACATAGCAAAGTACAAAGTTCGTATCAGATGGACGAAATAAGGTGAAATAGACAGTTTTTGCATGGTAACACACTTCTGGTAGAACTACATAGCAAAGTACAAAGTTCGTATCGGATGGACGAAATTAGTTGAAATAGACAGTTTTTGCATGGTAACACACTTCTGGTAGAACTACATAGCAAAGTACAAAGTTCGTATCGGATGGACGAAATAAGGTGAAATAGACAGTTTTTGCATGGTAACACATTTCTGGTAGAACTACATAGCAAAGTACAAAGTTCGTATCGGATGGACGAAATAAGGTGGAATAGACAGTTTTTGCATGGTAACAAATTCCTGGTAGAACTACATAGCAAAGTACAAGGTTCGTATCGGATGGACGAAATAAGGTGAAATAGACAGTTTTTGCATGGTAACACACTTCTGGTAGAACTACATAGCAAAGTACAAAGTTCGTATCGGATGGACGAAATTAGTTGAAATAGACAGTTTTTGCATGGTAACACATTTCTGGTAGAACTACATAGCAAAGTACAAAGTTCGTATCGGATGGACGAAATAAGGTGAAATAGACAGTTTTTGCATGGTAACAAATTCCTGGTAGAACTACATAGCAAAGTACAAAGTTCGTATCGGATAGACGAAATAAGGTGACATAGACAGTTTTTGCATGGTAACAAATTCCTGGTAGAACTACATAGCAAAGTACAAAGTTCGTATCGGATGGACGAAATTAGTTGAAATAGACAGTTTTTGCATGGTAACACATTCCTGGTAGAACTACATAGCAAAGTACAAAGTTCGTATCGGATGGACGAAATTAGTTGGAATAGACAGTTTTTGCATGGTAGCACACTCCTGGTAGAACTACATAGCAAAGTACAAAGTTCGTATCGGATGGACGAAATAAGGTGAAATAGACAGTTTTTGCATGGTAACACACTTCTGGTAGAACTACATAGCAAAGTACAAAGTTCGTATCGGATGGACGAAATTAGTTGAAATAGACAGTTTTTGCATGGTAACACATTCCTGGTAGAACTACATAGCAAAGTACAAAGTTCGTATCGGATGGACGAAATTAGTTGGAATAGACAGTTTTTGCATGGTAGCACACTCCTGGTAGAACTACATAGCAAAGTACAAAGTTTGTATCGGATGGACGAAATAAGGTGAAATAGACAGTTTTTGCATGGTAACAAATTCCTGGTAGAACTACATAGCAAAGTACAAAGTTCGTATCGGATGGACGAAATTAGTTGAAATAGACAGTTTTTGCATGGTAACACATTCCTGGTAGAACTACATAGCAAAGTACAAAGTTCGTATCGGATGGACGAAATTAGTTGGAATAGACAGTTTTTGCATGGTAGCACACTCCTGGTAGAACTACATAGCAAAGTACAAAGTTCGTATCGGATGGACGAAATAAGGTGAAATAGACAGTTTTTGCATGGTAACACACTTCTGGTAGAACTACATAGCAAAGTACAAAGTTCGTATCGGATGGACGAAATTAGTTGAAATAGACAGTTTTTGCATGGTAGCACACTCCTGGTAGAACTACATAGCAAAGTACAAAGTTCGTATCGGATGGACGAAATAAGGTGAAATAGACAGTTTTTGCATGGTAACACATTTCTGGTAGAACTACATAGCAAAGTACAAAGTTCGTATCGGATGGACGAAATAAAGTGAAATAGACAGTTTTTGCATGGTAGCACACTCCTGGTAGAACTACATAGCAAAGTACAAAGTTCGTATCAGATGGACGAAATTAGTTGAAATAGACAGTTTTTGCATGGTAACACACTTCTGGTAGAACTACATAGCAAAGTACAAAGTTCGTATCGGATGGACGAAATAAGGTGAAATAGACAGTTTTTGCATGGTAACACATTTCTGGTAGAACTACATAGCAAAGTACAAAGTTCGTATCGGATGGACGAAATAAAGTGAAATAGACAGTTTTTGCATGGTAGCACACTCCTGGTAGAACTACATAGCAAAGTACAAAGTTCGTATCGGATGGACGAAATTAGTTGAAATAGACAGTTTTTGCATGGTAACACACTTCTGGTAGAACTACATAGCAAAGTACAAAGTTCGTATCGGATGGACGAAATTAGTTGAAATAGACAGTTTTTGCATGGTAACACACTTCTGGTAGAACTACATAGCAAAGTACAAAGTTCGTATCGGATGGACGAAATAAGGTGAAATAGACAGTTTTTGCATGGTAACACATTTCTGGTAGAACTACATAGCAAAGTACAAAGTTCGTATCGGATGGACGAAATAAAGTGAAATAGACAGTTTTTGCATGGTAGCACACTCCTGGTAGAACTACATAGCAAAGTACAAAGTTCGTATCAGATGGACGAAATTAGTTGAAATAGACAGTTTTTGCATGGTAACACACTTCTGGTAGAACTACATAGCAAAGTACAAAGTTCGTATCGGATGGACGAAATTAGTTGAAATAGACAGTTTTTGCATGGTAACACACTTCTGGTAGAACTACATAGCAAAGTACAAAGTTCGTATCGGATGGACGAAATAAGGTGAAATAGACAGTTTTTGCATGGTAACACATTTCTGGTAGAACTACATAGCAAAGTACAAAGTTCGTATCGGATGGACGAAATAAAGTGAAATAGACAGTTTTTGCATGGTAGCACACTCCTGGTAGAACTACATAGCAAAGTACAAAGTTCGTATCGGATGGACGAAATAAGGTGAAATAGACAGTTTTTGCATGGTAACACACTTCTGGTAGAACTACATAGCAAAGTACAAAGTTCGTATCAGATGGACGAAATTAGTTGAAATAGACAGTTTTTGCATGGTAACACACTTCTGGTAGAACTACATAGCAAAGTACAAAGTTCGTATCGGATGGACGAAATTAGTTGAAATAGACAGTTTTTGCATGGTAACACACTTCTGGTAGAACTACATAGCAAAGTACAAAGTTCATATCGGATGGACGAAATTAGTTGGAATAGACGGTTTTTGCATGGTAACACACTTCTGGTAGAACTACATAGCAAAGTACAAAGTTCGTATCGGATGGACGAAATAAGGTGAAATAGACAGTTTTTGCATGGTAACAAATTCCTGGTAGAACTACATAGCAAAGTACAAAGTTCGTATCAGATGGACGAAATAAGGTGAAATAGACAGTTTTTGCATGGTAACACACTTCTGGTAGAACTACATAGCAAAGTACAAAGTTCGTATCGGATGGACGAAATAAGGTGAAATAGACAGTTTTTGCATGGTAACACATTTCTGGTAGAACTACATAGCAAAGTACAAAGTTCGTATCGGATGGACGAAATAAGGTGAAATAGACAGTTTTTGCATGGTAACACACTTCTGGTAGAACTACATAGCAAAGTACAAAGTTCGTATCGGATGGACGAAATTAGTTGGAATAGACAGTTTTTGCATGGTAACACACTTCTGGTAGAACTACATAGCAAAGTACAAAGTTCGTATCGGATGGACGAAATAAGGTGAAATAGACAGTTTTTGCATGGTAACAAATTCCTGGTAGAACTACATAGCAAAGTACAAAGTTCGTATCAGATGGACGAAATAAGGTGAAATAGACAGTTTTTGCATGGTAACACACTTCTGGTAGAACTACATAGCAAAGTACAAAGTTCGTATCGGATGGACGAAATTAGTTGAAATAGACAGTTTTTGCATGGTAACACACTTCTGGTAGAACTACATAGCAAA
This sequence comes from Anopheles moucheti, assembly GCF_943734755.1. NCBI lineage: Eukaryota > Metazoa > Arthropoda > Insecta > Diptera > Culicidae > Anopheles > Anopheles moucheti. The sequence goes on from NC_069140.1 coordinate 60,382,631, forward strand.
GTACAAAGTTCGTATCGGATGGACGAAATAAGGTGAAATAGACAGTTTTTGCATGGTAACACATTTCTGGTAGAACTACATAGCAAAGTACAAAGTTCGTATCGGATGGACGAAATAAAGTGAAATAGACAGTTTTTGCATGGTAACACATTTCTGGTAGAACTACATAGCAAAGTACAAAGTTCGTATCGGATGGACGAATTTAGTTGAAATAGACAGTTTTTGCATGGTAACACACTTCTGGTAGAACTACATAGCAAAGTACAAAGTTCGTATCGGATAGACGAAATAAGGTGAAATAGACAGTTTTTGCATGGTAACACACTTCTGGTAGAACTACATAGCAAAGTACAAAGTTCGTATCGGATGGACGAAATAAGGTGAAATAGACAGTTTTTGCATGGTAACACACTTCTGGTAGAACTACATAGCAAAGTACAAAGTTCGTATCGGATGGACGAAATAAGGTGAAATAGACAGTTTTTGCTTGGTAACACATTTCTGGTAGAACTACATAGCAAAGTACAAAGTTCGTATCGGATGGACGAAATAAGGTGAAATAGACAGTTTTTGCATGGTAACAAATTCCTGGTAGAACTACATAGCAAAGTACAAAGTTCGTATCGGATGGACGAAATTAGTTGAAATAGACAGTTTTTGCATGGTAACACATTCCTGGTAGAACTACATAGCAAAATACAAAGTTCGTATCGGATGGACGAAATAAAGTGAAATAGACAGTTTTTGCATGGTAACACATTTCTGGTAGAACTACATAGCAAAGTACAAAGTTCGTATCGGATGGACAAAATTAGTTGAAATAGACAGTTTTTGCATGGTAACACATTCCTGGTAGAACTACATAGCAAAATACAAAGTTCGTATCGGATGGACGAAATAAAGTGAAATAGACAGTTTTTGCATGGTAACACATTTCTGGTAGAACTACATAGCAAAGTACAAAGTTCGTATCGGATGGACAAAATTAGTTGAAATAGACAGTTTTTGCATGGTAACACACTTCTGGTAGAACTACATAGCAAAGTACAAAGTTCGTATCGGATGGACGAAATAAGGTGAAATAGACAGTTTTTGCATGGTAACACACTTCTGGTAGAACTACATAGCAAAGTACAAAGTTCGTATCGGATGGACGAAATAAGGTGAAATAGACAGTTTTTGCATGGTAACACATTTCTGGTAGAACTACATAGCAAAGTACAAAGTTCGTATCGGATGGACGAAATAAAGTGAAATAGACAGTTTTTGCATGGTAGCACACTCCTGGTAGAACTACATAGCAAAGTACAAAGTTCGTATCAGATGGACGAAATTAGTTGAAATAGACAGTTTTTGCATGGTAACACACTTCTGGTAGAACTACATAGCAAAGTACAAAGTTCGTATCGGATGGACGAAATTAGTTGAAATAGACAGTTTTTGCATGGTAACACACTTCTGGTAGAACTACATAGCAAAGTACAAAGTTCGTATCGGATGGACGAAATAAGGTGAAATAGACAGTTTTTGCATGGTAACACATTTCTGGTAGAACTACATAGCAAAGTACAAAGTTCGTATCGGATGGACGAAATAAAGTGAAATAGACAGTTTTTGCATGGTAGCACACTCCTGGTAGAACTACATAGCAAAGTACAAAGTTCGTATCGGATGGACGAAATAAGGTGAAATAGACAGTTTTTGCATGGTAACACACTTCTGGTAGAACTACATAGCAAAGTACAAAGTTCGTATCAGATGGACGAAATTAGTTGAAATAGACAGTTTTTGCATGGTAACACACTTCTGGTAGAACTACATAGCAAAGTACAAAGTTCGTATCGGATGGACGAAATTAGTTGAAATAGACAGTTTTTGCATGGTAACACACTTCTGGTAGAACTACATAGCAAAGTACAAAGTTCATATCGGATGGACGAAATTAGTTGGAATAGACGGTTTTTGCATGGTAACACACTTCTGGTAGAACTACATAGCAAAGTACAAAGTTCGTATCGGATGGACGAAATAAGGTGAAATAGACAGTTTTTGCATGGTAACAAATTCCTGGTAGAACTACATAGCAAAGTACAAAGTTCGTATCAGATGGACGAAATAAGGTGAAATAGACAGTTTTTGCATGGTAACACACTTCTGGTAGAACTACATAGCAAAGTACAAAGTTCGTATCGGATGGACGAAATAAGGTGAAATAGACAGTTTTTGCATGGTAACACATTTCTGGTAGAACTACATAGCAAAGTACAAAGTTCGTATCGGATGGACGAAATAAGGTGAAATAGACAGTTTTTGCATGGTAACACACTTCTGGTAGAACTACATAGCAAAGTACAAAGTTCGTATCGGATGGACGAAATTAGTTGGAATAGACAGTTTTTGCATGGTAACACACTTCTGGTAGAACTACATAGCAAAGTACAAAGTTCGTATCGGATGGACGAAATAAGGTGAAATAGACAGTTTTTGCATGGTAACAAATTCCTGGTAGAACTACATAGCAAAGTACAAAGTTCGTATCAGATGGACGAAATAAGGTGAAATAGACAGTTTTTGCATGGTAACACACTTCTGGTAGAACTACATAGCAAAGTACAAAGTTCGTATCGGATGGACGAAATTAGTTGAAATAGACAGTTTTTGCATGGTAACACACTTCTGGTAGAACTACATAGCAAAGTACAAAGTTCGTATCGGATGGACGAAATAAGGTGAAATAGACAGTTTTTGCATGGTAACACATTTCTGGTAGAACTACATAGCAAAGTACAAAGTTCGTATCGGATGGACGAAATAAAGTGAAATAGACAGTTTTTGCATGGTAACACATTTCTGGTAGAACTACATAGCAAAGTACAAAGTTCGTATCGGATGGACGAATTTAGTTGAAATAGACAGTTTTTGCATGGTAACACACTTCTGGTAGAACTACATAGCAAAGTACAAAGTTCGTATCGGATAGACGAAATAAGGTGAAATAGACAGTTTTTGCATGGTAACACACTTCTGGTAGAACTACATAGCAAAGTACAAAGTTCGTATCGGATGGACGAAATAAGGTGAAATAGACAGTTTTTGCATGGTAACACACTTCTGGTAGAACTACATAGCAAAGTACAAAGTTCGTATCGGATGGACGAAATAAGGTGAAATAGACAGTTTTTGCTTGGTAACACATTTCTGGTAGAACTACATAGCAAAGTACAAAGTTCGTATCGGATGGACGAAATAAGGTGAAATAGACAGTTTTTGCATGGTAACAAATTCCTGGTAGAACTACATAGCAAAGTACAAAGTTCGTATCGGATGGACGAAATAAGGTGAAATAGACAGTTTTTGCATGGTAACATATTCCTGGTAGAACTACATAGCAAAGTACAAAGTTCGTATCGGATGGACGAAATTAGTTGAAATAGACAGTTTTTGCATGGTAACACATTCCTGGTAGAACTACATAGCAAAATACAAAGTTCGTATCGGATGGACGAAATAAAGTGAAATAGACAGTTTTTGCATGGTAACACATTTCTGGTAGAACTACATAGCAAAGTACAAAGTTCGTATCGGATGGACAAAATTAGTTGAAATAGACAGTTTTTGCATGGTAACACATTCCTGGTAGAACTACATAGCAAAATACAAAGTTCGTATCGGATGGACGAAATAAAGTGAAATAGACAGTTTTTGCATGGTAACACATTTCTGGTAGAACTACATAGCAAAGTACAAAGTTCGTATCGGATGGACAAAATTAGTTGAAATAGACAGTTTTTGCATGGTAACACACTTCTGGTAGAACTACATAGCAAAGTACAAAGTTCGTATCGGATGGACGAAATAAGGTGAAATAGACAGTTTTTGCATGGTAACACACTTCTGGTAGAACTACATAGCAAAGTACAAAGTTCGTATCGGATGGACGAAATAAGGTGAAATAGACAGTTTTTGCATGGTAACACACTTCTGGTAGAACTACATAGCAAAGTACAAAGTTCGTATCGGATGGACGAAATAAGGTGAAATAGACAGTTTTTGCATGGTAACACACTTCTGGTAGAACTACATAGCAAAGTACAAAGTTCGTATCGGATGGACGAAATAAGGTGAAATAGACAGTTTTTGCTTGGTAACACATTTCTGGTAGAACTACATAGCAAAGTACAAAGTTCGTATCGGATGGACGAAATAAGGTGAAATAGACAGTTTTTGCATGGTAACAAATTCCTGGTAGAACTACATAGCAAAGTACAAAGTTCGTATCGGATGGACGAAATAAGGTGAAATAGACAGTTTTTGCATGGTAACATATTCCTGGTAGAACTACATAGCAAAGTACAAAGTTCGTATCGGATGGACGAAATAAGGTGAAATAGACAGTTTTTGCATGGTAACAAATTCCTGGTAGAACTACATAGCAAAGTACAAGGTTCGTATCGGATGGACGAAATAAGGTGAAATAGACAGTTTTTGCATGGTAACACACTTCTGGTAGAACTACATAGCAAAGTACAAAGTTCGTATCGGATGGACGAAATTAGTTGAAATAGACAGTTTTTGCATGGTAACACACTTCTGGTAGAACTACATAGCAAAGTACAAAGTTCGTATCGGATGGACGAAATAAGGTGAAATAGACAGTTTTTGCATGGTAACACATTTCTGGTAGAACTACATAGCAAAGTACAAAGTTCGTATCGGATGGACGAAATTAGTTGAAATAGACAGTTTTTGCTTGGTAACACACTTCTGGTAGAACTACATAGCAAAGTACAAAGTTCGTATCGGATGGACGAAATTAGTTGAAATAGACAGTTTTTGCTTGGTAACACACTTCTGGTAGAACTACATAGCAAAGTACAAAGTTCGTATCGGATGGACGAAATAAAGTGAAATAGACAGTTTTTGCATGGTAACACATTTCTGGTAGAACTACATAGCAAAGTACAAAGTTCGTATCGGATGGACGAAATAAGGTGAAATAGACAGTTTTTGCATGGTAACACACTCCTGGTAGAACTTCATAGCAAAGTACAAAGTTCGTATCGGATGGACAAAATTAGTTGAAATAGACAGTTTTTGCTTGGTAACACATTTCTGGTAGAACTACATAGCAAAGTACAAAGTTCGTATCGGATGGACGAAATAAGGTGAAATAGACAGTTTTTGCATGGTAACACATTTCTGGTAGAACTACATAGCAAAGTACAAAGTTCGTATCCGATGGACGAAATAAGGTGAAATAGACAGTTTTTGCATGGTAACACACTTCTGGTAGAACTACATAGCAAAGTACAAAGTTCGTATCGGATGGACGAAATTAGTTGAAATAGACAGTTTTTGCATGGTAACAAATTCCTGGTAGAACTACATAGCAAAGTACAAAGTTCGTATCGGATGGACGAAATTAGTTGAAATAGACAGTTTTTGCATGGTAACACATTCCTGGTAGAACTACATAGCAAAGTACAAAGTTCATATCGGATGGACGAAATAAGGTGAAATAGACAGTTTTTGCATGGTAACACACTTCTGGTAGAACTACATAGCAAAGTACAAAGTTCGTATCGGATGGACGAAATTAGTTGAAATAGACAGTTTTGCATGGTAACACACTTCTGGTAGAACTACATAGCAAAGTACAAAGTTCGTATCGGATGGACGAAATTAATTGAAATAGACAGTTTTTGCATGGTAACACACTTCTGGTAGAACTACATAGCAAAGTACAAAGTTCGTATCGGATGGACGAAATTAGTTGAAATAGACAGTTTTTGCATGGTAACACATTTCTGGTAGAACTACATAGCAAAGTACAAAGTTCGTATCGGATGGACGAAATTAGTTGAAATAGACAGTTTTTGCATGGTAACACATTTCTGGTAGAACTACATAGCAAAGTACAAAGTTCGTATCGAATGGACGAAATAAGGTGAAATAGACAGTTTTTGCATGGTAACACACTTCTGGTAGAACTACATAGCAAAGTACAAAGTTCGTATCGGATGGACGAAATTAGTTGAAATAGACAGTTTTTGCATGGTAACACATTCCTGGTAGAACTACATAGCAAAGTACAAAGTTCGTATCAGATGGACGAAATTAGTTGAAATAGACAGTTTTTGCATGGTAACACATTTCTGGTAGAACTACATAGCAAAGTACAAAGTTCATATCGGATGGACGAAATAAGGTGAAATAGACAGTTTTTGCATGGTAACACACTTCTGGTAGAACTACATAGCAAAGTACAAAGTTCGTATCGGATGGACGAAATTAGTTGAAATAGACAGTTTTGCATGGTAACACACTTCGGGTAGAACTGCATAGCAAAGTACAAAGTTCGTATCGGATGGACGAAATTAGTTGAAATAGACAGTTTTTGCATGATAACACACTCCTGGTAGAACTTCATAGCAAAGTACAAAGTTCGTATCGGATGGACGAAATTAGTTGAAATAGACAGTTTCTGCATGGTAGCACATTTCTGGTAGAACTACATAGCAAAGTACAAAGTTCGTATCGGATGGACGAAATTAGTTGAAATAGACAGTTTTTGCATGGTAACACATTTCTGGTAGAACTACATAGCAAAGTACAAAGTTCGTATCGGATGGACGAAATTAGTTGAAATAGACAGTTTTTGCATGGTAACACACTTCTGGTAGAACTACATAGCAAAGTACAAAGTTCGTATCGGATGGACTAAATAAGGTGAAATAGACAGTTTCTGCATGGTAGCACATTTCTGGTAGAACTACATAGCAAAGTACAAAGTTCGTATCGGATGGACGAAATTAGTTGAAATAGACAGTTTTTGCATGGTAACACACTCCTGGTAGAACTACATAGCAAAGTACAAAGTTCATATCGGATGGACGAAATTAGTTGAAATAGACAGTTTTTGCATGGTAACACATTTCTGGTAGAACTACATAGCAAAGTACAAAGTTCGTATCGGATGGACGAAATTAGTTGAAATAGACAGTTTCTGTATGGTAGCACATTTCTGGTAGAACTACATAGCAAAGTACAAAGTTCGTATCGGATGGACGAAATTAGTTGAAATAGACAGTTTTTGCATGGTAACACACTCCTGGTAGAACTACATAGCAAAGTACAAAGTTCATATCGGATGGACGAAATTAGTTGAAATAGACAGTTTTTGCATGGTAACACATTTCTGGTAGAACTACATAGCAAAGTACAAAGTTCGTATCGGATGGACGAAATTAGTTGAAATAGACAGTTTTTGCATGGTAACACACTCCTGGTAGAACTACATAGCAAAGTACAAAGTTCGTATCGGATGGACGAAATAAGGTGAAATAGACAGTTTTTGCATGGTAACACACTTCTGGTAGAACTGCATAGCAAAGTACAAAGTTCGTATCGGATGGACGAAATAAGGTGAAATAGACAGTTTTTGCATGGTAACACACTCCTGGTAGAACTACATAGCAAAGTACAAAGTTCATTTCGGATGGACGAAATTAGTTGAAATAGACAGTTTTTGCATGGTAACATATTTCTGGTAGAACTAGATAGCAAAGTACAAAGTTCGTATCGGATGGACGAAATTAGTTGAAATAGACAGTTTTTGCATGGTAACACACTTCTGGTAGAACTACATAGCAAAGTACAAAGTTCGTATCGGATGGACGAAATAAGGTGAAATAGACAGTTTTTGCATGGTAACACACTCCTGGCAGAACTACATAGCAAAGTACAAAGTTCATATCGGATGGACGAAATTAGTTGAAATAGACAGTTTTTGCATGGTAACACATTTCTGGTAGAACTACATAGCAAAGTACAAAGTTCGTATCGGATGGACGAAATTAGTTGAAATAGACAGTTTTTGCATGGTAACACACTTCTGGTAGAACTGCATAGCAAAGTACAAAGTTCGTATCGGATGGACGAAATTAGTTGAAATAGACAGTTTTTGCATGGTAACACATTTCTGGTAGAACTACATAGCAAAGTACAAAGTTCGTATCGGATGGACGAAATAAGGTGAAATAGACAGTTTTTGCATGGTAACAAATTCCTGGTAGAACTACATAGCAAAGTACAAAGTTCGTATCGGATGGACGAAATAAGGTGAAATAGACAGTTTTTGCATGGTAACACATTCCTGGTAGAACTACAAAGCAAAGTACAAAGTTCGTATCGGATGGACGAAATTAATTGAAATAGACAGTTTTTGCATGGTAACACACTTCTGGTAGAACTGCATAGCAAAGTACAAAGTTCGTATCGGATGGACGAAATTAGTTGAAATAGACAGTTTTTGCATGGTAACACATTTCTGGTAGAACTACATAGCAAAGTACAAAGTTCGTATCAGATGGACGAAATTAGTTGAAATAGACAGTTTTTGCATGGTAACACATTTCTGGTAGAACTAAATAGCAAAGTACAAAGTTCGTATCGGATGGACGAAATTAGTTGAAATAGACAGTTTTTGCATGGTAACACATTTCTGGTAGAACTACATAGCAAAGTACAAAGTTCGTATCGGATGGACGAAATTAGTTGAAATAGACAGTTTTTGCATGGTAACACATTTCTGGTAGAACTACATAGCAAAGTACAAAGTTCGTATCGGATGGATGAATTAAATTGAAATAGACAGTTTTTGCATGGTAACACACTTCTGGTAGAACTACATAGCAAAGTACAAAGTTCGTATCGGATGGACGAAATTAGTTGAAATAGACAGTTTTTGCATGGTAACACATTCCTGGTAGAACTACATAGCAAAGTACAAAGTTCGTATCGGATGGACGAAATTAGTTGAAATAGACAGTTTTTGCATGGTAACAAATTCCTGGTAGAACTACATAGCAAAGTACAAAGTTCGTATCGGATGGATGAATTAAATTGAAATAGACAGTTTTTGCATGGTAACACACTCCTGGTAGAACTACATAGCAAAGTACAAAGTTCGTATCGGATGGACGAAATTAGTTGAAATAGACAGTTTTTGCATGGTAACACATTTCTGGTAGAACTACATAGCAAAGTACAAAGTTCGTATCAGATGGACGAAATTAGTTGAAATAGACAGTTTTTGCATGGTAACACATTTCTGGTAGAACTAAATAGCAAAGTACAAAGTTCGTATCGGATGGACGAAATTAGTTGAAATAGACAGTTTTTGCATGGTAACACACTCCTGGTAGAACTACATAGCAAAGTACAAAGTTCGTATCGGATGGATGAATTAAATTGAAATAGACAGTTTTTGCATGGTAACACACTTCTGGTAGAACTACATAGCAAAGTACAAAGTTCGTATCGGATGGACGAAATTAGTTTAAATAGACAGTTTTTGCATGGTAACACATTCCTGGTAGAACTACATAGCAAAGTACAAAGTTCGTATCGGATGGACGAATTTAGTTGAAATAGACAGTTTTTGCATGGTAACACATTCCTGGTAGAACTACATAGCAAAGTACAAAGTTCGTATCGGATTGATGAATTAAATTGAAATAGACAGTTTTTGCATGGTAACACATTCCTGGTAGAACTACATAGCAAAGTACAAAGTTCGTATCGGATGGACGAAATTAGTTGAAATAGACAGTTTTTGCATGGTAACACACTTCTGGTAGAACTACATAGCAAAGTACAAAGTTCGTATCGGATGGACGAAATAAGGTGAAATAGACAGTTTTTGCATGGTAACAAATTCCTGGTAGAACTACATAGCAAAGTACAAAGTTCGTATCGGATGGACGAAATAAGGTGAAATAGACAGTTTTTGCATGGTAACACATTCCTGGTAGAACTACATAGCAAAGTACAAAGTTCGTATCGGATGGACGAAATTAATTGAAATAGACAGTTTTTGCATGGTAACACACTCCTGGTAGAACTACATAGCAAAGTACAAAGTTCGTATCAGATGGACGAAATTAGTTGAAATAGACAGTTTTTGCATGGTAACACATTCCTGGTAGAACTACATAGCAAAGTACAAAGTTCGTATCGGATGGACGAAATTAGTTGAAATAGACAGTTTTTGCATGGTAACACATTTCTGGTAGAACTACATAGCAAAGTACAAAGTTCGTATCGGATGGACGAAATTAGTTGAAATAGGCAGTTTTTGCATGGTAACACATTCCTGGTAGAACTACATAGCAAAGTACAAAGTTCGTATCGGATGGACGAAATTAGTTGAAATAGACAGTTTTTGCATGGTAACACACTTCTGGTAGAACTGCATAGCAAAGTACAAAGTTCGTATCGGATGGACGAAATTAGTTGAAATAGACAGTTTTTGCATGGTAACACATTTCTGGTAGAACTACATAGCAAAGTACAAAGTTCGTATCGGATGGACGAAATAAGGTGAAATAGACAGTTTTTGCATGGTAACACACTCCTGGTAGAACTACATAGCAAAGTACAAAGTTCATTTCGGATGGACGAAATTAGTTGAAATAGACAGTTTTTGCATGGTAACATATTTCTGGTAGAACTAGATAGCAAAGTACAAAGTTCGTATCGGATGGACGAAATTAGTTGAAATAGACAGTTTTTGCATGGTAACACACTTCTGGTAGAACTACATAGCAAAGTACAAAGTTCGTATCGGATGGACGAAATAAGGTGAAATAGACAGTTTTTGCATGGTAACACACTCCTGGCAGAACTACATAGCAAAGTACAAAGTGCATATCGGATGGACGAAATTAGTTGAAATAGACAGTTTTTGCATGGTAACACATTTCTGGTAGAACTACATAGCAAAGTACAAAGTTCGTATCGGATGGACGAAATTAGTTGAAATAGACAGTTTTTGCATGGTAACACACTTCTGGTAGAACTGCATAGCAAAGTACAAAGTTCGTATCGGATGGACGAAATTAGTTGAAATAGACAGTTTTTGCATGGTAACACATTTCTGGTAGAACTACATAGCAAAGTACAAAGTTCGTATCGGATGGACGAAATAAGGTGAAATAGACAGTTTTTGCATGGTAACAAATTCCTGGTAGAACTACATAGCAAAGTACAAAGTTCGTATCGGATGGACGAAATAAGGTGAAATAGACAGTTTTTGCATGGTAACACATTCCTGGTAGAACTACAAAGCAAAGTACAAAGTTCGTATCGGATGGACGAAATTAATTGAAATAGACAGTTTTTGCATGGTAACACACTTCTGGTAGAACTGCATAGCAAAGTACAAAGTTCGTATCGGATGGACGAAATTAGTTGAAATAGACAGTTTTTGCATGGTAACACATTTCTGGTAGAACTACATAGCAAAGTACAAAGTTCGTATCAGATGGACGAAATTAGTTGAAATAGACAGTTTTTGCATGGTAACACATTTCTGGTAGAACTAAATAGCAAAGTACAAAGTTCGTATCGGATGGACGAAATTAGTTGAAATAGACAGTTTTTGCATGGTAACACATTTCTGGTAGAACTACATAGCAAAGTACAAAGTTCGTATCGGATGGACGAAATTAGTTGAAATAGACAGTTTTTGCATGGTAACACATTTCTGGTAGAACTACATAGCAAAGTACAAAGTTCGTATCGGATGGATGAATTAAATTGAAATAGACAGTTTTTGCATGGTAACACACTTCTGGTAGAACTACATAGCAAAGTACAAAGTTCGTATCGGATGGACGAAATTAGTTGAAATAGACAGTTTTTGCATGGTAACACATTCCTGGTAGAACTACATAGCAAAGTACAAAGTTCGTATCGGATGGACGAAATTAGTTGAAATAGACAGTTTTTGCATGGTAACAAATTCCTGGTAGAACTACATAGCAAAGTACAAAGTTCGTATCGGATGGATGAATTAAATTGAAAAAGACAGTTTTTGCATGGTAACACACTCCTGGTAGAACTACATAGCAAAGTACAAAGTTCGTATCGGATGGACGAAATTAGTTGAAATAGACAGTTTTTGCATGGTAACACATTTCTGGTAGAACTACATAGCAAAGTACAAAGTTCGTATCAGATGGACGAAATTAGTTGAAATAGACAGTTTTTGCATGGTAACACATTTCTGGTAGAACTAAATAGCAAAGTACAAAGTTCGTATCGGATGGACGAAATTAGTTGAAATAGACAGTTTTTGCATGGTAACACACTCCTGGTAGAACTACATAGCAAAGTACAAAGTTCGTATCGGATGGATGAATTAAATTGAAATAGACAGTTTTTGCATGGTAACACACTTCTGGTAGAACTACATAGCAAAGTACAAAGTTCGTATCGGATGGACGAAATTAGTTTAAATAGACAGTTTTTGCATGGTAACACATTCCTGGTAGAACTACATAGCAAAGTACAAAGTTCGTATCGGATGGACGAATTTAGTTGAAATAGACAGTTTTTGCATGGTAACACACTCCTGGTAGAACTACATAGCAAAGTACAAAGTTCGTATCGGATGGACGAAATTAGTTGAAATAGACAGTTTTTGCATGGTAACACACTTCTGGTAGAACTACATAGCAAAGTACAAAGTTCGTATCGGATGGACGAAATAAGGTGAAATAGACAGTTTTTGCATGGTAACAAATTCCTGGTAGAACTACATAGCAAAGTACAAAGTTCGTATCGGATGGACGAAATAAGGTGAAATAGACAGTTTTTGCATGGTAACACATTTCTGGTAGAATTACATAGCAAAGTACAAAGTTCGTATCGGATTGATGAATTAAATTGAAATAGACAGTTTTTGCATGGTAACACATTCCTGGTAGAACTACATAGCAAAGTACAAAGTTCGTATCGGATGGACGAAATTAGTTGAAATAGACAGTTTTTGCATGGTAACACACTCCTGGTAGAACTACATAGCAAAGTACAAAGTTCGTATCGGATGGACGAAATTAGTTGAAATAGACAGTTTTTGCATGGTAACACATTTCTGGTAGAACTACATAGCAAAGTACAAAGTTCGTATCGGATGGACGAAATTAGTTGAAATAGACAGTTTTTGCATGGTAACACACTTCTGGTAGAACTACATAGCAAAGTACAAAGTTCGTATCGGATGGACGAAATAAGGTGAAATAGACAGTTTTTGCATGGTAACAAATTCCTGGTAGAACTACATAGCAAAGTACAAAGTTCGTATCGGATGGACGAAATAAGGTGAAATAGACAGTTTTTGCATGGTAACACATTCCTGGTAGAACTACATAGCAAAGTACAAAGTTCGTATCGGATGGACGAAATTAATTGAAATAGACAGTTTTTGCATGGTAACACACTCCTGGTAGAACTACATAGCAAAGTACAAAGTTCGTATCAGATGGACGAAATTAGTTGAAATAGACAGTTTTTGCATGGTAACACATTCCTGGTAGAACTACATAGCAAAGTACAAAGTTCGTATCGGATGGACGAAATTAGTTGAAATAGACAGTTTTTGCATGGTAACACATTTCTGGTAGAACTACATAGCAAAGTACAAAGTTCGTATCAGATGGACGAAATTAATTGAAATAGACAGTTTTTGCATGGTAACACATTCCTGGTAGAACTGCATAGCAAAGTACAAAGTTCGTATCGGATGGACGAAATTAGTTGAAATAGACAGTTTTTGCATGGTAACACATTTCTGGTAGAACTACATAGCAAAGTACAAAGTTCGTATCAGATGGACGAAATTAGTTGAAATAGACAGTTTTTGCATGGTAACACATTTCTGGTAGAACTAAATAGCAAAGTACAAAGTTCGTATCGGATGGACGAAATTAGTTGAAATAGACAGTTTTTGCATGGTAACACACTCCTGGTAGAACTACATAGCAAAGTACAAAGTTCGTATCGAATGGACAAAATTAGTTGAAATAGACAGTTTTTGCATGGTAACACATTCCTGGTAGAACTACATAGCAAAGTACAAAGTTCGTATCGGATGGACGAAATAAGGTGAAATAGACAGTTTTTGCATGGTAACACATTTCTGGTAGAACTACATAGCAAAGTACAAAGTTCGTATCGGATGGACGAAATTAGTTGAAATAGACAGTTTTTGCATGGTAACACATTTCTGGTAGAACTACATAGCAAAGTACAAAGTTCGTATCGGATGGACGAAATTAGTTGAAATAGACAGTTTTTGCATGGTAACACAATCCTGGTAGAACTACATAGCAAAGTACAAAGTTCGTATCGGATGGACAAAATTAGTTGAAATAGACAGTTTTTGCTTGGTAACACATTTCTGGTAGAACTACATAGCAAAGTACAAAGTTCGTATCGGATGGACGAAATTAGTTGAAATAGACAGTTTTTGCATGGTAACACATTTCTGGTAGAACTACATAGCAAAGTACAAAGTTCGTATCGGATGGACGAAATTAGTTGAAATAGACAGTTTTTGCATGGTAACACATTTCTGGTAGAACTACATAGCAAAGTACAAAGTTCGTATCGGATGGACGAAATAAGGTGAAATAGACAGTTTTTGCATGGTAACACACTCCTGGTAGAACTACATAGCAAAGTACAAAGTTCGTATCGGATGGACGAAATAAGGTGAAATAGACAGTTTTTGCATGGTAACAAATTCCTGGTAGAACTACATAGCAAAGTACAAAGTTCGTATCGGATGGACGAAATAAGGTGAAATAGACAGTTTTTGCATGGTAACACATTCCTGGTAGAACTACATAGCAAAGTACAAAGTTCGTATCGGATGGACGAAATTAATTGAAATAGACAGTTTTTGCATGGTAACACACTTCTGGTAGAACTGCATAGCAAAGTACAAAGTTCGTATCGAATGGACAAAATTAGTTGAAATAGACAGTTTTTGCATGGTAACACATTCCTGGTAGAACTACATAGCAAAGTACAAAGTTCGTATCGGATGGACGAAATCAATTGAAATAGACAGTTTTTGCATGGTAACACACTTCTGGTAGAACTGCATAGCAAAGTACAAAGTTCGTATCGGATGGACGAAATTAGTTGAAATAGACAGTTTTTGCATGGTAACACATTTCTGGTAGAATTACATATCAAAGTACAAAGTTCGTATCGGATGGACGAAATAAGGTGAAATAGACAGTTTTTGCATGGTAACAAATTCCTGGTAGAACTACATAGCAAAGTACAAAGTTCGTATCGGATGGACGAAATAAGGTGAAATAGACAGTTTTTGCATGGTAACACATTTCTGGTAGAACTAAATAGCAAAGTACAAAGTTCGTATCGGATGGACGAAATTAGTTGAAATAGACAGTTTTTGCATGGTAACACACTCCTGGTAGAACTACATAGCAAAGTACAAAGTTCGTATCGAATGGACAAAATTAGTTGAAATAGACAGTTTTTGCATGGTAACACATTCCTGGTAGAACTACATAGCAAAGTACAAAGTTCGTATCGGATGGACGAAATTAATTGAAATAGACAGTTTTTGCATGGTAACACACTTCTGGTAGAACTGCATAGCAAAGTACAAAGTTCGTATCGGGTGGACGAAATTAGTTGAAATAGACAGTTTTTGCATGGTAACACATTTCTGGTAGAATTACATAGCAAAGTACAAAGTTCGTATCGGATGGACGAAATAAGGTGAAATAGACAGTTTTTGCATGGTAACACACTCCTGGTAGAACTACATAGCAAAGTACAAAGTTCGTATCGGATGGACGAAATTAGTTGAAATAGACATTTTCTGCATGGTAACACATGTCTGGTAGAACTACATAGCAAAGTACAAAGTTCGTATCGGATGGACGAAATTAGTTGAAATAGACAGTTTTTGCATGGTAACAAATTCCTGGTAGAACTACATAGCAAAGTACAAAGTTCGTATCGGATGGACGAAATTAGTTGAAATAGACAGTTTTTGCATGGTAACACACTTCTGGTAGAACTACATAGCAAAGTACAAAGTTCGTATCGGATGGACTAAATAAGGTGAAATAGACAGTTTTTGCATGGTAACACACTCCTGGTAGAACTACATAGCAAAGTACAAAGTTCGTATCGGATGGACGAAATTAATTGAAATAGACAGTTTTTGCATGGTAACACACTTCTGGTAGAACTACATAGCAAAGTACAAAGTTCGTATCGGATGGACGACATTAGTTAAAATAGACAGTTTTTGCATGGTAACACATTTCTGGTAGCACTACATAGCAAAGTACAAAGTTCGTATCGGATGGACGAAATTAGTTGAAATAGACAGTTTTTGCATGGTAACACATTTCTGGTAGAACTACATAGCAAAGTACAAAGTTCGTATCGAATGGACGAAATTAGTTGAAATAGACAGTTTTTGCATGGTAACACACTCCTGGTAGAACTACATAGCAAAGTACAAAGTTCGTATCGGATGGACGAAATTAGTTGAAATAGACAGTTTTTGCATGGTAACACATTTCTGGTAGAACTACATAGCAAAGTACAAAGTTCGTATCGGATGGACGAAATTAGTTGAAATAGACAGTTTTTGCATGGTAACAAATTCCTGGTAGAACTACATAGCAAAGTACAAAGTTCGTATCAGATGGACGAAATTAGTTGAAATAGACAGTTTTTGCATGGTAACTAATTTCTGGTAGAACTACATAGCAAAGTACAAAGTTCGTATCGGATGGACGAAATAAGGTGAAATAGACAGTTTTTGCATGGTAACAAATTCCTGGTAGAACTACATAGCAAAGTACAAAGTTCGTATCGGATGGACGAAATAAGGTGAAATAGACAGTTTTTGCATGGTAACAAATTCCTGGTAGAACTACATAGCAAAGTACAAAGTTCGTATCGAATGGACGAAATTAGGTGAAATAGACAGTTTTTGCATGGTAACACACTTCTGGTAGAACTACATAGCAAAGTACAAAGTTCGTATCGGATGGACGAAATTAGTTGAAATAGACAGTTTTTGCATGGTAACACACTCCTGGTAGAACTACATAGTAAAGTACAAGGTTCGTATCGGATGGACGAAATTAGTTGAAATAGACAGTTTTTGCATGGTAACACACTCCTGGTAGAACTACATAGCAAAGTACAAAGTTCATTTCGGATGGACGAAATAAGGTGAAATAGACAGTTTTTGCATGGTAACACACTCGTGGTAGAACTACATAGCAAAGTACAAAGTTCGTTTCGGATGGACGAAATAAGGTGAAATAGACAGTTTTTGCATGGTAACACACTCCTGGTAGAACTACATAGCAAAGTACAAAGTTCGTATCGGATGGACTAAATAAGGTGAAATAGACAGTTTCTGCATGGTAGCACATTTCTGGTAGAACTACATAGCAAAGTACAAAGTTCGTATCGGATGGACGAAATCAGTTGAAATAGACAGTTTTTGCATGGTAACACATTTCTGGTAGAACTACATAGCAAAGTACAAAGTTCGTATCGGATGGACGAAATAAGGTGAAATAGACAGTTTTTGCATGGTAACAAATTCCTGGTAGAACTACATAGCAAAGTACAAAGTTCGTATCGGATGGACGAAATAAGGTGAAATAGACAGTTTTTGCATGGTAACAAATTCCTGGTAGAACTACATAGCAAAGTACAAAGTTCGTATCGAATGGACGAAATTAGGTGAAATAGACAGTTTTTGCATGGTAACACACTTCTGGTAGAACTACATAGCAAAGTACAAAGTTCGTATCGGATGGACGAAATTAGTTGAAATAGACAGTTTTTGCATGGTAACACATTTCTGGTAGAACTACATAGCAAAGTACAAAGTTCGTATCGGATGGACGAAATAAGGTGAAATAGACAGTTTTTGCATGGTAACACACTTCTGGTAGAACTACATAGCAAAGTACAAAGTTCGTTTCGGATTTACGAAATAAGGTGAAATAGACAGTTTTTGCATGGTAACACACTCCTGGTAGAACTACATAGCAAAGTACAAAGTTCGTATCGGATGGACGAAATCAGTTGAAATAGACAGTTTTTGCATGGTAACACATTTCTGGTAGAACTACATAGCAAAGTACAAAGTTCGTATCGGATGGACGAAATTAGTTGAAATAGACAGTTTTTGCATGGTAACACACTTCTGGTAGAACTACATAGCAAAGTACAAAGTTCGTATCGGATGGACGAAATTAGTTAAAATAGACAGTTTTTGCATGGTAACACATTTCTGGTAGAACTACATAGCAAAGTACAAAGTTCGTATCGGATGGACGAAATTAGTTGAAATAGACAGTTTTTGCATGGTAACACACTCCTGGTAGAACTACATAGCAAAGTACAAAGTTCGTATCGGATGGACGAAATAAGGCGAAATAGACAGTTTTTGCATGGTAACAAATTCCTGGTAGAACTACATAGCAAAGTACAAAGTTCGTATCGGATGGACGAAATTAGTTGAAATAGACAATTTTTGCATGGTAACACATTCCTGGTAGAACTACATAGCAAAGTACAAAGTTCGTATCGGATGGACGAAATTAGTTGAAATAGACAGTTTTTGCATAGTAACACACTTCTGGTAAAACTACATAGCAAAGTACAAAGTTCGTATCAGATGGACGAAATTAGTTGAAATAGACAGTTTTTGCATGGTAACACATTCCTGGTAGAACTACATAGCAAAATACAAAGTTCGTATCGGATGGACGAAATTAGTTGAAATAGACAGTTTTTGCATGGTAACACATTTCTGGTAGAACTACATAGCAAAGTACAAAGTTCGTATCAGATGGACGAAATTAGTTGAAATAGACAGTTTTTGCATGGTAACACATTTCTGGTAGAACTAAATAGCAAAGTACAAAGTTCGTATCGGATGGACGAAATTAGTTGAAATAGACAGTTTTTGCATGGTAACACACTCCTGGTAGAACTACATAGCAAAGTACAAAGTTCGTATCGGATGGACGAAATTAGTTGAAATAGACAGTTTTTGCATGGTAACACATTTCTGGTAGAACTACATAGCAAAGTACAAAGTTCGTATCGGATGGACGAAATTAGTTGAAATAGACAGTTTTTGCATGGTAACACATTCCTGGTAGAACTACATAGCAAAGTACAAAGTTCGTATCGGATGGACGAAATTAGTTGAAATAGACAGTTTTTGCATGGTAACACATTTCTGGTAGAACTACATAGCAAAGTACAAAGTTCGTATCGGATGGACGAAATTAGTTGAAATAGACAGTTTTTGCATGGTAACACACTCCTGGTAGAACTACATAGCAAAGTACAAAGTTCGTATCGGATGGACGAAATTAGTTGAAATAGACAGTTTTTGCATGGTAACACATTTCTGGTAGAACTACATAGCAAAGTACAAAGTTCGTATCGGATGGACGAAATTAGTTGAAATAGACAGTTTTTGCATGGTAACACACTTCTGGTAGAACTACATAGCAAAGTACAAAGTTCGTATCGGATGGACGAAATTAGTT
This sequence comes from Anopheles moucheti, assembly GCF_943734755.1. Lineage (NCBI taxonomy): Eukaryota > Metazoa > Arthropoda > Insecta > Diptera > Culicidae > Anopheles > Anopheles moucheti. Next base: position 60,402,064 of record NC_069140.1, read on the forward strand.
GAAATAGACAGTTTTTGCATGGTAACACATTCCTGGTAGAACTACATAGCAAAGTACAAAGTTCGTATCGGATGGACGAAATTAGTTGAAATAGACAGTTTTTGCATGGTAACACATTTCTGGTAGAACTACATAGCAAAGTACAAAGTTCGTATCGGATGGACGAAATTAGTTGAAATAGACAGTTTTTGCATGGTAACACATTTCTGGTAGAACTACATAGCAAAGTACAAAGTTCGTATCGGATGGACGAAATTAGTTGAAATAGACAGTTTTTGCATGGTAACACATTTCTGGTAGAACTACATAGCAAAGTACAAAGTTCGTATCGGATGGACGAAATTAGTTGAAATAGACAGTTTTTGCATGGTAACACATTTCTGGTAGAACTACATAGCAAAGTACAAAGTTCGTATCGGATGGACGAAATTAGTTGAAATAGACAGTTTTTGCATGGTAACACATTTCTGGTAGAACTGCATAGCAAAGTACAAAGTTCGTATCGGATGGACGAAATTAGTTGAAATAGACAGTTTTTGCATGGTAACACATTCCTGGTAGAACTACATAGCAAAGTACAAAGTTCGTATCGGATGGACGAAATTAGTTGAAATAGACAGTTTTTGCATGGTAACACACTTCTGGTAGAACTGCATAGCAAAGTACAAAGTTCGTATCGGATGGACGTAATTAGTTGAAATAGACAGTTTTTGCATGGTAACACATTTCTGGTAGAACTACATAGCAAAGTACAAAGTTCGTATCAGATGGACGAAATTAGTTGAAATAGACAGTTTTTGCATGGTAACACATTTCTGGTAGAACTAAATAGCAAAGTACAAAGTTCGTATCGGATGGACGAAATTAGTTGAAATAGACAGTTTTTGCATGGTAACACACTCCTGGTAGAACTACATAGCAAAGTACAAAGTTCGTATCGGATGGACGAAATTAGTTGAAATAGACAGTTTTTGCATGGTAACACATTTCTGGTAGAACTACATAGCAAAGTACAAAGTTCGTATCGGATGGACGAAATTAGTTGAAATAGACAGTTTTTGCATGGTAACACACTTCTGGTAGAACTACATAGCAAAGTACAAAGTTCGTATCGGATGGACGAAATAAGGTGAAATAGACAGTTTTTGCATGGTAACAAATTCCTGGTAGAACTACATAGCAAAGTACAAAGTTCGTATCGGATGGACGAAATAAGGTGAAATAGACAGTTTTTGCATGGTAACACATTCCTGGTAGAACTACATAGCAAAGTACAAAGTTCGTATCAGATGGACGAAATTAGTTGAAATAGACAGTTTTTGCATGGTAACACATTTCTGGTAGAACTACATAGCAAAGTACAAAGTTCGTATCGGATGGACGAAATAAGGTGAAATAGACAGTTTTTGCATGGTAACACACTCCTGGTAGAACTACATAGCAAAGTACAAAGTTCGTATCGGATGGACGAAATTAGTTGAAATAGACAGTTTTTGCATGGTAACACATTTCTGGTAGAACTGCATAGCAAAGTACAAAGTTCGTATCGGATGGACGAAATTAGTTGAAATAGACAGTTTTTGCTTGGTAACACATTTCTGGTAGAACTACATAGCAAAGTACAAAGTTCGTATCGGATGGACGAAATAAGGTGAAATAGACAGTTTTTGCATGGTAACACACTCCTGGTAGAACTGCATAGCAAAGTACAAAGTTCGTATCGGATGGACGAAATTAGTTGAAATAGACAGTTTTTGCATGGTTACACATTTCTGGTAGAACTACATAGCAAAGTACAAAGTTCGTATCGGATGGACGAAATTAGTTGAAATAGACAGTTTTTGCATGGTAACACACTTCTGGTAGAACTACATAGCAAAGTACAAAGTTCGTATCGGATGGACGTAATTAGTTGAAATAGACAGTTTTTGCATGGTAACACATTTCTGGTAGAACTAAATAGCAAAGTACAAAGTTCGTATCGGATGGACGAAATTAGTTGAAATAGACAGTTTTTGCATGGTAACACACTCCTGGTAGAACTACATAGCAAAGTACAAAGTTCGTATCGGATGGACGAAATTAGTTGAAATAGACAGTTTTTGCATGGTAACACATTCCTGGTAGAACTACATAGCAAAGTACAAAGTTCGTATCGGATGGACGAAATTAGTTGAAATAGACAGTTTTTGCATGGTAACACATTTCTGGTAGAACTGCATAGCAAAGTACAAAGTTCGTATCGGATGGACGAAATTAGTTGAAATAGACAGTTTTTGCTTGGTAACACATTTCTGGTAGAACTACATAGCAAAGTACAAAGTTCGTATCGGATGGACGAAATAAGGTGAAATAGACAGTTTTTGCATGGTAACACACTCCTGGTAGAACTGCATAGCAAAGTACAAAGTTCGTATCGGATGGACGAAATTAGTTGAAATAGACAGTTTTTGCATGGTTACACATTTCTGGTAGAACTACATAGCAAAGTACAAAGTTCGTATCGGATGGACGAAATTAGTTGAAATAGACAGTTTTTGCATGGTAACACACTTCTGGTAGAACTACATAGCAAAGTACAAAGTTCGTATCAGATGGACGAAATTAGTTGAAATAGACAGTTTTTGCATGGTAACACATTTCTGGTAGAACTAAATAGCAAAGTACAAAGTTCGTATCGGATGGACGAAATTAGTTGAAATAGACAGTTTTTGCATGGTAACACACTCCTGGTAGAACTACATAGCAAAGTACAAAGTTCGTATCGGATGGACGAAATTAGTTGAAATAGACAGTTTTTGCATGGTAACACATTCCTGGTAGAACTGCATAGCAAAGTACAAAGTTCGTATCGGATGGACGAAATTAGTTGAAATAGACAGTTTTTGCATGGTAACACATTTCTGGTAGAACTACATAGCAAAGTACAAAGTTCGTATCGGATGGACGAAATAAGGTGAAATAGACAGTTTTTGCATGGTAACACACTCCTGGTAGAACTACATAGCAAAGTACAAAGTTCGTATCGGATGGACGAAATTAGTTGAAATAGACAGTTTTTGCATGGTAACACATTTCTGGTAGAACTGCATAGCAAAGTACAAAGTTCGTATCGGATGGACGAAATTAGTTGAAATAGACAGTTTTTGCTTGGTAACACATTTCTGGTAGAACTACATAGCAAAGTACAAAGTTCGTATCGGATGGACGAAATAAGGTGAAATAGACAGTTTTTGCATGGTAACACACTCCTGGTAGAACTGCATAGCAAAGTACAAAGTTCGTATCGTATGGACGAAATTAGTTGAAATAGACAGTTTTTGCATGGTAACACATTCCTGGTAGAACTACATAGCAAAGTACAAAGTTCGTATCGGATGGACGAAATTAGTTGAAATAGACAGTTTTTGCATGGTAACACACTTCTGGTAGAACTGCATAGCAAAGTACAAAGTTCGTATCGGATGGACGTAATTAGTTGAAATAGACAGTTTTTGCATGGTAACACATTTCTGGTAGAACTACATAGCAAAGTACAAAGTTCGTATCAGATGGACGAAATTAGTTGAAATAGACAGTTTTTGCATGGTAACACATTTCTGGTAGAACTAAATAGCAAAGTACAAAGTTCGTATCGGATGGACGAAATTAGTTGAAATAGACAGTTTTTGCATGGTAACACACTCCTGGTAGAACTACATAGCAAAGTACAAAGTTCGTATCGGATGGACGAAATTAGTTGAAATAGACAGTTTTTGCATGGTAACACATTCCTGGTAGAACTGCATAGCAAAGTACAAAGTTCGTATCGGATGGACGAAATTAGTTGAAATAGACAGTTTTTGCATGGTAACACATTTCTGGTAGAACTACATAGCAAAGTACAAAGTTCGTATCAGATGGACGAAATTAGTTGAAATAGACAGTTTTTGCATGGTAACACATTTCTGGTAGAACTAAATAGCAAAGTACAAAGTTCGTATCGGATGGACGAAATTAGTTGAAATAGACAGTTTTTGCATGGTAACACATTTCTGGTAGAACTACATAGCAAAGTACAAAGTTCGTATCGGATGGACGAAATTAGTTGAAATAGACAGTTTTTGCATGGTAACACATTTCTGGTAGAACTACATAGCAAAGTACAAAGTTCGTATCGGATGGACGAAATAAGGTGAAATAGACAGTTTTTGCATGGTAACACACTCCTGGTAGAACTACATAGCAAAGTACAAAGTTCGTATCGGATGGACGAAATTAGTTGAAATAGACAGTTTTTGCATGGTAACACATTTCTGGTAGAACTGCATAGCAAAGTACAAAGTTCGTATCGGATGGACGAAATTAGTTGAAATAGACAGTTTTTGCTTGGTAACACATTTCTGGTAGAACTACATAGCAAAGTACAAAGTTCGTATCGGATGGACGAAATAAGGTGAAATAGACAGTTTTTGCATGGTAACACACTCCTGGTAGAACTGCATAGCAAAGTACAAAGTTCGTATCGGATGGACGAAATTAGTTGAAATAGACAGTTTTTGCATGGTAACACATTCCTGGTAGAACTACATAGCAAAGTACAAAGTTCGTATCGGATGGACGAAATTAGTTGAAATAGACAGTTTTTGCATGGTAACAAATTCCTGGTAGAACTACATAGCAAAGTACAAAGTTCGTATCGGATGGACGAAATTAGTTGAAATAGACAGTTTTTGCATGGTAACACACTTCTGGTAGAACTACATAGCAAAGTACAAAGTTCGTATCGGATGGACGAAATTAGTTGAAATAGACAGTTTTTGCATGGTAACACATTCCTGGTAGAACTACATAGCAAAGTACAAAGTTCGTATCGGATGGACGAAATTAGTTGAAATAGACAGTTTTTGCATGGTAACAAATTCCTGGTAGAACTACATAGCAAAGTACAAAGTTCGTATCGGATGGATGAATTAAATTGAAATAGACAGTTTTTGCATGGTAACACATTCCTGGTAGAACTACATAGCAAAATACAAAGTTCGTATCGGATGGACGAAATTAGTTGAAATAGACAGTTTTTGCATGGTAACACACTCCTGGTAGAACTACATAGCAAAGTACAAAGTTCGTATCGGATGGACGAAATTAGTTGAAATAGACAGTTTTTGCATGGTAACACATTCCTGGTAGAACTACATAGCAAAGTACAAAGTTCGTATCGGATGGACGAATTTAGTTGAAATAGACAGTTTTTGCATGGTAACACACTCCTGGTAGAACTACATAGCAAAGTACAAAGTTCGTATCGGATGGACGAATTTAGTTGAAATAGACAGTTTTTGCATGGTAACACATTCCTGGTAGAACTACATAGCAAAGTACAAAGTTCGTATCGGATTGATGAATTAAATTGAAATAGACAGTTTTTGCATGGTAACACATTCCTGGTAGAACTACATAGCAAAGTACAAAGTTCGTATCGGATGGACGAAATTAGTTGAAATAGACAGTTTTTGCATGGTAACACACTTCTGGTAGAACTGCATAGCAAAGTACAAAGTTCGTATCGGATGGACGTAATTAGTTGAAATAGACAGTTTTTGCATGGTAACACATTTCTGGTAGAACTACATAGCAAAGTACAAAGTTCGTATCAGATGGACGAAATTAGTTGAAATAGACAGTTTTTGCATGGTAACACATTTCTGGTAGAACTAAATAGCAAAGTACAAAGTTCGTATCGGATGGACGAAATTAGTTGAAATAGACAGTTTTTGCATGGTAACACACTCCTGGTAGAACTACATAGCAAAGTACAAAGTTCGTATCGGATGGACGAAATTAGTTGAAATAGACAGTTTTTGCATGGTAACACATTTCTGGTAGAACTACATAGCAAAGTACAAAGTTCGTATCGGATGGACGAAATTAGTTGAAATAGACAGTTTTTGCATGGTAACACACTTCTGGTAGAACTACATAGCAAAGTACAAAGTTCATATCGGATGGACGAAATTAGTTGAAATAGACAGTTTTTGCATGGTAACACACTTCTGGTAGAACTTCATAGCAAAGTACAAAGTTCGCATCGGATGGACGAAATTAGTTGAAATAGACAGTTTTTGCATGGTAACACATTTCTGGTAGAACTACATAGCAAAGTACAAAGTTCGTATCGGATGGACGAAATAAGGTGAAATAGACAGTTTTTGCATGGTAACAAATTCCTGGTAGAACTACATAGCAAAGTACAAAGTTCGTATCGGATGGACGAAATAAGGTGAAATAGACAGTTTTTGCATGGTAACACATTCCTGGTAGAACTACATAGCAAAGTACAAAGTTCGTATCGGATGGACGAATTTAGTTGAAATAGACAGTTTTTGCATGGTAACACATTCCTGGTAGAACTACATAGCAAAGTACAAAGTTCGTATCGGATGGACAAAATTAGTTGAAATAGACAGTTTTTGCATGGTAACACATTCCTGGTAGAACTACATAGCAAAGTACAAAGTTCGTATCGGATGGACGAATTTAGTTGAAATAGACAGTTTTTGCATGGTAACACATTCCTGGTAGAACTACATAACAAAGTACAAAGTTCGTATCGGATGGACAAAATTAGTTGAAATAGACAGTTTTTGCATGGTAATACATTCCTGGTAGAACTACATAGCAAAGTACAAAGTTCGTATCGGATGGACGAAATTAGTTGAAATAGACAGTTTTTGCATGGTAACACATTCCTGGTAGAACTACATAGCAAAGTACAAAGTTCGTATCGGATGGACGAAATTAGTTGAAATAGACAGTTTTTGCATGGTAACACATTCCTGGTAGAACTACATAGCAAAGTACAAAGTTCGTATCGGATGGACAAAATTAGTTGAAATAGACAGTTTTTGCATGGTAACACATTCCTGGTAGAACTACATAGCAAAGTACAAAGTTCGTATCGCATGGACGAAATTAGTTTAAATAGACAGTTTTTGCATGGTAACACATTCCTGGTGGAACTTCATAGCAAAGTACAAAGTTCGTTTCGGATGGACAAAATTAGTTGTAATAGACAGTTTTTGCCTGGTAACACATTCCTGGTAGAACTACATAGCAAAGTACAAAGTTCGTATCGGATGGACGAATTTAGTTGAAATAGACAGTTTTTGCATGGTAACACATTCCTGGTAGAACTACATAGCAAAGTACAAAGTTCGTATCGGATGGACAAAATTAGTTTAAATAGACAGTTTTTGCATGGTAACACATTCCTGGTGGAACTTCATAGCAAAGTACAAAGTTCGTATCGGATGGACGAAATTAGTTGAAATAGACAGTTTTTGCATGGTAACACATTCCTGGCAGAACTACATAGCAAAGTACAAAGTTCGTATCGGATGGACGAATTTAGTTGAAATAGACAGTTTTTGCATGGTAACACATTCCTGGTAGAACTACATAGCAAAGTACAAAGTTCGTATCGGATAGACAAAAGTAGTTGAAATAGACAGTTTTTGCAAGGTAACACATTCCTGGTGGAACTTCATAGCAAAGTACAAAGTTCGTATCGGATGGACGAAATTAGTTGAAATAGACAGTTTTTGCATGGTAACACATTCCTGGCAGAACTACATAGCAAAGTACAAAGTTCGTATCGGATGGACAAAATTAGTTGAAATAGACAGTTTTTGCATGGTAAAACATTCCTGGTAGAACTACATAGCAAAGTACAAAGTTCGTATCGGATGGACGAATTTAGTTGAAATAGACAGTTTTTGCATGGTAACACATTCCTGGTAGAACTACATAGCAAAGTACAAAGTTCGTATCGGATGGACAAAATTAGTTGAAATAGACAGTTTTTGCATGGTAACACATTCCTGGTGGAACTTCATAGCAAAGTACAAAGTTCGTATCGGATGGACGAAATTAGTTGAAATAGACAGTTTTTGCATGGTAACACATTCCTGGCAGAACTACATAGCAAAGTACAAAGTTCGTATCAGATGGACGAATTTAGTTGAAATAGACAGTTTTTGCATGGTAACACATTCCTGGTAGAACTACATAGCAAAGTACAAAGTTCGTATCGGATGGACAAAATTAGTTGAAATAGACAGTTTTTGCATGGTAACACATTCCTGGTGGAACTTCATAGCAAAGTACAAAGTTCGTATCGGATGGACGAAATTAGTTGAAATAGACAGTTTTTGCATGGTAACACATTCCTGGTAGAACTACATAGCAAAGTACAAAGTTCGTATCGGATAGACAAAAGTAGTTGAAATAGACAGTTTTTGCAAGGTAACACATTCCTGGTGGAACTTCATAGCAAAGTACAAAGTTCGTATCGGATGGACGAAATTAGTTGAAATAGACAGTTTTTGCATGGTAACACATTCCTGGTAGAACTACATAGCAAAGTAAAAAGTTCGTATCGCATGGACGAAATTAGTTTAAATAGACAGTTTTTGCATGGTAACACATTCCTGGTAGAACTACATAGCAAAGTACAAAGTTCGTATCGGATGGACGAATTTAGTTGAAATAGACAGTTTTTGCATGGTAACACATTCCTGGTAGAACTACATAGCAAAGTACAAAGTTCGTATCGGATGGACAAAATTAGTTGAAATAGACAGTTTTTGCATGGTAACACATTCCTGGTGGAACTTCATAGCAAAGTACAAAGTTCGTATCGGATGGACGAAATTAGTTGAAATAGACAGTTTTTGCATGGTAACACATTCCTGGCAGAACTACATAGCAAAGTACAAAGTTCGTATCAGATGGACGAATTTAGTTGAAATAGACAGTTTTTGCATGGTAACACATTCCTGGTAGAACTACATAGCAAAGTACAAAGTTCGTATCGGATGGACAAAATTAGTTGAAATAGACAGTTTTTGCATGGTAACACATTCCTGGTGGAACTTCATAGCAAAGTACAAAGTTCGTATCGGATGGACGAAATTAGTTGAAATAGACAGTTTTTGCATGGTAACACATTCCTGGTAGAACTACATAGCAAAGTACAAAGTTCGTATCGGATGGACGAAATTAGTTGAAATAGACAGTTTTTGCATGGTAACACATTCCTGGTAGAACTACATAGCAAAGTACAAAGTTCGTATCGCATGGACGAAATTAGTTGAAATAGACAGTTTTTGCATGGTAACACATTCCTGGTAGAACTACATAGCAAAGTACAAAGTTCGTATCGGATGGACGAAATTAGTTGAAATAAACAGTTTTTGGCATGGTAACACACTCCTGGTAGAACTACATAGCAAAGTACAAAGTTCGTATCGGATGGACGAAATTAGTTGAAATAGACAGCTTTTGCATGGTAACACATTCCTGGTAGAACTACATAGCAAAGTACAAAGTTCGTATCGGATGGACGAAATTAGTTGAAATAGACAGTTTTTGCATGGTAACACATTCCTGGTAGAACTACATAGCAAAGTACAAAGTTCGTATCGCATGGACGAAATTAGTTGAAATAGACAGTTTTTGCATGGTAACACATTCCTGGTAGAACTACATAGCAAAGTACAAAGTTCGTATCGGATGGACAAAATTAGTTTAAATAGACAGTTTTTGCATGGTAACACATTCCTGGTGGAACTTCATAGCAAAGTACAAAGTTCGTATCGGATGGACGAAATTAGTTGAAATAGACAGTTTTTGCATGGTAACACACTCCTGGTAGAACTACATAGCAAATTACAAAGTTCGTATCGGATGGACGAAATTAGTTGAAATAGACAGTTTTTGCATGGTAACACATTCCTGGTGGAACTTCATAGCAAAGTACAAAGTTCGTATCGGATGGACGAAATTAGTTGAAATAGACAGTTTTTGCATGGTAACACATTCCTGGTGGAACTTCATAGCAAAGTACAAAGTTCGTATCGGATGGACGAAATTAGTTGAAATAGACAGTTTTTGCATGGTAACACATTCCTGGTAGAACTACATAGCAAAGTACAAAGTTCGTATCGGATGGACGAAATTAGTTGAAATAGACAGGTTTTGCATGGTAACACACTCCTGGTAGAACTACATAGCAAAGTACAAAGTTCGTATCAGATGGACAAAATAAATTGAAAAAGACAGTTTTTGCATGGTAACACACTCCTGATAGAACTACATAGCAAAGTACAAAGTTCGTATCGGATGGACAAAATTAGTTGAAATAGACAGTTTTTGCATGGTAACACATTCCTGGTAGAACTTCATAGCAAAGTACAAAGTTCGTATCGGATGGACGAAATTAGTTTAAATAGACAGTTTTTGCATGGTAACACATTTCTGGTAGAACTACATAGCAAAGTACTAAGTTCGTATCGGATGGACGAAATTAGTTGAAATAGACAGTTTTTGCATGGTAACACACTTCTGGTAGAACTACATAGCAAAGTACAAAGTTCGTATCGGATGGACGAAATTAGTTGAAATAGACAGTTTTTGCATGGTAAAACATTCCTGGTAGAACTACATAGCAAAGTACAAAGTTCGTATCGGATGGACGAAATTAGTTGAAATAGACAGTTTTTGCATGGTAACACATTCCTGGTAGAACTACATAGCAAAGTACAAAGTTCGTATCGGATGGACGAAATTAGTTGAAATAGACAGTTTTTGCATGGTAACACACTTCTGGTAGAACTACATAGCAAAGTACAAAGTTCGTATCGGATGGACGAAATTAGTTGAAATAGACAGTTTTTGCATGGTAACACATTCCTGGTAGAACTACATAGCAAAGTACAAAGTTCGTATCGGATGTACAAAATAAATTGAAAAAGACAGTTTTTGCATGGTAACACACTCCTGATAGAACTACATAGCAAAGTACAAAGTTCGTATCGGATGGACAAAATTAGTTGAAATAGACAGTTTTTGCATGGTAACACATTCCTGGTAGAACTACATAGCAAAGTACAAAGTTCGTATCGGATGGACGAAATTAGTTTAAATAGACAGTTTTTGCATGGTAACACATTTCTGGTAGAACTACATAGCAAAGTACTAAGTTCGTATCGGATGGACGAAATTAGTTGAAATAGACAGTTTTTGCATGGTAACACACTTCTGGTAGAACTACATAGCAAAGTACAAAGTTCGTATCGGATGGACGAAATTAGTTGAAATAGACAGTTTTTGCATGGTAACACATTCCTGGTAGAACTACATAGCAAAGTACAAAGTTCGTATCGGATGGACGAAATTAGTTGAAATAGACAGTTTTTGCATGGTAACACATTCCTGGTAGAACTACATAGCAAAGTACAAAGTTCGTATCGGATGGACAAAATTAGTTGAAATAGACAGTTTTTGCATGGTAACACACTTCTGGTAGAACTACATAGCAAAGTACAAAGTTCGTATCGGATGGACGAAATTAGTTTAAATAGACAGTTTTTGCATGGTAACACATTTCTGGTAGAACTACATAGCAAAGTACTAAGTTCGTATCGGATGGACGAAATTAGTTTAAATAGACAGTTTTTGCATGGTAACACACTTCTGGTAGAACTACATAGCAAAGTACAAAGTTCGTATCGGATGGACGAAATTAGTTGAAATAGACAGTTTTTGCATGGTAACACACTTCTGGTAGAACTACATAGCAAAGTACAAAGTTCGTATCGGATGGACGAATTTAGTTGAAATAGACAGTTTTTGCATGGTAACACATTCCTGGTAGAACTACATAGCAAAGTACAAAGTTCGTATCGGATGGACGAAATTAGTTGAAATAGACAGTTTTTGCATGGTAACACATTCCTGGTGGAACTTCATAGCAAAGTACAAAGTTCGTATCGGATGGACAAAATTAGTTGAAATAGACAGTTTTTGCATGGTAACACATTCCTGGTAGAACTACATAGCAAAGTACAAAGTTCGTATCGGATGGACGAATTTAGTTGAAATAGACAGTTTTTGCATGGTAACACATTCCTGGTAGAACTACATAGCAAAGTACAAAGTTCGTATCGGATGGACAAAATTAGTTGAAATAGACAGTTTTTGCATGGTAACACATTCCTGGTAGAACTACATAGCAAAGTACAAAGTTCGTATCGGATGGACGAATTTAGTTGAAATAGACAGTTTTTGCATGGTAACACATTCCTGGTAGAACTACATAACAAAGTACAAAGTTCGTATCGGATGGACAAAATTAGTTGAAATAGACAGTTTTTGCATGGTAATACATTCCTGGTAGAACTACATAGCAAAGTACAAAGTTCGTATCGGATGGACGAAATTAGTTGAAATAGACAGTTTTTGCATGGTAACACATTCCTGGTAGAACTACATAGCAAAGTACAAAGTTCGTATCGGATGGACGAAATTAGTTGAAATAGACAGTTTTTGCATGGTAACACATTCCTGGTAGAACTACATAGCAAAGTACAAAGTTCGTATCGGATGGACAAAATTAGTTGAAATAGACAGTTTTTGCATGGTAACACATTCCTGGTAGAACTACATAGCAAAGTACAAAGTTCGTATCGCATGGACGAAATTAGTTGAAATAGACAGTTTTTGCATGGTAACACATTCCTGGTGGAACTTCATAGCAAAGTACAAAGTTCGTTTCGGATGGACAAAATTAGTTGTAATAGACAGTTTTTGCCTGGTAACACATTCCTGGTAGAACTACATAGCAAAGTACAAAGTTCGTATCGGATGGACGAATTTAGTTGAAATAGACAGTTTTTGCATGGTAACACATTCCTGGTAGAACTACATAGCAAAGTACAAAGTTCGTATCGGATGGACAAAATTAGTTTAAATAGACAGTTTTTGCATGGTAACACATTCCTGGTGGAACTTCATAGCAAAGTACAAAGTTCGTATCGGATGGACGAAATTAGTTGAAATAGACAGTTTTTGCATGGTAACACATTCCTGGCAGAACTACATAGCAAAGTACAAAGTTCGTATCGGATGGACGAATTTAGTTGAAATAGACAGTTTTTGCATGGTAACACATTCCTGGTAGAACTACATAGCAAAGTACAAAGTTCGTATCGGATAGACAAAAGTAGTTGAAATAGACAGTTTTTGCAAGGTAACACATTCCTGGTGGAACTTCATAGCAAAGTACAAAGTTCGTATCGGATGGACGAAATTAGTTGAAATAGACAGTTTTTGCATGGTAACACATTCCTGGCAGAACTACATAGCAAAGTACAAAGTTCGTATCGGATGGACAAAATTAGTTGAAATAGACAGTTTTTGCATGGTAAAACATTCCTGGTAGAACTACATAGCAAAGTACAAAGTTCGTATCGGATGGACGAATTTAGTTGAAATAGACAGTTTTTGCATGGTAACACATTCCTGGTAGAACTACATAGCAAAGTACAAAGTTCGTATCGGATGGACAAAATTAGTTGAAATAGACAGTTTTTGCATGGTAACACATTCCTGGTAGAACTACATAGCAAAGTACAAAGTTCGTATCGCATGGACGAAATTAGTTTAAATAGACAGTTTTTGCATGGTAACACATTCCTGGTGGAACTTCATAGCAAAGTACAAAGTTCGTTTCGGATGGACAAAATTAGTTGTAATAGACAGTTTTTGCCTGGTAACACATTCCTGGTAGAACTACATAGCAAAGTACAAAGTTCGTATCGGATGGACGAATTTAGTTGAAATAGACAGTTTTTGCATGGTAACACATTCCTGGTAGAACTACATAGCAAAGTACAAAGTTCGTATCGGATGGACAAAATTAGTTGAAATAGACAGTTTTTGCATGGTAACACACTTCTGGTAGAACTACATAGCAAAGTACTAAGTTCGTATCGGATGGACGAAATTAGTTGAAATAGACAGTTTTTGCATGGTAACACACTTCTGGTAGAACTACATAGCAAAGTACAAAGTTCGTATCGGATGGACGAAATTAGTTGAAATAGACAGTTTTTGCATGGTAACACATTCCTGGTAGAACTACATAGCAAAGTACAAAGTTCGTATCGGATGGACGAAATTAGTTGAAATAGACAGTTTTTGCATGGTAACACATTCCTGGTAGAACTACATAGCAAAGTACAAAGTTCGTATCGGATGGACAAAATTAGTTGAAATAGACAGTTTTTGCATGGTAACACACTTCTGGTAGAACTACATAGCAAAGTACTAAGTTCGTATCGGATGGACGAAATTAGTTTAAATAGACAGTTTTTGCATGGTAACACACTTCTGGTAGAACTACATAGCAAAGTACAAAGTTCGTATCGGATAGACGAAATTAGTTGAAATAGACAGTTTTTGCATGGTAACACACTTCTGGTAGAACTACATAGCAAAGTACAAAGTTCGTATCGGATGGACGAATTTAGTTGAAATAGACAGTTTTTGCATGGTAACACATTCCTGGTAGAACTACATAGCAAAGTACAAAGTTCGTATCGGATGGACGAAATTAGTTGAAATAGACAGTTTTTGCATGGTAACACATTCCTGGTAGAACTACATAGCAAAGTACAAAGTTCGTATCGGATGGACGAAATTAGTTGAAATAGACAGTTTTTGCATGGTAACACATTCCTGGTAGAACTACATAGCAAAGTACAAAGTTCGTATCGGATGGACAAAATTAGTTGAAATAGACAGTTTTTGCATGGTAACACACTTCTGGTAGAACTACATAGCAAAGTACAAAGTTCGTATCGGATGGACGAAATTAGTTGAAATAGACAGTTTTTGCATGGTAACACACTCCTGGTAGAACTACATAGCAAAGTACAAAGTTCGTATCGGATGGACGAAATTAGTTGAAATAGACAGTTTTTGTATGGTAACACATTCCTGGTAGAACTACATAGCAAAGTACAAAGTTCGTATCGGATGAACAAAATTTGTTGAAATAGACAGTTTTTGCATGGTAACACACTTCTGGTAGAACTACATAGCAAAGTACAAAGTTCGTATCGGATGGACGAAAACAGTTGAAATAGACAGTTTTTGCATGGTAACACACTCCTGGTAGAACTACATAGCAAAGTACAAAGTTCGTATCGGATGGACGAAATTAGTTGAAATAGACAGTTTTTGCATGGTAACACACTTCTGGTAGAACTACATAGCAAAGTACAAAGTTCGTATCGGATGGACGAAATTAGTTGAAATAGACAGTTTTTGCATGGTAACACACTCCTGGTAGAACTACATAGCAAAGTACAAAGTTCGTATCGGATGGACGAAATTAGTTGAAATAGACAGTTTTTGTATGGTAACACATTCCTGGTAGAACTACATAGCAAAGTACAAAGTTCGTATCGGATGGACAAAATTAGTTGAAATAGACAGTTTTTGCATGGTAACACACTTCTGGTAGAACTACATAGCAAAGTACAAAGTTCGTATCGGATGGACGAAAACAGTTGAAATAGACAGTTTTTGCATGGTAACACACTCCTGGTAGAACTACATAGCAAAGTACAAAGTTCGTATCGGATGGACGAAATTAGTTGAAATAGACAGTTTTTGCATGGTAACACATTCCTGGTAGAACTACATAGCAAAGTACAAAGTTCGTATCGGATGGACGGAATTAGTTTAAATAGACAGTTTTTGCATGGTAACACACTTCTGGTAGAACTACATAGCAAAGTACAAAGTTCGTATCGCATGGACGAAATTAGTTGAAATAGACAGTTTTTGCATGGTAACACATTCCTGGTAGAAGTACATAGCAAAGTACAAAGTTCGTATCGGATGGACGAAATTAGTTGAAATAGACAGTTTTTGCATGGTAACACACTCCTGGTAGAACTACATAGCAAAGTACAAAGTTCGTATCGGATGGACGAAATTAGTTGAAATAGACAGTTTTTGCATGGTAACACATTTCTGGTAGAACTACATAGCAAAGTACAAAGTTCGTATCGGATGGACGAAAACAGTTGAAATAGACAGTTTTTGCATGGTAACACACTCCTGGTAGAACTACATAGCAAAGTACAAAGTTCGTATCGGATGGACGAAAACAGTTGAAATAGACAGTTTTTGCATGGTAACACACTCCTGGTAGAACTACATAGCAAAGTACAAAGTTCGTATCGGATGGACGAAAACAGTTGAAATAGACAGTTTTTGCATGGTAACACACTCCTGGTAGAACTACATAGCAAAGTACAAAGTTCGTATCGGATGGACGAAATTAGTTGAAATAGACAGTTTTTGCATGGTAACACATTCCTGGTAGAACTGCATAGTAAAGTACAAAGTTCGTATTGGATGGACGAAATTAGTTGAAATAGACAGTTTTTGCATGGTAACACATTCCTGGTAGAACTACATAGCAAAGTACAAAGTTCGTATCGGATGGACGAAATTAGTTGAAATAGACAGTTTTTGCATGGTAACACATTCCTGGTAGAAGTACATAGCAAAGTACAAAGTTCGTATCGGATGGACGAAATTAGTTGAAATAGACAGTTTTTGCATGGTAACACACTCCTGGTAGAACTACATAGCAAAGTACAAAGTTCGTATCGGATGGACGAAATTAGTTGAAATAGACAGTTTTTGCATGGTAACACATTTCTGGTAGAACTACATAGCAAAGTACAAAGTTCGTATCGGATGGACGAAATTAGTTGAAATAGACAGTTTTTGCATGGTAACACATTCCTGGTAGAACTGCATAGTAAAGTACAAAGTTCGTATTGGATGGACGAAATTAGTTGAAATAGACAGTTTTTGCATGGTAACACATTCCTGGTAGAACTACATAGCAAAGTACAAAGTTCGTATCGGATGGACGAAATTAGTTGAAATAGACAGTTTTTGCATGGTAACACATTCCTGGTAGAACTACATAGCAAAGTACAAAGTTCGTATCGGATGGACGAAATTAGTTGAAATAGACAGTTTTTGCATGGTAACACACTCCTGGTAGAACTACATAGCAAAGTACAAAGTTCGTATCGGATGGACGAAATAAGGTGAAATAGACTGTTTTTGCATGGTAACACACTCCTGGTAGAACTACATAGCAAAGTACAAAGTTCGTATCGGATGGACGAAATTAGTTGAAATAGACAATTTTTGCATGGTAACACATTTCTGGTAGAACTACATAGCAAAGTACAAAGTTCGTATCGGATGGACGAAATTAGTTGAAATAGACAGTTTTTGCATGGTAACACATTTCTGGTAGAACTACATAGCAAAGTACAAAGTTCGTATCAGATGGACGAAATTAGTTGAAATAAACAGTTTTTGCATGGTAACACATTCCTGGTAGAACTACATAGCAAAGTACAAAATTCATATTGGATGGACGAAATTAGTTGAACAAGACAGTTTTTGCATGGTAACACATTCCTGGTAGAACTACAAAGCGAAGTACAAAGTTCGTATTGGATGGACGAAATTAGTTGAAATAGACAGTTTTTGCATGGTAACACACTCCTGGTAGAACTACATAGCAAAGTACAAAGTTCGTATCGGATGGACGAAATTAGTTGAAATAGACAGTTTTTGCATGGTAACACACTCCTGGTAGAACTACATAGCAAAGTACAAAGTTCGTATCGGATGGACGAAATTAGTTGAAATAGACAGTTTTTGCATGGTAACATACTCCTGGTAGAACTACATAGCAAAGTGCAAAGTTCGTATCGGATAGACGAAATTAGTTGAGATAGACAGTTTTTGCATGGTAACACACTCCTGGTAGAACTACATAGCAAAGTACAAAGTTCGTATCGGATGGACGAAATTAGTTGAAATAGACAGTTTTTGCATGGTAACACACTCCTGGTAGAACTACATAGCAAAGTGCAAAGTTCGTATCGGATAGACGAAATTAGTTGAAATAGACAGTTTTTGCATGGTAACACATTCCTGGTAGAACTACATATCAAAGTACAAAGTTCGTATCGGATGGACGAAATTAGTTGAAATAGACAGTTTTTGCATGGTAACACATTCCTGGTAGAACTGCATAGTAAAGTACAAAGTTCGTATCGGATGGACGAAATTAGTTTAAATAGACAGTTTTTGTATGGTAACACACTCCTGGTAGAACTACATAGCAAAGTACAAAGTTCGTATCGGATGGACGAAATTAGTTGAAATAGACAGTTTTTGCATGGTAACACACTCCTGGTAGAACTACATAGCAAAGTACAAAGTTCGTATCGGATGGACGAAATTAGTTGAAATAGACAGTTTTTGCATGGTAACACATTCCTGGTAGAACTACATAGCAAAGTACAAAGTTCGTATCGGATGGACGAAATTAGTTTAAATAGACAGTTTTTGCATGGTAACACACTCCTGGTAGAACTACATAGCAAAGTACAAAGTTCGTATCGGATGGACGAAATTAGTTGAAATAGACAGTTTTTGTATGGTAACACATTCCTGGTAGAACTACATAGCAAAGTACAAAGTTCGTATCGGATGGACGAAATTAGTTGAAATAGACAGTTTTTGCATGGTAACACATTCCTGGTAGAACTACATAGCAAAGTACAAAGTTCGTATCGGATGGACGAAATTAGTTGAAATAGACAGTTTTTGCATGGTAACACATTCCTGGTAGAACTACATAGCAAAGTACAAAGTTCGTATCGGATGGACGAAATTAGTTGAAATAGACAGTTTTTGCATGGTAACACATTCCTGGTAGAACTGCATAGTAAAGTACAAAGTTCGTATCGGATGGACGAAATTAGTTGAAATAGACAGTTTTTGCATGGTTACACATTCCTGGTAGAACTACATAGCAAAGTACAAAGTTCGTATCGGATGGACGAAATTAGTTGAAATAGACAGTTTTTGCATGGTAACACATTCCTGGTAGAACTACATAGCAAAGTACAAAGTTCGTATCGGATGGACGAAATTAGTTGAAATAGACAGTTTTTGCATGGTAACACATTCCTGGTAGAACTACATAGCAAAGTACAAAGTTCGTATCGGATGGACGAAATTAGTTTAAATAGACAGTTTTTGCATGGTAACACACTCCTGGTAGAACTACATAGCAAAGTACAAAGTTCGTATCGGATGGACGAAATTAGTTGAAATAGACAGTTTTTGTATGGTAACACATTCCTGGTAGAACTACATAGCAAAGTACAAAGTTCGTATCGGATGGACGAAATTAGTTGAAATAGACAGTTTTTGCATGGTAACACATTCCTGGTAGAACTACATAGCAAAGTACAAAGTTCGTATCGGATGGACGAAATTAGTTTAAATAGACAGTTTTTGCATGGTAACACACTCCTGGTAGAACTACATAGCAAAGTACAAAGTTCGTATCGGATGGACGAAATTAGTTGAAATAGACAGTTTTTGTATGGTAACACATTCCTGGTAGAACTACATAGCAAAGTACAAAGTTCGTATCGGATGGACGAAATTAGTTGAAATAGACAGTTTTTGCATGGTAACACATTCCTGGTAGAACTACATAGCAAAGTACAAAGTTCGTATCGGATGGACGAAATTAGTTGAAATAGACAGTTTTTGCATGGTAACACATTCCTGGTAGAACTACATAGCAAAGTACAAAGTTCGTATCGGATGGACGAAATTAGTTGAAATAGACAGTTTTTGCATGGTAACACATTCCTGGTAGAACTGCATAGTAAAGTACAAAGTTCGTATTGGATGGACGAAATTAGTTGAAATAGACAGTTTTTGCATGGTAACACATTCCTGGTAGAACTACATAGCAAAGTACAAAGTTCGTATCGGATGGACGAAATTAGTTGAAATAGACAGTTTTTGCATGGTAACACATTCCTGGTAGAACTACATAGCAAAGTACAAAGTTCGTATCGGATGGACGAAATTAGTTTAAATAGACAGTTTTTGCATGGTAACACATTCCTGGTAGAACTACATAGCGAAATACAAAGTTCGTATTGGATGGACGAAATTAGTTGAAATAGACAGTTTTTGCATGGTAACACACTCCTGGTAGAACTACAAAGCAAAGTACAAAGTTCGTATCGGATAGACGAAATTAGTTGAAATAGACAGTTTTTGCATGGTAACACACTCCTGGTAGAACTACATAGCAAAGTACAAAGTTCGTATCGGATGGACGAAATTAGTTGAAATAGACAGTTTTTGCATGGTAACACACTCCTGGTAGAACTACATAGCAAAGTGCAAAGTTCGTATCGGATAGACGAAATTAGTTGAAATAGACAGTTTTTGCATGGTAACACACTCCTGGTAGAACTACATAGCAAAGTACAAAGTTCGTATCGGATGGACGAAATTAGTTGAAATAGACAGTTTTTGCATGGTAACACACTCCTGGTAGAACTACATAGCAAAGTACAAAGTTCGTATCGGATGGACGAAATTAGTTGAAATAGACAGTTTTTGCATGGTAACACACTCCTGGTAGAACTACATAGCAAAGTGCAAAGTTCGTATCGGATAGACGAAATTAGTTGAAATAGACAGTTTTTGCATGGTAACACACTCCTGGTAGAACTACATAGCAAAGTACAAAGTTCGTATCGGATGGACGAAATTAGTTGAAATAGACAGTTTTTGCATGGTAACACATTCCTGGTAGAACTACATATCAAAGTACAAAGTTCGTATCGGATGGACGAATTTAGTTGAAATAGACAGTTTTTGCATGGTAACACATTCCTGGTAGAACTACATAGCAAAGTACAAAGTTCGTATCGGATGGACGAAATTAGTTGAAATAGACAGTTTTTGTATGGTAACACATTCCTGGTAGAACTACATAGCAAAGTACAAAGTTCGTATCGGATGGACGAAATTAGTTGAAATAGACAGTTTTTGCATGGTAACACATTCCTGGTAGAACTACATAGCAAAGTACAAAGTTCGTATCGGATGGACGAAATTAGTTGAAATAGACAGTTTTTGCATGGTAACACATTCCTGGTAGAACTGCATAGTAAAGTACAAAGTTCGTATCGGATGGACGAAATTAGTTGAAATAGACAGTTTTTGTATGGTAACACACTCCTGGTAGAACTACATAGCAAAGTACAAAGTTCGTATCGGATGGACGAAATTAGTTGAAATAGACAGTTTTTGCATGGTAACACACTCCTGGTAGAACTACATAGCAAAGTACAAAGTTCGTATCGGATGGACGAAATTAGTTGAAATAGACAGTTTTTGCATGGTAACACATTCCTGGTAGAACTACATAGCAAAGTACAAAGATAGTATCGGATGGACGAAATTAGTTGAAATAGACAGTTTTTGCATGGTAACACATTTCTGGTAGAACTACATAGCAAAGTACAAAGTTCGTATCAGATGGACGAAATTAGTTGAAATAGACAGTTTTTGCATGGTAACACATTCCTGGTAGAACTACATAGCAAAGTACAAAGTTCGTATCGGATGGACGAAATTAGTTGAAATAGACAGTTTTTGCATGGTAACACATTCCTGGTAGAACTACATAGCAAAGTACAAAGTTCGTATCGGATGGACGAAATTAGTTGAAATAGACAGTTTTTGCATGGTAACACACTCCTGGTAGAACTACATAGCAAAGTGCAAAGTTCGTATCGGATAGACGAAATTAGTTGAAATAGACAGTTTTTGCATGGTAACACACTCCTGGTAGAACTACATAGCAAAGTACAAAGTTCGTATCGGATGGACGAAATTAGTTGAAATAGACAGTTTTTGTATGGTAACACATTCCTGGTAGAACTACATAGCAAAGTACAAAGTTCGTATCGGATGGACGAAATTAGTTGAAATAGACAGTTTTTGCATGGTAACACACTCCTGGTAGAACTACATAGCAAAGTACAAAGTTCGTATCGGATGGACGAAATTAGTTGAAATAGACAGTTTTTGCATGGTAACACATTCCTGGTAGAACTACATAGCAAAGTACAAAGTTCGTATCGGATGGACGAAATTAGTTGAAATAGACAGTTTTTGCATGGTAACACATTCCTGGTAGAACTACATAGCAAAGTACAAAGTTCGTATCGGATGGACGAAATTAGTTGAAATAGACAGTTTTTGCATGGTAACACACTCCTGGTAGAACTACATAGCAAAGTACAAAGTTCGTATCGGATGGACGAAATTAGTTGAAATAGACAGTTTTTGCATGGTAACACATTCCTGGTAGAACTACATATCAAAGTACAAAGTTCGTATCGGATGGACGAAATTAGTTGAAATAGACAGTTTTTGCATGGTAACACATTCCTGGTAGAACTACATAGCAAAGTACAAAGTTCGTATCGGATGGACGAAATTAGTTGAAATAGACAGTTTTTGTATGGTAACACATTCCTGGTAGAACTACATAGCAAAGTACAAAGTTCGTATCGGATGGACGAAATTAGTTGAAATAGACAGTTTTTGCATGGTAACACATTCCTGGTAGAACTACATAGCAAAGTACAAAGTTCGTATCGGATGGACGAAATTAGTTGAAATAGACAGTTTTTGCATGGTAACACATTCCTGGTAGAACTGCATAGTAAAGTACAAAGTTCGTATCGGATGGACGAAATTAGTTTAAATAGACAGTTTTTGTATGGTAACACACTCCTGGTAGAACTACATAGCAAAGTACAAAGTTCGTATCGGATGGACGAAATTAGTTGAAATAGACAGTTTTTGCATGGTAACACACTCCTGGTAGAACTACATAGCAAAGTACAAAGTTCGTATCGGATGGACGAAATTAGTTGAAATAGACAGTTTTTGCATGGTAACACATTCCTGGTAGAACTACATAGCAAAGTACAAAGTTCGTATCGGATGGACGCAATTAGTTGAAGTAGACAGTTTTTGCATGGTAACACATTCCTGGTAGAACTACATAGCAAAGTACAAAGATAGTATCGGATGGACGAAATTAGTTGAAATAGACAGTTTTTGCATGGTAACACATTTCTGGTAGAACTACATAGCAAAGTACAAAGTTCGTATCAGATGGACGAATATAGTTGAAATAGACAGTTTTTGCATGGTAACACACTCCTGGTAGAACTACATAGCAAAGTACAAAGTTCGTATCGGATGGACAAAATTAGTTGAAATAGACAGTTTTTGCATGGTAACACATTCCTGGTAGAACTACATAGCAAAGTGCAAAGTTCGTATCGGATAGACGAAATTAGTTGAAATAGACAGTTTTTGCATGGTAACACACTCCTGGTAGAACTACATAGCAAAGTACAAAGTTCGTATCGGATGGACGAAATTAGTTGAAATAGACAGTTTTTGCATGGTAACACACTCCTGGTAGAACTACATAGCAAAGTGCAAAGTTCGTATCGGATGGACGAAATTAGTTGAAATAGACAGTTTTTGCATGGTAACACACTCCTGGTAGAACTACATAGCAAAGTACAAAGTTCGTATCGGATGGACGCAATTAGTTGAAATAGACAGTTTTTGCATGGTAACACATTCCTGGTAGAACTACATAGCAAAGTACTAAGTTCGTATCGGATGGACGAAATTAGTTGAAATAGACAGTTTTTGCATGGTAACACACTCCTGGTAGAACTACATAGCAAAGTACAAAGTTCGTATCGGATGGACGAAATTAGTTGAAATAGACAGTTTTTGCATGGTAACACACTCCTGGTAGAACTACATAGCAAAGTACAAAGATAGTATCGGATGGACGAAATTAGTTGAAATAGACAGTTTTTGCATGGTAACACACTCCTGGTAGAACTACATAGCAAAGTACTAAGTTCGTATCGGATGGACGAAATTAGTTGAAATAGACAGTTTTTGCATGGTAACACATTCCTGGTAGAACTACATAGCAAAGTACAAAGTTCGTATCGGATGGACGAAATAAGGTGAAATAGACAGTTTTTGCATGGTAACACACTCCTGGTAGAACTACATAGCAAAGTACAAAGTTCGTATCGGATGGACGAAATTAGTTGAAATAGACAGTTTCTGCATGGTAACACATTTCTGGTAGAACTACATAGCAAAGTACAAAGTTCGTATCGGATGGACGAAATAAGGTGAAATAGACAGTTTTTGCATGGTAACACACTCCTGGTAGAACTACATAGCAAAGTACAAAGTTCGTATCGGATGGACGAAATTAATTGAAATAGACAGTTTTTGCATGGTAACACACTTCTGGTAGAACTACATAGCAAAGTACAAAGTTCGTATCGGATGGACGAAATTAGTTGAAATAGACAGTTTTTTGCATGGTAACACATTTCTGGTAGAACTACATAGCAAAGTACAAAGTTCGTATCGGATGGACGAAATTAGTTGAAATAGACAGTTTTTGCATGGTAACACATTTCTGGTAGAACTACATAGCAAAGTACAAAGTTCGTATCGGATGGACGAAATTAGTTGAAATAGACAGTTTTTGCATGGTAACACATTTCTGGTAGAACTACATAGCAAAGTACAAAGTTCGTATCGAATGGACGAAATAAGGTGAAATAGACAGTTTTTGCATGGTAACACACTCCTGGTAGAACTACATAGCAAAGTACAAAGTTCGTATCGGATGGACGAAATTAGTTGAAATAGACAGTTTCTGCATGGTAACACATTTCTGGTAGAACTACATAGCAAAGTACAAAGTTCGTATCGGATGGACGAAATAAGGTGAAATAGACAGTTTTTGCATGGTAACACACTTCTGGTAGAACTACATAGCAAAGTACAAAGTTCGTATCGGATGGACGAAATAAGGTGAAATAGACAGTTTTTGCATGGTAACACACTTCTGGTAGAACTACATAGCAAAGTACAAAGTTCGTATCGGATGGACGAAATTAGTTGAAATAGACAGTTTTTGCATGGTAACACATTCCTGGTAGACCTACATAGCAAAGTACAAAGTTCGTATCGGATGGACGAAATTAGTTGAAATAGACAGTTTTTGCATGGTAACACATTTCTGGTAGAACTACATAGCAAAATACAAAGTTCGTATCGGATGGACGAAATAAGGTGAAATAGACAGTTTTTGCATGGTAACACATTTCTGGTAGAACTACATAGCAAAGTACAAAGTTCGTATCGGATGGACGAAATAAGGTGAAATAGACAGTTTTTGCTTGGTAACACATTTCTGGTAGAACTACATAGCAAAGTACAAAGTTCGTATCGGATGGACGAAATAAGGTGAAATAGACAGTTTTTGCATGGTAACACATTTCTGGTAGAACTACATAGCAAAGTACAAAGTTCGTATCGGATGGACGAAATAAGGTGAAATAGACAGTTTTTGCATGGTAACACACTTCTGGTAGAACTACATAGCAAAGTACAAAGTTCGTATCGGATGGACGAAATTAGTTGAAATAGACAGTTTCTGCATGGTAACACATTTCTGGTAGAACTACATAGCAAAGTACAAAGTTCGTATCGGATGGACGAAATAAGGTGAAATAGACAGTTTTTGCATGGTAACACACTTCTGGTAGAACTACATAGCAAAGTACAAAGTTCGTATCGGATGGACGAAATAAGGTGAAATAGACAGTTTTTGCATGGTAACACACTCCTGGTAGAACTACATAGCAAAGTACAAAGTTCGTATCGGATGCACGAAATAAGGTGAAATAGACAGTTTTTGCTTGGTAACACATTTCTGGTAGAACTACATAGCAAAGTACAAAGTTCGTATCGGATGGACGAAATTAGTTGAAATAGACAGTTTTTGCATGGTAACACATTTCTGGTAGAACTACAAAGCAAAGTACAAAGTTCGTATCGGATGGACGAAATAAGGTGAAATAGACAGTTTTTGCATGGTAACACACTCCTGGTAGAACTACATAGCAAAGTACAAAGTTCGTATCGGATGGACGAAATTAGTTGAAATAGACAGTTTCTGCATGGTAACACATTCCTGGTAGAACTACATAGCAAAGTACAAAGTTCGTATCGGATGGACGAATTTAGTTGAAATAGACAGTTTTTGCATGGTAACACATTTCTGGTAGAACTACATAGCAAAATACAAAGTTCGTATCGGATGGACGAAATAAGGTGAAATAGACAGTTTTTGCTTGGTAACACATTTCTGGTAGAACTACATAGCAAAATACAAAGTTCGTATCGGATGGACGAAATAAGGTGAAATAGACAGTTTTTGCTTGGTAACACATTTCTGGTAGAACTACATAGCAAAGTACAAAGTTCGTATCGGATGGACGAAATAAGGTGAAATAGACAGTTTTTGCATGGTAACACATTTCTGGTAGAACTACATAGCAAAGTACAAAGTTCGTATCGGATGGACGAAATTAGTTGAAATAGACAGTTTTTGCATGGTAACACACTCCTGGTAGAACTACATAGCAAAGTACAAAGTTCGTATCGGATGGACGAAATTAGTTGAAATAGACAGTTTTTGCATGCTAACACATTCCTGGTATAACTACATAGCAAAGTACAAAGTTCGTATCGGATGGACGAAATTAGTTGAAATAGACAGTTTTTGCATAGTAACACATTCCTGGTAGAACTACATAGCAAAGTACAAAGTTCGTATCGGATGGACGAAATTAGTTGAAATAGACAGTTTTTGCATGTTAACACATTCCTGGTAGAACTACATAGCAAAGTACAAAGTTCGTATCGGATGGACGAAATTAGTTGAAAAAGACAGTTTTTGCATGTTAACACATTCCTGGTAGAACTACATAGCAAAGTACAAAGTTCGTATCGGATGGACGAAATTAGTTGAAATAGACAGTTTTTGCATAGTAACACATTCCTGGTAGAACTACGTAGCAAAGTACAAAGTTCGTATCGGATGGACGAAATTAGTTGAAATAGACAGTTTTTGCATAGTAACACATTCCTGGTAGAACTACATAGCAAAGTACAAAGTTCGTATCGGATGGACGAAATTAGTTGAAATAGACAGTTTTTGCATGTTAACACATTCCTGGTAGAACTACATAGAAAAGTACAAAGTTCGTATCGGATGGACACAATTAGTTGAAATAGACAGTTTTTGCATGTTAACACATTCCTGGTAGAACTACATAGCAAAGTACAAAGTTCGTATCGGATGGACGAAATTAGTTGAAATAGACAGTTTTTGCATGGTAACTCATTCCTGGTAGAACTACATAGCAAAGTACAAAGTTCGTATCGGATGGACGAAATTAGTTGAAATAGACAGTTTTTGCATGTTAACACATTCCTGGTAGAACTACATAGAAAAGTACAAAGTTCGTATCGGATGGACAAAATTAGTTGGAATAGACAGTTTTTGCATGGTAACACATTCCTGGTAGAACTACATAGCAAAGTACAAAGTTCGTATCGGATGGACGAAATTAGTTGAAATAGACAGTTTTTGCATGTTAACACATTCCTGGTAGAACTACATAGCAAAATACAAATTTCGTATCAGATGGACGAAATTAGTTGAAATAGACAGTTTTTGCATGGTAACACACTCCTGGTAGAACTACATAGCAAAGTACAAAGTTCGTATCGGATGGACGAAATTAGTTGAAATAGACAGTTTTTGCATGGTAACTCATTCCTGGTAGAACTACATAGCAAAGTACAAAGTTCGTATCGGATGGACGAAATTAGTTGAAATAGATAGTGTTTGCATGGTAACACATTCCTGGTAGAACTACATAGCAAAATACAAAGTTCGTATCGGATGGACAAAATTAGTTGAAATAGACAGTTTTTGCATGGTAACACATTCCTGGTATAACTACATAGCAAAGTACAAAGTTGGTATCGGATGGACGAAATTAGTTGAAATAGACAATTTTTGCATGGTAACACATTCCTGGTAGAACTACATAGCAAAGTAAAAAGTTCGTATCGGATGGACAAAATTAGTTGAAATAGACAGTTTTTGCATGGTAACACACTCCTGGTAGAACTACATAGCAAAGAACAAAGTTCGTATCGGATGGACGAAATTAGTTGAAATAGACAGTTTTTGCATGGTAACACATTCCTGGTAGAACTACATAGCAAAGTACAAAGTTCGTATCGGATGGACAAAATTAGTTGAAATAGACAGTTTTTGCATGGTAACACACTCCTGGTAGAACTACATAGCAAAGAACAAAGTTCGAATCGGATGGACAAAATTAGTTGAAATAGACAGTTTTTGCATGTTAACACATTCCTGGTAGAACTGCATAGCAAAGTACAAAGTTCGTATCGGATGGACGAAATTAGTTGAAATAGATAGTTTTTGCATAGTAACACATTCCTGGTATAACTACATAGCAAAGTACAAAGTTCGTATCGGATGGACGAAATTAGTTGAAATAGACAATTTTTGCATGGTAACACATTCCTGGTAGAACTACATAGCAAAGTACAAAGTTCGTATCGGATGGACGAAATTAGTTGAAATAGACAATTTTTGCATGGTAACACATTCCTGGTAGAACTACATAGCAAAGTACAAAGTTCGTATCGGATGGACGAAATTAGTTGAAATAGACAGTTTTTGCATGGTAACACATTCCTGGTAGAACTACATAGCAAAATACAAAGTTCGTATCGGATGGACAAAATTAGTTGAAATAGACAGTTTTTGCATGGTAACACATTCCTGGTAGAACTACATAGCAAAATACAAAGTTCGTATCGGATGGACAAAATTAGTTGAAATAGACAGTTTTTGCATGGTAACACATTCCTGGTAGAACTACATAGCAAAGTACAAAGCTCGTATCGGATGGACAAAATTAGTTGAAATAGACAGTTTTTGCATGGTAACACATTCCTGGTAGAACTACATAGCAAAGTACGAAGCTCGTATCGGATGGACAAAATTAGTTGAAATAGACAGTTTTTGCATGGTAACTCATTCCTGGTAGAACTACATATCAAAGTACAAAGTTCGTAACGGATGGACAAAATTAGTTGAAATAGACAGTTTTTGCATGGTAACACATTCCTGGTAGAACTACATAGCAAAGTACAAAGTTCGTATCGGATGGACAAAATTAGTTGAAATAGACAGTTTTTGCATGGTAACACACTCCTGGTAGAACTACATAGCAAAGTACTAAGTTCGTATCGGATGGACAAAATTAGTTGAAATAGACAGTTTTTGCATGGTAACACATTCCTGGTAGAACTGCATAGTAAAGTACAAAGATCGTATCGGATGGACGAAATTAGTTGAAATAGACAGTTTTTGCATGGTAACACATTCCTGGTAGAACTACATAGCAAAGTACGAAGCTCGTATCGGATGGACAAAATTAGTTGAAATAGACAGTTTTTGCATGGTAACTCATTCCTGGTAGAACTACATATCAAAGTACAAAGTTCGTATCGGATGGACAAAATTAGTTGAAATAGACAGTTTTTGCATGGTAACACATTCCTGGTAGAACTACATAGCAAAGTACAAAGCTCGTATCGGATGGACAAAATTAGTTGAAATAGACAGTTTTTGCATGGTAACACATTCCTGGTAGAACTACATAGCAAAGTACGAAGCTCGTATCGGATGGACAAAATTAGTTGAAATAGACATTTTTTGCATGGTAACTCATTCCTGGTAGAACTACATATCAAAGTACAAAGTTCGTATCGGATGGACAAAATTAGTTGAAATAGACAGTTTTTGCATGGTAACACATTCCTGGTAGAACTACATAGCAAAGTACAAAGCTCGTATCGGATGGACAAAATTAGTTGAAATAGACAGTTTTTGCATGGTAACACATTCCTGGTAGAACTACATAGCAAAGTACAAAGTTCGTATCGGATGGACGAAATTAGTTATAATAGACAGTTTTTGCATTGTAACTCATTCCTGGTAGAACTACATAGCAAAGTACAAAGTTCGTATCGGATGGACGAAATTAGTTGAAATAGACAGTTTTTGCATAGTAACACATTCCTGGTAGAACTACATAGCAAAGTACAAAGTTCGTATCGGATGGACGAAATTAGTTGAAATAGACAGTTTTTGCATAGTAACACATTCCTGGTAGAACTACATAGCAAAGTACAAAGTTCGTATCGGATGGACGAAATTAGTTGAAATAGACAGTTTTTGCATAGTAACACATTCCTGGTAGAACTACATAGCAAAGTACAAAGTTCGTATCGGATGGACGAAATTAGTTGAAATAGACAGTTTTTGCATGGTAACACACTCCTGGTAGAACTACATAGCAAAGTACAAAGTTCGTATCGGATGGACGAAATTAGTTGAAATAGACAGTTTTTGCATTGTAACTCATTCCTGGTAGAACTACATAGCAAAGTACAAAGTTCGTATCGGATGGACGAAATTAGTTGTAATAGACAGTTTTTGCATAGTAACACATTCCTGGTAGAACTACATAGCAAAGTACAAAGTTCGTATCGGATGGACGAAATTAGTTGAAATAGACAGTTTTTGCATGGTAACACATTCCTGGTAGAACTACATAGCAAAGTACAAAGTTCGTATCGGATGGACGAAATTAGTTGAAATAGACAGTTTTTGCATAGTAACACATTCCTGGTAGAACTAGATAGCAAAGTACAAAGTTCGTATCGGATGGACGAAATTAGTTGAAATAGACAGTTTTTGCATAGTAACACATTCCTGGTAGAACTACATAGCAAAGTACAAAGTTCGTATCGGATGGACGAAATTAGTTGAAATAGACAGTTTTTGCATATTAACACATTCCTGGTAGAACTACATAGCAAAGTACAAAGTTCGTATCGGATGGACGAAATTAGTTGAAATAGACAGTTTTTGCATAGTAACACATTCCTGGTAGAACTAGATAGCAAAGTACAAAGTTCGTATCGGATGGACGAAATTAGTTGAAATAGACAGTTTTTGCATGGTAACACATTCCTGGTAGAACTACATAGCAAAGTACAAAGTTCGTATCGGATGGACGAAATTAGTTGAAATAGACAGTTTTTGCATAGTAACACATTCCTGGTAGAACTACATAGCAAAGTACAAAGTTCGTATCGGATGGACGAAATTAGTTGAAATAGACAGTTTTTGCATAGTAACACATTCCTGGTAGAACTACATAGCAAAGTACAAAGTTCGTATCGGATGGACGAAATTAGTTGAAATAGACAGTTTTTGCATATTAACACATTCCTGGTAGAACTACATAGAAAAGTACAAAGTTCGTATCGGATGGACAAAATTAGTTGGAATAGACAGTTTTTGCATGGTAACACATTCCTGGTAGAACTACATAGCAAAGTACAAAGTTCGTATCGGATGGACGAAATTAGTTGAAATAGACAGTTTTTGCATAGTAACACATTCCTGGTAGAACTACATAGCAAAGTACAAAGTTCGTATCGGATGGACGAAATTAGTTTAAATAGACAGTTTTTGCATGTTAACACATTCCTGGTAGAACTACATAGCAAAGTACAAAGTTCGTATCGGATGGACGAAATTAGTTGAAATAGACAGTTTTTGCATGTTAACACATTCCTGGTAGAACTACATAGAAAAGTACAAAGTTCGTATCGGATGGACACAATTAGTTGAAATAGACAGTTTTTGCATGTTAACACATTCCTGGTAGAACTACATAGCAAAGTACAAAGTTCGTATCGGATGGACGAAATTAGTTGAAATAGACAGTTTTTGCATAGTAACACATTCCTGGTAGAACTACATAGCAAAGTACAAAGTTCGTATCGGATGGACGAAATTAGTTGAAATAGACAGTTTTTGCATGGTAACTCATTCCTGGTAGAACTACATAGCAAAGTACAAAGTTCGTATCGGATGGACGAAATTAGTTGAAATAGACAGTTTTTGCATGTTAACACATTCCTGGTAGAACTACATAGAAAAGTACAAAGTTCGTATCGGATGGACAAAATTAGTTGGAATAGACAGTTTTTGCATGGTAACACATTCCTGGTAGAACTACATAGCAAAGTACAAAGTTCGTATCGGATGGACGAAATTAGTTGAAATAGACAGTTTTTGCATGTTAACACATTCCTGGTAGAACTACATAGCAAAATACAAATTTCGTATCAGATGGACGAAATTAGTTGAAATAGACAGTTTTTGCATGGTAACACACTCCTGGTAGAACTACATAGCAAAGTACAAAGTTCGTATCGGATGGACGAAATTAGTTGAAATAGACAGTTTTTGCATGGTAACTCATTCCTGGTAGAACTACATAGCAAAGTACAAAGTTCGTATCGGATGGACGAAATTAGTTGAAATAGATAGTTTTTGCATGGTAACACATTCCTGGTAGAACTACATAGCAAAATACAAAGTTCGTATCGGATGGACAAAATTAGTTGAAATAGACAGTTTTTGCATGGTAACACATTCCTGGTATAACTACATAGCAAAGTACAAAGTTGGTATCGGATGGACGAAATTAGTTGAAATAGACAATTTTTGCATGGTAACACATTCCTGGTAGAACTACATAGCAAAGTAAAAAGTTCGTATCGGATGGACAAAATTAGTTGAAATAGACAGTTTTTGCATGGTAACACACTCCTGGTAGAACTACATAGCAAAGAACAAAGTTCGTATCGGATGGACGAAATTAGTTGAAATAGACAGTTTTTGCATGGTAACACATTCCTGGTAGAACTACATAGCAAAGTACAAAGTTCGTATCGGATGGACAAAATTAGTTGAAATAGACAGTTTTTGCATGGTAACACACTCCTGGTAGAACTACATAGCAAAGTACAAAGTTCGAATCGGATGGACAAAATTAGTTGAAATAGACAGTTTTTGCATGTTAACACATTCCTGGTAGAACTACATAGCAAAGTACAAAGTTCGTATCGGATGGACGAAATTAGTTGAAATAGATAGTTTTTGCATAGTAACACATTCCTGGTATAACTACATAGCAAAGTACAAAGTTCGTATCGGATGGACGAAATTAGTTGAAATAGACAATTTTTGCATGGTAACACATTCCTGGTAGAACTACATAGCAAAGTACAAAGTTCGTATCGGATGGACGAAATTAGTTGAAATAGACAATTTTTGCATGGTAACACATTCCTGGTAGAACTACATAGCAAAGTACAAAGTTCGTATCGGATGGACAAAATTAGTTGAAATAGACAGTTTTTGCATGGTAACACATTCCTGGTAGAACTACATAGCAAAGTACGAAGCTCGTATCGGATGGACAAAATTAGTTGAAATAGACAGTTTTTGCATGGTAACACATTCCTGGTAGAACTACATAGCAAAGTACAAAGTTCGTATCGGATGGACAAAATTAGTTGAAATAGACAGTTTTTGCATGGTAACACACTCCTGGTAGAACTACATAGCAAAGTACTAAGTTCGTATCGGATGGACAAAATTAGTTGAAATAGACAGTTTTTGCATGGTAACACATTCCTGGTAGAACTGCATAGTAAAGTACAAAGATCGTATCGGATGGACGAAATTAGTTGAAATAGACAGTTTTTGCTTGGTAACACATTCCTGGTAGAACTACATAGCAAAGTACAAAGTTCGTATCGGATGGACGAAATTAGTTGAAATAGACAGTTTTTGCATGGTAACACATTCCTGGTAGAACTACATAGCAAAGTACAAAGCTCGTATCGGATGGACAAAATTAGTTGAAATAGACAGTTTTTGCATGGTAACACATTCCTGGTAGAACTACATAGCAAAGTACGAAGCTCGTATCGGATGGACAAAATTAGTTGAAATAGACAGTTTTTGCATGGTAACTCATTCCTGGTAGAACTACATATCAAAGTACAAAGTTCGTATCGGATGGACAAAATTAGTTGAAATAGACAGTTTTTGCATGGTAACACATTCCTGGTAGAACTACATAGCAAAGTACTAAGTTCGTATCGGATGGACAAAATTAGTTGAAATAGACAGTTTTTGCATGGTAACACATTCCTGGTAGAACTACATAGCAAAGTACGAAGCTCGTATCGGATGGACAAAATTAGTTGAAATAGACAGTTTTTGCATGGTAACACATTCCTGGTAGAACTACATAGCAAAGTACAAAGCTCGTATCGGATGGACAAAATTAGTTGAAATAGACAGTTTTTGCATGGTAACACATTCCTGGTAGAACTACATAGCAAAGTACGAAGCTCGTATCGGATGGACAAAATTAGTTGAAATAGACAGTTTTTGCATGGTAACTCATTCCTGGTAGAACTACATATCAAAGTACAAAGTTCGTATCGGATGGACAAAATTAGTTGAAATAGACAGTTTTTGCATGGTAACACATTCCTGGTAGAACTACATAGCAAAGTACAAAGCTCGTATCGGATGGACAAAATTAGTTGAAATAGACAGTTTTTGCATGGTAACACATTCCTGGTAGAACTACATAGCAAAGTACGAAGCTCGTATCGGATGGACAAAATTAGTTGAAATAGACAGTTTTTGCATGGTAACACATTCCTGGTAGAACTACATAGCAAAGTACAAAGCTCGTATCGGATGGACAAAATTAGTTGAAATAGACAGTTTTTGCATGGTAACACATTCCTGGTAGAACTACATAGCAAAGTACTAAGTTCGTATCGGATGGACAAAATTAGTTGAAATAGACAGTTTTTGCATGGTAACACATTCCTGGTAGAACTGCATAGTAAAGTACAAAGATCGTATCGGATGGACGAAATTAGTTGAAATAGACAGTTTTTGCATGGTAACACATTCCTGGTAGAACTACATAGCAAAGTACAAAGCTCGTATCGGATGGACAAAATTAGTTGAAATAGACAGTTTTTGCATGGTAACTCATTCCTGGTAGAACTACATATCAAAGTACAAAGTTCGTATCGGATGGACAAAATTAGTTGAAATAGACAGTTTTTGCATGGTAACACATTCCTGGTAGAACTACATAGCAAAGTACAAAGCTCGTATCGGATGGACAAAATTAGTTGAAATAGACAGTTTTTGCATGGTAACACATTCCTGGTAGAACTACATAGCAAAGTACGAAGCTCGTATCGGATGGACAAAATTAGTTGAAATAGACAGTTTTTGCATGGTAACACATTCCTGGTAGAACTACATATCAAAGTACAAAGTTCGTATCGGATGGACAAAATTAGTTGAAATAGACAGTTTTTGCATGGTAACACATTCCTGGTAGAACTGCATAGTAAAGTACAAAGATCGTATCGGATGGACGAAATTAGTTGAAATAGACAGTTTTTGCATGGTAACACATTCCTGGTAGAACTACATAGCAAAGTACAAAGCTCGTATCGGATGGACAAAATTAGTTGAAATAGACAGTTTTTGCATGGTAACTCATTCCTGGTAGAACTACATATCGATGTACAAAGTTCGTATCGGATGGACACAATTAGTTGAAATAGACAGTTTTTGCATGGTAACACACTCCTGGTACAAAGCAAAGTACATAGCACATAGCAAAGTACAAAGTTCGTATCGGATGGACAAAATTAGTTGAAATAGACAGTTTTTGCATGGTAACACATTCCTGGTAGAACTGCATAGTAAAGTACAAAGTTCGTATCGGATGGACGAAATTAGTTGAAATAGACAGTTTTTGCATGGTAACACATTCCTGGTAGAACTACATAGCAAAGTACAAAGTTCGTATCGGATGGACAAAATTAGTTGAAATAGACAGTTTTTGCATGGTAACACATTCCTGGTAGAACTACATAGCAAAGTACAAAGTTCGTATCGGATGGACAAAATTAGTTGAAATAGACAGTTTATGCATGGTAACACACTCCTGGTAGAACTACATAGCAAAGTACAAAGTTCGTATCGGATGGACGAAATTAGTTGAAATAGACAGTTTTTGCATGGTAACACATTCCTGGTAGAACTACATAGCAAAGTACAAAGTTCGTATCGGATGGACAAAATTAGTTGAAATAGACAGTTTTTGCATGGTAACACACTCCTGGTAGAACTACATAGCAAAGTACAAAGTTCGTATCGGATGGACAAAATTAGTTGAAATAGACAGTTTTTGCATGGTAACACATTCCTGGTAGAACTGCATAGTAAAGTACAAAGTTCGTATCGGATGGACGAAATTAGTTGAAATAGACAGTTTTTGCATGGTAACACATTCCTGGTAGAACTACATAGCAAAGTACAAAGTTCGTATCGGATGGACAAAATTAGTTGAAATAGACAGTTTTTGCATGGTAACACATTCCTGGTAGAACTACATAGCAAAGTACAAAGTTCGTATCGGATGGACAAAATTAGTTGAAATAGACAGTTTATGCATGGTAACACACTCCTGGTAGAACTACATAGCAAAGTACAAAGTTCGTATCGGATGGACGAAATTAGTTGAAATAGACAGTTTTTGCATGGTAACACATTCCTGGTAGAACTACATAGCAAAGTACAAAGTTCGTATCGGATGGACAAAATTAGTTGAAATAGACAGTTTTTGCATGGTAACACACTCCTGGTAGAACTACATAGCAAAGTACAAAGTTCGTATCGGATGGACAAAATTAGTTGAAATAGACAGTTTTTGCATGGTAACACATTCCTGGTAGAACTGCATAGTAAAGTACAAAGTTCGTATCGGATGGACGAAATTAGTTGAAATAGACAGTTTTTGCATGGTAACACATTCCTGGTAGAACTACATAGAAAAGTACAAAGTTCGTATCGGATGGACGAAATTAGTTGAAATAGACAGTTTTTGCATGGTAACACATTCCTGGTAGAACTACATAGCAAAGTACAAAGTTCGTATCGGATGGACAAAATTAGTTGAAATAGACAGTTTTTGCATGGTAACACACTCCTGGTAGAACTACATAGCAAAGTCCAAAGTTCGTATCGGATGGACAAAATTAGTTGAAATAGACAGTTTTTGCATGGTAACACATTCCTGGTAGAACTGCATAGTAAAGTACAAAGTTCGTATCGGATGGACGAAATTAGTTGAAATAGACAGTTTTTGCATGGTAACACATTCCTGGTAGAACTACATGGCAAAGTACAAAGTTCATATCGGATGGACGAAATTAGTTGAAATAGACAGTTTTTGCATGGTAACACACTCCTGGTAGAACTACATAGCAAAGTACAAAGTTCGTATCGGATGGACGAAATAAGGTGAAATAGACAGTTTTTGCTTAGTAACACATTTCTGGTAGAACTACATAGCAAAGTACAAAGTTCGTATCGGATGGACGAAATTAGTTGAAATAGACAGTTTTTGCATGGTAACACATTTCTGGTAGAACTACATAGCAAAGTACAAAGTTCGTATCGGATGGACGAAATAAGGTGAAATAGACAGTTTTTGCATGGTAACACATTTCTGGTAGAACTACATAGCAAAGTACAAAGTTCGTATCGGATGGACGAAATAAGGTGAAATAGACAGTTTTTGCATGGTAACACATTTCTGGTAGAACTACATAGCAAAGTACAAAGTTCGTATCGGATGGACGAAATTAGTTGAAATAGACAGTTTTTGCATGGTAACACACTTCTGGTAGAACTACATAGCAAAGTACAAAGTTCGTATCCGATGGACGAAATAAGGTGAAATAGACAGTTTTTGCTTGGTAACACATTCCTGGTAGAACTACATAGCAAAGTACAAAGTTCGTATCGGATGGACGAAATAAGGTGAAATAGACAGTTTTTGCATGGTAACAAATTCCTGGTAGAACTACATAGCAAAGTACAAAGTTCGTATCGGATGGACGAAATTAGTTGAAATAGACAGTTTTTGCATGGTAACACATTCCTGGTAGAACTACATAGCAAAGTACAAAGTTCGTATCGGATGGACGAAATTAATTGAAATAGACAGTTTTTGCATGGTAACACATTTCTGGTAGAACTACATAGCAAAGTACAAAGTTCGTATCGGATGGACGAAATTAGTTGAAATAGACAGTTTTTGCATGGTAGCACATTTCTGGTAGAACTACATAGCAAAGTACAAAGTTCGTATCGGATGGACGAAATAAGGTGAAATAGACAGTTTTTGCATGGTAACACATTTCTGGTAGAACTACATAGCAAAGTACAAAGTTCGTATCGGATGGACGAAATTAGTTGAAATAGACAGTTTTTGCATGGTAACACATTTCTGGTAGAACTACATAGCAAAGTACAAAGTTCGTATCGGATGGACGAAATTAGTTGAAATAGACAGTTTTTGCATGGTAACACATTTCTGGTAGAACTACATAGCAAAGTACAAAGTTCGTATCGGATGGACGAAATTAGTTGAAATAGACAGTTTTCGCATGGTAACACACTCCTGGTAGAACTTCATAGCAAAGTACAAAGTTCGTATCGGATGGACGAAATTAGTTGGAATAGAAAGTTTATGCGTGGTAACACATTTCTGGTAGAACTACATAGCAAAGTACAAAGTTCGTATCGGATGGACGAAATTAGTTGAAATAGACAGTTTTTGCATGGTAACACATTTCTGGTAGAACTGCATAGCAAAGTACAAAGTTCGTATCGGATGGACGAAATTAGTTGAAATAGACAGTTTTTGCATGGTAACACATTTCTGGTAGAACTACATAGCAAAGTACAAAGTTCGTATCGGATGGACGAAATTAGTTGAAATAGACAGTTTTCGCATGGTAACACACTCCTGGTAGAACTTCATAGCAAAGTACAAAGTTCGTATCGGATGGACGAAATTAGTTGGAATAGAAAGTTTATGCGTGGTAACACATTTCTGGTAGAACTACATAGCAAAGTACAAAGTTCGTATCGGATGGACGAAATTAGTTGAAATAGACAGTTTTTGCATGGTAACACATTTCTGGTAGAACTACATAGCAAAGTACAAAGTTCGTATCGGATGGACGAAATAAGGTGAAATAGACAGTTTTTGCATGGTAACACATTTCTGGTAGAACTACATAGCAAAGTACAAAGTTCGTATCGGATGGACGAAATAAGGTGAAATAGACAGTTTTTGCATGGTAACACATTTCTGGTAGAACTACCTAGCAAAGTACAAAGTTCGTATCGGATGGACGAAATAAGGTGAAATAGACAGTTTTTGCATGGTAACAAATTCCTGGTAGAACTACATAGCAAAGTACAAAGTTCGTATCGGATGGACGAAATAAGGTGAAATAGACAGTTTTTGCTTGGTAACACACTCCTGGTAGAACTACATAGCAAAGTACAAAGTTCGTATCGGATGGACGAAATAAGGTGAAATAGACAGTTTTTGCATGGTAACACATTTCTGGTAGAACTACATAGCAAAGTACAAAGTTCGTATCCGATGGACGAAATTAGTTGAAATAGACAGTTTTTGCATGGTAACACATTTCTGGTAGAACTACATAGCAAAGTACAAAGTTCGTATCGGATGGACGAAATTAGTTGAAATAGACAGTTTTTGCATGGTAACACACTCCTGGTAGAACTACATAGCAAAGTACAAAGTTCGTATCGGATGGACGAAATTAGTTGAAATAGACAGTTTTTGCATGGTAACACACTCCTGGTAGAACTTCATAGCAAAGTACAAAGTTCGTATCGGATGGACGAAATTAGTTGGAAAAGACAGTTTCTGCATGGTAACACACTCCTGGTAGAACTTCATAGCAAAGTACAAAGTTCGTATCGGATGGACGAAATTAGTTGGAATAGACAGTTTCTGCATGGTAACACATTTCTGGTAGAACTACATAGCAAAGTACAAAGTTCGTATCGGATGGACGAAATTAGTTGAAATAGACAGTTTTTGCATGGTAACACATTCCTGGTAGAACTACATAGCAAAGTACTAAGTTCGTATCGGATGGACAAAATTAGTTGAAATAGACAGTTTTTGCATGGTAACACACTCCTGGTAGAACTACATAGCAAAGTACAAAGTTCATATCGGATGGACGAAATTAGTTGAAATAGACAGTTTTTGCATGGTAACACACTTCTGGTAGAACTACATAGCAAAGTACAAAGTTCGTATCGGATGGACGAAATAAGGTGAAATAGACAGTTTTTGCATGGTAACAAATTCCTGGTAGAACTACATAGCAAAGTACAAAGTTCGTATCGGATGGACGAAATAAGGTGAAATAGACAGTTTTTGCATGGTAACACACTTCTGGTAGAACTACATAGCAAAGTACAAAGTTCGTATCAGATGGATGAAATTAGTTGAAATAGACAGTTTTTGCTTGGTAACACATTTCTGGTAGAACTACATAGCAAAGTACAAAGTTCGTATCGGATGGACGAAATAAGGTGAAATAGACAGTTTTTGCATGGTAACAAATTCCTGGTAGAACTACATAGCAAAGTACAAAGTTCGTATCGGATGGACGAAATTAGTTGAAATAGACAGTTTTTGCATGGTAACACATTCCTGGTAGAACTACATAGCAAAGTACAAAGTTCGTATCGGATGGACAAAATTAGTTGAAATAGACAGTTTTTGCATGGTAACACACTTCTGGTAGAACTACATAGCAAAGTACAAAGTTCGTATCAGATGGATGAAATTAGTTGAAATAGACAGTTTTTGCTTGGTAACACATTCCTGGTAGAACTACATAGCAAAGTACAAAGTTCGTATAGGATGGACGAAATTAATTGAAATAGACAGTTTTTGCATGGTAACACACTTCTGGTAGAACTGCATAGCAAAGTACAAAGTTCGTATCGGATGGACGAAATTGGTTGAAATAGACAGTTTTTACATGGTAACACACTTCTGGTAGAACTACATAGCAAAGTACAAAGTTCGTATCGGATGGACGAAATTAGTTGAAATAGACAGTTTTTGCATGGTAACACACTCCTGGTAGAACTTCATAGCAAAGTACAAAGTTCGTATCGGATGGACGAAATTAGTTGGAATAGAAAGTTTCTGCATGGTAACACATTTCTGGTAGAACTACATAGCAAAGTACAAAGTTCGTATCGGATGGACGAAATTAGTTGAAATAGACAGTTTTTGCATGGTAACACACTCCTGGTAGAACTACATAGCAAAGTACAAAGTTCGTATCGGATGGACGAAATAAGGTGAAATAGACAGTTTTTGCATGGTAACACATTTCTGGTAGAACTACATAGCAAAGTACAAAGTTCGTATCGGATGGACGAAATAAGGTGAAATAGACAGTTTTTGCATGGTAACACATTTCTGGTAGAACTACATAGCAAAGTACAAAGTTCGTATCGGATGGACGAAATAAGGTGAAATAGACAGTTTTTGCATGGTAACAAATTCCTGGTAGAACTACATAGCAAAGTACAAAGTTCGTATCGGATGGACGAAATAAGGTGAAATAGACAGTTTTTGCTTGGTAACACATTATTGTAGAACTACATAGCAAAGTACAAAGTTCGTATCGGATGGACGAAATAAGGTGAAATAGACAGTTTTTGCATGGTAACAAATTCCTGGTAGAACTACATAGCAAAGTACAAAGTTCGTATCGGATGGACGAAATAAGGTGAAATAGACAGTTTTTGCATGGTAACACATTTCTGGTAGAACTACATAGCAAAGTACAAAGTTCGTATCGGATGGACGAAATTAGTTGAAATAGACAGTTTTTGCATGGTAACACACTCCTGGTAGAACTACATAGCAAAGTACAAAGTTCGTATCGGATGGACGAAATTAGTTGAAATAGACAGTTTTTGCATGGTAACACATTCCTGGTAGAACTACATAGCAAAGTACAAAGTTCGTATCGGATGGACGAAATTAATTTAAATAGACAGTTTTTGCATGGTAACACACTTCTGGTAGAACTACATAGCAAAGTACAAAGTTCGTATCGGATAGACGAAATTAGTTGAAATAGACAGTTTCTGCATGGTAACACATTTCTGGTAGAACTACATAGCAAAGTACAAAGTTCGTATCGGATGGACGAAATTAGTTGAAATAGACAGTTTTTGCATGGTAACACATTTCTGGTAGAACTACATAGCAAAGTACAAAGTTCGTATCGGATGGACGAAATTAGTTGAAATAGACAGTTTTTGCATGGTAACACACTCCTGGTAGAACTACATAGCAAAGTACAAAGTTCGTATCAGATGGACGAAATTAGTTGAAATAGACAGTTTTTGCATGGTAACACATTTCTGGTAGAACTACATAGCAAAGTACAAAGTTCATATCGGATGGACGAAATTAGTTGAAATAGACAGTTTTTGCATGGTAACACATTTCTGGTAGAACTACATAGCAAAGTACAAAGTTCGTATCGGATGGACGAAATAAGGTGAAATAGACAGTTTTTGCATGGTAACACACTCCTGGTCGAACAACATAGCAAAGTACAAAGTTCGTATCGGATGGACGAAATAAGGTGAAATAGACAGTTTTTGCTTGGTAACACACTCCTGGTAGAACTACATAGCAAAGTACAAAGTTCGTATCGGATGGACGAAATAAGGTGAAGTAGACAGTTTTTGCATGGTAACACATTCCTGGTAGAACTACATAGCAAAGTACAAAGTTCATATCGGATGGACGAAATTAGTTGAAATAGACAGTTTTTGCATGGTAACACACTTCTGGTAGAACTACATAGCAAAGTACAAAGTTCGTATCGGATGGACGAAATAAGGTGAAATAGACAGTTTTTGCATGGTAACACACTCCTGGCAGAACTACATAGCAAAGTACAAAGTTCATATCGGATGGACGAAATTAGTTGAAATAGACAGTTTTTGCATGGT
This sequence comes from Anopheles moucheti, assembly GCF_943734755.1. Classification (NCBI taxonomy): domain Eukaryota; kingdom Metazoa; phylum Arthropoda; class Insecta; order Diptera; family Culicidae; genus Anopheles; species Anopheles moucheti. The sequence continues at coordinate 60,444,731 of NC_069140.1, forward strand.
AACACATTTCTGGTAGAACTACATAGCAAAGTACAAAGTTCGTATCGGATGGACGAAATTAGTTGAAATAGACAGTTTTTGCATGGTAACACATTTCTGGTAGAACTACATAGCAAAGTACAAAGTTCGTATCGGATGGATGAAATTAGTTGAAATAGACAGTTTTTGCATGGTAACACATTCCTGGTAGAACTACATAGCAAAGTACAAAGTTCGTATCGGATGTACAAAATTAATTGAAATAGACAGTTTTTGCATAGTAACACACTTCTGGTAGAACTACATAGCAAAGTACAAAGTTCGTATCGGATGTACAAAATTAATTGAAATAGACAGTTTTTGCATGGTAACAAATTCCTGGTAGAACTACATAGCAAAGTACAAAGTTCGTATCGGATGGACGAAATAAGGTGAAATAGACAGTTTTTGCATGGTAACACATTTCTGGTAGAACTACATAGCAAAGTACAAAGTTCGTATCGGATGGACGAAATAAGGTGAAATAGACAGTTTTTGCATGGTAACAAATTCCTGGTAGAACTACATAGCAAAGTACAAAGTTCGTATCGGATGTACAAAATTAATTGAAATAGACAGTTTTTGCATGGTAACAAATTCCTGGTAGAACTACATAGCAAAGTACAAAGTTCGTATCGGATGGACGAAATAAGGTGAAATAGACAGTTTTTGCATGGTAACACATTTCTGGTAGAACTACATAGCAAAGTACAAAGTTCGTATCGGATGGACGAAATAAGGTGAAATAGACAGTTTTTGCATGGTAACACATTTCTGGTAGAACTACATAGCAAAGTACAAAGTTCGTATCGGATGTACAAAATTAATTGAAATAGACAGTTTTTGCATGGTAACAAATTCCTGGTAGAACTACATAGCAAAGTACAAAGTTCGTATCGGATGGACGAAATAAGGTGAAATAGACAGTTTTTGCATGGTAACACATTTCTGGTAGAACTACATAGCAAAGTACAAAGTTCGTATCGGATGGACGAAATAAGGTGAAATAGACAGTTTTTGCATGGTAACAAATTCCTGGTAGAACTACATAGCAAAGTACAAAGTTCGTATCGGATGGACGAAATAAGGTGAAATAGACAGTTTTTGCTTGGTAACACATTTCTGGTAGAACTACATAGCAAAGTACAAAGTTCGTATCGGATGGACGAAATAAGGTGAAATAGACAGTTTTTGCATGGTAACACACTCCTGGTAGAACTACATAGCAAAGTACAAAGTTCGTATCGGATGGACGAAATAAGGTGAAATAGACAGTTTTTGCATGGTAACACATTTCTGGTAGAACTACATAGCAAAGTACAAAGTTCGTATCGGATGGACGAAATAAGGTGAAATAGACAGTTTTTGCATGGTAACAAATTCCTGGTAGAACTACATAGCAAAGTACAAAGTTCGTATCGGATGGACGAAATAAGGTGAAATAGACAGTTTTTGCATGGTAACACATTGCTGGTAGAACTACAAAGCAAAGTACAAAGTTCGTATCGGATGGACGAAATTAGTTGAAATAGACAGTTTTTGCATGGTAACACACTCCTGGTAGAACTACATAGCAAAGTACAAAGTTCGTATCGGATGGACAAAATTAATTGAAATAGACAGTTTTTGCATGGTAACACACTTCTGGTAGAACTACATAGCAAAGTACAAAGTTCGTATCGGATGGACGAAATTAGTTGAAATAGACAGTTTTTGCATGGTAACACACTCCTGGTAGAACTACATAGCAAAGTACAAAGTTCGTATCGGATGGACGAAATAAGGTGAAATAGACAGTTTTTGCATGGTAACAAATTCCTGGTAGAACTACATAGCAAAGTACAAAGTTCGTATCGGATGGACGAAATAAGGTGAAATAGACAGTTTTTGCTTGGTAACACATTTCTGGTAGAACTACATAGCAAAGTACAAAGTTCGTATCGGATGGACGAAATAAGGTGAAATAGACAGTTTTTGCATGGTAACAAACTCCTGGTAGAACTACATAGCAAAGTACAAAGTTCGTATCGGATGGACGAAATAAGGTGAAATAGACAGTTTTTGCATGGTAACACATTTCTGGTAGAACTACATAGCAAAGTACAAAGTTCGTATCGGATGGACGAAATAAGGTGAAATAGACAGTTTTTGCATGGTAACAAATTCCTGGTAGAACTACATAGCAAAGTACAAAGTTCGTATCGGATGGACGAAATAAGGTGAAATAGACAGTTTTTGCTTGGTAACACATTTCTGGTAGAACTACATAGCAAAGTACAAAGTTCGTATCGGATGGACGAAATAAGGTGAAATAGACAGTTTTTGCATGGTAACAAATTCCTGGTAGAACTACATAGCAAAGTACAAAGTTCGTATCGGATGGACGAAATAAGGTGAAATAGACAGTTTTTGCATGGTAACACATTTCTGGTAGAACTACATAGCAAAGTACAAAGTTCGTATCGGATGGACGAAATTAGTTGAAATAGACAGTTTTTGCATGGTAACACACTCCTGGTAGAACTACATAGCAAAGTACAAAGTTCGTATCGGATGGACGAAATAAGGTGAAATAGACAGTTTTTGCATGGTAACACATTCCTGGTAGAACTACATAGCAAAGTACAAAGTTCGTATCGGATGGACGAAATAAGGTGAAATAGACAGTTTTTGCTTGGTAACACATTTCTGGTAGAACTACATAGCAAAGTACAAAGTTCGTATCGGATGGACGAAATAAGGTGAAATAGACAGTTTTTGCATGGTAACAAATTCCTGGTAGAACTACATAGCAAAGTACAAAGTTCGTATCGGATGGACGAAATAAGGTGAAATAGACAGTTTTTGCATGGTAACACATTTCTGGTAGAACTACATAGCAAAGTACAAAGTTCGTATCGGATGGACGAAATAAGGTGAAATAGACAGTTTTTGCATGGTAACAAATTCCTGGTAGAACTACATAGCAAAGTACAAAGTTCGTATCGGATGGACGAAATAAGGTGAAATAGACAGTTTTTGCTTGGTAACACATTTCTGGTAGAACTACATAGCAAAGTACAAAGTTCGTATCGGATGGACGAAATAAGGTGAAATAGACAGTTTTTGCATGGTAACAAATTCCTGGTAGAACTACATAGCAAAGTACAAAGTTCGTATCGGATGGACGAAATAAGGTGAAATAGACAGTTTTTGCATGGTAACACATTTCTGGTAGAACTACATAGCAAAGTACAAAGTTCGTATCGGATGGACGAAATTAGTTGAAATAGACAGTTTTTGCATGGTAACACACTCCTGGTAGAACTACATAGCAAAGTACAAAGTTCGTATCGGATGGACGAAATTAGTTGAAATAGACAGTTTTTGCATGGTAACACATTCCTGGTAGAACTACATAGCAAAGTACAAAGTTCGTATCGGATGGACGAAATTAATTTAAATAGACAGTTTCTGCATGGTAACACATTTCTGGTAGAACTACATAGCAAAGTACAAAGTTCGTATCAGATGGACGAAATTAGTTGAAATAGACAGTTTTTGCATGGTAACACATTTCTGGTAGAACTACATAGCAAAGTACAAAGTTCGTATCGGATGGACGAAATTAGTTGAAAAAGACAGTTTTTGCATGGTAACACATTCCTGGTAGAACTACATAGCAAAGTACAAAGTTCATATCGGATGGACGAAATTAGTTGAAATAGACAGTTTTTGCATGGTAACACATTTCTGGTAGAACTACATAGCAAAGTACAAAGTTCGTATCGGATGGACGAAATTAGTTGAAATAGACAGTTTTTGCATGGTAACTCATTCCTGGTAGAACTACATAGCAAAGTACAAAGTTCGTATCGGATGGACGAAATAAGGTGAAATAGACAGTTTTTGCATGGTAACACACTCCTGGTAGAACTACATAGCAAAGTACAAAGTTCGTATCGGATGGACGAAATAAGGTGAAATAGACAGTTTTTGCATGGTAACACATTCCTGGTAGAACTACATAGCAAAGTACAAAGTTCGTATCGGATGGACGAAATAAGGTAAAATAGACAGTTTTTGCATGGTAACACATTTCTGGTAGAACTACATAGCAAAGTACAAAGTTCGTATCGGATGGACGAAATAAGGTGAAATAGACAGTTTTTGCATGGTAACACACTCCTGGTAGAACTACATAGCAAAGTACAAAGTTCATATCGGATGGACGAAATTAGTTGAAATAGACAGTTTTTGCATGGTAACACATTTCTGGTAGAACTACATAGCAAAGTACAAAGTTCGTATCGGATGGACGAAATTAGTTGAAATAGACAGTTTTTGCATGGTAACTCATTCCTGGTAGAACTACATAGCAAAGTACAAAGTTCGTATCGGATGGACGAAATAAGGTGAAATAGACAGTTTTTGCTTGGTAACACATTTCTGGTAGAACTACATAGCAAAGTACAAAGTTCGTATCGGATGGACGAAATTAGTTGAAATAGACAGTTTTTGCATGGTAACACATTCCTGGTAGAACTACATAGCAAAGTACAAAGTTCATATCGGATGGACGAAATTAGTTGAAATAGACAGTTTTTGCATGGTAACACATTTCTGGTAGAACTACATAGCAAAGTACAAAGTTCGTATCGGATGGACGAAATAAGGTGAAATAGACAGTTTTTGCATGGTAACACACTCCTGGTAGAACTACATAGCAAAGTACAAAGTTCATATCGGATGGACGAAATTAGTTGAAATAGACAGTTTTTGCATGGTAACACATTTCTGGTAGAACTACATAGCAAAGTACAAAGTTCGTATCGGATGGACGAAATTAGTTGAAATAGACAGTTTTTGCATGGTAACTCATTCCTGGTAGAACTACATAGCAAAGTACAAAGTTCGTATCGGATGGACGAAATAAGGTGAAATAGACAGTTTTTGCTTGGTAACACATTTCTGGTAGAACTACATAGCAAAGTACAAAGTTCGTATCGGATGGACGAAATTAGTTGAAATAGACAGTTTTTGCTTGGTAACACATTTCTGGTAGACCTACATAGCAAAGTACAAAGTTCGTATCGGATGGACGAAATAAGGTGAAATAGACAGTTTTTGCATGGTAACAAATTCCTGGTAGAACTACATAGCAAAGTACAAAGTTCGTATCGGATGGACGAAATTAGTTGAAATAGACAGTTTTTGCATGGTAACACATTCCTGGTAGAACTACATAGCAAAGTACAAAGTTCGTATCGGATGGATGAAATTAGTTGAAATAGACAGTTTTTGCTTGGTAACACATTTCTGGTAGACCTACATAGCAAAGTACAAAGTTCGTATCGGATGGACGAAATTAGTTGAAATAGACAGTTTTTGCATGGTAACACACTCCTGGTAGAACTTCATAGCAAAGTACAAAGTTCGTATCGAATGGACGAAATTAGTTGAAATAGACAGTTTTTGCATGGTAACACACTTCTGGTAGAACTGCATAGCAAAGTACAAAGTTCGTATCGGATGGACGAAATTAGTTGAAATAGACAGTTTTTGCATGGTAACACATTTCTGGTAGAACTACATAGCAAAGTACAAAGTTCGTATCGGATGGACGAAATTAGTTAAAATAGACAGTTTTTGCATGGTAACACATTCCTGGTAGAACTACATAGCAAAGTACAAAGTTCGTATCGGATGGACGAATTTAGTTGAAATAGACAGTTTCTGCATGGTAACACATTTCTGGTAGAACTTCATAGCAAAGTACAAAGTTCGTATCGGATGGACGAAATTAGTTGAAATAGACAGTTTTTGCATGGTAACACACTCCTGGTAGAACTACATAGCAAAGTACAACGTTCGTATCGGATGGACGAAATTAGTTGAAATAGACAGTTTTTGCATGGTAACACATTCCTGGTAGAACTACATAGCAAAGTACAAAATTCGTATCGGATGGACAAAATTAGTTGAAATAGACAGTTTTTGCATGGTAACACATTTCTGGTAGAACTACATAGCAAAGTACAAAGTTCGTATCGGATGGACGAAATTAGTTAAAATAGACAGTTTTTGCATGGTAACACATTCCTGGTAGAACTACATAGCAAAGTACAAAGTTCGTATCGGATGGACGAATTTAGTTGAAATAGACAGTTTCTGCATGGTAACACATTTCTGGTAGAACTTCATAGCAAAGTACAAAGTTCGTATCGGATGGACGAAATTAGTTGAAATAGACAGTTTTTGCATGGTAACACACTTCTGGTAGAACTGCATAGCAAAGTACAAAGTTCGTATCGGATGGACGAAATTAGTTGAAATAGACAGTTTTTGCATGGTAACACATTTCTGGTAGAACTACATAGCAAAGTACAAAGTTCGTATCGGATGGACGAAATTAGTTAAAATAGACAGTTTTTGCATGGTAACACATTCCTGGTAGAACTACATAGCAAAGTACAAAGTTCGTATCGGATGGACGAATTTAGTTGAAATAGACAGTTTTTGCATGGTAACACATTTCTGGTAGAACTTCATAGCAAAGTACAAAGTTCGTATCGGATGGACGAAATTAGTTGAAATAGACAGTTTTTGCATGGTAACAAATTCCTGGTAGAACTACATAGCAAAGTACAAAGTTCGTATCGGATGGACGAAATAAGGTGAAATAGACAGTTTTTGCATGGTAACAAATTCCTGGTAGAACTGCATAGCAAAGTACAAAGTTCGTATCGGATGGACGAAATAAGGTGAAATAGACAGTTTTTGCATGGTAACAAATTCCTGGTAGAACTACATAGCAAAGTACAAAGTTCGTATCGGATGGACGAAATTAGTTGAAATAGACAGTTTTTGCATGGTAACACATTCCTGGTAGAACTACATAGCAAAGTACAAAGTTCGTATCAGATGGACGAAATCAGTTGAAATAGACAGTTTTTGCATGGTAACACACTTCTGGTAGAACTACATAGCAAAGTACAAAGTTCGTATCGGATAGATGAAATTAGTTGAAATAGACAGTTTCTTTATGGTAACACACTCCTGGTAGAACTACATAGCAAAGTACAAAGTTCGTATCGAATGGACGAAATAAGGTGAAATAGACAGTTTTTGCATGGTAACACATTTCTGGTAGAACTACATAGCAAAGTACAAAGTTCGTATCAGATGGACGAAATCAGTTGAAATAGACAGTTTTTGCATGGTAACACACTTCTGGTAGAACTACATAGCAAAGTACAAAGTTCGTATCGGATGGACGAAATTAGTTGAAATAGACAGTTTTTGCATGGTAACACATTTCTGGTAGAACTACATAGCAAAGTACAAAGTTCGTATCGGATGGACGAAATTAGTTGAAATAGACAGTTTTTGCATGGTAACACACTCCTGGTAGAACTACATAGCAAAGTACAAAGTTCGTATCGGATGGACAAAATTAGTTGAAATAGACAGTTTTTGCTTGGTAACACATTTCTGGTAGAACTACATAGCAAAGTACAAAGTTCGTATCGGATGGACGAAATAAGGTGAAATAGACAGTTTTTGCATGGTAACACATTTCTGGTAGAACTACATAGCAAAGTACAAAGTTCGTATCGGATGGACGAAATAAGGTGAAATAGACAGTTTTTGCATGGTAACACACTTCTGGTAGAACTACATAGCAAAGTACAAAGTTCGTATCGGATGGACGAAATTAGTTGAAATAGACAGTTTTTGCATGGTAACACATTTCTGGTAGAACTACATAGCAAAGTACAAAGTTCGTATCGGATGGACGAAATTAGTTGAAATAGACAGTTTTTGCATGGTAACACACTCCTGGTAAAACTTCATAGCAAAGTACAAAGTTCGTATCGGATGGACGAAATTAGTTGAAATAGACAGTTTCTGCATGGTAACACATTTCTGGTAGAACTACATAGCAAAGTACAAAGTTCGTATCGGATGGACGAAATTAGTTGAAATAGACAGTTTTTGCATGGTAACACATTTCTGGTAGAACTACATAGCAAAGTACAAAGTTCGTATCGGATGGACGAAATTAGTTGAAATAGACAGTTTTTGCATGGTAACACACTCCTGGTAAAACTTCATAGCAAAGTACAAAGTTCGTATCGGATGGACGAAATTAGTTGAAATAGACAGTTTTTGCATGGTAACACATTTCTGGTAGAACTACATAGCAAAGTACAAAGTTCGTATCGGATGGACTAAATAAGGTGAAATAGACAGTTTTTGCATGGTAACACACTCCTGGTAGAACTACATAGCAAAGTACAAAGTTCGTATCAGATGGACGAAATTAGTTGAAATAGACAGTTTTTGCATGGTAACACACTTCTGGTAGAACTACATAGCAAAGTACAAAGTTCGTATCGGATGGACTAAATAAGGTGAAATAGACAGTTTTTGCATGGTAACAAATTCCTGGTAGAACTACATAGCAAAGTACAAAGTTCGTATCGAATGGACGAAATAAGGTGAAATAGACAGTTTTTGCATGGTAACACACTCCTGGTATAACTACATAGCAAAGTACAAAGTTCGTATCGGATGGACGAAATTAGTTGAAATAGACAGTTTTTGCATGGTAACACATTTCTGGTATAACTACATAGCAAAGTACAAAGTTCGTATCGGATGGACGAAATTAGTTGAAATAGACAGTTTTTGCATGGTAACACATTTCTGGTAGAACTACATAGCAAAGTACAAAGTTCGTATCAGATGGACGAAATTAGTTGAAATAGACAGTTTTTGCATGGTAACACACTTCTGGTAGAACTACATAGCAAAGTACAAAGTTCGTATCGGATGGACTAAATAAGGTGAAATAGACAGTTTTTGCATGGTAACACACTCCTGGTAGAACTACATAGCAAAGTACAAAGTTCGTATCGGATGGACGAAATTAGTTGAAATAGACAGTTTTTGCATGGTAACACATTTCTGGTAGAACTACATAGCAAAGTTCAAAGTTCGTATCGAATGGACGAAATAAGGTGAAATAGACAGTTTTTGCGTGGTAACACACTCCTGGTAGAACTACATAGCAAAGTACAAAGTTCGTATCGGATGGACGAAATTAGTTGAAATAGACAGTTTTTGCATGGTAACACATTTCTGGTAGAACTACATAGCAAAGTACAAAGTTCGTATCGGATGGACGAAATAAGGTGAAATAGACAGTTTTTGCATGGTAACACACTCCTGGTAGAACTACATAGCAAAGTACAAAGTTCGTATCGGATGGACGAAATTAGTTGAAATAGACAGTTTTTGCATGGTAACACATTTCTGGTAGAACTACATTGCAAAGTACAAAGTTCGTATCGGATGGACGAAATTAGTTAAAATAGACAGTTTTTGCATGGTAACACACTTCTGGTAGAACTACATAGCAAAGTACAAAGTTCGTATCAGATGGACGAAATTAGTTGAAATAGACAGTTTTTGCTTGGTAACTAATTTCTGGTAGAACTACATAGCAAAGTACAAAGTTCGTATCGGATGGACGAAATAAGGTGAAATAGACAGTTTTTGCATGGTAACACACTCCTGGTAGAACTACATAGCAAAGTACAAAGTTCGTATCGGATGGACGAAATTAGTTGAAATAGACAGTTTTTGCATGGTAACACATTTCTGGTAGAACTACATAGCAAAGTACAAAGTTCGTATCGGATGGACGAAATTAGTTGAAATAGACAGTTTTTGCATGGTAACACATTTCTGGTAGAACTACATAGCAAAGTACAACGTTCGTATCGGATGGACGAAATTAGTTTAAATAGACAGTTTTTGCATGGTAACACATTTCTGGTAGAACTACATAGCAAAGTACAAAGTTCGTATCGGATGGACGAAATAAGGTGAAATAGACAGTTTTTGCATGGTAACACACTCCTGGTAGAACTACATAGCAAAGTACAAAGTTCGTATCAGATGGACGAAATTAGTTGAAATAGACAGTTTTTGCTTGGTAACTAATTTCTGGTAGAACTACATAGCAAAGTACAAAGTTCGTATCGGATGGACGAAATAAGGTGAAATAGACAGTTTTTGCATGGTAACACACTCCTGGTAGAACTACATAGCAAAGTACAAAGTTCGTATCGGATGGACGAAATTAGTTGAAATAGACAGTTTCTGCATGGTAACACATTTCTGGTAGAACTACATAGCAAAGTACAAAGTTCGTATCGGATGGACGAAATTAGTTGAAATAGACAGTTTTTGCATGGTAACACACTCCTGGTAAAACTTCATAACAAAGTACAAAGTTCGTATCGGATGGACGAAATTAGTTGAAATAGACAGTTTTTGCATGGTAACACATTTCTGGTAGAACTACATAGCAAAGTACAAAGTTCGTATCGGATGGACGAAATTAGTTGAAATAGACAGTTTTTGCATGGTAACACACTCCTGGTAGAACTTCATAACAAAGTACAAAGTTCGTATCGGATGGACGAAATTAGTTGAAATAGACAGTTTCTGCATGGTAACACATTTCTGGTAGAACTTCATAGCAAAGTACAAAGTTCGTATCGGATGGACGAAATTAGTTGAAATAGACAGTTTTTGCATGGTAACACACTCCTGGTAGAACTACATAGCAAAGTACAAAGTTCGTATCGGATGGACGAAATAAGGCAAAATAGACAGTTTTTGCATGGTAACACATTCCTGGTAGAACTACATAGCAAAATACAAAGTTCGTATCGGATGGACGAAATTAGTTGAAATAGACAGTTTTTGCATAGTAACACACTTCTGGTAGAACTACATAGCAAAGTACAAAGTGCGTATCGGATGGACGAAATTAGTTGAAATAGACAGTTTTTGCATGGTAACACACTCCTGGTAGAACTTCATAGCAAAGTACAAAGTTCGTATCGGATGGACAAAATTAGATGAAATAGACAGTTTTTGCATGGTAACACATTCCTGGTATAACTACATAGCAAAGTACAAAGATCGTATCGGATGGACGAAATTAGTTGAAATAGACAGTTTTTGCATGGTAACACATTTCTGGTAGAACTACATAGCAAAGTACAAAGTTCGTATCGGATGGACGAAATTAGTTGAAATAGACAATTTTTGCATGGTAACACATTCCTGGTAGAACTACATAGCAAAATACAAAGTTCGTATCGGATGGACAAAATTAGTTGAAATAGACAGTTTTTGCATGGTGACACATTCCTGGTATAACTACATAGCAAAGTACAAAGTTCGTATCGGATGGACGAAATTAGTTGAAATAGACAGTTTTTGCATGGTAACACATTCCTGGTAGAACTACATAGCAAAGTACAAAGTTCGTATCGGATGGACGAAATTAGTTGAAATAGACAGTTTTTGCATGCTAACACATTCCTGGTAGAACTACATAGCAAAGTACAAAGTTCGTATCGGATGGACGAAATAAGGTGAAATAGACAGTTTTTGCATGGTAACACATTCCTGGTAGAACTACATAGCAAAGTACAAAGTTCGTATCGGATGGACGAAATTAGTTAAAATAGACAGTTTTTGCATGGTAACACATTTCTGGTAGAACTACATAGCAAAGTACAAAGTTCGTATCGGATGGACGAAATTAGTTGAAATAGACAGTTTTTGCATGCTAACACATTCCTGGTAGAACTACATAGCAAAGTACAAAGTTCGTATCGGATGGACGAAATTAGTTGAAATAGACAGTTTTTGCATGGTAACACACTTCTGGTAGAACTACATAGCAAAGTACAAATTTCGTATCGGATGGACGAAATTAGTTGAAATAGACAGTTTTTGCATGGTAACACATTTCTGGTAGAACTACATAGCAAAGTACAAAGTTCGTATCGGATGGACGAAATTAGTTGAAATAGACAGTTTTTGCATGGTAACACATTTCTGGTAGAACTACATAGCAAAGTACAAAGTTCGTATCGGATGGACGAAATTAGTTGAAATAGACAGTTTTTGCATGGTAACACATTCCTGGTAGAACTACATAGCAAAGTACAAAGTTCGTATCGGATGGACGAAATTAGTTAAAATAGACAGTTTTTGCATGGTAACACATTTCTGGTAGAACTACATAGCAAAGTACAAAGTTCGTATCGGATGGACGAAATTAGTTGAAATAGACAGTTTTTGCATGGTAACACACTCCTGGTAGAACTACATAGCAAAGTACAAATTTCGTATCGGATGGACGAAATTAGTTGAAATAGACAGTTTTTGCATGGTAACACATTTCTGGTAGAACTACATAGCAAAGTACAAAGTTCGTATCGGATGGACGAAATTAGTTGAAATAGACAGTTTTTGCATGGTAACACACTCCTGGTAGAACTACATAGCAAAGTACAAAGTTCGTATCGGATGGACAAAATTAGTTGAAATAGACAGTTTTTGCATGCTAACACATTCCTGGTAGAACTACATGGCAAAGTACAAAGTTCGTATCGGATGGACAAAATTAGTTGAAATAGACAGTTTTTGCATGGTAACACACTTCTGGTAGAACTACATAGCAAAGTACAAATTTCGTATCGGATGGACGAAATTAGTTAAAATAGACAGTTTTTGCATGGTAACACATTTCTGGTAGAACTACATAGCAAAGTACAAAGTTCGTATCGGATGGACGAAATTAGTTGAAATAGACAGTTTTTGCATGCTAACACATTCCTGGTAGAACTACATGGCAAAGTACAAAGTTCGTATCGGATGGACAAAATTAGTTGAAATAGACAGTTTTTGCATGGTAACACACTTCTGGTAGAACTACATAGCAAAGTACAAATTTCGTATCGGATGGACGAAATAAGGCAAAATAGACAGTTTTTGCATGGTAACACATTCCTGGTAGAACTACATAGCAAAATACAAAGTTCGTATCGGATGGACGAAATTAGTTGAAATAGACAGTTTTTGCATAGTAACACACTTCTGGTAGAACTACATAGCAAAGTACAAAGTGCGTATCGGATGGACGAAATTAGTTGAAATAGACAGTTTTTGCATGGTAACACACTCCTGGTAGAACTTCATAGCAAAGTACAAAGTTCGTATCGGATGGACAAAATTAGATGAAATAGACAGTTTTTGCATGGTAACACATTCCTGGTATAACTACATAGCAAAGTACAAAGATCGTATCGGATGGACGAAATTAGTTGAAATAGACAGTTTTTGCATGGTAACACATTTCTGGTAGAACTACATAGCAAAGTACAAAGTTCGTATTGGATGGACGAAATCAGTTGAAAAAGACAGTTTTTGCATGGTAACACATTCCTGGTAGAACTACATAGCAAAGTACAAAGTTCGTATCGGATGGACGAAATTAGTTGAAATAGACAGTTTTTGCATGGTAACACATTCCTGGTAGAACTACATAGCAAAGTACAAATTTCGTATCGGATGGACGAAATTAGTTGAAATAGACAGTTTTTGCATGGTAACACATTTCTGGTAGAACTACATAGCAAAGTACAAAGTTCGTATCGGATGGACGAAATTAGTTGAAATAGACAATTTTTGCATGGTAACACATTCCTGGTAGAACTACATAGCAAAATACAAAGTTCGTATCGGATGGACAAAATTAGTTGAAATAGACAGTTTTTGCATGGTAACACACTTCTGGTAGAACTACATAGCAAAATACAAAGTTCGTATCGGATGGACGAAATTAGTTGAAATAGACAGTTTTTGCATGGTAACACATTTCTGGTAGAACTACATAGCAAAGTACAAAGTTCGTATCGGATGGACGAAATAAGGTGAAATAGACAGTTTTTGCATGGTAACACACTCCTGGTAGAACTACATAGCAAAGTACAAAGTTCGTATCGGATGGACGAAATTAGTTGAAATAGACAGTTTTTGCATGGTAACACATTCCTGGTAGAACTACATAGCAAAGTACAAATTTCGTATCGGATGGACGAAATTAGTTGAAATAGACAGTTTTTGCATGGTAACACACTTCTGGTAGAACTACATAGCAAAATACAAAGTTCGTATCGGATGGACGAAATTAGTTGAAATAGACAGTTTTTGCATGGTAACACATTTCTGGTAGAACTACATAGCAAAGTACAAAGTTCGTATCGGATGGACGAAATAAGGTGAAATAGACAGTTTTTGCATGGTAACACACTCCTGGTAGAACTACATAGCAAAGTACAAAGTTCGTATCGGATGGACGAAATTAGTTGAAATAGACAGTTTTTGCATGGTAACACATTCCTGGTAGAACTACATAGCAAAGTACAAATTTCGTATCGGATGGACGAAATTAGTTAAAATAGACAGTTTTTGCATGGTAACACATTCCTGGTAGAACTACATAGCAAAGTACAAAGTTCGTATTGGATGGACGAAATCAGTTGAAAAAGACAGTTTTTGCATGGTAACACATTCCTGGTAGAACTACATAGCAAAGTACAAAGTTCGTATCGGATGGACGAAATTAGTTGAAATAGACAGTTTTTGCATGGTAACACATTCCTGGTAGAACTACATAGCAAAGTACAAATTTCGTATCGGATGGACGAAATTAGTTGAAATAGACAGTTTTTGCATGGTAACACATTTCTGGTAGAACTACATAGCAAAGTACAAAGTTCGTATCGGATGGACGAAATTAGTTGAAATAGACAGTTTTTGCATGGTAACACATTCCTGGTAGAACTACATAGCAAAGTACAAATTTCGTATCGGATGGACGAAATTAGTTGAAATAGACAGTTTTTGCATGGTAACACACTTCTGGTAGAACTACATAGCAAAGTACAAATTTCGTATCGGATGGACGAAATTAAATAAAATAGACAGTTTTTGCATAGTAACACATTCCTGGTAGAACTACATAGCAAAGTACAAAGTTCGTATCGGATGGACGAAATTAGTTGAAATAGACAGTTTTTGCATGGTAACACATTCCTGGTAGAACTACATAGCAAAATACAAAGTTCGTATCGGATGGACAAAATTAGTTGAAATAGACAGTTTTTGCATGGTAACACACTTCTGGTAGAACTACATAGCAAAATACAAAGTTCGTATCGGATGGACGAAATTAGTTGAAATAGACAGTTTTTGCATGGTAACACATTTCTGGTAGAACTACATAGCAAAGTACAAAGTTCGTATCGGATGGACGAAATAAGGTGAAATAGACAGTTTTTGCATGGTAACACACTCCTGGTAGAACTACATAGCAAAGTACAAAGTTCGTATCGGATGGACGAAATTAGTTGAAATAGACAGTTTTTGCATGGTAACACATTTCTGGTAGAACTACATAGCAAAGTACAAAGTTCGTATCGGATGGACGAAATTAGTTGAAATAGACAGTTTTTGCATGGTAACACATTTCTGGTAGAACTACATAGCAAAGTACAAAGTTCGTATCGGATGGACGAAATTAGTTGAAATAGACAGTTTTTGCATGGTAACACATTCCTGGTAGAACTTCATAGCAAAGTACAAAGTTCATATCGGATGGACGAAATTAGTTGAAATAGACAGTTTTTGCATGGTAACACATTCCTGGTAGAACTACATAGCAAAATACAAAGTTCGTATCGGATGGCCAAAATTAGTTGAAACAGACAGTTTTTGCATGGTAACACATTTCTGGTAGAACTACATAGCAAAGTACAAAGTTCGTATCGGATGGACGAAATAAGGTGAAATAGACAGTTTTTGCATGGTAACACACTCCTGGTAGAACTACATAGCAAAGTACAAAGTTCGTATCGGATGGACGAAATTAGTTGAAATAGACAGTTTTTGCATGGTAACACATTCCTGGTATAACTACATAGCAAAGTACAAAGTTCGTATCGGATGGACGAAATTAGTTGAAATAGACAATTTTTGCATGGTAACACATTCCTGGTAGAACTACATAGCAAAGTACAAAGTTCGTATCGGATGGACAAAATTAGTTGAAATAGACAGTTTTTGCATGGTAACACACTCCTGGTAGAACTACATAGCAAAATACAAAGTTCGTATCGGATGGACGAAATTAGTTGAAATAGACAGTTTTTGCATGGTAACACATTCCTGGTATAACTACATAGCAAAGTACAAAGTTCGTATCGGATGGACAAAATTAGTTGAAATAGACAGTTTTTGCATGGTAACACATTCCTGGTATAACTACATAGCAAAGTACAAAGTTCGTATCGGATGGCCAAAATTAGTTGAAACAGACAGTTTTTGCATGGTAACACATTCCTGGTATAACTACATAGCAAAGTACAAAGTTCGTATCGGATGGACGAAATTAGTTGAAATAGACAATTTTTGCATGGTAACACATTCCTGGTAGAACTACATAGCAAAGTACAAAGTTCGTATCGGATGGACGAAATTAGTTGAAATAGACAGTTTTTGTATGGTAACACATTCCTGGTATAACTACATAGCAAAGTACAAAGTTCGTATCGGATGGACGAAATTAGTTGAAATAGACAATTTTTGCATGGTAACACATTCCTGGTAGAACTACATAGCAAAGTACAAAGTTCGTATCGGATGGACAAAATTAGTTGAAATAGACAGTTTTTGCATGGTAACACACTCCTGGTAGAACTACATAGCAAAATACAAAGTTCGTATCGGATGGACGAAATTAGTTGAAATAGACAGTTTTTGCATAGTAACACATTCCTGGTAGAACTACATAGCAAAGTACAAAGTTCGTATCGGATGGACAAAATTAGTTGAAATAGACAGTTTTTGCATGGTAACACATTCCTGGTATAACTACATAGCAAAGTACAAAGTTCGTATCGGATGGACGAAATTAGTTGAAATAGACAGTTTTTGCATGGTAACACATTCCTGGTATAACTACATAGCAAAGTACAAAGTTCGTATCGGATGGACAAAATTAGTTGAAATAGACAGTTTTTGCATGTTAACACATTCCTGGTAGAACTACATAGCAAAATACAAAGTTCGTATCGGATGGCCAAAATTAGTTGAAACAGACAGTTTTTGCATGGTAACACATTCCTGGTATAACTACATAGCAAAGTACAAAGTTCGTATCGGATGGACGAAATTAGTTGAAATAGACAATTTTTGCATGGTAACACATTCCTGGTAGAACTACATAGCAAAGTACAAAGTTCGTATCGGATGGACAAAATTAGTTGAAATAGACAGTTTTTGCATGGTAACACACTCCTGGTAGAACTACATAGCAAAATACAAAGTTCGTATCGGATGGACGAAATTAGTTGAAATAGACAGTTTTTGCATGGTAACACATTCCTGGTATAACTACATAGCAAAGTACAAAGTTCGTATCGGATGGACAAAATTAGTTGAAATAGACAGTTTTTGCATGGTAACACATTCCTGGTAGAACTACATAGCAAAGTACAAAGTTCGTATCGGATGGACAAAATTAGTTGAAATAGACAGTTTTTGCATGGTAACACATTCCTGGTATAACTACATAGCAAAGTACAAAGTTCGTATCGGATGGACAAAATTAGTTGAAATAGACAGTTTTTGCATGTTAACACATTCCTGGTAGAACTACATAGCAAAATACAAAGTTCGTATCGGATGGCCAAAATTAGTTGAAACAGACAGTTTTTGCATGGTAACACATTCCTGGTAGAACTACATAGCAAAATACAAAGTTCGTATCGGATGGCCAAAATTAGTTGAAACAGACAGTTTTTGCATGGTAACACATTCCTGGTATAACTACATAGCAAAGTACAAAGTTCGTATCGGATGGACGAAATTAGTTGAAATAGACAATTTTTGCATGGTAACACATTCCTGGTAGAACTACATAGCAAAGTACAAAGTTCGTATCGGATGGACAAAATTAGTTGAAATAGACAGTTTTTGCATGGTAACACACTCCTGGTAGAACTACATAGCAAAATACAAAGTTCGTATCGGATGGACAAAATTAGTTGAAATAGACAGTTTTTGCATGGTAACACATTCCTGGTATAACTACATAGCAAAATACAAAGTTCGTATCGGATGGACGAAATTAGTTGAAATAGACAGTTTTTGCATAGTAACACATTCCTGGTAGAACTACATAGCAAAGTACAAAGTTCGTATCGGATGGACAAAATTAGTTGAAATAGACAGTTTTTGCATGGTAACACATTCCTGGTATAACTACATAGCAAAATACAAAGTTCGTATCGGATGGACGAAATTAGTTGAAATAGACAGTTTTTGCATAGTAACACATTCCTGGTAGAACTACATAGCAAAATACAAAGTTCGTATCGGATGGACAAAATTAGTTGAAATAGACAGTTTTTGCATGGTAACACATTCCTGGTATAACTACATAGCAAAATACAAAGTTCGTATCGGATGGACGAAATTAGTTGAAATAGACAGTTTTTGCATAGTAACACATTCCTGGTAGAACTACATAGCAAAATACAAAGTTCGTATCGGATGGACAAAATTAGTTGAAATAGACAGTTTTTGCATGGTAACACACTCCTGGTAGAACTACATAGCAAAATACAAAGTTCGTATCGGATGGACGAAATTAGTTGAAATAGACAGTTTTTGCATGGTAACACATTCCTGGTATAACTACATAGCAAAGTACAAAGTTCGTATCGGATGGACAAAATTAGTTGAAATAGACAGTTTTTGCATAGTAACACATTCCTGGTAGAACTACATAGCAAAGTACAAAGTTCGTATCGGATGGACAAAATTAGTTGAAATAGACAGTTTTTGCATGTTAACACATTCCTGGTAGAACTACATAGCAAAATACAAAGTTCGTATCGGATGGCCAAAATTAGTTGAAACAGACAGTTTTTGCATGGTAACACATTCCTGGTAGAACTACATAGCAAAGTACAAAGTTCGTATCGGATGGACGAAATTAGTTGAAATAGACAATTTTTGCATGGTAACACATTCCTGGTAGAACTACATAGCAAAGTACAAAGTTCGTATCGGATGGACAAAATTAGTTGAAATAGACAGTTTTTGCATGTTAACACATTCCTGGTAGAACTACATAGCAAAATACAAAGTTCGTATCGGATGGCCAAAATTAGTTGAAACAGACAGTTTTTGCATGGTAACACATTCCTGGTATAACTACATAGCAAAGTACAAAGTTCGTATCGGATGGACGAAATTAGTTGAAATAGACAATTTTTGCATGGTAACACATTCCTGGTAGAACTACATAGCAAAGTACAAAGTTCGTATCGGATGGACGAAATTAGTTGAAATAGACAGTTTTTGCATGGTAACACATTCCTGGTAGAACTACATAGCAAAATACAAAGTTCGTATCGGATGGACAAAATTAGTTGAAATAGACAGTTTTTGCATGGTAACACATTCCTGGTAGAACTACATAGCAAAGTACAAAGTTCGTATCGGATGGACGAAATTAGTTGAAATAGACAGTTTTTGCATAGTAACACATTCCTGGTAGAACTACATAGCAAAGTACAAAGTTCGTATCGGATGGACAAAATTAGTTGAAATAGACAGTTTTTGCATGGTAACACATTCCTGGTATAACTACATAGCAAAGTACAAAGTTCGTATCGGATGGACGAAATTAGTTGAAATAGACAGTTTTTGCATGGTAACACATTCCTGGTATAACTACATAGCAAAATACAAAGTTCGTATCGGATGGACGAAATTAGTTGAAATAGACAGTTTTTGCATAGTAACACATTCCTGGTAGAACTACATAGCAAAGTACAAAGTTCGTATCGGATGGACAAAATTAGTTGAAATAGACAGTTTTTGCATGGTAACACACTCCTGGTAGAACTACATAGCAAAGTACAAAGTTCGTATCGGATGGACAAAATTAGTTGAAATAGACAGTTTTTGCATGGTAACACATTCCTGGTATAACTACATAGCAAAGTACAAAGTTCGTATCGGATGGACGAAATTAGTTGAAATAGACAGTTTTTGCATGGTAACACATTCCTGGTAGAACTACATAGCAAAGTACAAAGTTCGTATCGGATGGACAAAATTAGTTGAAATAGACAGTTTTTGCATGGTAACACATTCCTGGTATAACTACATAGCAAAGTACAAAGTTCGTATCGGATGGACGAAATTAGTTGAAATAGACAGTTTTTGCATGTTAACACATTCCTGGTAGAACTACATAGCAAAATACAAAGTTCGTATCGGATGGCCAAAATTAGTTGAAACAGACAGTTTTTGCATGGTAACACATTCCTGGTATAACTACATAGCAAAGTACAAAGTTCGTATCGGATGGACGAAATTAGTTGAAATAGACAATTTTTGCATGGTAACACATTCCTGGTAGAACTACATAGCAAAGTACAAAGTTCGTATCGGATGGACAAAATTAGTTGAAATAGACAGTTTTTGCATGGTAACACATTCCTGGTAGAACTACATAGCAAAGTACAAAGTTCGTATCGGATGGACAAAATTAGTTGAAATAGACAGTTTTTGCATGGTAACACATTCCTGGTATAACTACATAGCAAAGTACAAAGTTCGTATCGGATGGACGAAATTAGTTGAAATAGACAGTTTTTGCATGGTAACACATTCCTGGTAGAACTACATAGCAAAGTACAAAGTTCGTATCGGATGGACAAAATTAGTTGAAATAGACAGTTTTTGCATGTTAACACATTCCTGGTATAACTACATAGCAAAGTACAAAGTTCGTATCGGATGGACGAAATTAGTTGAAATAGACAGTTTTTGCATAGTAACACATTCCTGGTAGAACTACATAGCAAAGTACAAAGTTCGTATCGGATGGACAAAATTAGTTGAAATAGACAGTTTTTGCATGGTAACACATTCCTGGTATAACTACATAGCAAAGTACAAAGTTCGTATCGGATGGACGAAATTAGTTGAAATAGACAGTTTTTGCATGTTAACACATTCCTGGTAGAACTACATAGCAAAGTACAAAGTTCGTATCGGATGGACGAAATTAGTTGAAATAGACAGTTTTTGCATAGTAACACATTCCTGGTAGAACTACATAGCAAAGTACAAAGTTCGTATCGGATGGACAAAATTAGTTGAAATAGACAGTTTTTGCATGGTAACACATTCCTGGTATAACTACATAGCAAAGTACAAAGTTCGTATCGGATGGACGAAATTAGTTGAAATAGACAATTTTTGCATGGTAACACATTCCTGGTAGAACTACATAGCAAAGTACAAAGTTCGTATCGGATGGACAAAATTAGTTGAAATAGACAGTTTTTGCATGGTAACACATTCCTGGTAGAACTACATAGCAAAGTACAAAGTTCGTATCGGATGGACAAAATTAGTTGAAATAGACAGTTTTTGCATGGTAACACATTCCTGGTATAACTACATAGCAAAGTACAAAGTTCGTATCGGATGGACGAAATTAGTTGAAATAGACAGTTTTTGCATGGTAACACATTCCTGGTAGAACTACATAGCAAAGTACAAAGTTCGTATCGGATGGACAAAATTAGTTGAAATAGACAGTTTTTGCATGGTAACACATTCCTGGTAGAACTACATAGCAAAGTACAAAGTTCGTATCGGATGGACGAAATTAGTTGAAATAGACAGTTTTTGCATAGTAACACATTCCTGGTAGAACTACATAGCAAAGTACAAAGTTCGTATCGGATGGACAAAATTAGTTGAAATAGACAGTTTTTGCATGGTAACACATTCCTGGTATAACTACATAGCAAAGTACAAAGTTCGTATCGGATGGACGAAATTAGTTGAAATAGACAGTTTTTGCATGTTAACACATTCCTGGTAGAACTACATAGCAAAATACAAAGTTCGTATCGGATGGCCAAAATTAGTTGAAACAGACAGTTTTTGCATGGTAACACATTCCTGGTATAACTACATAGCAAAGTACAAAGTTCGTATCGGATGGACGAAATTAGTTGAAATAGACAGTTTTTGCATGGTAACACATTCCTGGTAGAACTACATAGCAAAGTACAAAGTTCGTATCGGATGGACAAAATTAGTTGAAATAGACAGTTTTTGCATAGTAACACATTCCTGGTAGAACTACATAGCAAAGTACAAAGTTCGTATCGGATGGACAAAATTAGTTGAAATAGACAGTTTTTGCATGGTAACACACTCCTGGTAGAACTACATAGCAAAATACAAAGTTCGTATCGGATGGACGAAATTAGTTGAAATAGACAGTTTTTGCATAGTAACACATTCCTGGTAGAACTACATAGCAAAGTACAAAGTTCGTATCGGATGGACAAAATTAGTTGAAATAGACAGTTTTTGCATGGTAACACACTCCTGGTAGAACTACATAGCAAAATACAAAGTTCGTATCGGATGGACGAAATTAGTTGAAATAGACAGTTTTTGCATAGTAACACATTCCTGGTAGAACTACATAGCAAAGTACAAAGTTCGTATCGGATGGACAAAATTAGTTGAAATAGACAGTTTTTGCATGGTAACACATTCCTGGTATAACTACATAGCAAAGTACAAAGTTCGTATCGGATGGACGAAATTAGTTGAAATAGACAGTTTTTGCATGTTAACACATTCCTGGTAGAACTACATAGCAAAATACAAAGTTCGTATCGGATGGCCAAAATTAGTTGAAACAGACAGTTTTTGCATGGTAACACATTCCTGGTATAACTACATAGCAAAATACAAAGTTCGTATCGGATGGACAAAATTAGTTGAAATAGACAGTTTTTGCATGGTAACACATTCCTGGTAGAACTACATAGCAAAATACAAAGTTCGTATCGGATGGACAAAATTAGTTGAAATAGACAGTTTTTGCATGGTAACACACTCCTGGTAGAACTACATAGCAAAATACAAAGTTCGTATCGGATGGACAAAATTAGTTGAAATAGACAGTTTTTGCATGGTAACACATTCCTGGTATAACTACATAGCAAAATACAAAGTTCGTATCGGATGGACGAAATTAGTTGAAATAGACAGTTTTTGCATAGTAACACATTCCTGGTAGAACTACATAGCAAAGTACAAAGTTCGTATCGGATGGACAAAATTAGTTGAAATAGACAGTTTTTGCATGGTAACACATTCCTGGTATAACTACATAGCAAAATACAAAGTTCGTATCGGATGGACGAAATTAGTTGAAATAGACAGTTTTTGCATAGTAACACATTCCTGGTAGAACTACATAGCAAAATACAAAGTTCGTATCGGATGGACAAAATTAGTTGAAATAGACAGTTTTTGCATGGTAACACACTCCTGGTAGAACTACATAGCAAAATACAAAGTTCGTATCGGATGGACAAAATTAGTTGAAATAGACAGTTTTTGCATGGTAACACATTCCTGGTATAACTACATAGCAAAATACAAAGTTCGTATCGGATGGACGAAATTAGTTGAAATAGACAGTTTTTGCATAGTAACACATTCCTGGTAGAACTACATAGCAAAGTACAAAGTTCGTATCGGATGGACAAAATTAGTTGAAATAGACAGTTTTTGCATGGTAACACATTCCTGGTATAACTACATAGCAAAATACAAAGTTCGTATCGGATGGACAAAATTAGTTGAAATAGACAGTTTTTGCATGGTAACACATTCCTGGTAGAACTACATAGCAAAATACAAAGTTCGTATCGGATGGACAAAATTAGTTGAAATAGACAGTTTTTGCATGGTAACACACTCCTGGTAGAACTACATAGCAAAATACAAAGTTCGTATCGGATGGACAAAATTAGTTGAAATAGACAGTTTTTGCATGGTAACACATTCCTGGTATAACTACATAGCAAAATACAAAGTTCGTATCGGATGGACGAAATTAGTTGAAATAGACAGTTTTTGCATAGTAACACATTCCTGGTAGAACTACATAGCAAAATACAAAGTTCGTATCGGATGGACAAAATTAGTTGAAATAGACAGTTTTTGCATGGTAACACATTCCTGGTATAACTACATAGCAAAATACAAAGTTCGTATCGGATGGACGAAATTAGTTGAAATAGACAGTTTTTGCATAGTAACACATTCCTGGTAGAACTACATAGCAAAGTACAAAGTTCGTATCGGATGGACAAAATTAGTTGAAATAGACAGTTTTTGCATGGTAACACATTCCTGGTATAACTACATAGCAAAGTACAAAGTTCGTATCGGATGGACGAAATTAGTTGAAATAGACAGTTTTTGCATGGTAACACATTCCTGGTAGAACTACATAGCAAAGTACAAAGTTCGTATCGGATGGACAAAATTAGTTGAAATAGACAGTTTTTGCATGGTAACACATTCCTGGTATAACTACATAGCAAAGTACAAAGTTCGTATCGGATGGACGAAATTAGTTGAAATAGACAGTTTTTGCATGGTAACACATTCCTGGTAGAACTACATAGCAAAGTACAAAGTTCGTATCGGATGGACAAAATTAGTTGAAATAGACAGTTTTTGCATGGTAACACATTCCTGGTATAACTACATAGCAAAGTACAAAGTTCGTATCGGATGGACAAAATTAGTTGAAATAGACAGTTTTTGCATGGTAACACATTCCTGGTATAACTACATAGCAAAGTACAAAGTTCGTATCGGATGGACAAAATTAGTTGAAATAGACAGTTTTTGCATGGTAACACACTCCTGGTAGAACTACATAGCAAAATACAAAGTTCGTATCGGATGGACGAAATTAGTTGAAATAGACAGTTTTTGCATAGTAACACATTCCTGGTAGAACTACATAGCAAAGTACAAAGTTCGTATCGGATGGACAAAATTAGTTAAAATAGACAGTTTTTGCATGGTAACACACTCCTGGTAGAACTACATAGCAAAATACAAAGTTCGTATCGGATGGACGAAATTAGTTGAAATAGACAGTTTTTGCATAGTAACACATTCCTGGTAGAACTACATAGCAAAGTACAAAGTTCGTATCGGATGGACAAAATTAGTTGAAATAGACAGTTTTTGCATGGTAACACATTCCTGGTAGAACTACATAGCAAAGTACAAAGTTCGTATCGGATGGACGAAATTAGTTGAAATAGACAGTTTTTGCATGGTAACACATTCCTGGTAGAACTACATAGCAAAGTACAAAGTTCGTATCGGATGGACAAAATTAGTTGAAATAGACAGTTTTTGCATGGTAACACATTCCTGGTATAACTACATAGCAAAGTACAAAGTTCGTATCGGATGGACGAAATTAGTTGAAATAGACAGTTTTTGCATGGTAACACATTCCTGGTAGAACTACATAGCAAAGTACAAAGTTCGTATCGGATGGACAGAATTAGTTGAAATAGACAGTTTTTGCATGGTAACACATTCCTGGTATAACTACATAGCAAAGTACAAAGTTCGTATCGGATGGACGAAATTAGTTGAAATAGACAGTTTTTGCATAGTAACACATTCCTGGTATAACTACATAGCAAAGTACAAAGTTCGTATCGGATGGACGAAATTAGTTGAAATAGACAGTTTTTGCATGGTAACACATTCCTGGTAGAACTACATAGCAAAGTACAAAGTTCGTATCGGATGGACAAAATTAGTTGAAATAGACAGTTTTTGCATGGTAACACATTCCTGGTATAACTACATAGCAAAGTACAAAGTTCGTATCGGATGGACGAAATTAGTTGAAATAGACAGTTTTTGCATGTTAACACATTCCTGGTAGAACTACATAGCAAAATACAAAGTTCGTATCGGATGGCCAAAATTAGATGAAACAGACAGTTTTTGCATGGTAACACATTCCTGGTATAACTACATAGCAAAGTACAAAGTTCGTATCGGATGGACGAAATTAGTTGAAATAGACAATTTTTGCATGGTAACACATTCCTGGTAGAACTACATAGCAAAGTACAAAGTTCGTATCGGATGGACGAAATTAGTTGAAATAGACAGTTTTTGCATGGTAACACATTCCTGGTAGAACTACATAGCAAAGTACAAAGTTCGTATCGGATGGACGAAATTAGTTGAAATAGACAGTTTTTGCATGGTAACACATTCCTGGTAGAACTACATAGCAAAGTACAAAGTTCGTATCGGATGGACAAAATTAGTTGAAATAGACAGTTTTTGCATGGTAACACACTCCTGGTAGAACTACATAGCAAAATACAAAGTTCGTATCGGATGGACGAAATTAGTTGAAATAGACAGTTTTTGCATGGTAACACATTCCTGGTATAACTACATAGCAAAGTACAAAGTTCGTATCGGATGGCCAAAATTAGTTGAAACAGACAGTTTTTGCATGGTAACACATTCCTGGTATAACTACATAGCAAAGTACAAAGTTCGTATCGGATGGACGAAATTAGTTGAAATAGACAATTTTTGCATGGTAACACATTCCTGGTAGAACTACATAGCAAAGTACAAAGTTCGTATCGGATGGACGAAATTAGTTGAAATAGACAATTTTTGCATGGTAACACATTCCTGGTAGAACTACATAGCAAAGTACAAAGTTCGTATCGGATGGACAAAATTAGTTGAAATAGACAGTTTTTGCATGGTAACACACTCCTGGTAGAACTACATAGCAAAATACAAAGTTCGTATCGGATGGACGAAATTAGTTGAAATAGACAGTTTTTGCATAGTAACACATTCCTGGTAGAACTACATAGCAAAGTACAAAGTTCGTATCGGATGGACAAAATTAGTTGAAATAGACAGTTTTTGCATGGTAACACATTCCTGGTATAACTACATAGCAAAGTACAAAGTTCGTATCGGATGGACGAAATTAGTTGAAATAGACAGTTTTTGCATGGTAACACATTCCTGGTATAACTACATAGCAAAGTACAAAGTTCGTATCGGATGGACAAAATTAGTTGAAATAGACAGTTTTTGCATGTTAACACATTCCTGGTAGAACTACATAGCAAAATACAAAGTTCGTATCGGATGGCCAAAATTAGTTGAAACAGACAGTTTTTGCATGGTAACACATTCCTGGTATAACTACATAGCAAAGTACAAAGTTCGTATCGGATGGACGAAATTAGTTGAAATAGACAATTTTTGCATGGTAACACATTCCTGGTAGAACTACATAGCAAAGTACAAAGTTCGTATCGGATGGACAAAATTAGTTGAAATAGACAGTTTTTGCATGGTAACACACTCCTGGTAGAACTACATAGCAAAATACAAAGTTCGTATCGGATGGACGAAATTAGTTGAAATAGACAGTTTTTGCATGGTAACACATTCCTGGTATAACTACATAGCAAAGTACAAAGTTCGTATCGGATGGACAAAATTAGTTGAAATAGACAGTTTTTGCATGGTAACACATTCCTGGTATAACTACATAGCAAAGTACAAAGTTCGTATCGGATGGCCAAAATTAGTTGAAACAGACAGTTTTTGCATGGTAACACATTCCTGGTATAACTACATAGCAAAGTACAAAGTTCGTATCGGATGGACGAAATTAGTTGAAATAGACAGTTTTTGCATGGTAACACATTCCTGGTAGAACTACATAGCAAAGTACAAAGTTCGTATCGGATGGACGAAATTAGTTGAAATAGACAGTTTTTGCATGGTAACACATTCCTGGTATAACTACATAGCAAAGTACAAAGTTCGTATCGGATGGACGAAATTAGTTGAAATAGACAATTTTTGCATGGTAACACATTCCTGGTAGAACTACATAGCAAAGTACAAAGTTCGTATCGGATGGACAAAATTAGTTGAAATAGACAGTTTTTGCATGGTAACACACTCCTGGTAGAACTACATAGCAAAATACAAAGTTCGTATCGGATGGACGAAATTAGTTGAAATAGACAGTTTTTGCATGGTAACACATTCCTGGTAGAACTACATAGCAAAGTACAAAGTTCGTATCGGATGGACAAAATTAGTTGAAATAGACAGTTTTTGCATGGTAACACATTCCTGGTATAACTACATAGCAAAGTACAAAGTTCGTATCGGATGGACGAAATTAGTTGAAATAGACAGTTTTTGCATGGTAACACATTCCTGGTATAACTACATAGCAAAGTACAAAGTTCGTATCGGATGGACAAAATTAGTTGAAATAGACAGTTTTTGCATGTTAACACATTCCTGGTAGAACTACATAGCAAAATACAAAGTTCGTATCGGATGGCCAAAATTAGTTGAAACAGACAGTTTTTGCATGGTAACACATTCCTGGTAGAACTACATAGCAAAGTACAAAGTTCGTATCGGATGGACAAAATTAGTTGAAATAGACAGTTTTTGCATGTTAACACATTCCTGGTAGAACTACATAGCAAAATACAAAGTTCGTATCGGATGGCCAAAATTAGTTGAAACAGACAGTTTTTGCATGGTAACACATTCCTGGTATAACTACATAGCAAAGTACAAAGTTCGTATCGGATGGACGAAATTAGTTGAAATAGACAATTTTTGCATGGTAACACATTCCTGGTAGAACTACATAGCAAAGTACAAAGTTCGTATCGGATGGACAAAATTAGTTGAAATAGACAGTTTTTGCATGGTAACACATTCCTGGTATAACTACATAGCAAAGTACAAAGTTCGTATCGGATGGACGAAATTAGTTGAAATAGACAGTTTTTGCATGGTAACACATTCCTGGTATAACTACATAGCAAAGTACAAAGTTCGTATCGGATGGACGAAATTAGTTGAAATAGACAGTTTTTGCATGGTAACACATTCCTGGTAGAACTACATAGCAAAGTACAAAGTTCGTATCGGATGGACGAAATTAGTTGAAATAGACAATTTTTGCATGGTAACACATTCCTGGTAGAACTACATAGCAAAGTACAAAGTTCGTATCGGATGGATGAATTAAATTGAAATAGACAGTTTTTGCATGGTAACACATTCCTGGTAGAACTACATAGCAAAGTACAAAGTTCGTATCGGATGGACAAAATTAGTTGAAATAGACAGTTTTTGCATGGTAACACATTCCTGGTAGAACTACATAGCAAAGTACAAAGTTCGTATCGGATGGACAAAATCAGTTGAAATAGACAGTTTTTGCATGGTAACACACTCCTGGTAGAACTACATAGCAAAATACAAAGTTCGTATCGGATGGACGAAATTAGTTGAAATAGACAGTTTTTGCATGGTAACACATTCCTGGTAGAACTACATAGCAAAGTACAAAGTTCGTATCGGATGGCCAAAATTAGTTGAAACAGACAGTTTTTGCATGGTAACACATTCCTGGTATAACTACATAGCAAAGTACAAAGTTCGTATCGGATGGACGAAATTAGTTGAAATAGACAGTTTTTGCATGGTAACACACTCCTGGTAGAACTACATAGCAAAGTACAAAGTTCGTATCGGATGGACAAAATTAGTTGAAATAGACAGTTTTTGCATGGTAACACACTCCTGGTAGAACTACATAGCAAAGTACAAAGTTCGTATCGGATGGACGAAATTAGTTGAAATAGACAATTTTTGCATGGTAACACATTCCTGGTAGAACTACATAGCAAAGTACAAAGTTCGTATCGGATGGACGAAATTAGTTGAAATAGACAATTTTTGCATGGTAACACATTCCTGGTAGAACTACATAGCAAAGTACAAAGTTCGTATCGGATGGACGAAATTAGTTGAAATAGACAGTTTTTGCATGGTAACACATTCCTGGTAGAACTACATAGCAAAGTACAAAGTTCGTATCGGATGGCCAAAATTAGTTGAAACAGACAGTTTTTGCATGGTAACACATTCCTGGTATAACTACATAGCAAAGTACAAAGTTCGTATCGGATGGACGAAATTAGTTGAAATAGACAGTTTTTGCATGGTAACACACTCCTGGTAGAACTACATAGCAAAGTACAAAGTTCGTATCGGATGGCCAAAATTAGTTGAAACAGACAGTTTTTGCATGGTAACACATTCCTGGTATAACTACATAGCAAAGTACAAAGTTCGTATCGGATGGACGAAATTAGTTGAAATAGACAATTTTTGCATGGTAACACATTCCTGGTAGAACTACATAGCAAAGTACAAAGTTCGTATCGGATGGACGAAATTAGTTGAAATAGACAGTTTTTGCATGGTAACACATTCCTGGTATAACTACATAGCAAAGTACAAAGTTCGTATCGGATGGACGAAATTAGTTGAAATAGACAATTTTTGCATGGTAACACATTCCTGGTAGAACTACATAGCAAAGTACAAAGTTCGTATCGGATGGACAAAATTAGTTGAAATAGACAGTTTTTGCATGGTAACACATTCCTGGTATAACTACATAGCAAAGTACAAAGTTCGTATCGGATGGACGAAATTAGTTGAAATAGACAGTTTTTGCATGTTAACACATTCCTGGTAGAACTACATAGCAAAATACAAAGTTCGTATCGGATGGCCAAAATTAGTTGAAACAGACAGTTTTTGCATGGTAACACATTCCTGGTATAACTACATAGCAAAGTACAAAGTTCGTATCGGATGGACGAAATTAGTTGAAATAGACAATTTTTGCATGGTAACACATTCCTGGTAGAACTACATAGCAAAGTACAAAGTTCGTATCGGATGGACAAAATTAGTTGAAATAGACAGTTTTTGCATGGTAACACACTCCTGGTAGAACTACATAGCAAAATACAAAGTTCGTATCGGATGGACGAAATTAGTTGAAATAGACAGTTTTTGCATAGTAACACATTCCTGGTAGAACTACATAGCAAAGTACAAAGTTCGTATCGGATGGACAAAATTAGTTGAAATAGACAGTTTTTGCATGGTAACACATTCCTGGTATAACTACATAGCAAAGTACAAAGTTCGTATCGGATGGACGAAATTAGTTGAAATAGACAATTTTTGCATGGTAACACATTCCTGGTAGAACTACATAGCAAAATACAAAGTTCGTATCGGATGGACAAAATTAGTTGAAATAGACAGTTTTTGCATGTTAACACATTCCTGGTAGAACTACATAGCAAAATACAAAGTTCGTATCGGATGGCCAAAATTAGTTGAAACAGACAGTTTTTGCATGGTAACACATTCCTGGTATAACTACATAGCAAAGTACAAAGTTCGTATCGGATGGACGAAATTAGTTGAAATAGACAATTTTTGCATGGTAACACATTCCTGGTAGAACTACATAGCAAAGTACAAAGTTCGTATCGGATGGACAAAATTAGTTGAAATAGACAGTTTTTGCATGGTAACACATTCCTGGTATAACTACATAGCAAAGTACAAAGTTCGTATCGGATGGACGAAATTAGTTGAAATAGACAGTTTTTGCATGGTAACACATTCCTGGTATAACTACATAGCAAAGTACAAAGTTCGTATCGGATGGACGAAATTAGTTGAAATAGACAATTTTTGCATGTTAACACATTCCTGGTAGAACTACATAGCAAAATACAAAGTTCGTATCGGATGGACGAAATTAGTTGAAATAGACAGTTTTTGCATAGTAACACATTCCTGGTAGAACTACATAGCAAAATACAAAGTTCGTATCGGATGGACGAAATTAGTTGAAATAGACAGTTTATGCATGATAACACATTCCTGGTAGAACTACATAGCAAAATACAAAGTTCGTATCGGATGGACAAAATTAGTTGAAATAGACAGTTTTTGCATGGTAACACACTCCTGGTAGAACTACATAGCAAAATACAAAGTTCGTATCGGATGGACGAAATTAGTTGAAATAGACAGTTTTTGCATGGTAACACATTCCTGGTAGAACTACATAGCAAAATACAAAGTTCGTATCGGATGGACAAAATTAGTTGAAATAGACAGTTTTTGCATGGTAACACATTCCTGGTAGAACTACATAGCAAAGTACAAAGTTCGTATCGGATGGACGAAATTAGTTGAAATAGACAGTTTATGCATGGTAACACATTCCTGGTAGAACTACATAGCAAAGTACAAAGTTCGTATCGGATGGACAAAATTAGTTGAAATAGACAGTTTTTGCATGGTAACACATTCCTGGTATAACTACATAGCAAAGTACAAAGTTCGTATCGGATGGACGAAATTAGTTGAAATAGACAGTTTTTGCATGTTAACACATTCCTGGTAGAACTACATAGCAAAATACAAAGTTCGTATCGGATGGCCAAAATTAGTTGGAACAGACAGTTTTTGCATGGTAACACATTCCTGGTAGAACTACATAGCAAAATACAAAGTTCGTATCGGATGGACGAAATTAGTTGAAATAGACAGTTTTTGCATAGTAACACATTCCTGGTAGAACTACATAGCAAAGTACAAAGTTCGTATCGGATGGACAAAATTAGTTGAAATAGACAGTTTTTGCATGGTAACACATTCCTGGTATAACTACATAGCAAAGTACAAAGTTCGTATCGGATGGACGAAATTAGTTGAAATAGACAGTTTTTGCATGGTAACACATTCCTGGTATAACTACATAGCAAAGTACAAAGTTCGTATCGGATGGACGAAATTAGTTGAAATAGACAGTTTTTGCATGGTAACACACTCCTGGTAGAACTACATAGCAAAGTACAAAGTTCGTATCGGATGGACGAAATTAGTTGAAATAGACAGTTTTTGCATGGTAACACATTCCTGGTATAACTACATAGCAAAGTACAAAGTTCGTATCGGATGGCCAAAATTAGTTGAAACAGACAGTTTTTGCATGTTAACACATTCCTGGTATAACTACATAGCAAAGTACAAAGTTCGTATCGGATGGACGAAATTAGTTGAAATAGACAATTTTTGCATGGTAACACATTCCTGGTAGAACTACATAGCAAAATACAAAGTTCGTATCGGATGGCCAAAATTAGTTGAAATAGACAGTTTTTGCATAGTAACACATTCCTGGTAGAACTACATAGCAAAATACAAAGTTCGTATCGGATGGACGAAATTAGTTGAAATAGACAGTTTATGCATGGTAACACATTCCTGGTAGAACTACATAGCAAAATACAAAGTTCGTATCGGATGGACAAAATTAGTTGAAATAGACAGTTTTTGCATGGTAACACATTCCTGGTATAACTACATAGCAAAGTACAAAGTTCGTATCGGATGGACGAAATTAGTTGAAATAGACAGTTTATGCATGGTAACACATTCCTGGTAGAACTACATAGCAAAGTACAAAGTTCGTATCGGATGGCCAAAATTAGTTGAAACAGACAGTTTTTGCATGGTAACACATTCCTGGTATAACTACATAGCAAAGTACAAAGTTCGTATCGGATGGACGAAATTAGTTGAAATAGACAATTTTTGCATGGTAACACACTCCTGGTAGAACTACATAGCAAAATACAAAGTTCGTATCGGATGGACGAAATTAGTTGAAATAGACAGTTTTTGCATAGTAACACATTCCTGGTAGAACTACATAGCAAAGTACAAAGTTCGTATCGGATGGACAAAATTAGTTGAAATAGACAGTTTTTGCATGGTAACACATTCCTGGTATAACTACATAGCAAAGTACAAAGTTCGTATCGGATGGACGAAATTAGTTGAAATAGACAGTTTTTGCATGGTAACACATTCCTGGTAGAACTACATAGCAAAGTACAAAGTTCGTATCGGATGGATGAATTAAATTGAAATAGACAGTTTTTGCATGGTAACACATTCCTGGTAGAACTACATAGCAAAATACAAAGTTCGTATCGGATGGACGAAATTAGTTGAAATAGACAGTTTATGCATGGTAACACATTCCTGGTAGAACTACATAGCAAAGTACAAAGTTCGTATCGGATGGACGAAATTAGTTGAAATAGACAGTTTTTGCATGGTAACACATTCCTGGTAGAACTACATAGCAAAGTACAAAGTTCGTATCGGATGGACAAAATTAGTTGAAATAGACAGTTTTTGCATGGTAACACATTCCTGGTATAACTACATAGCAAAGTACAAAGTTCGTATCGGATGGACGAAATTAGTTGAAATAGACAGTTTTTGCATGTTAACACATTCCTGGTAGAACTACATAGCAAAGTACAAAGTTCGTATCGGATGGATGAATTAAATTGAAATAGACAGTTTTTGCATGGTAACACATTCCTGGTAGAACTACATAGCAAAATACAAAGTTCGTATCGGATGGACGAAATTAGTTGAAATAGACAGTTTATGCATGGTAACACATTCCTGGTAGAACTACATAGCAAAGTACAAAGTTCGTATCGGATGGACGAAATTAGTTGAAATAGACAGTTTTTGCATGGTAACACATTCCTGGTAGAACTACATAGCAAAATACAAAGTTCGTATCGGATGGACAAAATTAGTTGAAATAGACAGTTTTTGCATGGTAACACATTCCTGGTAGAACTACATAGCAAAGTACAAAGTTCGTATCGGATGGACGAAATTAGTTGAAATAGACAGTTTTTGCATAGTAACACATTCCTGGTAGAACTACATAGCAAAGTACAAAGTTCGTATCGGATGGACAAAATTAGTTGAAATAGACAGTTTTTGCATGGTAACACATTCCTGGTATAACTACATAGCAAAGTACAAAGTTCGTATCGGATGGACGAAATTAGTTGAAATAGACAGTTTTTGCATGGTAACACATTCCTGGTATAACTACATAGCAAAGTACAAAGTTCGTATCGGATGGACGAAATTAGTTGAAATAGACAGTTTTTGCATAGTAACACATTCCTGGTAGAACTAAATAGCAAAGTACAAAGTTCGTATCGGATGGACGAAATTAGTTGAAATAGACAGTTTTTGCATAGTAACACATTCCTGGTAGAACTACATAGCAAAGTACAAAGTTCGTATCGGATGGACAAAATTAGTTGAAATAGACAGTTTTTGCATGGTAACACACTCCTGGTAGAACTACATAGCAAAATACAAAGTTCGTATCGGATGGACGAAATTAGTTGAAATAGACAGTTTTTGCATAGTAACACATTCCTGGTAGAACTACATAGCAAAGTACAAAGTTCGTATCGGATGGACAAAATTAGTTGAAATAGACAGTTTTTGCATGGTAACACATTCCTGGTATAACTACATAGCAAAGTACAAAGTTCGTATCGGATGGACGAAATTAGTTGAAATAGACAGTTTTTGCATGGTAACACATTCCTGGTAGAACTACATAGCAAAGTACAAAGTTCGTATCGGATGGACAAAATTAGTTGAAATAGACAGTTTTTGCATGGTAACACATTCCTGGTATAACTACATAGCAAAGTACAAAGTTCGTATCGGATGGACGAAATTAGTTGAAATAGACAGTTTTTGCATGTTAACACATTCCTGGTAGAACTACATAGCAAAATACAAAGTTCGTATCGGATGGCCAAAATTAGTTGAAACAGACAGTTTTTGCATGGTAACACATTCCTGGTATAACTACATAGCAAAGTACAAAGTTCGTATCGGATGGACGAAATTAGTTGAAATAGACAATTTTTGCATGGTAACACATTCCTGGTAGAACTACATAGCAAAGTACAAAGTTCGTATCGGATGGACGAAATTAGTTGAAATAGACAGTTTATGCATGGTAACACATTCCTGGTAGAACTACATAGCAAAATACAAAGGTCGTATCGGATGGCCAAAATTAGTTGAAACAGACAGTTTTTGCATGGTAACACATTCCTGGTATAACTACATAGCAAAGTACAAAGTTCGTATCGGATGGACGAAATTAGTTGAAATAGACAATTTTTGCATGGTAACACATTCCTGGTAGAACTACATAGCAAAGTACAAAGTTCGTATCGGATGGACAAAATTAGTTGAAATAGACAGTTTTTGCATGGTAACACATTCCTGGTAGAACTACATAGCAAAGTACAAAGTTCGTATCGGATGGACAAAATTAGTTGAAATAGACAGTTTTTGCATGGTAACACATTCCTGGTATAACTACATAGCAAAGTACAAAGTTCGTATCGGATGGACGAAATTAGTTGAAATAGACAGTTTTTGCATGTTAACACATTCCTGGTAGAACTACATAGCAAAGTACAAAGTTCGTATCGGATGGATGAATTAAATTGAAATAGACAGTTTTTGCATGGTAACACATTCCTGGTAGAACTACATAGCAAAATACAAAGTTCGTATCGGATGGACGAAATTAGTTGAAATAGACAGTTTATGCATGGTAACACATTCCTGGTAGAACTACATAGCAAAGTACAAAGTTCGTATCGGATGGACGAAATTAGTTGAAATAGACAGTTTTTGCATGGTAACTCACTCCTGGTAGAACTACATAGCAAAATACAAAGTTCGTATCGGATGGACGAAATTAGTTGAAATAGACAGTTTTTGCATAGTAACACATTCCTGGTAGAACTACATAGCAAAATACAAAGTTCGTATCGGATGGACGAAATTAGTTGAAATAGACAGTTTATGCATGGTAACACATTCCTGGTAGAACTACATAGCAAAGTACAAAGTTCGTATCGGATGGACGAAATTAGTTGAAATAGACAGTTTATGCATGGTAACACATTCCTGGTAGAACTACATAGCAAAGTACAAAGTTCGTATCGGATGGACAAAATTAGTTGAAATAGACAGTTTTTGCATGGTAACACATTCCTGGTATAACTACATAGCAAAGTACAAAGTTCGTATCGGATGGACGAAATTAGTTGAAATAGACAGTTTATGCATGTTAACACATTCCTGGTAGAACTACATAGCAAAATACAAAGTTCGTATCGGATGGCCAAAATTAGTTGAAACAGACAGTTTTTGCATGGTAACACATTCCTGGTATAACTACATAGCAAAATACAAAGTTCGTATCGGATGGACGAAATTAGTTGAAATAGACAGTTTTTGCATAGTAACACATTCCTGGTAGAACTACATAGCAAAGTACAAAGTTCGTATCGGATGGACAAAATTAGTTGAAATAGACAGTTTTTGCATGGTAACACATTCCTGGTATAACTACATAGCAAAGTACAAAGTTCGTATCGGATGGACGAAATTAGTTGAAATAGACAGTTTTTGCATGGTAACACATTCCTGGTATAACTACATAGCAAAGTACAAAGTTCGTATCGGATGGCCAAAATTAGTTGAAACAGACAGTTTTTGCATGTTAACACATTCCTGGTATAACTACATAGCAAAGTACAAAGTTCGTATCGGATGGACGAAATTAGTTGAAATAGACAATTTTTGCATGGTAACACATTCCTGGTAGAACTACATAGCAAAATACAAAGTTCGTATCGGATGGCCAAAATTAGTTGAAATAGACAGTTTTTGCATGGTAACACATTCCTGGTAGAACTACATAGCAAAATACAAAGTTCGTATCGGATGGACGAAATTAGTTGAAATAGACAGTTTATGCATGGTAACACATTCCTGGTAGAACTACATAGCAAAATACAAAGTTCGTATCGGATGGACAAAATTAGTTGAAATAGACAGTTTTTGCATGGTAACACACTCCTGGTAGAACTACATAGCAAAATACAAAGTTCGTATCGGATGGACGAAATTAGTTGAAATAGACAGTTTTTGCATGGTAACACATTCCTGGTAGAACTACATAGCAAAATACAAAGTTCGTATCGGATGGACAAAATTAGTTGAAATAGACAGTTTTTGCATGGTAACACATTCCTGGTATAACTACATAGCAAAGTACAAAGTTCGTATCGGATGGACGAAATTAGTTGAAATAGACAGTTTATGCATGGTAACACATTCCTGGTAGAACTACATAGCAAAATACAAAGTTCGTATCGGATGGACAAAATTAGTTGAAATAGACAGTTTTTGCATGGTAACACATTCCTGGTATAACTACATAGCAAAGTACAAAGTTCGTATCGGATGGACAAAATTAGTTGAAATAGACAGTTTTTGCATGGTAACTCACTCCTGGTAGAACTACATAGCAAAGTACAAAGTTCGTATCTGATGGACAAAATTAGTTGAAATAGACAGTTTTTGCATGGTAACTCACTCCTGGTAGAACTACATAGCAAAGTACAAAGTTCGTATCGGATGGACGAAATTAGTTGAAATAGACAGTTTTTGCATGGTAACATACTCCTGGTAGAACTACATAGCAAAGTACAAAGTTCGTATCGGATGGACGAAATTAGTTGAAATAGACAGTTTTTGCATGGTAACTCACTCCTGGTAGAACTACATAGCAAAGTACAAAGTTCGTATCGGATGGACAAAATTAGTTGCAATAGACAGATTTTGCATGGTAACATACTCCTGGTAGAACTACATAGCAAAGTACAAAGTTCGTATCGGATGGACGAAATTAGTTGAAATAGACAGTTTTTGCATGGTAACATACTCCTGGTAGAACTAGATAGCAAAGTACAAAGTTCGTATCTGATGGACAAAATTAGTTGAAATAGACAGTTTTTGCATGGTAACACATTCCTGTTAGAACTACATAGCAAAGTACAAAGTTCGTATCGGATGGACAAAATTAGTTGCAATAGACAGATTTTGCATGGTAACACATTCCTGTTAGAACTACATAGCAAAGTACAAAGTTCGTATCGGATGGACAAAATTAGTTGAAATAGACAGTTTTTGCATGGTAACACATTCCTGTTAGAACTACATAGCAAAGTACAAAGTTCGTATCGGATGGACGAAATTAGTTGAAATAGACAGTTTTTGCATGGTAACATACTCCTGGTAGAACTAGATAGCAAAGTACAAAGTTCGTATCGGATG
Organism: Anopheles moucheti; assembly: GCF_943734755.1. Classification (NCBI taxonomy): domain Eukaryota; kingdom Metazoa; phylum Arthropoda; class Insecta; order Diptera; family Culicidae; genus Anopheles; species Anopheles moucheti. The sequence continues at coordinate 60,483,584 of NC_069140.1, forward strand.
GACGAAATTAGTTTAAATAGACAGTTTTTGCATGGTAACATACTCCTGGTAGAACTACATAGCAAAGTACAAAGTTCGTTTTGGATGGACAAAATTAGTTGAAATAGACAGTTTTTGCATGGTAACACATTCCTGTTAGAACTACATAGCAAAGTACAAAGTTCGTATCGGATGGACAAAATTAGTTGCAATAGACAGATTTTGCATGGTAACACATTCCTGTTAGAACTACATAGCAAAGTACAAAGTTCGTATCGGATGGACAAAATTAGTTGAAATAGACAGTTTTTGCATGGTAACACATTCCTGTTAGAACTACATAGCAAAGTACAAAGTTCGTATCGGATGGACGAAATTAGTTGAAATAGACAGTTTTTGCATGGTAACATACTCCTGGTAGAACTAGATAGCAAAGTACAAAGTTCGTATCGGATGGACGAAATTAGTTTAAATAGACAGTTTTTGCATGGTAACACACTCCTGGTAGAACTACATAGCAAAGTACAAAGTTCGTTTTGGATGGACAAAATTAGTTGAAATAGACAGTTTTTGCATGGTAACACATTCCTGTTAGAACTACATAGCAAAGTACAAAGTTCGTATCGGATGGACGAAATTAGTTGAAATAGACAGTTTTTGCATGGTAACATACTCCTGGTAGAACTACATAGCAAAGTACAAAGTTCGTATCGGATGGACGAAATTAGTTTAAATAGACAGTTTTTGCATGGTAACATACTCCTGGTAGAACTACATAGCAAAGTACAAAGTTCGTTTTGGATGGACAAAATTAGTTGAAATAGACAGTTTTTGCATGGTAACACATTCCTGTTAGAACTACATAGCAAAGTACAAAGTTCGTATCGGATGGACGAAATTAGTTTAAATAGACAGTTTTTGCATGGTAACATACTCCTGGTAGAACTACATAGCAAAGTACAAAGTTCGTTTTGGATGGACAAAATTAGTTGAAATAGACAGTATTTGCATGGTAACACATTCCTGTTAGAACTACATAGCAAAGTACAAAGTTCGTATCGGATGGACAAAATTAGTTGAAATAGACAGTTTTTGCATGGTAACATACTCCTGGTAGAACTACATAGCAAAGTACAAAGTTCGTATCGGATGGACGAAATTAGTTGAAATAGACAGTTTTTGCATGGTAACTCACTCCTGGTAGAACTACATAGCAAAGTACAAAGTTCGTATCGGATGGACGAAATTAGTTGAAATAGACAGTTTTTGCATGGCAACATACTCCTGGTAGAACTAGATAGCAAAGTACAAAGTTCGTATCTGATGGACAAAATTAGTTTAAATAGACAGTTTTTGCATGGTTACACATTCCTGGTAGAACTACATAGCAAAGTACAAAGTTCGTATCTGATGGACGAAATTAGTTGAAATAGACAGTTTTTGCATGGTAACTCACTCCTGGTAGAACTACATAGCAAAGTACAAAGTTCGTATCGGATGGACGAAATTAGTTGAAATAGACAGTTTTTGCATGGTAACTCACTCCTGGTAGAACTAGATAGCAAAGTACAAAGTTCGTATCGGATGGACGAAATTAGTTGAAATAGACAGTTTTTGCATGGTAACATACTCCTGGTAGAACTAGATAGCAAAGTACAAAGTTCGTATCTGATGGACAAAATTAGTTTAAATAGACAGTTTTTGCATGGTAACTCACTCCTGGTAGAACTACATAGCAAAGTACAAAGTTCGTATCGGATGGACGAAATTAGTTGAAATAGACAGTTTTTGCATGGTAACATACTCCTGGTAGAACTAGATAGCAAAGTACAAAGTTCGTATCGGATGGACAAAATTAGTTGAAATAGACAGTTTTTGCATGGTAACTCACTCCTGGTAGAACTACATAGCAAAGTACAAAGTTCGTATCGGATGGACGAAATTAGTTGAAATAGACAGTTTTTGCATGGTAACATACTCCTGGTAGAACTAGATAGCAAAGTACAAAGTTCGTATCTGATGGACAAAATTAGTTTAAATAGACAGTTTTTGCATGGTTACACATTCCTGGTAGAACTACATAGCAAAGTACAAAGTTCGTATCGGATGGACGAAATTAGTTGAAATAGACAGTTTTTGCATGGTAACATACTCCTGGTAGAACTACATAGCAAAGTACAAAGTTCGTATCGGATGGACGAAATTAGTTGAAATAGACAGTTTTTGCATGGTAACTCACTCCTGGTAGAACTACATAGCAAAGTACAAAGTTCGTATCGGATGGACGAAATTAGTTGAAATAGACAGTTTTTGCATGGTAACATACTCCTGGTAGAACTAGATAGCAAAGTACAAAGTTCGTATCTGATGGACAAAATTAGTTTAAATAGACAGTTTTTGCATGGTTACACATTCCTGGTAGAACTACATAGCAAAGTACAAAGTTCGTATCTGATGGACGAAATTAGTTGAAATAGACAGTTTTTGCATGGTAACTCACTCCTGGTAGAACTACATAGCAAAGTACAAAGTTCGTATCGGATGGACAAAATTAGTTGAAATAGACAGTTTTTGCATGGTAACTCACTCCTGGTAGAACTACATAGCAAAGTACAAAGTTCGTATCTGATGGACAAAATTAGTTTAAATAGACAGTTTTTGCATGGTTACACATTCCTGGTAGAACTACATAGCAAAGTACAAAGTTCGTATCTGATGGACGAAATTAGTTGAAATAGACAGTTTTTGCATGGTAACTCACTCCTGGTAGAACTACATAGCAAAGTACAAAGTTCGTATCGGATGGACGAAATTAGTTGAAATAGACAGTTTTTGCATGGTAACATACTCCTGGTAGAACTACATAGCAAAGTACAAAGTTCGTATCGGATGGACGAAATTAGTTGAAATAGACAGTTTTTGCATTGTAACTCACTCCTGGTAGAACTACATAGCAAAGTACAAAGTTCGTATCGGATGGACGAAATTAGTTGAAATAGACAGTTTTTGCATGGTAACACACTCCTGGTAGAACTACATAGCAAAGTACAAAGTTCGTATCGGATGGACGAAATTAGTTGAAATAGACAGTTTTTGCATGGTAACATACTCCTGGTAGAACTAGATAGCAAAGTACAAAGTTCGTATCGGATGGACAAAATTAGTTGAAATAGACAGTTTTTGCATGGTAACATACTCCTGGTAGAACTACATAGCAAAGTACAAAGTTCGTATCGGATGGACGAAATTAGTTGAAATAGACAGTTTTTGCATGGTAACTCACTCCTGGTAGAACTACATAGCAAAGTACAAAGTTCGTATCGGATGGACGAAATTAGTTGAAATAGACAGTTTTTGCATGGTAACACACTCCTGGTAGAACTAGATAGCAAAGTACAAAGTTCGTATCGGATGGAAGAAATTAGTTGAAATAGACAGTTTTTGCATGGTAACTCACTCCTGGTAGAACTAGATAGCAAATGACAAAGTTCGTATCGGATGGACGAAATTAGTTGAAATAGACAGTTTTTGCATGGTAACTCACTCCTGGTAGAACTAGATAGCAAATGACAAAGTTCGTATCGGATGGACAAAATTAGTTGAAATAGACAGTTTTTGCATGGTAACACATTCCTGGTAGAACTAGATAGCAAAGTACAAAGTTCGTATCGGATGGACGAAATTAGTTAAAATAGACAGTTTTTGCATGGTAACTCACTCCTGGTAGAACTAGATAGCAAATGACAAAGTTCGTATCGGATGGACAAAATTAGTTGAAATAGACAGTTTTTGCATGGTAACACATTCCTGTTAGAACTACATAGCAAAGTACAAAGTTCGTATCGGATGGACGAAATTAGTTGAAATAGACAGTTTTTGCATGGTAACTCACTCCTGGTAGAACTACATAGCAAAGTACAAAGTTCGTATCTGATGGACGAAATTAGTTGAAATAGACAGTTTTTGCATGGTAACACATTCCTGGTAGAACTAGATAGCAAAGTACAAAGTTCGTATCGGATGGACGAAATTAGTTGAAATAGACAGTTTTTGCATGGTAACTCACTCCTGGTAGAACTAGATAGCAAATGACAAAGTTCGTATCGGATGGACAAAATTAGTTTAAATAGACAGTTTTTGCATGGTAACTCACTCCTGGTAGAACTAGATAGCAAAGTACAAAGTTCGTGTCGGATGGACGAAATTAGTTGAAATAGACAGTTTTTGCATGGTAACACATTCCTGTTAGAACTACATAGCAAAGTACAAAGTTCGTATCGGATGGACGAAATTAGTTGAAATAGACAGTTTTTGCATGGTAACTCACTCCTGGTAGAACTAGATAGCAAATGACAAAGTTCGTATCGGATGGACGAAATTAGTTGAAATAGACAGTTTTTGCATGGTAACTCACTCCTGGTAGAACTACATAGCAAAGTACAAAGTTCGTATCTGATGGACGAAATTAGTTGAAATAGACAGTTTTTGCATGGTAACACATTCCTGGTAGAACTAGATAGCAAAGTACAAAGTTCGTATCGGATGGACGAAATTAGTTGAAATAGACAGTTTTTGCATGGTAACTCACTCCTGGTAGAACTAGATAGCAAATGACAAAGTTCGTATCGGATGGACAAAATTAGTTGAAATAGACAGTTTTTGCATGGTAACACATTCCTGTTAGAACTACATAGCAAAGTACAAAGTTCGTATCGGATGGACAAAATTAGTTGCAATAGACAGATTTTGCATGGTAACACATTCCTGTTAGAACTACATAGCAAAGTACAAAGTTCGTATCGGATGGACAAAATTAGTTGAAATAGACAGTTTTTGCATGGTAACACATTCCTGTTAGAACTACATAGCAAAGTACAAAGTTCGTATCGGATGGACGAAATTAGTTGAAATAGACAGTTTTTGCATGGTAACATACTCCTGGTAGAACTACATAGCAAAGTACAAAGTTCGTATCGGATGGACGAAATTAGTTGAAATAGACAGTTTTTGCATGGTAACTCACTCCTGGTAGAACTACATAGCAAAGTACAAAGTTCGTATCGGATGGACAAAATTAGTTGAAATAGACAGTTTTTGCATGGTAACTCACTCCTGGTAGAACTACATAGCAAAGTACAAAGTTCGTATCGGATGGACAAAATTAGTTGCAATAGACAGATTTTGCATGGTAACACATTCCTGTTAGAACTACATAGCAAAGTACAAAGTTCGTATCGGATGGACAAAATTAGTTGAAATAGACAGTTTTTGCATGGTAACACATTCCTGTTAGAACTACATAGCAAAGTACAAAGTTCGTATCGGATGGACAAAATTAGTTGAAATAGACAGTTTTTGCATGGTAACACATTCCTGTTAGAACTACATAGCAAAGTACAAAGTTCGTATCGGATGGACGAAATTAGTTGAAATAGACAGTTTTTGCATGGTAACTCACTCCTGGTAGAACTAGATAGCAAATGACAAAGTTCGTATCGGATGGACGAAATTAGTTGAAATAGACAGTTTTTGCATGGTAACTCACTCCTGGTAGAACTACATAGCAAAGTACAAAGTTCGTATCTGATGGACGAAATTAGTTGAAATAGACAGTTTTTGCATGGTAACACATTCCTGGTAGAACTAGATAGCAAAGTACAAAGTTCGTATCGGATGGACGAAATTAGTTGAAATAGACAGTTTTTGCATGGTAACTCACTCCTGGTAGAACTAGATAGCAAATGACAAAGTTCGTATCGGATGGACAAAATTAGTTGAAATAGACAGTTTTTGCATGGTAACACATTCCTGTTAGAACTACATAGCAAAGTACAAAGTTCGTATCGGATGGACAAAATTAGTTGCAATAGACAGATTTTGCATGGTAACACATTCCTGTTAGAACTACATAGCAAAGTACAAAGTTCGTATCGGATGGACAAAATTAGTTGAAATAGACAGTTTTTGCATGGTAACACATTCCTGTTAGAACTACATAGCAAAGTACAAAGTTCGTATCGGATGGACGAAATTAGTTGAAATAGACAGTTTTTGCATGGTAACATACTCCTGGTAGGACTACATAGCAAAGTACAAAGTTCGTATCGGATGGACGAAATTAGTTGAAATAGACAGTTTTTGCATGGTAACTCACTCCTGGTAGAACTACATAGCAAAGTACAAAGTTCGTATCGGATGGACAAAATTAGTTGAAATAGACAGTTTTTGCATGGTAACTCACTCCTGGTAGAACTACATAGCAAAGTACAAAGTTCGTATCGGATGGACAAAATTAGTTGCAATAGACAGATTTTGCATGGTAACACATTCCTGTTAGAACTACATAGCAAAGTACAAAGTTCGTATCGGATGGACAAAATTAGTTGAAATAGACAGTTTTTGCATGGTAACACATTCCTGTTAGAACTACATAGCAAAGTACAAAGTTCGTATCGGATGGACAAAATTAGTTGAAATAGACAGTTTTTGCATGGTAACACATTCCTGTTAGAACTACATAGCAAAGTACAAAGTTCGTATCGGATGGACGAAATTAGTTGAAATAGACAGTTTTTGCATGGTAACTCACTCCTGGTAGAACTACATAGCAAAGTACAAAGTTCGTATCGGATGGACAAAATTAGTTGAAATAGACAGTTTTTGCATGGTAACTCACTCCTGTTAGAACTACATAGCAAAGTACAAAGTTCGTATCGGATGGACGAAATTAGTTGAAATAGACAGTTTTTGCATGGTAACATACTCCTGGTAGAACTAGATAGCAAAGTACAAAGTTCGTATCGGATGGACGAAATTAGTTGAAATAGACAGTTTTTGCATGGTAACTCACTCCTGGTAGAACTACATAGCAAAGTACAAAGTTCGTATCTGATGGACGAAATTAGTTGAAATAGACAGTTTTTGCATGGTAACACATTCCTGGTAGAACTAGATAGCAAAGTACAAAGTTCGTATCGGATGGACGAAATTAGTTGAAATAGACAGTTTTTGCATGGTAACTCACTCCTGGTAGAACTAGATAGCAAATGACAAAGTTCGTATCGGATGGACAAAATTAGTTGAAATAGACAGTTTTTGCATGGTAACACATTCCTGTTAGAACTACATAGCAAAGTACAAAGTTCGTATCGGATGGACAAAATTAGTTGCAATAGACAGATTTTGCATGGTAACACATTCCTGTTAGAACTACATAGCAAAGTACAAAGTTCGTATCGGATGGACAAAATTAGTTGAAATAGACAGTTTTTGCATGGTAACACATTCCTGTTAGAACTACATAGCAAAGTACAAAGTTCGTATCGGATGGACGAAATTAGTTGAAATAGACAGTTTTTGCATGGTAACATACTCCTGGTAGAACTAGATAGCAAAGTACAAAGTTCGTATCGGATGGACGAAATTAGTTGAAATAGACAGTTTTTGCATGGTAACTCACTCCTGGTAGAACTAGATAGCAAATGACAAAGTTCGTATCGGATGGACAAAATTAGTTGAAATAGACAGTTTTTGCATGGTAACACATTCCTGTTAGAACTACATAGCAAAGTACAAAGTTCGTATCGGATGGACAAAATTAGTTGCAATAGACAGATTTTGCATGGTAACACATTCCTGTTAGAACTACATAGCAAAGTACAAAGTTCGTATCGGATGGACAAAATTAGTTGAAATAGACAGTTTTTGCATGGTAACACATTCCTGTTAGAACTACATAGCAAAGTACAAAGTTCGTATCGGATGGACGAAATTAGTTTAAATAGACAGTTTTTGCATGGTAACATACTCCTGGTAGAACTACATAGCAAAGTACAAAGTTCGTTTTGGATGGACAAAATTAGTTGAAATAGACAGTTTTTGCATGGTAACACATTCCTGTTAGAACTACATAGCAAAGTACAAAGTTCGTATCGGATGGACGAAATTAGTTGAAATAGACAGTTTTTGCATGGTAACATACTCCTGGTAGAACTACATAGCAAAGTACAAAGTTCGTATCGGATGGACGAAATTAGTTGAAATAGACAGTTTTTGCATGGTAACTCACTCCTGGTAGAACTACATAGCAAAGTACAAAGTTCGTATCGGATGGACAAAATTAGTTGAAATAGACAGTTTTTGCATGGTAACTCACTCCTGGTAGAACTACATAGCAAAGTACAAAGTTCGTATCTGATGGACAAAATTAGTTTAAATAAACAGTTTTTGCATGGTAACATACTCCTGGTAGAACTAGATAGCAAAGTACAAAGTTCGTATCTGATGGACAAAATTAGTTTAAATAGACAGTTTTTGCATGGTTACACATTCCTGGTAGAACTACATAGCAAAGTACAAAGTTCGTATCTGATGGACGAAATTAGTTGAAATAGACAGTTTTTGCATGGTAACTCACTCCTGGTAGAACTACATAGCAAAGTACAAAGTTCGTATCGGATGGACAAAATTAGTTGAAATAGACAGTTTTTGCATGGTAACTCACTCCTGGTAGAACTACATAGCAAAGTACAAAGTTCGTATCGGATGGACGAAATTAGTTGAAATAGACAGTTTTTGCATGGTAACATACTCCTGGTAGAACTAGATAGCAAAGTACAAAGTTCGTATCTGATGGACAAAATTAGTTTAAATAGACAGTTTTTGCATGGTTACACATTCCTGGTAGAACTACATAGCAAAGTACAAAGTTCGTATCGGATGGACGAAATTAGTTGAAATAGACAGTTTTTGCATGGTAACATACTCCTGGTAGAACTACATAGCAAAGTACAAAGTTCGTATCGGATGGACGAAATTAGTTGAAATAGACAGTTTTTGCATGGTAACTCACTCCTGGTAGAACTACATAGCAAAGTACAAAGTTCGTATCGGATGGACGAAATTAGTTGAAATAGACAGTTTTTGCATGGTAACTCACTCCTGGTAGAACTACATAGCAAAGTACAAAGTTCGTATCGGATGGACAAAATTAGTTGAAATAGACAGTTTTTGCATGGTAACTCACTCCTGGTAGAACTACATAGCAAAGAACAAAGTTCGTATCGGATGGACGAAATTAGTTGAAATAGACAGTTTTTGCATGGTAACATACTCCTGGTAGAACTAGATAGCAAAGTACAAAGTTCGTATCTGATGGACAAAATTAGTTTAAATAGACAGTTTTTGCATGGTTACACATTCCTGGTAGAACTACATAGCAAAGTACAAAGTTCGTATCGGATGGACGAAATTAGTTGAAATAGACAGTTTTTGCATGGTAACATACTCCTGGTAGAACTACATAGCAAAGTACAAAGTTCGTATCGGATGGACGAAATTAGTTGAAATAGACAGTTTTTGCATGGTAACATACTCCTGGTAGAACTAGATAGCAAAGTACAAAGTTCGTATCTGATGGACAAAATTAGTTTAAATAGACAGTTTTTGCATGGTTACACATTCCTGGTAGAACTACATAGCAAAGTACAAAGTTCGTATCTGATGGACGAAATTAGTTGAAATAGACAGTTTTTGCATGGTAACTCACTCCTGGTAGAACTACATAGCAAAGTACAAAGTTCGTATCGGATGGACGAAATTAGTTGAAATAGACAGTTTTTGCATGGTAACATACTCCTGGTAGAACTACATAGCAAAGTACAAAGTTCGTATCGGATGGACAAAATTAGTTGAAATAGACAGTTTTTGCATGGTAACATACTCCTGGTAGAACTAGATAGCAAAGTACAAAGTTCGTATCTGATGGACAAAATTAGTTTAAATAGACAGTTTTTGCATGGTTACACATTCCTGGTAGAACTACATAGCAAAGTACAAAGTTCGTATCTGATGGACGAAATTAGTTGAAATAGACAGTTTTTGCATGGTAACTCACTCCTGGTAGAACTACATAGCAAAGTACAAAGTTCGTATCGGATGGACGAAATTAGTTGAAATAGACAGTTTTTGCATGGTAACATACTCCTGGTAGAACTAGATAGCAAAGTACAAAGTTCGTATCGGATGGACGAAATTAGTTGAAATAGACAGTTTTTGCATGGTAACATACTCCTGGTAGAACTAGATAGCAAAGTACAAAGTTCGTATCGGATGGACAAAATTAGTTGAAATAGACAGTTTTTGCATGGTAACATACTCCTGGTAGAACTACATAGCAAAGTACAAAGTTCGTATCGGATGGACGAAATTAGTTGAAATAGACAGTTTTTGCATGGTAACTCACTCCTGGTAGAACTACATAGCAAAGTACAAAGTTCGTATCGGATGGACGAAATTAGTTGAAATAGACAGTTTTTGCATGGTAACACACTCCTGGTAGAACTAGATAGCAAAGTACAAAGTTCGTATCGGATGGACGAAATTAGTTGAAATAGACAGTTTTTGCATGGTAACTCACTCCTGGTAGAACTACATAGCAAAGTACAAAGTTCGTATCGGATGGACGAAATTAGTTGAAATAGACAGTTTTTGCATGGTAACATACTCCTGGTAGAACTAGATAGCAAAGTACAAAGTTCGTATCGGATGGACAAAATTAGTTTAAATAGACAGTTTTTGCATGGTAACTCACTCCTGGTAGAACTAGATAGCAAAGTACAAAGTTCGTGTCGGATGGACGAAATTAGTTGAAATAGACAGTTTTTGCATGGTAACACATTCCTGTTAGAACTACATAGCAAAGTACAAAGTTCGTATCGGATGGACAAAATTAGTTTAAATAGACAGTTTTTGCATGGTAACTCACTCCTGGTAGAACTAGATAGCAAAGTACAAAGTTCGTGTCGGATGGACGAAATTAGTTGAAATAGACAGTTTTTGCATGGTAACACATTCCTGTTAGAACTACATAGCAAAGTACAAAGTTCGTATCGGATGGACAAAATTAGTTGAAATAGACAGATTTTGCATGGTAACACATTCCTGGTAGAACTACATAGCAAAGTACAAAGTTCGTATCGGATGGACAAAATTAGTTGAAATAGACAGATTTTGCATGGTAACACATTCCTGGTAGAACTACATAGCAAAGTACAAAGTTCGTATCTGATGGACAAAATTAGTTGAAATAGACAGTTTTTGCATGGTAACATACTCCTGGTAGAACTACATAGCAAAGTACAAAGTTCGTATCGGATGGACGAAATTAGTTGAAATAGACAGTTTTTGCATGGTAACTCACTCCTGGTAGAACTACATAGCAAAGTACAAAGTTCGTATCGGATGGACGAAATTAGTTGAAATAGACAGTTTTTGCATGGTAACTCACTCCTGGTAGAACTAGATAGCAAATGACAAAGTTCGTATCGGATGGACGAAATTAGTTGAAATAGACAGTTTTTGCATGGTAACATACTCCTGGTAGAACTAGATAGCAAAGTACAAAGTTCGTATCGGATGGACAAAATTAGTTTAAATAGACAGTTTTTGCATGGTAACTCACTCCTGGTAGAACTAGATAGCAAAGTACAAAGTTCGTGTCGGAGGGACGAAATTAGTTGAAATAGACAGTTTTTGCATGGTAACACATTCCTGTTAGAACTACATAGCAAAGTACAAAGTTCGTGTCGGATGGACGAAATTAGTTGAAATAGACAGTTTTTGCATGGTAACACATTCCTGTTAGAACTACATAGCAAAGTACAAAGTTCGTATCGGATGGACAAAATTAGTTGAAATAGACAGATTTTGCATGGTAACACATTCCTGGTAGAACTACATAGCAAAGTACAAAGTTCGTATCGGATGGACAAAATTAGTTGAAATAGACAGATTTTGCATGGTAACACATTCCTGGTAGAACTACATAGCAAAGTACAAAGTTCGTATCTGATGGACAAAATTAGTTGAAATAGACAGTTTTTGCATGGTAACATACTCCTGGTAGAACTACATAGCAAAGTACAAAGTTCGTATCGGATGGACGAAATTAGTTGAAATAGACAGTTTTTGCATGGTAACTCACTCCTGGTAGAACTACATAGCAAAGTACAAAGTTCGTATCGGATGGACGAAATTAGTTGAAATAGACAGTTTTTGCATGGTAACTCACTCCTGGTAGAACTAGATAGCAAATGACAAAGTTCGTATCGGATGGACGAAATTAGTTGAAATAGACAGTTTTTGCATGGTAACTCACTCCTGGTAGAACTAGATAGCAAAGTACAAAGTTCGTGTCGGATGGACGAAATTAGTTGAAATAGACAGTTTTTGCATGGTAACACATTCCTGTTAGAACTACATAGCAAAGTACAAAGTTCGTATCGGATGGACAAAATTAGTTGAAATAGACAGTTTTTGCATGGTAACACACTCCTGGTAGAACTACATAGCAAAGTACAAAGTTCGTATCTGATGGACAAAATTAGTTGAAATAGACAGTTTTTGCATGGTAACACATTCCTGGTAGAACTACATAGCAAAGTACAAAGTTCGTATCTGATGGACAAAATTAGTTGAAATAGACAGTTTTTGCATGGTAACTCACTCCTGGTAGAACTAGATAGCAAATGACAAAGTTCGTATCGGATGGACGAAATTAGTTGAAATAGACAGTTTTTGCATGGTAACATACTCCTGGTAGAACTACATAGCAAAGTACAAAGTTCGTATCGGATGTACAAAATTAGTTGAAATAGACAGTTTTTGCATGGTAACACATTCCTGGTAGAACTAGATAGCAAAGTACAAAGTTCGTGTCGGATGGACGAAATTAGTTGAAATAGACAGTTTTTGCATGGTAACATACTCCTGGTAGAACTACATAGCAAAGTACAAAGTTCGTATCTGATGGACAAAATTAGTTGAAATAGACAGTTTTTGCATGGTAACATACTCCTGGTAGAACTACATAGCAAAGTACAAAGTTCGTATCTGATGGACAAAATTAGTTGAAATAGACAGTTTTTGCATGGTAACATACTCCTGGTAGAACTACATAGCAAAGTACAAAGTTCGTATCTGATAGACAAAATTAGTTGAAATAGACAGTTTTTGCATGGTAACACATTCCTGGTAGAACTAGATAGCAAAGTACAAAGTTCGTATCGGATGGACGAAATTAGTTGAAATAGACAGTTTTTGCATGGTAACTCACTCCTGGTAGAACTAGATAGCAAATGACAAAGTTCGTATCGGATGGACAAAATTTGTTGAAATAGACAGTTTTTGCATGGTAAGTCACTCCTGGTAGAACTACATAGCAAAGTACAAAGTTCATATCTGATGGACAAAATTAGTTGAAATAGACAGTTTTTGCATGGTAACATACTCCTGGTAGAACTAGATAGCAAAGTACAAAGTTCGTATCGGATGGACAAAATTAGTTGAAATAGACAGTTTTTGCATGGTAAGTCACTCCTGGTAGAACTACATAGCAAAGTACAAAGTTCGTATCGGATGGACGAAATTAGTTGAAATAGACAGTTTTTGCATGGTAACATACTCCTGGTAGAACTAGATAGCAAAGTACAAAGTTCGTATCGGATGGACAAAATTAGTTGAAATAGACAGTTTTTGCATGGTAAGTCACTCCTGGTAGAACTACATAGCAAAGTACAAAGTTCATATCTGATGGACAAAATTAGTTGAAATAGACAGTTTTTGCATGGTAACACATTCCTGGTAGAACTACATAGCAAAATACAAAATTCGTATCTGATGGACGAAATTAGTTGAAATAGACAGTTTTTGCATGGTAACATACTCCTGGTAGAACTACATAGCAAAGTACAAAGTTCGTATCTGATGGACGAAATTAGTTGAAATAGACAGTTTTTGCATGGTAACTCACTCCTGGTAGAACTAGATAGCAAAGTACAAAGTTCGTGTCGGATGGACGAAATTAGTTGAAATAGACAGTTTTTGCATGGTAACACATTCCTGTTAGAACTACATAGCAAAGTACAAAGTTCGTATCGGATGGACAAAATTAGTTGAAATAGACAGTTTTTGCATGGTAACACACTCCTGGTAGAACTACATAGCAAAGTACAAAGTTCGTATCTGATGGACAAAATTAGTTGAAATAGACAGTTTTTGCATGGTAACACATTCCTGGTAGAACTACATAGCAAAGTACAAAGTTCGTATCTGATGGACAAAATTAGTTGAAATAGACAGTTTTTGCATGGTAACTCACTCCTGGTAGAACTAGATAGCAAAGTACAAAGTTCGTATCGGATGGACAAAATTAGTTGAAATAGACAGTTTTTGCATAGTAACACATTCCTGGTAGAACTACATAGCAAAGTACAAAGTTCGTATCTGATGGACAAAATTAGTTGAAATAGACAGTTTTTGCATGGTAACTCACTCCTGGTAGAACTAGATAGCAAAGTACAAAGTTCGTGTCGGATGGACAAAATTAGTTGAAATAGACAGTTTTTGCATGGTAACACATTCCTGTTAGAACTACATAGCAAAGTACAAAGTTCGTATCGGATGGACAAAATTAGTTGAAATAGACAGTTTTTGCATGGTAACTCACTCCTGGTAGAACTACATAGCAAAGTACAAAGTTCATATCTGATGGACAAAATTAGTTGAAATAGACAGTTTTTGCATAGTAACACATTCCTGGTAGAACTACATAGCAAAGTACAAAGTTCGTATCTGATGGACAAAATTAGTTGAAATAGACAGTTTTTGCATGGTAACTCACTCCTGGTAGAACTAGATAGCAAAGTACAAAGTTCGTGTCGGATGGACAAAATTAGTTGAAATAGACAGTTTTTGCATGGTAACACATTCCTGTTAGAACTACATAGCAAAGTACAAAGTTCGTATCTGATGGACAAAATTAGTTGAAATAGACAGTTTTTGCATGGTAACACATTCCTGGTAGAACTAGATAGCAAAGTACAAAGTTCGTATCGGATGGACGAAATTAGTTGAAATAGACAGTTTTTGCATGGTAACATACTCCTGGTAGAACTACATAGCAAAGTACAAAGTTCGTTTTGGATGGACAAAATTAGTTGAAATAGACAGTTTTTGCATGGTAACACATTCCTGGTAGAACTACATAGCAAAGTACAAAGTTCGTATCGGATGGACGAAATTAGTTAAAATAGACAGTTTTTGCATGGTAACATACTCCTGGTAGAACTACATAGCAAAGTACAAAGTTCGTATCTGATGGACAAAATTAGTTGAAATAGACAGTTTTTGCATGGTAACACATTCCTGGTAGAACTAGATAGCAAAGTACAAAGTTCGTATCTGATGGACAAAATAAGTTGAAATAGACAGTTTTTGCATGGTAACACATTCCTGGTAGAACTACATAGCAAAGTACAAAGTTCGTATCTGATGGACAATATTAGTTGAAATAGACAGTTTTTGCATGGTATCACATTCCTGGTAGAACTACATAGCAAAGTACAAAGTTCGTGTCGGATGGACGAAATTAGTTGAAATAGACAGTTTTAGCATGGTAACACATTCCTGTTAGAACTACATAGCAAAGTACAAAGTTCGTATCGGATGGACAAAATTAGTTGAAATAGACAGTTTTTGCATGGTAACTCACTCCTGGTAGAACTACATAGCAAAGTACAAAGTTCATATCTGATGGACAAAATTAGTTGAAATAGACAGTTTTTGCATGGTAACTCACTCCTGATAGAACTACATAGCAAAGTACAAAGTTCGCATTGGATGGACGAATTTAGTTGAAATAGACAGTTTTTGCATGGTAACACATTCCTGGTAGAACTACATAGCAAAGTACAAAGTTCGTATCGGATGGACAAAATCAGTTGAAATAGACAGTTTTTGCATGGTAACACACTCCTGGTAGAACTACATAGCAAAGTACAAAGTTCGTATCTGATGGACAAAATTAGTTGAAATAGACAGTTTTTGCATGGTAACACACTCCTGGTAGAACTACATAGCAAAGTACAAAGTTCGTATCTGATGGACAAAATTAGTTGAAATAGACAGTTTTTGCATGGTAACACATTCCTGGTAGAACTAGATAGCAAAGTACAAAGTTCGTATCGGATGGACGAAATTAGTTGAAATAGACAGTTTTTGCATGGTAACACATTCCTGTTAGAACTACATAGCAAAGTACAAAGTTCGTATCGGATGGACGAAATTAGTTGAAATAGACAGTTTTTGCATGGTAACATACTCCTGGTAGAACTACATAGCAAAGTACAAAGTTCGTATCTGATGGACAAAATTAGTTGAAATAGACAGTTTTTGCATGGTAACACACTCCTGGTAGAACTAGAAGCAAAGTACAAAGTTCGTTTTGGATGGACAAAATAAGTTTTAATAGACAGTATTTGCATGGTAACACATTCCTGGTAGAACTAGATAGCAAAGTACAACGTTCGTTTTGGATGGACAAAATTAGTTGAAATAGACAGTTTTTGCATGGTAACACACTCCTGGTAGAACTAGATAGCAAAGTACAAAGTTCGTATCGGATGGACGAAATTAGTTGAAATAGACAGTTTTAGCATGGTAACACATTCCTGTTAGAACTACATAGCAATGTACAAAGTTCGTATCGGATGGACGAAATTAGTTGAAATAGACAGTTTTAGCAAGGTAACACATTCCTGTTAGAACTACATAGCAATGTACATAGTTCGTATCGGATGGACGAAATTAGTTGAAATAGACAGTTTTTGCATGGTAACACATTCCTGTTAGAACTACATAGCAAAGTACAAAGTTCGTATCGGATGGACGAAATTAGTTAAAATAGACAGTTTTTGCATGGTAACATACTCCTGGTAGAACTACATAGCAAAGTACAAAGTTCGTATCTGATGGACAAAATTAGTTGAAATAGACAGTTTTTGCATGGTAACACATTCCTGGTAGAACTAGATAGCAAAGTACAACGTTCGTTTTGGATGGACAAAATTAGTTGAAATAGACAGTTTTTGCATGGTAACACACTCCTGGTAGAACTAGATAGCAAAGTACAAAGTTCGTATCGGATGGACGAAATTAGTTGAAATAGACAGTTTTAGCATGGTAACACATTCCTGTTAGAACTACATAGCAATGTACAAAGTTCGTATCGGATGGACGAAATTAGTTGAAATAGACAGTTTTTGCATGGTAACACACTCCTGGTAGAACTAGATAGCAAAGTACAAAGTTCGTTTCGGATGGACGAAATTAGTTGAAATAGACAGTTTTTGCATGGTAACACATTCCTGTTAGAACTACATAGCAATGTACAAAGTTCGTATCGGATGGACGAAATTAGTTGAAATAGACAGTTTTAGCAAGGTAACACATTCCTGTTAGAACTACATAGCAATGTACATAGTTCGTATCGGATGGACGAAATTAGTTGAAATAGACAGTTTTTGCATGGTAACACATTCCTGTTAGAACTACATAGCAATGTACATAGTTCGTATCGGATGGACGAAATTAGTTGAAATAGACAGTTTTTGCATGGTAACACATTCCTGGTAGAACTACATAGCAAAGTACAAAGTTCGTATCGGATGGACGAAATTAGTTGAAATAGACAGTTTTTGCATGGTAACACACTCCTGGTAGAACTACATAGCAAAGTACAAAGTTCGTATCGGATGGACGAAATTAGTTGAAATAGACAGTTTTAGCATGGTAACACATTCCTGTTAGAACTACATAGCAATGTACATAGTTCGTATCGGATGGACGAAATTAGTTGAAATAGACAGTTTTTGCATGGTAACACATTCCTGTTAGAACTACATAGCAATGTACATAGTTCGTATCGGATGGACGAAATTAGTTGAAATAGACAGTTTTTGCATGGTAACACATTCCTGGTAGAACTACATAGCAAAGTACAAAGTTCGTATCGGATGGACGAAATTAGTTGAAATAGACAGTTTTTGCATGGTAACACACTCCTGGTAGAACTACATAGCAAAGTACAAAGTTCGTATCGGATGGACGAAATTAGTTGAAATAGACAGTTTTTGCATGGTAACACACTCCTGGTAGAACTACATAGCAAAGTACAAAGTTCGTATCGGATGGACGAAATTAGTTGAAATAGACAGTTTTTGCATGGTAACACACTCCTGGTAGAACTACATAGCAAAGTACAAAGTTCGTATCGGATGGACGAAATTAGTTGAAATAGACAGTTTTTGCATGGTAACTCACTCCTGGTAGAACTACATAGCAAAGTACAAAGTTCGTTTTGGATGGACAAAATTAGTTGAAATAGACAGTTTTTGCATGGTAACACATTCCTGGTAGAACTACATAGCAAAGTACAAAGTTCGTATCGGATGGACGAAATTAGTTGAAATAGACAGTTTTTGCATGGTAACACACTTCTGGTAGAACTACATAGCAAAGTACAAAGTTCGTATCGGATGGACGAAATTAGTTGAAATAGACAGTTTTTGCATGGTAACACACTCCTGGTAGAACTACATAGCAAAGTACAAAGTTCGTATCGGACAGACAAAATTAGTTTGTATAGACAGTTTTTGCATGGTAACACACTCCTGTTAGAACTACATAGCAAAGTACAAAGTTCGTATCGGATGGACGAAATTAGTTGAAATAGACAGTTTTTGCATGGTAACACACTCCTGGTAGAACTACATAGCAAAGTACAAAGTTCGTATCGGATGGACGAAATTAGTTGAAATAGACAGTTTTTGCATGGTAACACATTCCTGGTAGAACTACATAGCAAAGTACAAAGTTCGTAGCAGATGGACGAAATTAGTTGAAATAGACAGTTTTTGCATGGTAACACACTCCTGGTAGAACTACATAGCAAAGTACAAAGTTCGTATCGGATGGACGAAATTAGTTGAAATAGACAGTTTTTGCATGGTAACACACTCCTGGTAGAACTACATAGCAAAGTACAAAGTTCGTATCGGATGGACGAAATTAGTTGAAATAGACAGTTTTTGCATGGTAACACATTCCTGTTAGAACTACATAGCAAAGTACAAAGTTCGTATCGGATGGACGAAATTAGTTGAAATAGACAGTTTTTGCATGGTAACACACTCCTGGTAGAACTACATAGCAAAGTACAAAGTTCGTATCGGACAGACAAAATTAGTTGAAATAGACAGTTTTTGCATGGTAACACATTCCTGGTAGAACTACATAGCAAAGTACATAGTTCGTATCGGATGGACGAAATTAGTTGAAATAGACAGTTTTTGAATGGTAACACACTCCTGGTAGAACTACATAGCAAAGTACAAAGTTCGTATCGGATGGACGAAATTAGTTGAAATAGACAGTTTTTGCATGGTAACACATTCCTGGTAGAACTACATAGCAAAGTACAAAGTTCGTATCTGATGGACAAAATTAGTTGAAATAGACAGTTTTTGCATGGTAACTCACTCCTGGTAGAACTAGATAGCAAAGTACAAAGTTCGTGTCGGATGGACAAAATTAGTTGAAATAGACAATTTTTGCATGGTAACACATTCCTGTTAGAACTACATAGCAAAGTACAAAGTTCGTATCTGATGGACAAAATTAGTTGAAATAGACAGTTTTTGCATGGTAACACATTCCTGGTAGAACTAGATAGCAAAGTACAAAGTTCGTATCGGATGGACGAAATTAGTTGAAATAGACAGTTTTTGCATGGTAACACATTCCTGTTAGAACTACATAGCAAAGTACAAAGTTCGTATCGGATGGACGAAATTAGTTGAAATAGACAGTTTTTGCATGGTAACACACTCCTGGTAGAACTACATAGCAAAGTACAAAGTTCGTATCGGACAGACAAAATTAGTTGAAATAGACAGTTTTTGCATGGTAACACATTCCTGGTAGAACTACATAGCAAAGTACAAAGTTCGTATCGGATGGACGAAATTAGTTGAAATAGACAGTTTTTGCATGGTAACACATTCCTGGTAGAACTACATAGCAAAGTACAAAGTTCGTATCGGATGGACGAAATTAGTTGAAATAGACAGTTTTTGCATGGTAACATACTCCTGGTAGAACTACATAGCAAAGTACAAAGTTCGTTTTGGATGGACAAAATTAGTTGAAATAGACAGTTTTTGCATGGTAACATATTCCTGTTAGAACTACATAGCAAAGTACAAAGTTCGTATCGGATGGACGAAATTAGTTGAAATAGACAGTTTTTGCATGGTAACATACTCCTGGTAGAACTACATAGCAAAGTACAAAGTTCGTATCTGATGTACAAAATTAGTTGAAATAGACAGTTTTTGCATGGTAACACATTCCTGGTAGAACTAGATAGCAAAGTACAAAGTTCGTATCGGATGGACGAAATTAGTTGAAATAGACAGTTTTTGCATGGTAACATACTCCTGGTAGAACTACATAGCAAAGTACAAAGTTCGTATCTGATGTACAAAATTAGTTGAAATAGACAGTTTTTGCATGGTAACACATTCCTGGTAGAACTAGATAGCAAAGTACAAAGTTCGTATCGGATGGACAAAATTAGTTGAAATAGACAGTTTTTGCATGGTAACACATTCCTGGTAGAACTAGATAGCAAAGTACAAAGTTCGTATCGGATGGACGAAATTAGTTGAAATAGACAGTTTTTGCATGGTAACATACTCCTGGTAGAACTAGATAGCAAAGTACAAAGTTCGTATCGGATGGACGAAATTAGTTGAAATAGACAGTTTTTGCATGGTAACACATTCCTGGTAGAACTACATAGCAAAATACAAAATTCGTATCTGATGGACAAAATTAGTTGAAATAGACAGTTTTTGCATGGTAACATACTCCTGGTAGAACTAGATAGCAAAGTACAAAGTTCGTATCGGATGGACAAAATTAGTTGAAATAGACAGTTTTTGCATGGTAAGTCACTCCTGGTAGAACTACATAGCAAAGTACAAAGTTCGTATCGGATGGACGAAATTAGTTGAAATAGACAGTTTTTGCATGGTAACATACTCCTGGTAGAACTACATAGCAAAGTACAAAGTTCGTATCTGATGTACAAAATTAGTTGAAATAGACAGTTTTTGCATGGTAACACATTCCTGGTAGAACTAGATAGCAAAGTACAAAGTTCGTATCGGATGGACAAAATTAGTTGAAATAGACAGTTTTTGCATGGTAACACATTCCTGGTAGAACTAGATAGCAAAGTACAAAGTTCGTATCGGATGGACGAAATTAGTTGAAATAGACAGTTTTTGCATGGTAGCATACTCCTGGTAGAACTAGATAGCAAAGTACAAAGTTCGTATCTGATGTACAAAATTAGTTGAAATAGACAGTTTTTGCATGGTAAGTCACTCCTGGTAGAACTACATAGCAAAGTACAAAGTTCATATCTGATGGACAAAATTAGTTGAAATAGACAGTTTTTGCATGGTAACATACTCCTGGTAGAACTAGATAGCAAAGTACAAAGTTCGTATCGGATGGACAAAATTAGTTGAAATAGACAGTTTTTGCATGGTAAGTCACTCCTGGTAGAACTACATAGCAAAGTACAAAGTTCGTATCGGATGGACGAAATTAGTTGAAATAGACAGTTTTTGCATGGTAACATACTCCTGGTAGAACTAGATAGCAAAGTACAAAGTTCGTATCGGATGGACAAAATTAGTTGAAATAGACAGTTTTTGCATGGTAAGTCACTCCTGGTAGAACTACATAGCAAAGTACAAAGTTCATATCTGATGGACAAAATTAGTTGAAATAGACAGTTTTTGCATGGTAACACATTCCTGGTAGAACTACATAGCAAAATACAAAATTCGTATCTGATGGACGAAATTAGTTGAAATAGACAGTTTTTGCATGGTAACATACTCCTGGTAGAACTACATAGCAAAGTACAAAGTTCGTATCTGATGGACGAAATTAGTTGAAATAGACAGTTTTTGCATGGTAACTCACTCCTGGTAGAACTACATAGCAAAGTACAAAGTTCGTGTCGGATGGACGAAATTAGTTGAAATAGACAGTTTTTGCATGGTAACACATTCCTGTTAGAACTACATAGCAAAGTACAAAGTTCGTATCGGATGGACAAAATTAGTTGAAATAGACAGTTTTTGCATGGTAACACACTCCTGGTAGAACTACATAGCAAAGTACAAAGTTCGTATCTGATGGACAAAATTAGTTGAAATAGACAGTTTTTGCATGGTAACACATTCCTGGTAGAACTAGATAGCAAAGTACAAAGTTCGTATCTGATGGACAAAATTAGTTGAAATAGACAGTTTTTGCATGGTAACTCACTCCTGGTAGAACTAGATAGCAAATGACAAAGTTCGTATCGGATGGACAAAATTAGTTGAAATAGACAGTTTTTGCATAGTAACACATTCCTGGTAGAACTACATAGCAAAGTACAAAGTTCGTATCTGATGGACAAAATTAGTTGAAATAGACAGTTTTTGCATGGTAACTCACTCCTGGTAGAACTAGATAGCAAAGTACAAAGTTCGTGTCGGATGGACGAAATTAGTTGAAATAGACAGTTTTTGCATGGTAACACATTCCTGTTAGAACTACATAGCAAAGTACAAAGTTCGTATCGGATGGACAAAATTAGTTGAAATAGACAGTTTTTGCATGGTAACTCACTCCTGGTAGAACTACATAGCAAAGTACAAAGTTCATATCTGATGGACAAAATTAGTTGAAATAGACAGTTTTTGCATAGTAACACATTCCTGGTAGAACTACATAGCAAAGTACAAAGTTCGTATCTGATGGACAAAATTAGTTGAAATAGACAGTTTTTGCATGGTAACTCACTCCTGGTAGAACTAGATAGCAAAGTACAAAGTTCGTGTCGGATGGACAAAATTAGTTGAAATAGACAGTTTTTGCATGGTAACACATTCCTGTTAGAACTACATAGCAAAGTACAAAGTTCGTATCTGATGGACAAAATTAGTTGAAATAGACAGTTTTTGCATGGTAACACATTCCTGGTAGAACTAGATAGCAAAGTACAAAGTTCGTATCGGATGGACGAAATTAGTTGAAATAGACAGTTTTTGCATGGTAACATACTCCTGGTAGAACTACATAGCAAAGTACAAAGTTCGTTTTGGATGGACAAAATTAGTTGAAATAGACAGTTTTTGCATGGTAACACATTCCTGGTAGAACTACATAGCAAAGTACAAAGTTCGTATCGGATGGACGAAATTAGTTAAAATAGACAGTTTTTGCATGGTAACACATTCCTGGTAGAACTACATAGCAAAGTACAAAGTTCGTATCTGATGGACAAAATTAGTTGAAATAGACAGTTTTTGCATGGTAACACATTCCTGGTAGAACTAGATAGCAAAGTACAAAGTTCGTATCTGATGGACAAAATAAGTTGAAATAGACAGTTTTTGCATGGTATCACATTCCTGGTAGAACTACATAGCAAAGTACAAAGTTCGTGTCGGATGGACGAAATTAGTTGAAATAGACAGTTTTTGCATGGTAACACATTCCTGTTAGAACTACATAGCAAAGTACAAAGTTCGTATCGGATGGACAAAATTAGTTGAAATAGACAGTTTGTGCATGGTTACTCACTCCTGGTAGAACTACATAGCAAAGTACAAAGTTCGCATTGGATGGACGAATTTAGTTGAAATAGACAGTTTTTGCATGGTAACACATTCCTGGTAGAACTACATAGCAAAGTACAAAGTTCGTATCGGATGGACAAAATCAGTTGAAATAGACAGTTTTTGCATGGTAACACACTCCTGGTAGAACTACATAGCAAAGTACAAAGTTCGTATCTGATGGACAAAATTAGTTGAAATAGACAGTTTTTGCATGGTAACACACTCCTGGTAGAACTACATAGCAAAGTACAAAGTTCGTATCTGATGGACAAAATTAGTTGAAATAGACAGTTTTTGCATGGTAACACATTCCTGGTAGAACTAGATAGCAAAGTACAAAGTTCGTATCGGATGGACGAAATTAGTTGAAATAGACAGTTTTTGCATGGTAACACATTCCTGTTAGAACTACATAGCAAAGTACAAAGTTCGTATCGGATGGACGAAATTAGTTGAAATAGACAGTTTTTGCATGGTAACATACTCCTGGTAGAACTACATAGCAAAGTACAAAGTTCGTATCTGATGGACAAAATTAGTTGAAATAGACAGTTTTTGCATGGTAACACACTCCTGGTAGAACTAGAAGCAAAGTACAAAGTTCGTTTTGGATGGACAAAATAAGTTTTAATAGACAGTATTTGCATGGTAACACATTCCTGGTAGAACTAGATAGCAAAGTACAAAGTTTGTATCGGATGGACGAAATTAGTTGAAATAGACAGTTTTTGCATGGTAACTCATTCCTGGTAGAACTACATAGCAAAGTACAAAGTTCGTATCGGATGGACGAAATTAGTTGAAACAGACAGTTTTTGCATGGTAACACATTCCTGGTAGAACTAGATAGCAAAGTACAACGTTCGTTTTGGATGGACAAAATTAGTTGAAATAGACAGTTTTTGCATGGTAACACACTCCTGGTAGAACTAGATAGCAAAGTACAAAGTTCGTATCGGATGGACGAAATTAGTTGAAATAGACAGTTTTTGCATGGTAACACATTCCTGTTAGAACTACATAGCAATGTACAAAGTTCGTATCGGATGGACGAAATTAGTTGAAATAGACAGTTTTTGCATGGTAACACACTCCTGGTAGAACTAGATAGCAAAGTACAAAGTTCGTATCGGATGGACGAAATTAGTTGAAATAGACAGTTTTTGCATGGTAACACATTCCTGTTAGAACTACATAGCAATGTACAAAGTTCGTATCGGATGGACGAAATTAGTTGAAATAGACAGTTTTAGCAAGGTAACACATTCCTGTTAGAACTACATAGCAATGTACATAGTTCGTATCGGATGGACGAAATTAGTTGAAATAGACAGTTTTTGCATGGTAACACATTCCTGTTAGAACTACATAGCAATGTACATAGTTCGTATCGGATGGACGAAATTAGTTGAAATAGACAGTTTTTGCATGGTAACACATTCCTGGTAGAACTACATAGCAAAGTACAAAGTTCGTATCGGATGGACGAAATTAGTTGAAATAGACAGTTTTTGCATGGTAACACACTCCTGGTAGAACTACATAGCAAAGTACAAAGTTCGTATCGGATGGACGAAATTAGTTGAAATAGACAGTTTTAGCATGGTAACACATTCCTGTTAGAACTACATAGCAATGTACATAGTTCGTATCGGATGGACGAAATTAGTTGAAATAGACAGTTTTAGCATGGTAACACATTCCTGTTAGAACTACATAGCAATGTACATAGTTCGTATCGGATGGACGAAATTAGTTGAAATAGACAGTTTTAGCATGGTAACACATTCCTGGTAGAACTACATAGCAAAGTACAAAGTTCGTATCGGATGGACGAAATTAGTTGAAATAGACAGTTTTTGCATGGTAACACACTCCTGGTAGAACTACATAGCAAAGTACAAAGTTCGTATCGGATGGACGAAATTAGTTGAAATAGACAGTTTTTGCATGGTAAAACATTCCTGGTAGAACTACATAGCAAAGTACAAAGTTCGTATCGGATGGACGAAATTAGTTGAAATAGACAGTTTTTGCATGGTAACACACTCCTGGTAGAACTACATAGCAAAGTACAAAGTTCGTATCGGATGGACGAAATTAGTTGAAATAGACAGTTTTTGCATGGTAAAACACTCCTGGTAGAA
Organism: Anopheles moucheti; assembly: GCF_943734755.1. NCBI lineage: Eukaryota > Metazoa > Arthropoda > Insecta > Diptera > Culicidae > Anopheles > Anopheles moucheti. The sequence goes on from NC_069140.1 coordinate 60,509,301, forward strand.
CTACATAGTAAAGTACAAAGTTCGTATCGGATGGACAAATTTAGTTGAAATAGACAGTTTTTGCATGGTAACTCACTCCTGGTAGAACTACATAGCAAAGTACAAAGTTCGTTTTGGATGGACAAAATTAGTTGAAATAGACAGTTTTTGCATGGTAACACATTCCTGGTAGAACTACATAGCAAAGTACAAAGTTCGTATCGGATGGACGAAATTAGTTGAAATAGACAGTTTTTGCATGGTAACACACTTCTGGTAGAACTACATAGCAAAGTACAAAGTTCGTATCGGATGGACGAAATTAGTTGAAATAGACAGTTTTTGCATGGTAACACACTCCTGGTAGAACTACATAGCAAAGTACAAAGTTCGTATCGGACAGACAAAATTAGTTTGTATAGACAGTTTTTGCATGGTAACACACTCCTGTTAGAACTACATAGCAAAGTACAAAGTTCGTATCGGATGGACGAAATTAGTTGAAATAGACAGTTTTTGCATGGTAACACATTCCTGGTAGAACTACATAGCAAAGTACAAAGTTCGTATCGGATGGACGAAATTAGTTGAAATAGACAGTTTTTGCATGGTAACACATTCCTGGTAGAACTACATAGCAAAGTACAAAGTTCGTATCGGATGGACAAAATTAGTTGAAATAGACAGTTTTTGCATGGTAACACATTCCTGGTAGAACTACATAGCAAAATACAAAGTTCGTATCGGATGGACAAAATTAGTTGAAATAGACAGTTTTTGCATGGTAACACATTCCTGGTAGAACTACATAGCAAAGTACAAAGTTCGTATCGGATGGACGAAATTAGTTGAAATAGACAGTTTTTGCATGGTAACACATTCCTGGTGGAACTTCATAGCAAAGTACAAAGTTCGTATCGGATGGACGAAATTAGTTGAAATAGACAGTTTTTGCATGGTAACACACTCCTGGTAGAACTACATAGCAAAGTACAAAGTTCGTATCGGATGGACGAAATTCGTTGAAATAGACAGTTTTTGCATGGTAACACACTCCTGGTAGAACTACATAGCAAAGTACAAAGTTCGTATCAGATGGACGAATTTAGTTGAAATAGACAGTTTTTGCATGGTAACACATTCCTGGTAGAACTACATAGCAAAGTACAAAGTTCGTATCGGATGGACGAAATTAGTTGAAATAGACAGTTTTTGCATGGTAACACATTCCTGGTGGAACTTCATAGCAAAGTACAAAGTTCGTATCGGATGGACGAAATTAGTTGAAATAGACAGTTTTTGCATGGTAACTCATTCCTGGTAGAACTACATAGCAAAGTACAAAGTTCGTATCGGATGGACGAAATTAGTTGAAATAGACAGTTTTTGCATGGTAACACATTCCTGGTAGAACTACATAGCAAAGTACAAAGTTTATATCGGATGGACGAAATTAGTTGAAATAGACAGTTTTTGCATGGTAACACACTCCTGGTAGAACTACATAGCAAAGTACAAAGTTCGTATCGGATGGACGAAATTAGTTGAAATAGACAGTTTTTGCATGGTAACACACTCCTGGTAGAACTACATAGCAAAGTACAAAGTTCGTATCGGATGGACGAAATTAGTTGAAATAGACAGTTTTTGCATGGTAACACACTCCTGGTAGAACTACATAGCAAAGTACAAAGTTCGTATCGGATGGACAAAATTAGTTGAAATAGACAGTTTTTGCATGGTAAAACACTCCTGGTAGAACTACATAGCAAAGTACAAAGTTCGTATCGGATGGACAAAATTAGTTGAAATAGACAGTTTTTGCATGGTAACACACTCCTGGTAGAACTACATAGCAAAGTACAAAGTTCGTATCGGATGGACGAAATTAGTTGAAATAGACAGTTTTTGCATGGTAACACATTCCTGGTAGAACTTCATAGCAAAGTACAAAGTTCGTATCGGATGGACGAAATTAGTTGAAATAGACAGTTTTTGCATGGTAACACACTCCTGGTAGAACTACATAGCAAAGTACAAAGTTCGTATCGGATGGACGAAATTAGTTGAAATAGACAGTTTTTGCATGGTAACACATTCCTGGTAGAACTACATAGCAAAGTACAAAGTTCGTTTTGGATGGACAAAATTAGTTGAAATAGACAGTTTTTGCATGGTAACACATTCCTGGTAGAACTACATAGCAAAGTACAAAGTTCGTATCGGATGGACGAAATTAGTTGAAATAGACAGTTTTTGCATGGTAACACACTCCTGGTAGAACTACATAGCAAAGTACAAAGTTCGTATCGGATGGACGAAATTAGTTGAAATAGACAGTTTTTGCATGGTAACACATTCCTGGTAGAACTTCATAGCAAAGTACAAAGTTCGTATCGGATGGACGAAATTAGTTGAAATAGACAGTTTTTGCATGGTAACACACTCCTGGTAGAACTACATAGCAAAGTACAAAGTTCGTATCGGATGGACGAAATTAGTTGAAATAGACAGTTTTTGCATGGTAACACATTCCTGGTAGAACTACATAGCAAAGTACAAAGTTCGTTTTGGATGGACGAAATTAGTTGAAATAGACAGTTTTTGCATGGTAACACATTCCTGGTAGAACTACATAGCAAAGTACAAAGTTCGTATCGGATGGACGAAATTAGTTGAAATAGACAGTTTTTGCATGGTAACACATTCCTGGTAGAACTACATAGCAAAGTACAAAGTTCGTATCGGATGGACGAAATTAGTTGAAATAGACAGTTTTTGCATGGTAACACACTCCTGGTAGAACTACATAGCAAAGTACAAAGTTCGTATCGGATGGACGAAATTAGTTGAAATAGACAGTTTTTGCATGGTAACACACTCCTGGTAGAACTACATAGCAAAGTACAAAGTTCGTATCGGATGGACAAAATTAGTTGAAATAGACAGTTTTTGCATGGTAAAACACTCCTGGTAGAACTACATAGCAAAGTACAAAGTTCGTATCGGATGGACAAAATTAGTTGAAATAGACAGTTTTTGCATGGTAACACACTCCTGGTAGAACTACATAGCAAAGTACAAAGTTCGTATCGGATGGACGAAATTAGTTGAAATAGACAGTTTTTGCATGGTAACACATTCCTGGTAGAACTTCATAGCAAAGTACAAAGTTCGTATCGGATGGACGAAATTAGTTGAAATAGACAGTTTTTGCATGGTAACACACTCCTGGTAGAACTACATAGCAAAGTACAAAGTTCGTATCGGATGGACGAAATTAGTTGAAATAGACAGTTTTTGCATGGTAACTCATTCCTGGTGGAACTTCATAGCAAAGTACAAAGTTCGTATCGGATGGACAAAATTAGTTGAAATAGACAGTTTTTGCATGGTAACACATTCCTGGTAGAACTTCATAGCAAAGTACAAAGTTCGTATCGGATGGACGAAATTAGTTGAAATAGACAGTTTTTGCATGGTAACACATTCCTGGTATAACTACATAGCAAAGTACAAAGTTCGTATCGGATGGACGAAATTAGTTGAAATAGACAATTTTTGCATGGTAACACATTCCTGGTAGAACTACATAGCAAAATACAAAGTTCGTATCGGATGGACGAAATTAGTTGAAATAGACAGTTTTTGCATGGTAACACATTCCTGGTAGAACTACATAGCAAAATACAAAGTTCGTATCGGATGGACGAAATTAGTTGAAATAGACAGTTTTTGCATAGTAACACATTCCTGGTAGAACTACATAGCAAAGTACAAAGTTCGTATCGGATGGACAAAATTAGTTGAAATAGACAGTTTTTGCATGGTAACACATTCCTGGTAGAACTACATAGCAAAATACAAATTTCGTATCAGATGGACGAAATTAGTTGAAATAGACAGTTTTTGCATGGTAACACATTCCTGGTAGAACTACATAGCAAAATACAAAGTTCGTATCGGATGGACGAAATTAGTTGAAATAGACAGTTTTTGCATAGTAACACATTCCTGGTAGCACTACATAGCAAAATACAAAGTTCGTATCGGATGGACAAAATTAGTTGAAATAGACAGTTTTTGCATGGTAACACATTCCTGGTAGAACTACATAGCAAAATACAAAGTTCGTATCGGATGGACGAAATAAGTTGAAATAGACAGTTTTTGCATGGTAACACATTCCTGGTAGAACTACATAGCAAAGTACAAAGTTCGTATCGGATGGACAAAATTGGTTCAAATAAACAGTTTTTGCATGGTAACACATTCCTGGTAGAACTACATAGCAAAATACAAAGTTCGTATCGGATGGACAAAATTAGTTGAAATAGACAGTTTTTGCATGGTAACACATTCCTGGTAGAACTACATAGCAAAATACAAAGTTCGTATCGGATGGACAAAATTAGTCGAAATAGACAGTTTTTGCATGGTAACACATTCCTGGTAGAACTACATAGCAAAATACAAATTTCGTATCAGATGGACGAAATTAGTTGAAATAGACAGTTTTTGCATGGTAACACATTCCTGGTAGAACTACATAGCAAAGTACAAAGTTCGTATCGGATGGACGAAATTAGTTGAAATAGACAGTTTTTGCATGGTAACACACCCCTGGTAGAACTACATAGCAAAGTACAAAGTTCGTATCGGATGGACGAAATTAGTTGAAATAGACAGTTTTTGCATGGTAACACATTCCTGGTAGAACTACATAGCAAAATACAAAGTTCGTATCGGATGGACGAAATTAGTTGAAATAGACAGTTTTTGCATGGTAACACATTCCTGGTAGAACTACATAGCAAAGTAAAAAGTTCGTATCGGATGGACGAAATTAGTTGAAATAGACAGTTTTTGCATGGTAACACATTCCTGGTAGAACTACATAGCAAAGTACAAAGTTCGTATCGGATGGACAAAATTAGTTGAAATAGACAGTTTTTGCATGGTAACACATTCCTGGTAGAACTACATAGCAAAATACAAAGTTCGTATCGGATGGACGAAATTAGTTGAAATAGACAGTTTTTGCATGGTAACACATTCCTGGTAGAACTACATAGCAAAGTACAAAGTTCGTATCGGATGGACAAAATTAGTTGAAATAGACAGTTTTTGCATGGTAACACATTCCTGGTAGAACTACATAGCAAAATACAAAGTTCGTATCGGATGGACAAAATTAGTTGAAATAGACAGTTTTTGCATGGTAACACATTCCTGGTAGAACTACATAGCAAAGTACAAAGTTCGTATCGGATGGACAAAATTAGTTGAAATAGACAGTTTTTGCATGGTAACACATTCCTGGTAGAACTACATAGCAAAGTACAAAGTTCGTATCGGATGGACGAAATTAGTTGAAATAGACAGTTTTTGCATGGTAACACATTCCTGGTAGAACTACATAACAAAGTACAAAGTTCGTATCGGATGGACAAAATTAGTTGAAATAGACAGTTTTTGCATGGTAACACATTCCTGGTAGAACTACATAGCAAAATACAAAGTTCGTATCGGATGGACAAAATTAGTTGAAATAGACAGTTTTTGCATGGTAACACATTCCTGGTAGAACTACATAGCAAAATACAAAGTTCGTATCGGATGGACAAAATTAGTTGAAATAGACAGTTTTTGCATGGTAACACATTCCTGGTAGAACTACATAGCAAAGTACAAAGTTCGTATCGGATGGACAAAATTAGTTGAAATAGACAGTTTTTGCATGGTAACACATTCCTGGTAGAACTACATAGCAAAATACAAAGTTCGTATCGGATGGACGAAATTAGTTGAAATAGACAGTTTTTGCATGGTAACACATTCCTGGTAGAACTACATAGCAAAGTACAAAGTTCGTATCGGATGGACGAAATTAGTTGAAATAGACAGTTTTTGCATGGTAACACATTCCTGGTATAACTACATAGCAAAGTACAAAATTCGTATCGGATGGACGAAATTAGTTGAAATAGACAGTTTTTGCATGGTAACACACTCCTGGTAGAACTACATAGCAAAGTGCAAAGTTCGTATCGGATGGACGAAATTAGTTGAAATAGACAGTTTTTGCATGGTAACACATTCCTGGTAGAACTACATACCAAAATACAAAGTTCGTATCGGATGGACGAAATTAGTTGAAATAGACAGTTTTTGCATGGTAACACATTCCTGGTAGAACTACATAGCAAAGTACAAAGTTCGTATCGGATGGACGAATTTAGTTGAAATAGACAGTTTTTGCATGGTAACACATTCCTGGTAGAACTACATAGCAAAGTACAAAGTTCGTATCGGATGGACAAAATTAGTTGAAATAGACAGTTTTTGCATGGTAACACATTCCTGGTAGAACTTCATAGCAAAGTACAAAGTTCGTATCGGATGGACAAAATTAGTTGAAATAGACAGTTTTTGCATGGTAACACATTCCTGGTATAACTACATAGCAAAGTACAAAGTTCGTATCGGATGGACGAAATTAGTTGAAATAGGCAGTTTTTGCATGGTAACACATTCCTGGTAGAACTACATAGCAAAGTACAAAGTTCGTATCGGATGGACGAAATTAGTTGAAATAGACAGTTTTTGCATGGTAACACATTCCTGGTAGAACTACATAGCAAAGTACAAAGTTCGTATCGGATGGACGAAATTAGTTGAAATAGACAGTTTTTGCATGGTAACACATTCCTGGTAGAACTACATAGCAAAGTACAAAGTTCGTATCAAATGGACGAAATTAGTTAAAATAGACAGTTTTTGCATGGTAACACATTCCTGGTAGAACTACATAGCAAAGTACAAAGTTCGTATCGGATGGACGAAATTAGTTGAAATAGACAGTTTTTGCATGGTAACACATTCCTGGTAGAACTACATAGCAAAGTACAAAGTTCGTATCGGATGGACGAAATTAGTTGAAATAGACAGTTTTTGCATGGTAACACATTCCTGGTAGAACTACATAGCAAAGTACAAAGTTCGTATCGGATGGACGAAATTAGTTGAAATAGACAGTTTATGCATGGTAACACATTCCTGGTGGAACTTCATAGCAAAGTACAAAGTTCGTATCGGATGGACGAAATTAGTTGAAATAGACAGTTTTTGCATGGTAACTCACTCCTGGTAGAACTACATAGCAAAGTACAAAGTTCGTATCGGATGGACGAAATTAGTTGAAATAGACAGTTTTTGCATGGTAACACATTCCTGGTAGAACTACATAGCAAAGTACAAAGTTCGTATCGGATGGACAAAATTAGTTGAAATAGACAGTTTTTGCATGGTAACACATTCCTGGTAGAACTACATAGCAAAGTACAAAGTTCGTATCGGATGGACGAAATTAGTTGAAATAGACAGTTTTTGCATGGTAACACATTCCTGGTAGAACTACATAGAAAAGTACAAAGTTCGTATCGGATGGACGAAATTAGTTGAAATAGACAGTTTTTGCATGGTAACACATTCCTGGTAGAACTACATAGCAAAGTACAAAGTTCGTATCGGATGGACAAAATTAGTTGAAATAGACAGGTTTTGCATGGTAACACACTCCTGGTAGAACTACATAGCAAAGTCCAAAGTTCGTATCGGATGTACAAAATTAGTTGAAATAGACAGTTTTTGCATGGTAACACATTCCTGGTAGAACTGCATAGTAAAGTACAAAGTTCGTATCGGATGGACGAAATTAGTTGAAATAGACAGTTTTTGCATGGTAACACATTCCTGGTAGAACTACATGGCAAAGTACAAAGTTCATATCGGATGGACGAAATTAGTTGAAATAGACAGTTTTTGCATGGTAACACATTCCTGGTAGAACTGCATAGTAAAGTACAAAGTTCGTATCGGATGGACAAAATTAGTTGAAATAGACAGTTTTTGCATGGTAACTCATTCCTGGTAGAACTACATAGCAAAGTACAAAGTTCGTATCGGATGGACGAAATTAGTTGAAATAGACAGTTTTTGCATGGTAACTCACTCCTGGTAGAACTACATAGCAAAGTACAAAGTTCGTATCGGATGGACGAAATTAGTTGAAATAGACAGTTTTTGCATGATAACTCACTCCTGGTAGAACTACATAGCAAAGAACAAAGTTCGTATCGGATGGACGAAATTAGTTGAAATAGACAGTTTTTGCATGGTAACACACTCCTGGTAGAACTACATAGCAAAGTACAAAGTTCGTATCGGATGGACGAAATTAGTTGAAATAGACAGTTTTTGCATGGTAACTCACTCCTGGTAGAACTACATAGCAAAGAACAAAGTTCGTATCGGATGGACGAAATTAGTTGAAATAGACAGTTTTTGCATGGTAACACATTCCTGGTAGAACTGCATAGTAAAGTACAAAGTTCGTATCGGATGGACGAAATTAGTTGAAATAGACAGTTTTTGCATGGTAACACACTCCTGGTAGAACTACATAGCAAAGTACAAAGTTCGTATCGGATGGACGAAATTAGTTGAAATAGACAGTTTTTGCATGGTAACACATTCCTGGTAGAACTACATAGCAAAGTCCAAAGTTCGTTTTGGATGGACGAAATTAGTTGAAATAGACAGTTTTTGCATGGTAACACATTCCTGTTAGAACTACATAGCAAAGTACAAAGTTCGTATCGGATGGACGAAATTAGTTGAAATAGACAGTTTTTGCATGGTAACACATTCCTGGTAGAACTACATAGCAAAGTACAAAGTTCGTATCGGATGGACGAATTAAGTTGAAATAGACAGTTTTTGCATGATAACTCACTCCTGGTAGAACTACATAGCAAAGTACAAAGTTCGAATCGGATGGACGAAATTAGTTGAAATAGACAGTTTTTGCATGGTAACTCACTCCTGGTAGAACTACATAGCAAAGAACAAAGTTCGTATCGGATGGACGAAATTAGTTGAAATAGACAGTTTTTGCATGGTAACACATTCCTGGTAGAACTACATAGCAAAGTACAAAGTTCGTATCGGATGGACGAAATTAGTTTAAATAGACAGTTTTTGCATGGTAACACACTCCTGGTAGAACTACATAGCAAAGTCCAAAGTTCGTTTTGGATGGACGAAATTAGTTGAAATAGACAGTTTTTGCATGGTAACAAATTCCTGTTAGAACTACATAGCAAAGTACAAAGTTCGTATCGGATGGACAAAATTAGTTGAAATAGACAGTTTTTGCATGGTAACTCATTCCTGGTAGAACTACATAGCAAAGTACAAAGTTCGTATCGGATGGACGAATTAAGTTGAAATAGACAGTTTTTGCATGATAACTCACTCCTGGTAGAACTACATAGCAAAGTACAAAGTTCGAATCGGATGGACGAAATTAGTTGAAATAGACAGTTTTTGCATGGTAACTCACTCCTGGTAGAACTACATAGCAAAGAACAAAGTTCGTATCGGATGGACGAAATTAGTTGAAATAGACAGTTTTTGCATGGTAACACATTCCTGTTAGAACTACATAGCAAAGTACAAAGTTCGTATCGGATGGACGAAATAAGTTGAAATAGACAGTTTTTGCATGGTAACACATTCCTGGTAGAACTACATAGCAAAGTACAAAGTTCGTATCGGATGGACGAAATTAGTTGAAATAGACAGTTTTTGCATGGTAACAAATTCCTGTTAGAACTACATAGCAAAGTACAAAGTTCGTATCGGATGGACAAAATTAGTTGAAATAGACAGTTTTTGCATGGTAACTCATTCCTGGTAGAACTACATAGCAAAGTACAAAGTTCGTATCGGATGGACGAAATTAGTTGAAATAGACAGTTTTTGCATGGTAACTCACTCCTGGTAGAACTACATAGCAAAGTACAAAGTTCGTATCGGATGGACGAAATTAGTTGAAATAGACAGTTTTTGCATGATAACTCACTCCTGGTAGAACTACATAGCAAAGAACAAAGTTCGAATCGGATGGACGAAATTAGTTGAAATAGACAGTTTTTGCATGGTAACACACTCCTGGTAGAACTACATAGCAAAGTACAAAGTTCGTATCGGATGGACGAAATTAGTTGAAATAGACAGTTTTTGCATGGTAACTCACTCCTGGTAGAACTACATAGCAAAGAACAAAGTTCGTATCGGATGGACGAAATTAGTTGAAATAGACAGTTTTTGCATGGTAACACATTCCTGGTAGAACTGCATAGTAAAGTACAAAGTTCGTATCGGATGGACGAAATTAGTTGAAATAGACAGTTTTTGCATGGTAACACACTCCTGGTAGAACTACATAGCAAAGTACAAAGTTCGTATCGGATGGACGAAATTAGTTGAAATAGACAGTTTTTGCATGGTAACACATTCCTGGTAGAACTACATAGCAAAGTCCAAAGTTCGTTTTGGATGGACGAAATTAGTTGAAATAGACAGTTTTTGCATGGTAACACATTCCTGTTAGAACTACATAGCAAAGTACAAAGTTCGTATCGGATGGACGAAATTAGTTGAAATAGACAGTTTTTGCATGGTAACACATTCCTGGTAGAACTACATAGCAAAGTACAAAGTTCGTATCGGATGGACGAAATTAGTTGAAATAGACAGTTTTTGCATGGTAACACACTCCTGGTAGAACTACATAGCAAAGTACAAAGTTCGAATCGGATGGACGAAATTAGTTGAAATAGACAGTTTTTGCATGGTAACTCACTCCTGGTAGAACTACATAGCAAAGAACAAAGTTCGTATCGGATGGACGAAATTAGTTGAAATAGACAGTTTTTGCATGGTAACACACTCCTGGTAGAACTACATAGCAAAGTCCAAAGTTCGTTTTGGATGGACGAAATTAGTTGAAATAGACAGTTTTTGCATGGTAACACACTCCTGGTAGAACTACATAGCAAAGTCCAAAGTTCGTATCGGATGGACGAAATTAGTTGAAATAGACAGTTTTTGCATGGTAACACACTCCTGGTAGAACTACATAGCAAAGTCCAAAGTTCGTTTTGGATGGACGAAATTAGTTGAAATAGACAGTTTTTGCATGGTAACACACTCCTGGTAGAACTACATAGCAAAGTCCAAAGTTCGTATCGGATGGACGAAATTAGTTGAAATAGACAGTTTTTGCATGGTAACACACTCCTGGTAGAACTACATAGCAAAGTCCAAAGTTCGTTTTGGATGGACGAAATTAGTTGAAATAGACAGTTTTTGCATGGTAACACACTCCTGGTAGAACTACATAGCAAAGTCCAAAGTTCGTATCGGATGGACGAAATTAGTTGAAATAGACAGTTTTTGCATGGTAACACACTCCTGGTAGAACTACATAGCAAAGTCCAAAGTTCGTATCGGATGGACGAAATTAGTTTAAATAGACAGTTTTTGCATGGTAACACACTCCTGGTAGAACTACATAGCAAAGTCCAAAGTTCGTTTTGGATGGACGAAATTAGTTGAAATAGACAGTTTTTGCATGGTAACACACTCCTGGTAGAACTACATAGCAAAGTCCAAAGTTCGTATCGGATGGACGAAATTAGTTGAAATAGACAGTTTTTGCATGGTAACACATTCCTGGTAGAACTACATAGCAAAGTACAAAGTTCGTATCGGATGGACAAAATTAGTTGAAATAGACAGTTTTTGCATGGTAACACACTCCTGGTAGAACTACATAGCAAAGTACAAAGTTCGTATCGGATGGACGAAATTAGTTGAAATAGACAGTTTTTGCATGGTAACACACTCCTGGTAGAACTACATAGCAAAGTCCAAAGTTCGTTTTGGATGGACGAAATTAGTTGAAATAGACAGTTTTTGCATGGTAACACACTCCTGGTAGAACTACATAGCAAAGTACAAAGTTCGTATCGGATGGACGAAATTAGTTGAAATAGACAGTTTTTGCATGGTAACAAATTCCTGTTAGAACTACATAGCAAAGTACAAAGTTCGTATCGGATGGACGAAATAAGTTGAAATAGACAGTTTTTGCATGGTAACACATTCCTGGTAGAACTACATAGCAAAGTACAAAGTTCGTATCGGATGGACAAAATTAGTTGAAATAGACAGTTTTTGCATGGTAACACACTCCTGGTAGAACTACATAGCAAAGTACAAAGTTCGTATCTGATGGACGAAATTAGTTGAAATAGACAGTTTTTGCATGGTAACACATTCCTGGTAGAACTACATAGCAAAGTCCAAAGTTCGTTTTGGATGGACGAAATTAGTTGAAATAGACAGTTTTTGCATGGTAACACATTCCTGTTAGAACTACATAGCAAAGTACAAAGTTCGTATCGGATGGACGAAATTAGTTGAAATAGACAGTTTTTGCATGGTAACACATTCCTGGTAGAACTACATAGCAAAGTACAAAGTTCGTATCGGATGGACGAAATTAGTTGAAATAGACAGTTTTTGCATGGTAACACACTCCTGGTAGAACTACATAGCAAAGTCCAAAGTTCGTTTTGGATGGACGAAATTAGTTGAAATAGACAGTTTTTGCATGGTAACACACTCCTGGTAGAACTACATAGCAAAGTACAAAGTTCGTATCGGATGGACGAAATTAGTTGAAATAGACAGTTTTTGCATGGTAACACATTCCTGTTAGAACTACATAGCAAAGTACAAAGTTCGTATCGGATGGACGAAATTAGTTGAAATAGACAGTTTTTGCATGGTAACACACTCCTGGTAGAACTACATAGCAAAGTCCAAAGTTCGTTTTGGATGGACGAAATTAGTTGAAATAGACAGTTTTTGCATGGTAACACACTCCTGGTAGAACTACATAGCAAAGTCCAAAGTTCGTATCGGATGGACGAAATTAGTTGAAATAGACAGTTTTTGCATGGTAACACATTCCTGTTAGAACTACATAGCAAAGTACAAAGTTCGTATCGGATGGACGATATTAGTTGAAATAGACAGTTTTTGCATGGTAACACATTCCTGGTAGAACTACATAGCAAAGTACAAAGTTCGTATCGGATGGACGAAATTAGTTGAAATAGACAGTTTTTGCATGGTAACACATTCCTGTTAGAACTAAATAGCAAAGTACAAAGTTCGTATCGGATGGACGAAATTAGTTGAAATAGACAGTTTTTGCATGGTAACACATTCCTGTTAGAACTACATAGCAAAGTACAAAGTTCGTTTTGGATGGACGAAATTAGTTGAAATAGCCAGTTTTTGCATGGTAACACATTCCTGGTAGAACTACAATAGCAAAGTACAAAGTTCGTATCGGATGGACGAAATTAGTTGAAATAGACAGTTTTTGCATGGTAACACACTCCTGGTAGAACTACATAGCAAAGTACAAAGTTCGTATCGGATGGACGAAATTAGTTGAAATAGACAGTTTTTGCATGGTAACACACTCCTGGTAGAACTACATAGCAAAGTCCAAAGTTCGTTTTGGATGGACGAAATTAGTTGAAATAGACAGTTTTTGCATGGTAACACACTCCTGGTAGAACTACATAGCAAAGTACAAAGTTCGTATCGGATGGACGAAATTAGTTGAAATAGACAGTTTTTGCATGGTAACACACTCCTGGTAGAACTACATAGCAAAGTCCAAAGTTCGTTTTGGATGGACGAAATTAGTTGAAATAGACAGTTTTTGCATGGTAACACACTCCTGGTAGAACTACATAGCAAAGTACAAAGTTCGTTTTGGATGGACGAAATTAGTTGAAATAGACAGTTTTTGCATGGTAACACACTCCTGGTAGAACTACATAGCAAAGTACAATGTTCGTATCGGATGGACGAAATTAGTTGAAATAGACAGTTTTTGCATGGTAACACACTCCTGGTAGAACTACATAGCAAAGTACAAAGTTCGTATCGGAAAGACAAAATTAGTTGAAATAGACAGTTTTTGCATGGTAACACACTCCTGGTAGAACTACATAGCAAAGTACAAAGTTCGTATCGGATGGACGAAATTAGTTGAAATAGACAGTTTTTGCATGGTAACACACTCCTGGTAGAACTACATAGCAAAGTACAAAGTTCGTATCGGATGGACGAAATTAGTTGAAATAGACAGTTTTTGCATGGTAACACATTCCTGGTAGAACTACATAGCAAAGTACAAAGTTCGTATCGGATGGACGAAATTAGTTGAAATAGACAGTTTTTGCATGGTAACACATTCCTGGTAGAACTACATAGCAAAGTACAAAGTTCGTATCGGATGGACGAAATTAGTTGAAATAGACAGTTTTTGCATGGTAACACATTCCTGGTAGAACTACATAGCAAAGTACAAAGTTCGTATCGGATGGACGAAATTAGTTGAAATAGACAGTTTTTGCATGGTAACACATTCCTGGTAGAACTACATAGCAAAGTACAAAGTTCGTATCGGATGGACGAAATTAGTTGAAATAGACAGTTTTTGCATGGTAACACATTCCTGGTAGAACTACATAGCAAAGTACAAAGTTCGTATCGGATGGACGAAATTAGTTGAAATAGACAGTTTTTGCATGGTAACACATTCCTGGTAGAACTACATAGCAAAGTACAAAGTTCGTATCGGATGGACGAAATTAGTTGAAATAGACAGTTTTTGCATGGTAACACATTCCTGGTAGAACTACATAGCAAAGTACAAAGTTCGTATCGGATGGACGAAATTAGTTGAAATAGACAGTTTTTGCATGGTAACACACTCCTGGTAGAACTACATAGCAAAGTACAAAGTTCGTATCGGATGGACGAAATTAGTTGAAATAGACAGTTTTTGCATGGTAACACATTCCTGGTAGAACTACATAGCAAAGTACAAAGTTCGTATCGGATGGACGAAATTAGTTGAAATAGACAGTTTTTGCATGGTAACACACTCCTGGTAGAACTACATAGCAAAGTACAAAGTTCGTATCAGATGGACGATTTTAGTTGAAATAGACAGTTTTTGCATGGTAACACATTCCTGGTAGAACTACATAGCAAAGTACAAAGTTCGTATCGGATGGACGAAATTAGTTGAAATAGACAGTTTTTGCATGGTAACACATTCCTGGTAGAACTACATAGCAAAGTACAAAGTTCGTATCGGATGGACGAAATTAGTTGAAATAGACAGTTTTTGCATGGTAACACACTCCTGGTAGAACTACATAGCAAAGTGCAAAGTTCGTATCGGATGGACGAAATTAGTTGAAATAGACAGTTTTTGCATGGTAACACACTCCTGGTAGAACTACATAGCAAAGTACAAAGTTCGTATCGGATGGACGAAATTAGTTGAAATAGACAGTTTTTGCATGGTAACACATTCCTGGTGGAACTTCATAGCAAAGTACAAAGTTCGTATCGGATGGACAAAATTAGTTGAAATAGACAGTTTTTGCATGGTAACACATTCCTGGTAGAACTACATAGCAAAGTACAAAGTTCGTATCGGATGGACGAATTTAGTTGAAATAGACAGTTTTTGCATGGTAACACATTCCTGGTAGAACTACATAGCAAAGTACAAAGTTCGTATCGGATGGACTACATAGCAAACTACATATACGCATACACACTACATATACGCGTTACGCTTCCTACTAGTACGGTTGTGTCTCTCTACACTGCGTTTTTACGATCGATTTTCCCAGTGCTTTAAGCAGGTTTTGTGTAAAGCGTTATTCCAAATCATCGTGCGTTCCTCGCTTAAGCCCGAAGTCTGTCTAAAACGGCCTAAGTCGTGCTGTATCATCATTAATTTCTACATCGGTGATTTGTTTGCACTTCCCACTACAAAGTGCTAAACGTTGGCAATGGCTCCTCAGTGCAAATCCTGTGCTAAACCGATCACTGAAGATATAGAAGTTTACGTCTGTGGTGGTGTCTGCAAGGGATTGTTTCACTACCCATGCACGGGTCTACAGAGCCTCACTGTCAAGGAGCTTTCACGCCCAAATACACAGCTGTCTTGGTCCTGTTCATCATGCTCCGATATGAAACGTAATGGAACCGATCTCGCTTTCTTACTCAACGAGTTAAAATCGTTTGTGATGGACGAATTCAACAAGCGTTTGGAAACCGTCACTGCTTTGAAGGATTCGATGATGTGTGAGTTTGATAGTCGCATATCGTTGGCACTGGATTCGTTCAAGAAGGATGTCAACATCGCTGGATCCCACACTCACATGACACCGGTGCTCAACACTATCATCCATCCGTCGAATGCCGCTACTTACACCACCGATACACCTCGTCACGCACACTCGGCGCTAACGCAAGGCTACAACGCGCTTACTAACGCACCGAAACGCAGACTTGTCGATCGCTCCCCGCCGACTGATTCATCATCCGCCCCACTTCTTCACGGGACCGCTTCCACATCCAGCCTCGATTCTGTTATAAAAACGGTTCCCCTTGAGGAGCCCAGAACCTGGATTTATCTCACCCGAATCGCCCCTGAGGTCACCACAGAGGAGGTGACCGAAATGGTTATAAAGCTGATTGGAACCGAATCGGTCATCGTACATAAACTCATTGCTCGCGATCGTGATACGTCAACACTCTCCTTCATCTCATTCAAAGCAGGGGTTCCCGCTTCATTCCGGGACACCGCATTGTCAACAGAAACGTGGCCTAATGGTATCGTTTTTCGCGAATTCATCGATAACCGGACCCGCGCACAAAACGTCTGGCGACCAGCTCGGACCAATAATATTGATCCGGTAACTGTTCCTGTGGCACTTAGCACTCAGGTCTGCACCGATTCAGCGGATGCTCAGCTACCTCAACTCGAAGCGAACCGGCCCAGATCAGCCAGCCCTTTTGCGCTGCCTATACAAACGTTCAACCAGTAACCAGGTCAACAACCTCCTCCTCACGCATAATAATGAACACGTCACTTAATATTTACTATCAGAACACACGAGGCCTGCGCACGAAATCATCAGCACTGCGCGTAGCCACGGCCGATACTGATTTCGATGTGCTTTTGTTTACCGAAACCTGGCTCGATGGGTCGATCCCATCATCGCTTTTGTTCGATGACAACTATTTAGTAGTTCGCTGTGACCGCAATACTAACAATAGTTGCTACGCCCGTGGTGGTGGTGTACTCATCGCTTGTGCCTCATCATTATCCGCTCGTGTATGGCCTGTCACAGTCTCTCTCGAATTCGTCCTGGTATCGATACAGCTCTCACACTCAAAGCTCTTCATTGGCTGCATATACATCCCGCCAAACCGTTCAACCAATGAGGAAACTTTATCTCTTCTGACGGAGGAACTCATCAGAGCCAGCGAAAGATGTAACAACAATGACATGCTGCTTATCTTCGGAGATTTTAATCTTTCATCTTTATCGTGGCTACCACAAAGCTTCTCCACACCTCTCAGCACTACATCTTTCACGTACTATCAGACCAATTCATCATCGCAATCGATCAACGGGTTCCTCGATGGGCTTGCAGCGAATGATTTGTTCCAATTAAGTGGAATATGCAATATTTATAATCGTCAACTGGACTTAATAATTGCAATCCAACAGTCAGCGGAAGGCTGTTCCGTTATACTTCCTTCCAATGATCCGCTATTGCCGTTGGACAACCATCACCCGGCACTCGAGCTGTCTATATCCATACGTCCACCAGATTCATTGCCGCTGCGTGATTTCTCTCGTGAAACTAGTTTAAGATTTAATTTTAAGAAACTCGATGTGTATAAATTCCGTTCCTTTTTGTCTTCCGCAAATTGGAGTCCTTTCCACGATGCCTCTTCTCTGGATGACGCCCTTTCCACGTTTAATTCCATCATCACCTCATCCTTTCCCTACTGTTGTCCCATTATTAAGCCCCAACGTCATCCCCCATGGTCCGATAGAACTTGGCATTCCCTAAAAAGAGACCGAAAACGCGCTCTCCGCATTTTCCGTATTTCACGATTAGATCTCGATAAACGTATATTCAAATACGCTTCTACGGCATTTCGGATCTACAACAGAGCTCAGTACGGATCATTTATCGCCCGACTTCAGTCGCGTCTCTCTAGATATCCTGCTTCCATTTGGTCTTTTGTCAATTCCCGTCGTAAATCATCTTCTATCCCTCCTTCCATGTCCTTTGGACAATCCACTGCCTCATGTCCCGCTGATATATGTTCCCTGTTTGCAAACCATTTTTCGAGTGTCTACGCCGACCCCACTGTTGCCTCAGGTGCCGATTTGTCTGATGCGATCTCCGGTGCTCCGGCGGATATCATTGACATGTGCTTTATTGACTGCAATGGGGAGATCATATCTTCCGCGCTTAAACATATGAAATCGTCGAATGCGCCTGGTCCCGATGGAGTACCAATGTCTGTTCTTAAGTGTTGTAGTCAAGTCTTGATGCCCTTCTTAATGTCACTCTTCACGTGGTCAATCCGCGAGTCCTGTTTACCGTCCCTTTGGAAATCTTGTTGGTTGGTTCCCATTTTTAAAAAGGGTGACAGGACTCAAGTTACCAACTATAGAGGAATCTCCAAACAGTGTGCAATGTCTAAAGTCCTCGAGTTCATCGTTAATTCCCAACTGACCCCATGTGCTCGTAGTTATATGTCTCAAAATCAACACGGTTTCATGTCTAGAAGATCCGTTGTAACTAACCTGATGTCATTCGTTCCTCTTTTGTTTGAAAATATAGACGCTAAACGCCAAATCGATGTCATATATACAGATTTTAAGGCCGCGTTTGATCGTGTACCGCACAAAATTCTTATTAGTAAACTAAAAAAAATTGGCATCGGTGATCCACTTCTCGGATGGCTTGAATCTTTCCTTTCCGGGCGCTCATGTTGCGTCCAGCTTGGTGCTCATACCTCGAATCCTTTCCCATGTCCTTCTGGTGTGCCGCAAGGCAGTGTCCTAAGCCCTTTGTTGTTTTCTTTGTTTGTGAATGACCTCTATTCTGTTCTCCCTGCTGATTGTTTCCTCTTGTTTGCCGATGACCTTAAGTTGTTCCTACCTATTTCCTCCTCCATGGACTGTATATCGCTTCAATGTTACTTAAACTTATTTTCAAATTGGTGCTCTGTAAATGGCTTAACTTTATGTCTCCCTAAATGTAGTATTGTTTCATTTTGCCGCTCCTCCCAACCCATTAGTTCCATATATCATCTTATGGGTACTCCATTGGATCGGGTTTCATCTGTTAAAGACCTGGGTGTGTGGCTTGACCACAGGCTTAACTTTACTTTGCATTTCGACAAAGTAATCAGTAAGGCATATAGCTCCTTAGGTCTCCTTCGCCGCATTGGATCAGACTTTTCGGATCCTGTATGCTTGAAAACTCTGTATTGTAGTCTCGTCAGACCAATACTCGAGTTTGCCAGCATAGTGTGGTCGCCTTCCTCTCCTTCTTCCATCCTCAGATTCGAAAGAGTGCAAAAATCGTTTACACGCTTTGCATTCCGTAGAATTTTTGGCTCTGGTTTCCAGCTCCCTCCCTATCCTGAGCGTTGTAAGTTTCTTGGGCTTGAGTCCTTAGAAAATAGACGAACTCACGCTCAAGCCACGTTCATAGCCTCAATTCTCCTTCATGAAGTTGATGTCCCTGGTATCTTATCGTCTATGAGTTTATATGTTCCATCTCGTCGTCTCCGTTCCCGTCCTCCCCTTGCTATAGCGAAACGGCGTACTGAATTCGGAGCGAGTGATCCTCTTTTAACATGTATTCGTCTTTTCAATGGGTTTGCCACTTTCTTCGACTACGGTTCTCCTCTTTCTGTTTACCGAAACCATCTTCGGACTCATATTTCCTCTTTGTAACCATTTTCCTTTCCCATCCTGTCTAACGTTTGGTTTCTCCTTTTCCCCCTCCCCTTAATTCTAATTTAATTCTAAGCTTTTTTTTGTATATCCTTAAGGAAAACAGAAAAAAAAAATAAATTACAATAAATAAATTACAAATTACAAATATATAAAAAAGTCCAAAGTTCGTATCGGATGGACAAAATTAGTTGAAATAGACAGTTTTTGCATGGTAACACATTCCTGGTAGAACTACATAGCAAAGTACAAAGTTCGTATCGGATGGACGAAATTAGTTGAAATAGACAGTTTTTGCATGGTAACACATTCCTGGTAGAACTACATAGCAAAGTACAAAGTTCGTATCGGATGGACGAAATTAGTTGAAATAGACAGTTTTTGCATGGTAACACATTCCTGGTAGAACTACATAGCAAAGTACAAAGTTCGTATCGGATGGACGAAATTAGTTGAAATAGACAGTTTTTGCATGGTAACTCACTCCTGGTAGAACTGCATAGTAAAGTACAAAGTTCATATCGGATGGACGAAATTAGTTGAAATAGACAGTTTTTGCATGGTAACTCATTCCTGGTAGAACTACATAGCAAAGTACAAAGTTCGTATCGGATGGACAAAATTAGTTGAAATAGACAGTTTTTGCATGGTAACACATTCCTGGTAGAACTACATAGCAAAGTCCAAAGTTCGTATCGGATGGACGAAATTAGTTGAAATAGACAGTTTTTGCATGGTAACTCACTCCTGGTAGAACTGCATAGTAAAGTACAAAGTTCGTATCGGATGGACGAAATTAGTTGAAATAGACAGTTTTTGCATGGTAACTCATTCCTGGTAGAACTACATAGCAAAGTACAAAGTTCGTATCGGATGGACGAAATTAGTTGAAATAGACAGTTTTTGCATGGTAACTCACTCCTGGTAGAACTACATAGCAAAGTACAAAGTTCGTATCGGATGGACGAAATTAGTTGAAATAGACAGTTTTTGCATGGTAACACATTCCTGGTAGAACTACATAGCAAAGTACAAAGTTCGTATCGGATGGACGAAATTAGTTGAAATAGACAGTTTTTGCATGGTAACTCACTCCTGGTAGAACTACATAGCAAAGTCCAAAGTTCGTATCGGATGGACAAAATTAGTTGAAATAGACAGTTTTTGCATGGTAACACACTCCTGGTAGAACTGCATAGTAAAGTACAAAGTTCGTATCGGATGGACAAAATTAGTTGAAATAGACAGTTTTTGCATGGTAACACATTCCTGGTAGAACTACATAGCAAAGTACAAAGTTCGTATCGGATGGACGAAATTAGTTGAAATAGACAGTTTATGCATGGTAACACATTCCTGGTGGAACTTCATAGCAAAGTACAAAGTTCGTATCGGATGGACGAAATTAGTTGAAATAGACAGTTTTTGCATGGTAACACACTCCTGGTAGAACTGCATAGTAAAGTACAAAGTTCGTATCGGATGGACAAAATTAGTTGAAATAGACAGTTTTTGCATGGTAACACATTCCTGGTAGAACTACATAGCAAAGTACAAAGTTCGTATCGGATGGACGAAATTAGTTGAAATAGACAGTTTTTGCATGGTAACTCATTCCTGGTAGAACTACATAGCAAAGTCCAAAGTTCGTATCGGATGGACAAAATTAGTTGAAATAGACAGTTTTTGCATGGTAACTCACTCCTGGTAGAACTACATAGCAAAGTACAAAGTTCGTATCGGATGGACGAAATTAGTTGAAATAGACAGTTTTTGCATGGTAACTCACTCCTGGTAGAACTGCATAGTAAAGTACAAAGTTCGTATCGGATGGACAAAATTAGTTGAAATAGACAGTTTTTGCATGGTAACACATTCCTGGTAGAACTACATAGCAAAATACAAAGTTCGTATCGGATGGACAAAATTAGTTGAAATAGACAGTTTTTGCATGGTAACACATTCCTGGTAGAACTACATAGCAAAGTACAAAGTTCGTATCGGATGGACAAAATTAGTTGAAATAGACAGTTTTTGCATGGTAACACATTCCTGGTAGAACTACATAGCAAAATACAAAGTTCGTATCGGATGGACGAAATTAGTTGAAATAGACAGTTTTTGCATGGTAACACATTCCTGGTAGAACTACATAGCAAAATACAAAGTTCGTATCGGATGGACAAAATTAGTTGAAATAGACAGTTTTTGCATAGTAACACATTCCTGGTAGAACTACATAGCAAAGTACAAAGTTCGTATCGGATGGACAAAATTAGTTGAAATAGACAGTTTTTGCATGGTAACACATTCCTGGTATAACTACATAGCAAAATACAAAGTTCGTATCGGATGGACAAAATTAGTTGAAATAGACAGTTTTTGCATGGTAACACATTCCTGGTAGAACTACATAGCAAAATACAAAGTTCGTATCGGATGGACAAAATTAGTTGAAATAGACAGTTTTTGCATGGTAACACATTCCTGGTAGAACTACATAGCAAAATACAAAGTTCGTATCGGATGGACAAAATTAGTTGAAATAGACAGTTTTTGCATGGTAACACATTCCTGGTAGAACTACATAGCAAAATACAATGTTCGTATCGGATGGACAAAATTAGTTGAAATAGACAGTTTTTGCATGGTAATACATTCCTGGTAGAACTACATAGCAAAATACAAAGTTCGTATCGGATGGACAAAATTAGTTGAAATAGACAGTTTTTGCATGGTAACACATTCCTGGTATAACTACATAGCAAAGTACAAAGTTCGTATCGGATGGACGAAATTAGTTGAAATAGACAGTTTTTGCATGGTAACACATTCCTGGTAGAACTACATAGCAAAATACAAAGTTCGTATCGGATGGACAAAATTAGTTGAAATAGACAGTTTTTGCATGCTAACACATTCCTGGTAGAACTACATAGCAAACTACAAAGTTCGTATCGGATGGACAAAATTAGTTGAAATAGACAGTTTTTGCATGGTAACACATTCCTGGTAGAACTACATAGCAAAATACAAAGTTCGTATCGGATGGACGAAATTAGTTGAAATAGACAGTTTTTGCATGGTAACACATTCCTGGTAGAACTACATAGCAAAATACAAAGTTCGTATCGGATGGACAAAATTAGTTGAAATAGACAGTTTTTGCATGGTAACACATTCCTGGTAGAACTACATAGCAAAGTACAAAGTTCGTATCGGATGGACAAAATTAGTTGAAATAGACAGTTTTTGCATGGTAACACATTCCTGGTAGAACTACATAGCAAAATACAAAGTTCGTATCGGATGGACAAAATTAGTTGAAATAGACAGTTTTTGCATGGTAACACATTCCTGGTATAACTACATAGCAAAGTACAAAGTTCGTATCGGATGGACGAAATTAGTTGAAATAGACAGTTTTTGCATGGTAACACATTCCTGGTAGAACTACATAGCAAAATACAAAGTTCGTATCGGATGGACAAAATTAGTTGAAATAGACAGTTTTTGCATGCTAACACATTCCTGGTAGAACTACATAGCAAACTACAAAGTTCGTATCGGATGGACAAAATTAGTTGAAATAGACAGTTTTTGCATGGTAACACATTCCTGGTAGAACTACATAGCAAAATACAAAGTTCGTATCGGATGGACGAAATTAGTTGAAATAGACAGTTTTTGCATGGTAACACATTCCTGGTAGAACTACATAGCAAAATACAAAGTTCGTATCGGATGGACAAAATTAGTTGAAATAGACAGTTTTTGCATGGTAACACATTCCTGGTAGAACTACATAGCAAAGTACAAAGTTCGTATCGGATGGACAAAATTAGTTGAAATAGACAGTTTTTGCATGGTAACACATTCCTGGTAGAACTACATAGCAAAATACAAAGTTCGTATCGGATGGACAAAATTAGTTGAAATAGACAGTTTTTGCATGCTAACACATTCCTGGTAGAACTACATAGCAAAATACAAAGTTCGTATCGGATGGACAAAATTAGTTGAAATAGACAGTTTTTGCATGGTAACACATTCCTGGTAGAACTACATAGCAAAATACAAAGTTCGTATCGGATGGACGAAATTAGTTGAAATAGACAGTTTTTGCATGCTAACACATTCCTGGTAGAACTACATAGCAAAATACAAAGTTCGTATCGGATGGACGAAATTAGTTGAAATAGACAGTTTTTGCATGGTGATGAGAACGGATAAACTTAACTTGGTAAAATATCTGCGGTTGACTTCTTTATAAAAAAACACGATCCTGTGGTCCGCTTGGATGTAGTCACTCTTCTCTTTTTTTTATTCTTTTTTTTGCACGTTCGCTTGCTGTCACTACAGGAGTTGCTTGAAAAATATATCAGTGCTCCTACTTTCTTCTTTTCCTAATTCCGCATAGTTCAGTTAACGTTTTGCGTTAACATTCCGGCCACCTTGAAATAACGCATTTATTTCAACTCTTCAATCGGTAACAAAGCAATCCTTGAAACCGGCCGAGTAATGATCTTTCCGCGAGGTGTTCTTAATGATACTACTCTAACTATGTTATCTTTGCCAGGGTGAACGTCTGTTATAAGGCCAAGCGGCCATTGGGCTGGCGGGACATTATCTTCCTTGAGGATCACAACTCTTCCAACACTTATGTTGGTTGCTGGATGGCGCTTGTCGGTTGTGCGTGCTTGCAGTTGTTGTAGGTATTCTGCATACCACCTAGTCCAAATGGTTTGTAACATCTTCTGGGTTTGCCTCCAGTGAGTCAAACGGTTATCAGGAACTTTGGTGATGTCAGTTTCTGGAACCATTTGAAAGCTTGAACCTACTAGGAAGTGCCCAGGTGTTAACACTTCAATATCAGTTGTCTCCGTGGGAATCGGGATCAGAGGACGTGAATTGAGACACATTTCTATTTGAGAAGTGAGTGTCATAAAATCTTCGTACATCATGGTTGTTGTGCCAACTACCTTTAGCAGATGGTTCTTGAATGACTTGACTGCAGCCTCCCACAGTCCGCCGAATTGAGGTGCTCTTGGAGGAATGAATCGCCAAGTGATTTCATTTATAGAACACCAGTTGAATATACATTCTCTTGAGTAATCGTCTGTCTTTAACATTGCATATATTTCTCGCAACTGGTGTGCAGCTCCTTTAAATGCTGTACCATTATCCGAATGGAGTTCGATCACCTTACCCCGTCGAGAAATAAACCTTTTTAATGCTGCGATAAATGCTGCCGATGACAAATCGCTGACTACTTCAATATGGACAGCTCGAGTAGAGAAGCATACAAAAATAGCAATGTATACCTTGCGTGGATTGGAACGTCGTGTATTGAACTTCACTAAGAATGGACCACAATAGTCGACCCCAGATACTGCAAATGGTCTTGTAGGTTGCACACGGCTAGGTGGTAGGTCGGCTATTGGTTGGGTGATGAACGACGGTTTTTGTTTGAAACAAAGGATACATCGGTGATATACACTACGACTAAGATCTCTGCCTCCAAGAATCCAATATTTCTGGCGAAGTGTAGCTAGCATTAGTTGAGGTCCGGCATGCAAAAGCTTGATATGACAATCTCTTACTAACAGTACAGTAAGTGGATGCTTTGATGATAATATTATTGGATGCTTCGACTCCTCTGGCAAGTTGGCATGGCTTAACCTTCCACCGACACGAATAAGTCCATCATCACATACTTTAGGATTCACCCATCTTAATGGAGACGAACGTGGAATTGTTCGGTTTTTTTGTAGGGCAATTAGTTCTTCGGAGTACATCTGCTTCTGCTGCAGTAAGTATAAGCATCTTTCTGCAGCCTTTAGTTCTTCCGTTGTCACCCATGGCGAAAATAATGTCTTCGGAACATCAGCTTGTTTCTTATTCTGCATGAACCGATGTTGTAGATACATGATGAAACGACGATAGTAAACCACAGCACGACGAAGTTTAGTGTAGCTTGAATACCTTGCAAACAATCTTTCGCAGAACGAACTAGCTGTTGCTGTCATTGCAACAACTGTTGAATTGCGACATTCTTTGTTGACGACAAATGGATCAGTGAGCTCAGGGATTCCCTTTGGCCATGTATCATATGGTTGTGATAACCAAGATGGTCCTGACCACCAACGAGGGGAATTAATTAAACCGACTGGATCCATTCCTCTAGAGATGTCATCGGCTGGGTTGTCGATTCCTGGGACGTGATACCATTGACTGACGTCTGATGCTTCTAAAATCTCGGACGTTCGATTTGCTACGAATGGTTTCCATCTTGTAGGTGTTGCTTGGAGCCAGTGTAGCACAGTTGTTGAATCTGTCCATAACATAATCTTGGAGGGTTTGCATTGTATTGCTACTAACACCTTTGGTAAAAGACGGATACATAACAGCGCCGCGCATAGTTCCAAACGGGCAATTGTGTGTCGTGTTGAAATCGGAGCTACTTTAGACTTGGACACAAGTAAGTTTGAATGAATACCGGTGTTAGATATAAATCTTACATAACAACATGCCCCGTATGCTTTCTCTGATGCATCGCCAAAAAAATGTAGTTCGAATGCTGAGTTGTTTGCAGTAAAGATGAACCGCGGGATGGTCAATTTCTTTAGCAAGTGGATGTCATTATGAAAAGATTTCCATGCTATTTGGAGTTTTAAGGGTAACGGCTTGTCCCAACCATACTGTTTTCCCTGTTCATCTGTTACTAACCAAGCTTGCTGCATCATCAATTTAGCCTTACAGACAACAGGACCAACTAAACCCAATGGATCAAATATTTGGAAAACTGATGAAAGCAGGTTTCGCCTGGTTACCACAGCTGGTGGCGATGAGTTTATGCTTTTAAAGCTGAAAGCATCTTCTGTAGGATTCCATGTAACGCCAAGGGTGGTTATTGTGTTTTTTTGCTTGAAGATCATGACATTTATGCAAGGCTAAGTCTTCATTTGGAATGTTTTGGAGCACTAATGTGGAGTTCGAAGCCCATTTTTTTAAACTAAAACCATATTGTTTCAGTACTTTGGAGACGTCTTGTTGCAGAGCTATAGCTGATTGCTCGTCGTGGGAATTAGAAAGGAAATCATCTACATAAAAATGGGTTTGTATGGCATCAGCAACGATCGGCTGAGATTCGGTTATGTCTATTGCTATTTGTTTCAAAGAACGAGTTGCTAGAAACGGTGCCGAAGCAGTTCCATATGTAACCGTTTGTAATTCATAACATTGCAATCGCTGGTCTGAATTCGATCTCCAAAGGATGCGATGTAGCGGTTGATCATCAGGGTGAATCAGAACCTGACGGTACATCTTCTCTATATCCGCCGATAACGCAATGGCAAAGGTTCGGAAGCGTAAAATTATGGAGAATAAATCAGGTTGCACTATAGGTCCAACTATTAAAATGTCATTCAGCGAAAACCCTGAATCGGTCTGACATGAGGCATCGAATACAACACGTAATTTTGTAGTTGAACTCGACTCTTTTATCACCGGATGGTGTGGCAAGTAACAGTGCAGTGTTGAGTCGTTGGTAAGTTCCGGCATCAGTGTCATATGACCTAGCTGTTCGTATGTAGACATAAATTGTCGATACTGCTCATAGATGTTAGGCTTGCGTTGCAGGCGTCGTTCAGTATTGTAAAATCTGCGTTCAGCTATACTTCGAGATTCACCAAGCTTAACTTTGGAATTTGATGTTTTAGGTACTCTCACGACGAATCTGCCTTCTTCATTACGAGTAGTTGTCGTTTTGTACAGTTGCTCACACGGGTCAGCATCTTCGGAAAGTTTACTTGACGTGGCGACCGTATCCAGCTCCCAAAATCGACTAATTTCTTCTTTTAACGTATCAGGAAGCGTTGCAACATGAGATGACTGCCGATTGTCAACCGATTTTATAGGAACCGAACCTGTTATAGTCCAGCCAAATTTAGTATTAACTAACGATGGATGATTTGGATCGATATATCGTTTTCCCGGACAGTGGACTAACCAATATGCTTCGCAACCAAGAACGATGTCGATGGGGCCTGGTGTGTGGAATAATGGATCGGCTAATGGAATGTTGTCAATATTCCACTTGCAAGGATCAACTTGTACTATTGGTAATTCGACTGTTGGAGAATCGATAACTAGGAAACAGAGCTTCATGGAAAATTGCTGAGCTGATATTGCTCTGACGTTGACCTATTCCAGCAATGCATACGTCGGTGTTCTTCATAGTATTGGACAATCGTTTGGCTAAAGCAGTTGACATAAAATTACACATTGACCCGGAATCTAGTAATGCGCGCACTTGGTAGACTTTGCCTGAATCATCAATAACCTGAACTGATGCCGTCTGCAGTAAAACAGTCAAACTATTGGTACAGATGTGTGATGTTGCATCAACTTGATCTTTCGTTGGTTGTTCCACAGAATTCGCAACTACTTCCATATGGAGCAATGTGTGGTGGTTCCGTTGACACTTATAACATTTGTGTTTTGATTTACATTCCTTTGCAGAGTGTCCAGTTCTGAAGCAGTTGAAACATAGCTTATTGGTGTTGATGAGCTTACGTCGCTCACTAACATGCATAGATTTGAAAACATGACATTGGTAGAGTAGGTGTGATTCTTCACAAGCGTGGCAGCGATTGGACATAGAAGCTACATTAGTACTAGCCAGACTTCTTGTTTGCTTTGCGCCGGCCACCTTCGTGGTATTTGCTTTAGGAGAAGATAATGAGACTTGGGACGGTGCAGCTAGAATTTTGATTCTAATTTGCAAAAACTCAACGAGCTTGGAAAAGCTATCGGTGTTATCACTTGCAGAAAATAGTTCCCATGCCATGACGGTTTTAGCATCCAACTTATAGAGCAGCAGATTCGCAAGCGGTGTGTCCCAATGCTCGATGGGCTCCTTCAGTTTGCTAGCTCCTTCGGTGAGTCTAATGAAATCATCAGACACGCGACGTAATTCCTCTAAGGAATTGTCCTTCATTGGTGCTACGGAGTAAATAGCTTTAAAGTACTCACGCTTTAGGGCTCGAATGTTGTCATATCTCTCTAACAACGCCTTCCAGGTGGTGGAGTAATTTTCGGCAGCAATGTCGACATATTCAAATCGTTTCGCAACGTCACCCTTCAACGATGCTAGAAGATATTCTAGCTTCATGACATCCGGAATGTCGTTGGATGAAGCTACCATTGCAGTGAAACGATCCTTAAAGCTGAGCCATGAGGTGATCTTCCCGTCAAACGTTGGTAGACTTATTTTCGGTAACTTTAGGTGAGGTGAAGCAGCGACAGGGATGTTGGCGTTTACTTTTGCTTCAATCACAGTGCTGTTCAAATCTTGTTTGGATGATGTGAGGTGACCTTTTATGAAGCAATATCGATCGTACATATCATGTCTCTCTTTGAGCATGCGAACAATTTCTGCTTCATCTTCTTCGGCATTTTCAAGAGTCGTTTGCATCCTGTCGAACGTCTGCCAACAACTCTCGAGTAACTTCAATCGGTGTTCACATTGCGTAGATTGCTCACTGGTGTACGTTTCAATAAAACTTTCGAGGTTATGTATCTGCGACATAACGCGCATCATGTCCACCTTACTTGGTGGTGCTTTCTTCGGACCCATTGTTGGTTAGGTAAATTGACGCTTCGTTGATAAACAACACAGGATCGATGGATTAGTCCGCAGATCCGGTTCGAAGGACCAAAAATGATGAGAACGGATAAACTTAACTTGGTAAAATATCTGCGGTTGACTTCTTTATAAAAAAACACGATCCTGTGGTCTGCTTGGATGTGGTCACTCTTCCCTTTTTTTATTCTTTTTTTTTGCACGTTCGCTTGCTGTCACTACAGGAGTTGCTTGAAAAATATATCAGTGCTCGTACTTTCTTCTTTTCCTAATTCCGCATAGTTCAGATAACGTTTTGCGTTAACAATAATAAACCACCTCATTTGTTAACAACACAAAAGTGGCGACGAGAATTAAAGGAAATACATCTCAACAACGTTTTACGCCAGAAACAGTGACCGAGTTTTTACCAGCTTTACGTGCTTCATTGTGCTAAATGGAGAACGGGGAACCATCGCGGGGCGGCCATAGTGAACCGCAACAGAATGGCGTCCCCAATGCGGAAAGTAACTGGATTCAGGAGATTTTTCGGCAGCAGCAGATATCCTTACACCAGCAGCAAGAAGCATTTTTGCACCAGCAAGAGCAGTTAATAACCAAAGTGCTTGCGACTATGAATGTGCGGCAGCAATCAGGATCGGAGCAAATCATCGATGCGTTGGCGAATCATGTAAAAGAGTTCCGTTATAATCCGGATGAGCGTGTACTATTTGCCGGATGGTTTACTCGCTACGGCAGTTTGTTCGAAGAGGACGCGAAGCAGCTGGACGAAGCCGCTCGTGTGCGACTGTTGTTGCGGAAGCTTGGGATCGTGGAACATGAGAGATACGTCTCACACATACTGCCATCGAAGCCGAGTGATTTTGATTTTGCGGCGACTGTTGACAAGCTGAAGAAGCTTTTTGCTTCACCGAGCTCTGAGATGGAAAGGCGTTATAAATGCCTTAATCTTGTGAAAACGAAGCTGGAGGATTTTGTAGCATACTCGTGTCGTGTAAATAAGGCTGTAGTTGAATCGGAGCTTGGCGGTTTATCAGAAGAGGAGCTGAAATGTTTATTGTTTGTGTGCGGACTAAAGGAGGAATGTTATGCTGATGTGCGTACTCGACTGTTAAGCCGATTGGAGGACAAACGAGTGACTAACCTTAGTCAAATGACTGACGAATGCAAGAGATTGGTTAGCATTAAACACGATACGGCAATGATTAGTGTTCAGGACAAAACAGTCAGTGTTGTCCGTGGTGAGCAGAGGCACAAAGCATATCCCAGAATACATAAGAACGCCGGGCAAGAAAAGAAAACCGATTCAACGCTTAAGTGTTGGTTGTGTGGCGAAGGGCATCATGCCAGGAAATGTCCACACAATAGCCACAGATGCCGTCAATGTCGTCAGTACGGGCATATGGACGGATTTTGTAGTTCCGCGCTTAGATGGTCCAACGGTCGGAGGCAAAAGAGCATCAGAACTGTTTGGGTTAACAGGATATCTGATTTTAAACGTGGACAAGTGAAGGTTATGTTAGACGGGATGCATACTCGGATGATGATTGATTCGGGTGCCGACATAACCATAATATCCGACAAGCATTGGCTGCAGATGGGAAAACCTGCATTGACACAACCTGTAGTAAAAGCCAAAACAGCATCCGGAGATCCTCTACACATATTGGGCGAGTTCCAGTGTATGCTAAGCATAGGGCAGCAGTGTAAGCCGAGCGTGATTCGCGTAGTGAAAGGCGATTTAATGCTGTTAGGTGCGGATGTAATGGACGTTTTTGGTTTGTGGGATGTGCCGTTATCATCAATTTGCAGGCGTATAGAAATCGGCGATGTGAGCAGTGCGGCTCTTTGCCATTCTTATCCTAAGCTATTTGCTGATAGGCTCGGGCGATGTGTGAAAACGCAGGTTCAACTCCAGCTGAAGGATGAAGCTATTCCTGTGTTCCGGCCCAAGCGACCAATTGCATACGCGATGTTACAGGCTGTAAATGAAGAGCTTCAACGCTTAGAGGAACGAGGAATAATCGCACGTGTGGAGCATTCAGAGTGGGCAGCTCCCATCGTGGTTGTACGAAAAGCGAACGGAAGTATAAGGATCTGCGGTGACTATTCCACAGGCCTTAAAAATGCGCTGATGGCGCATCAATATCCGTTACCTCTTCCAGAAGATATATTTGCTAGCTTGAGCAACTGTACGGTATTCAGCCAGCTTGACCTCTCCGATGCATTTCTTCAAGTAGAGGTGGATGAAAAGTGTCGTGAGCTTTTAACCGTAAATACCCATCGCGGGTTATTCAAATATAACCGATTACCACCAGGTGTAAAAGCTGCGCCGGGAGCGTTCCAGCAATTGATGGACACAATGGTGGCTGGTTTGGTTGGAGTAGCGGTCTACCTAGACGATATTGTTGTAGGAGGAAAGGATATGGCAGATCATGATAAGAATCTTCATGCAGTATTACAGAAAATTCAAGAGTACGGGTTCACTCTGCGAGCAGAAAAATGCAGTTTTCGCAAGTCCCAGATTAAATATTTGGGTCATTTGCTTGACGCTAAAGGATTGCGTCCAGACCCGGAGAAGATCAGTGCCATTATCAAGCTGCAACCACCAACTGACGTCTCGGGAGTGCGATCATTTCTCGGGGCGATAAATTATTATGGAAAATTTGTGCATAACATGCGGATGTTACGGCAGCCTCTGGATGAGCTGCTGAAGGAAGAAAGATTATTCAAATGGACTCCGCAGTGCCAGCATGCTTTTGAGCAATTTAAGAAGATTTTGTCGTCTGATCTCTTGCTGACACATTATGATCCGCGGCTCGACATCATAGTTTCAGCGGATGCTTCATCGATAGGCATCGGTGCTACCATATCACATAGGATGCCAGATGGGAATCTGAAGGTAGTCCAACACGCATCGCGAGCGCTTACTGCAACGGAGCAGCGTTACAGTCAACCTGATCGAGAAGGGCTAGCGATTATTTTTGCCGTCACAAAGTTCCATCGAATGTTATTTGGGCGACATTTCCTGCTACAAACAGACCATCAGCCATTACTACGGATCTTTGGATCTAAGAAAGGAATACCAATATATACAGCTAATCGTTTACAACGTTTCGCTCTCACGTTGTTGCTTTACGATTTCAAGATCGAATATGTTCAAACCAATGAGTTCGGAAATGCTGATGTGCTCTCTCGTTTAATGGATTGTCATGAGAAGCCAGAACAGGACTTTGTGATTACAAGCATCGAACTGGACAACGATATTTGCGCTTCAGTGAAGAATGCAGCGAGGATTTTGCCGCTTGCATTTGAGGACGTAGTGCGCGAGTCGCGAAAAGATCCTGTGCTTCAACTTGTGTTTAATTACGTCCAGAATGGATGGCCAAGGATATTAGAAGGTCGTGATCTTAAAATCTTCCACGCGAGACGTGACTCTCTTTCAACAATCGAGGATTGTATTGTCTTTGGAGACCGGTTAATTATTCCAGCGTCTCAGCGAAAACATGTGCTAGAAATGTTGCACCGAGGACATCCTGGTATTGAGCGGATGAAAGGAATTGCTCGTAGCTACGTTTATTGGCCAAACATAGATTCTGATATAGAGGAAATGGTGAAATGCTGTAAATCGTGCGCTTCTGCGGCTAAGTCTCCAGCACACAGCTTACCATCACTTTGGCAGAAAACTGATGCACCATGGCAACGGATCCATATTGATTTTGCTGGGCCAATTGAAGACGTTTATTTTTTGCTTGTGATCGATTCACATTCCAAATGGACAGAAATTGTATCCACTTCACAGATATCTGCTTCTGCGACTGTCGCTATTTTGAGAGGATTATGTGCAAGATATGGAATGCCTAATACGATAGTAAGCGACAACGGTAGGCAGTTTACGAGCGCAGTATTTGCTGACTTGTGCAATAGTAACGGAATAGAGCATATGAAGACTGCTCCTTACCATCCCCAATCGAATGGCCAAGCAGAACGATTTGTGGATTCTTTTAAAAGGGCACTCAAGAAGATTAAGGTGGGGGAGATGTCATTGCATGAGGCATTGGATACATTCCTTTTATCGTATAGAAGTACACCTAACAAGCAATTAGAAGGAATGCGGACACCAGCAGAAGTCATGTTCGGTCGTAGAATACGCACTTGCTTAGAGTTACTGCGCCCACCTGTATCTCACAAAATCGATGATGGACCGACCCGAACCAGAGTATTCAACATTGGTGAAACCGTTTACGCGAAGAAGCATCATTACAACAATTGGAGTTGGGTCCCTGCTGTTATTCAGAAGCGGATTGGGCAGGTTATGTATCAAGTGGTGAGCACAACCGGTCATATATTGCGTTCACACATTAACCAGTTGAGGCCACGGATGAACGCTAAGGATGATCATGTGACACATGATGTTCAGTCGGATCCTGTACAGTCTTCCATGGCTTTAGACATTTTGTTGGATGAATGTCAAGCTGATCCTACAGTAATTCCTCCTACGGAATCGCCATCACCGGTGATCCCGATGACATCGCCATCATCATCTTCATCATCATCGTCATCACCATCGTCATCGTCATCTTCTTCGTCATCACCATCGTCATCGTCATTGCCATCTCCGTCTTCTTCGTCCTACTCGTCCTTGTGCACGTCATCATCGTCATCTTCGGAAAGGTGTAGTGGGACACATGCATCGGTGACATCCCCAGGCTTCGAGACAGCGGATAGTGGATCATCATCGCCGGTACAACCTCTACGCAGATCTTCACGTGTTCGAAGACCTCCGCAGTGGATGGAGTCGTACCAGCGTAATTAAGGAGGGGGGATGTTGGGAGCACCCTGTGCTGGGATAATTCTGGGCTAGGCGCAGACGTCAAGCACTCCCTTTTGACATTTGGCGTCAAAGGCAGAGTTGCTTATCTCGCTCTCTTTGCTCCCGACCGGCGTTAGGAACGGACGTGTTGATGTGTTGAGTTTTATCTGTTCAATTTTTAATTTGTATTGTATTGTTAATTTTAGATAATAAACCACCTCATTTGTTAACAACACAAAACCAAGTAACAAAAATTCTTTCCCAATTTACCGTTGGCTGACATTAGCCAACGATGCAATAAAAATAAACATACAAAAATTTTACAATTATCATTTTTATTCTACACTGTTTTTCTTTGGTAATACATATCGCACCTTTAAACGCAATCTTAAATCAAAAATGCTGAAATTAAAATAGAGATAAAAATGATTAACTTCCAAATAACGTTTTTTTCATGTTCAATGTACTTATCTTTTACAATCGGCAAAACGGGCTTCAAATCAGCATTAAATTCATGTTGAAACGTCCTGTATGAGCTAGGAAGTAAAGAAGATGGATAATTGATGGATAATTAATAAGAAGCATAATATATAACTTACTTGACTTAGATAAAGTTTCGATCTAATGGCAAGTTTGCTGTGTCCGGAATGTCGCAGGTCCAGAGGGTCACGTCAGGAATGTTGTCCGGAACGCAAGGGACGAAGCTGTGATGCTTTTAGAAGATCGTTTTCGTAGAATTTGAGGCTAAAATAGGCTCTCAAGCTGAAATCTTGGAAGTGGATTCAACACGTAAACGGCATAATATTTATTGCATAAGGGAACCTACCTGTAAGCGGCTGGCCGAAGGGACGTGCGATCGCAATTGCTAGGACAATTCACAATCAGTAAATCTAAATGTTGTTAGCTAATGCTTGGAAAACTATGTTAAGCACAGCACATCGAAAACGCGTTGCAAATACAAATTGTAAACAAATTACTGTCAAAGAGTGTTGTGTACTTCGCTGACAGTACAGCGGACACTGTGAAAGTAAACATTTAGCACTACATATTTGCAGCTTTGTTGTTTGCACAAATTTCGCATTAAACCTGTTATTCAACTGTTTTTGTGGTTCAGACAATAAGGTTAGGGTGAGATAATTAAAGTGTAACATAGATACTACAAATTAAACTAATTTAATATCCAACAGAATCGAATAATGGAAAACGAATCGGTGGACATGCTGAATATGTTGAAGGCAAGATTGCCGCATTTGACTGTTATTAGCCGACCAGCAAATGCAGCAAATGATGTGGTTGATTTATCTAAGTTTACTCCATCAACTACCAACGCGATACCAACATACGAAGACATTACCGCCAAAAAAACGATTCTTTCGTCCCAGCTAGCTCTGGCACCGGGTGTTGCCAACATACGACGTATTATACTTCAGGGAGAAGCTACTTACAGTGCAAAAGCGGGTCCTTCGTCTCAGACAGCGGCGTCTTCAGATAGCACTACTATAAGACGTGTGATACTTCCGCAAGAAGCTAACGAGAGTGCAAAAGCGGGTCCTTCGTCCCAGCCAGCTACGGTTCCAAGGGTCAATATTATAAAACGTGTGATACTTCCACGAGAAGCTACCGACAATGCAAAAGCGGGTCCTTCGTCTCAGCCAGCGGCGTCTTCAGATTAGTGATGTGCGGGTCGACCCGAACCTACCGGGTCGGAGCGCTCCATAAGCGACCCGAACCCGTTCGGGTCGACCCGTAGGTACAAGTAGGTGCAACGATTCCGGTAGGTGCAAGCAAGCATAAGCGATTCCGACCCGAACTCGCTGCACCCACGGGTCGGAGTCGCTTATGGGCGCTTGCACCTACCGGAATCGTTGCACCTACTGAACCTACTTGGCCCGATTCCGACCCGAACTCGCTGCACCCACGGGTCGGAGTCGCTTATGGGCGCTTGCACCTACCGGAATCGTTGCACCTACTGAACCTACTTGGCCCGATTCCGACCCGAACTCGCTGCACCCACGGGTCGGAGTCGCTTATGGGCGCTTGCACCTACCGGAATCGTTGCACCTACTGAACCTACTTGGATACGATTCCGACCCGAACCCGTTGCACCCACGGGTCGGAATCGATTCCGATGGGTTCGCACCCGACTCCGGGCCGGGTCGCAAAATGAATCGTATGACCCACCACTACTTCAGATGTCACTGCTATAAGACGTATTACATGTCCGATAGAAGCTACGGGCAAAATTGAAGCATTTCCATCGCCCCAGCCTGCTGCGGCTTCAAATGTTACTAATATCAGACGTATTATACGTCCGGTAGAAAGTAATACCACAAGTACGAAAGCGGATTTAAAAAATGCCATCTTTGGGACTAGAAGACTTCAAGCAGCACGTCATTAAAGATTTATTAATTATTAAAAAATCAGTAGCCACTCTTAGAGTACAGATGGATAATATCACGGAAAACAGGTCGCAAGCTAGTAGTTCGGCACTTTGTATGGATATCTTACCTTACGTAACATCAAAAGAACAGCTTGATGAGTTTGAAAATTCACTGAACTCTCCTGTTAACTTTGAAAACATAGCACAAGCCATAATATCTAAATTTAAATCTAATACTGAACCGAGAATCGTTATGAATGATTGCTTAAGACTATTATTCAGCAGAGCTTTTTTAGTGCAGTGTTGCTGGCGGGGTGGTGGACACTGCGAAAAAATTCCTATAAATAGCTACCCAAAAATATTGGAGTTATTTAAACTTGTAGCTAAAACAGAAATTTTCGTTGTAACGGATGCAGATGTAGAAAATTTTTTTAAATGCAAACTAAAGAATGCTTATAGCAATTTCAAAAATTACCGGAATATCAGAAAAGGGTCGTGTATAAAACCATATACGCGTGTAAAAAACAGTAAGAGCTAAGCTTGTTCGTTATAATTTTTCTTTTTATTTTTTCTTGAAAACAATAGCCGTGTTCTGTAATGAAAACTAGTAGGCCAGATAATAAACAGTTTATGCAGGCTTTATTAAAATATTCCAATGAAATGTTGTAGTTATATCAGTACATGAAACATGGTAATTTTAGTAACCATTTTCGTCGATAAGTCGATTTAAGTTAATTCGATCAGGTTTCGGAATTTTCGATTGTAGGTAAATATAAACGTTTAACGGAAGTTTGAGCATAACTCATGTTTATTAAAATAATGGTCGAGCGAGGTCGTGTAAATCATAAGAAAACCAAAAATAGCTGGCCTAGTACTCTCGATGTTTTGATTTGTTTTAAAAGCATTTAAACAAAGACTGTATTTCAGTGTTGCGAATTTGTGTTCTATTCTATTTCATTGCATTTTTCACAAAGTTGAAAGATATTAATTATTAGGACAGCAAAGTGTGTAAAAGAGGGAAAAACATTTGGACTCCAGAATTTGAAGGTGAAGAGACAGCAACTAATTTGCACCTTATTTGGTGCAAAGGTATTTGCACTTCTCTGGTAGGTGTATCAGCGTCAGCTCGATAAATAAAAATGTCGGCAGATGAAAATTCTACGTTTTGACCCTCTTCAGTAAATTCAAAACCAAACATATCAGTAACGTATTCAAATCGCATTCCAACAATGATCGGCGATAATTCATTGCGCACGTTACTAAATTTTACAACCTCATTATTTTTTGTTAAAAACCACTCATCTCCGGGCGAAGCTTTTAACAATAAATCGGCCAATCGAATCCCTTTTCCGTTGTGCACTATTCGGGGATAGTCACAAACAGATGTGGCCAAGCTTCGAACATCCGCTCGCTCTTCGGACCTAGCAGCATTTTGCACACCGCATTTAAAACCTGATCGTACTGAGCGTTTTAATATTCCTAAATAGTTCTCGAAGCAATATGTCGAAAAACTATCTAGTGGACCGTAACGAAGAACATCTCGAGCTACATGTTGGAGGTTATGAATGTTGCTCGTCAAACGTTCTCGACCGAAAATTCCACCAAAATCCCGCACATACGTGTCTAAGAAAATAGATGCACGGTTCCAATGTTGGCGATGAAATTCTGTGGAATATATAGTTAGAGCGCAAAAATATAGCAACAAATGGTTGTACGCTCGTGAGTTTAAAATTTCCTCCATAACCACAACGCTGCCGTAGTGCAAAAATGAACGAAATTGCGATCCTTTCCATTTGTGCATATACATTGGATCTAACGTTTTCCTATTGATTTCCGAGGGAAGCCGTAGCGACGTACAAAAATTCGTTAGTAAGTCCCTTTGGGAAGAAGTCAACCGAGGAATCGTTAAGAATTTTCCATCCCAAATCCCATACAACCATTTCCTTGTCGCTCCGAGATCGCATAAGTGCAAACGGTCACTTGTAGGTCGATATCTTCTACAATATCAAATTGAACTAGATCTTCTAGAGGTGTATGCCAAGGCTGATGATGATCAACGCAGACTCTTGAGCGGAATTCAGCATCGGTCCTTAATGGCGCACCGACAGAATCTAGTACAATCTTATGGCCGTTGTGATCATATTCACCAACGCAAGTACATCTTAAGCAACCATGCACTGCGTTGTAGGACTTAGTTGCTGTAAATATAAAAATTAAATTAATCAGAAATATGCAGACAGAGATGCACTGAAGACAAATGTTACTACAATTAATTTTACCTTTTATAAATGCTCTTGCCGGGGAATCCGCAATAAATGCACGGATTTTAAAGCTGATGATTGTGGCGCCGATTCGAACCCCTCTTGCGTACAGCTCGTTTGCTTCCACTACGAGGGGACGCAGAAACTCTTCAACGCTTTTTGGTTTTCCTTTGCCAGAAAACACAGCAACCATCATTATTGGAGCATCCTTTATCTCTTCCACCTTCATCAAAATGGGCCAAACTTCCATTTTGACGCTTTTATGGAGGGGAAGGCCGTCAACTGATAATTGAACCGTAAAATTCCCAGTGTTCGGCGTAGAAGAGCTGTATAAATGAATGGTTTACATCATGTTTTCGTAACACACTTAAACAAAGTTAACTATAAAATAACAAAACTTACTTGAAATATTGTTGAAATGACTTTTCAATGCCTTTGTACCAATATTCACCACCAGGAATTTGCTTCATTTCCTGGCTTATAGTGGTACAAGTTTTAAGGAGTGTTCGACAATCTTTGGGAAGATCCAAGGTCGTGTTGTTTCTCAAAATTTCCAACATCTCGTTCATCGTATCACGAGGTAAATTTCTGTTCAGAGCTAGATGCCTTAAGCAATCTCTGATTGTCGAATGGTTTTCGCAATTGTGGTAAGATTTTCCAGTGACGTTTCCCTCATTTTCGGGAATATTTTCCTCGCTGTCTGTATCTACTACAAACATGACATCCTCATCTGAAAGTACTGCTACAATTAAACAGAAAATACATATTATTTTGTTATATTGGACATAGTATTTTGTGCTAACGTACCGTCATGTGTATTTTGCATACACCTTCTTTTCCCATTTAAGGATGAAGTTGACGGGTTATCTTCATCACTGGTTGAGTTCGAATTTTGCAAATTAAATAAAAGACATACAAGTGCGCTATTGATTTTTGTACCAATAAAATGTGCGTTGCAACAAGAACATGAACGAATAATAAATCAAATTTATTATTTCAGTATTACGTACTACTTTCAATAAGTATTATTTCCTATTTTTATAATATACACTAGTACGTTCCACTGCATGTATTTCGTATTGTAAAACACAACATATCATAAAACACCTGAACACGGTATGCTTCAAATTACTTACCACATTGTGATGAAAAAACTCGGCTAGGTCCTGCCACTTCTTCGTCATATTCAGCCGAAAGCTGCTCCAACAGTATGTCGCGCTGACGATAAGCTTTTCCAGTCTTTCGATTTTGTGACATTTTACACAATTTTTAATTATTTGCAATACCACTATCGCAACTGTTAATGTTTCACGTAAGAAAATAGACAGCGATGTGTTGACAGATTCAATTTTTATAACACGTTGACAAACACCGATTCCAAAACATTCATGAGATATGAAAACAAAACCAAATGTTCACTACAGCCCCATCTCGACACAGCCGGCCACGCACACACTCTCATAATCGGGTGGTTCGAGCAAATTTCATGCAGATTTTTACAGGGGAACTCACAAAATTCATCCTTCGATGAACGAATTGTCGTTTGGGCTCCCTCGATGGGAAACGTACCATCCCAACGAGTTGCGGTCGGGCAACGAGCCTTTTCATTTACAGGCGTGGACTATTTTGGACCCCTCCTGGTTGCCGTAGGAAGACGAGTAGAGAAGAGGTGGGGAGTCATATTCACCTGTCTGACGTGCAGAGCTATCCATTTGGAGATGGCTCACTCCCTCACAACGGCGTCCTGCATTATGGCGATTCGGCGTTTTATCGCTAGGCGCGGAAAACCGATAGAGATCATCAGCGATAGGGGAACCAATTTCGTCGGGTCGGCT
Source organism: Anopheles moucheti (assembly GCF_943734755.1). Lineage (NCBI taxonomy): Eukaryota > Metazoa > Arthropoda > Insecta > Diptera > Culicidae > Anopheles > Anopheles moucheti. Next base: position 60,550,013 of record NC_069140.1, read on the forward strand.
CGGGAGCTCGAGGAAGCCTTGCAGACAGTGGATGTTAACGCGATGATGGACGAATTCGTTGGGCCCGAGATGAATTGGAGTTTTAATCCGCCAGCCGCACCACATTTCGGTGGATGCTGGGAGAGACTGGTCCGGTCTGTAAAGAAAGTGCTGGATCAATTTGAGCTTCCACGAAAACCGACGGACGAGGTGCTGATGTCGACGCAAACGGAAATCGAGTTCATCATTAACTCGAGACCACTTACCTACGTGCCGTTGGACGACGAGATGGACACACCGATCACACCAAACCATCTACTACTCGGAAGCTCTAACGGGTGCAAGCCGCCCGCCGTATTTGACGACAGTGGTATCGCCGCTAAATCAGCGTGGAGAACCGCCCAACGCAACGCTGACGTATTCTGGAGGAGATGGGTATCGGAATACCTCCCCACGCTGACCCGTCGATCTAAGTGGTTTGAGTCGGTACGGCCGATTCAGGTGGGAGATGTAGTGATAGTAGTCGACAATTGTTTGCCGCGGAACAGTTGGCCAAAGGGACGCGTGATCGATGTAGTTAGTGTTGAAATAACAACTAAGTTAGTTTCAGCGTTTTACTTCCAAATATATTTTCACTCTCTGAGTACAGCGACTGTCCTTTATCCGTTTTGTACCGCATGTGTTCTACCGGAAAATGACAACAATCCTACTCAGTTGTCATTTTGGTCCCCATCTGTCAAATACAACGAGGTGAACAGTGTTCCCTTTCCACACTCCCCCTCACTGTGAATCCTGTACTCTAGATTAACCCACATAGAGACTTAATAATTTGCAAAAATCCGAGTGTTTGCAAGGGCCCAATGGCTTGGTAAAGATGTCTGCCTGCATCTGGTCTGTAGGGCAATAATTCAGTTGTACTTCCCCACGAGCGCACAGGTCCTGTATAAAACGTTCCTTTGTTTCAATGTGCTTAGATTTACGGCTTATCCGTTCCGAACGAATAAAAGCCAAACATCCCTGGTTGTCCTCCATTATGGTCGTCGGTTGATTCTGATTTTCGTACAAATCATTAAGAACCTTTCTGAGCCACAGCGCTTCCTGGCAAGCTTCGCTGAGGGCTACATATTCAGCCTCCATTGACGATAGACTGATACAAGTTTGACGACGACTGGCCCACATAACGCAACCACCTTCGAACTTAAACAGTATGCCAGATGTCGATCGACGACTCTCTGCATCACCAGCCCAATCGGCGTCTGAAAAACCAATCAAACCTTGCTGTTGTTTTCCGCCGAGTTGTAGTTTGTAGTTCTTAGTTGCTTTCAAATAGCGAAGTACTCGCTTCGCCGCTGTCCAGTCACTGTCTCGAGGTGCACTGAATCTTCTTCCGAGTATAGATGCACTTGCTGCAATATCGGGTCGAGCAACGATGGCCAGATACAGCAATCCGCCTACCAAACTTCGGTATTTACTTGGATCTTCGAATGGCTCACCAGCCTCTACTACTTATATGTAACCTGTATCCATTGGTGATTTGGCAGTCTTACATTGCTCCATACCGAATACCTTGAGTAGCTTGTCTATGTAGTTACGCAGACTTATCTGGTAGACGTTATTTTCACGTTTTACTTCCACTCCGAGGAAATGTCGCACGTTTCCTAGAGATGTAATTTCGAATTCAACCTTCAGACTTTCACAAATCTTCTCTAATTCGGAGTCATTAGTTGATGCAATCAACAGGTCGTCGACATATACTACCAGCAAAACTTTCGTGTCTTCACTACCTCTGACATACAAACATGGGTCTGCTACTCCACTTTTGAAACCGTTTTTAACCAAGGCTTCATCTAATCGTCGATTCCAGCAACGAGCGGACTGCCGCAATCCATAGATGCTGCGTTGAAGACGACACACTAAATGTTCTCTTCCCTGAACGATGAATCCCGGCGGCTGCCGCATGTACACTTCCTCTTCCAGATTGCCGTAAAGGTACGCCGTCTTAACATCTAGATGTCGAACATGCATATTATTCTTTGCCGCAACCGTAAGAAAGATACGAAAAGTCGTTTGACTTGTTACAGGTGAAAACACTTCATCTACGTCGACTCCAGATCTCTGCGCGTAGCCTTGTGCTACCAGTCTTGCTTTGTATTTCATGACTTGATTTTCCTCATTACGTTTCTCTTTGAATACCCACTTTGAACCGATAGCCTTTTGTCCTTCCGGTAACGATACCAGTGTCCAAGTCTTATTGCGTTGATGAGACGCCAGCTCTTCCAACATGGCTTCGCGCCACGCGTTGTCCTTTAGAGCATCACGATGATCTATCGGGCCTTCAACTGCACACGCTGCGTATTCAACAGCATAATCAAGGCTAAAATCCTTTAGATGTGTAGGCAGTGTTCCCTGATTTGTTCTTCCTGAGTGACGTATGTTCATGATGGTATCTTCTTCGTTATTTTCTACATCGTAGTATTCTTCTGCGGAATCGTCATAACTTTCTTCCTTCTTTTCTGTGAAGGGTATTAGCTCGATATCTTCTGTATTCTCTTTGATTCTGTTTTCAGTTTTCTCCTGCTCTACTTGAGCTTGTACTTCCACCAATACTGTTTCGTTGTCTAATTCAATGAATCGGGCATCGCGGCTCACTGTTATCTGATCCGTTTCAACATCCACAAAACGGTATGCTTTCTGATCAATCGCATAGTCAACAAACGTCAGTTTCCGAGCTTTGCTGTCCAGCTTCTTCCTTTTGTTTTCTGGTACGTGGACATAGGCTTTACTTCCGAACACTCGAATATGATTAAGATCAGGCTTTCTTCCCCACCATAGCTCATATGGGGTTTTGGGAATGGGTCTGGACGGTAGTCTATTCTGAAGGTATGTGGCTGTCAAAATTGCCTCTCCCCAGAATCGTTTCTCCATTCCGGCATCGACCAACATACAAGTGGCCATTTCCGTCAGTGACCGATTTTTACGTTCGGCAACGCCGTTCTGCTGAGGGGAGTAAGGGGTAGTGAATTGCGGTTGTATTCCTTGCTTCTTGTAAAACTTTAGAAGTTCATTATTGTTGAATTCTCCCCCTCCATCGGATCTCACCACCCGTGGCTTGCGACCGAAAAGATTTTCTACCCACCGCACATAGTCCTTCAGCTTTTCCGCAGCTTCTGATTTCTGTTTCAACAGATAAGTTGTTGTAAACCGAGTGAAATCGTCTATAATGACCATAAAATACTTGTTTCCACTAGGTGTGGTGTTCTGCATGGGTCCACAAATATCAGTATGAATGATGTCAAGAACCTGCGACGACTTTCGTTGGATAACAGGAGGAAACGGCAAACGAGCCGACTTTGCTTCCATACAACAATCGCACACCAATCGTAGTCCACAATCAGTTACCTTCAAACCTGTAGCCATTTCTTCCTTCAGCACACGTTCAGCAGCAGCCCAATCTCGATGTCCAAATCGTCTGTGCCACTGGTGCTGGCAATTCACTTTATGCTGGCCATGCAATGCCGCCATCGAAGTTTCGACTACGTTCAGATAATACAACCCGCTGTGACGGGTTCCGGTAGCAACCACTACACCATCTGTGTTGACGATTTTACACCCATCATTATCGAAAAACACCTTCAGTCTTTTCGTTGCCAACTTCCCGACCGATATCAGGTTTGTGGAGAGCCCTGGTACGAATTTGACATCGTTCATTTCGATCTTCATGACTTTGGCAGAACCGTTAATACCATACAGTACACCATTTCCTTCACCTCGGATTTGTGTCTTTTTGCCGTCTGCCATGGTAATGAATCCACTGTCAAATTTTTCCAATGATTCGAAAAATGACTGATCGTTTGTCATGTGTGCACTAGCACCACTATCGATCACCCAGCTACGCGATGTTTCCTTTTTCATTACAGTAAAAGCAACACTTTGTGAATCACTCTGTGCAGCTTTAGCTTTTACCGAATTACTTGACGATTATTTTGTTGTTGGCAAGAAATTTTCTGCAGTTTTGCTTGTAATGGCCAGGTTTCTTACAGGAATGGCAAGTACGCAATCCTCCGGTCGTACCATGATCCGGCTTACCTTCTGCAGATCGCATTGCTTTCTCTACTTTGACGTGTCCGTTACCTTTTCTTTCTTGTTGACGGTTGTATTCATCAATGAGTTTGGATTTAACCACTTCAAGCGATATGTCGTCGTCCGAACAAACGTCAAGCGCCGTAACTAGACCGTCGTATGAAGCCGGCAAACTGCGTAAAACCATACAAATCTTCGTGTCTTTGTCCAGTTTAGTACCCGCGGCGTCAAGGCGATCGAATAAATCGTCGAAGCTACGAATATGATCTTCTATGTTTCCAGACACTGTAAGATTCATCGCACACAGCTTCTTCAGTAGCGATACTCGAACCGATCTTGTCGTTTTCTGGTGATAGTTTTTAAGGGCGATGTAGACATCGTGAGCAAACTTCGAGTTTCTCACTAATGATAATTGACTGTCCTCTAGCAACAATATGATTGTGGCTTTAGCCTTTCGATTGGAGGTCTTCCAAGCGTCGGTGCGATCCTTTTCTACGGGGATTTTGTTATTTACCACATCCCACAGGTCATCACGAGCTAGGAGCATTTCTATGCGTACATTCCATGTTTGCCAATTATTTCCATTAAGCTTCTCTATGTTGAACTTCATATCGGCCATTTTGTTTTCGTTCCCGTCTCGCAGACGATGCACCTATGAAAAACTATTTGCCTCGCAAATAATAACAGAATCCGACTCCAACTGGTCGAATCTTTCAGATAGCGAAAATCCTTTGTATTAACGATGCTGGGCCCATAACCTGTTGAAATAACAACTAAGTTAGTTTCAGCGTTTTACTTCCAAATATATTTTCACTCTCTGAGTACAGCGACTGTCCTTTATCCGTTTTGTACCGCATGTGTTCTACCGGAAAATGACAACAATCCTACTCAGTTGTCATTTTGGTCCCCATCTGTCAAATACAACGAGGTGAACAGTGTTCCCTTTCCACAGTTAGGGCCCAGGACGGTCAAGTAAGACAGGCAAGCAAGTGGAATTTATAAGCGACCTGCAACAAAGATTGCGTTATTAGATGTACGGAAAGGAAACTTACCTGCGTGAGCTAGGAATGATAAACAAAGTACGGCGCATGGTAAAGTGACAGCGATCGGCAGCGACAGCAACAGGAAGTAGAGTGAGAGTGAGTAGAGGATGAAAAGCCAGTTGTCTCACTGCGGGAGGCAATGTTGTAAACAAACGATGTTTACACCGACCGCTGCTGTCACTGTCGGACATTATATCGTATTTACGAAGTTGTCGGAAGAAAGCTTCACGGTCGGGATATCTGAGTACCGCGGTGAGTGAAGGACTAACCGAAAAAGAATGTATATAAGGGCAGGACGACGCGCGAGACGCCCTTTTTTACCGCTAGAAAACGTGAACGAATAAAAACCTAATTTTTTGGTTCGCTCTAGTAAGATAGCGTTCCTAATTAATTATCGACTTTCTTGCGTTTTCTACAGACAGTTTTTGCATAAAAACTCATTCCTGGTGGAACTTCATAGCAAAGTACAAAGTTCGTTTTGGATGGACGAATTAAGTTGAAATAGAAAGTTTTTGCATAAAAACTCATTCCTGGTAGAACTTCATAGCAAAGTACAAAGTTCGTTTTGGATGGACGAATTAAGTTGAAAACGACAGTTTTTGCATAAAAACTCATTCCTGGTGGAACTTCATAACAAAGTACAAAGTTCGTATCGGATGGACAAAGTTAGTTGTAATTAACAGTTTTTGTATGAAAACACACTTCTGGTGGAACTTCATATCAAAGAACAAAGTTCGTATCGGATGGACAAAGTTAGTTGTAATTAACAGTTTTTGTATGAAAACACACTTCTGGTGCAACTTCATATCAAAGTACAAAGTTCGTTTTGGATGGACAAAGTTAGTTGTAATTAACAGTTTTTGTATGAAAACACACTTCTAGTGCAACTTCATATCAAAGAACAAAGTTCGTTTTGGATGGACAAAGTTAGTTGTAATTAACAGTTTTTGTATGAAAACACACTTTTGGTGCAACTTCATATTAAAGTACAAAATTCGTTTTGGATGGACAAAGTTAGTTGTAATTAACAGTTTTTGTATGAAAACACACTTCTGGTGCAACTTCATATTAAAGTACAAAGTTCGTATCGGATGGACAAAGTTAATTGTAATTAACAGTTTTTGTATGAAAACACACTTCTGGTGCAACTTCATATCAAAGTACAAAGTTCGTTTTGGATGGACAAAGTTAGTTGTAATTAACAGTTTTTGTATCCTTGTAACTTCCTTGTAACAGAAATAGCCTAGTTTTGCAATTGATTTTAATGCTTCGTTTTTTAGGAAGATGAACTCATTTTCCTCTTTTCCTGTCCAATAAAATGAATCGGACTTGGCTAGCTCGCGTAAGTACTTGGTCTTGTCAGCTCGCATGTAAATGAACCTTTCAGAAAAATTCATAAAGCCCAGAAAACTTTTGACTTCGTGCACATTCTCCGGTCGACGGAAGTTTTTAACTGCTCTTAACTATTCATCTTCAACACATAACCCTTCATCTGACAATAGGAATCCTATAAACTTTACTTTTTTCTTACCAAGAACGCATTTGTTGGTATTTATACGGACGTTATGATTTTTAAGTTTATGGAGAACCTCTTGTAGATTATTATCGTGTTCTTCTTTTGTAGACCCATATATCAAAATATCATCCAAGTAGCATTTTTGACCTCGACATCCTGACAATATCTTTGTCTGCAATATTTCCTGAAATATGTCTGGAGCATTGCACAGCCCAAAAGGTAGTCGTTTAAAACGGTAGGTAGCGTTACTGGCGAAAAAATTAGTTAAATGGCGCGATTGTTCTGCGATTTCCACGTGAAAAAACGCACTAGTGAGGTCTATAGTTGAGAACCATCTGGCACCGTGAAGATCGGCGAGAATTTCTTCTAATATTGGCATTCTGAAATGTGTGCGTATAATGCACTTGTTTGGACCTCTGAGATCTACCACTAGTCGAATATCATCTTTTCCTTTTGGGACGACTAATAATGACGAGCAAAAGGACCTGTCCATTGAATCGGTAACTAGCTCTATAATCCCTGTATCCAGGAGATATTGTAGTCTTCGTTCAGTCTCCTCCGGAAACGGTAGAGGAATGTTAGTGAATATCTTACGAGAAGGAGGTTTGGTAGTGTCGTATGACAAAACTATAGGAGGGACGTTAAATTTAGGAAACTCGCTTGTCACTGACACAGCTAGAATTTCGCCAGGAAATCTAACAGCTTGCTTTACATTTGTATCCGAGCCACTGACTTCCACGTTGAGCCCTAACTGCAAAACACTGTATCGTAGAGCCGTATCCCTGCCAAGTAGCGGTTTGGCTCCTTTAATGATATAAAATTTTTCGAAATAACACGGCCTGTCTTCCGAAATGAATAGCTCGGCTACGAAAGTTCCTAAAACCTTGATTTCGCCAGGACTGGCATATGCTCTCAGTGGTTTATCTGTTCCTTTCGAAACGCAATACAGCTGCTTCCTGGAAGACTCGTCGATTTGCAGCTTATTAAAAATTTCTTCATCCACGGTGTTAACTTCCGCACCAGAATCAATTAAAAATAACACGGATGTAGAATTTGCGATACGACCAAGGATGCAACTGATTTGCTTCTCTGGATCATAACAACTGTTAATAGTGACCTCAACTTGTTCGATAACCTAAAATATAAAAAATATTAGTTTCAAGTCAAGCTAAGGAAGTGTTATCGTTTCCGTCCAATCCGTTATTAATAATCAAGAATTATATTATTTTAGTTCGGTACAAATTTTTGAAATAATTCAAAATGCTTTCGGAAGTTTCTAATGGCGCATTAGTAACTTACAACTTTCATATCGTTTTCACTATCCTCCTCCTTGGTAACCGTGGCCACTTTCTTAGGCTGTACCGCTTTTTCATCGTCCCGATCGATACGACGTTTGAGCGTATCAGGGGTAGGCATTTGTCGGCAGGCTCGTTCGATGTGGCCTGTTCTCTTGCAGTTCCGGCAGACCTTGTCCGCTGCATGGCATTTAGATGGCACATGGAATGGACTGGTGCATCTCCAGCAAGGATTAGGCTTATTCGTGGCTCTTGCGCCGTTTTGGATGTAATTACCTCCGGAATTGCCAAAGCTTCTCCAATTCGAACGTCCTTGGTATAAGAAGCCTCTTCCTCGTGCACTCGAAGGATGTCCCGCTTGAGAACCAGGATCAGCTCTTCCTCGTGTAACCGCCGCTACTTGGACCTCCATTGTAGGTTGATGCGTCTTCTTGAAAATTTCTTCGTTAGTTTTATCCACCTCATATTCCCGGATCTTTTCCAGAAGAGCAGCCAGGGTACCTCCCTTGCGCATTATCTTCCGACCTGCTTCTCGAACTTTTACGTTGAGCGCGTGAAGTTGTATAACTTCTGCCACCCCTTCCGTTAACTTATCGTCGTCCAGATCGCACAACTTATTGTAGCGTCTGGGCATTGAACCATTGGTGTTTCATCCAGAACCTCCTGGAGCATGAGTCCGGCCTTTACTTTAAAAACATTGTTTTTAGTAAGTTCGTCGTTAATGCCAGCCAGCTCCATAGATGCTTCCAATAACTCCTTCCAGTTTTCAAAGGATTTGCGGTCGATTTCTTCCATGTTTTCCACAGGTTTACATTCTGGAATGTTAATCGAAACTGCCGAAAGAGAGTTCATTGAGGTAGCCAGGATGGAGTCGTTGCACGACCTCATGTCTATCGCTGTTGAATGCCATGGCTCAGTGTTAAGACTTTCCTTGAACGGGTACCCTTCCAACATTGTTTGCGTGTGTTCCTCATTTTCTGAACTTTCGATGCCAGTAGTAGGTTCTTTTTTTTCCGCCTTAAGAGCCTTTAGTAGCATGTTATCTTTCTTAGGCCGTCTGGAATGAGAATTTAATAGTAAAAATTATTTGTTGAATACTCCGAAAATTTCTTCCAATCAATCGACCACATAGCCCTCCCAGAGGCGTTAATGATTTACTTAAAGATATTAGCTCTCTCAGAGGCGTCAATGATTTACTAAACGATTTAGCCCTCCCAGAGGCGTTCTCTTTTATCTTTTCGTTTTTCTCATATGTAGCCCTCCCAGAGGCGTCAATGATTTATTTTAAGATTTAGCCCTCCCAGAGGCGTTATCTTTTTTCATATGTAGCCCTCCAGAGGCGTCAACGATTTACTAAACGATTTAGCCCTCCCAGAGGCGTTCTCTTTTATCTTTTCGTTTTTCTCATATGTAGCCCTCCCAGAGGCGTCAATGATTTATTTAAAGATTTAGCCCTCCCAGAGGCGTTATCTTTTATCTTTTCGTTTTTCTCATATGTAGCCCTCCCAGAGGCGTCAATGATTTTAAAGATTTAGCCCTCCCAAAGGCGTATTTTTTGTTTTTTTTTTTTCATATGTAGCCCTCCCAGAGGCGTCAATGATTTACTAAAGATTTTGCCCTCCCAGAGGCGTCAATGATTAACTAAAAGATTTAGCCCTCCCAGAGGCGTTATCTTTTTTCCTTTTTTTTCATCGTACATAGCCCTCCCAGAGGCGTTAAAGTATATCAGAGTGAACACATCTTTTCCTCAAGCAGCACATCTTCTAACACAAGCGATCCACTGTTCTCCTTTTTTGAGTTTTTCTTGTCGAAACATGCTTTAGGCGTCGCAACCGCATGTCTAAGTGATGGTTGTAAACAACAAGGTTATCCGGTCAAAGTACACAATTGATTGTACAGGACACGAAATTCTGTATCGTATTTTGCCCAAGCGAAAGCAACCTTTCCTCAAGTAGCGCACGCAATTCCATGAACTATCGGTTCTGTGAGAAACGCCATTTTTTTAACACAATCGATCCACTGTTCTCCTTTTTTGAGTTTTTCTTGTCGAAACATGCTTTTGGCGTCGAACCGCATGGCTAAGCAATGGTTGGAAACAACGAAGTTATCCGGTCAAAGTACAAAATTGATTGTACAGGACACGAAATTCTGTATCGTATTTTGCCCAAGCGAAAGCAACCTTTCCTCAAGTAGCGCACGCAATTCCATGAACCATCGGTTCTGTGAGAAACGCCATTTTTCTAACACAATCGATCCACTGTTCTCCTTTTTTTGAGTTTTTCCTGTCGAAACATGCTTTAGGCGTCGCAACCGCATGTCTAAGCAATGGTTGTAGACAACAAGGTTATCCGGTCAAAGTACACAATTGATTGTACAGGACACGAAATTCTGTATCGTATTTTGCCCAAGCGAAAGCAACCTTTCCTCAAGTAGCGCACGCAATTCCATGAACTATCGGTTCTGTGAGAAACGCCATTTTTTTTAACACAAGCGATCCACTGTGTTGGATACGTTACGCAGCGAGGCACTCACGCTCTCCGGGAGAGTGATCTCTCGTCGGTTGATGTGGACGAGTGCCGTTATCTCGGGATGGACCGAGATCGTTATCTCGGTCCCGATCGCGAGGATAAAGCAGTCGAGTTTGCGTCACGAGCAGGAACAGCTGGATCCTCCGATAGTGTAAAATAATGTAATACGTAATAAAACATAAAAGTGGCGACGAGGATGGGATTCAGTTAAATCCCGAAATTTTAACGATTCTTGTGATCTTAGGAACATTTGCGTTTATTTATTTGTTTTCGTTTTTAAACGTTTTTGTGTGATCCAAGAAACATTTGTGTTTTATTTATTCTGATTCCATTTTAACGTGTTTGTACGTGTGCGTGTGTTAAAAAAAAAATTGGTTCACCACGTCGAAAACGTCGGAGGATGGAAATTGGTGATACGAACAGTACTGACGCATTTGCGGACGCCGACCCGCGTCGGTTGTCCCAAAATCGTATCAACGGTGCAGCGATCCAGCCTAACGCGCAAGGCGTTTTCGTACCGCAAGATACGGCGTTCCAAGCCCAGCGAGACGGATCGTCGGGTCAACGTACGGCGTACATCCAGCAGCCATCGCAACCACCAGCAGCATCGCCATCGCAGTTCGGCGCGTCCCCAGCCATGATGACCAGCCCGGACAACGCAACGATTGTGCAAATGCTGAATTTAATTCAGCAACAAATGGCCCAGCAGCAACAATTTGTTAACGAATTTTTGCATCAGCGGTTGCTACATCAAAACGTCGCACCACCCAGTCTGCATCCAGAACAAATAATCGATTCGCTTTCTCGTCACATTGCAGAATTCCGATACGAGAAAGAGGCAGGAATCACATTTAAACAATGGTACGCGAGGTATGCTGATCTATTTCAGAACGACGCCGCGCGAATCGATACCCCTGCCAAGATTCGATTGATGTTGCGGAAACTGGGAACGGCCGAGCACGATCGGTTCCTGTCCTTCATCCTGCCCCATCGTCCGTCTGACTTCTCGTTTGAGGAAACAGTGGAGAAACTGTCAGCGCTTTTCGACGACCAGGAAACTCTGCTCAGCAAGCGTTTTAAATGCCTCCAGATAACCAAGAAGCGGACGGAGGACCACTTGGTCTACGCATGTCGTATCAACAAATCTTCGGTGGATTTTGAGCTTGGCAAGCTCACCGAAGAGGATTTCAAGTGTTTGTTGTTCGTGTGTGGCCTGAGGGACGAGGGCGAAGCTGACCTTAGAACGCGACTTCTGGCCCGTATTGAGGATCGAACCTGTACTTCCCTTCAGCAGCTGTCCACCGAGTGTCACCGGTTGGTGAATTTAAAGAGAGACAGCGCAATGATTGAAGGTCCTTTGCCGGAACGTGTTTTAGCTGTCAATACAAAAGGGGACCGCCAACAACGGCTGCATTCTTCCAGCACAGCTGTTCCGAAAAATCCGTGTTGGCTGTGCGGAGACCGTCATTGGATGCGAGAGTGTGCTTACCGCACCCACCGATGTGAAACGTGCTCGCGTATCGGGCATAAAGAGGGTCATTGCAAAACAGCAGCTCGACGCAAGCCACAAAAGCGTTTCACCAAGTACAGACGAATGAAAATGCTCTCAGTGAACGTCCATAATGTGCAGCAACGACGTAAATTCGTGCCTGTGGTGATAAATGGCACGCCGGTCCGATTGCAGCTTGATACGGCATCAGACATCACAGTGATCGACCGGAAAACCTGGCAGCGCATTGGTAGTCCTAAGTTAGCACCTTCATCGATAGTATCGGGTGCTAACCTGACACTGGACGGGAATTTTATGGGTAGCATCAGTATGGCCGACCAAACCAAGCGAGTTCAGATTTCAGTCACTCCTGTACGCCTGCTTCTTCTAGGACTGGATCTGATTGACGCCTTTTCATTGTGGTCAACTCCCATTGATAAATTCTGTTCCCAGCTGAAGACATCAGACGGCGCGCAGCGGTCATAGCAAAATAGATTTCCCCAGCTTTTTGGAGAGACGGGGCTGTGTACAAAGGCGAACGTTTCTTTTACGTTGAAGGAAAATTATCGTCCGGTTTTTCGCCCCAAACGACCAGTTGCTTACGCAGTACGAGAAGCGGTGGATCGAGAACTGGATCGTTTACAAACCCTTGGGGTTATTACTCCTGTTAAGGCATCTGATTGGCCTGCGCCAATAGTAGTTGTCAAAAAAGCTAATGGGTCGATCCGAATATGTGGCGATTATTCCACGGGTCTAAACGACGCCCTAGAGCCAAATGGTTACCCGTTACCATTACCGGAAGATATATTTTCGAAGCTTTCCAACTGCAAATACTTCAGCAAAATTGATCTATCAGATGCGTTTCTCCAAATCGAGATCGACCCGCAATACCGTTCACTATTAACCATTAACACGCATCGCGGTCTATATCTTTACAATCGCCTGCCACCGGGTATAAAGATCGCACCAGCCGCATTCCAAATGGTAATAGATAAAATGCTAGCTGGTCTGAGGAATGTGTCAGGTTATCTAGATGACATCATTGTTGGTGGCACATCGCAAGAGGAGCACGATGCGATCTTAACAGATACGCTTGCGCGGATCCAGGACTACGGATTCACTATTCGGGCTGACAAGTGTGCTTTCCGTATGCCCCAGATCACCTACTTGGGGCACGTAATAGATAGCCACGGACTGCGCCCTGATCCAGCAAAAGTTGCGCTTATACGGAATCTGCCAGAGCCAACAGACGTTACAGGCGTTAGGTCTTTTCTAGGAGCCATTAATTTCTACGGTCGTTTTATGCCTAACATGCGCAAACTGAGATACCCATTGGATCAGCTCCTGAAGGCTAATGCTTCATTTAAATGGACGCCAGAATGCAAACGCGTTTTCCGTGAGTTCAAATCTCTATTAGCTTCAGATCTACAGCTAGCTCACTATGACCCAAAGCAAAAGATCGTTGTTTCGGCAGACGCATCTTCAATCGGCCTAGGTGCGACAATTAGTCACGTGTATCCTGGAGGGTTGCAACGGGTGATTCAGCACGTTTCTCGAGCCCTCACCGAAACAGAAAGCCGATACAGTCAAATTGATCGAGAGGGTCTGGCCATAATATTCGCAGTAAAAAAGTTTCATAAACTGATTTTCGGAAGACATTTTACCCTGCAAACGGATCATCGTCCTCTGCTCCATATATTCGGCTCTAAGAAGGGCATACCAACGTTTACGGCTAACCGTCTCCAGCGATTTGCGTTAACCCTCCTCGCCTATGATTTTAGTATTGAGTACGTGCGCACCGAAGATTTCGGTAATGCGGATCTACTGTCACGGTTGATAAACACGCACACCAAGCCAGAAGAAGATTGCGTGATCGCGAGCTTAGAAGCAGACGTTAAATCGATCTTGGTAAACGCACTAGAGACAATACCTGTTAATCATGTGGAGCTAACAAAGGAAACAGCGAAGGATCCGTTGCTACAGAAGGTCGAATATTACGTTCGCAGCGGATGGCCCAAAAATACAGCATTTACAGGCGAACTGGCCAGATTCCACGCTAGAAAAGATGGCTTATCAATCGTAGACGGATGTCTTCTTTTCAGCGAGAGGGTGGTAATACCCAGATCACTGCAACAACGATGCCTTCAGCAAGTGCATAACGGACACCCAGGGATCATCAGAATGAAAGCCTTATCCCGCAGCTATTTCTATTGGCCTTCTCTGGATGCAGATATTGCGGACTGGGTAAAAACATGTGATGCATGCCAAGCTGTTGCCAAATCACCACCCCACTCAGATCCCGTTTCTTGGCCGAAAGCTTCGGCACCATGGCAGAGAATACATGTAGACTATGCTGGCCCGCTTGATGGAGCATATTTTCTCGTGGTAGTGGATGCATTCTCCCGCTGGCCTGAAGTAATACGAACGAATAGCATCACAGCTGAGGCAACAATCAACATTCTGCGTTCGATATTCGCCCGTTTTGGAGTTCCTAACACGCTTGTTTCAGACAATGGAACGCAGTTCGTTGGCATGGATTTTAAGGAATTTTGCATCCAAAACGGCATCGACCATATCACTACAGCGCCTTATCATCCCCAATCTAATGGGCAGGCTGAAAGATTTGTCGATACATTCAAGCGTGCTGTTAGGAAAATATCGGCAAATGGCACACCGATCCACGAAGCATTGGACACATTTTTACTCGCTTACAGAAGCACGCCAAATTATGTGTTGGGCCCTTCAAAGTCACCAGCGGATCTAATGCTAAACCGGCCGATTCGAACAACATTAGATCTCCTACGCCCGAAGCAAACAAGCTCTACAAAATGTGCTGTAACGAACAACCTGAAACAGTTCCGTACGTCTGATCCAGTCTACGCCAAACGGTATACACGGAATGGATGGATCTGGGTAGCTGGCACCGTCAGGATGTTGGATAAGAGGCTTATAAGATGTCACGTGAACCAGTTGCGTGATCGCCATGAACGTCAGCAACATCATCACGATCCTGTGAGATCGGTTAACACCAATTTACCTCTTGATATAATTTTAGATACGCTACCTAACAGCGCTCGTGAGTTACCGCCTGACCCTCAACTGCGGACACCTGCATCGGTCAGCAATCCCGATGCCCTCTCAAACGTGCCAAACAGCGCTCCTGGCTTACCGTCTGACCGTCAACTGCAGACTTCAGCATCCGTCATCAATCCGGATGCCGCGCCAGCCGTGGCGCCTTTGCCTCGTACCTGCCCTCCGAATCCGGCAATCTTTGTGCAGCCTTCAAGACAGGAACCACGCCGGTCTTCTAGACATAGAAGGCCGCCCAGTAGGTTCGATGTTTATCGACGTTTTTAAAGAAGGGGAGATGTTGGATACGTTACGCAGCGAGGCACTCACGCTCTCCGGGAGAGTGATCTCTCGTCGGTTGATGTGGACGAGTGCCGTTATCTCGGGATGGACCGAGATCGTTATCTCGGTCCCGATCGCGAGGATAAAGCAGTCGAGTTTGCGTCACGAGCAGGAACAGCTGGATCCTCCGATAGTGTAAAATAATGTAATACGTAATAAAACATAAAACACTGTTATCCTTTTTTGAGTTTTTCCTGTCGAAACATGCTTTAGGCGTCGCAACCGCATGTCTAAGCAATGGTTGTAGACAACAAGGTTATCCGGTCAAAGTACACAATTGATTGTACAGGACACGAAATTCTGTATCGTATTTTGCCCAAGCGAAAGCAACCTTTCCTCAAGTAGCGCACGCAGTTCCATGAACTATCGGTTCTGTAAGAAACGCCATTTTTTTAACACAATCGATCCACTGTTCTCCTTTTTTGAGTTTTTCTTGTCGAAACATGCTTTTGGCGTCGAACCGCATGGCTAAGCAATGGTTGGAAACAACGAAGTTATCCGGTCAAAGTACAAAATTGATTGTACAGGACACGAAATTCTGTATCGTATTTTGCCCAAGCGAAAGCAACCTTTCCTCAAGTAGCGCACGCAATTCCATGAACCATCGGTTCTGTGAGAAACGCCATTTTTCTAACACAATCGATCCACTGTTCTCCTTTTTTTGAGTTTTTCCTGTCGAAACATGCTTTAGGCGTCGCAACCGCATGTCTAAGCAATGGTTGTAGACAACAAGGTTATCCGGTCAAAGTACACAATTGTTTGTACAGGACACGAAATTCTGTATCGTATTTTGCCCAAGCGAAAGCAACCTTTCCTCAAGTCCTCAAGTAGCGCACACAATTCCATGAACTATCGGTTCTATGAGAAACGCCATTTTTCTAACACAAGCGATCCACTTTTCTTCACTCCTGAGTTTTGGAACTTATTCACGACACTTTACACTAACTATTTAACTTAACTAACTAACTCGCAACTACGATCGAAATAATTTGTCACTAACTATACTAACGGTTTGGGAGCGTGGTTTGCGCCATTGTCGTAACCGTCGCCTTTGTCATTGTTTTGTGGAAACACGCAATACATCGCTTTTTATTTCGGATATTTTATTTGTCAACCGCCACACTCAACGTTTGTCCAAAAACTGAGTCCGTTTATCTCTCCCCGTTTTGTTCGTCTCGTTCTTCGCAAGAACCTCTCCGAATCGCTCCTTTCTCGTCTTCATCCGAATATCGGTCGTGTTCTATTCTCTTTCTCTCTCTATCTCTCTCTCTCTCTTTTTTTTATTTAACCTTTACTCTTTATCCTATTCTCTACAAGAATGTTACAAACAAAAGTGACAACACTGATCGCGCACGAATAATCCGATTAAGGGAAGAAAGTAAACAATGCGTTGTTTACGTAGCCGATTAAATACTCCGATTCGTCTGTGAAACGTTGACAAGTGAACAGCTATTTAGTTTAATTTGAAAAGGCAGTTACACACATACATACAACATCAAGGACACACCGATATTACTACAACCGCACGAATCTTGGACAAAGGAATAAAAAGGACATACGGATAGGATAAGTACTTAAGATGGGGGTCGTGGACCCTGGGGGGGGCAGTTCCCCCGGGTCATATTATGAGATCCTTGGGGAGGATCATAGAATAATGGGGAAAAGAAGGAGAAAAATGAAAGGGGATCGATTGATACTGGAAGAAACACGTGACACGGAAGAGATTTTTATGGTAGTGGAGAGTACCACCTTGGGAAAATCACTTGCTACGTATAACCCATTCTTGTTCCAAAAAGCTGTTGAGCTCGCTATTAACGGTAAACCGATAAATACGACGCTGCTGCGTGATGGAAAAATCCTAATGAAGATGAGGAACAGAAATGACGCGAAAAAGCTATTAAAAATTAACCTCAATCATCCGAACGCGTCGATAAATATTAAAGTGTATGAACACGAAACACTTAACCTCGCCAGGGGAATTGTTAGGTGCGATGCATGCATGTTCCTTTCTGAAGAGGAACTTTTGGACGGATTAAAGGACCAAAAAGTTACCAAGGTCGAAATACTGAAAAGGAAAAATGATAAAGGGAATCTGATAAACACAAGATCGGTCATACTAACCTTCAACAGCACGGTCCTTCCTAGAAAAGTAGACATTGGCTACTTCACCGAAAGGGTTGAGTTGTACATACCCAAACCCACTCGCTGCATGAACTGTATGCGAATTGGACACACAAAAAAAGTCTGCTACAAGGAGAAGAAATGTGCGAAATGCAGTCAGTCATACCACGAAAAGTGTGAAAATATTGCAAAGTGCGCAGAATGCGGTGAGGCACATGGCACGCTGGACAAGGAATGCCCAATTTACAAAGACGAGTGTGAGATAAAAAAAATTCAGACTGAAAATAGAGTGACGATGCGTGAAGCTAGAAGAATACGCAGGAACATAGCTCCTGTGATCCCAAGAAAATACACTTCGCTAGACTATGCAACAACCACAGCAAATAAAAACGGGCTTACCACCCAAACCCCACCAAAAGAAAATACTAATGAAGAACAACTGAAAAAACAAGAAAATAATAACCAAAATAACACAGAGCAAACAAATACAAACACAGAATCAATTACTAACAACACAAAAAATACAGAAAATAACAATCTATCAAAAGAAATAAAAAATGAAACTCATAACAAAACTATAAATACACCCACTCAGAAAAATATAGACATCAATACATCAGATGAGGAAGGAAGTATTTCCTCTACAATCACAGCCCCCTCGATATGCTCAGGGGACAGATACGATGTGGATATGGAGAACGAAAAAATAACGTTAGATAACGGAGAAATAGTGCCATACAAAGCACTAACACAGGAGGAAAAGAAAGCAATAACAGCTAAGCGATTACTAGAGATACTATAAAACCCTACAGCTAAAATGGCTGGCCTAAACAATATAAGAGTAACACAACTCAATATACAGGGATTATTAAATAATATGGACGAACTCAAGCATATTATAAATACTGACAGGGCAGATGTGGTATGCCTACAAGAAACCTGGTTGGTTGATCATACTGCCTGCAAGATAAAAATACCACAATACAATCACTTCTACCAAAACAGAGAAGATGGCTATGGTGGTAGCAGCATCTTCGTTAGTAAAAAATACCAGGCAGAGAGCGTACATGTGCATCGAAAAAATGAACACATCCAAACCACCGGCGTAAAACTTAAAGGTCTGAATATAACTGTGATAAGTACATATGTGAAACCGACTACAACCAAAACTAACTACGCTAAGTACATGAATCTAATATTCCAAGCGGCTGAAAACAGGAAAGCCATAATAACAGGCGACTTTAACGCTCACCACACTACGTGGGGAAACCACTACTGTGATATGAGGGGAAGAGCCACATTGGAAGAGATAAATAAGAGTGATATGGTGATGGTACATAACAAAGAACATACGTTCATAAACCCAGACGTAAACAAAAAAAATACCGCCATTGACCTCACCATAGTATCACCGAATATGGTCCTAGACATTGAGCGTAAGGTAACAGACCAACACGTTGGTAACAGTGGACACAGAATTATCCACATAACCATTAAAAAACCAGCCAAACCACATACAAGAACTGTGATAAATATGACTAGAATAGAGAAACAAATCCGTGATATTAAATGTAAGGACAATACTAGTATAGATAGCATTAAGAGTACGCTTAAGAACATTACGAAACAAAACACCAAAGACATAGTCTACACTCCGAAAAGTTGGTGGAATGAAAAGCTGCAAAATGCCTGGGATAAAAAAAAACACATCCCGGAAGAATTTTAATCGAAATCGCAGCATAGAAAACTCTATTCAGTTCAAAAAGGACCTGGCAAAATTTAAGTACCTGAAAAAAATAGAAAAAAGAGCTAATTTTGAAGCCTGGGTAAGTAAGGTCAACTCGGATAGTACGAGTAAAGAAATCTGGGACTTGGTGAATAAATGCCATGGGAAACACACCCTCCATAACCGTAGCAACATAATAGCCGAAAATACGGATAATGATAACAAGGATGTGTTAGTTTCGATGCAACGCCTTATCGCTGAGTCACATAAAACACAACCGCATACAGTCGAAACTCCTCATCATGCCATACCACTATTACAATCAGCCGTAGATCCTCTCTCGCGAACCCCATACACTGAACAAGACACTGTTGATACGAGCACATACCAATTTCAACCATCGAACGCACCGAAATCATCCACCCACCTTGATCGTTCACCACGTAACCGCAACTACCGTGCTGCTCTTCTCCATGGTACCGCCCAGCCATCTTCTGCACTTAGGACGGTCGCAGTACCCCCTAATGAGCAAAGAGCTTGGATCTTCGTCTCTCGTCTTTCTCCTGATACCACTATCGATGAGATGACGTCATACGTTGCACAACAACTGGACACAAATGACATCAATATCTTCAAACTGCTCGCAAGAGACAGAGATATAAACTCCGTCTCATACATCTCATTCAAGATCGGTATACCATGGTCCCTTCGCGATCGTGCATTATCACCCGCAATTTGGCCATAGAACGTAATTTTTCGTGAATTCGAAAGACGTACTGAGCGTTTCCAAAATTTTTGGCGCCCGCAATTTTCAACCAGCCAACCCATAATGCAGCGGGAGACACAACAGGATCCACTTCAGGAAACGCAAGCCACAACAACCGAACACCTCGACAACCCGGATCACAACAATCACGCACTCATTCCACAATGCCCGAACACGCCTGCTTAACATATCCAACCGACAATATAACCGCATTGCCCCTCGATAATTTCATCACTATTTACTATCAAAATGTGCGCGGATTGCGTACAAAAACGAACAACTTTCACCTGGCTCTTACAGAGAACGAATTTGATATTCTGGCTTTAACCGAAACGTGGCTCGACGATATGATTCCTACTAGCCTTTTGTTCGATAACGACTATAATGTGTACCGTTTGGATCGTAGCAGCAGTAACAGCACTCGCTCCCGTGGTGGAGGTGTATTGATCGCTATCCGTTCTGCATTTGTTACACGTGAGTGCAGAGTACCTGTAGGATCACTCGAAATCGTATGGGTGAGAGTTCAACTGGATGCTAGCACTCTTTTTATTGGCTGCATATACATTCCTCCATACCTGAGTTCTGATTATGTGACTATGCGAAATATTTCAATATGTATTGACGTAATCAGCGATATTATGAAAACAAATGATCAACTGATTCTGCTTGGTGATTTTAACCAAACACACCTGGAATGGAACATTAATGGCCCCCTAAGCACGGTGGGAAGCAAGGCATTTGTTGATATGATTGAACTATACATGTTAAAACAAATGAATTTGTTCAGAAATGACACGGGAAGAATATTGGATCTCGTCTTAGTCAATGAAAACGCTGCAAATCAAGTGCGAATGACTAAACCGGAACCCACGGAAAATATGCTGCCACCTGACCGTTACCACCCTCCTTTAGTTATCCATTTACACGCATTGTCCACCGTAACAGCTTTTACCGACCAGACAATTAGGCAACCAAATGAACATTTCAAATTTGATTTTAACCATGCTGACTACGATCGACTAGACGCCATATTATGCAGAACTAACTGGGAAGTTCTATTCACTGACGAAATATCCATTGATGACGCTGTTGGACACTTCAACCAGAAAATGTCCGAGATTTTTCTTACCGCTGTGCCTCGTGTCCGTAAACGCATCAAACCTCCATGGTCTAATCGAACACTTGATCGAATGAAAAAAATAAGCAAGCAGCGCTGAGACGTCTTCAACGGAGAAACAACGTAATGAACCGCCTAACATATCAAACGATTTCTCGGGAATATCGTGCTTACAATAGAGTGCGGCACAGAGACTATCTCCACCGTGTACAACGCAGTCTTCGGCGGAATCCGAAATATTTCTGGAAGTATGCTAGCTCGAAACGCTCACATAAAAAGAAAATTACGCTTACATCACACAACGGCCAAATAACTAAAAATGATACCGAGACTTGCGAACTATTTGCAACCCGCTTCCGAGATATATTCAGCCCTCGAGTGATTGATCAAGAAAGCATAGAAATGGCAACAGCAAACACCCCGATGAACGCCCTCAATCTCTCTGACTTCTTAATCAACTGTGATACCGTGAAGCTCGCACTTCAAAAGCTCAAAATGAATTTTAACCCCGGTCCAGACGGAATGTTGTCCTCAAACGGTGTGCCAGTTCTCTAGCGCCCTGTCTAGTTCGATTATTTCAATTATCGCTAGCATCAGGAGCTGTGCCTGAAATATGGAAGGTCTCATGGATGACACCGATTTTTAAAAAAGGAGACCCTCACCTTGCTTCAAGCTACAGAGGGATAACGTCACTTTGTTCCCTGGTGAAAGTTTTGGAGTTAATACTGCATGGACAACTAATGAGAGCTTCTACAGCCTACATATCTACCGCGCAGCACGGATTCATGCCACAACGCTCTACTGCCACAAATTTGGTAGAATTTGTTTCGGTTTGTATGAGCAGCATGGATATGGGACATCAAGTAGACTGCATATACACTGATATTAAAGCTGCTTTCGACACTGTATCCCATGATATACTGTTAGAGAAGCTACTCAAGCTAGGATTAAGTGTAAATGCAGTAAATTGGTTTCGATCATATCTAACCGATCGTGTTTATAGAGTTATGGAAAATTGGCAACGCGACATCGAAACCATTTAGCAGCACTTCAGGCGTTCCACAAGGCAGCAATCTCGGGCCACTGTTATTTATTCTGTACGTTAATGATGTGTCATATGTGTTACCAGACCATAAGTTTTTGATGTATGCAGACGACGTAAAAATTTTTACTACTATCCGTGACCATTGTGATTCGTCGGACCTACAGAATGTCATCAACGTGTTCAGTAAATGGTATAATTGTAATAAGTTAACCTTATGCGTCCAGAAGTGTTTTGTTGTATCGTTCTTTCGCGCTCGCGTATCTGTGAAATTTAATTACACGCTTAATGACGACACCATTCAGAGAAAGGACGAAGTTCGAGATTTAGGAGTTATACTCGACTCGAAGCTTAATTTTGCCCGGCACCATGACAGTATTATTTCCCGAGCAAATAGAACATTAGGCATGATATTTAAAATCACCAGAGACTTCGATGACCCAACATGCATAAAAGCTCTGTACTGCGCGTTAGTGAGATCGATTCTAGAATATGGTTCAGTAGTGACGTGTCCCTACACGGATCAGTGGAAACATAGAATTGAAAGCATACAAAGAAAATTGACTCGTTACGCTATTCGTAAACTGCACTGGAACAGCCCACTTCCACCATACAGTTCCCGTTGCTTATTGCTAGGCATTGAACCGTTAGAGAACCGTAGAAAAAATGCGCAAGCGCTTTTTGTCGCAGGAATTTTAAAAGGAACCATTAACGCCCCAAATATACTGAACAAATTAACGATATGGATTCATAGATGGACCTCCAGATCCCGCCCGTTTCTAAGGTTAGGTTTTAAAAATACCCAATACGGTGCAAACGATCCTATTGAGGCAATGTCACGCGAATTTAACGGCGCTTACAACATGTTCGATTTTCATGAACCGGTATCATCCTTTAGGGAAAGACTGCGTTACCGCGGTGTAGGTACAAATTGATCTTAGTAAATAAGCGAACACATTTTGTAACACTTTTTGTTTAGCCAATGTATGGCGGACAAGTTTATATTAAATAAATAAATAAATAAATAAATAAATAAATAAATAAATAAATAAATGCGAAAGAGTTCCTGAAACTGAACTTCAGCAGTCCTAAAGGGTCAAAGAGCCAGTACACCCCACACTTTGTTGCCGAAATCGAGATTCTGGACTTGGAAAAATGGAAAAGTATACTAAATAATAAGAAAAACACAACACCGGGTGTAGACGGTATTTCTTACAAAGCGTTGAAGCTTTTGAAAGATGAAGTGGTCCTTGCCTTGATAAAGGAACTTAATAAGATGTACCAAGAAGGAAGGGTACCAAAGAAGTTAAAAAGAATCAAGATAGTTGCAATTGCTAAAATAGGTAAAGATTTAAACTATATAGAAAATTACAGACCTATAGCACTCTTGTGCACGCTAATCAAAATTATGAATACGGCGGTACTACGAAATCTGACTGAACACTTAGAAAGGTATAATCTCCTTCCGGAAACCAGCTTTGGATTCCGTAAACATAAATCTACCATGACGGTAGTGAATCTCTTGGTACACAAAATTTTACAAAATAACTCAAAAAAAAGTACACTAGAGTAGTTTTTATAGATGTAAAAAATGCTTACAACAGCGTACTCACCAAAGAGCTTCTGATTACCCTTAGGCAAAACATGGTATCTGAAGAGGATATCGCATGGGTTGCAAGTTTTTTAACCAACAGAAGCTTAGAAGTAACAGTGGGGAAGGAAACCATAAGACGAGTCGTTAGTAACGGGCTTCCACAAGGAGATGTACTTTCACCTACTCTATTCAATATTTACACGAGCAGTTGCCATAACCTAAATAACAACAAAATTAGAATATTGCAATATGCGGACGACTTTGCAATAATTGAAGCTGGATTAACACCAAAAGCGGTTGAAATGGCATTACAGAGATCCATTACATGGCTAAAAGATCGACTAGAACAACTGAACTTAGAAATCAATAGTGCCAAATCAAAAGTAATGGCCTTCCCAAATAATAAATTCAAGTTACGAATAAGAGTAGATGGCAGTGAGATAGAACAGGTCCAAGTACACAAATTCCTGGGCATAACTGTGGACAGCAAGCTGAGATTTAACGCCCATGTAGATAACCAGATTGCCAAAACAATTAACCGACTGAATCCAATTAAAACGATCTGTAACAATTCTAATCACATTAACCCGGAAAAGGCCATACAAGTTCATCGTGCTATTGTAAGGGGCACAATAGAATACGGGGTAGGCTTTAGCCTTAATGTTAACAAGGAAAAACTACGCAGAGTGAACACGATCCTGAACCAATCCTTGAGAAGAGTGACAGGATGCACTAAAACAACACCCCTCAACACACTACACGCCATAGCGGCGGAAAGACCTTTTACCATCAGAGCCAAACACCTTACATGCAAACAAATAGCGAAAACAATAGCATTTTCCGCACCAAACAATGCCCTCTTCGCTAAATTGAACCATCGTCGCTCCGCAAAATTATCGGCAATAGAAGAAAACTATCTTAATATCAAAGACACACTACACTCCATAGCCACGTACCATTTCAATAATTCCATAAAAAGCAGCTCCAACATAATAATCCGCACCTCAATACCAGGATTAAATAATAGTAAACAGCAATACAATCCCAAAATAGCAAGACAATTAAGTCTAGAACTGATTAACTCCACTACCACCCCTAATACTGCCACAAAAATCTTCACAGACGGAAGCAAAATAGACGAAAACTGCGGTATAGGTATATATATTGTTAGAGGCAATCAAGAACTCTTAAGAAGATCGTACAAACTAAAAAATCCAGTGTCCATATGCTCAACAGAGCTATATGCCATAAAATTGGCACTTGATTGGGTAGTCCAAGAACAAATAAGTGCCCCAACCATATATACCGACAGTCGTGCAGCATGTTTTATAATCAAAGGTGCCTCAGACGAACTGTATACGGACGTCATATTGTCGGAAATTCTCAATAACGGAACTAAAGTAAACTTAACTGTACAATGGATCCCTGGCCATGTGGGCATTGAAAGGAACGAAATAGCAGACAGCCTTGCCAAAGAGGGTACTAACTGTGATAACATAATAAGTAACAAGAATTATCTCAAGGATGCCATAACAAGATTCGAGAACAAAGCAAAGGAGAATACCAATACGTGGTATGCAGAAATGTGCCAGCACAAAGGAAAGACCTTTGCAGGATATCAAACCCGAATAGAAAAAAAAATGTGGCACTATAGACTAAAATTACCAGCTCACGGTATTAAAATACTAAACAGATTAATATCGGGTCATGATCACAGCAAGTACTGGCTACACAAAATGAGATTAGTAGAAAACGGCCTCTGTGATACATGCAACGAACCTGATACGGCTAAACATATAGTTTTCCACTGCCATAAGTACTCTGTAGAACGAAGTAATTCAAACTTCATCAACGAAGAAGAATTCAAGAAAATCTGGAAGAGGAAAGACCCACGGGGACTTACAAAAGTATTGAAATTCATCAAAGATAACAGAATAAAGTTCTGAATGAACTACACATGAACTACAAACAAAAATCGAAACATGACTCCTAAACCAAGCATTCTAAACATAAAGATGTTCACATATAAGAAACGTCAACATGAAATACAGAAATAACATCCCAATTCTCCAGAGGGAATCTACACAGAGCAACTGTACAAATCATAGAAAGTTAGGACATATGGCCCTAGTAGCCGGTCCATAAATCACTAGGGGTAGTGGTAATAATCCATTACCACGGAGTAGCTAGGGAAGGCCCAGGAAGCTGGATTCCTAAGTGGTACCGTGGGAATACCTCAACTAATAATAAGAAGAAGAAGATTAAATACTCGAAAATACTCCGTAAGGTCAACGAGCGATATGCAGGGATGGCGGATCGTAGGGCCAAGAAAGCTATATATAGGAGTAAGGGAAAATAATCGCGCCATTATTCGGTGGTTCCGCAATAGAAGGATTGCTTAATTTTGTTGCAAATAAATCAAGTTGCAACCTAAAATAGTTTCTTTTTCTAATTTACGTCGATACGTAACAAGCCAAAATTAATTGTCGTATTCGGTACGCGGTAATCGATAATCGTTCATTAAACGCGCGCGAGTGATAAGTGAAAATGTCCAACCCTTCGTCCAGGAAGCAGCTGGAAGACCAGGCAGCCGGTACATCAAGAGGACGCGTAGACGTCTCTATGCACGAGTCATCGCCCAATGTCGCCGGAGGGTCATCGGACAGACACACACCGATAAGTGGTCATCGGGACGAGCAACTGTTGCGGTCTCCGCTGAGAAATCCAATGGAAGATCGCAACGCGGTATCCTTGGGTTCGCCTGTTCTGATTGAGGATTCAACCATCAGAAGAGGCACGGCGGAACATAGCACCATCTCCCCGAGTGGATCGGCAACTCGACGCGCGGAGTTGTTAAGTATGAGAGGGTTGGTAGAAGCGAGGCAAGGGGAGTTAAGGGAGTTAGAGCTGAAATTAATGGAGCTCGAAGAGGAGGTGGACGCGGGAGCTAGCCATGACGCTTTACAGTCGAAGGCAGAACAATGGCTGGCTGCAACGGATCGCTGCGGTACTTATCCGCCAACCAGTAACTCTAGGGCACCTACACTTCACTTCACTAGCACTGCCAACCCACCCCCACCGTGTTATCAGGAATACGGTCAGGTTCCTGATTATTACACTTGGAGGAAACATCACGATGATGCCTATAGAAGGGCTTCTTTACCTCCCACCTGTCCTCCATATATTTCACCAGCGCACGCGGCTACGAGCCGATCACGCACAACACTACACCACGGTAATTTAACACAGGAACAAGTTTCCGCACGGCACGGAGCGATCGGGAAGGAGCTGCCGGAGTTTAGTGGTGCAGTGAAGGAGTGGCCGCTGTTTATACGTATATACGAGCGGTCGACCGCAGTGTGTGGGTTTTCGGAAGACGAAAACATATTGCGGCTACAGCGGGCGTTGAAAGGTGAAGCCAAGGAGGCAGTTGGGCATTTGTTGTTGTTGCCTGATGGTTTGGTTGAAGTGATGAAGACGCTCCAAGATCAGTTCGGCCGTCCAGAGATTATTGTCGAGGCAACGATTGAGTCCATTAGGAAGATGCCGTCCCCTGAGCCGGGTTGCTTACGTTCACTCGCTACCTTTGGTCTGGCAGTACGGAATCTTTGCGCGACAATAGTCGCCAAACTTAAACTTCCGGAGCATTCATGTAACGTATCATTACTTCGGGAGTTCATGGGTAAGTTACCCTCGCATTATGCGATGGAATGGGTCCGCCATCGACGACAGCTACATAGGGTAACCCTAACAGAGTTCGGCTCCGTTGAACCGCCGCGCCGCGAGCCTAATGCGCATGGAGAACGTTCCGAAAGACGGCCTCCTACTCGAGACAATCGAGCACAGGGACCGCATCCGCCTCAGCAACGAAATCAGTACGCGCCCCGACCACTTCCCAAACAGAACCAGCCCGGACATGATGCACCTAAAACGACATACTGGAACACTCACACAATGCAACATCCCGTTCAACGCGAAACTGTCACAGTTACTAGCGGCACACACTCGGGCACACAGGAGCGAGTGCTGTTGAAATACGTACCTGTTACCATACACGGCCCACGTGGCCCTATTAATACGTACGCTTTCATAGATGACGGCTCTTCCTCATCCTTTATGGACTGTTCTCTACTGGAAGAGTTGGGTGTGGGAGGTACTCCGGCTCCACTGTGTCTACAGTGGACCGGTGGAATTACGCGACTAGAACAAGACTCCGTCAAGCTAAACGTGGCCATCTCTGCAAGAAACGTAAAAAACACACCAATGTTACTAAATGTACGCACGGTTAAGGACCTTGCTCTACCAATCCAAACGGTCGAGTTGAAGCAGCTGATTGCACAGTACCCGTACCCACGCTGTCCTATGTGTTTGAAATACATCCTAGAGCTTCAACAATAACATGGGTGACCGATTGGAGACATGATTTCTTAAACCAAACTTTCATCTCCACCACCCACCATCGTAGGAGCCATGAGCATGAAGTAACTCATATGCACCATTCACCATGCCACACCGTCCTATGTAATTTAAATACATCCTAGAGCTTAAACAGTAACATGGGTAACCGATTGGAGACATGTTTTCTTAAACCAAACTTTCATCTCCACCACCCACCATCGTAGGAGCCATGAGCATGAAGTAACTCATATGCACCATTCACCATGCCACACTGTCCTATGTATTTGAAATACATCCTAGAGCATCAACAATAACATGGGTGACCGATTGGAGACATGTTTTCTTAATCCAAACTTTCATCTCCACCATCCACCATCGTAGGAGTCATGAGCATGAAGTAACTCATATGCACCATTCACCATGCCACACTGTCCTATGTATTTGAAATACATCCTAGAGCATCAACAATAACATGGGTGACCGATTGGAGCCATGTTTTCTTAAACCAAACTTTCGTCTCCACCACCCACCATCGTAGGAGCCATGAGCTTTGAGCATGAAGGTACTCATATGCACCATTCAGCATGCCACACTGTCCTATGTGTTTGAAATACATCCTAGAGCTTCAACAATAACATGGGTGACCGATTGGAGACATGTTTTCTTAAACCAAACTTTCATCTCCTCCGCAAACCATGCCCAAAGGTCCTAAATCTGAGAACTTGGAACTAATCAAGACCGTTTTTGGACGTCGTGATTCGGTCTTGATTTTGTGTCAAAGGAAGCAGTTTGGACCTCAACTCGCTCGCGCGGTGAGGTGTGTGGCTTGGCTAAAGCGCTTTTTGTAGGTTTTGCAAATATTTAACGAACGGAAATTTAGCGAAAGGCAAAAAAAAAAATTAAGGTGGTGGCGATGGTACACGTGTTTATCAGTACTGTTTGTCCTTTTTGCACTACTCTTCGCCCTAGCATTTATTCTTTGGCTTGGAATGAGCCGTTCTATCGTCCTGCTACTGCTACCACATATTAACTGTGTGTGGGGAAAGTGAAGGAAAGACATTATTTGACATTATTTGTGATATTTGCCAACCTACTCAGGTCTGTATTTCTGTGAGGAAACTACCGAAGAGAAAGCAGATTTTAACGTAGTTACGGATTCTTACCATGAGTGTTTGCGTCACTCGTCTGAAGATGATGCTATGGCGATAGTGTGTCAGAAAGTTGCTAACGACTGCGTTTTATTCTACGCGCAGCGCGTTGAACTTAAACCTTTATCTGCTGCGTTCAGCGATGGTTTTGGTTCGAGGATGCTTCAAAATGTTGCGTAATGGGTGTGCGCATTTTTTGTCGCGATTTTTTTAGTTAGTCTAACTAGCTAATCGGCCCGGTTACAGGACTATGCAACAGAATTCCGTTGTGTACGTAAACTCAAAGATGTTTAAAAGAGGTTTTCTTCCCAATTGGTGGATGTTGTTAATTTTATTTTATTTAGTTTAATAATTTTTAAAATTTCACATTGGCCGAGATGCCTTGGCTTGGATGTAACCTTGGCTCTCATAAAAAGCTATTCGGCAAAGCATATTCCAAGTCACATAGAGCTATTATTTTTATTTTAGGTTTTTACAGACATTGAGCCTTAGCGGCTTCGTCTTTTAATCTGAGATAGCCATTTGTCTGATCTGGACGACATATACGACATATCATTTTAACATGAGTACTCCAAATTACACTTAACCAGTTCTTAAGAATCTTGCGTCATATTATACCCCTATCCCTTATGCTGCTTTTCGTACGCACTGCACATAATTTCGTCAAAAGTCGACGTCTTTCACAATTGGAAAACTGCAACGGATTGTATATGTCTAAGGTCAAGTAGATATTCCCATTCAGGTACTACTGGTTACACATGAGTTTTTCTGACTTCTACCGATACAGTATATATGAGTCATACTTTTTCATTAACAGGCACATATATGTTTAGATTTCATACGATGCCATTTTATCAAATGTGCCTAGTAATATATTTGATAGCGGCACCAGTCTTCATTCGACAGGACATCCAAATTTACATACGAACCAATCCCTCGTTGCCAGTAACAACTATCCAGGTTACGGGTAAATAAAGTTAAAAAAGCCCAGAATAGCAGGCCTAGATCTCTTGATTTTCCGCTCAGTATGTGTAATGGATTATTGAAGCATAGATCATCTGCAAAAAAAAATTACCCTACAAAAATCTTCTCGTCTCGTAAAAATTCCATGCATTGACGGCAACAATTCTGCAATTTTGCAAACCCGAAATATCCGGTGAAGTACTGTTGCTAACGCAACCCTGACCAGAACACGGCTTTTTTAACTCTTTTAATTTGCTTTATTACAATATTCACTGGCGCTCGATGCGTGTGCGGTATACGGCTAAAAATTCGTCCGCTTCCTCCGCTGGTCAGGTTCCAAAAGAAAGTCTCCCTCGCTCGACGGTTGTCGCATCCGTTCGCTCGGTTGACGTTCGCATCCTGGCCGACGTGTTCCGAACTAGCGCCCTCTGCTGGTCGCTAGCGTAGCTACCGCGCAATCAAAGCGTCCGTAAACGGTCGCGCCGTCGCGAAGTGACAGTCCACCAGCGTTTTAACGCAGTTAAAACGAACTACTTGGCGCGACGTTTAGCGTATCAATCTTTACCACGGGTCTTTCCAATGTCGTCCCTCGCGCTGTCTTTACTACCACTCGCCGGATGCCTCCGCCCCTTGATGGTATTACTCGTTCAATCCGTCCTTTCGGCCAACAATTTCTAGGGCAGTTCTCGTCCACGATCAGGACAACGTCTCCGGGCTCGACGGGTTTGCTGGGTTCAAACCACCTAGTCCTCCGCGTTAGCGTCGGAAGGTATGTCTTCATCCATTTCTTCCAGTACGCGTTCGTCCTAGCCTGCACGGCCTTCCAATTTTGCTGCAGGGTTGCGGATGAATCGTCGTATTTAACTAGGGGTTTCAATCCTGCGGAAGAGCCTAACAGAAAATGATTTGGGGTTAAGGGTTCTTCGTCCTCACCATCAACCGGGACATGTGTGAGCGGCCGCGAATTGAGCATGTTCTCAACTTCGATTAATGGTGCCGTGAGTATCGCATCCGTGGGGTGAATCTCCGTGAGGGTACGGCCAAGCATTCGCTTCACTGACTGGATCATCCGCTCCCAGGATCCACCGAAGTAAGGGGCTGCCGGAGGGTTAAACTTCCACGCTGGGTCGGGGGGACCGAATTCGCATAAGATCGCCGAATTTACGCGTTCTGCGGCCTCTTTCAGCTCTCGATCGGCGTCTACAAAATTTGTTCCCCGGTCGGAGATTATTTCGTTCGGGATCCCTCGTCGCAACATAAAGCTACGCACCGCCATCAGGCAATCGCTTGTCGATAGCGAGCGCACTACCTCGATATGGACGGCTCGAACCGTCAAACACGTAAACAAAACGCCCCAGCGTTTTTCCGTCTTTCGACCATTCACCACCAACAGCGGACCAAAATAATCAATTCCCGTATACGAGAATGGCTTCGAAAACGCGGCTACTCGGGCGTGTTACCACGTGGTTACACAAAGCGGTGAAAAACGAGTAATTTTACGAGACAGTGACTAACTTTTAACAGTGACTAATTTTTAGAAATGTTGCTAACGCAACCCTGACCAGAACACGGCTGTTTTAACTCTTTTAATTTGCTTTATTACAATATTCACTGGCGCACGATGCGTGTGCGGTATACGGCTAAAAATTCGTCCGCTTCCTCCGCTGGTCAGGTTCCAAAAGAAAGTCTCCCTCGCTCGACGGTTGTCGCATCCGTTCGCTTGGTTGACGTTCGCATCCTGGCCGACGTGGTCCGAGCTAGCGCCCTCTGCTGGTCGCTAGCGTAGCTACCGCCGCGCAATCAGAGCGTTCGTAAACGGTCGCGCCGTCGCGAAGTGACAAATACAATGATCAAGAAGATGATGGCAGCCAGTTCTCTCCGCTGGTATGATTTGAACTGTCGATTGTTGACTATGATTTAACCGAGCATTTCATTTAAAAGATGTTTTCCTGATGTTTATGATAATATTACGTATTTTGCCTATTAGCATTTGATGGCATCTTGACCATTGGGACTATGCTCCACAAAATTCCGCGTCTCCAGACTCTTGGTTGCCTGGTTTAATCAAATTTGCTCTATATAAACAGAGAAGTTTCGGGGCGGCCCGGTGGCATGATGATAGCGGAGCCGGTCTTCACACGAACGGCCCGGACCAAAATCCCATCCGGACCAATCCCCCGTAGCAAGGACTGACTATCCGGCTACGTGGTAAAATAAGTCGATACGGTCAGGCCGTTCTAACGAAACAAAAAAAATAAACAGAGAAGTAAACAATATAGCACAACTGCTAATGAAACAGTATGAGTATGGTACCCAAATAAGTATGAGTCATTCGGTACGGGGAATACTAATTTAGTATATACTTAAAAAATAATTTAGTATTTCTCTGCCACCCGTATACTAAATTATTATATCCCCGTATGCTAAAATAGAATACCGTATACTAAATTAGATCGACCACCGACCAAATCTTTACTCTTCGGCAGAACCTTCCAGAAGTGCCAAGAGCACCAGATCCATACGCACCACCTGTTCATAGACTTCAAGGCGGCCTACGATACCATAGATCGGACAGAGCTATGGAACACTATGCAGCAGCACGGTTTCCCTGGGAAGCTGGTACGGCTGTTAAGGGCCACTATGGATAGGGTGCAGTGCAAGGTAGGGATGTCGAACATACTGTCGGAATCTCACCGGGGTCTGAGGCAAGGAGACGGAACTTAAATCTTAATCTGCTGCGTTGATGTGATGGTTTTGATTCGAGGATGCATCAAATTGTTGCATAATGACAAATGCATAATGCATCAAATTGTTGCATAATGTCGTCTGCATCAGACGATTGCTGTTCAGCAAACCCTTTTTCAGAAAACTACACATAGCTGAACTCTGTCATCTATTTAATATACTCCAGTTATGGGCACTTGAACAAAAGACAATTGCATTTTGTAATTGTTGCGGTTTAATATATCACCATCTCAGAAATAGTTTTATTATTTTCTACATATTACAATGTAGCGACAGATGAATGGTGCGCTCACGAAATTAGTGCTGCGCTCTGTGGGTATTGTAAATGTGTACATATTTGCGCGCAAAGTTGACACGCATGGTGTGCAGCGTAACATGACATGTTTGGCCAGGAATAATTACGGAAAATAATTTGTCCGCCCATAAGGCTTAACAAAAGGAATGTTATAGTCTGATCATGAATCTAATAACGCGTCAGAGGAGGAGGAGGAAACAAACTAAACATAGAGGATTATAAGGAGTCATTAATTAGTCGAGCCCGAAAAGCAGATATTGAGATGTTATAATCGAAATGATAAAAAAAGCAATTAAATGATTTCATAGCTCGCAGAAAAGGATCATTTTGGCCTTAAGAGGTAAGGCGCGCCGGAATGAATATAGGAGAACGGGAACGGAGACGACGACAAGGAACATATAGGTTAAGCATAGATAGTAAGGATGGGGCATCAATATTGTTGGGGAGAATCTTAGCGATGAAAATAGCTTGCGTATGTGAGAGGAGTGATTTTAGATGTACAATTCCCAGCATATATACGGATATGTACGGGGCGTATTGCTCGATTCCATAGGACCGTCAAATGCCAGCATTTTCAAGCCCAGTTTACGTCCTCTCACGTAGACTTTATCTACATTAACATCCGTGCCAACCGAGGCAGACTGCAGCTAGTCGCTAGTGCC
Source organism: Anopheles moucheti (assembly GCF_943734755.1). Taxonomy (NCBI): domain Eukaryota; kingdom Metazoa; phylum Arthropoda; class Insecta; order Diptera; family Culicidae; genus Anopheles; species Anopheles moucheti. The sequence continues at coordinate 60,583,931 of NC_069140.1, forward strand.
GTCCGTGGTCAGAAACCATGCGCTCCCCCGTTCTTCTGCAAAGTGAACCGTTGACAGGTAAACACTTTGGAGATGATTTTTTTCTGCTGGGAGCGATAGGTAATTGTCTGCTCCGGTGGCTTTGGCATGCAGAAGTTTTCAAACTCCGAGATCCGATTGTTCGCCTGCTCTAAATTTTTCCAACCACTGCAAACCAAACGCTTCAAATGTTGGAGTTCGGTTTCATCGTGCACATGCATCAAATTGGGGTGCGTTTCGTTGTTAGATAGCGCCCAGTAACGGATGCCTTCGTCGATCGACATGGACCGAAATCCACCAATCCAGGCAATTCCATAACCTCTTCGAAGGGAACTAAAAAAGCGGAAACATTTATTTAAACAACACATTAACACATAACAGTGGAACTTGCCATTCCGGCTAGAGTCGGCTTGCTGGTCAGCTTCTTCGGCCGCGTCCACCTTTAGGAATTTAGCCACTTGTTTGTAAAAAGCACCGGTACGGCGTTCGCGGTTCAAATCACTCATGTTGATAAAATAAAAATGTTTGAACATTTAAAACCTAATCACTGAAGTTGGTTATTTGTGTGGTGTCTTGTTTTTTCGGGAGATGCAAACCTACAGTTCCTTAAAGTTAAAGCAACCGATCCTTTTGTGATATACATGGCGGTACCATTCCTAGCCATAATGACTTCGTTGTAATAATGGCCCCGTTTAGAGTTACACGCATAAATGATTGATGTAATAAAAAATATACATCAAACCTTGCTTCTACATATCGTGCCATATAACTTATGGTTGGATTTTCATCACAACATTAGCGCGCTTGCAACACCATCCAGTTCCTCATATCAAAAACCGTAGTAAAAATGTACTGCTTCACACGGCAAATTTGACGAAGAAAATGCACATGTGTGTGCGCAATATCAAATAATCAGCACGAGCGAGACCGCATGACGCCGAAGAAGCGAACAGGATGAGAATATCCTTCAGGTTTGAAACAGTCATCGAGCGAGCTTTCGATTCGGCGGCAGCGCAAGCAGGAGAGCAACATCGGTTAGAGCGAGCACTTTTTATTTTTGACTCGAACTACTCTCTTTGGGAAGTCTGAATTTTTCGCTTCCGTTGAACCATTTTCTTGTATGGAGTTTGGGCCATCTTCCTCTCTCGTTTTTGAGAGTTCTCTGTGCGCGCGGGGTGTTTTATTTTTGAATACTCATTGAGGAATCTCTTTCTCAACCAATCATCCAAGTCATCCAATCGTGATTTAATTAAGAACAGAAAATAATTACAATACAATACAATTTATTAGATTTGAAGGGTGAGGTTTTATGCTTTTCCTTTTGACTGAAAGCATGCCTTTGAACCAGTTTGAAAAACTATTAACGAACAGTGCAGTACTTTTAGCAATCATGTTGCTTTAATTTGTTTCTTAAACTAATCATACATCTTCCGATGCTTCTAAAACAGCGCCAGAATATGCCAAATCCCAATAATGTTCAACATGATGTTTTTGGAAAAAATCTCTAGCACTTTTTTCTAACGGAAAAGATTTATACTTAAATTCTCCAAAGTTTCTACGTTGATTCATTCCTTCCCAAACGAGCACGCATGAGTTGGAAATCTCTTTTCCATCAGCATTTTTAACCAAATCTTCTTCCCATTTTATACGATGGAGCATTAGCCTTCGGTACTTTTTCTGTTGTTTTGGACCTCCCTCCACCACCACTACGCAACAATCTCGAAAAAGAACACAAGCGCCAGTTAAGAAAAGTTGTTTCGCATTAGTTTCAACCTTGAACTTTTTGCTTTGTTGTTCTTGCAGTTCACGAATACGATATACAGCAACACTAACTCCTAGCGTGGTATCTTCCTTCATTTTACGATTTTTTTTTTCTCGACGTTGGTCGTCGGTCAGTTTACGAGCTGCATTTGCTTCTTCATGTATTTTTTGCCGCTTAACCATCTGTTCACGTACATGTGCTTCTATCTTGGTTGGATCTTGCACCGCTTCAGTTCCTAACACTCGCATCAAATTGGAAATTCTTAGCTTTGGCTCCGGCGGTGCTTCTAGTCCAAGACGTATTTTTTCCTGCTCTTCTTTCCATGCTTCTCGGCGGTTTTGACGTCGCAATTTGCGTCTTTCTTTTTTAGTTAGAAATACTGGTAGATAAACACCTCTCGACGATTCATCTGAAATAAAAGCAAAATCGAATAATATTGTTATTAGTGAAAAATGGCGAATGCACGTCATCATCAAAATCTATACTGATAATCCGGTTGTTTGTTTTACAACTACTGCGTTTTTTTATAGCAAGAGCTTGTTCTTATTCTAAATACGGATAGCTTCAAATTATGGTCTTTCTTGCTTTCTGTTTACGTATCACCTGGATATTTTCACACCCAGCCTATAACTACGCTGCTGATTAATTTTACTGCTGATTTTTTTCATTGTCATGATATATTACAATCTTTTTATAAAGATACTGGCACGTTTTGACAACGTAGAAATTGTCTTAAAGTACCCCACTTTTTAGCACTAGCACTAGCACTTTTTAGCAATAAAAAATGAGCTCTTTTTGAAAAACTAGTCAAAAACCAAATATTATCTATTATTTATTCTATTTATTATGGTCCTTCATTTTACCGAATCAATCATTGTTGATGTATTTATTTTATCTGTAAAAATTTATAATGTTATTAATAGTGTAAGCGATTGTGACGGTTTACAAAATAGTCTAAATGATTTTTGTGAATGGTGTTTGTCCAACCGTCTCTCCTTGTACGCCGATAAATGTAGTTACACTAAGTTTTATCGAACCCCTACTACAGTTTCCGTATAGTTTCGACAATCATCAACTAGATCGCAACACTATTATTCCTGAGATTGGATTTCTCATACGCAATTAGAAAGACTTGCATGAGCCCATGTGTTTGAAAGCTATTCAAAGGAAACGATAGTTGAATTATATAACAATTATATATAAACTGATAATTTTATTTTGGAATACATAGAAATTCACATTCCTTTCCATGTGTAAAAGTCATGCATTAACATTGGTATAATTGTTTAATTTTAAGAAATAATTGAAATTGATAAGTACCAGACAAGTCAAAATGACTAGTCCGGTAGTTCTATGGTTAACCCTGGGCCGCTTTTAATCCTGAGATATTTCAACTCCCATGTAATTGAATGGAAAAGCGATAAGGATGATATCCGCGCTCCCATCATTCGAGAGTTATGCGACACGTTTGCGTGTTCCATCCTTAACTCAAGAGAGGCAACTAGGATGCCGACACCAAAAAGTAGGGCAAGTGCACTGAATCTGTCTCTATGTCCATCATTGGGTCTGGATTTTAGTTGGAAGGTCATCTAGGACACATCTTAAACAAGTTTTTATAAAGTTTTATCATAGTTGTACCAAATCAAATTAGTTTTATGATGACTTTTGATTGTCCTAATCAGTCTTGTCATTTCAAGTTTGTTGGACTTTTCGTGTCTTAAGACCATTTGATCTTTTTACTACCAATATTGAAACCAACCAGTATTTGTTTACATTTTTTACAGTGGACGATGGATACTTGCAGATGAGCTACTGGTCGTGATAACTGTCTTAACATAACGTTATTGCTTTAACATTGTATCAAACGCTGCGTTTGAAGATTTTTTTGGTATAAAGCGGTATTGGTTTAGTGTTTGTGAAGTATTTGCTGTTTAAATATGATTGTAATAATATTGATTTAAAACCAAAGACTCCGCAGGTTTCTGCAATGGAGATCTTTTGCAATTAATTTAATGGAATCAATCTTGGCATAATTTTCTTTTTTTGTTTACAGTATATGTTAGCCATACTGATTTTTGATTAATAATTTCATGTATGGGCATGCAAACTTGATGACTTTGAAAGAAACTATGGAAAATACAGTGCGCGCATACAAAATAATTTTGGATCGATTTTAGAGCATATTCATTATAATAAAGGCGCTTTTTATATTTCGAGATATCATGCCACAATTCATCGATTAAATTTTCATGGCATAAGTTTCTGTACATACGCAAGCTATTTAATTACTCCCAAACCAAAACAGAGACCAGCGGCAAGGACCAGGAATAGAATAAAAGATAAATTTTATTGTGACATACAATGAGTGTTAAATATGAGGCATGGTTGTCTCCCAAGAAAAAATGAGAGAATTCTCTCATTAGAACGTTAACTCTAGAGAAGATTTTAACAGTGCTTTATTACGGTTTTATTGGGGGCTTCAAGAACTGGAAATCTTAAAATAAGACTTATGGGCATGCAATGGCAACGTCGTCAGAACGCCGTCGAATGAGACTTGGACATTGGAGGAACATTGACTGGACAAGATACGACGAATTAGTAGCTGCTTTGCTTTCTCTTGTAGGAGATAATTGGACTCCTGTAAAGGAATATGAAAATCTTGTTTCAATTATAAATAAGTGCATCCCTAAGCTCAAACAAGCGAGAAACGTCAAGCATGGAAAAAACTGGGACAAGGACTGCCAAGCGACTTTTAACAAGAAGCGGGGCATTCATAGGCGAGGATTTAAATGCGAGAGACATTTAAAGCTTTAATATAAAGGGCTGGAGAGGTTGTGCAAAAACCTTTTGAAGGCGAAAGAAGAGTTATAGATGTAGATACGTCAATAATCTTGATCTTTCCTCTTCACTAAATTCGCTTTGGAAAATGGGTAGAAGGATGCGAAACAACAACAATACCAACGAGAACGAATGGTTTTTCCGGCTAATGGCTTAACGAGTTTGCTCACAAGTTTTGCCGCGATTTCGTTCCAGTGCAAAATTACATCCAAGATGCGCCTGGCAGTGATCCAATCCAAAACTGCTGCAAAACCTACCAGACGTGGACAAGAAACGATTTTTGAGAATCGTTAACAATATGTTGGAACTTAACATCGTCCGGCAACAAGAGAGAGAAGTAAAAGTTATCACTATTTTGAAGCCTGGTAAACCGTCATCAAGACACGATTCATATCGTCTGATATCTCTGTTGTCGTGTCTGGGGAAACCCTTTGTATGAAAATGCTAAGAATCTCAAAAATTGGTCACGTTCAATTGAACCGAACCAGCTACCATGGACTTGCACAAGAGCCTCCATAAATTTTATGATTGTGAAATAGAATCTTGTCTAGCACCCAACTGCAGTATTAGACAATTGGCAGACGACGTCGTCTTTTCAGTTGCTAGCAGGGACGTCGTCGAAATACAAGACGTTTTACGAACCATCCTGGACAACCTTGCCGAGTGATACGATAACCTTGGTAACCAGTTAGAAAAAAATCAGATTTGATGGAGAAATTGTGCCTTATTGTCTCCAAAACTCCACATCCGAGTAGGACATAAGCTTATCCTCTCTTAAACTCCTTTTCCAATACTACTTCTAACAACTAATACCCAGTTGGTCATCTCAGTGAATCCATGTATTCTGCATAGAGCTAATTTTATACTGCCATTCTCCGAAGTGGCAACTATAAACTTGCCTGCCGCTTCAAGTTCCACCTAGTGGTATCCAGTAGCTTGCGCGCTTCTCCGCTTGCGTATTACAGCGGGCCTCCAGTTAGTGACTCGAAAGTCTGTTCATATAGATTTTCTTCTTTGTGGCAGCTGACTCCTTCTTCACTACTATGGCAAGATATTGGCGATATGAATCTATTTTTAGCCACAGCTGCTAGAGATGATTCCAATTGAAGCAGCAATACAGCAAATCATTTAGTCAAATCACATGTCCTTGTTGTTATACAAGTAGTGCTATAAGTAATAATATATGCCACAATAATATTTTTTTTTATTTCAATGCCGAATGCAAGTTTAATTGCGTCATTATTTGTTAGCTTCATGCTCGCGAATGAATAAAAAATAAAAACTACAATATCAATCTGTAAATTGATATTGCTTACTTGTTTCTTATCTCACAACGTGTAATATACGTGTAACGTTACACGATGCTAGATAATATATTCAGCGATGGCCCAAATACACGGCCTAGGGAATACGCCGGATAAGGTACCCTTTTACTGTCCGGAGCAGGAAATGTCTCCAAATTATTGTAAAATAGATCAAGCTACCCTAATTGTACAATCGATTAAGTTATTAATAGTTATGTCAATTACTTTCTGGCCGTTCGTCATGAAAAAACACAGTTCTGATGGGATTTGATCTTAGACCCCGAATGCGAAGGTATGTTCCGTTATTATTTTAACATTATGCCTCCCAAACACAACAAAAACGGCATTGTTTATAAACGTTTTAATATAAATACGACGTTTTACAAGCCACTAAAAATTTGTTCAAAGAATAAATTTCGTTTGTAACTCTTTTGTATGCCATATTAAATATAATCTAAAAGTTACTTTGCTATAATGTATCATTTCATCTTTTCAATACAACCAACAATTTTTCAATACAAAATCTAGTTAGAGTATAAAATGTTATTAAAAAGAGGTACATTCATGTAGAATTGAAAGAAAAAATTAAAATAACCGAATTTTGAATTACTGTCACTTTATTTCGTGTACTCACGATCAGTTCTAAAATAATTCTGCCTCGCAAGGAAGAGCACGCTGCTTACTACCTGGATGCGCTCTCTCTCTCTCTCTTTTACACGATAAGCGCACACGTTCCCAAACGCTCATAATCTCTCTACATTTATAAGTTACGGAGCCACGGACGATGGGATTCCCACAAAACTCAAAACCTCAGGTGCGCTTGTTGAGTGTTGAGGTAAACCTGGCTCATCTGATCTGAAACACGATAATTCTCGCTAATAGTGTTGTTTATGTGGAGAGCATACTCGTGGTTTCATTTTCCGGCAGAAATGGAAGTTTCAAATTATCTTATTATCATAAACCATTTCCAAACCAACCATTAGATTCACAGAATAATTTTTACTGATTTGTACAACCCTTTTTGTCTAACGTCAGCATGTAAACGTATTCGTGCAGTAAAAACCGCAAAGAAAATATGTATGAAAGGAACGAGGGGGAACGATGCGAGATCCTGTCTGAACGCTACGCATGCTAAAAAGAGGTACATTCATGTAGAATTGAAAGAAAAAATTAAAATAACCGAATTTTGAATTACTGTCACTTTATTTCGTGTACTCACGATCAGTTCTAAAATAATTCTGCCTCGCAAGGAAGAGCACGCTGCTTACTACCTGGATGCGCTCTCTCTCTCTCTCTTTTACACGATAAGCGCACACGTTCCCAAACGCTCATAATCTCTCTACATTTATAAGTTACGGAGCCACGGACGATGGGATTCCCACAAAACTCAAAACCTCAGGTGCGCTTGTTGAGTGTTGAGGTAAACCTGGCTCATCTGATCTGAAACACGATAATTCTCGCTAATAGTGTTGTTTATGTGGATAGCATACTCGTGGTTTCATTTTCCGGCAGAAATGGAAGTTTCAAATTATCTTATTATCATAAACCATTTCCAAACCAACCATTAGATTCACAGAATAATTTTTACTGATTTGTACAACCCTTTTTGTCTAACGTCAGCATGTAAACGTATTCGTGCAGTAAAAACCGCAAAGAAAATATGTATGAAAGGAACGAGGGGGAACGATGCGAGATCCTGTCTGAACGCTACGCATGCTTCTATTAGAAAGACGCGTACGGAGCATACGGGCTGATCGTACAACACACACTGCCTCGTTTGTGCGTATGATAAACGTGGAGCTTGCTATATTGTTCGCAATTTTAAAAAAGCTAAGTATCTATTGTTCTGTATAATTAAAAAAACGTATCGTGTGTGTGTGTGTGTTTTATTTTTGCAAGGGGTTTAAAATCTTTTTAGACACATTTCTCAAACGCCACATTTCGACCAAGCCCCTTAAAAAACAAAACTTAAAAGTGCTCGCTCTAACCGGTATCTCGGTCCTGCTCACTCCCACAAGGAATGGAAATTCCCCTCCAAAGCTATCTCGATTTGAGTGGTTTTTTTCACGCTTCACACTTCTCCACCATCATTCTCACACACTTGTACACGTAGCCCACATCGATCTTGTATGTATAGGTGGGTTTAATTAGTGTGTCTTCCTCGCAAATGTCTTTCTTCTCCGTCGCACATAGGCGAATCGTCAAGCTGAGCGTTTTGTGACTGTGAATTAGTGTGTCACACCATGTGATAATGAATTTGATCTTACACAGCGAGAAATTGGACTCTGCCCAAACATTTTTTATTCGGATCTCTCGTTCTCGCCTACATGCGACATGAGATAAAGGACGAACACACACGTTATACACACGGAAAATCACGATACACCCTTAATCGCGCGTATACGGACATCGCAACGCACCAGACCATTTAAATCGATCGACCGACAACGGGTGTGTCGACAGCGTTCGTACCTGTGTATTGTGTGTGTGTGTGTGTTGTGTAGGTTGAATAAGCAATGGCTTATTTAACCTCTCATTCAAAGCGTCCAACCGACAGCACGTGTGTTGTCAGCGAATATGCCTGTGTACTGTGTGTGTTGTTACTTATTCGATCCTTTCGTATGCCTGGCTGGCCAAACCGCTCTCTCTATAAGACGCCACAGCAACCAGCGCAGCGTACTGCGTATACTCTATCGATCATCGCATCGTAGGCGCTTTATCCAGCGACATGTGCTCTATCGACCTTCGCATCGTACTATGGAATCTCGCTTCATGGTATAAGTGGTGTGTTATTTCGGTGCTGTAATTTTTGCATTAAATCGTAATTAATTTATTATTTACTTACAAACCATCGATTCTAAATTATGACAACACTGTAACCAAACAATTGGTACACTTTCTCCTAAGATATTTTGAAAGATTGGTATAAATTGATACATTCCTAGGCATTGCTTTATGGCGTTCTGTACCACATGAGGGTACAAAAATTTTACCCTTTGTTTGTAAACCGTAAACAACGTCTTGAGCCAAGTTACTCGCGCGACCTTGAAGGATGTTCCTATTGCTGCTGGTCGACCGACTTAATCCAATATTCTCTTTCATTAAAGCACCATCGCCACGCAAATAGTATGGGGAAAAAGAGTATTATTCTCTGATAACGGCTCTCACTTCAAAGCCATAGAGTGATTTTGCTCCCCCATCCCCCTTTTTTGCCTAGGATCTTATTTTTGCTACAACCCGGCGTAGTCCCACACCCAACACACACAGCCGGTGGGCACCTGAAGTAGGCGCGGTTACGCGGGGCTTTATATAACATTCCGGTGAGAGTGTGTGCGAGAAGGTCGTCACATCTGACTACCGGTGCTTTATTCGTAGGTCGAGTAAACCCTTGCTTGACTATGAGAACAAAAGAAATTTAACCGCCTTTGCATGACTGGGTAACTATTGACGCTTCTCGTTTTGATCGTGAATCAACTCTGCATTGATGCAGCGCTAATAAAACCATATGAACCTTTGCAGTGCAGTTATGCTCATTTAATGAACGCACGCATTCCATGCGTAGACAGATAGTCTGCATATTAACACTTTGCCGTTCGCACGTTTTGCGCAGTTTATTTTTCATTGCGCTGGTAGCACAGCATGTGTACACTTCCCAAGTAGCCGGCTATTATTCAGCATGCAACAGTACAATGTAAAGTACTGGAAGTATTGTGCTAGATTCGTCAGTTCTGTGCATAGCAGCATTTCAAGATGCTGCCAATAAAGCTGTTCCGCGCAAGGAACAGGACATCAAGAGACGAGAGATGAAACAAGGAACGGAATATGGATATGTATCCCAACGTATCTGACCGTTCAGGAAATAAATCTTCGGCTTTGTGTTACCGTTGAGAATAGATTTCGTCTCGCATTATCCTTCATCGCAGCGATCCTGCTCCTGCATTAAGCAGGCGCGGTTGCTCTGCGCTGAGCCTGAACGGACGTGGGTGAGACTTAGAAAATCCCGTGCAAGGACGCATGCTGTCAGCTAAGTCTGCCCATTCTTTTGCGCGCAATATATGTTCACTTAACAGCACGTTAATTTGAAAACATCGAACCAAGTACTCGCCTCGAAAGTCTCAGCGCTCGTGGCCCCGCTGCTTATGGAGCGAAATCCGCGAGGCTTTGAGCAAAGGATTTTGAACGAATTTGTTGGTTGTTGGTGTAACGGTTTTATGAAATAATGCTGTTATTACTTTTTTTGAGGGTGAGTAAAGATTTAAAAACAATTTTAGAATATTTTATTGTATATTTATATTATGTTAAGATTATGAATACAACAGTTATTTGTCATTTAATTTTTTTCTTTTTGTTTTCGTTAGAACGACCTGGCCGTATCGACTTATTTTACCACGTAGCAGGATAGTCAGTCCTTGCTACGGGGGATTGGTCCGGATGGGATTTTGGTCCGGTCCATTCGTGTGAAGACCGGCTCCGCTACCATCATGCCACCGGGCCGCCCCAATTTATTTAATTTAATATATGTGAATTTTAGCGGTGTTTTAAAAATCGTTCCAAAAATACTGCTTGTAATTTATTTTTCCGCTCGGTTATGAGTGTTTTGTTTTCAATACGAAAAATCCATGTATTATAGTAAAAGAAATGTTCCTTTTAATGTCTTGATTGAATCATTTACCCTTTTGGCGCTTGAGAACAGCGAATCAATCTACGATTCGGCCAGGTCGTGCTAACGAAAAAAAACAAGTAAGGTTTAATATTTCACTACGTATACAAACTCTTCAAAGAGTCAACTCTTTCCAGAGAGTGAAATATTGAGATTTTAGGGATTCTAGACGAATAAAAAATCACATCTTTAGCATACACTCTTAGTGACCATCAGGTGATTCGCTACACATCGCGCAATCGCAATGTGAGAAATCCATGGGACAATGAGTTGGTATTCCTTACGAAAAAGGGATAATCACGATTTGAACCCATAGAAAAGATGTGCCCTGAAGCTAAAAACTAATATAGAGGAACTCTTTCCAACCCACGATTCGCCAATTCTGAACCAACCGTTTAACGTTCCTGAATCCGAATATGGACTCCAGCTCCATAACAGGCTCCTGGAACAGATGGAATACCAAATGTAATAGTAAAGGCGACAATGCAGGCTTTTCCGGAAGTGTTCCAGAAAACGCTCCAGCACAGTTTAGATTCGGTTAATTTTGCTTCGAACTAGAAAAAAAAACAGAAACTGATTCTCTTACCGAAGGCGGGTAAATAGCCAGGAGATTCATCAGCCCCATCATGAGACCTTAGGGTCTCGTAGACACTCTGGTCACTCTGATCACTGCAAACCTAAACCAACTGAAAATAGTCACTAATCATAATAGCTGAATAGGTTTCACCACGCTACCACACCAAGGAGCAGGATGGTGTATGAAACTCCGAACCATGTGCTGTTCCACTGTTCGAGGTTTAAAAGTGAGCGAAGTGAGCGTAACACTACCATTGGGTCAACGATGAGCCAGACGTACATGCTCCAGCTTATGCTGGATAAACCGGAACCATGGGAAGAGGTATAGGTCATGATGCGGAAAATGCTGGAGAAGCTACAACGCTGCTGGCGTGAAGTGCAGTTGCCTAATTGTAGTTGTGAAGCGACTGTCGTTAGATGGATGATGTTTGTCAGTGTCGGTGTATGTGAACGACCGTTGGTACTTGTGAGTGTGAAAATAGTCGCACGAAGTTATACCACAAGGTGATCCAGTGGGAGGATGCATCAGGGTCCAAGGAAATTTGTTTTATTGGGTAAAAATCGCATGTCCTTGAAATGGTGTCTCAGAAGAACACACGCATAAACATATAATTGCCACGAAAGGTATTTGTCGTGGAATTACATAGAACAACAGATTTGTCTTAGCAACTTTTTGTTTGCAAATGAGAACATAGACAAGCAGCACGTTTATTCGTTATTTGATAAGATACACCCGTTGAAGAAAGGTCGCAATTAGCGCGGTAGTGAAACAATAAGGTAATTTGTAAAGTAAATGTATTTTTAGGTTTCCTTAAAATAACTAATAAGCGAAATACGCCATCAACGAAACAGTTTTTAAATTCGTATTTGATGTCATACTTTTAGTTCTAAATAAAATGGTATAAAGATTGACAGTTGCATCTCATTCTGTTCATTTCCTCGTGAGCAACTAATACATTTTTGACGTTCAAAACAGGCACAATCCCAAGTTACGCGACACTCGTGTTACGCAAATTCGAGATACGCGAATACCAAATTTTTGACAGTACGTGTAATTTGGTATGTGAAATTCAAATTTTTGGAAAAATTTTCTCAAAAACACGTTATATTTTCATATTATGAATATATTTTTTGATAAAAATTTACTCTATGTACTGAAATAAAGGTGAACATATCGATGATCTATGTATTTCTTAACGTGAAAAGATGGAAATGATTCCTGAAAATTAAATATAAACGATATTAAAAAAGGAATTCGAGTTACGCGAAATCCTACGCAGTGGATGAAAATATTGAGCAGGCGGCGGACATCCACAAAAAATGGATATCCACTTAAAGGATAGAAGGGAAATGGTCCTGGCTGCGAACAAAAGAACCATGCAATTCAACATGGTAGTGCAAAAATCTATCCGGCGGAGAGCAAATCAAGAGCACAGCCGTGTTTTATAGCGAAGGATGCCGAATAATTAATTCTAATGGAGATGTCATTCTGACTGGAGTGATAGAGAACGATTTGTTCAATTGTCGTTGTCGATGGTATGTTTTTTAGATTGTATTCGTGGTATATGTGTCTATGTTTGTCTTGTATGTATATGCCTATGCCTGCCTTTTTTTTGTTTTGGTTCCCATCCGTGGATATGTTCGGGCCTATGTTCTTTCTTGTTGCTATTTTCGTTGTTGCTATTTGTCTGATAGTTTCTTTGTTTTTGTTATTTTTTTATCCTATTTCTTCTGTCAATTTCGTGTCGATTTGTATCTTGTTTGTAATGTCGTTTGTTTTGATGCTACATAAATATTTTAGTATTTTTTTGTTTTCAAGGTATAATTTTTTTTGGTATGTTTTTTTCTTTGTCCTTGATATTTTTTTTTGCTTTCTTCTAATTGTTTCCTGAGGATCTTAGAGTGTGCTATGTTTTTTGCTAACACTTCAAAGTCACAGAGTCGACTTTCTTCTCTGCAATTAATTTATTCGCCGAAACAGGCGATTTTTAGAAAGATTACATAAAAATAAGCTGGAAAGAAATGTTAAGATAATAAGACCAATAAGACAAAAAAGGTTATTTCAACCAAATTTTAACCTTTTTGCTTAGATATTGTGCTATAAACTAGCTCATCCGAATCCGCGTAAGGCGAACCGCGTATCTTGGGGATTGCCTGTATTTTAAAAAAGTTAGAAAGAAATATTTTATATGACAAAAGAAGAATATTAGACCAATTTTTCACAATGTGATAGATTTTGTGCTATAAACTAGGTCATCTGTCAAATTTCCAAAAACCGCGATTGTCCGATTCCGCGTATAAAAAGAAATACGTATCTCGGGGTCTGCCTGTATTTATTAACCCTGTCACTAACAAACAAATAAAAATCCTGTTCCTGGCATCTGGATAAACAGAAAGAAATCCGATTTAAATGCAATGTTGAGATGAAAATTTATTTAACTCTTCCAGTTCATACTGGTTTTAATAAGTCGCCTCAACTCAAATCAATTTTCATGCTATAGCTCTTCAAAGTTGACGTGATTTTTTCAATAAAATGACTAAACATAAGAAAAATTCACAACAACATGCTTTTGATAGTTATTTGAGTCGGATATCACGAGACTAACATAAGTTTTCAAATTTTTAGTTAAAGTAAATAAAAAGATATAGGAGCTAAAATTTGAATTAAAACCGTTAAATCTAACCCATCTTTCCTTGCTAGACTCATTCCCACATTAGACTCATAACACACAAAACTTCAAATACACATTGTTTACAGACAGTTTAATAATAATATTTATCCAATTAGTTAAAATAATTTCTTACGATTGCAACAAAAGAATTAATGAGTTGTTAGTAACGGTTTTAATTCAAATTTAAAAATAATATAACTTTATACTTACGTTTACTAAAATTCTGATAAATTTAAATTAGAATCGTGGTACACAGCTTTAACAACTATCAATAGCAATGTAAACTATAAGTTAAATTAATTTTCATCTAAACATTGCATCGATATCGGAATAGGGTAAACCGGATGCAAGGAATAGTGTTATCGATAAAAAAAATCGAAAAACGTTGAGTAAATAATTTAAAAAAAATGGCTCACATACATTTCTTGGAAAATTACCGTGAATTTCATATATATTCCAGGTTTTGAATTGCTACCATTCGTAGAAAAAAAGTTATAAGCGAATAGGGTTAATCCATTCTTAAACCTAATATTTCAGCACTGATAGATAGAGAGAGTACAGAGTACATCTAGATGTACAGCTCTCAAAAACTCAATAAAACTCTACTGAACAGCAGCAGTTTTTCATGTGTATACTTGTCTTGGTAAGAACTAAAACTTCAACTGGGGCTTTTTTGACTGAGCTAACTACTACAGTTAGTTTTACAAGCTCATTCTAATGGTACTCACATATTTTACTAACGTTTCGAGGTTGCGGGAATACTAATTTATGATCGTACAAAGACAATTTAATACTTACTCGGGGGTCGCATTTGCGTTGGATGCTCGATAAGATTAGTAATGGATGATTCTCTAATGGATATATTTCCTTGTGCATCTATTGTGTTGAAATCGTCCATCAGTATAACAGAATCCCACCATTCCATTTGAGGTACATCGTTCATATGAATATCAGATTTCGGTGCAATTAAAGCAAGTTTCGTAGCAGAGCTAATTCCAGTTTTCCGTGCTATTTGCGAAATTTCGTTCTGCAATTTTTCAAGCTGAGCCTTCATCCGCAACCTTTCGGCAAGCTGTTGAAATTTTCCTGGTTCATGAAAACGCAATGAACGCTTAATTCTTACCGCAGGTTTAAGAACAATGCGATCATCGTGAAATTGTGTCTCATACGATGCGTCCAGTGCTGTGCGTTCAGAAGCTTGCAGATTTCTTGTTGTTTCTCGTTTTTTTGCTCGAATATTAGCCTTGAGAGTCGGTGTAAGTTGCGGTACAATAATAGTACGACCACTACCATCCACGGTTCGTCCCTCGGCGTCTAGTATCAGTGGTTTGGGCTTATCAACTGGAGGATGTTGTTGCGGCAGGACATTGGCCAATGTGCCAGAAAGCTTGGCTCGAATTTGCTCTTGAAGTTTGGCAATTTTCTTCGACCTTTCAATGTCCGATATCACTGACGGCCCAGCAACTTGCTTACTGTCTGTTTGTACGTTTGTCGAAGTTTTAGAATCATCATCAATCGTTTTGGCAGATGCAGTAGACAATTTTGCATTAACAGTCAATGCAGCGGCAACAGCTGTTGCCGGTATATTCGAGTGTTTGTTTAGCTTAATATTTTCCAGCTTTCGTTTGCGTTCTTCGATTTCTCGCTGCGCGTTTTCCATCATTTGCTTTATATGGATGGCGGAAAAATTGTTTCCAGCCAAAATATCAGTCTCATTTTTTATGGTAGTCTCCTCGGTATTACAAGTGTTGGTAGCAATGGCAGTAATATCCTTTTCATGCATAAATCGTTTAGCTCGTACAGGTTGCGGCGGATTATACGCCGCATGGTCAAGAGGACGTTTTTTTCCTTCCTGTGTCGTACCACTGTCGTATGCATTGGGAAGACTCGATTGCTGTTCTTTAATCCTAAAATTACACACCAAATCTTCTATTTTGTCGCAGATTCGCATTGCTCTACGCTCATCGACAATGAACGATAATTCTTCGCCCAGCTTGCGGCTATCAAATCCATTACACAGGTTAGATTCTATAGAAGAAAGTACTGCAGTACCATCCGCAGTACCGAGTACCTTGTAAACAACTTTTTCTATGCTCGGCCAGACACCTAATAGCTGATGGTGAGTATGATTCGACATAGTTTACGTGGTGTACAAAAACTATAGCGCACTGATTGTTCAAATCGATTTATGTCGTATATGTACGTTTTAGAAGACTTTCTTGCAAAAGAACGCACTGCGAAAACGCGCACACAGTTTTTTACAAAAGGTGAATAGTGAAAATAATCTGTCAAACAACCAAGGTTCCTTTAAAACTAAAAACCGTATATATCATCTTTCGTATTTTTTCTGTCAATGAAACTGGGACAGACAATGCGTTTTAACCTTAATATTTTTCACATTTTTTAATCTACACCTTTTGCATACTAACGCTTTAGTGTTTACATGAAATTTAAATGTAAATTATCTATTAATTCTACCATTTAAACCACGGCAACTGGTGTGCCGACCAAAGTGTATGAAGATCAGGTGTATCATAGGCTGTTTTTTTAACCAAAGTTGAATGATTACATGTTTAAGTATATACAAAATATAACTACAATTTTAAAGGGATTTTAAAGAAAACTCAACTTCCCTTAACTCACCGTTTAAAACGACGATTGCAACGGGAACAAAAATTGAAAACGAATTTATTCTTATTTTGTCTCTTCCATGACTTCGCTCAGTCCATAGTGCCATGTCAAAATTGTGTCAAGGAGCGTCCAGACTGTAAGCGTAACATACGCTCGAATGGTTTTCGAGCAGAAAATCGGCGTTTCTGGCAACCAAATTGACATAAAATTGCGTTTTAGGATGATTTGGCAACACTGAACGGACCGTAACAAGTGTGGACGCAAAATCCCCCGCGTAGCGTAACAAGAATCTATTTTATTGCTGAAATACATTATTTTCGCACAAAGACCATGGGAAAAAGTTTAATTCCGTGCTTAGATCAACCGCCAATGTTTAAAAATTGTTTCCGGTGCAAAACAACTCGAATTTGCTAAATTCGAGCATATGTTACGGTACGGATTCGACATTTGGCCATTCTGTTTTTGTTACGCGTAACAAGTATAACATAACAAAATTTTGTTACGTATAACTGTTATGGTCTACAGTCTGGACGCTCCTTCAAGGGTAGCTTCGAACCCTATGGGGGGGACTACAAAAATCTTTTACCCGGCTAACAAAAGCCGCAAAAATGTACCTAAAATTAATACATCTTGGGATGAGACTACCTGGTCTTCATACACTTTGCTTTCAAGTACGATGAAGCCGTCAAAAATAATTACATATTTTGTGAATGTCATTCGGGGAAAACATAAATTTCGATCGCTAGTTCCAATTTTTGTGTAACTGGTTAAAGAAAAAAACATAGTTTTGGAACCCGCTTGCATTGAACTCACTGGAGTAGCCAATGTCGCCGTTCGCGACTGAAGAACATTTTCTTATCGAGAGAAATTGCAAGTATTAGTCCAAACGCCTTCGTCGCGGATTGTAACGTAAACACAAACCACATCAAGTTTACGGTGCCTATTTTTATTCAAGACTATACAAGATGGATCCGATTAGCTTAGATAAAAATAGGTCTGAACCTGACTTTTCAACGTCAAGTCATGTATCCGGTTTGCCACAACAAACTTGCGAGCAAAGTCGTAAAAGGAAGTTATCCAATAGACTGGATAACGTTGCAGCAGAGCCAGATGTAAAGCATCAGTTGATAGAAGCAGCTGCCAGTTTCAACAATACTACTAAACCGTTGGGGCCAGCATTAAATGTTAACATTTTAGATCTCAGTGACGAAATATTGCTGCTGATATTTCTACATTTGGATAGTAACAGCTTACTTCTACTATCAAAAGCTTGTTCAAGATTTCAACGACTAGTGGCTGACAAAACGCTGTGGACAGAAGCAGATTTTACATCAGCAAAACTAACTACAGCGGAAGTACGTCAACGTATTAGCTACCTACAACCAGCTACAACGAAGATTTTAAAGCTTCGTGGTATGACAAGTGTATATCCTGCTGAAATGTGGAATGTACCAACTATAACAGTTGATATCCTGCAGACAATTGCAACACGTTGTCCTTTATTGGAGCGCATCGAGCTAACAGAAACCTACTTAGATATGAACAAAATCAACATAATAATGTTTCCCCATACTTTACGTGCGCTGTTATTTAGGAAGTGTGCATTATCAGTGCAGAACATTAACAACCAATTCATATTGCCCCATCAGCAAATGCGATCATTCCTATCGAACATGTATAAATACCTGGTTCGACTGGAAGAGCTTACAATTGAATACTGTGCTTGGTTCGACACGCATGATCTAATGGTTCTCTCAAAGCTTCCTAATTTACGATATCTCAGTTTGAAGGGATGTGCTAATATTAAAGATAGTGTCCCATATGCCAGCTTAGCTACCCGGTTCGGATTCAAAAAACTGGAAATACTTGACCTACGCGACACGCCGATATCCGATTCGGATGTTAGTTGTTTCAACATTGTGCACTCTCTGAAAGAATTAAGGTTGGAATGTCCCGAACATTTGCGAACCGAAAGAGGACTAAACGAATATAATGAAGCCGAACGGCAACGCGTCGAGCAATTACACCGTTTGGCTATGCCTGATGTGCTCCCGAATGAACAGGCTGATCGTCCCGAGGGCGATATCGCGGCTAACCAGCTCCATATCCATAACGAAGCACCACCAGAAGGTGCTCAATTGCCTCCACCTATTCCGCGGCCTAGACATGGAGTGTTTGAGATACGTATAATACACGGTGATTATCCAAGATATATGCGTGGAAATCAAGATAATTTAATGCGTATCGTCCGAGAACCACAGCAACCAATCGCAAATATTCCTGTCGAAGCTGGCCGAGAAGCGCCAAGAGCAAATGAGAACAATAGACAAGATAGACAAAATATAGTACGCATTATCAATCGCGATTTGCTACTGCAACGGCGGGAAAATGTCCTATTAAATCATCCTCACCGATTATTACGTCGACTTGGGGATCAAGTGCAAATAAATGATGCTTATCAACGCATTTTCGATGCTGGCGGTAATCATGCACCGCTCCCTCGCCCTGAACCAAGATTCGAAAGACCAAATGATGAAGCTTTAGCCGAAAATCCAATACAAGCTGAACATGTCGTAGAACAACAAAACGGTAAAGTATAGGAACGTTAGAAAATGAAAAAAAGGTTACAATTGTTTGCTAACTTATTTATATTATTATTATTTTCCCTTACTACAGTGAACTTGCGATTGCATGATGAAGCCAATATTCCAGTACAGAATGAACATGAAGAACAACCACCACCACCACCACAACGAGTGCTACCGCATGTGATTATTATGCCAGGAAATTTTCAGGAACTTATTCACAGACCAGGCAATGGAAATCAGCATCAAATTTTTGTAAACCTGGGTATAGGGCAACCAGCACCAAATTATGTATCATTAATAAGTGATCGTGGTATTTGTGCGTACGGAGTGTCCCGTAATGAACTAGCAGGTGCACTTATGGATGATATATTACACCACAACCTTACTGGCTTAGAGCGTTTGTCTATACGTAACTATAAGCTTGTCACTGATACATCGCTCGATCATCTCGAATCAGCAGCACCGCAATTGAAGCTATTAGACGTAACAGGAACATCTGTGACTGCTCAAGGGATACGCAACTTTAAACTTTCCCGTCCGCGTTGTGTGGTTATGTCTGACCATGATAAAGTGGAAAATGAAACAAATCCGGGAGTTGTAAATTCTTATGCTGTAAGCTTGGATAATCTTTAATGAATGTCTAACATGCAAAATACCTTTACTGAGAGCCCTATGCTCTCCTATTCGTCAATAAGTATAAATATATCAAAACATAAGTCGTGTTTTGTTTGAAACGCGAAATTTATTCAGTGCTACAATTTATTTCAGTTCTGATACATTCCGTAAAAAATTCTTGCATATTCATTGGCGATTACGCCTCGTTAGATAGTGATATTGTGAGACTTAACGTTGTATTATTCTATTTTTTCTGAACGTAGCGGGAAGCAGCAGCATCCGACGCAGTAACGAATGTTCGCTTCAATTTGCCTGTTCGCGTATCTCGGTACTTGGATGCAATATTTTTCGATAATTCGGCCACCAAACGCATTGTTTCCGGAGGATATTGGCATCCTAACAACTCAATGTTGGTGAACACTTGTGCCAGACATACAACTTCGTCTTCAGGGAAATTATGTATATTAGACTCCATGAACGTTTTTTTCAACTCCCAATGCTCGTCACATTCGTAAAAGGTTTTGTATTTTTCTACGTCGAAAGTCATTTTCAAGTAAACTATTCCACTTTACAGAATCGAATAATCTAATCTGCGCGTTTGTTATTTGCAATGCGTTTTCTGGGAGTCGTGACTTTTTGTATACAGTTGAAATACATTGTGTTTGCGTGTCAGTTGGGCTCTGTGTTGGTTTCTTTGTGTAGTTGTGTTAGATTTATTGACAGTTAATACCAATGCGTTTATGTGTCATAGTTCAAAACCCTGACTTCTAAAAACAACTTCCCAGTCAGACTGTGCACTCTTAATTTACACATTCGAGCAGTTTACTTCTACAAGCTCGTGTGTTGTGGAGGCAGTGTGATGGCGTGCTAAAAGTATTAAGGAGCGTCCAGACTGTAGACCATAACAGTTATACGTAAAATTTTGTTATGTTATACTTGTTACGCGTAACAAAAACAGAATAGCGAAATGTTGAATCCGTACCGTAACATATGCTCGAATTTAGCAAATTCGAGTTGTTTTGCACCGGAAACAATTTTTAAACATTGGCGGTTGATCTAAGCACGGATTTTTACACGTATCCACAGACGCGCAATTTGTGAATTTTTTTTATGTGTTGTCCTTGGGTATTCGCGCGTTTTCTTGCATTTTCAGTCGGATCCTTTACAAGATTTTCAAAAAGATTTTAATTTTGGTCGGTGATACATTGTGAACGGTTTCTTAAACGACCTATTCGAGCCGTACCCCCGTACGCAGCACTCACTTCTTCTAAGAGGTCTGAACCTGCCATTTCTGGCTTTCTGTATCTTTATTTACCCGAAACTGGATAGCCAGGACTGACGGGTAAAGTAAACCCGGAAGTGACGGGTGACTTCGTAAAATCAGGACTGAGTACGGGTAATTGATCCGGATGGGATTTTGGTCAGGTCCGATCGCGTGAAGACCGGCGTCGCTACCATTAAACCACCGGGCCGCTCCAACGCTTCCAAGTGCCAAGTGAGCGACTCACTATCCTGAATAATACAAACCAAGGAAGACCAGAAATGGTCGTTGAATCCACGAAGATAGCAGCATTGTTTTCTAAAATAATACCATGCTTTACAGTAGCTTTTAAATATTTTAAAGTTGTTTACTGCTTGATTCGCTGCAATTTTTCATGTTTTATTTTTCACTAACAGTTCTGTTACAGTTACAGCAATAACACTAGTAATTGCTGTTGTTGTGCTATGTTGTTTACTTCTCAGTTTAAATAGAGAAATTTTTATCAAACCAGGTAACCGAGAAGATTTTTAGTAGAGTCAATATTTTTTTCAGATCGTCTGTATTTCAATAATCCATGACACAAATACAACATCAAGAGATATTGGCCAGCAAATTCTGGGCTTTTTTAACTTTGTTTACCCGCAACCTGGATAGTTGTTCCTGGGAACGAGTGATTGGTTCTGTAGTAATTTTGCACCGGTCCTGTCTAAAGAAGACTGGCGCCGCTACATCTGATTAAATGGCACCATATGAAATTTAAACATGTATGTGTCTGTTACTGGAAAGACATGACTCAAATCTACTGTCTGGGAGGAAAAAATTAGAAAAAAAACTTGGGAAATCTGTGGTACCTGAATGTGGATGGCTACTTAACCTTAGATACATCCAATCAGTTGCTTTTATCTAATTGTGAAAGACGTCGACTTTCGACGAAATTATGTGCGATGCCTACGAAAATCATAAATGCATAGCAAGCAACTGGGGATCTGACCCAAAAATATTAAGAAGTGCTTTAGTGTAATTTGGAATACTCATGTTAAAATGATATGTTGCATATGGGAGCTGAACGCAAACAGGACGTGTCGTATAATTTTATATGTGATAACTGACCAAGGTTCGGAACTTAATAGGTGGTCTGATAATTGTTTGGCCTAACACATTTATCGCGCTAGAAGATTTTTATCCATATCATATTTAATTTGTACCAACCTTCAAACGAATCCTGTCCAAATTTGACAGCACTCGGGCCATAGCCTAATGAGCTAGAGCATTATGTGTGACGCAACTTTTGTGTTTTGAGTAATCATGGAAAAGAAGGAATTTCGCGTGATGATAAAATATTGCTTTTTGAAGGGTAAAAATACAGTAGAAGCCAAAAATTGCCTTGATAAAGAGTTTTTTGGACACTGCTCTACCAAAATCAACCATCAGATATTGGTATGCTAAATTTAAAAGTGGTGAAATGAGCACTGAAGATGGTGAACACAGTGAACGCCCAAAAGAGGTGGTTACTGAGGAAAACGTTAATAGAATCACAAAATTATTAAAAGCAACCGTAATGTAAAGTTTATCGAGATAGCTGACACCCTAAAGATGTATAAGGAACGTATTGGACATATCGTTCAAAAGTATTTGGATATGAGAAACCTTTTTGCAAAATGGCTGCCGCGCGAGCTCACATTTGACCAAAAACAACAACGATTTGATGATTCGGTGCAGTGTTTGGAGCTGTTTAAGCGAAATAAATCCGAGTTTTTGCGTCAGTATGTTACCATGGATGAGTGTTGGCTTATCCACTTCACTCCAAAGTCCAATAGACAGTCATCCGAGTGGACTGGACGCGATGAACCTGCCCCAAAGCGGGAAAAACGCAACAATCAGTTGGCAAGGTTATGGTGTCAATTTTTTGGGATTCGCAAGGAATAATCTTCATCGAATATCTTGAGAAAGGTAAGACCATTAATAGCGACTATTATATTAAGTTATTGGAGCGTTTGAAAGACGAAATCGCCAAAAAACGGCCACATTTGAAGAAAAAAAAGTTTTGTTTCAACAAGACAACGCACCGTGCCACAAATCAGTGAAAACAATGGCAAAAATTCATGAATTAGGCCACGAAATGCTTCGCCACCCACCGTATTTCATAGATCTGGCTCCCAGTGACTAACTCCATTTCTCAGATCCAAAGGACAAATATTACTACAAAAAGAGTATCGAAAAATGTAAAGACCGCCAAAATCGGTGTATCGGCCTTGAAGGGACGTATGTTGAATACAAAAAAATAGTTTGGGCAAAAAAAAAAGTTTTACTATCATAGGCCAAACAATTATCAGCCCACCTGTTATCAACCACAAAGATCAAATATCTAAAACACGACGCTAGATGTCCAGATCAGAGGAATGGCTATATCAGACTAAGAGAAGAACGAAGTCATCAAGGCTCAAGGTCTGTTAAAACCAATAACAACAACAAAAGCTCAATGTGACTTGGGATATGCTTTGCCAAATAGTTTTTTATGAGAGTCAAAGGGGCCCGAGGTGAGAAATTTGATAATTTATTAAAATAAATAAAATAAAATTAACAGCTTCCTCCAATTGGGAAGAAAACTTTTTTTTAAAAACATTTTTGAGTTTGCGTACACAACAAAATTCCGTTGCATAGCCCTGTAACCGGGCCGATTAACTAGTCTAAAATAAAAATAAATCATAATGTGTTTACCACGTCTTACCTTTGAAGCGATTGTACAGATTGGCGATTACAGTTGTTACGTATTAATGCCTTGATAACGTGTATATGAGGCTTAACACCGCTTGTATTAATAACGTTTCAATCATATCTAAATAAGCAATAAGAACACTTAACAAATATCAATGTAAACTAATGTACACTAGCTTATGACCAATCCTTACCGCAAGGATGTTACTAATACAATCATATGTAAGGGGTATAAAAGGAGAAAAATTTTGTAATGAACGACATTCGAATTCTACCAACGAAAAGAAACTGGTCTCCCTTTTTCAATTGGCATATTCGGTTCGAAAGAAATCTTCTCAACACCCCCTTCTGCGGCATAGGCTCTGCAAATTATTTGGAAGAGAGCACAACTAGCGGAAAGGTAAATGATCTGAGTCCTTCGCGGGGGCAGCAACCCGTACGTAACAGTCTTTACCCGAGTTACGCGAATAATGCGTGCCAGAGATAAAAACGCGTAACTAAAATCCTTTTATAATAACGTTTATATACAGTATTCAGGATCGTTTTCTTCTTTTCGCATTACAAAGCACATGAATAATTGATTGTTTTACATTTATTTCGACTTTTACCAAAATAATGTTTAGTGTCGCGTAACTTAAGAAATGACTGTACCTTCTCGGATTAGTAATTGATAAAGGTTGATTAAAGGTCAATGGGTTTTATTTAGTCAATAATAGATACACAACAATCAAATTATAATTAAATAACAATTCGCAACAATCACTATTTTCATAAAATGAAAGAGTAACATTAAAATAACAACTAAACTACGAATCGTAAAAATGCCCCTCACGCTACTTCCACTTACAAGATACGCGATTTAGAGTGACTTCATTGTTTTGACTGAATGCCGAACGTTTTCAAATTTGGAATATTTATACTTTTATTCCTTTTTATTCATATTTTTAGCAATATTAATCAGCTTTTAAAGTAGTTCTCTGAAAAAGAAAAGCTTTCGATAGTGCACAGTAGGGCTATTGGTGGGACTGACTGAAAGTGAATAGTTATTTAAGAAAACTTATTTCTTTGCAACATAAACATTGTGCTATAACATAAAGTTATAACACCTAAAACATCAATAGAAAGAATAGAAAAAATTACAAGCCTTTTCTTGATAAGTTGATCATTTAGTTGTATCTATTCTTTTTGCTAAATTTGTGTATGTCTTCAAAATTCCTACGATACATAAAATGACACATAACGCTAATCCTCAACGTTGTTAGTAAAATATTATTATAATAATAGCAATATTTTGTTGTTGTTGTGTTGGCTTTCCATAAATGGCATGCTTTCAATATTCAGTGAACGAAATAAGGTAAAAGGAAAGATTAGGTGTTGTTTTACTCCAATTTTGTACAATATTCATGGCATCACCTTCGTTTCAAATCGATTGATGTACATGTTGCATTGAACGATTAAATCGATTTTCATACCTAACAACGTAAGCACAAATATCATTTCTCTTCTCTTATTTACTATTTATTTTTATCCCGTAAAGATAAGTATTATTCAGCCGAGTACACCCGGGACAAGGTGACCTTTAACTGTTTGGAGAAGGAAATGTCTTCAAACGAATGTGAATTGTACATTAGATTAAGCTACCTTTAGTTCTAAGCAATTCGGCCGGGCCATTCTTCTTCCTGTATGAATAAGTATAAGCCTTTCATTCAAAGTGAATAAAACTGATCATGAATATTAAAATTAACATTGAAATTAACAGAACACGAATGAATTTGTTTTATTGAAAAGATTGTTTAAAAAAATGATAAACGTAACAACATATTTAAAAAACCAAAATTTCTCGTATACCGACACAAGACATGTAGAAAACGAAAATATTTTTAAAGCAAATTTAACTAAAATGAATGGATTAGCATTGCTTGTTACGTAAAAGTAAGTGACGCAATATTTTAATATTACTATGCAATAAATTGTACACAATGTATCACTTATGATGAAAGTGGTGTATTGGTAAGGGCGCTGGTTTTCACACGACAGGATCGGTCTAAAATCTCATCCCCCGATGCGTGTAAAGAAAGTCAAAGAACACCTAGCATGAAGAACACCAGAAATGAAACACCAGAAATTCAGGTTGTTGTGTCAATGAAGAAGAAAAATTAAGCCATTGCAATGAAATTTTTACACAATTCAAAAACAACAAAGCATTGATTGTACATTCATGAACAGGATGAATGCCACAATATAACTTATATTAATAACTCATAACAAGAAAACTTATTGACAAAAAGAAATAATATATTCATTGAAAAGAAATGTTATTTTGGTGTCCCTGCTATATTATTATCTAAAATAATTGCGTTTTTATTTACTTTTGTTAACTATCTCTATTGGCTTTTGGCTTGGAATGTACCGTTGCGACTTCGTCTGTACTAAACGCTAATTACAACCCAAGGATGGAATGTTTATTTCTCGGTACTTTTGTAAAAATTATCGCTATGGTAGTGTGGTTGATTATTTTTAGCGATTAGTGATTGTGTTTACTTTTCTGCAGCCTTTTGTGTATGTATGTGTGAATGTGTTTGTTCCTAGTTATTAACGCCAATTTCCAGGAGGATTATTTTAACATTTCTACGTAATTCTCTGGTATCAGACCAGATTTTCCATTAAGTGTACCTTCTAACCACCCTGGTTCATTTGATCGGCGCACTGGAAGAATAAAAATTATTTGTTAGACTGTTCAAAGATGGAACCAAATCGTTTTACTCACCATTAGTTATGATTTGGTTTGGTTCAAATGATAATTCTCCATCGTTTTCTGCTAAACAAGCGTATAACGTACGTACTCGTCTAAATCAATGTATTAGTGTAAATAAAAATATATGTAAAAAGATTGTAAATGTGTAAGCGTATTAAAAGCTCTGCAACATATCTATACTTACATATCTTCTCGTACTGTTAACGATTGTTTTCCTGGTTTCTGTTGCAAATACTGCTGTTGAGCTAACGATAGCTGTTGCTGAACTTGCGGTAACTGACGATTTCGGCCAAAGTCTTTAATACGCTGAGTTTTCTTTGGCCTACAATAACTAGGACTAGCTGAATTGTCAGACTCTTCAACGTGTACCGTAGTTGTTAATGGTGAAATAACTGTGCGGGTATTGTTGTTTGGTCCAGAACTATCGTATTTAGCTACATTTTTGTTGCCAATAGCAGCATTATTATATTCGCTCCAGGTTCCACGATGGCTTCTTAAAGTACAGAAGACACTGCTAGCAATAATACCACCCGGTGAAGAGCATACCGATTCCGCCGAACTGCTTGTGGAGTTAATTTTTTCATGCGTTGATAACTCTTTACGAGAATTAGCGAGATTGGAGTCGCTATTGCCTAAAGTAGTTATACGGTTATATACACCGTGTGGAATCGCAGCGTCACAGTTTGTCATACTATTCATCCCAGATAACGAAGAGTTTTGTGAAAACGATGCGGTAGATTGGTTTTGTGGAGGATAACATCCACCAAGAGCACTACCAGCAGGCAAGTTTTGATATCCAGCAGAAACTTTGTCTACAGTATGATGTGTTCCATGGTAGTGGCTTGAAGACTGATCGATAGTAGATTTCAAATGATGTTGATTATTTTGATCCCTAATAATAATCGAAGCGGGGGTAGATTCACCAATAATCGAAGATATAATGGTTGGTTTGGCTTCATAAGTCGGATAATGATTAGTGCCTTTGCTGTATAATGACTGTATACCATTAGGTATGTGTTGTAAACTTGAAGACATAATTGGCTCAGTGTAATTTGACTTAGCGACAACACGAACTACAGGTTGCGTTTGTGCGTAGATAGAATGTATGGTGCGGTCCTTAGGGAAGTTATGATTTATCCCTGTTGATGCAGATCCTCCTGTTGCACTATCCACAATACCACTACTGCTACTATCCGGTCGTTGAAATAATGGGCTTTTGTTGGCTTGCGATCTGAATGGGAAAAGAACGTACATATGATAGAATATAATAGAATGATACATCCTAACAACACTACAAAATTAACAATGTCAGGGGAGGTCAATAATTATTTATACTTTAACACTTTAAATGGTTTGTGCAAGTCTCACTCAGGCAAGCTTTGTACTTTCGTATCAATTTGCCCTAGTGAGGAACTGGTCACAGCTCTCACATCAAACTTGTTTGATAAT
Source organism: Anopheles moucheti (assembly GCF_943734755.1). Lineage (NCBI taxonomy): Eukaryota > Metazoa > Arthropoda > Insecta > Diptera > Culicidae > Anopheles > Anopheles moucheti. The sequence continues at coordinate 60,611,775 of NC_069140.1, forward strand.
GCCGGACGGGAACGTGAGAGCTACTATCAAGAACGTCAAATTCCATATGAAGGCATGTGGTAGATGTGGATGAAGCTGAAGCTGTGACCAGTCCCTGAGGCTCTATTTTTACTTCTTTCTACGTTGCACGGTGAGCACTCAAGTAGTAAAAATCAGTTCCGATCACCGTGTATCAGTTCTACAGATTCTGATGAATTCCAAAATCCATCCATGTTTCAACGTGTTTCTATGCTCAAATTTCCGTTTGCCTAACGTGGATGCCACACGTTTCTTTGTGTTACGTTACTTAGTGGTTTATAATGGAATAATATCGGAACAACATGATATAGGAAACCATTTTTTTGTTAATCCATCATGGGGATCGAAAAAATGACACAAAGACCAATGTGAATATTTTGGACCTTCTTCAATGTCACGAGACTGTCAAAAGGATAACGATGATGTATAATAGAGAGTAGTGGGTTAAAGATAAACTAAAACATTAAACTAAAAGAAGAACGCATTAACAAAAGGGTCATTTGGCATTCATTTGGATAAAATTTTTCATTTGGTCAAGGGCTTTTAATTTGATTTCTTATCTAAAAAAGTAAGTTAAGTATATTTTTATCACTTACATATATGTATCACCAGTATTGCTGCCCTTTGATGTAGAAGGTAAGTTCTTAAAAATTTTGTCATAATTTTCAATTAAAATTTCAATGATTACATTGTTGAATTTTATATCAAGTATAGCAGCAACAGTTTCTTCGGCAGCTCGCAATAAAGTAGGACCAAATACAACACCTAAATTAAAAACTGACATTTTATTTCGATCACTCTTTGACGACACTCTAAAAATAGGAAACAAATATTATAATAATTATTATTAACACATAATGATATAGAACCAGAGAGATTATTATAGAACATTGCAAATATTGAAATTATAGTCTACCTTGTAATAAAGGTAAAGGCAATTACTTACGTTTTTAAGTGACGAATAACCATGCCCAACATATCCAACCGATTTTTGGGTAATTTGTATACCAATTGATGCACTTCATTAATTCGTTGCAAACGTGTTTCTTGTTCTAAAAAAATGAAACAAAATTAGTACATATAATACATAATTCCACGTTACTACATTCAGTTTGTTGAAAAATTTGAAATGTTGATGGAAATTTTTTGCAATACGTACAAAAACCATAATTTGCAATTTGTTCTATTCAAAATATATAGAACTTTTATCACACCGGGTTAGTACTATAATCATTAGAAAATTTTTGCGATGAAGCCATATACTGAATAAATGAAACACTCCATACAAATATTCACAATAATAAAATGCAATTGTAACCAGTCGAGGATCAAAGAGCCGAGGTTGCCTCAGTTCTGACTTGCATATGGGAAAATAGTAAGCATAAGGAAATGAAAATAAAAACAGCAACATTAATGCAACAAAATGACGTGATTAACCCGTTGTGATTTGAATCTATCCAGAATCTGACCAGAGAATAAACTTCAATGACCATTTTTTAACAGTTATGAACAAGGTCAACATAATTTTACATGTATTTTACAGTTATTGAAATGAATCAATAGGAATCACAGGAAATAAAAATGTTTGCAACATATGGTCACGTTTGTTTCAACGATACTCACTGGCTGCTGTTATGAAGGCATGGTGCAATCGAAACGTCATAAGTGGCTCGTTTAAATTCCGAAGATACTGCTTAAGAGCACTTGCTATTGTTTTGCTTTCCATAATATCATTATGTCCCATGTGTTCGTCGTTGAAAAAGCTAAGACGATCTTTTTGAGACTTTTTTCGATCTAGTCCCATTTGTAACAATTTCGTTACTTTAGTACTAACACCACCAATACGATATAATCCCTGTAATGTATAAAATACCGTGAAAATGTTATGTAGTTAGCATATACGGAATTTCATTTCTTTATACCTCTTCTTCGAGTCCTCGACTTTCCAGTAGCTCTATACACTTTTTAATAAAAGCGAATCCAACATCGTCAAGCGTACCGTCTTCATTGTGTTTTGTCAATAACGTAAGGTTGGTCTGTATCAAAAAAAATAAATTCGATTTTAAACATCACAAATATATATGGATTATATATAACACACATATATACACACAAAACAACATTTTATTTTTTTTACGGTACACTTACCGATTCTTTACCATCCATTGCATCTATCCAAGCTTTAATATCGTCGTCACTTAACGCTTGGAATGTGTATGTAATTGAAGTTCTTTCATTGAAAATTACATCAAAACAATAACGTTTTTCAAATTCCGTTATTTTTTTTGTACATGATGCAAGTGTGAACGTTTCAGGATTTGTTTGTTGCTGTATTGAAATAGATCATCATTAGTCAAAAGATATTGATTGAATTTAAAAGAAATCCCATATATTCGTACTACCAAGTACGATGGAAACCCTAATAATTGACAACATTTTCTATGTATAATTCGTAACCGTTCTACCAGAATTCGTCGCGCTCAACTAGGCGAGCGTTGAGGGCGAGGTAGTTCGAAGCTCAAACAAGCGTTGGGCGTATTGCGCGCGTCGAGCGCATTGAGCGCGTCGGTCGCATTGGGCGCACTGAACACGTTGAGTGAATCGTGCGCGTTGAGCGATGAAGATTAAACAAGTGCGATGAAATTTATTAGAATGTGCGAATGATTTCTTTATTTATTAATTTTATTGCGTATTTTTAATTTAATTTAAGAAGAAATTTAATTTGACCTGCTAGTTTCAACCAACGCATTCGTACAAAAATCAAAGCGCCTGTTTAAGCACGAAGCGCACAATGCGCTCGACGCGCTCAAGTCGCTCAAGCGCTCGTTTGAGCTACTTATTTTTTGCTTTGAGCGCTCTGAGCTCAATAATTGAGCTAAGCGATTGAGGTAGCTCGAGCACTCATTTCCCAACACTAGCCCAAATGGTATTTTTTACAAGTTCTGTCGTATGGAACTAGCGCTGCGTGTAAATGCTGCACCGGAACCGTCCCGGTGGTAATGCAAAATGTCTGAGAAGGTGAAAATGATCGAATTAAGGCATTTATAAATTCACCACAAACATAGAAAACGACACAATTAACCTTCAAGTAGGCAACCGGATACCCGGGTATTTTTTTCAACTTTAAACTGGAATTACTTTCGATTTATTGCTTGTATTGACTTGAAAATTTTTGTAGTCTCCCAACTTTTTATATCCGATTTTTTGGTGCATAAATTGTAATTTTCAATAAGCAGTATGTATTTTATTTTGATTTATTTTAAACTTTACTACGTAAGTTGGCAACCAGCATACCCGGGTATTCCATACATTTTGTATGGAGAATGACGTTTCTCTTCTTCTTCAAATTCAATCGATTTAAAATTTGAAACGAATCGTTAGTTTAATCATAACAAAGAACAACATAATTAATTAATGAAATAGATTATAGATACGCACAAGCAACATAAAGTCTAGAATAAATGAATAAATTGTAAAGAAATACATTACATAAAATTAAACGTATAAAGACATTGATTATGCTGAATTAGCGAAAATGTAAACAATGGATTGTAATACAACGCATTTTCTATTACTTGTTTCTTTTTTATATTATAATATGTGTGATATGTATATAATATTGCATTATAGTTCTATATTCATTTAACGTTCCGATTTTCAAAGATTTGCAAGAATATAAATGTATAGAAAGCATTGTTTACCTACGAAAACCGTTAATTACATACGTCAAAACGTATGGAATACCTGGGTATGCCGGTTGCCAACTTACGTGTGTAAATTTGGTTGACAACTCTACGGTTAAGAGAAGTTCAACTTATTTGGCAGACTTAATGTTGACTTTCCAAACTTACCGTGCGTCCAGACATTTGATTGTATTGTAACATGGAAAATTCCTTAGTTTGTTTCTTGTAAGTGCAGTAAAATTTCGACCATGTAACCACAGTAAATTCTTTGGAAAATAAACATAATAAAATAGTACATTATAATATTTGATAAATCATGAGATTACTGTACTTTTACTTACTTTTTTCCATTAAATAAAGATATCCTTGCTTAGTGTATTCACTTTCGGGTTTTAATTTACTGTCCATATATTTATTTTTTAATTCCTGCGCTTTTTGTCGAGTTTCGTCGAAATTTTCGCGTGTCTAAAATCATATAAGCAAAAAACGCAGCAATTAATAGGTATAACATAGCGGTAACTAGAGACCTATTATGACTTACTATTAACGAAATAATAACACCTATTGATTCAGATCTTTGTAAGAGAAAGTGTTGTTGTTTCTGTTGATAAACTATCGTAATCTGTATTCTTATATTTGTGCTTTAAATGTGATTCATAAGAAATATTCTTTAAAATACATACACTGATTTTGTTTCTGTTTCCAGCAGAATGTACCTTTTTCAGCAGGCTGTTTTCCTAGTCTAGTCAATGCAAAAAAAACGTTGCAAAACGTTGTAATGCTTGTTTTATACTGCTATCTACTGCTTTCTAATGCTACTCCTATTGAGCTAAAGTTGTTGATTCAAGTTAGTTAAATAAGTAATTTTATGTTGCCATTCTCGACAAATTGTCACATCTTTGGGATGGGGGCAATTAACAACGTTGCAATTCCAACTAAATCATCCTGTCAATATTCAACATTAGGCAAGGGCTTAATTTCATCAGCCTTTAAAGTGAAACATAAACCATTTATCGAGATATAGATCATATTCGTGCTCAGCACAGAGATCGATCGCCGAAATTTGAACACCACGGAACTTAATTTTCACTCACTTCCCCTTGAATACAGCTCATTCAAACGGTCGTGTTAACACTTTGTTGACGGATGACGAGAATTCTCCCATAGCGTGGACAAGCGTTGTTGACGGATGACGATCATTCTCGTCATGAAGAGCGTTGACGAGCAACGCTCGCACGTGTGACACTAAACACACACAACCGGTGCTATCTTATACGAAAATGCACTGCCTAACAAGGAACGTAGCCTGTGACAGCCCTCAGTTATGTGTGATAAGCACCCGTCAACAAAATATGGAACATGAGCGATTTAAAAAAAATATGAGGAATAAAATGGATTCTATGACGGTTACGTTCGTTCCCGTTTATATAGCAGAAAATCCCTAACATAGCGGAATCGGGTCGAATTTGCAATGTTGGTAATATTTGTAGAAATAAATGATTCAATTTATTTAAAAGGGGCTCGAATTTGAAAATGTTTTAAAGTTACTTAAATGGGGCGCATAAAAATAGTTTTGATGAAATAACTATAATTATAGTTAAACTATAACAAATAATTCCAAAAGAGTGAGATGACGAAGAAATGGGGGTCACTGACCCCGCAGGAAATGGGATCTTCGGATCCTACGTCGAAATGAAATGATCCACGTAATGAAAAAAACACAGAAGAAGACGCGTGTCCATGAACAGTATGACGAAGAGAGAGCACCACGCAAGGAAAATTTCTTGCAACCTTCAACTCATTTCTTTTTGCTAAGGTAACGGAAATCGCCATTGGCAAGAAACCATTGCATACCTCCCTACTCAGAGACGGAAAGATCCTTATGAAAGTACGAAACGCAACCTAAGCCGAATTGCTGAAAAAAATCAAACTCTGCCAAAAATAATATAACATGTACATAACATAATATAACAATTTTAAAGTGTAAGAACACACAACCCATAATACTACCAAGAGGATAATCAGATGCGACGCGTGCAAAATCATGAATGAAGAAGAGTTACTAGAGAGACGCAACAAGTAAAAGAAATGTATATTTTCAAAAGAAAAAAACATGAAGGGTGAGCAACAAACGCCAGGATGCCACTAATCACTTAAAAAAAAATAAAGTACCGAGAACAATTGAAGTTATTACTTGTATTATAATTAAAAATTATTATTAAACATTATTATTATTAAATATTATTATAAACTAAAAATTATTAAAAATTGTACAATACATTCCTATGCATAAACTGCATGCGCTTGTGTCATACAAAAAAAAATGTAATGAAGGAACAAAATGTGCAGAATGTGATGATAACTATTACACCCTAAAAAGGAATGTCCGATTTTCAAATATGAATACGAAATAAAAAATACAAACAGAACAAAAAATATCCCTCAGAGATGCCAGAAAAATAAGTAGAGAAAGCACACCCCAGATACCGGGAAAATATACTAGGGTAACATCTGTAAACACAGTAGCTAGAAACACTATACAAAAAAACAACGAAAATGTAGAAACACAAAAAAAATACTGCAAGTGAAAAAACTATAAATCAAGGAAAACAAGAAACAGCAAAACAAGAAAATCAATCGGAAACACACAAAAAACGGAACAAAGAATAAAAAAAACAACGGAAAGAAATAAGAAACACAAACACGAAAATGAAAAGACAAACAAGCGAGTCAATAGATTTTAGCGCGACAGAAACATACCTACATGAATCAGAAATATACCAAAAGAGACAAAAACACAAAAAAACTAACTTAAAATGAAAACAGGGAGCACAAAAAATACCACTTAATTGTATATTTTATGCGTAAATGCATACTGCACAAAATATTATGCAGGTTACCATACAAAGTCTCAGCAAAAACAAAGAAGTACTGAAACACATTTTACAGTTTAAACGCTATATGCCTACAAGAAACATGGACGAAGACAGACAAAAAAATAAAAACACCAGCCTACAATATGGCTAAAATAGACAGAAAGACGGATACGGAAAAACAAGCATACTCATTAAAAGCGGAATCAAATTAAAAAAAAAAGGAAAAACACAAGAAACGAAGATCAAACAGAAACCATGCAAACAACAGCCATAAAACTACATAATAGCGTACATCTACGTAGCCCCACAAACCAGAGTTATAGAAATACGAAATACTTCAACAAAAAATAGTCCACAACACAAGATACGAAAAAAGTGATCATAACGGGAGACTTCAATGCACACCACACCTTTTTGGGTGATGACAAAACAGACACAAAAGGAGAAACAATAGTAGGTGAACTCAATAACTCCAACTATATAATACTCCGTAACAACACATATACATACATCCCCACTGACAAAAATAATAAACAACTTAACTATAGTAACAAAGGACCAAAACACAAAACCAAAAAAAATCGAAATACACACATAGGCTCCAACAATCATAAAATTATAGAAATAACAACACATTACACAACGATAACCACACATAGAACAAACACTCCAACCGTGAGAATCAACAAAAAAAGTAATAGAACAAATACAACAAATGGACCACAGACACATACAATCCATACCACAATGCATGAAAAAAATACAATTAATAATCTCTAATCGGACGGCCCGGTGGCATGATGGTAGCGGAGCCGGTCTTCACACGAACGGACCGGACCAAAATCCCATTCGGAAAAATCCCCCGTAGAAAATCCTGACTATCCGGCTACGTGATAAAATAAGTAACGGCCAGGCCGTTCTAAAAAAAACAAAAAAAAATTAACTTTAATAACAAACATAAAACAAAACATCAATTTATAAGCCCGAGGAATAATGAATTACAAACGGCACTAAATAATAGGAACTCTGCAAGAAAAAGTTTAACAGCAACAGAACTTTAGAAAAAAAATATCGAGTTCAGAAAAAGAGCAGCAATACTAACCAGAGAAATAAAAAAAATAAACAAATAAGAAAAAATGCAAAAAACACTAGAAAACATCACTATCTCATCACTATATCATCATTCATAAATTGCAACATCCTCAGTGCCATCAAGATCGTTACTGATGCCGCATTTTTTGAAATTATTTGACGACAATCGCATTGCTGACACCTCTCCATGCACAAAGGACCCATTGGCATATCTCTGGCATGGTGGGTTTTTTTTATTCTTGCTGAAGAAGTCAATTCGAATCAGCCCCTTGTATCCATTAACTTACTCTATTATTCTCTTATCAAATCCTTAAATGGTTTGCTGAGGCTGATATTTAGTGGTTGCACCTAACTAAGACCTCCTGGAATGCTTTCCAGAAACATTTTGCTTTGAGCAGCAATTTGTTTAACTTCTGCTGTCATCGTGCTATCAGACGGTGACAATTGTCTCGGAGCCTTTTTGCTGAGACTCTCTCAAAAGCATCTCAATTCTGCAAAAAAAGTGACGTTTCTCCGAGACATTTCTGGGTTCATTTTAGCTTGCAAATTATTTGTTTAGTTTACAAGCCGGGTTGAAGGTTTTTTCATTATTTAAAACAGAGTGAGTGACAGCAATGTTAAATATGTGTAAGAAATTTCCACTGGTAGAGTGCTAAGATGTGGCGTAGCCGATGAGGTGAATTATCCGTGGTGGGTATGTCCTTTCTTGCGGGCTTACACTTTTCAACTGTTTATTCGATCGTTTATTCAATTCATGTTACATGTAGTTCATTCGTTTCATTTCTCTAGTGTTCCTAATCTGTCATGACGCGTCCGTTTATACTGCTAGCTCGTAGTGTTGTCAAAGTGTAACAAACACAACACATAAATTCATGCAATCTTTCCTAATCGTAACGTATAAATTCCAACAATATGTTTGTTATATTATTATTAATCATCTAGCCACCATTGCCATCATCATCATCCACACAGCGATGGTGTCATTATCAATCCGCATGATGGTATCCTGCCATGGTGCTATCAGATCCAACAAATAAGCAAAATCTGATCATGATAGTTGCATAAAATTCATAAATGTGTTGTCCAGCTCCTCATCCTAAATCGCTCCAACCAGCATTTGTCTTGGCCAAATGTGTGTCGTCGGTCTGCTCATTCGATCCATTTTTTGAGTAAATTTTTAATACCGAAAATAATAATTTGGCGACACAACTTGAAATGACTTGTGTGTATGGATACAACTTGTGTTTATGAACAAATGGCGGCAGAATGACAGCCAAAATTGAGCTACTTCATACACGCGATGAAAATGGGCAGCCGTTTTATATATATATATTGATTTTTCATCGCATTTCATCGAAATCGCAGGAAAAAAGTCTCGGAGAAATAGCAATAGTAGAAAAAAACATCTTGGAAACGAGATCATCATACACAAACAACAGAAGAAAAATCAAAACAATTATTAATCAAGCAGTTTTGAAAACAACAAGCTGCACAAAAACCACCCCTTACACTTACAGCATAACAACTTACACATTACACTCGAAATACACCCGAAAACTAGCAAAAAATATAGCACACTCCAAGAACCTCAGAAAACAATTAGACATAAATAAAAAACTAACAAGAAAAAAGGAAAATACGTACCAATAACAATTATACATAAAAGACATAAAAATACTAAAACACCCATGCAGCAACAAAACAAATCACATTACAAACAAGATAGAAATTTGAACTGGGTAGAAATATGCAAACTAAACAAAGTAACAGTATACACGGACAGTCTGACGTCATGCCAAATATTAAAAAAGCAAAAACGGAATTACATTTAGAAGGTGCGTTTATTATTGAGGAAGTTAGGAACCTCTGAGCACGACCGATATACCAATTACATCCTACCTAAACACCCACATGAATTCTTACTAAGAGAAACGGTCTCCAAGTTTACAGCGCTTTTCGGCATCAAGTAGTCCCTACTACACAAGCGTTTTAGGTGCTTGAAGCTGACGCAACTTCGGACGGAGGATTTCGCCACGTTCGCGTGCCAAGTTAATCGCGGAACCGTAGATTTCTAGTTGGGAAAACTTACGGAAGAATAGTTTAAATGTTTGGTGTTTGTATATGGTATAAAGGAGGAAGAATGCGCTGACTTCCGAACACGCCTCTTACGTCGCATCGAGGAGTAACAGGATGTAACGCTCGATCAGCTCTCCGCAGAATGCCAGCGCATGACAAATCTTCGACACGATAGTGACATTATCAGAAGTGACAGAATCGAGAAAGTGCTATCCGTTCAAGACAATACGCATCGAAGGGACCGTCCATCGTATGAAAACCAACCAAATCGGGCATCTAAACCGAGCAGGCCCTGTTGGTTATGTGGATCTCTATATTGGACTCGTGAGTGCACGTGAGAACGCATAAGTGCACACAATGTGGAGTAATGGGTCACCGTGAAGGCTACTGCAAGCAACAGAAGAGACAACCGCAGCGCAGGAAGCCTTTCGTAAAGCAAACTAACATGCGCAGCGTTACAGTAAACGTGCGTAGTATACACAGTCGAAGGAAATATGTGAACGTCAAACTGAACGGCAAACAGATACGTCTGCAACTCGATACGGGATATTTCCGTAATAAGTCGCACCTTGTGGAGATCGATCGGTAGCCCGCAGCTTGCACCATCATCGGTAATTGCTAGATCAGCTTCTGGTGGAAAGCTTGGAATTCTGGGAGAATTGCAGGCGAACGTTGAACTGTCCCAAAAGAAGCGGCAAGCCGTTATCTACATCATAGAAACTAATCTAGCCCTACTGGGTATCGATCTCGCTGAAATTTTTTTCTTTATGGTCGTCTCCCATCGACGAGATCTGCAACAACATCTACAGCGCAACGATTGCACCAGAGGGGATTTTACGAAAATTCCCATTGCTTGAAGATTGCAGAACTTGAACGTGATAACTCCCGTGGAATATTCAGAGTGGGCAGCCCCGATTGTCGTCGTGCGGAAGTCGAATGACAAATTGCGAATCTGTGGAGATTACTCAACCGGCCTGAATGCAGTACTCCATCCACACGACTACCCCTTGCCACTCCCGGAGGACATCTTCGCAAAACTCGGTAAATCATGAATTTTTAGCCAAATTGATTTATCAGACGCCTTTTTGCAGGTCCCAATCGCCGAACAAAGCCGTCAGATGCTCACAATTAACACGCATAAAGGGTTGTATCTATACAATCGCCTGCCACCAGGGATTAAAGTAGCGCCAGGCGCCTTCCAGCCACTTATGGACCAAATGCTTGCTGGCCTGGAATGTGTCTCATGTTACATGGACGACATAATCGTCGGAGGACGGACTCAGAACGAGCATGATGAACTCCTAAGTGAAACCCTCAGGCGCATCCAAGAGTACGGTTTCACAATACGCTCAGATAAATGTTCATTCAACAAACGCCAAGTACGCTACCTTGGTCACATCATCGATGAACATGGCATCCGTCCCGACCCAGCCAAAGTCGCTTTCATAAAAGATCTTCTTACTCCACGCGACATCGCTGGCGTTAGGTCGTTCCTAGGCGCCATCAACTACTACTAGCTACTCTATCTAACCCTTCAGTTGTACGATTTTGAGATACAGTATGTACCTGCTGATCAATTCGGTAATGCAGACTATCAAGGCTGATATAATGATAAGTTGAATGAAGATTACGTCATCGCTAGAATTCGTATGTGTTTGTGTTAGGTTCGTATGTGTTTGAGCATGATCATTGAGTGCGGTTATTCCTCGGTTACCGAAGGTTATTTTCTTTCGATTGCATATTTGGCAATAGACTTCCCCCGAGTTCAACGAATGATCATCGTAAACAATATATGATCCATATTTTGATCCGTTGGGATCTTGCTTCTGGAGGCCACTAATGTCAAATCGTGTCTTTCCTAAAAAAACATGAAATTGTATCAATATGTACAAAAAAAAACTCAATTTTTTCATACCCATGATCCTTTGTGGATATAAGGGTACAATCACAAAAGGACGTGTAACTTAAATACGGATATTTCCTTATAAAAATTGTGTTAAAACGTTTTAAACACGCACCAGAGCACAAAACGATTTAATGATTTGATTTGAAAGATAAAAATAAGTTAAAAACAAATGTTTTATATGACGTAAAAGGTTAATTTCACCAAATTTTCTCCTTTCTGCTTAGATTTTGTGCTATAAACCTGCAAAGCTGTCAAATTTCCAAAAACCGCGAAACTTCGAATTCGCGAAACGTATGAGAGGAACCGCGTATCCCGGGCACTGCCTGTAGATGGTACACTCTAAAAGTATTATGTCCGTTTTGGATCACAATAGTTTTTTTGTCCGTGTATGTATATTCGTTTCGTTTTTTCGAAATTTTTCACTCGACCACACTACCAACAAAATCCACATGTGCCAGAGCGAGAAGCTGGCCTGATTTGTTGGTCACTGTCAACCGTATGGAAAAATTTCAGTGCGAGGCTTTTGAGTGAGTGGCAGAAAGGGAAATACATGTTCAAAATCATATCTACAAACAAAATCAATATGCTTTCTCATTTCACTGATTAAAATCACAATTGTTAGAACGAGAAGTTTGTCGATTTAGATTGTGGAGTGATTTGCACTGAGGTAAAAATAATGACGAATTTAGACGTTATTTATTTCATTTCCGCGGCAAACTTTTCAAAATCCGCGGCTGCTGTAATAGCCCTGCGATTAATCTTTTTAACAATCGCAATTGCTGATTTGACAGAAAGAGTAAAATTTTTCTCAAAATTAACTGTGTCTGAACGTATGGTAGGAAAAAGGGTTAGATTGTTTTTTCAAATGAAAGGTTCGGCTAGCTTCTAAACAAATGTCAAAACAAAGCATTTTGCGTGATGGCCTGAATCGGGTTAGGCCATGTTTGCCGTATGTAAATGTAAACAATTTTATGAAAAAAAATAATCAGACTTATATTTCGTTTTAAACGAATTGAATTTAAAGTTGACTTGATAAACTTTTATCGATTTTTCTCCTATATGTCAAGATGCTATGTCCTTCACGAATCTGTTCAGAATGAAACAGATCAGCACCTGACAGATACCCAGTTACAGGCTGAAAGCTTAAGCTTTCTGATTTATGGTATAATCTGCCCCATTATTAGAATTCCAAAACCAATTCCCCTCCCTTTCAAATCTGACACAAGGACATCAACATAAACAATAAACAAACAAAAACAATGAAAAAAAATATTATCAGGACAATACCTACCCGACTACTGGTTAACCATAATGAAAATCAAACAAAACGGAAACTGTCATATCTGCCACAAACCAAATACAGGGTGGCACATGATTTTCCAATGCCCAAAATACCATACCAAAGATAGGATAACAAAGTGGAAGGAAAAAGCAGGAGAGACTATTAAGAAACTAACTAACTTTGAAAGGGGTTTATAAAAGGGATTTGCCAAACCCCAGAAAAAAAACAAAAAGAGCTAACAAACAACACATCAAGAAACAAGTCAATAGGCAGAGACTTATACTACACGATTTTACACAGCAACATACATGACAGTAAAAAAAGACAAAACTAGAGATAGAAGAAAAACGGAAAATAATAACAACAAACTAGAAAGAAACCACATAGCAAACAAAATAAGGACAAGAAAATAGATAGAAAAAACTAACCAACCAACGGCAAATTTAAACGAAACAAAGCAGAAATGGACTGACAGGTCTACTTTACACAAGCAAGCAAAGTCTGATTGTGATCCGACCTGGAATCATAGGAGGAAACACTGTCAGAAGAAGAAGAAGAATAAGAGGGGGAAATTATAGACATCAATTGTATCAGATAGTACCAGTACCAATCAAAAATCCAAGAGGACACAAAAATATATCTATATAACGTTGATTCTCAAAAAGCTAAAACGCACCCAAGTATTCAACGAGCAAAAATGTGAAACCTGGAATAACGAGGTAAAACGGATTAGTTCAGATACATATCAAAGTCTTTGCTTTGATATAGGACAGATATAGGACATTGAGTATCAATCCTTGGGTCATAAAATATAAACGTATATTCAAATGTAACAGAGTACATTTTTTGGTCAGGAACAGCAGGTCTATTGAGTAATGAGGTCTCATAATAGCCAATGTTTACGTTGACAACTGGTTTTAATTTTGACAGTTGAATATCCTTGGCTATGTACAAAGGAACTAAACAGATAGTAAACAGATAATGCACAGAATCAGATATACGTGGATTTAAACATAGCCAGATTCAAAAATTAACATCATAGCTAATTTTAACAACTACTTCAGCAAAAACGAAATCGAGTCTATATTTTACGCTTTTAATTCGGCCGTGGAGCAGTGAAATATTACTGCATTATGTTGCATAAGGTAATATAAAGTGTAGGTTAATGTTTGGGACCTTTTCTAATCTCATTTTTTTCTGAATCCTTGTGTTTCAGAGGACGATTCCAGGAGCGAACGACGGCGGCATAAGAAGCGTCATCCGCACAGTTATGTGCACAGCGAGAGAAGGCTGCTTTCCTAAGCCATATTAGTGAAAATTTTTGTTCGTTTGTTTCTTGGTTTTGGTTGTGAAAATGTGAAAGTGATGTAATAAATATTTTCATATTGAAAATAAAGTTAAATATTTCATGACACAAGTGTTGTGTACCGTACTGTGTTTGCTTTGTCGCCGAACAGAACGAAAGAAACTAAAGAGAAAGCTAACACTAACACATGGAAAGAAATGACTCGATACCCGAAGAGGACACGAACGCCGGGGGGGACACGAACACGCACACATGTTCAAAACCCGCTCAATACCGACGCCTTTCGCGAAGGTATTGAACCACTATTGAGCGTGTTTTTTATGTGTATGGGTGGAATTACTGCCATGTGGGTGGTGTGGTCTTATTGCCGTTGCCTGCCGAACTATCGGCTGACAACAAAGATGATTAAAATGTTTCATTAAATTATCTCCATAATATTGTTGATATTTCAGGAAAAGTTGATGCGAATGGGGCAAAACATTGTATTTGATCGATAAATAATGGATGTTGGGTTTTAAAACAGCGTAATATCCCATTTTATTACACATTTTTACAAAATTAAGCATTAATTGCAGCCCTGCCGAAAATAGGCACACTGCTGAAAACTGGAGCAATAACCCTATCTCTCACACAACGCTCCCAAATAGCTATTTGAATAAGTAACATTACAAGTTCGATTTCTCTTGTTCCTAACAACAAGTACAACAGGGACTATTACTCAAGTACGAGAATATAATACAGGGTTTGACAGTGCAAAAAACCATCGTTTTCATCGTTAACACAATGCCAATGTGACGCTTTTTCAAGCCATATGACAGTTGTCTCATTGAACTTTTTCAATTGGTAACTTTTTCTTATGGCTCAGACACCGCTGAGAGCTCGAGCGAGGCGAGAGATCGCTCAGCCCTGGAATTTGACAGTTACAAGCTCCAAACGCCAAACAAAACGCTTAAGCAAAATGGCGGGTGGCTGTTTGTTTATATTTAGAAGACTATAGGTTCTGGCTATCATCTTTATTTGTAGCGCACAAGCAATTATATTACGCGTACAGACGAAGAAGACCGCACAACAACGTGTTGAAGCTACCAGAATCAGTTCTCCCATCTTGCATATCTATTCTGCAGGATACAGGTGCAAGCAGTCAGCTGATGATGACGGTTCAAGCGTTGAAAATTTAGTTGTCAAAGCTTTCACCTCGTTTGAGCTCTCAGCGTGTGTCTGAGCCATTACATGGCAAAACTTGTGCTCAAGCCGTGGACGCCGTTGAAGATGGAAACGCTTGTTATTCACATTGTTAAACCCTGTACAACGCTTGTAAGACATTTATGGGTATATCACTTGCTTAATAATAATAAAAAATTGGTGTACAAAAATTTAAAAAAATCCATGAAATGGTGCCGTAACTACTCACTTTCTGAACTTTGAGTTGCAGATCTGATAAATAATCCTTAGCATCCTCAGCAACTTCGTGTCCCAAGTGATAAAAAACGAGCCAATCAGATATGAATCCTAAGAAGATATAAAACAATAATTATTATTTTTGATTATTCGATATAATAAACCATTTGTTACATTTTTACTAAATATTTTAATAAAACGTTATTTGTAAATTTATTTATTCAATGAGCCTCATATGGCCCCATTGAAGCTTGGGTTTAAAAGTACATTTAACACGTAGTTGGTCGCACAGAACGAATACAATTTAAGAATAATAAACGCGACATGTCAGGTTCAAAACGATCACAAACAGCGTTAAACTCTCGGCACATGGACAATAACGGATCAGAGGAACCAAAACGACTATGACGTTCCTCCACGTCAAGTAATAAGATGTTGAGCCTGGATAGTAGTGCCGACGAGTCGATCCGATGGTCAAGTAGCCCTGCGACAAAAAATCTCGGCGCGTTACAGTTTCGCTGTTTCAGCGACTCTAAGCCCAGTAACGCGCAGCGTCCGTTGTAGTCAACTTGGACGCTCCAGGAACGCAGAGCAAACCGCGTATACTTGCGCTGGAAGGACTCCAGACGGACCAGAGAAGGATAGGAGAAGTTTCTAGCATATCTTTATTCACTAACACATGCGTAAAGCTGCCACCATTTCCTCAAAACACTCGGTTGTATTGGTTGTTGGTGTATGGTTGTTGTTGGTGTATGGGGGTTGTTGGTGTTTTTGGTGGTTGTTGGATGTATGTTATTTGGAGTTTTGTTATCGTACTATTGTGGCTGTTCGTTATGTCTGTTCTATTGTTTGTGATGGGCTTGGTCCAGTGCTATTGTTGTAGTTGTTATTGAGGTTGTGGATCTATTGCTTTTGGTGAGGCTGATGTGCGATGATGCGCTATTCATTGGAGCAACCTCCTGTGTTCTACATCCGAGTGTTCCGATGTGTTCGACCGATCGTTCACGGGACTGAAACAAAACACAACACAACAGACAACAAATGATATGGACGGACTAACACCTATAAGTCTTTCTCCCTTTTTGCTGCTTCGGCGCTGTTAAGGATCAAGCGAATCAGATTGAGAGCGAGAGAGAGAGAGAGCGAGTAAAGAGAGAAGGATCGGTGACGCGACTCTCTCAGGACAACGCGAAAGAGCGCAGCGAGTTCAGTTCCAATCTAGACCTCAAAGGGATAAGACGGGATAAGTGCTGCTTTATGTGAACAAAAAGAATCAGAAAATAAAAAACTATTTTTTTGACAAACAAACAAACAAACTCTAAACAGGCGACAAACTGTAGGAAATTCCTAGAAAAGAAAAGACACGTTACGAAAAGGCTGATGGCCATGTGTTGTGAACGAAATTCCCGTTAAAAATCAGAGAAAAAGGCAAGACGGTGCAACAAGCGGAGTGTTGAAAAGAGTGAACAATCAATTTCTGTGTCTTTAGAAAACATGGAGCGGTCCGGTGGCTGATGGTAGCGGAGCCGGTCTTCACACGAACGAACCGGACTCCCGAATCGGACCAATCTTCCGTAGCAAGGACTGACTATCCGGCTACGTGGTAAAATAAGTCGATACGATCAGGCCGTTCTAACGAAACAAAAAAAAAACATGGATCTCATGAAAATGATTTTGCTTTCGATATTCGGTGGGAATTTTGTCTGTGGTTGAAGAACACGGTTTGAACGAGTTTCTGTTGCGTCATCAACTAGCAAAAGTTCTGACGAACTAGTTCAAAAGGACAAGAATTGCAAATCAATATTGATTTGACGAATCAATGACAGGCATTTGGAATACATACAGAAATGTAAAACTTCCAAAGAAATATGGGACACGCTGCAGAATGTATTCGAGCGCAAGAGTTTGGCCAGCAGAATGTGTATTAAATGAAAGATAATGGTTCTAAAACAAGACAATTTGACTTTAAACGAGTGATTTCTGGCGTACGACAAATTAATGCGTGAATACAAGGCTACACGGAGGTAACATGGACAAAAGATGAGATTATATGTGGGTTCCCAGTCATACAAGGCGGTTAACACGTTGACTGCCGTGTCACCCAAAAAGTGGGTGACGGCGATACTTCTCACCAGGCCGCGTCACCCGCTTTTTGGGTGACTACAAAACTGATCCTCTATCCGTATACGATAGGCACTAACACTATGAACGTTCTAATACGGATGGCTCTCGAAAACAAATCACGCTAGGTTTTTTTCTATCTGCACTATTTTATCTTACAATAGCTATTCGGTTTGAATAAAGAAACGAGATCAGTAATGAAAATGTACAAATGTATATTAGGAATATTATTTACGGTGTACAATGGTAAAACAATTTTTACACATCTGTGGTAGGTCCGGGCAACTTGTACAATATGTCGTTACTTTTTTATATTCGCGCGTGATTTGACCGGCCCATGCTGTTTCGTCGTACAGCTGTAACTCATGTAAAATTCCAACTGTAACTTATGTAAAATTTCTTCAATACCAACTTCAGCGTCATATTCACTATCGGATTCAGAATCTGACTAAACAATTACGTTGTACCTTCTTTTTTTTGGCTGCATGATATCTTCCTCAAAACGACGTTTGTTTTGGGTGTCATTTCTAAATATCTCTTCATCGCTGATATCCGATCCAGTTGTAAAGGATTTGTCCATGTTAGCGATCGTTAAAACTTTCAAGTTAGTTCAGATTTTAAGTTTTTGAACGGTTGTTGGCAAGTGGAACGAAATACGAGTAAGCGAAGAGCATATTACCACGAAAGTCTAATTGGTAATAAATTGTTCGTTTCATTTACGAAAACTACTGAGCCCCAATTGCAAAATCGTTATGCTTTTTCGCTATGCCTAACTTACAATTTACCTTATCAAAGCGAGAAACCATGAGCGTATGTGATAAGTGAGCGAAGCGCTTTTCACAAACACATGTAAGTAAGCGACGTCCGCTCTTTAGCGATTACCGTGGCCTGACGGAGAATTTCGCTCAAAAAGGCTTGGCAGTCAACGTGTTAAGTTTCTTTTGTTCTCGTAATTGAGTTTTGGATCAATTCGGATTCTAGTAGACCACCGATAGGAAGACGAAATTGACCTTCATGCACACACTCTCACCGCGATGTTATATCCCAGTCATGCAAAGACGGTTAAGTTTCTTTTGTTCTCGTAGTTAAGTTTTGAGTCAATTCGGATTCGAGTAGACCACCGATAGGAAGACCTTCAAATGGTGTTTATACTCAAAGCAAAAAGTAAAGCCTTCGACAAATTTCGAAGAATACCTAGTCATGGTTTCGGATAAATTTGGATTAATATACCTAGATATTAATATACCCTAGCAAGAAAAAGGGTACAAATACAAATCGAATTCACGGTCACACGCCGGAACAGAATGGTGTTAGTGAGCGTGAAAACAGAACGCTTGTGGAAATTGTATGTATGTATTGCCATGTTCAAAAGTGCTTATCAGGACAAAAGATTTTGGGGACTAGGTATTCAAACCGCTGCTTATATAACCTACTGAAGTCCTGCAAAGTCCTTGGGTTCAAGCGATACACCACATAAAATTTGGAACAATAAAAACCAAATGTAAGCAATCTTAGGGTTATTAGTTAGATGCACATGGTTAGGGATACACATGTACATTATGTGCATATCCCATATGAACAAAGGTTGAAGCATGACTTGAAATCATGGGATGATGTATTCATTGGTTATTCACCAAACGGTTATAGGATTTGAGATCAGAAAATAAAGAAGTGTGTCGTTTCGCGTGATATGATTTTCGTCGCAAAAAAAAGACAGACTCAGACAATTCAAGGAGCATGCGTAATCTGATACGCATTTCGGATAGTTAAGTGCTAAAGAATATCGACTCGAATACAATCAAAAGTGATATAGGAAATGTACACTTCGATTTAGGAGAATTATTCGATAGTTATACTATACAAGTCCGCGTCCGCAAAGTCCGCGCCCAATTAAATCGTGTGGCACCGCCATGGCATGGAGACTACGATTTAACGGGTTTGCGTTAAATGCTTCAAATTTCGTGGAAAATTTACCGTGCACTAATGAAGAAATCGTGAGAACTGGCCAAAGTGAAAAATTGCAGTTGAGGAGGAAATAAATGCTTTAATGAGACATCATACCTGATATATAATCCTCACACCACAATGAGTATATCGGGTGAAGGAGATTGATTATTGAACTGGTCGTGAATACACGAAATAAAATATTAACGCAAGTTAAAATTTTGGTCTCAATTATTTCTTTCGATTATACATATATAGTTATGTGCCTATTATGGAAACGGCGGACGAGCGGTACGGCTTCTTATT
The DNA here is from genome assembly GCF_943734755.1 of Anopheles moucheti. Taxonomy (NCBI): domain Eukaryota; kingdom Metazoa; phylum Arthropoda; class Insecta; order Diptera; family Culicidae; genus Anopheles; species Anopheles moucheti. The sequence goes on from NC_069140.1 coordinate 60,631,783, forward strand.
AATAAAAGATACCGATATGCATTCCGCTGCATCAACCACCGCGTCAGCAGATATGCATCCCGCTGCATCAACCACCGCGTCAGCAGTTAGGTTTAGGTATAGGCATAGCTGAGAATGAATGGTCAGTTCGTATTTAGCGACTCAAGTGAGCGGTATGGTTTATTATTAATAAAAGTTTACTTTAAAGTAATAACCCTGCGTCGCCCACATAATTATACTTTGTGTGGCGTTAGGATAGCATGTATTCCAGGTAAGCGTTGTGCGTGCAAATAAGTGCAGTGAGTAGGTAAAGCAACTTTTACGGCACATCATTTGTTTACAATAATAGATGTGCCAGATGGGGCCGCCCGGTGGCATGATGATAGTGGAGCCGGTCTTTACATCCGGTTGAGTGGTACAATTAAGTCGATACGGCTAGGCCGTTCTAACGAAACAAAAAAAATAGATGTGCCAGACAAGATAGTGGAGTTGATCGAGACTTTCACTCGTGCCGGGTTGGTTAAAAAATTCGAAGTACATACGGCGTACGTAGGCGAATACGTCGATGCGCAAGCCATGTCACATTTGATGAAGCCAGCTATGATAAACTTTAACGATGTTAAAGACGCATTGCCAACATTTGCGAGTGATGGTAAAGGACTACATGTATTATTATTATTATTATTATTATTATTATTATTTATTAATTCATCGGACATGCACGTGTCTTAATGAATACTTAATTGGTAATGTGACAAAGAGACAACGGACCTAACAAGACGAGTTGGACATTGATGGACAGAAACGGAGACGTTCGCGAAATGCCGGTTGGGAAATACCAAAATCATACACATTGTAATTAGCGTTAAAAACTGTACACATTACATTTACGGGATCTGTTTGACCGAAAGTGGTTCTATATCGCGAAGTTTTGATTATTTCCCGTTGTCTAAGTCTCCTGGATGGGGCCAAAAAGTTAATGGAGCTAAGAAGGGCCGGTGCATCAATGTCGTTACCGATGAGGCCAGCAACAAACATACATTGAGCCATTGTCCGTCGTACCGCCAATGGCTGAAGTCCCAAGAGCAGGCATCGTGCTGTGTAGTCTGGGCGTGTGTCGTTGGCTCTCCAGGGAAGAAGCCTAATGGCAAACCGGGTTGCCTTCCGTTGGATCGCTTCGATGCGTTGGCTCCAGGCATGTATTGAGGGACACCAAACTACACTCGCGTATTCTAGGATTGGTCGGACCAACGAACAAAATAGGATTTTTACGCACATGGGATCACGGAAATCTTTAGTCACACGAAACATTAAGCCTAGCGTCTGATTACCACGGTTAATTAGATTTGTCATATGGGTTCTAAAACTAAGTTGCTTGTCAAGAACGACACCTAAGTCTCTAACACTATCCGCACGTTGCAATAACCTATTCTCAATGTTGTAGTCAAAGAGAATGACAGATATGCATCTTGAGAAGGACATTACTTGACATTTATCGATGGACAGTAGCAGTGAGTTTCGACGGCACCAAGAACTGAATGTGTCGATTGCCACTTGAAGACGAGAACAGTCTGAGACCTGTTTCACCGCGGCAAACAGCTTGACATCATCGGCATATAACAGAATGTTGAAATCAGCTAGTAGTAAAGCAGCATCGTTGATGTACAGAAGGAACAGTAATGGTCCGAGATTGCTGCCTTGCGGGACCCCGGAATTAGTGGTGAAGGTTCGTGACTCGCTATTCTCTAGCTTAATGCGATAAGATCTTCCTGTGAGGTAAGAATTTATCCATTTTACCATACCATTTGAGAAACCAAGCTTCTGTAATTTAGCCACTAGAATAGCGTGGGAAACCGAGTCAAAGGCCGCCTTCAGGTCTGTGTAGATGGCATCGACCTGGAACCCAGAGTCCAGATTTTTTTTGCAGAAACTGACAAACTCGATTAGATTCGTGGACGTTGAGCGTTTGGGTATGAAACCGTGTTGAGAGGAGCATAGGTACTGTTTTGCAGCAGGCAGCATTGAGTGGTGGAGCATGAGCTCAAACACCTTCGACATAGCGCAAAGGGATGTCACCCCCCGGTAATTTTTTGCATGTGAACGATCACCTTTTTTGTGTATTGGCACCATTAGAGCTGATTTCCAATAGCTGGGATATATTCCCGTTTGAAGAGAGGTGTTGTAGATGTTTGCTAAAATTGGAGCAATAGTATTGCAGCAGCGGACGAGAACGATAGCCGGAACACCATCTGGGCCAGGGCAAGTAGTCGGTTTAAGTCGGTTTATAAACGCGACCACTGTAGGAATGTCTATTTGTGGGAGGTTTAGTTCCAGTGTATCGACGGTACATATTTGATACTATGCCAAAACGGATCCTGGAACATGTAGTTCTTGAACGCCGATGAGTGCGAAGCACTGCCGATGTTGCCTTTTTCAGTTTTCTGAGATGTTTATCTCCCCAAACTGGAGCCTTTTTTGGTCGCGAGCACGGAACACTGATGGAAAACGTCGCATGCAGTAAATCAGTGAAGGCATAAACTGCATCGTCTATCGAGTTATAGTTAGAGCATTTAAAATCGGCAGCAAAAGATGTAATGCGGGATTCAATGTCGGCAAAATTAGCTTTGGCGAAATTTAAGCGCGGTGCGTTGTCAGTTACAGTATGCGATTCAGCCGTCGTAACAGAAATTGTCCATTCAAGAGCCGGATGGTGGCAGTCAGGTGAGATGATTGCAGGATCCGAATGTCCTATTGTCGTAGTAGCAAGTGTAGCTGTCAGATTAGTAAAAATTAAGTCCAACTGGCGCCCCAAGTGGTTTTTCACACCGCTGAGCTGACTGAGCCCGTTACTGGCCATTCCATCAGTGAAAATAAAATTGGCCTGAGATTGACACACTGGTTCATAGTGCATAGCTTGAGGAAGTATGCTATCCATGTCGGATGGTAGTGGAGGGTTCCATAGGATATCGGGCTGATTAAAATCACCAATGATGAATAACAAATCATCATCTTTCGAACACGACGAAAGACTTGTTACAACCATGTTAAGAGTATCCAATGTGTGAGTGTAGGTGGCTAGACTCGGAGGGATATATACTGCGCCGATGATGATGTGTGTGTTTAGAGCTCGTATTTTGACGACCAGCATCTCGAGCGAATCAGTGCCCAGCGTTATTTGCTGCGTACAGAGCGAAGAAGAGCAAGCGATCAAAACACCTCCGCCGCGTGAGCAAGCACTGTTAGATCGGTTTCTGTCGCAACGATATACTTGGTAGCCATTATCCGAAAAAAGTGCGGTTGGGATGGAATCGTCTAGCCATGTCTCAAACATTATTATAATATCGTGATCGGTTTCGCATAGTGCCATGTGTAAATCTTTCGTTTTAGTGCGTAAACCGCGGACATTCTGGTAATACACCGTGAGTTCACGTGGTGGTAGCAGTGTGGCAGTGTTCGTAGTCGGGATGGAAACATGCGTAGTATTCGTTGCACGTGAAGATAAGCGCACTCGTTGTGACGTTCCCGCTGACAGGATACGTGGCAACGCAGTGTTTGGCGTGGGATGCACGATGCAGTTCGTTGATGTGTGACAGCTCAGTGTTGATGATAATGATCGCTTACACGCGAAAGAAGCGATCAAGTGTAACTTGGCGCATATTGTAGCTGGTATTGTGGTTCGTTTGTGGAGGACCGTCAATCAGGGTCGAATTTGCATCATCAAGTGTAACTTGGCGCATATTGGAGCTGGTATTGTGGTTCGTTTGTAGAGGACCGTCAACCATGGTCGAATTTGCATTATTGGCAGTTTCCACCAAGATGCGGTTACTCGATTGCAAGCAAACGGGTCCCGGAGGAGGAAGCTGAGGTGTGTTTGTTGTGCAGCGGATAGTAGTACTGAGTCTACGTGTGGCGAAACGGCGGCCTGTGGATGTTGGTGTGTGTACTGCTAAGTGTTGACCAACGGCAGCAGGTGTGTGTATAAGGCGGCAGCGATTAACGGCATTATGTGATGGTGAGTGTACACGGCGTGGGGATTGAAAGAACTCACGAACACCCACGCCGACGGGCCAGCTGGACGGAGTGAGGGCCTTGTTCCGAAGGGATGCAGGAACTCTCACTTTGAAGGACAGCCACCTCAAGGTGTCCACATTTGTACCCCTCCTCATTAAGCAAAATGCAATTACGTCATCTGTTGCTAAACGGCGCTGTACAGAGGCAACCACTTGCTCAACGGTAACAGCAGTGGAGAGATGGGATAGGCGGATCCAGATCCGATCCATACGTGGCTCAAGAGCCACTGCTCTTAGTGGGGACGACTCCAGGTCAGTACCCATGAGTTCTGCTGGCAATGACGTTAGCGGAGTGATACCGGTGCCAGTGTTAGTGTTAGGTGAGGATGCTGTATAAAGATGGTCGACATGATTGTTTACATCCCTGATGCCTCCTTTTTGTACTTCAGGTGAAGCAGAATCTTCAACAATCCGTCTACGTTTACTGCCAGGGGCAGGCGGCACACCATGGAAGCGCGTACGTGGTGATGATATCGAATGCAGGAGATTAAAGCCACTACGGACTTCTGCAACTATTAGCTCAACAAGTTTACCCATAGCTGACACAGCCGAGGCAATGGCAACTTGAAAGCCGGCGTGTGGTCCCATTTCTTTAACGGAACGGCAGCGCGGGTTTTTAAGGATGCTGGTGCATCCGAAGCAACTCCAGTGCAGGTCGATGTGCGTCAGAACTGCGTCGATGCACGCGGGGGGCAGCTTGCAACATTCGCGATGAAAGGTAGCCTCGCAATATGCACAGGACATTATGCTGTCGGCACCCTCAAGCGTTAGAGCACAAGAGTGACAAATATCGGCCATCGCTGCTTTCTGCGCGGAATCGTTGAAGACACGAAAAAGCACGGATTTGTGATGACAAAACACGGACTTGACGGAGCAGTACAGTAGCACAGCGATCGGAAACAGTTACGAAACGGTTAGAGTCAATTATAACGTGGTACGCCACAGAAAACACAGAGAATTCAGCAAAAAATCACGGAGCACCGCGAGAAAGCGTCCTAACAGTTGACAGTCTTTTGACAGATGTAGCGAAATGTTTCTCCGAGTTTGAGGAAAACGCCCTATTACTAGGTTGGACCGACCTGCAGAGGTTGATGTATTCCAAGCGGTTTCTTACCGGCCCCTCGAAATTGTTTATTAGTAGTGCTAGTGGCCTGTGCTCATGGAATAAACTGAACAATACGCTTGCTGCAAAATTTCGGGATGAAACGAAGAGATTGGTATCGACGATGGCCCCAAAAACAAAATGAGCTTGATGGGTGCGGTTAATCTGGCCGAACTAAAGGCACAACTGAAAAAGTACCAAGCAATCGCAGCTGCCAAGTGCGCGCAGCGGAAGACATAGTGCAACAGATAAAGAAGCAGGTACTACAAGTGCGGGCATTTGGCCAGCTGTGCAATAAAAAAAAACGCAAGACTAAAATAAATTTCGTTTAACGCAGAAGAATTGATAGTTCTAGACACAAATTTGCGACCGTTTAGGGATCCTTATTATTCGCTTATTGTTTGCTTATTCGAAGGATGATGCTGTTAATAGGAATGGTTGAAAAAAAGTCGAAGTCGAATTTTGCGAGCAAGGTGGTTGTGGTGAAGAAGAAAGAGGAACTAGTGAAAGCGGTTGAGATTATTCTAGAAGTCCCTTTCTCTACAATCCATACAAAATGAAAAGTGGGTTACTACACCGAACCGTGGAAGGACAAAACTTGTTAGTGGTTCTACGTTTGATCGAAAACTCCACTACCTCAGTGCCACGTGGAAATGGATAAGCTGAGCGTGGTAACCGGACTGCCCTGATGATGCTGAGTAAACTTTCAACCGAAGATCCCTCCAACTGGTATAAAATGGTCAATTGGGTCCCGCGAGCGATTAACGCGTATTACCACTCAGCCACAAGGAGGTTCGAGTTGATGTTTGACGTGAAAATGAAGAATGGTAGTGATGATCAGTTGAGCCCCAAGCTCCAAACGTCACACGAAAGGGCGCCCGAATAACGATGGCTAAGGCAGGTTTTGACATTTGCCGCAGCCAAAAAATTGGCAACGCTGCCAAAAAAAAATTTTCGGCTCCATCCCTCCCCTCTCACCCTTCCCTCTTGGTTCTTTTTTTCTTCTATGCATCCCTCAATCATTTTACCGTCTATATTTAGAATCGAACTCGTATTGTGTGTGTCTGAATCTTCAGTATGTTATGTATTTGTCTTTTACGTCTGTGTTGAATTGGGGGTTAATATAGTGCTAAAAGCACCCATGATGGAGTCAAGCGATATATGCACTGCTGTGTATGTCCTCGTCATGAATTTGCGCTAGATGCACCAAATTGATGGTGCAGTAAAAGGTCGGTATGTATTTTGGTTTCGTTGAAGCCTCGGCCTCAGCGAAAAGTGTTTCCTGAATTGAATGGAGGTATAAATAGTCTCTATTTTACATTCATTTTCAGACACTGATTCCAGTGGAACAGCATCATCATTACTCTCATCAAACCATCATGAGTTTGTCTCGTCTTGTTTTCGTGTGATCGTAGCGTAAACTATTGTAAATACATTAGAGGGGCAAATATAATGTAACAAGAGCTCTGCTTGCAACCAAACGTGCGATTATATTATCTCTTTTATGACGCAGAATATCACATGCACAATCAGAGATCGGTATCGCTGAAGAAAATTGTAACCCGTTTTAATCACTGCAAGATGACACTGGAGCTTTTGTGCGATGTACAAGGATCATCTACAGGTTAAGGACGCTCTTCTAGTACAAGATGGACCTGTATCATGGTAAAAAAGCACATTCATTTCTTTCATTCCTTTGGTTCTGCCGGCAGCATGATCATGACGGTGGTACCGGTTGCACGAACATGACGATGATAAATGTGCGAATAACGCTTTTTTCGCTATGGTAGCAGATGCAGAAGACTCCTCATTGTTATTTTCTGCATGTAAACAACTGTATTTCATACAATTGCAGAAAAAATTGGTTCGCTTCTGCAGCGGCTTCTCTCATGTTGTTTACGTGAGCTTCTTGTTCTTCTTCTTGATGAAGGTGTGACACCCAATATGCTGCCCAAGGTACCAACATCAACAATAGCAATGCCCTCGAAGGTGGGCTAAAACTTGCAAATTGTTGAAAAATCGTCTGAATGTTAATAAAACGTGTTTGCAAAATTAGGTAAAATCTTCTCAAAGCCATATCAGATAAAATTGCTGACCATAATGTAGTAAAAATGCCTTAAAAACACGTGCACTCTTCGGCTCTGTAGCGTAAATCTTTTGTATGCTGGGAAGAAACTTGATCGTTCTAGACAAGAGTTAAAGCTTTCTTTAACGAACGAGCACGAACAGCTATACAGCAGGCGCTAAGACGCTAATACCAAATGATGGGTACATTGAGCTACTAAAGATTGTACATGTATAACTTCTTCTTCTTCTTCTTCTTCTTCTTCTTCTTCTTCTTTTAACGAGGTTTGTCACGGTCCAGCACGAGAATCCAGCAACCTGGGCCCCTACTTCGTGATTTTGTTTACACAAATACCTCTTAATATGTGGACCGGCAACTGTGGCCATATGCCCGTATGTATAACAACAGAAAAGGAAATAAATGTCATTCGTATGGATCGCCAGTAATAAAAGTTGTGTGTCGAAACGTGCTACTCTTTACATATATATGGTATATGAACTCAAATGTTACATTTTTACTTGATTCATGAAATTGATTTTTCGTACTACTAAATAAAAATGCGTAGAAGTAATTTACTAGCGGTTTCCACCGAAAAGATTATGAACTATATATTTTTATACTTACTCAGTATGATTTCCACAAACTCAAATTTTATACGTTCCTGGACCTCCTGTATACTCAAAACGTAGCTCAAGGATTCTCTAAGATATTCTCTTTCCAACATTCCTAAAGACGCATCTGCCTGGAATGACAAACAATTGAAATGTCAAAGAAATGCATTAAGCAATGCACGAATCGAAAAGTGACATATACGTTTTTTGAGACGCTAGTCGTTGAAATTGGAGTGAGCTTCTACAAGAAACGTTTAAAACAACTGAAACCAAAGTATTACAGGGATTACACAGTCAATCGGCCATCGTAAATCCGCTAAATGTCGATATGAACAGTTACTTTACCACCGTAAACCTACAATTCGGCGACGTAAACCCAAGAATGGCGTGAACTTTGAATCGATTACCGAAAATACCTTATTTGGCCGTTTCATTTTCTTTAGATTCTGGCCTATGAAATTGGCTGCAACGAAGAATCCAGAAGTTTTTTTTACTGAAATAATTGTTGTGAATTGATTTGAAATTGGCAAATTTGTATTTTTAAAATTAAAAATAAATACGTTTCTTTATTTTATTTAGCGCATCCATGCAAAGAGTAGCAATGTATTATTTTCCCCTTTTTTTTGAATGCTCTAGAATATCTGAGTTTGCAAAAGTTTGATGTTTGTTGAAAAACATTAAAAAAAATTAATTTGTAACTTAATTTAACATTAAAAATATAGCTTTTTATAAAGTATTTCTTCAGGTAGACCAAATAAGGTGACCGATTCAATGTTCTCAACCGGTATAATAATTGCGCGGTGATAAGTGAACGTGACAACATGAAATTTAATTATTATATTCATTATTCATTATAATTCGAATAGGTCTGTTTACAATATAGAATTGAAGCGAAAAATTGTATGTACTGTGTTAACGAAAGCATTGCAAATGGCTCCTAATCCAAGCCAATCTTTCAAAGGGGGGTTGTAAACATGCAGCCGGAAAGCTGCCATGTTTCGGGCTGATGAAATTAAAAGCTCTCAATCAATAATACGATATTTGCATCTGAAAATGTGAGGCCGTATCCATATGGGCCGCGGACAACCGCGGAGATTGACAGCCTGCCGCGGGGATTTGGCAGGCGACCGTATTGAAATAAGAAAATAAAAACTAAACAATTTTAAAGTCAAATCAAAGATCTTAGGCACAATCTAGTTTATTTCGTTAATCTAGTTAACATGGCAGCCAGATATCAAATGGTAGTACAAACAGTAGTAATTTCAAAATCTTTTTACCCCAAAGTAAATGTAATCTATTACACTTCTACCAATTGTACACATCTCATTGGTAATTACTTAATTCTTAAAATATGACACGAATATTACGAAACAGAATGTTAATTTATTCAAGCATCTTTAGGCTACGAAAAGAGAATAGACGTTTATGTTTATAGAACAATATTAGACCAATTATTACAATAAAAAAATAATTCTCTTTAGAGCAGTTTGCACACAAGTACATAAAGACGAAAATTTGAATGCCTTGAATTTCAGAATGAACTTAGTTCCATTTTGTGTTCGGCTTTTTACTCCATGCATGAATGTCAATTCATCTGTGCATCGTTCAAAATTTATAATTCGCGCCTAAATATTGTTTGGTTCTTATGCTTCAAGTATTGAAGTTTCTATGTTTCAAGTATTATGGTTCAACATTTATAATTTTGATCTAACGGAATGCAAAATTGCTATCCAAATCTACATGTAACTCCGTTTTAATTGAAAGCAATAAATCATGAAATATAATCTAAATTAACATTAACATTTTTAGTACATAGCTTAGTCGCTTTGTACTGCAGTACATTGTTACCAGTTACAGTTACATTGTTACAGTTTCTACATCGATTCTGTCGAAAACAGCATTAATTGTAATGTGTAATTAAAAAAATAGCTAATCTAAATATACTCACCTCAATCACTGCTGATTTCTTTGAAGACATATTGAGGAACCTTTCCTGAGCTTGACAAAATTTAGCCGTTTTTTTGTCATATTTCTTTTTGTTTTCCTTAACACCACCAATATGAACTTTCCGAAATTCTTCCAAGGGCAATAAAATTTGTTCATGAGCACGATCAAGCTGTTTTTCACATTTGGAAAAATAAAAAAATGAAATTATGAGTAAATAACTTTGAAATTATTCATTATTTGGTAAATCATTAGTTTTTTTACAACCTTAATTTTAATACAGAAATATTAAGCAAAAAATACAATATTTCTTCAGATTATAAAATAATAATTAATTTATTTGTTTATTTATTTATTAAATACATTGAGCCATCTAGCCTATTTTGGCCTACATAACTATAATTACATAACGAAAAAGAATAACACTAACAAAAAACGAGAAAAAAAATACTTTTAACTGAGAAACCTTTACAATCACAAGAAAATACATAGATGAAAGACAGAGAAGCAAGGATTGGCTAAAAAAGTGCTACGCAAGATAAGTTTAAGATGTTTGATGCTAGTGTTGAGATCGACTGCGTTGTTAATAGTGAGGAAAGTAGTAATCAATTTAGAAAGAGATCAAATTCGATAAGTCTAATTTCGGAAGTAAGTAGTGACCTTGATCTTAAAATCCTACTAGGAGCCTGGAAATTTAAACACCCAAGAATATACGAGACGTCAATAGATTCACTTATAAGCTTATGTAAAAAAAACACATTGCGCCGTCATTCGCCTGTGTTGAAGGGATTCCAGTCCGAATAACAGATAACTAGTACGGTATGTGGATATGGTAGTACCACAAGACCATGGCAGCAGATAAAAGAGCGCAAGGGTCAATCAGCCTGTCAATTATATACTGTTGCATTGGTGTCCAAATAATACTAGCAAATTCTAAAATAGGCTTAACAATAGCACAATACAATGATTTGAGATTGCAAAGGCTTGACTGATGCTGTCAGTGTCCGAAAAGGAGCTGCCATTGTCATACATGATCAAATTCAGGCAGCAGCTTTACATTGTACCTAGGATCGAACATCGTTTACCAAAATTAAGTCCAAGAGTGAGTCAGCTGAGTTCTTATAGCTGTTTATTTGACTTTTTTTTACACATTTATTCAGCACACATATATACAAATTCAAATACATTCAGAGGGAATAAAGGCAAACAAAGCGATAAATAAAGTATGTAAGCTGTTAAGAATGTGCTTACAACTCGGACAAAACTACATTTAGGACGTTTATATCAATCGCATCATCGCTATTGCTAGTGATGTGGATGATATAATTTGCAAACAATTTGCAAACAGCCACGCGTTTACTGTCTCTAATATGTGATAGGGCAGGAAAGTGTAGCTCATTGAAGGAAGGGGTGACGAGTTCAGGAACACGACGAACAAGGTGTTGCAGGAGTGTTGCCCAGGCTCCATTCACCCTTTGGCACAAGGCAAACTTGTGTTCCAGAGTTTCCAGTACATTGCATGCCTGGCAATTTGATGTGTTGGCCCCATCTGCTGTGGAGCACTCCATGTGGTAATTTCCCATTTACCAACAGGTAAAGAGTGGAGCGTTGCAATGTGTTGAGGTGTTTATTGTGTATATTTCTCCAGACATATCTCCAGTGGATGTTGGGGACCGCTACTTCGACTTTAGGCTTCCGAAATCTCTCGATCTGGATGTTGTTGATTGACTTTGTGGTACATGGAGCGCCTAGACCAATTGGGATGTAGGCCATTTCCAGAATTACTGACCTCCAGCATCTGTAATGCCCTCCAGCATTACTGAGGGTTTCCAGCATCTGTAATGTGTTGGATGCCAACTTCCAAATACTCTCTCTCCTTGACGTATCGGTTTGTCAGAAGCGCCATGCATTTTGTTTTGGGTAGGTGCAGGTTAAGTTCTCCTTTAATACGTGGAAGGGCGAGTTGTTCTAGTGGGACGCATATACCTCCACTTCCGTAGAACAGCATGTACTCGATCAACGTAGTGGCTCGTTGTATGTCGCATTGTCTCGGAGAGCACACTAAGGCCACGTACCACAACTTCGGGAGAAGAAAGGTATTCAAAAGAAAAACCCTCTGTTCTAAATTTAGATGCCTGATCCCATGTAGTCTCACAAGCTGTCCGAATTTGCATATCAGCATATTCCAGTTTTCGCACATGGCTTGTCGAATGTTGTTGGAAAACTGTATTCCAAGCAGTCGTAATTGTTCCTCGGTTCTCAGCCACAATGCATTTCACACCTGAGGTGATTAGTCCAAGACACTGCCAAACGTCTCAAAGAGCTCTTGCAAACGCTGGATTTTGTCAGGAGAGGTTGTCACTACAGAGATGTCGTCAGCATATGCGTTGACCAGATCATCCTGGTCGGAACAAATGCTTTCTAATCTTGTGATGAGGGGTTGAAGGTAAAGGATAAAGAGGTGCATGGATAGAGGATCACCTTGTCGAACGGAACGAACGACAGGGAAGGAGTTAGAAAGATTTCCGTTTACTAGAATACGAGAGGAGGACTGCTCACCGATGGTTCTCAAAAGCCCGACTTGAAATTGAAATTCGAATTGAAACCCATCGAGAGCATGTTGTTGAACAAAAAGTTTCGTTTAACACGATCAAACGCATGGGAAAGGTCGAAAGAGATGAGTTTACCATACTTTCATTTCCTCTGCAGATCAATCAATCTCTCCTTAACGGAGAAAACAGCTTGAAAAATGTTGCAAGGTTTATTACAACATTTTTGCGCTGCCGAGACTATCTCCCACTTCCCGATAATAAAATCGAGACGGTGTTTGACAATTCCGGACAGAAGCTTATAATCTACGTTAAGGAGTGATATAGGTCGAAAGGCAGACATGACAAGCCCACCTCCCCGTTTCCTCACCAGCACTATGATCCCGTCGACGAAGCTTTGAGGAATCTCTCCACAGAGAGCCTCATTTAGAACGAGCACAAGTTCACGACTAATGATATCAAATGCGCGGAGATAAAACTCTTTGGGTATTCCATCCGGTCCGGGGGAATTTCGAGATGCCGAACTAGTAATTGCATCAAGGACCTCACATGCAGATATTTCTTTCATGCAACTGTTGTTGGCTTCACAGTCCTCAGGGATGACGCGTGTACAAAAAAAAGTTGTTGTCTGTTTGTGTTGTGTCTGATTCGTTTGTAGTGTACAGATCTGTAAAGAAGCCCTCAATGTGTCTCTCAATCGCTTTTGGATCAGTCAAAGTGGAACCGTCATCCACTACCAACTTGCCGATCACTGTCTTCCCTCTTCTCCTTTCTCCAAGCTGGAATGTAGATATGTCCTCACCTATGTGGTGTTTCATTAATGCGCGCAAAGTCTTCAGAAAAACGTCTCTGAAGGAGAAGCATTTTCCCTTTAATTCGACTAATATTAGTCAGTTCATTTGGATCCGTGAGGTATCGTTCATATCGTTCATCATAGTCCTCTGTCAAGGAGCTGATGGTGTAAAAGGAAATTTCTGTAGCGTTCATTTGTTTTCCAGCGGAAAAACGATTTGATTTTAGGCTTCGCATGCTCAATCCACCACTGCATCCACGAGCCGTAATTTCTTCGCTGTCTAGTCCAAAAATTCCATTTTAACTTGAAATCCTTCAAGTTTTTATCAGTCAAAATATGTGGTCTCAGCTGCCAGTAACCGTTGCTGCGCATTCGGTTCAGAGGAGCTGAAAGGCATAATCGGACAGTGATGGCTTTATGGTCCGAAAAGGCCAAGACATGCATAGCAGTCGTCCTCACATATGACCTAAGTGACGATGAGACGTAACAACGAGCGATACGTGAACCAGAACCACTTGTGATGTAAGAAAACACTTCAGAGTTACCCCTGAGAGTCTCCCAACTGTCACACATGCCCTTGTTGTTTACTACGTTTCGGAGAGATCGACTGGAATTCCCCCTCTGTTATGATCTGACTGAAATTGCTCCCGTTATGTCCTTTGACTCCAACACACAGTTGAATGCATTTCGCTGAATGCTGAGATGCATTTCGCATGTAGAACGCTAACGTTCGCTCGAAAAATTCCTCTCTTTCTTCTGCGCTGACTCCCGGAGGGAGCATAAACATTACATAGTGTGGTGTTGTTCTCAAGTCGCAGGCAAATTAGACGCGATTCTAAACTGCGCTAGATGTGAGAAAATTTTAAGTATTCACGTAAAGCGATTGCCGTACCTCTCCCCGAAGCATCAACATTGGAGACAACATTGTACCCTAGGATTGTAAGATCCGACATGCATACTTCTTGAAGAAATACGATGTCATGATCCATCGTTCGTATAAAAGTTTTGAGGGCTTCTAATTTCGCCGTGTTAGATATAGTATTAATATTAAGAGTAGCTAGATTATAGCTACTATTAAAATTATTATTTACCTTGAAAGGATCCATCACGACGAAACTCAGATCATTTGCTGTGTGGTAGTGAGCTGCTTGGGACGACGACCAGGTTTACGCATGGTCTCGCCGGTTAGGCTGTGTGTGGATGAACTTGAGGCGTCACTCTCGTTATCCGTCTCCGGCTTTTGCTTGCGTTTACTGGCAAGCTGTTCATCAGTATTACGGAAGGGGAGGGAGAAGGGATTTGAAGGGATATCAAGCGGTGCTTTGAACACAAAAGAGTCTAACAGTACTCTCGGTTCTCTATCCCTCTATCTATGACCGTCTGATCACTGACGGACGCGGTGGCAGGCACAGCGTAGGCGCTCAGGTGTAGCTTGAGGCGCAGCGCTGGATGAGGCTGACAACACAGTTACAGACGCAATAACAGCATCCGCAGCCGTCGATGTAGTGATAGCGTCCACAGGAGTAGGATTCCCTACCTCCTTACATATTTTCCCTTTTGATACGCTGTTCGGCTTCGGGCTGGATGGCTGAGCGACACTTGTTTGTTCGATCGGAACGACCAAACGATCCGCGATTTTTGAAACGTGATTCTGCGGACCAATCACTGCAGTTGTCGATGCCTGTTCGGTTGAAAAGGCAAGTGTGGTAAACCTTACCTTTCCTTTCCGACCTCGTCCCTTCGCTTGTGTGTTGCTGTTAACAGCAGCAGTTGGCCCAGCTGAAGTCGTTGCTGGTTTTGGTGTTATTGTTTTTTGGGTTACAGCATTTGCGTAGGACAATGCTGTGCGTGTGCGTGACTCTTATGAGCGGAACCGTCCTACGCGACTTTGCACACAACTAAGTCCATAGTGCACCGGTTCAGCACAAAAACGGCAAGATTGCTGCTGTCCACTGTATGTCACTCCCGTTTCCTCGCCACACACCTTGATGAAGGACGCAATTGGTTTTTTTAGTTTCATGCGGACAATCCGCACACCCGACAAAATACCAGACAAGCGCGTATCAGGCCCATACACGCCGCGTACTATAGAGATGACCTCTCCAAATCTAACCAGGTCGTCAGCTACATCCGCATCAGGTAAGCCAGGAGGTAGATCACGGAACCTAACCTCCATCGCTCCATCTCAACACGAATGGGGTACTGCTTTCCCTCGTGCGTGATAAAGTGCTTCTCTGCGTGCTCCTTTACGATGTTTGTCGCACGGTCAAGCGTTGGCATCGTAACAAATACGACGCTTAGCACCGTGTTTCGTTGCACCATCGAAATGTCCTCCCCCGTCTTCAGGACATTAAACAAAAAATCCACCGTCTCCTCCAAGGTTGGTCTCACAGGAGCCTCGGAGTAATCGATACGGAAGGTGTTTCTTCCATATCTTTCGTACGACATGGTATTGGTGTCAAATGAACAAACACGTCTTATCTCTGACTTTTCAGAGCGCACTTGAAAACTTGAACCGGAATAGTTGAACTTATCGAGTAGTATAGAGCTGTTGGGTAGTCGATACGGCCAGGCTGTTCTAACGAAACAAAAAAAAAGAGCTTTTGGGTGAAAATCGGGAAAACGATGAGTCCAACTTCAACACCCCGTTCTGGGATAAGTTCTAAGCAAGCTGGAACTGGTTAAAATCACCCAAAAGAATGAGCTTTACATCAGCATATTTGTCTCTCAATTGACGAAGAGTTGAGCAAAAAAGCTGATAATGGTGGCGACATCGTTTCGCTCAAACAGACGCAGGAGGCAAATAAACAGCACCGACTATTTAAGTTACCACACCAGCACTCACCTTAATCCACACGTTCTCAGTGTTGTTAGAGAGAGGAGCGCAAGGAGTCGATGCGTGTTTCCCCTCGCCCCCACCTCTCAACTTGGTAATATTAACAGTGGATCGGTTCGATATACTACAAAGCGATCATTATCAAATAACATCGACGAAGGAATAGACTCATCGAGCCAAGATTCAGTTAGAATAATGATGTCGTTGTCAGAATCATAGATTGCAGTAAAAATATCTATTGCCTTAGTACACAGCCCACACGAATTTTGGTAATAGATCGCAAGTTCACTCAGAAATATCGAAAAGTGCGTAAGTGTAGGAATGTAACCGGAAAGAATGACCGAAAGGTTTTCGTTAGCCAGAGAGCTCAGAAAGTTTGCTATACCGGAGTTTAATACGGAGTCTAAATCGTAAAGAAAACCACCAGACATACCGAAACTCGAACTCAGCGAAGTCGAAACCGCGTGGCCAGGTAGTTGGTAAAAGTGCAGACCTCCGTAGTGAACTAGGAAGGCTGATCTTAAATGGCATGAATTGGAGTGTTGATGGGTGGCGGTCACGTGGAAACATTTTTTTAACCACACAGTCCGACGTTCCAAGACTGCCCACAATAAAGTGCTTTATATCATCCACAGATATGTGTGGTGAAACATGTGTGACGAACAACCAGGTCCTTGAATCAACAACATGCAAAAACCCATCATGGAGTGTAGAAGTGTCCGCGGCCGCACCGGTAAAGTAAAGTGTTTCATTGACCGTATGAGCCTGCGGTGGGTAGCGATCATTGTCGTTAGTATGATCGGGCGCATGACTCGAGCGGTGTGTCGGAGTGCTAGCGGTATGAGTGCGTTTGTGACATTGAACAGGTGTCATCGTCATAGATAGATGAACAGAGTTGTTCTGTTATACCATCTAACGTAGTATAACGTCTCTCATGAGATGTCATGAGTGATGAATGAGTAGATGAGTGATAATAAACAGGAAGGGCAGTGAGCGCTGCGCAGGATTAGCGCTTAACACCCAAAACGAGTCAGTAGTTTCTTACTCTGTTAACAAGAACCTAACTTGGCGATCATGCCAGGAGCAATGAAAACCTGTATCTAGAGTGGACATAACTAACACTTTGAATCGCTGTGTAACAAATTAGAACTAGTGTTGTGCTTAATGAATCTTTTGCGAAGAGTACTACATATGAATCTTTAACGAGGAGTCATTCAACTCTTGAGTCGATTCTCAAAAGATTCATGAATCCTCGTTATTCATGAATCCTCGAGATTCACGAATCCTCATAGATTCATGAATCACTTCGGAAACACAATTTTGGCGTGTTTTCTTATGATTTTCGCGTTTCAAATATCATTGAATACAGATGAAGTTATTATTACAACTGCTAGCATTCTTAAAGCGAGATTGTTTAAACCCAATCGGGCAGAATTTTATTTTAGAGACCGTACCTTTACATTGTCCTTACACTAATCTCAAGGTGTTGGTGCTTTTTTAAAAACTATAAATATTTTAATAAATTAAAGAATAAACATAATTGTGTACAATATAGTTAAATCTGTTTAACTCAGATACCCAGTGATATTAACATAACCAATTTCAAAGCTATATTTTTTTTCAATTGCTCATTGTAATGAAATTTCAAATGATTTTTTTAAACATATTTTTCTAAAACATGCATTATTTTTTCAATACTGTTGACTATACGTAAGCTCTACGAGTATTTTTGTAATGCAACCATATATACTTTTAAAAAATAATAATATCCTAATAGTATATTATCAAAATTACGAATTCTAATCTATTGAAGAAAGCAATAGATCATGGATATTTGCTAGCAGTGCTAATAATAACGTCATTTGTACAAGAAAACCTTTTAAGACGCGAGAATACTAAAAATTATGTTTCCGAAGAAATTCATGAATCTCTGATGATTCATGAATCATCATGAATCTTCGGAATAGAGATTGAGATTCATTCATTCAGTTCAAAGATTCATTTAGATTCATGAATCTGAATCTGAATTACCCAATACTAATTAGAACGCATCAAAAACTAAAACCCGTTCAAGTACCTCGTGTCGATCCGTGACCAGTGCAACTGCGTTTAAGTAGTGTCGTTACGTCTGTACAGTACATAACTGTGAATATAAAAGATAGGTCAGTAATGAAGAGTAGCATAGGAAAAGTAGCGACTATCTCGCTATAAAATCGCGCAACCGAGAGTAGTAACAGCATAGGCACAGAGCGACTAGGTTAACCGGCAAGGCCGGAAGTGGTCCGAGTTGACTAATAAAAAATAGGTGCCGTACTAAGAACGAGGACAGTCGTTCGTATCGATCACAAGACCGATCCGGTGCCCGCTACAACGAAAGGTTTTGCTATAGAAAGTGCTCCCCAAAAACGTTCGTGTTGTGATACCCCAAACATAAATCGACTGATAAACCGAAGACCGAGAAGATTTCTTTCCTGAATCTATGCTTGAATGCGTGAATGAGCGTGTCTGCTACTTGCTCGTTGCTTGTGATTGTTGAAGTCAAATTGTGCACGCGTTGATTAGTACCATGTACCATTAGTGTGAACAAACACAATGCGGCGCTCATCATTTTTCGACGCCGTAAGTAGCAAACAATCGACTACTGACCGCTACTTTTGCTAGATTACAGTCAGTTAACCTCAAATTGAACCCAGATTCCTGATTTTAGCGAAAGCAATAGAATTGTACAATTGTCCAAACTTAATGTGTCCAAACTTAAAATGGTTTCTTTGAGTTATATACATCATTCCATGCATGGAATGATGAATCAAGACAAGTAATTTTGATTTGTAAGCTGGAACCAGTTAAATGGATTTACGGTAAATGTATTTTACAAATTATAAACATAGTTAGAAACTTTTTAAGCGGTTTGAGAAACACTCTATCTCTGGCGCTTTCCCGGCTCTCAACGGCCATGCTGAGAATGCTCATAGGGAGTTCGGTTATTTCGATGGGAAATATCACTCTGCTGTGTGCAACCGGGTTGTGAGATGAAAGAAGATGAAAAGCATGCTAGATGAACTCTTTGGTGGACTGTATATCGAGCATCAAGAGCCTGCTCTATTGCTTTAGAAGTTGCAATTCATATGATTTTGTAACAAAGTTTGACAATTGTCTACCAAAATGGTTGCCAGTCAAATAAAAAAAAAATCATCTTCTAATTTAATACACCTTACGGTTCATAATCATTGAATCAGTTTGACAGATATGTTGTTTTCGTTTGACATTATTCTTCAACATTTAACAGATTCATTCCGCCAAAAATGAAGTGCCTTTATAGTGCATCATATACAATATGCCGAGTTTCGTTCCAAATGATGACCATTTGTGGCATTCGTTGCTTTTGTGATTTCATTTGAAGAAAAAAGCTTTCAAGCATGCTCCACCTGTGAAAACAAGTGAGAAGTTGTTTCGGCAATTCAAGAGTGGTGATATCCGACAAACAACAAGAGTTAAACCATGTGCAATTCACAGGCCAAGAGGCTGAGGAGAACAAGAAATCTTGAGGAAACAACGTGCGACGTCGTGTAAAGAAGAGGAGCTGTTGAATGTGTGCGTCAGCAAACGGCGGGTTTCGCGAGCGAAGACGCTTATGTACACGCTCGAATCCTTTTCGTCTCGCATTGTCCACATTGTCATCACAGCGATCCTACTCCCGCATTAACCCAAACACACGATTTTGGACCTTAATCTAGACCATTTTTGGACCTCCAAAAGAGTTCTAAAAGCTTTCCACTTTTCCGAAGCTTCGACTATGCAAATATAAAAAGTAACGCCTCAAATTCAGATGTAACGGTCGAAAAATAAAATTAAAAAAAAATAAAAAAATATATAAATATAATAACCACGTGGTGTGTGCCCACGGTTGTGTGTAGGTGGTGGTGGTGTTGGGCTCTCTCTTCCGTACTGTCTTGTCTAAGGGAAGGTCGTGTGCATTACTCTATTCTATATGAGTGTGAATAAGGTGTTGGGTTGTCGTGTACGGAAGTGGAGCACAGTGAAGAGGAGTGTGATAGACATTATTGCACTCGTATGATTGTACGGATCAGTTGTAGAAAGAAGGAAAACAATACTTTTGTATACCATTTGATACCATACCATATGATTACAATTTACCTTGACGGCCAATCGATGTTGCCATTGAGTCCCAGTCGGAGGGTAGGCAAACGCATCGGGTTCTGTTTTATGATCAACGCGTCGATCGATGCATCGGGTAGGAACATTGATTGCAATGCATTTCGGACTTTCGATAGGCAATTGTATCAAAAGAATAATGCCATTAGTATTAAGTAAGGGAAAAAACAAGTCCTATGCATATTGATGATGCTCATTTTTGTAACATTTTTAAAGGGACGTTCAATGCAAAAGCATTGATCAAACCAAAAAGAGAAAAAGGGTGTAGTTGATAACGAGGATCAAGATCGCGGTTTGGGAAGGCATTATCAAAAGTAGTAAAACAATTGATTTGCATCGGATGATTCTCTATGGTAATAACAATGCACGATTTTGACATGGTGTTAAACGTGTTAATTTACAATATTTTGTTTTGCAATTTTTTAAATGTCGTATCGACGGAAGAGAACTTCTCATTCCTTATTGTTTACAATATTTTGTCATAATAAACATTAGCGAAGGCGGAATTAGAAAGTCTGTTGCATTATGGTGCAGCGATATATAGATGACGAGTGATAATTGCTGTAAATACATCAATCGGGAAAGAGAGAATACTGTAATTTTAGCGGGTTCTGCAATTTTGATCCAAATGATACACGACGACGGATCAGGTTGAGAATGTCATGTTTATTCAACGTAATGAAACCCCGGATCGATATGAGAAACAAAAATTTTTCCTATGAAAAAGTCATCACTCGGGTACCTCCATACAAAAGTACCAAGTTCGGGTCGGGTGATCGATGGACGTCGAAGATGAAAATTTTTCGTCATCGAAAATTTTTCCAAAGTTGAAGCAAATGGGCCCTAGAGTATGAAAAGTAAAACCCCGGATCGATATGAGAAACAAAAATTATTCCTATGAAAAAGTCATCACTCGGGTACCTTCATACAAAAGTACAAACAACAAACAACACAACGTTTCAACAAAAATGAAAAAAGATACTCTTTGCCACTTTCGTACCGTACTAGTCGTTATACATCGATCGTAGATTGTACAGTATTCAGCGATTGCATGTACAAGCGTACACGCGGATATTACGGCATCGCATAGTATATCCGCTGTACCACGGTATAGTGTGGTACAGTATCGTGCACAATAGTTAAAGATGTCGTATAGAGTTATCGTTCAGTAATACGATTATCCAAGTATTAATCATTTGGTGTTCACAAGGCATTGTGAAGCATGGGGCACACAATGCAGAGTTTTATCCTTGTTAACCTTAATTGATAACAAAACAGAATATGATTTCGGATTTGGATATCATTCGGGCAATAGAGTTGTTTTGAATAAAACATGATTCAGAACCAACTAGTTATCGAATCGATCTGCCGATTGATATTAACGTATACACGGTTTGTGAAGTAGGTAGGACCATCTAGGGCCACGAAGAGAGTTTCTAAGCTGAAAAGAGTTTGTGGATTGTCATAGCAAAGGGCCCGCAATGCTTTTTCTCTTCCGCATGGTAAACAGGACCCAAATTTTCCCAGATAAGAGGGAGATTCCTTGCAGTTCCAAAGCGTCTAGCCTTAACCGACTCTTGCGCGCAAAGTTGTTCTTGTCCAGGTACTTCTTGACTATTTTTACTTCAACCACATAGAGGAACGAAAAGATCATTTTGATCTTGATTTTCAACCTTCAATTTTACTGCACTTACACGGTGTATGACGGCAACAGTTCAAGCATACTTCGAAAGCTGTTGCCGGACTGTTCACATTCACATATTCTGAGTGTTAACAATAAGATGGCTACAAACGACCAAACAAAGCTTAAATCATTAGCAAGGAATCCGTATGGAAAATTACTAACATTGGTCAACTGTTCTAATGCTGCCTGTCTTTCAGACCGATGCCGATCTACGTTTTAACACGTTTAGCGCAGGATCACCCAAATTTGGGTGATGCCAATGGTTACCGCCAGGCCGTATCACCCAAAAATAAATGAAGTGCTATACAACAATGCAAGTAAGCATTGACACGGCGCTGTGGTTTCATCTCTTGTCTTTTGATGTCCTGTTCCTTGGGCTGAACAGCTTCTTGATCTGCTGCTATGCCGAGAACTGACGAATCTAGCGCAATACTTCCAGTACTTTGCATTTTACGGATGTGTGCTAAAGAAAAGTCGGCTACTTGAGAAGTGTACGCATTCTTTACTACCACCAAAAAGATTGAAAGATAAACTGCGCAAAACGTGCGGACGGCGAAGTGCTTTGCGCAGAGTATCTAACTATGCGTGCGTGCATTAAGTGAACATGTCTTCACTGCAGTGTTTCTTATGGTTTTATTAGCGATGCATGCGGAGTTAATTCACGATCGAAAAGTTAGGCAAATCGTGAAGCGCAAATTCATTATCACATGGGATCACACACTAATTCTCAGTCACAAAACGATCAGCGGGACGATTCGCCCATGGGTGAAGTCGAAATGTGGCGTTTGGTTTCAGTCTGCTACACTCTAAATCCGGGACGGACGTGTCGTGGTTGTATGAACGTTTTATTGCTCTTTGCATTATAATCACTCTTTAAGAATGAATAAAAGAATATGATTACTCTTTTAGGATTGTAAACACTGAGCATGAATGAAAAAACGTCATTTTGGATTTTTGGATCGTATTCACTGTCCGCAAGGGGATTTCGGGTTGGTAAAAAAAAAATGTATTGTTTCTCTTGTTGGATTGAATTCATTGAATACAAGAGGAAGAAACTAAAAGAGCGTGGCAATGTTTTGTTTCGTTTCATTTCGTTTAGACGTTTTCGACTTAGACTGACAATGAAAATGTTCTTTTACTCACTCTTACAGAGTGATCATAATCCAAAGAGTGATAAAACACTTTTACTCACTCCTGAGTGAATTTCTAATCGGCACAGAAAGTGAGAGTGAGTATAAACGCAAAAGAGTGGTAACAGGAGTCCTTAACAACAGTGGTAACAGGAGGAGTGGTAACAGGAGGAGGAGGAAAAATTTTCGAGCAGAGTTATATTCATTGACATGGTTTCTGGCGACGAATCCTCGCGAGTCATTACCAAGATTATCGTCATTGACGTAAATGACAAAAACAATTAAAAATTATCTAAAACTTGCCAGACCTTTGAAACGATTTAGGGGAATTATTCAGCGTGTAGTATCATTTGAACAAAAAAAGGTAAAAACTTAAAACCTGTTAATTTAAAACAAGTCTCAAATTGTTAGTTATTTGATTTTTTTCTTATTTTCAAGTATATAAAACAATTAATCTCGTCTGCTGTCCATCCATTATATGAAGCAATGCAAAACAAACTAATCTATCGATCGATGTTACTCGATGAAGTAATTGGAGAGCTCCATAAAAACTCGTATCGATCGATCGTGGTACACTGTAAAAAAACAAACATGAAGCTGTTCTGGTAGAACAGTTTACAATTTAGTCTTTTACCTTTACAGTACTTTATTGTATGCAGCTTAAAGGAGTTATTTAGCAGAACCATCTGAAAAAATAATATTGCTGAGTGAAGCAAAATGATCACGGATGTATCAAAATGAACGAAAAATGAACTCTGATTAACTAAAAAGATAACCCAAACGACAAAATTTGCAAAACCAATTCATATTTACTTGACATATCGAACAATCGCTCGAGAGCAATCGTTGGCCGGAAACCGTTCCATTAACTCCCTCGAAGGTTTCAACTCAGTCACTCACTCTTACTCAGTACGCACATCTCAAGTATCAACTATGCGCGAATAAATGCCATAAATATGTAGTGTTAGATTTCCTTCTAAAATCCGTGCTTTCTTCGGCAATCGCATTGATATTGGAGTTAAGAAAAAAAAAACTTTCGGTACATGTTATGAAAAATGCGTCCTTATTTTTAGGCATCTAAACATAGTTTGTGTTTTGTTTTTGATGATAATAATTTATTTTCGTGTTGATATTATTGCGTATTACCAATCAACTGGTGCATTGATTTTATTGTCCGATAGTGTGAAAATTGTGGGTACATGTACTCGGGCAAATTTCAACCAGTGTAGGATCGTGTTATATTGAGCATACCACGCATTTTGAAGGGAGTTCGGTCTACTCTTGGAAATCTCGAATAAGGTAAAGGTAAAGAGTAAAAGGTAATATTTTGGCAATTTTGAATTAACTTGGATATATGTCAGCAAATTTTAAAATTGATGCAGCATTTGCTTATACGCAAGAGGATTCTGAGTCATCCTAGAACACTTTAAGCTCAATACTTGTTTTATGAGTCAACAAAGCTTGTTATGTAACAATTAATGTAAACAGGATCCACCACTACACATCTTAATCCAAAACCCCCATCTAAGCGGACATCATAAAATATCAAGAACATCAAGAAACAGGACATCATAAACAGCAATAAGTAGATAAATAACATCGAATTTGTAAGGGTCTTTTAAATATTCCCCCATTCTGGTTCCACTTTAGCCACGACTCTTCGAGTTTTATCGACTTGGGAAATCATTCTTTTTTAAAGGGCTTGCCATAAATTAGCTTGACTCGTTCGCCGGGAGCTTTTAACTTGTATGTTATCGATTCCTAAATAGTTCTCCGATTAACATGTAAAGGTTAAGAACATTTTAATTCGACTCCCTTAGCTAACAGTTCCCATGTTAGCAGATTGTTTTCGCTAAACTACTTCATAATACGGTGAATTGAATAAAATAAGCAAGGACAAGCTATTGGGAAAAAAGCTCTTTTTATACATCACGGAGCTTGCGTACACTCCAGAATTCTGTAACGTAGCCCTATAACCGGGCCGATTAGTTTTTCAGAACTTTAACTAGTACTTTGATGATAAAAGGATTTAGAAAATAGATGCATAAAATTGGTTGGACGAAAACTGACTATTAATTCATTTTAAAACAATATATAAGTACTCACCATATTATCGCGTTCTTCTTCAATTGAAGATATTAATTTGCTAAATTGTTTTAAACTATCCGCTATAACTTGTTCATCATCGGTCTGCGTAGAGCCAATGCATTCAAAATTGAATTCATTTAAACTTTTGGACAATGTTCGCTGCGCACGTGAAAGACCTAAAACAAAAAGTTAAAGAAACAAAATTACAGTGTAAAGCGACTAAGTGCATTGATGCAAAAAGCTTCTTATGACTAAAAGGAAAAGAAGCAGATTTAACTTAATCCGTCTGCAACTTGCTCTGCAAGGGATTTAATTCTACAGGCCGTTGGTCAATTATGTTCGACCAAAATTCGACACGGTTGTCTGGCATTGAACTGGCTAGTTGTTTGAGATTTCACAATCCGAAATGAAATTACCGAATTACTTAGCTTATTCAAAATAGCTATAATCTAAATTCAGACCATGCGACCTTGACGGAAGCAAGTGGTAGCTTTTTATTGGGTGTATTATTTTTTATATGAAGCCTCTGCCCAATTCCATTTTCTTTGTCCAGAATTATTTTCGACAAGTATCAACAAATAATCAAATTCAAATTGTTAAGGATTGAGATAGGATCGATCTGAAGTGGCCAAACGAAGTTTGTAAACAGCACTTACGAGCAAACCCGAATGGGAATAGAATTAAGAATAGCGATTAAGAGAAAAGGAGAAATATAGATTAGTTTTGCTGTAGAACCCAACGAAACAAGTGTCAATTTAAATCTTAGATTACAATTTTCGTTAACATAAAAATTGGTCCTTCGAACCGGATCCCATTAGTTAATGATAAATTGGCAATCGTTCTAAGCAGTTGTGTAGTCGAATAAAGTAAATAATGTCTAATCCGGAGGAAACAACTTTTACGCAAGTGCGACTTCCAGTCCGACCGAAACGCAAACCTCGATGGTGGGTACAATCGAGCGTTATCACGCACACATAATACGCAGATTGGAATAGTTGAAAGCGGTTTTGGATTCAACTCCTAATGCTAATGCATCATATTTAAAAGAGTGTACGGAACAGTTAAAATCCATCGCGTCCTCCATTGAGAGAAAATACACAGCAGTAATGGAAACCAGCAATTCTATCCAGACATAGGAGGAAAAGAGACAGACAGTTGCCGACGCTTCGAGTTATCTGTAGTGTTAAAACGGCGCGAAGCGGCCTTGTGTGCGGCGGCTAGCGTTACGCATGTGTCAGATGTGTCAAACCCCAAATCGAAAGTGCGTTTACCAGAAATTCCGTTGCCTAAGTTCGAAAGCACGTTGGAAGCTTAGCCGACTTTCCGTGACGCATTCAGTAGCATGATCGACCAGCATCCAAGTTTATCCGACGTAGATAAACTCATTTACCTGAAACGCGTGGTGTCCAAGAAAGTGATCGAGGCAGTGGAAACCACAGCAGCCAATTATAACATCGCATGGGAACTACTTAAGAGTAGATACGAGAATAAGAAAGTGTTGGTGCGACGTTACCTGGAGGAACTCTTGTCAATTCCCGTGGCAAAACGTGAAAGCTTCGAGTCACTCACCAATTTGCTTGATGGCTTCGAGCGAGCCATCAAAATGGTCGAAAAAGTTGGTGTCGTGCGATAGATTGGATGGGAATACTCGAAAGCAGTAGGAAATACATCACCGAAGCGTAGAAGTGGCCGAATTCACTAAACTAGTCAAGGAAAGGGAGTTTGTATCAATTGTTGGGCAGCTGATCATTGCGTTAAGGAGTGCACATCGAGTACGTGTCGAGTATTCAAGTTAAAGCATCATGCTATGCTGCACAGGTCGCCCGTACAATCAAAACTCTTTGCGAGTACTACGGGAACATGCGAGCTGCTTATGGAGATCCTGCGCAACCATCTGAGTCGAATCGAGAAAGCGAAACCCAGGCAGTGATGCTAACGCCAGCTGGTTCGCAAGCTGCACCGTTAACCACCACCACTGTCTTACTTCCGACAGTCCTAGTCACAGTTTGTGCAGCAAATGGAACCCACACGATTGCACGAGCTCTACTGGATGGTGGAGCGCAGATAAATCTCATCACCGAACGATTAGTCCAACGACTACGAGCACCCAGACAACGAGATCATCTAACAATTGGAGCTGTGGGCAGAGGCAACCAAACATCATCATATTCGGTAAACGTAGTCATTCGTTCACAAGTTACTAATGTTCGTTATCCTTTAAGGTTGCACGTTCTGCATCGGGCTAAGGCGGTGCTGCAAACTCCGGAAAGTGGAGACGAAGCGTCAGTGCTACCGATGTTATGAATTCGGCCACATCGCCACCAACTGCCGCGGCTAGGATCGGTCCAGCAGATGCCATCGCTGTGCTGAGCCTAAGCACTCTGGACCGTGCACTAAGGAGCGGAAATGCCTCGCCTGCAAGGGCCCGGATACAATCGAGCAATCGTTCGGTCAGCGCAACTGCCACCAAGTAGAAGGAGGGGTCATCAGCCGGACCTGCAATGGTTAAGATACTCCAGTAGAACCTTAACCACAGCCAGCTGGCCCAGGACATGCTGCTGCAAACGGCCCGGTCGGAAGGCTGCGACATAGTGCTGATCTTGGACCAATACCGGATCCCCAAGAACAACGGCAACTGGGTAGCGGACCCGACGGGCAATGTGGCAGCAGTATCGACATGAAGGTACCCCATCCAACGCATTATCGAGAATCGACAGGATCGCTTCGTCGTGGTCAAGATGCGTGGCATCGTTTCCTGCTCCGTGTACCTACCACCAGTGGGTTCCGATTCGACTGTAGAGGATTTCCGGCGCAAATGGATAGAGATTGCGTCGGTGATACCGCGGAACCGGGACACGGTGATTGGCGGCGTTGTTAACGCCTGGTCCAGAGCGTGGGGCATGGAACGCAGAAGTAACGATGAAGAGCGGATGCACAGGGGTGCGGTGGTGATGGACGCAACGGCGTCGCTGGGACTGGTCCTGTTGAATCGGGGCAACCATCCAACATGAAACGATCACAGTGGTCGCAACTCCATCATCGACGTATCCTTCTGCAGCCCGTCGCTCGTGGGAGACAACGACTTGCGCGTCTGTGACGAAAATCCGAGCGACCACAACACCATCAAGTTCACGGTCGAGCTGACGACGGCACAACAGAATCTGGAACAGAGGGAGCAGCAAACGGCGGAGTGTGGATGGGCGACCCGATTCTTCAACAAGGAGATATTCGTTGAAGTCATGGGCTCGCTAGATATCCACAACCACACCCTCTTGGCGGATGAGCTGACGCAGGCCATGACAACCGCCTGCGACGCGACGATGTCGAGATTGCCAGCGACCCGAGGAGGACGAGGATCAGTGTACTGGTGGAACGAGGAGATTGGCCAGCTACGTCGCAACTACATCGGGATGCGGAGACGGCTCAGGAGAGCACGGACGAACGACCAGCAAGAGGAACAACGGCCGGCCTGTACAGCAGCCAGAGCAGCATTGGAGCAAGCGGTCAAGCGGAGCAAGGGAGTACGGCGAACCTGAACAGCTAGGGCCCTACGGATTCTTTTGTAGATCAGGAAGCAGCAGTGGACTGGAGCGCGCGTACCGATGCAACGGGACCTAGCGAAGCTTCAGCACATCGTCGGCGAACTTTTTCCGGAGCGACCGCCAATGGAGTGACCCACAGCGGTCAGATTGTCGGACGAGGACATCGATCGGGATCCCGTCACCGAGGGGGAGCTGTTGAGCATTGCAAAATCGCTCATCCCAAAGCGAACCCCGGGCGACGACAACATCTCGAAAGTGGCCCTGATAGCGGCGATGACGGCCTTTCCCGGTGTCTTCAATAGAACGTTACAGCACTACATCCGAACAGGCTACTTCCCGGACGAATGGAAGAAGCAACGGTTAGTGCTGTTCTCCAAGACGGGGAAACCACCCGGGGAACCGTCGTCGTACCGGCCAATTTGCCTACTGAGCGTCCTCGGGAAAGTACTGGAGCGATTCATTAAGCGCAGACTCACGGAGCATCTTGATGCGACGGATGATCTGTCTGACGCCCAGTACGGATTTCGAAAGGGACGCTCTACTATGGACACCATCAACAGGGTGCTCGCCAACGGAAAGGTTGCGCTCGACAAGAAGGGCAAGGGCGATCTGTGTGCGATGGTGACAATCGACGTGAAGAACGCCTTCAATACGGCCAACTGGACAGCGATCGGAGAGGCTCTGCAGCGAAGAAACACGCCACCGTACCTCCTGGCGATGCTGCGGAACTACTACGAGAATCGCACGTTCCACTACGAGACGGACGAAGGATTGGTCTCGCTACCAGTGTCGGCGGGCTTGCCTCAGGGTTCGGTTCTAGGGCCAACACTGTGGAACGTCATGTACGACGACCTTCTCCGTCTGGAACTGTTCGGGAAGCGTGCGGACATCATCGGGTTTGCTGACGACGTGACGTTCACCCTCATTGGACGGGATACGCAGGACATCAGCGCCCTTGCTACGAGGAACCTGGAGACGATCGAGCGTTGGATGGGAGGAGTGGGATTGCAGCTGGGCCATCATAAGACCAGCTACATGATCTTCTGCATCCATCACACCCCGCAGATAGGCCAACTACGAGCAGGGACACACACGATCGAATCCACGGAGACGCTCAAGTACCTCGGGGTTGAGCTCTGCCGCAAACAGCACCACGGCCGACATATAGAGGAGGTTTGCAACAAGGCGACTCGTATCACGAACGTCTTGACCACCCTAATGCCGAACAAGTGTGGCCCAAAAAGCAGCAGAAGGAGACCCCTGGTGAACGTCGGGAATAGCATTGTCCGCTACGCTGTGCCAGCGTGGGGACGGAAGCTCCTACAGAGGAACACTCACCGCACCACAGTCCAGAGGTCGCATCGCACCGGAGTGCTTCGAGTGGCCAGCGCATTCCAAACGGTTTCATATGACGCCGCCTGCGTGGTTGCAAGCACCATCCCGTTAGTTCTCCTCCTAGAGGAGGACATCCGCTGCCACGACGAAAAGGCAGCGAGGGGAGGTCCAGCACCAGACATACGGAAGCGGCAGCGAGAAGAGACCATGGAGCGCTGGCAACGCCAGTGGACAGCCGGCGCAGAGCAGCAGAGTTCGCCAGGATTGAAGACAAGGAAGCTGATCCCGAACATCAGTTCATGGGTTGGCCGCAAGCACGGGGAAAGAGATTTCTATCTTACCCAAGTTCTAACGGGACATGGGTTAATGCGGAGCTACTTCGTCAACAAAGGTATCCTGGAGGGCTCGCCTAACTGCCCGGTGTGTGAACATGACGTGGAAAATGTCGACCACGTGATGTTCCACTGTCCACGGTTCGCCCGAGCACAACACGAGATGCAGCAACAGAGCCACACCCGCTTGACGATGGACAACCTTGCCACGGAAATGTGTGCCAGCCGCAGCACATGGGAAGCAGTCCGGACGGCCGCACGGACAATCTTCAAAAGCCTCCAAGTGAGGTGGAATGAGGAGAGTCCGCCGACGGCCAGAAGACGACGGCAGCAGCGACGGAGGAACGCGGATCAACAGGGGCAGCAATAGCGGCCCCCCGCCACCAACAACATCAGGACAACGAAAAACAGAAGCAGCAGCGGTAGCGACGAGTAACCAGAGCAGCAGCAGGAGCTAGGACCCACCCGAGAGTGGCGGCCACGGACGGGTGGATTCGGAACAACAACAGCAGCAGCAGACGGAAGGCACGAAGCGGCAGCAGCAGCGAGGAGAACCAGGATGGACGACGCAGCAGTGCGCAACAGCAAGGGTGCTACGCACACACGACCCCGCATGGGGTACTACGCACATCAGCGCATCGGCAGGGTTCGGATAAGGTCCAGGAGTGGTTTAGTGCGGTCGAATCGGCTGCTTGACTCGCTTCACGGGTCAAGCATCACGATGAATCCCACATAACCCATCTCGAGGGGCGGTGCCTAGCCGCTATAAGCCCCTCTAGGTGGGTACCTTTTGAAGGTTCCCTCTCCGTGTCAAAAAAAAGAAAAGGTTGCACGGTCTGACGGAAATCATGTGGAATCTTCCGCCAGCTAAAGTGGATCAGCAACTTTGGAAAATACCGAAGAACATTAGACTAGCCGACCCGACTTGTGGTGAAGTTGGTAACATCGATATGTTTCTTGGCAGAGAGGTGTACAATGACATACTGATGGATGGAGTATTGAGACTTCGATGGCAGTGTGATAATTTACTGCTGCAGGAGACCCAACTGGCTTGGATTGTTTCGGGAAAGGCATCGAGACTCCAGAGTCAGCAACCGCATGTAGTGAACCTTACCTGTAGCGGACCACCGTTAGATGAGCAACTGACTACATTTTTGAGAGTCAGAGATTGGGAGATTGAGTCATGTCACACATCGAGTACCTTATCACCAGAAGAATCGAAATGCGAAGAAATATTCGAATACACTACTACTAGAGAGCCAGATGGAATATACATAGTGGCACTTCCAAAGGATCATATTAAGATCAATATGTTAGGCTCATCTTGCAACATAGCTAAACGACGATGTATGTAGCAGAAGCAGACCGTCCGTTACAACGTATTCTTTGGCAAGATATTCTGTATATGGTGGAATTCGCTCGTATCAACTGAAAACTATCACATATGGAACATCATCAGCTCTATACTTGGCCACCAAATGTCTTCTAACGCTTTCGAAAGAGGCGAAGGTATCGCATGCTGTTGCTTCACAAACCTTATCGACAGACTTCTACATGGACGACATGATTAGTGGTGCAGACACGGTGGAAGATGGAAAACAATTATGTAACGAAATGTGCGAGTTGTTGCAGTCTGCTGGTTTTCCTCTTAGGAAGTGGGCTTCCAATTCAAGGCAGATTTTGAATACGCTTCCAGCCCAGCTTCGCGAAATGGGTTCGGAGCTTTTGATAGATCCGAACAAGTCTATTAAAGCCCTTGGCTTAAAATGGTCCCCAGCAGAAGACAGCCTAGGTTTCACCGTACCCAAATGGAATTGTGACCAACAATTTTCTAAACGTAGTGTTGTCTCCGAGACAGCGCGCTTGTATGATCCATTAGGGCTAGGGGCAGTTATCGTGCTCGCAAAATGTTTCCTGCAAGAACTGTGGGAGAAAAAGATTGATTGGGATCAACCGCTTGAAGAAGAATTACGACAACGGGGGCGACATTTTAAGCAAGACATTAGTCATGTAGCAGATATCAAGGTCCCACGTCGAGTGATGGCGGAAAATGCGGAGAGTATTGAACTACACGGCTTTAGTGATGCATCAGAAAAGGCATATGGTGCCTGCATCTATGTACGAACTACATCGGCAAATGGTAGCATAAATGTAGAACTGTTATGTGCGAAGTCCAAGGTGCACCCATTGAAAATGGAAAAAAGCAGAAAAGAGTTACTCTTCCAAGACTCGAATTGTCGGGCGCGTTATTATTGTGTCATTTGTGGCAGAAAGTAGAGAGCAGCTTAAAACGCGACATTAAAAGCACATTTTGGGTTGATTCAACGATAGTGTTGCATCGGATAGCTGGAAATTCTTCTCGATGCAAGCCGGTTGTCGCTAATCGAATATCGGAGATTCAGCACATAACAGACAAGGGATTTTGGTACCATGTATCGGGTGAAGACAATAGGCAATTGAAGTGTAATGAAACCTGGTGACATGGACCCAAATGGCTAACTCAACCAATCAACTGGATGGAGCATACTAATTTAACAAATGCTGTTTTCTGCCGAAGAGCTGGAAGAACGATCTATAGCGATGACTATTAGCAATAGTGTGGCGAATCCTATTTTCCACCTACGATCATCGTATCCAGCGTTAAGGAGATTGGTGGCATATATCTTTAGATTCCGGTACAATAGCCAACCGTGTAAATCAAACCCAGCGTCGAAAGGGAGTATTGTCAAACCACGAACTACAACAAGCCGAAATCACACATACGCTAACACCGGAATTGATCTGTGTAGACCGCTATGGTATCGACTAGCACCAAGGAAAGCCATACCTTTAAAATGTTTCGTCGTAGTGTTAATCTGTCTGGTGACAAAGGCAGTAAACTTGGAGCTAGTAGCAGATTTGTCAACCCAGGCGTTCATTGCTGCCCTGAAGCGTTTTGTAGGCGCGGAAAACCCAGAACGATCTCCTGTGACAATGCAAAAAATTGTCGGGACTACGACCGCGAACGCAATGGAGGAGCAAACGAGGCACCATAGAGTAAGGGACAATGGTTCTCGTGAAAGAAGATAATTTACGCCACCTTAATGGGCCATTGGCAGGATCACTCAAATATACAAGGGCCAAAAAGAAGGGAGGACAAAAGACGGAGTGTATCGACGTGCAATTTCAAAACTTTGCATATTCCCGGGGCAAGGCAAAGATGAATTTGAAAAAAAGGAGTAGAAAGTCAGAGGCCTTTCCACGGGGGGCGAAGATGCTAAGAATTGAGATAGGATCGATCTGAAGTGGCCAAACGAAGTTTGTAAACAGCACTTGCGAGCGAACCCGATTGGGAATAGAATTAAGAATAGCGAATAAGAGAAAAGGAGAAATATAGATTAGTATTGTTTTATAACCCAACGAAACGAGTGTCTATTTAAATTTTAGCTTACAATTTTCGTTTACACAAATGAAGTGGCAGATGGTAATGCATGATGATACGGCGCAATGAATCAATTTTGATATTGCCACTTGGCAAAACCAACGGTTCTGTCATTAATGTGAAATTTCATATAAAAGTATGCGACAAATTCGCATGTAAATTTGCTCTTTGCACTTGTTGCTATACATGGGTAGATGGATAACAAAAACCGTTAATATTCCGTTGATGTTTCATGTTTTTGGGAGCGTCCAGATTGAACAGTCAGATTGCGTACTGTTAATTTACCCATCCAAGCTGTTTGCTTCGTCAAGTTGTTTTATTTGCTCGTGTGTTATGGAGGCAGTTTGATGGCATCCCAGAATGCATCGAACAAAACAGTGCTTTTGTGCCATTCATCCGTTTACTAGATGTATAAGTTAAAAAATTCCGGGTTTTTGTCGGAAAAATATGGTTTCCGAGAAAACTATAAAATATTATTTATTCAAAGTAGTACCCGTTTATTCGTAAACATTTCCCCTATTTCTCTGCAATATTGTGAATCCCATTTTAATAAAACTGTTTGGGCTTCGATGAAAAGCATTCGCCGACCCAGTTTTGGACATCTTCACATTTAAAGAAGCACCATACCATACCATAAGCTTTCATCAAGAAACGTTGTGCTTCGAAAGCTTTTTTCTTCAAATGAAAACACAAAAGCAACGCATGCCACAAACGGTCATAAGTTGGAACGAAACTCGACATATTGTATATGATCCACTATAAAGACACTTCGTTTTTGGCGGAATGAAACTGATAAATCACTAGCGGCACAGTTTGACCGTTTGTGATCGAGGAAGTAGCGCTACTGTTTTGGCCTTTTGGGCAGCTTCACGCCATCATCCCCTTGGCGTCTCCATTGTTCCCTTGCAAAGACCCAACCCAAAGCACTGCGCCATCAAGGACGCGCACAGAGCGTGCCGCGCCAGTACGGGATCCTATGCACGACAGCTACGCTTTGTTTACATTTGCACCTCTCCCCCAAGAGCAAACAGCCTTAGCATTAGCGCAAGAGCGTTCAGGCCAGGTGTTGGTGTTGGTTCAAGTCGAACTCGTCACAACGAGACAGGCAATGGTTTTGCGTCTTTTTTTTTGTCAAATTTTGACCGATGATAGGTCTTTGATCACAAAGGCCTATTTTGCAAACGCAACTGTGAGGGTCACAGTTGCATGCAACTGTGATCATCATATTTGCATTAAACTCCCAGCATGCAAAAGACAGCCGGACGTGCTAACATTCTCAATTTACGCTACAGAGTCCAAGAGTGCACGTGTGTTTAAGGCATTTTTACTACATTATGGTCAGCAATTTTATCTGATGAGGCTTTTTAAGAAGATTTTACCTAATTTTACAAACACGTTTTGACAACAAGAAGCTCACGTAAACAACATGAGAGAAGCCGCTGCAGAAACGAACGATTTTTATCTGAAATTATGTGAAATACAGTTGTTTCCATGTGAAAAATGACAATGAGGAGTCTTCTGCATTTTCTACCCTAGCGAAAAAAGCGTCATTCGCTTCTGTATCACCGTCATGTTCGTGCAACCGGAACTACCGTCATAATCATGCAGCCGGAAGATCCAAAGGAATGAAAGAAATTTATGTTGTATGAATGTGCTTTTTTACCATGTTACAACTCCATCCTGTGCCCCTAGTGGATCCTAAATCTGTAGCTAATCCTTTTATATCGCACAACAGCTCCAGTATCACCTCGCGGTGGATTTTCTTCACCGCATCAGACATTCTTCATTGTGCATGTGACATTCTTCATCGTAAAAGTTACATTATAATCTCATCTATGGTATACAAGCAGAGTTGTTGCAACATAATATTTGCCCCTCTAATGTATTCATAATAGTTAGAGCTACGAACACGCTACGATCCCACGCAAACAAGACGAGACTCATGACGATAATGGTGATGGTGTTCTACTGGAATCAGTGTCTGAAAATGAATGTAAAATGACTGTACTACCTCCATTTTGTTGTGACTATTTATTCAATTCGAGAAACACTTTTCGCTGAGACCGTTTCTTCCACATATCGAACTTTTACTGCACCACTTATTTAGCCATCGTTAAGGCGGGTTGTATTAAGGCGCCCGACGGTAGCCCGTTCGACGCTCGTCTGGCTACCGTCGGGCGCCCTTCGTGTTACGTTTGGAGCTTGGGCGTGACCCAAGTGTTGCAGCTGATGTTGAAGCCTAATGCCAAACGAAAATAAAGATATATCTGTCAAATTGACCTAATGAATATGAACTGGCAAACAGGGGCCACGATATACAACCTTCCAATGTTAACAAATTGGTACAAGATGCCAGCAGTGTTGCCCAGAAACTAACCTCTTCCCCTTCCTTTTGGAGCTTTCTTTGGACCAGCTAAAGCCTCAATACAGGAAAACAAGGGAAACTACAGAGTGGAGCGCAAAGCAAGGGAAAACGAAAACAAATGGAAAACACAGGAAGATAGGAAAAGAAATTGAAGGAAAAAGTAAGTTAACCACACCCATCAATAACACAATCATAAAAAAAGGAAAAATAGCATAAAAAAAAGAGAAACAACAACAAGGCGAAAACAACAACATCGATACCTGAAACGCATCAACAACACCAGTACCTGAAATAGATAGGAAACATAAAACTCAACACATAGTTTTAGGCAACAACATAATAGATTAAGAAAAAAAATGAAAATAAAGAAAAAAGAATAATAACTATAAAACAAAAAAAAAACAAATAAATAAATAAACATAAAATAAAAAGGTCTCCAAAGGAATAATAACATCACTGAAGAATCCAGATTATGCACAAGGACATCAAGAAAATAGCAGAAGAAGAAACTGACCGGGCACTATAAACAACAGCTACAAAACCAAAACCGAGCAATGGATGACAGTCCGCTCCCACAAAAGCGATAGGTCGGCTCTGATTATACCTCCGCTATCGCGGAGAGTATAGGCGCTGAACAATAAAACTATCAACCTACCAAGAAGAAGAAGAAGAACCGGCAAACAATAAAATCTCCATACAGCAGTAATAGGTCTTTAGGCTTTGTTCCCTCAATGATAAAGCTCACGCTCTCATTAAGAGATTCCAGTAACGGTGGTGGGCAACTACGGTCAAGTGGAATATAGATAACCCCGATGAAGAGTTATATCCGGTCGAATTTAATAGACCCCCATAATAACTCCAGATCCTTGAATGTGTGAGGAATGGAGAAAGAAACATATTTAGCGGAGCAAGTTACGATCATGCCGTCTCCACGAGAGCGGGAACTATTGGCTGGACCTCGGTCGCATCTGTAAACGTTGTAGGTGCAGTCGGATATCAAGGAAGATGGGATAGTATCTTCCTGCAAAGTCTCCGTAAGTACTATTAAGTCAAGGTTGGATTCAGGAATGGTATGCCAAATTGTTTCCAATTTGTTACGGCCACCTCAAACGTTTTGATAGCAAACATTGAGTATGATGATGATGATAGCAAACAAGTAAAGATGATGGAGGTAGTACGGATGCGGTTGCTGGTTGCTACCATGTCACTCGGGGCAAGTGAGTTTCCTTTAGAGATGGTGTTACCATTCGGGTTTGTATCAGTGCAGACCACCGAGGAGTTTACAACAGAAACAGCCGTGGTAGCAAGCGAAGGATATGCATGTGTAGTGGAGCCTTGACCATTAAATTTTTTAAAATCAATAAAAAAAAATCTCAATTGGCCCAATTGGCCAATTGGTCATGTATGGTGACAGCAACAACGAGGCGAGATATGGTTTGGCGAGTGATGCAATCCCAGTGTAAATTTGGGAGAGCGAGGTTTGCTGGATCCGGCGCAGATGGGGTAGTAAGAGCAGTAGTAGTGGTCTCCAGTGCGGCAAAGCGGCCGCTATGATGAGACTCGAGGCAGTCGGAGCAATACCTGAAGTATTAGGAACCCTCCTAAAAGAGTTCATTAAACGTTTGCACTGCTAGCCCCCAGGCAGGAGCGATCAATCCAACGTTTGTAGGATCCAACGCATGTGTTCCTCAGACGAGGATGTTCGGGAACATGACATGGTCAACAAGGTCAATGTACGTGTTGCGCCACGATAGGCAACCCCCGCTACAGTGTCGGAAGAACCGGTACGACTCGAGTATTGGTGAAGGCGGGTCCAAGAGAGGTGGAATTATAGAAATAGTAGAGAATTATAGTCAGTATGAATAAAGCTCGAAGTTGAACAGGTCACGAAAGGAACCTAAGTCGAGTTAGTGAGTTGCGATTTAAAACGGATCCGAACCGGCCCTCAGTGCGAAATCGTACATTTGATCCGGCTCGAAGGACCAGTACAAGATCAGAACGGGACTCACGGAAGCAATCAACGTAAAGATCAGTTGAAAACGGACCTAAACCGCGATTCGCAAAAATTTTCGTAATCGGGATGCGACAACCGTGTGATGCGAAGCTGGGCTTCGCAAATAGTGATAGTGATGAGTCGCGCGGAATTAAAAGTATAACCCACTAGTGAAACGAAATGTAAATGTGCAATGTGATTAGCGATAGTGCGAGATGCGTTGTTAGAATGAGATCTCATGCTCGAGCTAAAGTCGAGCTAAGTCGAGTCGAGAATGAGCTCGAGCTAAAGTCAGATTAAGCAGACAGATCTACTTTGTGATGAACATTAAAATCTCCTGTTATCCTACAGATCATAAGTTTGAAAGCATAAGCCTTTAGCCTGAAACTGTCAAATAATACAGGTACCAGACTGTATTCAGTCAACATTATATTCAAATAATTTAACACAAATTAAACATATCATTATTAATAATATTCAAAAATCTGGTTTAATAATCCTATTTTTGTTGTTTTCATAATTTTATTGCT
Organism: Anopheles moucheti; assembly: GCF_943734755.1. Lineage (NCBI taxonomy): Eukaryota > Metazoa > Arthropoda > Insecta > Diptera > Culicidae > Anopheles > Anopheles moucheti. The sequence continues at coordinate 60,670,325 of NC_069140.1, forward strand.
CACCATAAGACATAAGACTGCTATCAACAGCGATTACTGCCAGTCTAACAGCGGATGTTGGAAGGATTTGGGGACCCATAATATTTCAAATCCCTGTTTTAAACATCCAGTAACAATGTGCAATATATATGATTTTCCTGACGCTCCTCGCTTACTAAAATTAGTAAGAAATTGGTTGCGGGATACAGGATTCGTATACAAAGAAAAATTCAATAAATCCGATTTATTACTTGATTTGATAGCAAACCGAAACTAATCTGAATGTAAACCATTATTCAGCCTAACCCAGAACCATTTGATAATAACACCACAGGAACGCGAAAACGTTCGCCGAGCATCACAGTTGCTTTCCAGAACTACGAGTATCGGCCATTATTGAAAAAGTTTGTATGAGGTTTTTTTTCGTTAGAACCGCCTGACCGTATCGACTAATTTTACCACATAGCCAGATTGTCAGTCCTTGCTACGGGGAATTGATACGGATGAGATTTTGGCCCGGTCCGTTCGTGTGAAGACCATCTCCGCTACCATCATGCCATCGGGCCGCCCCTCTACAACACATTATGCATGGCTATTCTACAAATAAAAATGTGCCTATAAAATTACCTACATAACATTTCAACGCAGTACAGGTTTAATAGTTCAAGAAAAAACAACGAACCTATCAATTTCACTTTCCATATACAACGTGAGTAACACGATTGGAGACACCCACGTCGATGACACCCACAGAAACGATGTAGTAGTATCGTTTCTACCAAATCCGCAACAGATTCACATGACAAAGACAGTAAACAGTTAGTATGGTGCGATTTGTTTCGGTATGTAACTACTGCTACTCGAACTTGGCGAATTGCGTGTTATCAGCCGGTAAACGTTGACGACCTTCTTCTGGTCAATACTTTGTGCATAATCCATATCTTGCACGCCTTTGATCGGGTTCAAGTCGTGTTCGCCGAAGATGATAATATCAGCACCGGTCAGATTTAAGCCGAGACCACCTACGCAACAAGGGATATGAAGAATTAACAAAAAGAACTTTTGGAGTTGAGCCATGTGGAACGCAATTTGCTGCATTTAACGGTGTTGTTACACTTCTGCCTTCTGACTTTTGCTGTTTACATTAAAACGAGAAGCTTTGCTGAATGTATCACTTCCTACTCGCTAGGAGAACTCGTCGCATCCCAACTGGCCAGTATCAGCCGACTAAACCTAGAACCTCGAACTAGATTGTTTTGTTTCAATAAATCTCGGCATAAAGAAATTGAACAGTGACCACAGCTACAACACATAGTTCTTTATGTGCATACCGGATAGTATCAACCGATGATTCGTTAATAGATGCTCAATCGCTTTCGAGAATTTCGGGGTCACATGATAATGTGACCTTCATCCAGTATATATATACTGAAGCGAAAACCCGCCCTTATAGATTGCAACAATGCTAAAAACTTTCGAGGAGCGGCTCGTGTTTTAAGGGAACTATAGAACTCTTTACAACGCAACAAGCTCAAGATGCCATATCCACTCATTGTTTCACCAAAGAAATTGAATTCAAATTCTATCCACCACACTCACCAAACTTCGAAGGAATATGGGAGTCGGCCATCAAGAGTATGAAGAAGCATCTGAAGTGTACAATTGGTGCCACCATCCTTCTGAAGGAAGGCCTAGAGACAATTCCCGACCATTGACGCAGTTATCGACAGACCCTGAAGATTTAGTAGTTCTAACGCCGGGTCATTTCTTCAAACAGTCAAACAGTGAAAAACGGATTACTTATCCGGACTCCATCCGCGAACAAAGTGGACCCGACAAACGAAAACATTGATGTTGGAATGTTGGTGTTGGTGAAGGAGGATAATCTGCCACTGTTAAAATGGGTTATTGGAAGAATAACAAAAATATTTAGATGCGATAATGGCAATATATGGGTCGTAGAGGTGGGAGCAAAAGAAGGTGAATATCGCCGTGCGATAACGAAAATATGTTTTCTATCCGTTGAAGAAGCAATGTAATTAAGGATGCGGTCTCACAAGTTAGGTCTCACAGGTTAATAGGAGTAGAAAGTAACCTTTCCAAAGGAGGCGTCATGTTAAGAAATGAATTCTAGGGCATAAACGGCTGCTAATTTACACCAAACCGCAACAGGAAATGTAAGCATATGAAGATCAAATAAAGAGTAAAATAAATATATAGGATACGGCGTTTACAACTTAGGAATCGCGCAAGCGAATAAGATAAAGCGTACCATTGATAGTGAAACGCGAAACACTTTATGGTATCACGTGATATAGATATGGAATCGCGTGCACAATGTAGTGAATGTCAAATCGGCCGACCGGTTTTGGAGCTGGGTATATATTACCTGGGTTGAAGAGTTGAAATTTTAAAATAAACATTTCAAATTAATTTTGCATGAAATATCGAATTTTTGAGGCACAAAAAAGGAACGTAAAATATTGTTTGATAACAATAGCGCATAAAATTATTGATTTTCACCGTCAAGCAACAACAACAGGAAAGCATTCAAAAATTTGAATTGGATCTTTCAAACATTGTATGTATAAACAGGATTTTAAAACACACTATATGCTGTCACGGTACTTACGCTATATGCTGTCAAACACGGTATATGCTGTCGTTAGGTAAATTCCCGGGTATTGACAATATAAAAAATTGGTCTAGCTAGCGAAGCGTCTAAAGTTATCCAATTAAATCCAAGTGTGCAAAACAATAACTTGTATCCTGCGTTCATCAGTTTTCGATTTAACACAAATCGTGCGTTTTTTTGGGGTCGGTTAAACCGAAACACAAACATACGTAAAGATACGTATTTGCGCACAGCGATTAAAACGATGCGAAATTTTAAAACGCTCTGGCATTATTGTGTGTTTCAGGCGCTTGGGTACAACAGGTATCATTTCCTACTAACTTAATTGTTGTGACTAGCAAACTGCAAACGGATAAGTAAGTGAGTAAAGTAAATTGAGCTACGGTACGAACTCTGACTTACATGGTTCTATTTACATCCTAACAGACATGAACTTCAATCAAAGTCCTTTAAGCGTGCGGATGCTGACGTTGAATCCCACTTCGTCGAGGTATATTAGGCCATTGTTCCAAATTTTCCGAGCTATTTCGTAAAACTGTGTAGCATATAATTTCCGATCTTCGTTTGTTGGCAGCGTGTTGCGCCGCTCTGGAATCAGCTTAACCATCTTCAATGAGTAGTTGAAGCCTTTTATTTCCCTGGCAATAGTAGTAGTGAAAACTTGCACACCGTGTTTTTTCAATACTTTTTCGACAAGTGTTTATCTATTGCCAAACCCTGTATCGTTTTTCGTGATGTCTCATTTTGTAGAACAAAGATACATATACATAAAATTTTGTTTGCGCTGAATGGTGACGTTTAGAATGGTGCACAAAGCCTTTGGGGATGCAGCAATGAGTAAAACAAGTCTATGCAAGTGGTATAGTGCGTTCCGGAACGGCCGTGAAAGTGTCGAAGACGAAGAACGTCCTCGGAAACCGAAGACACTAACCGAAGGAGCGCACGTCCAAATAGTGAAGGAATCTGAAGGTAGTGAAGGTACTGCAGAATTGCCGTTGATGTTGGCATATCCACTGGATTGGTGAAAACAATTTTGAAGGATGTGTTGGACCTGAAGCGCGTCATAGTTCGTCTGGTACTGAAAACATTGAATTTCTTCGAAAAAAAAGTCGTGTGTCAAACAATGTTAGCGAACTTCAAAGAAAAGATGAAATGCATCATAACAAGTGATGAATTATAAGTTTAGGCATACGACCCCGAAACATCCGATCAATCGAGCGAATACCGTGCCAGTCAAAACAAAAAAGCCATCTCTGCAGCAGAGTTCAACAACTGTTTCGAAATCTGGATAACTCATTGGACCAAGTGCATTGTATTAGGAGGAGAATACTTCGAAGGAGACAAAATCAATTTGGCAGAAAAATGCACAGTTTCTCACAAAACATTGTGGACTCCCAACTCCCCGGATTTTAATTCTATCGACTTTCGTGTGGTTCTGTATGATATGTCGGCTCTAAACAAACACAAAATAATCACTTTGAAACAGTTCGAGACGGTAATTCTCAAATTAAGGATAAAATTCTCATGAAAGCTGTGCGTACCTCTTGCTTTTGAATCGTGAAATGATACAAAGCAAGGGTATTTTCTAAGTCGGATTCAACAAATTTTAAAAAGCTTTCAATAGCATAAACCAGAAGCAAAACATATATCATATAGCTTAGTTATACATTATATTTTGACAGTGTTGGAACATACATTGGAACATAAAACGAACTTACTTTTGGCAGCAGCTAACAAGTCTTTGATTTCCTTGATGATGCGTTTAATTTGCTGACTCGTTTTTTCCAACTCTTTCTCATGTTTGTTTAAATTTTCACGAAAATCTGGACTGTCTATCAAACAGTCGATGAATTCCAGGGGCTGTAACTTTACCATTTTTCTGGTAACACATAAATACAAACACACACACGCGCGCGCACTTTTACGATACACGTATATCTCGAAGTGCTTTCGACGGAATGTGTCACCAACTTTGCTTCAGTGTTAAGCCATTTCATCAACGAATGCTTTGTAATACGTGCAAGTGCATGACGCAACTAACATTATTACTCACTTGGAATTAATGAAAAGCGGATGAGTATACTCCCACAGTGTGGATTTTCTTCCCTTTTGTTTTTCTTTTGATTTCAAACAACTTACAAACACTCGTTCAATGCGCACATCAAATTTCAATACATAAGTAATGAAGCTACACACATTTGTGGAACAGGAGGACTGCTTAATGTACAGCACAAACACTTCAAAACAAAAGAAATATTTCCATTTTATCCACCTCTCCAACTCATGAACGGACTCTTTTGCCAAATGGTTTATATTTTTGGTTCACAAAGTTCACTGTAGTATTTATTGCGCTGAAAACAATTGCACCCAAAAGCAAATGTAATCTGCGCGTCATCAAGAAAAAACCAAGGCAGGGATTGACCCGTATTGACATTTGGTGAATTGTCAATAAAAACGCCAAAAGGATTAAGCGCAGTTTACACTCTTCGAACAGAAAAGAACAAAGGCTTTTTAAAACTAAATACAGGCAGTCCCCGAGATACGCGGTTCCTCTTATACACGGATTCGGCGATACGCGGTTTTTTGGAAATTTGACAGATGAGCTAGTTTATAGCACAAAATCTTAGCAAAAAAGTGAAAAATTGGTCGAAAATATATTCCTTTGGCCGTATAAAATATGTGTTTTTATTTTATTTTGATGTATTATTTCCAAGTCACCGGATTTGCTGAATAAATTGAGTGTAGGGAAGGAAGTGGACTCTTTGACTTTGAAATATAAAATAAATTGCACCAGAATTAGACTTACGCGGATTCGTCTTAAATTCGAGTTACGCGGAATTTTCCCGGGTTATAGAGGTCCGCTATAATAGCGTATCTCGAAGACTGCCTGCTTATGCATTTGCGACACCCTGTAAATTATCACACGGGATCGGATTGGCTAGTTAGATTACATTCTATCAATTTTGTTAGCGTATATCGGGTAGTACCTGTAGTTATTTTGTAGCGTTGTAGATGTTAAACTTTGATTTCTTGACTCGCCAATCATCTTCAATGTCGGAATGTTTTACATTACAACACGTGATAATGTATTATCATTTTGGAAATTTATTCAGTCTAATCACTGTGTTATTTTAACAAAGCTACAGAGCAAGTAGCCCTTTGGATTCCGCATAGAGCAGCTAGAACTGACAACTCTTTTTGTAAACAAGTGATGTAGCTGTTTGGAATATTCCTATAACTGCACACGGGTGTAGAATTGGAAAACGTCTAGATTGAACGAACGTGTATTATAAATTAAACATCTCAAATATTATAAAAACTAAGTTCAATTTGTCACACAATCGAAAAAGAAAACTGCCTCGTCTTCGATCAATCAGTTATGGGGGTCATAGTTGATTAGCGTAAATAATTTTCCTGTTTTGCAATGGCATTGATGAAACGTTTAAGTCATCCACTGGCACGCGGAATATTGACTTGTTATGGTCTACGGTTGTCTATTGTTATGGCCTACGGCTAATCTGGTACAACAAAGCTTGGAAGGACGACGATTCGGTAAGTCGGTTAAGCAATATCATGATAGTTTGCCTTAAATCATTGACACTAATGTTCATATTACAGAGTCATTCGACTATGGTCAATGCGTACGATACGGGTTCTACGGTGCACTGTACGTCGCACCCACTATCTATGGATGGGTTAAAATTTCTACTATTATGTGGCCTATTATGAACTTGAAAACAGCCTTCTTCAAAGCCATTGTCGAACAAGTTACATACGGTCCATTTGCTGGCGTAAGTTTTTTGTATATAATGTCTCTGGCTGAAGGAGCAACGCCTGGAGGTGCAATGCAAGAGTTAAAACTTAAGTTCCCTCAGACTTATAAGATTGGGTTGACCTTCTGGCCGTTTATTCAAACAATTAATTTTGCTTTTATTCCTGAACGAAATCGGGTAACATTTGTTGCTGCATGTAGTTTTATTTGGACAGTATTTTTAGCGTCAATTAAAAGAAAAGAAATTAGCCTAACAAAAGACACTTGATGTTTCCGTAAATAATTATGCGATGAAATCGAAACCAATAAAATAACAATCGATACGGCCTGGCCGTTCTACATAAGCAAACATTGAAACTTGTTGTTAGGATTCCGAATTATTTGTTACAATCAGTGAATAAATTCCTGAACAACCGTATACAGTGGAATGCCGCTTGTCTATGCTCATCAGTACTAGACGTTTGCCGGATAATCAGACAACGGCGATATGAGGCACATCTTCATATAGCGATAAATGGTGGTGTATTCGGTAGCTGCGTCAGTCTTCATACGGCAGGACCGGGATAAAAACTCATCCGAACCAAACCCCCAGTACACTGTCAAGTTACAGAAAGTCAAAGAAAGCCAGAAAAGACAGACCTAGATCTATTAAGGTGTTGTGCCGGAAAGGAAGGGATGAAAAAGACGTTACATTTGCATTTGTTTATTTATTAGTTTTTATACGTTACAAATTGTATACGAATAGAAATAATCAAATATCCAATCCCTTAATACAAAATATAAACGATGGTATAAAGGGATTTCGATATACGTGAAAATTGGGAATTGCGTGAATTTATATGGCACGCATTATTCATGTAATTCATGTGCACACGCATTGCTCACATATGTCTGTACTTCCTTACTTATTATAAGTTTCTTGTTGAGTGTGATTCATACGCTTTCAATCCGTTCATATCGGAAAAAGGTTAACAATCATTATTATTTTTATTAACAAAACGTGTTCTATTCTATTCCTTTAGTTTATTTCTGTATTACAATATTGTTTTAAATAGCCACTTCAATTATTCGCAAATAATTCTCAATGTTTTGCATTTCCTAAAAAAATAAATAAATAAGAGTGTTAGGGATATATGTACCATTATTTGCGAACATCAATACTGACCATATTGTGCGTTGATGACGTCTCCAGCTCATAGAATAGATATTCACACAACGATAAAGGAAAAATTGTATGCTGATTGAACCTCCCACTGCTGAAAAATTTAGTTTTGAACAATTCCATTGTATATTCATGTGCTTCATCTAGACGACCGTGGCGTAAATAGGCACGGATAAATTGTGTGGGTATATTTTCGAAGCACCATTTCTTCAACCATGTAGGAATATACGCACATCTAGACAGGATACGATTAAAAACCGCCAAATAAGCGCCACTAACAAGATCCTCGTTTTCTTGCTCTATTGTATGGCGTAAATAATTCCATGCAGTGGCAGTGTTGTCAGGTACAACAAGTAGATCTGAAATGCAATTGTCGTTCAACCAAGGTAATCCGTTATCTGTAGTGTTATCCATGTTTGAGCCAGCCGTGTTGGGAGCAGAAGATGCTGTGATACAGGAGCTCGTTATGTGTTCATAAATGGTGGGCACCATGGAACGCATGCGATAACGGGCTAAGTTCAATGCAGAACGATACAGTTTTCGTTTCATCAGCAACGAAATTAGATTCGTCACATCAAGAGATGAAACCAGTTTAAATCCATCGTTACACATAGATAACTGAAGCGCACAGTGTGTTGTTATTAATTGTTCTTCGAGTCGTTTTTTGTCGACGATATCAATTATGTCCTCTTTTATTACAGTGGGTGCCTAAAATAGAATTAAACAGACAATATTTTGTTTATCAACTGTATCCAAGTACTAATAAAGGAAAAATGTACCTCAACTTGTTCTAAGATAGGGTGAACAATCCACGCGTATGAATCTTTGATGACGGAGAGTGAATTCAAACATTTCATAAGACAACAATAATACCTATTCAAATGATTGAGACTGTTGCATTCCAAGTAATTTCGCATTCCTTCTTCATAAGTTATAGCCGCAGCTAAAATATAGATAAAGGAAAAGATTTAATTACATGCACCAAGACGTACAATGGATAACTCCATACCTTTACGTAAGTTCATTTTGTTCACATGAAATGAATACAGAAAGTTGTATTGCAAGCAATCGGCAATATCCGCGGAGCGAGCACTCATACCCACAATGTTAATGAACTCTTCTTCTAATCCGTAGTATGGTAAATCTAGAAGAATGTCTAAACGGTGCACAGAGAACAGTAGACATATCAATTGCCTCAAACAATCTTTTTTGCGCGCAGGTTCTTGATTTTTTATGAGTGCATTGTACGCTTCTTCGTAATGGCCCAACTCAATATGGCAACTGAATTCAATACTCTGAAACATGGTCTGAAACAGGTAGAAGAAACATGAATAAATCAAAGCTAGTTGTTGTCATTCCACATTTCATGCATTAAAGATGAATAGCAGTACAAACCTGTTGTATTGAATCAATTGTGTTATCAATTCCCGAGTGTACCAGTTTCAAAACACCATCGTAGACACCATCTTTTTGAAAGAGACGAATCAGCTTAAGATAAAATGCAGTGAGTGCTGCGCAATGCAATGTGATGGGTTTATTTTCATCTTGACACCAGAACTTTTTTAAAATACGCTCATGTTGAATTCCTTTCAAAGACAACGGAAAGAGATCAAGCGCTTTGGATGTATCTCCCAACGTAAGGCATGATTTAGCTTTAATGAAGTTTCCTGTTAAAAGATGAGACACTGTTTTGAATCATCGCAATATTATCAAACATAACATAACTTATTATACTTACTGGAACAGCTATTCCACTCACACCAATTGTTCAGCAAGCGAACATACTCATCAATATGCACATGCAACTCATTTTGCGAGAGCCATTCTCCAAACAAAAAATCATCACTCGAAGGACAACTAGAGGAAAAAATTGATATAAAAATCTTTAGACACCACTGTATGAAACGGATTACAATTGTTAAGTATCTTACATGAAAGCAATTACAGCATTAGCCTTTTGTGTTAAGGATAGTGATGTGACAGTATGCTCTGTTCGAGACAATGATAGATTTTTACGCCTAAATGATATTTCCTCATTTATCTGAGAAATGGCATACGCTTGCAACAATGTCAAAGATGTGCGAATGTTTAACGGAAGCGTAATAGCTATTTTGTTGCTATAAGAAAGAATTATAATTATAACATAATAATAGAGAAATTAACTTATGGTAACGAGTTTTAACAATGATTATACTTACCACTTTGACCAATCGATATCTAGGCGAGTTTGGGCAATCCAGTTCATAACCTGATAAAGCCGTAATGCATTTTCAGTATCCGGACCTATGGTGGACTGTATTGCATCGATGATGTAGTAGTGAAAATTGCAATGACGATGAATCATATGTTGCATCAGTGAAAGGTTACGAAGTAGCAAATAACGCAACAGTATTGTTTGTTTCGTAGATGTTAATGCTATTTCACTCGTTAGTTCGTAATTGTTGTAAATAGCGAGCCCAGACGATTGTTCCTGACACGCAGACAAGTAGCTATCCTTATTTCCCGGTGTTACGTACTCTAGTAATTTCTCGATAGCTTTGGGCAGGTTGGAAACGCGTTGCAAAAATGCAGGCAGCAAATTCTATGTAAAACCATAAACGCTGTATTAATTAAGGGTCTTTCAACAAAAGTTAAGCCTCAGTAGAAACTTCTTACATGTACGAGTAGTTGATTTTGGGTAGCTCCGATGAACGAAACATAATTTTCGCTTGATTCGCTCTTCCTCCGTTGATGAATAAAACTATCTAGTTTATGTTTCTGTTCCGCTGTAAGTGTTTGTTCTATTTCAGCTAAAAATGTAACAAGTACCATCATTTCCCGATGTTCTTTGTGGATATTATCGATTTTTGGTGAACCGGATGAAAAATGGCCGTAACATAACGGGGAGAAAAACGCAACTTCTAAATCATCACAAGCGCGGAAGAAACTGACATATGTTTTTCTAATAATGCCAGCGGTATAAAACAATGTTTCTTTGTGCACTTCTTCGCAAATAAACAACCCAATAGGGCGTGATGATTCGTAGCGATACTGGACGCAATAAAGATAAAATTTTTCCCAGAGTCCATTAGATATTTCTTGTATTTGGTCATTATCCAACGGACCATTTTGTCGCATAGTTGCACACTCTTGCTGTAACTGGCTTTCAATACAAGTAAGCGCATATCTTTTCAATCGTAGCATATTGTAATTCATAGCGGTGGAGCTCGCCGTTACACTTGTAGTATTGCGATTAAACATCTAGAAAAAATGTACAACACGGATGAAAATTAAAAATCGAATCTTGTTCAATGGTGCTAAAATGAAGCAGCTTACCGTGAGTGATTTTCTGATAACTTTATCTGGAAAACTTCCAGACTGAAAAATGCGGCTGCAATAAACATCCTTCAGATCCACGCCGACCTCGACTGCAGAATGTTCTTTATCACTGATGTTTTCCAAAATTATTGGCGACCACACATTATGCACTATGTCTCCTGCACCTTCTATGTTCAACTCATAAAACAATGCTTGTGTTTCACCCTCGGCATTGCACCATAAGGTCCATAAGCGTTCATCGCAAAGCTTGAAATCAATAAGGTCGTAGTTTGGGGCAAGAAAAGTACACATTTTTTTTAGTTCTACTGATGAGATGGTTCCAGTAACGGAATCCATCGACAATTCCGGGCGTATTATAACAAACTCAGAAAACGTCTGAAATGAAAAGTAAAGCGCCACCAACGACCTCGAACTCCGTAAGATGCAGGAATGAACTGAAAAATACAATATTATATCAGCTAGAAATATATAAACAAGATTAAAAACGTCACCTCACTTACATTCTGTTTCACTGCCCTGGGTGTATTTGGATAGATATTCCGATGCTAGACATCGACCACCAAGTAACCAAACGCGCAAAGCACCATTTCGGTGCAACGTATACAATAACGATTGATGCTCTGCTAGAATTTGTGTGTCAAATGACATTGCCACCACCTGGCTAGTGTAAGATTTTCGTCGCCACGACTCGGTTATTGAATGGATCAATTTCGAAAATGTAAGTGGATTGTGGTCTAATTCTGAGCATTGTACCTTCATTCTATCCCCTTCAATTCGTAGCGCCAACAAATGTAAAGAATTTGCGCATGCAATAGCTATTGTAGTATCCAAATTATCACTGGAATTAGCAATGGATGCGGCCACTGGAACTGCTTGACCTATAATACAGGAAAAATAGTAAATAATTACAACTAATCTTACTCTGGTTGACTGCTACTGAGATAGAAAAAAGAGCATGATGGCAGCATTTCGATATAATTACATCGCACGATGCATTTAAAATCATCGTAAACATTTAAAATCCATTTAATCGTCAACGACAGATATTTGCAGGTAATCATTGCGCAGTACATTGCAAAGCAGAATATTATAGCCGTACAACATCGCAAAGCGCTTATGAATACATATACAAGGTTATTGTAAGTTATGTGAAATTAAATACTTACCTATGTCGTTTATGAAGGTGTAACAGTGAAAAGGATCCGTTATAATATTTTCGTTTATCTGAAGAAGGATTGAATCTTGCTCAGTATATAATTGATGATCCATGCAAGAAGGCATTTCAAATGATACGCGGTGGATAGATGTAGTGGTTACGAAGATTAAAAGTAATGGCGAATTCGAAGATTTATAACATTCTACCGCGAGTATAGGACTTCCTTCAAAAGTTATTTTCAATTCAAAACAAACTTGATTTCTATCCAAGCATGTTTCGGTTAAAAAAATTGATTCTCTGAACGTTCGCCTGAAATTAAAGATATTTTGTTAATAATATATAGTTTTAAAAAAGCTGTACAAATAATAGTTCATCTTTGTGGCATTTCCACCTCGGAAATTTTATCTTGTTGCTAACTTTCGTTGATGGTTGGTCAGAGCCATGTAAGGGATAACGTTCCGGATGGTATTGGTTATCGGTTCGTTCTGTAGATTAAGTAGAATGCACTCCATTGCGAATTAATACGACTTTCAGCATTCGTGTCGCAATACCAGTTCAATCAAGAATTTAACCTCAAAATTGGGTGTTGTTGTAGTGACATGCAAACCCCGGGTTACTGTGTAATCTTTTTGAGCAACAATACATTGGCATAATAAATTGCGAGACGTTATGGAACTGATCTCCTAACGAATACTAGAGAATCCTTACCTTCCATAAGGAACAAGCTGAACATGATAAAAGTAAAGAAGCTTCAGATGAGTTTTTTTGTAACGATTAAAGCATCTCCAAATAATCAATTGTGAATATACTTGGCAGGAACGGTTTAATCCAGATTAGACATTAAGCCATACAGAAAATTACGGCTCTTGTGCGAATGAACCACACCCTAGACTGCACCAGATATTAAGACATTGTTTGATTTATCAATTCCGGGTCAATCCGCGATTCCGGGGTTTGTCGGGCTTTTTCCATACTAACCGGTTCCATACCGGTTCCATACTAACTTGCCTTATTGAAATTGCGACATATAATGTTAATTGTGACGAAAAATAAAAGCCACTTACCAATAAATGAAACGTTTTAACATAGAAACTCCCTTGATAAAATGATCGATTCTGAATCCACCAGCAATTTCAGACGTTTTGGAATCCACCAACATCGCGTGATAACCACCTGCTAATAATATATAAAACAACAAAACTTGTTCTCATATACATATTAGCAATGAGCAGCGAAATATTTACCTGATGAAATACTGATGGATTTAGCTTTGTTCCCCCCAGCACATTGCTGTAACAGGGGAACCTCTCGATACATTTCAGCCATATTTTCTTAACTCTCCGTGTAACTTAACGCAACAGTATACTTGTTTTGACAGTGTGTTGAACAATAACGAAAACGTAATGAAATTATATTTGATTTGAAGTCAAAAACTGCACGAATCTCGGATTTATCTTAGCAAAGAAAGCGAATTATGCCGGTAATGAAGCACTGCCAAATTCAGCGTGTGGAATAGACGCGGTATGACGTGTATGAAACCATGGTTCGCCCTTCATGTAGCCTCGCTTTCAAAATCGTCCAAGTGTCAAAATCGAATTAGAAAATGGCGCGTATGTGAAATACCGGTAACAGGTTCTTGGATAAAACATGTTTGTACTCTCCCCGCCAGACGATTGATCTACATACAGTCCCCGAGATACGCTATTTTAGCCCGGAAAAATACGCTTAACTAGAATTTCCGCCCAAGTCGAAACCTGGTGCAATTTCGTTTATACTTAAAAGTAACAGAGTTGAATTCCTTTTTTGACTTAATTTTATCAGCGAATCAGACGATTTTTGAGAGATTACATCATAATAATTTAAAAGCAAATGTTTTATATGATAAAAAGAATATTTCCACCAAATTTTCATCTTTGTGCTTATATTTTGTGCTGTTAACCTACTCAACTGTCAAATTTCCAAAAACCGCGTATCTCCGAACAGCGTATCTCGGGAACTGCCTGTACTTTGGTAAAGAGGCAGTCAAACTCAATTGTGATCCAGCCTGGTATAATAGAAGGAAAACAAACTTTTGACAAAAAGAAGAAGAAGATTCCATATGGACTCTGTTTGACGTTTTGATTTTTGGCGGGTTCTTAACATAAATTTATTTATTCCGCAAATTTACGCGTTTGTGCAGCCCAGCAAAATTTAATAATTGCGGCACCCTTGTGTCCTAAAGTGCGTGCTTAATATGAAACGAATAATCTCTTCAGTCATTGAATCTCCTGGTAAAATTGTGGAAGTTGAAACAAATTGCTCAAAATTTGCTAAGGTTAATCAAGCCGGCGTCGCCGTACCGCTCTCAAACGAATTTAAAACTGGTGCAACCATTACTGATTCGTCGATGGAGTGGGATGAAGAATGGCCTGATTTGGATTTCGACGGAAAAGAAGGGGTAATAATGAAAAAAGTGAGCATTTTTAATGTATGGCTTCTTATTAACAACTTTTCGATTTAAGCATTTCACCTTGGATTTATCAACATGGCAACGGTGCAAAGTGTTAAACGTCGAACAACTAGACAATAAGCGTGTAAAAGTAATTTTGGAAGGAAAACGTTGTAAAGAAAAGGCTATATGCCACCTGCTACACCCATGGTAAGTAATAAAATATTGTACAGAAATAACATTCAAATATCCTTTATATTTTAGGAACACGATTGAAGGTATTGCACCAGAGCTAACAATATCAGTGTTGGCCACGAAAGAGAACGCTAACTCCGAATACTTTATAGTGAATACTGACTATGGTTTTTTTGTTACGGATCCGGACATATTAGTGTCCTGTACCACAGTAATGAGTTCATTGTTTTGCCAGCGTCGGGGAGTTCTGCAGGAATTATTTCGTGTTCCAGGATCGGAAAATACCCAGGTATTTTAAAATGCAACACTGCTGGTTACACGAACATATTTTAATGCAATATGTTTTTCGTTTTATATTCCTTAAAAAGATGGTAATTGGAATGTTAGCGCATTGTATTTTTCAACGGTGTCTTTTAGATAAATCCTGCGAGTCCTTAACAGATATACAAACAATTGCTGAAAATGTTATGAAATCACGCAGAATTATATCCTTTTTGTTTGCTGCAAAGATGAGCATTAAAGAAGCGTTTTGTTTGATTGACCCGTATCTTAAGGAAATAGACACCTTTATAAAAAAACATGTCCACCTCCGACGAATGCATAAAATTAAACCTGCTACTGACTCTGATAAAATTTCGATCTGCGAGATAAATGACATCGAGGAAAACATCTGGTGCCATCAATTAGGTATAAAGGGCAGAATCGATGCAACGGTGTCCGTAGCGCGTGATAATGAATCGAAACATTGTGAAACCATGCCATTGGAACTGAAAACGGGATCTGAAAGTAAATCTTTCGAACACATTGGACAGCTAGCCTTATACGAAATGATGATGGAACTCGTTGGTCACGACGTTAGCGCCGGTCTATTGGTATACTTGCGCGACGGAAAATGTAGCCGTGTAGCATCGAACCGTAACATGAAACGGGATTTGATAATGTTACGAAATGAAGTTAGCCGGTTTTTTAGTGTTTGGATGAAAACAAACAAAAATGGAAACACCGGTTTTGAGGAAACACTGCCGTTGAAACCCACACTGCCAGCACCTATCAATAATCAAAGAGCATGTGCAAAATGTCAGTACAGCACGGTTTGTGCAACTTTGTCTAAACGCGAACATGAATTTCGCATCAGTAGTACATCACATGAATTCAATATGCTGGCGGAAACTGCGTGTGAACATCTAAGAAACAGTGATATTGATTACTTTATTCGGTGGACTGGACTGATTTATCTGGAGATGAAAGAATCAGCTCAATGTAAGTACGTTGTAAAATTAAATACGTCGTAGAAATAGATTACACAATGGTGTCTGTTTTTTTTTTGCAATGCGTAGCGCATACTGGAAGAAACATTTGGAATTTACCAGCGAAGGAACGTTCTGAAAACGGTTGGTGCATAGCTGGACTCAATCTGCTTTCACCGGTACATGCCGTAGATGATCAATACTTTCATACGTTTTCGCTGAATCAACCTTCCAATGGTTCTGATTCTGATGCCGAAGAGGAAAATACGGTGCCTCAAACCATTGATGCTTTTCAAGCAGGCGAATACATTGTTTGTAGCACCAATAAGCGGATTGCCATTGCATCTGGGCACGTTATTAGTTGTGCCGGGAATGAACTAGTTGTATGCTTTGAACGAGACTTGTCAGTTAACTATAGTGGTGAACAATTCATTCTGGATAAGAATGCATCAGTAAAATCGTCGGGCTTCGATTTGTCTAATTTAGCTATGCTTCTTAACAACGACGAGGCAGGGGCACGAATTCGCAGGTAAATGATGTAATATTTACTCTAAAATTTATTTGAAATCAACAGGTTTACTGAGGATTTTTTTGTTTCTTATAGAATTATCATCGATCGCGAAATAGCTACTTTCTCCGATGGAATTCTTAGCCAGTCGATGGTTCCAAAAGCCAAAGAAATATTGAAACAATTGAATCGCCATCAAAAAGAGGCAGCGTTGAAAGCGGCTGCTGCCGAAACCTATTGTTTGATGAAAGGCTTGCCTGGTACTGGGAAAACTCAAACTATTATAGGTCTTATAAGGCTATTATCACTCTTGGGGCAATCTGTTCTGTTGACCAGCAATACGCATTCTGCGGTTGATAACATTTTAAAACGATTAATTCCCTTCACAGAGCTAAGCTTCATTCGGTTAGGACCAATGGATCGAATCGATCCATCGGTAAGAGCATTTGCAGAAACTATTCTGGCTGAGAATTGTGATAGCCCGGAAAAATTGACAGAATTGTACGGGAAATATGTAAGCATAAAGCGTTACAAACGTACCTTTCCAGGCCTTTGGTAGATAGCTAATTTTTCGTTTTTATATTTTTATTTAAAGCAAATCGTCGCGACAACATGTATGGGAACGGGACATGCATTAATTTCTGAACGTGTATTCGATTATTGCATCGTAGATGAAGCAACACAAGTTTTTCAAACTAGCATTATTCGTCCTCTGCTCCGCTGTAAGAAATTCCTATTAGTCGGAGATCCAGAACAGCTTCCACCTGTGGTTAAATCTGCTTCGGCGCGGTAATGTTACCTTTATATTTTAATTCGAAGGGTAAACAAGTTTTGACTATTATGAAAACTACCACGATTTAGGTCTCTTGGAGCTGCAGAAAGTCTGTTTCATCGATTGGATCAAGAAGGTTCCTACTGCATACTTCCAAAACAGTACCGAATGAATCGTGTTTTAACAAAATTAGCGAACGAGTTTACCTACAACGGCAAACTGATATGTGGGAATGATGTTGTTGCTAATGCCACCCTCAAACTTCCCAACCTGTCAACAGTGCGTAGAATCTACGAAGTCGAGAGGTGGTTAATGAAAACGATTTCTAACCAAATTGACCTATCGGCTGTCATTATAAATACGGGTAACACATATAAATTGAGTATCCGTTATCAAGAATTGAACGAAACAACGTTGTCGTTGAGCAATCAAAATCGTTTTGCGAAAAATCTTATGAAATGTACAAACATTTCGGAAGTTGCTTTGGTAATATACATCTGCCATGCATTGCTTCAAGCTGGTGTTAAAGGTGAATCTATAGGCATTATAGCACCTTTTCGTGCACAAGTGGATTTAATACGAAGCAAAATTCGGAAACTAGAGGGCAGACATACGACTTGCCTTCTGCAAGGTTTGAAAATACCCTCGAAGGCAGATATGCTTGAGAGTGAAAAGGAAGAATTCGAAACCTGTGGATGCACCATCGAGGTCAACACCGTTGACCAATACCAAGGAAAAGATAAAAAGGTAAATATTTGTCTGCTACGTGCTAGTGTGTCTATTACATCATGCGGTTGAAATATTATCGCAAATATAATTTTAATGAATGCTGTTCTGTGTTGTTCCAGATAATAATATTTTCCTGCACGAAGTCAATTGATCCCGCCACTGCGGCTACTGATTATAACGCCAGAACAGACAGCAGCGCTAACGAAATTTTAAACGACAAACGACGACTGACCGTTGCGATCACTAGAGCACAAGAGAAGTTCATCATTATTGGCGATAGGGCGACACTTGATTCGTACAGTACTTTCAACACGTTATTTAATGTGGCAAGCAAGGCAAGCCACATTCACGTTGTGGATAAAAAAGATGGGTTTGAATGGGTTAATGCATTTGAATTGCTAGCTACGTTGTCGGAGTAAAGGCCATTTTCATGTACTTGTTTTCACGTTTTAGAAGACATAAAAAAACAATTTTTTACGTTTCAACATTTTTTTGTTATTCGATCCGCTTACACTATGTTCAATTTGCTCAAGTCACGCTTTTCAATCATGCGCAATTGTTTTTTTCGCATTCTTTTAAGCTTAGCAGAATTTGTGATGATTTGTACGATTTCCGATTTTTGTTCATTTTCCAGTCTTCTTCGTTTGTTATCCTCACGTCGTAGACGTTTCTCTTCGTTCTCCCGTCGTCTTGATTCCTTAATTGATTGGGACAATTCTTTGATGTGTTTAATTTCATTTCTGTATGCGATTTGTTGCGAAGTTTTTTTGCCACGAATACTCTTCTTTATCGTAGCAAATCTAAGAAACAAACATTAAGCATATAGTACCATAACACTTTGTTTACATACATTACCCACCGCTCTTTCTGAGATTTCCATATTCTACCCGATTTTGGTTTTCCTCTCATCGATTTAATTTTCGCTTCATTATCGCCAGAATTCGGTGTAGTAACATTTTGTGCTGCGCCTGGTTTTTGTTTGCTGGACGTAGGCTCAAAACTAGGTTTCATTTTTTCTCGCTTCGTAATTGCTTATTTATTCGCCCTAGACGATACTATTTTCCGGCGTAATCCAGCAGGATTTGTTTACAGAATGAAACCACATGGTATACCAACATGACTCTATTTGGCCAGTCACGTACTTTTTCTGTTCATGTGACTTAGCGCTTCGCAATGAACGCCATCATGGATTTTAATTTGACAATCGCAATGGATGTTTATTTTCCGACATAACAGATTTTCCCCAGAGGGACAGATTGTACAAATTGGCTAGCTGTCGAACAGCCTTTGCTTCTCCTATGTAGATATGTGCGTGGTCGCGAGTGTGTGTGTCACCCAGCTTGTCATCGTATCTTTGGCTTGTGTGGCTTGTACCTTGCGTTGTTTGGCCACAGTTTTCACTTTTTGTTCGTGCCAAGTACAGGCCGTCCCCGAGATACGCGGTTCCTCTTATACGCGGATTCGTAGATACGCGGTTTTTGGAAATTTGACAGCTGAGCTATAGCTGTAGTTTATAGCACAAAATCTATTCAAAAAGGTGAAACTTGGTCGAAAATACCTTTTTTTTGTCACATAAAACATTTCTTTCTTAAAATCGCCAGATTCGGTGAAAAAATTAAGTCCAACGAAGGAAGTCGACTCTGTGACTTTGAAGTATAAACTAAATTGCACCTGGATTCGACTTACGCGGAAATTCGAGTTACGCGGATTTTTCCCGGGTTATAGCGGTCCGCTATAATAGCGTATCTCGGGGACTGCCTGTATAATGCTTCATAGTATACAATTGTGCTCTATTTTTCGAATGAATATTAAAATAATCATTTATATTTTTATTATTGCATTCTTGATGAATGAAACCATAGTTGATCGTTATTATGATTTATTTTCCATTGCGATGGACGTATAAACGACTGCGAATACAGCTTAAAAGTTAGCACTCAAAATTTTACTTCAACATTTCCATTACCAATTGTTCTGTATCGTTCAAAGTTAATGCACGAGTATTTTGCAGCAACTTTCGTTTTCTCTTTTTGGACGTTGGCATATGTTGACCGTTTGCAAGTTCTGCCGTTTCAGTCAGTGAATCTTTTACATATTTTGTGTCATATACTTTGTCCGGATCTGGAAGCCAATCAAGATTTACGCCAGTATCGCTTTCACTACCGAAATCATCAGCCACAGTGCAGACATCATTCCCTTTTAGTTGCCGTGCTTTTTCCTTTACAGTTACACGTTTTGCTTTCTTCAATGCTTTGTAACGTTTTTTATCTTCCTCATCTTGCTGTTCCAGCCTTAAGCGGGCTTCCGTTAAATCGTAAGCATCATTTTCGTTTCTATCATCAGGGTTAACAGGCATGCCATTATCGTCGAATGCGGTACGTTTGCTAATGGACAAGGACTTTTTCATGATTTTGTGCTTAGACATTCGTTTCCTTGTCGCATTTGCGTGGTTTACATTAGTTGCAGCATAGGAGTTTTCCATTGTGTTGCCTTGTTCATCCTTTGTTGAACGTTCTAAATCATTGTCGATACGCTTTACTTGCAGAAAATCTTCTACATCCTGATCATCGTCCTCACTGCTATCTCTGGTATTAGTGCCTGGGATAAAACATTTGTTTGATATCGCATCCGAACCTCTTTCTGAAGTGCGCGAAATAAAGCGTACACGAGGTGTAATGCTTAATCCCAAAGATCTTGCAAACTCATCGAGGTTCAATATTTGCAATTGAAAAACCTCTTTATTCTTCATCAATGCGACTGACTTGATGTAGGCAACAAATGCACGTTTCGCGCATTCTTTTAACTCAGGAAATTGGGCGAGGATCGATTGGATTTTTGCCAGAGGTGAAAACAGTTGTCGTTCATCAATTTTTATTTCCTTTATGGGTATTTTACTATTATCTAGTAACTTTAGCATGCCGCGTGCTTCGTGCGGCAACAACACGAGTAAGTTCTCGCCACTGATATTTAACCTTGCTGTTCGTCCGGCTCTATGAATATACTGGACAACATCTTCTGGGCAGTCCATTTGTACGACCCAGTTTACTTTGGGGAAATCGAGTCCACGCGATGCTACATCCGTCGCCAACAGACACACGTTTGTTTTCTTTTTGCAGAACTCGGCATATATATTATTGCGCTTTTCTTGATTCATTCCTCCATACAAAGGAAGGAGCAACGACGCAGGACGCAGCTTTTTAAAAATTTGGTAGAAATACTTCACCTGTTTGCAAGTCGAAAAGAAAACTATGATTTTTTGCTTTGGATGGGTATACAAAAAAGACCATAACATAGTTAGTTTAGCAGAAAGATCTACTACCACGTAGCTTTGCTGCAACTTGCTAGGAGTAGCGATTTGTTCATGCTCGTGTGGAGCAATACGGATGGGTTTTACCAGTTTGACTCGAGCTAATTCGCGAACCGAATTTGTCTGTGTGGCAGAGAACAGTAAAGTTTGACGGACATCCGGAAGGTTTTCGATTATGGAATTCATTGTCGCAGCGAATCCCATATCCAGACATCTGTCGGCCTCGTCTAGCACAAGAATCTTCAAATTAGTTGTATCAAATAAAGGGTTTTCATCCATATGCTGTAATAAACGGCCCGGTGTGCCTATAATGATGTTCAGGTTGTGTAGCCGATTTCGTTCGATTTTTAGATTTTGTCCACCAATTAGTAGGCCTGTGGTAAAATCGTGATGACTTCCAACTTGTGCCGTCGTTTTGAATATTTGCGTAGCAAGTTCTCGTGTAGGAGTAATTATAAGTGCCCCAAGACCATCCATGCGAGTCCATTTTTCCACAAATAACCGTTCCAAGATGGGAACTACGAACGCTAACGTTTTGCCACTGCCCGTCTTCGCTGCTGCCACAATATCTTTACCACACAATGCAGGTATAATAGATTCTCGCTGAATTATGGTAGGTTTGGTGAAATTCGCCTCATTTAACCCAGTGAGAGTTTTTTGCGAAAGGGGGAAATCTTTGAATGTTTCAATTGTACCGGAAACGCGTGTAGATTCTTTAGAGTAACGTTGAGTTAATATTTTGATTTCTTCCTCTTCTTCACTCCAGGAAAGATGTAACTTGAATCGCTTGTACTGTTTCAAGTTTTGTTGTGGGAAACATAATTGTACCTCTTCTTGGATGGAATTATGTTTCGCATTATTACCACCTGTTCGATTACAGCGCACTTTAGAGGTTTTAAACTTATTTTGTCTAGCAAAATTAATGTGCTTTTTATTCACGCGTACTTTACCCATTCCGGAGCAAATGCTAGAAACGTGCTTTTGCTGATTTTGTTTTGTTCTCGTTTGCAAGGCTCAACCATTTACAAAATACAAGACAATACAGTGACGTTATAGGATTCTGCAAGGTCTTTAGATGGGAGGTAAATTTAACAATTTGTATCCAACATTGGAATATAATTTTGGGGAAAGAGTTATTATTCGAATAATTATCTACAGATGCTTTTTGCAATGAAATGAATAGTTCGCTGAGAACGAATGTATACTGAACGACTCAACTTTCGCCTGCTTCATAACAAGACAGTCGAAAACAAAACGTTCTATTTTGACATATCGTAGCCAACAGTGGAATATCTGTAAATATTCATCTTGATCTGTAGATATATCTTGTTCTTGAGGATGAAGAACACAGTCTGTCAAATTGCAAACAACAATTTTTTTATTTTAAGAAACTTGAGGAAAATGGCAGCCACAAGGAGATTGCAGAAAGTAAGATTTTCTGTGATCTGGTAATTTTATTTTCCTGGATAGTGCTAATACATATAACTCCAACAACAGTTTGTGATAAAAAGTTGTTATTAAGAATGCACAATTTTCGTAAGCATTCAGTTGTCGCACCCTATGCAGTGTTACGGGGTACCAAGATTTGATGGGAAGACCTTGTATAATGTAATACAACCACTGTATTGCAGTTATGAGAAATTTTTAGTTGCTTAAGCAGTGCCGTTTTGTACAAAATGCAATACTCGAATGACTTTTTTCTCATTTTGTCATATGTATTTGTGTATTATTTTTATGCAGGAGCTAGCAGACATTCGAGCATCGGGCATGAAATCTTTTCGTGACATTCTTGTGGATGAAGCTAATTTACTGCTATGGACAGGATTGATTGTACCGGTAAGAACAATACTGAAGTTTTATAATCAAATAGAATGTATATTTTATTGCCATTTGTATCTATTCCAATAATATTGAATGATAAATGCATGGGAAGTGAAAACTTTAGTTAGTTTATTTTTAATTATACTACCTTTCTTCCGCATAGCCTCGCCAAAAAAAAAATGGGGCGATGCGGAAAGGGTCTTTATTTACCTCCTAATTGATACGCAATTCTCTTCTTCCTCGTTCTATACTTCAAAGGACAATGTTCCCTACAACAAGGGTGCTTTTAGAATAGAGATAAATTTCCCAGCCGAATACCCCTTCAAACCACCAAAGATTTCGTTTAAAACTAAAATATACCATCCAAACATAGATGAAAAAGGACAGGTTTGTCTACCTATTATAAGTGCCGAGAATTGGAAACCGGCTACAAAAACAGATCAAGGTTAGTATAATTATTGGAAAATGGATTAAGCAAACCAAATTAATTGTAATCATTTGTTGCAGTTATACAAGCACTGATAGAACTTGTTAACGATCCCGAGCCAGAACATCCTTTACGGGCAGATCTAGCAGAGGAGTTTCTGAAAGATAGAAAAAAATTTACCAAGAATGCCGAAGAACACACCAGGAAGCACAGCGAAAAGCGACCGGAATAAAGAGAAAGAACGTATGTAGAATGGTTAACCAAGATTACCATTAAAATCGATGATCGATCGAAGCGATTGTAAATTGCAGACCGTGGTAATGAAGATGATGAATGTAAGGATGTAATTCAAATACATATTTTATTCTTGAGTCGAAGGGCCAAACAACAAAGCATTGAGAGGATTAACTTCATTTTATGTTTGTTTTGATTATTGCAGCTAATAACCGATATGGGATTTATTTAAGGTAATTTTGCTTACGGTATGAAAATATGAATGACGACATTTACGATAACAAAAATAAGAAATCCCTCTGACAATTATTTTTTTTTGTGAGATTTTACAATTTTCTAGTTCTTTCGCCGAATTGCTGGTCGTTAGTCCAATTGATTGAACTAAATACCAATGTTTATCGGCGTGAACTTAATATCTACTATACCCGGTGGGTACGGCAAAAATCAGCCGTTGCAGGAAATATTTCACATCGATTTTTACAACTCAATAACTCATTTGTAACGTGTGGATGTATTAGCTCCCATAACTACGTATATATGAACAGAAACAACTTTTAATAATTTGATACTTTTGCTGCTTATAAGTATGAGAATGTTAAATTTGTTAAATTCTCACCAGTGACTGAGACTCAACCGGAAGGACTCTCTCATGTCGAGTGCGAAACATGATATATCTTGTTAATATTGTGGTTAAACTAGCTATTAAAGCTATTATAGAACAAGATGATCATCCTTAGGATTTTAGAATAATCTCAGTTAACACGTACTAACGTGGGCACTTATCGTATAAGGACATTTTAGATGGTCCAACTGAAGTTCTGCTGCAGATACGTCAGAAGACTTCTGTTTTTAGTTCTACTATCATAACCATTTTAGGGCTACGAAACTTAATTCTATCCCATGGCCGCTAGTTACTCTTGCAACGAAGAAACAGGTCGGAATGTATCAGGTGTATAAGTGGAATATGTCCAGTTTTTTCGCGGAAAAAAGCGGTTTCCGAGGAAACTATTAAATATTTTTTATTCAAAGTAGTACACGATTGTTTATACACATTTCTCCTAGCACTCATGCATATTGTGAATCCCATTCCAATAAAATTGTTTGGGCTTCGATGAAAACCATTTACCGACCTATTTTTGGACATCATATTCGGAGAAGCGCTGCTGGTCCCACCACTCAAAGATTATTGTTTTTTGACCGATTTGGTCTTACGTGATAGGTCTTATTTGATTACGCTTAGGATTCTCAATATAAATCCACTTCTCATCACCAGTGACTTTTCGATACAGAAATGAATTCTTTTGGAACCGCTGGAGATGCTTGAAACAGATGAACCGTTGATGCTATGGTCTGAAGACTGAATGTAACGTGTATACCCTCGGCGATATCAAATGAAAACGCAATAAATTGTTTAACTTTATTAAATAATTGTTCCTCAATATTTTTGGCTAAATTGGAAATAGATTGTGTCACTGTAATTATATATACTATTAATGTTCAATACGCTGCACGCGCTATGGGCAAATGTCTTCGGCAGCAATTAGAATACACTTTTTCTCCAATTCACCATATGTAAACTGGAACGAAACACTGTAATTTTTTTTAACACGTTAGAACTATGCAAGTCGCGTGCACTAGACAAAATTTTCGTTTTGTAAGCAATTGGATTCGGCATCGTAGGCCGCATTTATGACATCTCTGGATAAGATGGTTCCACAATTCGCAAATCAATGAGATGCACGTTTCTAAATTCGAAGCCATTTTTGGTTCGTTGACAAACCGTTCAGGATAAATTTACCAAATCAAGTGATTTGAATTTACGTTTTATTTAGATATCTAACCAACACCGTGATATTGCTTTACATAAAGGTATGAATTAAAAAAATATGATACAGTCCACTGTAGACATACTGAAAGCAATAATAATCGTAATATTCTGAACTCTACTGCAAGAAAACTTCCATATATTCAAGGCAAATGCCCAATGTTAAGAAGTGTACCGAGTGCAACCGAAATGTGATGGGTAGCTGAAGTTTTGCTTCCAATAACCGATTTGATAACCCAGATAGAAAGTATTTAAGTAATGTAAACAATTTTATATTCGAATATACTTCAAATTCTATTTATATTTTGTTATTTTATGTTATGTGATTATTTTATTCACACAACGGCAAATACAAACTAATCAGTTTGCTAACAAAAAATTAACTTACATAAACGTATAATAGTGAAACTTATATCCTTGTGTATCAAATAACTAAATTAGTTTTTTGTACCGCTTGCTTCTGCTTTTCCTAATGCATTGACGCCTTTTATCGATCTAGGCGTGATTTGGCCTTCTTCGTAGACATTTATATTGTCTGCAGTGATATTTTACATCCTGCTTATGTGATCCGATCAAATTTAATCCATAATGGCTCATGTGCCTATCGTTTTTCAAATATTGTTTTCTGCAAAGTGATAAACAAATATGATTTAAAATATATTAAAATGAAACTAACGCAATATGAGTGCACTGTTTGAATCAGAAGACAAATATGCTGTTTACATGTCGCTACTAGGCAATTAAAAAAAATAATACGAACCACACGAAGGGATTAATGTAATTTACTAATGTACTACCTATTTTTAAACTTTAAATCTATTATGCTTTAAATCCAGGTTGTACATAATTGTATAGTATGTAAGTGTTCATGAATCATTAATTTTGAATTCATCATTAATTGGGCTTAAAGTAATGTTTATAGAGCATGGATTAACATAAGACTTGTGATTTGCAGAAAGAAAACCCTTATCTTTGCTAGTGAATTTTTCTAGTTATACTTAATGTCAAAATGAATCAAGATATCTTGCACAACACAATTCTCATTTAGTTCACGGAATAAATATGAATAAAAAACTATATTGTGAAACAAACGTAAACCAAATGTTTTGTTTGATATTGATTGTTTTTTTCTATTCTATAAGCTGTCTATATAGCGAAGATTGAGGTAATCTTTTACCACTTTATTCCTTCTAGAATCAAGGATAACTTGTCGTACATTACAGTGTCTTACAAGAACTAAAACATGATTATTAGTGATTCACGAATTTGTCGTTTATTCCCTAAGCTTTAGCATTCCAATTTTTTGTTTGCATTAACTGAGAATGGCGTATACACAAATTCGAATTACATTACATACATAAACTATTCTCAAGACACAGATATTACAAAACAATAAGAACAAGAACCTTGCGAAAAAAAATTATAACTAAGCTCAATAAGTCAATCGTAGGATTTTGAGTCTATGCATAATTATAATGCCAACCACGGATAATGTTGCAAAGCTTCTTTTGATCTGTCTCCATAATCGTATGTCACTTCAACGCCTTTTCCAATATCCTCTTTGGCAATAAGAACAAGATGTGGCCGATTATTGATAGGAACAGTTTTGGTAACCAGATTACCATTTCGGGAATGGTTAACTAAGCGTCCCAGTTTTCCACTCTCGGCTGTTGCATCAATACTAAAAAGCAGGAACATAGTTGAATTGAGTAAAGCAGGTAAGGAAATGTTGACAACGTAAATATAATCTTACCAATGTTGTAGACTCTTGTGCCTGAAGTAGTACATGTAGCAACCAGTATTATCATCTTTTGCATATATTTGCTCTCGTTGTTTTGCTTCGGAAACACTTATAAGGTCGCCAATATATTCTACAACAAATTCACCCTTGGAGAAAGGGCGTGTTGTTACAATTCCACGGCCCTTACCTTCGAACTGCTCGATCTACAAAATAGAAAACAAACAACAATTTAGCATTAGTAATTCACACCACTCAAATAATTTCTCAATTCATAAGGTTTTTTTCGTTCATATTACGACGTTTTTATCTACGATTATGACGCTGTTCTTGTTTTTGTATGCTTTAGGAATTTCTGGCCTCTTGGACCACTTGGCTATGAGGTTGACTAGGAAGTTCATGATCAACAAAAATTTTAGAATGCTTATTTCGTAGGGTTAGCGTATTTTAATTACGCGTCAGCAAATGAACTGGATAATATCTTTATATTCTTCATGGATGCTTATTTCAAATAACAAATGTCAAATATGCATTGTAAAAACTCACAAAACAGGAACGTTTGAAAAATTGATTTGCATGGTTAAATATGTTAAGAGATAACTAAAATATTATTAAAGATCGATAAACTAATGCCCAATGAAGCTATTTTTCATGCATTGCATTGCAGAAAATTAATTAGCCTATTAGCCCAAAGCAAAAATAAAGTGAAATAAAATGACCTGTAAGCTCTAATAATAATTTTCCAAAATAAACAACTACTTAAGTAGATGGAAACATCATATCATCAAGGAAAATGCCCAATGTTGGATGGATGATTAAAGAAATTAAATTTAAAAATATGAATTGAAATTTTGTCCAAATTATCCTTTTGTGTTCAAACATGATTGCAATATATATCTTTTTTAATTACCTTCAGCCCTTCTTCGCGTCCTTCTCTAATGGCTTTTTCGATATCACGATCCCGCTCAACTTGAACTTCCTTTTTTG
This sequence comes from Anopheles moucheti, assembly GCF_943734755.1. Lineage (NCBI taxonomy): Eukaryota > Metazoa > Arthropoda > Insecta > Diptera > Culicidae > Anopheles > Anopheles moucheti. The sequence goes on from NC_069140.1 coordinate 60,698,565, forward strand.
TCTTCCGCACACTTCGTCTTATGGGGTAGAATTCCGTAATTTTTTTACTGCAACCAGTGGCCGGTTTAGGATTAGCGTGTCCAACAAAAAGTTGCTGGTTTTGCACTTGTATCTTATTTTTTTCCTCTGGTCTGATTGAAATACACATTTCGCATTCAGAATCATCTTGTTTCTGGGGTTTTAATTCTGTACCCGATTTTGCTGCTACACCTTTCGAAATTGCATCATCTTTAACAATTAGCCTTCAAGATAATAGAAAGAGAAAAATATTATAAGCAAGTGGTTCATACAAGCAGCTAGATGAAATTCGCAAGCACCTTTTTCGAGATTTATTGGTAGCGGTTCGTTTTTTGCTACGACCGTTTTCTGAAGAAGCAACATTTAACAGACCTGGTGGACTTTGCAAATAGATTATTGCATTTTTAGCAGGCGAGGGACACAGAATTCTGTGAGGAGTGGCTGGCTTTTTTCGCTTCTCAGAAGATTTTATTTGGTCGCTGTTCATCGTCGAATCAGTATGGTCATTTATGTGCGACAACGTTACAACAGATCCGTCCGATCCTGATAGGATAACAACTCCACTGTCACCACTATCGCAAGAGTTATCTTCATCGTGCAGTAAGTTCTCCGCAGTGGTTGTAGAATCGATCTGAGTTACTTGTGTTGGTTTAGAGAGATCTAGTACATGCTGTTCAACATTTACAATTGATGCCTTTTTCTGATCTTCCGAGCTCTTCATACTGTTTACTTTCCAGAAAGAGTTAATCTTTGGTTGCATTGACGATGAGAAGGGTTCAATTTTTATTTCTGAGTTTGTTAGAAAAGAATTGTGCATCATTTTAAAACTTTGACTTTGTGCGTTCGATATTTTTGCGAAATTTAGGCTTAACACTGGTTCCTGTAGAAATATGTTATTGTTAATTGATTTTCTTGATTCAACTACTTCATCTCTTGTTTCTGAAGCAGGCATTTCCAACAATTGCACCTCGGAAGAGTCATCAGCATTTTCGTTTGTAATATCGATGCTTTGATGGTCAGTTTGTGTTGGATCAATAGAGTTTATGACATCTTTAATTTTAAGATTGGTTTTTCTCTCCAAATATTGTGATATGTCCGATGTTTTAACACGGCCTCCACGAAGTTTCATCGGTTCCACACTATGCAATTTAGAAGTAATGCGATTTAGCTGTTGAACCGCTTCAACGTTGTCATTATTGTCTTTAGAGGCGTATTTAATATCCTTACGCTTCGGACTGGCTGTATCATCGTGAAAAGGTTTGGCAGAAATCTTTTCAGCATTTCGTGTCCGTCGACCTAAAAAATTGTGAAGACAAAAATTTTGCATATCATAAGCTGTTGAGTTTCTGTAAAACTTACACTGAATGAAAAGTGTACTAATTAATTCAAATTAAAAAAACACAGTTGTAGTGTATTGCATAGAGGAACAAATCCTATACAAATTCATTGGATCGAATTTTTAGATATATAAGTACACTCCTTGAAATTTATCAACGCCGAGTGCACATAGCATCAAGATATTGCCGCTACCCATAAGTATCATATAAGTTCTTAGTTCGCTTTGAACACGAACGAACATGCATTGGCATTTGTTGCACACATAACAAACAAACAATGTAATATTTAAAATAACAGAATCTATGGGCTACAAAATATAACCTACCTTTAAGCATTTTCTAATGTTCTTGGGGTGAGCGTATGCCCTTTGTTCGATTTAGCACGCTGGAACACTCTATCCGTGCTGTTGATATTGGTTTAATGTGATAAATGGTGGTCACATTGAGGCACACAGATTATTGTTGCTTAATACCGTCGGGTTTAAGTGGTAGCAAACGTTTTGGAAACACAATTCAACCGCACCAAATTAAAATTTAAAGTTGTCCAGATTTGACTGCAAGATTAAGCGTCGTATAGTTGGAATGGCATCTTTTCTTCTTTCTTTTCTTTTTAGCCTCAATTATTACGATTTTCCGTGCAGCTCATTTTCATCTAATCAACACTATTTTCACACTGAGTTAAGTAATACGAATCGAATATCGATCCAAAGTATCTTTGGCTCATATATTACGAACACAAATATTGACCATTTAATAAGAAGTACATTTAATAAAGCCTAATTTGCAAATTTTGATACAATCAAGAATAGGTCTTGCGCAGCTGTCATGCGGACATATTCTCCAAGGTATTTAGATGGCAGTTAGGAGCTTACAGGTCGTCAACCTGAAGGTCCAAGATACATCGAAGAATTGCAGGGCTTGGCAACATTTTAAGAAAAGGTCAAAATAAGTACAGTCTTTTCCGGAGTTACGCGGCACTCGAGTTACGCAAATTCGAAAAAACCGCGAATTTCAAATTTTCAATTTTTCAATTGAATACGTGTAATTTTGTAAGAAAAATTGAATTTTTTATTTGTCATAATTAAAATTTTCCAAAAAATACGTTCCATTTAAGTATTGGTATAAAGTTTTCTAGAAATATGCTAAAATTGTTGAAATAAACGTAAATATATCAATTATTAATGTGATTCGTTACGCGAAAAGAAGAAATCGATCCATGAATACAGGCAGTCCCCGAGATACGCGGTTCCTCTTATACGCGGATTCGGAGATACGCGGTTTTTGGAAATTTGACAGCTGAGCTAGTTTATAGCACAAAATCAAGGTCTGTGTAGGATAGAGGTCGAGTAATATAGAGCAATTTGACAAGTAGCCAAAAGTTCGTTACACGAGATTTGACGTTTGGACGCCCTTTTCCATTCAAATGTTTTGTGTGTAGTTGTGTTGATTAATCGGGCCGGTCATAGCAACAAGATTTTCATTGTTTTAGATTTGGTTGGAAATTTGTGTCGCTGTTTTTCGATTTTAGTCCGGAATAAGATCTGCAGATCTTTTTGGCGATTGGTGTTAGGTATGATTGGTGTTCAAGGCAGGTGAAAAGGCAGAGAATCGGATTTTGTAAAGCGATCATTTGGCAACGAGTAGGTGAGGCTCTTCACATATGAGGAAGAGGATGACGCTCATCATATCTCCCGGTTCACAGTACGACGTGAAAGTCTGGTATCGTGTGATCAACCCTTGGCATCAGAACACTAATAGGTGATGGCCACGCACCACTTTATAAACAGCACAAAACTCATTTGAGGTTTGGATTTCATTTGAGGTTTGGTCGCCCGTGTAAGCTTCCTTGCGTCTAGCCTACTTGTTTACTATATCGCGAAGTTTCACAATTAGCTTGGTCGTTAAAGTTTTCCTTCGTTTTGAATGCCTTTAGTTAAAACAGCACGCACCACATCAACAGTTTGCTGTTTTAACTAAAGGCATTCAAAACGAAGGAAAACTTTAACGACCAAGCTAATTGTGAAACTTCGCGATATAGTAAACAAGTAGGCTAGACGCAAGGAAGCTTACACGGGCGACCAAACCTCAAATGAAATCCAAAATGGCGAACCTCTATCTTGGCTATTACTCGACCTCTATCCTACACAGACCTTGCACAAAATCTAAGCAAAAGAATGAAAATTGGTCGATAATACCTTTTTGTCACATAAAACATTTTTTTCTAACTTATTTTGATGTATTCTTTCTTAAAATCGCCTGATTCGGTAAAAAAATTAAGTCCAGAGAAGGACTTAAGGTCGAGTAAGGAAATTGACTCTGTGACTTTGAAGTATAAACAAAATTGCACCAGGATTCGACTTACGCGGATTTTTCCCGGATTATAGTGGTTCGCTATAATAGCGTATCTCGGGGAATGCCTGTATTTCGTTACGTTTTTCATCTAAATGTCATCTAAACACTTTTTAATCTAAATGTCAAAATCAAGCTGAAAATGATAAACTAGATCTGAGCGATGCATCGATCTCATCGTTATATAGACACATCTCATTCTATTTACCTTAAATCTATTATCTATCTTCCTCGTGTAGTGTCATTTTGACCCTGCTTTATAAAAGGCTTTGGTCATGCCACAATGATTGTTGAAGCATGCGCAGCTGTTTCTTTGTTTTTCAGTGTTCCGTGCTGTATATTTCGATGTTGCGTATTGTGCTAGCTTAGTGCTTCGTGCAACGTTTTCACCACTCGGTGTACTGGATGTGTATCAGTATTTATTTAAATCAAGGTGAGTTAATGTGTAACTTGTACGTAATGCAAATTTATTTAATAATTTGTCTTTATTGTCTTATCCAGCTGCATCTGTATGAAGTAAACTGTGTGCATTCCAAAACCAACACTCAGAACAGATTGGATTTAGTTAATAAATAACTCTGCTAAAGAAAGCAAAACGGTGGTAAGCAGCTGGATTATCGATTTTAGATCCTCCCATATACATTGAACAGTACAGAACCTAACAAAATCTACGCGATGGCAATGGTAAGCGATACGCAACATTTACTAGTTCCATAAAACATTCTGATTGAGATTTTGCTATTTCACACCCACTTTTATGTCTTCCAAGATTATGAAAGCAGCTAAGTGTCCCACCGATGAATTGTCGCTCAAGAATAGAGCTATCGTTAGCGCAGGTGACTTTCCTCCGGATATCAAGTAAGAAAAGATTACAATTATAGTAGCGGAATTGATAGTTTGTTTATTCATTATCCTTACAATTTACAATAGTAAATGTTGAAATAAATACAACAATGACTTTATGCGTATGTAACATTTTCACAGGTATATCGACGTATCGACTGCGCCAGGTCAGCATTTCATTTTTTTCATTGAACGCACAGCTGCGGGTGAAATAAATCCTGGAACCATAGGATTTTCACTACTTCAGCGAAAATGGGCAACACTTTCGATTAACCAAGACATTAGCATCAAACCGTATCATTTTGAACGGTCCTCCGAAGTGCTTTGCAGCATCGCTTTAGAAGTGGATTTTCTACAAAAAAAAACGTAAGCAACAAATAACATATAATATGAATGTGTAAATTTGCCTGCATCGATTCTTATTCGTATCTCTGCTCTCTTTTATTTCACTGCACAGTGTAACGCATGAGCCATACGACAGTGACCAAATGGCAAGAGACTTTTTATTACAATTCGCGGGCTTAGCAGTGACCGTCGGGCAGCCATTGGTTTTTAATTTTCAAGATAAAAAACTTCTCTGCTTGGCGGTAAAAACTCTTGAAATCATAGATGCCGCAGCCATGGCTAGTGGTGTATCAACTTCAAGCAATGGGTCTAGTGGTGGTTCTGTAGAACCGAAAAGAGTCAATTTTGGCCGATTGTTAGCCAATACGGTAGTAACGTTTGAAAAAGCGGAAGGTTCTGGATTAAATCTTGTTGGACGTTCTAAGGGCCGTGTTACGGCTGTTCGACAGTCCATTATTAATCCTGATTGGGATTTTGGAAGAATGGGTATTGGTGGCTTGGACCGAGAATTCAATGCTATTTTTCGGCGTGCATTTGCATCTCGCGTTTTTCCACCAGAGGTTGTGGAGCAACTTGGATGTAAGCATGTAAAAGGTATTCTACTTTACGGACCTCCTGGTACCGGTAAAACTCTTATGGCTCGACAGATTGGCACAATGCTGAACGCTCGAGAACCAAAGATAGTAAATGGTCCGCAAATTTTAGACAAATATGTTGGTGAATCAGAAGCTAATGTGCGTCGACTATTTGCGGATGCAGAAGAAGAAGAAAAAAGGGTGAGTAAAACATGCAGCGAAATGTGTTATAAAAATGTTTACATGTGTTCTACTACATTCTTTGAATCGACAAATAATAGAGTATATTGATTTATGTAGTGATTTTGCATTCTAAAAATGGAATTAACATCTATATAATTTTTATGTGGTATATTCATAGCTCGGACCAGCAAGCGGTTTACACATTATCATTTTCGATGAGATTGATGCAATTTGCAAAGCTCGTGGTACTGTTGGAGGCAATTCTGGAGTACATGATACAGTTGTCAATCAACTGTTGGCAAAAATTGACGGAGTTGAACAGTTAAATAACATTCTAGTTATTGGAATGACTAACCGAAGAGACATGATAGATGAAGCTCTGCTTCGACCAGGTCGATTGGAAGTACAAATGGAAATCAGCCTTCCTAATGAAGAAGGTCGTGTACAGATTTTGTCCATCCATACTCGACGCATGAAGGAATTCAAGAAACTGGCACCAGATGTCGATTTACGGGAACTCGGAGTAAAGACTAAAAACTTTAGTGGGGCCGAATTAGAAGGCTTGGTACGAGCTGCGCAATCCACCGCAATGAACCGTCTGATAAAAGCTGCTTCTAAAGTAGAAGTAGATCCCGCAGCTATGGAAAAACTGATGGTGACAAGAGAAGATTTTCTGCACGCGTTCGAAAATGACATCAAACCGGTAAGTTTCTATGTGTATATGTATGTATACGTTTGTATGATTTATGTATCCGGGAGCTTGCTTTAATCATCGAGCAACTACGCCTTTTTATTAACAAGGACATCTTTGTACTGAACCCTGTATATTTATATCTCATAGAATTGCCCAGAAATTATCTTATTAATTAATTAATTAGCCTATATTTCCAAGAGAATTAGGTTATGTTGTTTATGACTTCTGTGGCAATTGTAGTACATGGTATAGGGTGTTGGTTATATTAAGTTCTTGACCTTTGTGCGTTTGTATTGTGGTTGCAGGTGTTAATTTTCATTTTTCTGTATATTTTGGATAGTTCAGTTGCATGCGTTCAGTATGATGCGTCAGTAAAAGAATTATTGTTGTTTCATATCAAGTTTTGTTCAATTTCTATTTATACTACCAAATGACATTTTTTAAATGTATTTTTAGGCTTTCGGTACAGCAGCAGAAGCTCTCGAAAATTATTTAACAAGAGGAATTATCAACTGGGGCTTACCGGTTGCTCATGTTCTTGAAGATGGTGCTCTATACACGGAACAGGCGCGAGGTGCGGAAGGATCCGGATTGGTTTCGGTACTTTTGGAAGGTCCTCCAAATGCTGGTAAAACTGCTCTTGCAGCGAAACTGGCAAAATTATCAGACTTTCCATTCGTTAAAGTTTGCAGCCCAGATGAAATGGTTGGTTTTACAGAGAGTGCCAAATGTTTGCAAATACGCAAGGTAATACAAAGCAACGGAAAGCATACATACAGCCAACTCGATTGTTGCAATCAATCCATAAAATTATTATAATTTTCTCTTCATCAGTATTTTGACGACGCCTATCGTTCGACGTTCAGCTGCATTCTCGTTGATAACATCGAGAGGTTGCTAGATTATGGACCGATTGGTCCTCGGTACTCTAATCTTACGCTGCAGGCACTTTTGGTATTACTGAAAAAACCTCCACCAAAAGGCAAAAAGCTTCTTATCCTCTGCACCACTAGTAGACGGTATGAAATATTTTGATTACGAATAATGTTACAATATACGATATTTATATGTATATATATATTTTTAGACAAGTATTAGAAGACATGGAAATGTTGTCAGCATTCACTGCTGTTCTGCATGTACCGAACCTGTCAACTGCAGATCATTTGATTGCTGTCCTCGAGCAAGAGCCTGATGTGTTTGGACGCAATGAACTGGCTTCTATTTACAAACGCTTAAAAGGAAGACGTATTTTTGTCGGCATTAAAAAGTTATTAGATTTAATTGATTTGGCGCGGCAAATGGATCCTCAAACACGTATGATGAAATTTTTGTCAAAACTTGAAGAAGAGGGTGCTATAGAAGATGCTACTGTGGCACATTGAGAGAATATGAAAGCAATTAAGTTTATATTACACCGCTAAACATTACAGTTAGCATTTCGTTTCCTTTCAAGCTAGTTTGCCCTTTTACAAAAAGTTGGCTGAAAAACTCTTACTCTAAATTTGTCAAGAATGTAGTCTCGTCGTTGGATCCCTTTAATTAACATTTGTTTGAATTGAAATTATTTTCGTTAACTAAGAGCTGGTCTAAATTTAACAACTACAATTGATACAATAACAAATCAGGACTTTACTTCAAACAAAGCAAATATGGAATTTATTCCGTGAGATACGAGGATGTTCTTTGCATATAATAACTGTGCTTAGTACATTGTGTTAATATAAATATTTGCTATGCTGCAATGTTCAAAATTAGGTTAATCGATCGAATATCTATTTGAGCTTTGAGCTCAAATCATTCTTCAATACACATTTTCAACGAACAGGAAGTGTTGTCGCATATTCAATGGCCGCGTTGTTTTTCACCATTCGGGTTGGAAACGTAGTTCCACATAAAATATAAAAAACTGTATGTGTGTAAAATGTATGAATAACAATTACTCTAAAAGCTTATATAACTTCTACCACGGCTTAGTATAGATTTTAACCACAACTTAATGCATATTGAAAAATTGCATATTGCAGAGAACACAATACAACACATAACTTAAAAGCAAACATAGGATTAAAGAATTATAAAAGTAGTCTGGATATATAATAGTAATCTGAGACGTAATTGTTAGCTGAACCAATACATCATGGTTCGTCTTTCTGTGTATAATTATAATTGTTTGTTTTATTAAGTATAAGCGAAAGCAACGAAAGAATGATATTGCCTGATCAAAGCCATTCCTAGTGTTGATTATTAAAATGTATTTCTATTTTTCATGTTTTGAGCGAATTTAGTTTTTAGTATTGGTATTAACTTCAGGAAATTTCTTCCACTTATCTATTATTGAAGCAAAATTTTGTTACACTACATATTTTTGAAATTAATATTGTCAATCGAGAAAGTAAAAAGTAGTAAATTTCTTCGTATCCAGTAGTGATAAAAAACAAATTCTTAACGGAATTACAACAACCAATATATAGTGGCACATAAAAACAACACATAACAGTTTTTACTATATGTCTGCTTATTCTGTCCTTTTATTTTTGTGCCGTCGTTTAGCAATTTTTGTGTGCAAACTACTGGTTGTTATAATGTGTTATGTGCAACTTGTTTACTGTGACTATAGTCAATTAATACAATCTATTTTAAATCAACGAATCTTTGATTTCGATCAGTCCAGTGATAAATTTAAAGCAATTGCTATTTTAAATCACCTATTGTCTTGTATTTGAATCAATTTTTAAGAGAATTGAGTAAATTCTATGGTGTATTTTTATAAATATGTTCCAAATTATTAATTACCATTACTTCAACAATATTGTGTTTGTCCTTTCTGCGTATCAGGTCGACGTTGTTGAATAGTAGAGAGTTATTAAGAATAATACAATGTTATCTATAAATTTCAAAGAGTTATGAAATGTGTTAATAAATAAATAAAGCATAAAATTAATAAATGGTAGCATAATCATGTTCCATACATACTAGCGATAAAAATCATAATTACAGTTAAAACTCTATGTGCAAAATACAAGCTCGCCAATAAAGTTATACCGTTAAAAATCTTGGTTGGTTGTTTAGAAGGATGCATCTTAATCTACAGGCACATCTTGTTTCCTTAACACCCACTATCACCATAATTTATCATTTATATACATTATAAACAGTACATGACCCAACACACTCCTTTCAAGTACTCCTAAGCCATTATCAATTGGTGTAAAGGCCACATGATTAAATAACGTCACTTGGGTCCTGTTGGTTGGCAAATCATGTTGATTCGGTTCCCAGTATCACAACATTTTTATACCATTTTTACTAAGAGTGATGTTGAAATAGTCTCATAGACTCTTTTCAAGTCTAAAAAGAATTTTTCGTTGCGTTTTCATGAAATTTTCGTTGCCTATATTTAGCACTCGTAGTAAGTAATAACGCGTAGTAGTTAATAAAAAAATGACTCCTACTAAATCAGTGCAGCTACTCTTAACATTTTTACTAGCTTCTGCATTCTCACCCTTGCCAAAGGTTTTGTAAGGAGGTCAACTATCATATCTTCTGAAGGACAGTATACACTAGACACTTCACGTTTCTTTATGTGATCCTTAGTAAAGTGGTATCTCGTAGAAATGTGCTTTGTTATGTTGCTCAACTTTTCTTGAGCTAACAATTTCAGGCAACTCTGATTGTCGCTCAGGCTAACTATTAAACGCGTCACTCATATGGGCGTGGCTTAACTATGTAAGCGACCATGCGAAAGGATTCGTGAGTGGTAGGAACAGGCGCGCGTGACTACACCCGCATCTACTATACGTTACTAAGCGAGCCGACTGCATCGGAAGTGCGTAGGCACAACAAAGCGAACGAGCTTAGCGCTAGGGATATTTAAGTTCAAATCCTGTAATTGTTAGGATTTAGGACGAATTATTTTGCCGAATAAATTAACACGAAATGATTAAGAAACAGGAAGTAAAATATTTTTCCTTTATGCAAGAGATGAACATCACTAAAACAACATGTATAGAAACAATGATTATGTTTTAGAAAATAAAACTTAAATCAGTAGCAAGGAGAAATTGAGTGCAGCAAACTATTTAAACCGAAATCTTTCGCATCCCTCGTAAGCCCTCTAATCCACACGAAACCCTACCCGAGGTAATTTTGTTTGGACACTAGTCGGCGTTCAGGCAGTGGTCACTCTTCTCTCCTTCGCAACTAAGGGGCTCGTCCCGAGCGTTCCGACCTGCTGTGTTCTACATTTGGCAGGGTTCCCCTTCCGACCGCATAGGTTCCCGCAAGCTTTTGGCAACTAGCTGGAAGGCAGTCGCTGCGAAGCGCGAACCCTGTCGGTAAAGACACCGTAGAGCGGCGACAATCGGCGGGCAATCTTGTTGTTCAGAGTCTGGCGGCACCGGGAGACCGGGACAACATTGGTGGCTCCAGAGAGGAACCTAGCAACCGTTAGGTTCCAGGACGCTTAGTGGACGTTGGTGGCGCGGATACGTACCGCGAATAGAGACCAGGCGCGGTAGCGTGCACGGACGGTGTACGGCATCGTCTTCGGAGCTGGTTGAGCACGGACGGTGCTATCAGACCAGCGTGTGACATCGTTGTAGGGATCGAGAGTGAGAGTTAAGAAAAAGAGTGGAATGTATGAACTCGTTAGGAGAGAGAGTCAGCGAGGGAACGAAGATCAAAACGAAAGAGAGGACATGAAATGCAACCAGGTGAAAAGCGAAGACAAACACATTGTTCTTCAGTCTTGTGGTTGATTGTAGTGATGGGAAAAATCACTCCCATGTGGGATTCGATCCGACCGATCCGGATCCGCCTTGGGATCGATCCTCCGAATCCGATCCGAATCCTACTAGATTTTTTTATGACCACAATAAAACTCTTTGCTTTGTAAACAAAGAAAATGCATAGTGGATATGTTAATACGACATTTTTTTCTTGAATTAAAAAAGTGGGTTCAGAATTGAGCTATTGTAAAACAAAAAAAAGGAAAATTAAATTTATTTATTTTTATTCATTACTTAAAAATACATATTTTTTAATTCATTATTTTCAGTATCGATTTCAGTATTACTCAACATTCATGAGACTATCATTTTTCAGCATCAGCATTTTGTGTCTTTTTGTGGATAAAACTTATTTATTAACACTAAACAAATCCGTACATAAAAACACTTATCAAAAACGAATACAACGATTGTGCCGCGCGCTAGATCCACGTCCTTGCAGCCTGTCGATCACGAACCGAATCTCCTCCCGCCGCATCACAGGACGTAATTGTACGAGTAGGGAGAGAGCTAAACCACAGCTAGCGACAGAGACGACTATATCCGCTACGCATCGGATGCTGTCAGTTCCCAGACAACATCGAGCGTGCGGATAAGCTGTGTCGCGGCTGCAACGTCAGGCTGCAACATCTCCCCCGGCTAATTGAGCTGATAGGCTCCGAGCCGACGCGGGAGTCTTCTTACACGAGCACCTGCGTGGCAAATCCATCAGGCTCTGGGTGGTGCTACCATCATGACGGTTAGTACTAACATAAGGATGTACCGATTTCGCCACCGGAATGTCGTTCCGGGCACTCGCTGCAGGCGATGAACGATCGGGCAATGATGGTGGATGTGCTGCTGGTTCACTTGTGCTGGGTTCCGGAATCGGCTGGGTTGGCTCTGGAGGGAAACCCGAGGACCAATCCTCTAACAACAGATCGAGCGGCAGCTGATGTCTTTCACATGCGCGGTCAAACACACGTCGCCGAATTTGGTTTACATGGCGCCTGAGTGTACGTCCATCTTGTGCAATCACGTCGTACATAACTCGTCCGCGGCTGCGAACGATCCTTCCGGGTATCCACTTCCACGAGTTACCGTGGAAGGATTTTGTTGAAACTGGCTCGCATGGCTGAAAGCTTCGAACTAAAATTGATGAGGAAGAAGATAGTGAGTGTGATGAAGGGGGCCGCAACAGCTCCAATGCTGTCCTGATGGGGCGACCGAACATTTCCTCTGCTGGAGTTTTCTGCTGGCTCAACTGAGCATTTGGAGTCGATCGGTACGATATTAGGAAAAGCTCCAGCGCCTCATCAAGGGATGTTTCATCACTCTGGATCTTCCGCAGTGCTCGTTTCAGCGTATCAACGAAACGCTCTGCCTGTCAGTTCGATTGCGGATGGAATGGTGCTGTGGTAATGTGCTCGATCCCGTTACTGTTGCAGAATTCCGCAAAGAGGCTACTTGTAAATTGGGGACCATTGTCACTAACCAGTGTTTCCGGCATACCGAAGCGGGCAAATATATTACGCAGCATGGCGATGGTGGCAGAAGTGGTTGTACCTGATGATTTGTAGACTTCCGGCCACTTGGAAAAAGCGTCAACCACGACTAAAAAATAAAACCCTTCAAATGGCCCAGCGTAGTCGATGTGAACTCTACGCCAGACGCCCGTAGGTGTTGGCCATGCCGCTGGCGTAGCTCGAGGGAATGCTTTTGCGGCTGCCGAACAGGATCCACAAGAGGCCACGTAGTGTACAATGTCGTCGTCGATCATCGGCCAGTACAAGTAGCTACGCGCGATTGCCTTCATTCTCTGCATTCCCGGATGTCCCTTGTGCAGCTGGAGCAAACAACGGGAACGCAGCTTCTCCGGGATGACTACTCTCTCCCCGAAAAGTATGCAACCCTCAACGGTTGAGAGAGATTCCTTCCTATTGTGGTACCGTGCCAAATCTGCTCCGAAGGTACCGTCATGAGGCCATCCGTTTTGCACGTACTTATGGACCTTCCGGAGCAAGGGGTCAGCCTGCGTAGCTGTTTCAACGTCTCTGAAACAAATTGGAAATGAGCTCAGCGCGTTAACAGTAACTGACCTTAAATCCTCCTCTAGCTCCAAGCTGGCGATCACGTATTCGGCTTCAGGTTTCGCGTGGTGTTGTATCAGACGAGATAATTGTTGTGTGCACCTTGGTCACGTACGCAGCCAGTCTATTACTCTTTGCTATCTGGGAACCGACAGCAACCGATGTGCCGTAGACTGTTCGCGCGTACCGATCGCTCTCGCGATCCTTGGGGCCCTTCTCGTTTGTGTGGCCCTTGTCTCGTTGGTGCAGTCTCTCTTCTCGTTTGTGCGTCCACTGGAGACGGTCGTTTGTCATGTTACCGTGCGTGTCTTAAGTTTATAATAAACGAGTTTTAATGTGTAATTGTCTCAGCATATATTTTTAACGAGTGACGACACAACAACTGGCGACGAGGATAAACGAATACGGTTCGCGTGATAACAGTGATAAAAATTCCACGAAAACGACGCAGAATGTCCAGCCCAGAGGAGACGCCGATCACCGAGGAGCAGCGTCGGTTATCTCAAAATGGTGCCCTGAACGCCGCGTTCTGGCAGCATCCACCATCGCAGCATCCACCACCGCTGCAATCCGACGCCCCGGCGATACAGCAAACGCTGCAATTGTTGCAATCACAATTAGCTCAGCAACAAGCGCTCCTGGCTCAATTGGTGCAACAGCAGCTTCCCGCGCCGCAAATTCTACAGCCCGAGCAGCATCCACCGCCAAAGCCCAGCAATCCGGAGCTCATCCTCGAAGCTCTGGCCAGCAACATAACGGAATTTCATTACGATGCCGATGCTGGCGTTACGTTCGAGTCCTGGTATGCGCGGTATGATGACCTTTTTGCGCAGGACGCAGCCCGCTTAGACGACGCTTCGAAGGTCCGCTTGTTAGGACGTAAGTTGGGCGCAGCCGAGCACGCCCGTTTTATTAATTACATTTTGCCACGATCCGCCCGTGACTTCGCGTTTTCCGAAATGGTGGAAAAGCTTAAAATGCTCTTTGGCAAAATGGAGTCTACCCTATGCAAGCGTTTTAAGTGCTTCAATACGACGAAAACGCGCGATGAGGATTTACTGGCATTTACCTGCCGCGTAAACCGTGCCTGCGTGGAAGCGGAATTTTCTTCAATGACAGAAGAACAGTTCAAGTGTCTCGTTTTAGTGTGTGGGTTAAAGGACGAAGGTGACCGCGATGTACGAATCAAGTTGTTAGCTAACCTGGAGGAACGGAAGGACGCAACTCTTGAGCAGCTAGCGGAACTTTGTCAGCGACTGATTCGTGTGAAGGCTGATAGTGCAATGATCGCGCCTGGGGTTAGTGAACGAGTACACGCATTGCATGCAGGAGGACAAAGGCAGCGACACCAGCTGCCAACGAGGAACGAGCGGAATAAGGAGCGGTATCCTGAATCTAAACCCCGCAACCCATGTTGGCTGTGTGGTGCATTTCACTGGACCCGAGAATGCACATACAAAGCACACAAATGCCGAGACTGTGCTCGCATTGGTCATCGCGAGGGTTTCTGCGCTTCCTACAACCGCCGTGGCAAACGTGACAATTTTCATCGTCACAAAAATGCAGCATCTAAAGTGGTCCAGGTGAACGTCTGTGGTGTACAGCAGAATAGGAAATATGTCAACATCCTAATCGGAAAGAAGCCAGCTCGTTTGCAACTAGATACAGGTTCCGATATTTCGGTGATAAGCCAGCGTATGTGGAAGCAGTTGGGCAGACCTGACCTTATGCCGGTAACAGTTAAAGCCAAAGCAGCTTCAGGCGACACCCTTGAACTGAAAGGGGAATTCACATCGCACGTGTCCATCGGAAGTAAAGTGAGGCGAGCCACAATTCGAGTGTCGAAAGCAGAATTGGCACTACTAGGAGCAGATTTTGTAACCCTTTTCTCCTTGGGAACGGTCCCAATGGATTACTTTTGTAATCAGGTTGGAGTAGCAGAACCAATCTCGTGGGAGAACAAATTTCCATCAGTTTTCCAGGGCATAGGGCTTTGCACCAAAGCCCGTGTTTATCTGCAGCTACGACCAGACAGCCGACCAGTTTTTCGCCCGAAACGGCCTGTCGCGTATGCGATGGAAGAGACAGTCAACAAGGAGCTCGATAGGCTAGAGGGTTTAGGAATCATCACGCCAGTCGACTATTCGGAGTGGGCGGCACCAGTAGTCGTCGTAAGGAAAGCAAATGGAAGTGTGCGACTTTGTGGCGACTATTCAACCGGATTAAACTCAGCGTTGCAGCCACATGAGTATCCACTCCCCTTGCCGGGGGACATCTTTGCAAAATTGGCTCGTAGTAAAGTATTTAGCAAAATTGATCTATCCGATGCTTTCTTGCAGGTTGAGGTTGACGCTCGCTATCGCTCCCTGCTCACCATAAATACGCATCGTGGACTCTACAATTACAATAGATTGCCTCCAGGTATCAAAATAGCTCCATCTGCGTTCCAGCAGATCGTAGACACGATGTTAGCTGGAATCGAAGGCGTATCAGGCTACATGGACGACATCATTGTCGGAGGTGCAACGGAGCTAGAACACGACGCTAAATTATCGGAGGTCCTGAAGAGAATCGAGGAATATGGTTTTACTATTCGTGCGGAAAAATGTGCTTTTAAGGTCAGCCGAATCCAGTATTTGGGATACATCATCGACGTCAATGGTTTGCGCCCAGATCCAGCGAAGATAGAGGCCATCACAAAACTGCCGGAGCCAACAGACCTCACAGGAGTACGATCTTTCTTGGGCGCTATTAACTATTACGGCAAATTTGTGCCAAACATGAGGGATCTACGCTACCCTTTGGACAAATTACTAGAAACCAACGCACCATTTCACTGGACGAAAGAGTGCACGCAAGCATTTAAGACTTTTAAATCTTTGCTATCTTCTAAACTGCTGTTAACTCATTACGACCCAACACAGAAAATAATAGTATCAGCAGATGCATCTTCAGTGGGTTTAGGAGCTACAATTAGTCATCAATATTCCGACGGCTCCATTCGTGTTGTTCAGCATGTCTCAAGAGCGCTCACTAAAGCAGAACAAGGATATAGCCAGATCGACCGAGAGGGATTGGCTATCATTTTTGCGGTGACCAAATTTCATCGCATGTTGTATGGCCGCCACTTCACCTTACAAACAGATCACCGACCACTAGTACGCATATTCGGCAGCAAAAAGGGAATTCCGACGTACACGGCAAATCGCCTTCAAAGGTTTGCACTTACACTCCAACTGTATGATATGGACATCGAATACATACCCACCGGCGCATTTGGAAACGCTGATGTCCTGTCGCGACTCATACAAAACCACTCTAAGCCGGAAGCTGAATACATAATCGCCAGTGTGGAATTGGAGCAAGATCTAAGGTCAGTTGCCATAAACGCATTAAACGCATTCCCTCTTCGTTTTAGAGAAGTCCAGGTTGCCACACAAGAAGATACCTTGCTGCAGAAGGTGTACAAGTACGTGCAGAACGGTTGGCCCCGAGACATTTCATTTGGAACAAATGCTGCGCAACTACATGATAGAAGGGAATCTCTGACAACTGTTGATGGTTGTATTATGTTTGGAGAGAGGGTGGTGATTCCAGAAAGATTGCGCACTCGATGTCTGGTCCAACTTCATCGAGGACATCCGGGAGTGCAAAGAATGAAATCAATTGCACGTAGTCATCTTTATTGGCCAAACTTGGACAGCGACATAGAAAGCTATGTAGCTAATTGCGGAGCTTGTGCAGCGGCCGCAAAAGCACCCCCAAGAGCAACGCCAGTGGCATGGCCAAAACCATCAGGCGCCTGGTCTCGGATTCATATTGACTATGCGGGGCCATGGGAAGGTTCGTACCTTTTAGTCGTAGTCGACTCTTATTCAAAGTGGCCAGAAATAGTGAAAACATCGAGCACCACCACATCAGCTACCATCACTATATTAAGAAGCTTGTTTGCACGTTTCGGCATGCCTGCAACTTTGGTCAGCGATAACGGACCGCAATTTGTCAGCGGATTATTTAAGGAATTTTGTCTGCATAACGGGATTGAACATCTTACAACGGCCCCGTTCCATCCACAATCCAACGGGCAAGCAGAGCGATTCGTCGATACGGTAAAACGAGCTTTGAGGAAAATCCAAACGGATGAAACTACGCTAGATGAGGCTTTGGACCTATTCCTCATGACGTATCGATCGACTCCAAATCCACAATTAGAGCAGCAGAAAAGTCCAGCTGAAGTAATGTTTGGTCGTCCAATAAGAACGGCGCTAGAACTACTGCGCCCTCCTACACCCCATGCAGAATCTACTTCACCGCAACTTCAGTCAGCTCGTGGATTCCGGAATGGCGATACCGTATGGGCAAAACAATTTGTCCGTAATTCATGGAAGTGGATCGCCGGAAAAGTCGTTCGTCGTTGCGGACGTGTAATGTACGAGATCAGGGACCAGGAGGATCGTTTGCTCCGACGACACGTTAACCAGCTAAGGCGGCGAGACAGCTGTGGTCCATCGGTCACGAAGCAGTTGCCGTTGGATGTCCTGTTAGCAGAGTGGAACGCCGTACAAGCAGAAAACAGTCAGCGTGTGCTGACGCCACACGCAGCAGAACCGCCTCCGCTTGCTACATCCAAAACAGACACCGTTCCTGACGATGCACTTTTACCGACCGCATTGTTGCCACCATCCCAAATCGCGCAACTCCCCGAACCTGTTGGTGGTACTACGAATCAGCCGATTGATTTGCCACGTAGGTCATCTCGCGTTAGAAGACTTCCACGTCGGCTAGGAGCCTATCGGCTCAATTAACTGGGGGAGATGTTGTGTGCACCTTGGTCACGTACGCAGCCAGTCTATTACTCTTTGCTATCTGGGAACCGACAGCAACCGATGTGCCGTAGACTGTTCGCGCGTACCGATC
Organism: Anopheles moucheti; assembly: GCF_943734755.1. NCBI lineage: Eukaryota > Metazoa > Arthropoda > Insecta > Diptera > Culicidae > Anopheles > Anopheles moucheti. Next base: position 60,716,685 of record NC_069140.1, read on the forward strand.
GCTCTCGCGATCCTTGGGGCCCTTCTCGTTTGTGTGGCCCTTGTCTCGTTGGTGCAGTCTCTCTTCTCGTTTGTGCGTCCACTGGAGACGGTCGTTTGTCATGTTACCGTGCGTGTCTTAAGTTTATAATAAACGAGTTTTAATGTGTAATTGTCTCAGCATATATTTTTAACGAGTGACGACACAACAATAATACATCGGCATTTCCGAATGAGCCAGTTGGTACGTACTCAATGTCCATGTCGTACAGCTGAAGGGTTAGCGCAAACCTTTGCAGCCGATTTGCTGTGTATGTAGGAATACCCTTCTTACTGCCGAATATGCGGACTAGTGGTCGGTGGTCAGTCTGCAGCGTGAAATGACGACCGTAAATCATGCGGTGAAATTTTGTTACAGCAAAAATTATTGCTAGCCCTTCCCTATCGATTTGGCTGTAACCAAATTCTGCTTTGCTGAGCGCTCTGGATGCGTGCTGAACCACTTTCATAGATCCGTCCGGGTACTTGTGGCATAGCGTTGCTCCTAAACCAACCGAAGATGCATCGGCAGACACAACTATGTCGCGCTTTGGGTCGTAATGCGTGAGTAACAGTTCCGTGGATAATAGGGCTTTAAATTGTTCGAAGACTTTTTGGCATTCGGTAGTCCACTGGAACGCACTTCCGGTTAGCAGCAACTTATCCAGCGGGTAGCGTAATTTACGCATGTTAGGAATGAACTTCGCATAAAAGTTTATAGCACCGATGAACGATCGAACGCCTGTGACATCTGTTGGAGAAGGTAACTTCTTGATGGCGTCGATCTTGGCAGGGTCGGGTCGTAGGCCTCGGCTGTCGATGATATGCCCTAGGTATCGAATCTCCGGCTTGTTGAATGAGCACTTTTCTTTGCGGATGGTAAACCCATAGTCCTTTATTCGCTGCAGGGTTTCTTTTAGGGCGGCATCGTGCTCTTCCTGCGTCTTTCCGCCGACAATCACATCATCCATGTAGGCGGAGACTCCATTTACACCGGCGAGCATTTTATCCATGATCTGTTGAAAAGAACCAGGGGCTACTTTGATACCTGGAGGTAGCCTGTTATAATAGTAAAGGCCTCGATGCGTGTTGATGGTAAGCAGGGGTCGGCTCTTTTCTTCTATTTCCACCTGCAAAAATGCATCGGACAGATCAATTTGTGTAAATGTGACGCAACGGGCTAGTTTCGAAAAAATATCTTGCGGTAACGGGAGCGGATACTCATGTGGATGTAATGCTGCGTTGAGTCCGGTGCTATAGTCTCCGCATAGTCGTATTTTGCCGTTCGCTTTGCGCACTACTACGACTGGTGCTGCCCAATCCGAATAGTCGCAGGGAGTAATGATCCCCAGCTTTTCAAGTCGATCTAATTCGTTGTTGACAGCATCTTCCATGGCGTATGCGACCGGACGTTTCGGTCGAAAAACTGGTCTGCTTTCCTGTCGCAGCTGTAGATGTATTTGTGCCTTGGTGCACAGGCCCGTTCCGCTAAAAACCGTTGGAAATTTCTCTTCCCAGGAACATGTTTCCGCTGTTCCTATGTGGTTACAAAAGTTATCCATTGGGATCGTCCCCAAGCCGAAAAGATGTATGGAGTCTGCCCCGAATAATGACAGATCCGCCTTTGAAACGCGAATTGTCGTCTGCTTGGTGATATTATGCATACGCACGTTGGCTTCAAACTCACCTACACGGCCGAAAACTTCGCCGGAAGCTGCTTTCGCTCTTACCTTCGGTGGGTTAAGATGAGGCTTACTCAGCTGCTTCCATAACCGCTGGCTGATCACAGTGATGTCTGACCCGGTGTCAAGTTGTAGTCGAGCCGGCTTCCCTTCGATAAAAATGTTGACAAACTTCCGCTTCTGTTGTATGCTACACACGTTGACTCGTACTACTCGAGATGCTACTGCACGACGATGATCGAACCGCGGTCGTCCTTTGCGTCGCTGAGACGAGTTGCAGAAACCCTCTCGATGACCCATACGTCCACAATCTCGACACTTGTTGGTTTTATAAGTGCAGTCACGGGTCCAATGCAGGGCACCACAAAGCCAGCACGGAGTATGTGGTTTGGAGGCTTCACTTCGGGGGGCTGACTTGGTATGGCGCTCGTTGCCGTTGTTGTTCCGGTGCCACTGGCGGCTGCTTCTGGCGTGCATTGCATGCACTCGTTCACTGGTATCCGTGGCGATCATGGCACTATCAGCTTTCACACGCACTAACCGTTGACATTCCGCTGCTAGCTGCTCTAGGGTGGCGTATTTCTTGTCTTCGATGGCGGCTAGCAATTTCATTCGTATGTCCCGTACGCTTTTGTCCTTCAACCCACATACAAGGATGAGACATTTGAAATCTTCCTCCGTCATCGAAGAAAATTCCGCTTCGACGCACGCTTTGTTAACACGGCATGTAAATGCTAGCAGGTCCTCGGTGCGCGTTTTTGAAATATTAAAGCATTTGAAGCGCTTACTTAACACGGATTCCATTTTGCCGAAAAGGACTGTTAACTTTTCCACCATTTCGCTAAAACTGAAATCACGCGGTACACGAGGCAAAATGAAGTTACTAAACCGGGCGTGTTCGGCGGTTCCCAGTTTGCGTCCCAGGAGCCGAACCTTGGCGGCGTCGTCTAAACGTGATGCATCCTCCTGGAACAGGTCAATGTACCGTGCGTACCACGATTCGAAGGTCAATCCTGCTTCTGGATCGTAACGGAATTCACTTATATTGCCCGCAAGGGCTTCCAGTATTAGCTCCGGATTGCTCGGTTTCGGAACTAGTTGCTGATCAGGGTTCGGTGGCTGCGGCTGCTGTTGATGCTGTTGCACGAGCTGCGATAGTAGTTGCTGTTGCTGTGCCAATTGCTGTTGCAAAAGCTGCAGCGTTTGTTGCAGCGTCGACGGAGCGTCCGTTGGCTGGAGGTGGATGAACCCGGCGTTCAGGACCCCATTTTGAGAGAGACGGCGTTGCTCTTCGATGATTTGCGTCTCTTCAGGGCTGGACATTCTGCGGCGTTTCACTGCTTTTCGTTGCACGTTTTCACTAAACCTCGTCGCCACTTTTGTGTCTTTTTGTGGATAAAACTTATTTATTAACACTAAACAAATCCGTACATAAAAACACTTATCAAAAACGAATACAACGATTGTGCCGCGCGCTAGATCCACGTCCTTGCAGCCTGTCGATCACGAACCGAATCTCCTCCCGCCGCATCACAGGACGTAATTGTACGAGTAGGGAGAGAGCTAAACCACAGCTAGCGACAGAGACGACTATATCCGCTACGCATCGGATGCTGTCAGTTCCCAGACAACATCGAGCGTGCGGATAAGCTGTGTCGCGGCTGCAACGTCAGGCTGCAACAAGCAGATTATCAGCATATCACAATTTTATCAAAAAAAAATTATCCAATTATTTATATGTCTTCCTTGTTTAAATTATGCTTTGGAAATAATATTTCATTCATGTTTTGGCGAGCAGCCTATTTCTTCTGTCCGTGTAAATATGTCCTGCCTTAGAGAAAATACGTTCACATGGAACAGAATAAAAAGGCAAAAAATCACAAAATATCCGCATCCGAAAACAATCCCTACCACAATCCCACATTCCAATCATGACAGATCCGGATCCGGGATCTGGACTCTTGTTTTGGATTTCGATCCCGGATTCTCGTATTGACGAATCCGGATCCTGAAGGATCCGAATCCGGACTCTTGTTTTGGATTTCGATCCCGGATTCCCGTCATGACAGATCCGGATCGAAAAGGATTGTTTGGGATTCCAATCCAGAGGATCCTGAATTTAGGATCGAATCCGGATTCATCCAATGAAGGATCCAATCCCAGAATCCGATCCGATCCGATCCGCCCAACACTAGTTGATTGTGACGAGAGCGGACGGTAACAGGCAGAGAATGTTGAAAATATATTGACATATATTAAAAGAAATAAATATAAATAATTTGTTATTTCGTTAAAATGTGCGACGATCACGACAATCGTCTTTTCGGGCAGGCGAACCAGCGTAAAGTCTCGTCAACCTTCGAGACGCGACAGGGTGCACGGACGGTGTACGGCATTGACTTCGGAGCTGCTTGAGCACGGACGGTGCTATCAGACCAGCGTGTGGCATCATCGATTCCGGCAGTCCTAGCGTACAAGCTCGAAAGCCAGAGCAAGAAGGTTGACTTCCAGTTGGTCGAGATCGAGAGAAGTTGGCGACCAAAGAAAAGTTCTTCGTGGATAATAAGAACGGATCATGTAGGCTGTGTACTGAGCCTGATGAATCCGATGACCATATGGTGCAGTGCGATGACTTTGACCGATGGTTCCATCTGAAGTGCGTGAAACTCACTGAACGCCCTACGGCTAGTCAGCAGTTTTTATGTGTGAAATGTTCATTACGTCCCAGTGTTAGTTCCCAGTCGCCTTCTACGTCAAAAGGGAAATAACAAGGGACGTTCAGCGGCGATGAAGCACTGCTGATTAAGGAGCTTACTAAAGTCTTGAAAAACTTCGGTGGCCCAAGACCCGAAGTAATGTACCGGGAAATGGTGAAAGACGTTCTCAAGGTACAAATAGAGAATCCCTATATTTCTGAGCTGGACGATGCGATGGACAATTTAGTCATGAACGTCACGGCGTTGAACTGTATGAACTACCTAAACGATCCGAGGTTGATAGATGACGTCATGGCAAGGCTGCTATTGTCCTACCAGTTGGAATGGATCGATTATACATCCGGGTTGCGAGCGGGAGAACATACACTGAACGAGTTAAACGATTGGTTGCTAGCTTGTAAGATTCGACGAGTAGTGAAAACCACTGGACGAGATCATCTTATCATACACGAAGATGATTTAAAACAGCGACGTTCAGAAACGAATCATCGTTCTCCACAACCGACAAACGAAAAGAAAGGTATTAATTGTCCGGAGTGCGGAGACAACCATTCAGTGTTGCAGTGTGAGGCCTTTTAAGCCAAGACTATTGGCGATAAGTGGGTTAAGGTGAAAGCAGCTAAACTGTGCCATGGATGTCTACGTTTTTCGGACCACTAGATTAAGGAATGTAAGTTGTGGAAGGGTTGTGGCGTCAATGGTTTCACGAGTAACAAGATTGCACCCAGTGAAGCACCACGTACAACATCACGATATGACCACCGAAAAGAGAAAGATTTACTACCAGATTACTCCAGTCACCTTGCGTAATGGGTCTTCAACCGTCAAAACACACGCCTTTTTAGATCCTGGTTCATCCCTAACACTCCTAGAAGAAGGCGTAGCTGGTTTATTCAAACTAGAGGGAGTATCTGATCCACTCAGAATGAAGTTGTTGCGAACACGAACAAAACTCATGAACTCATTCTAGAATCCAAACATAATAATAATCATAATAATCATAACAATCAAGAAATCCGCGAAATCGGTCGAAATGCAAAGTAAGCAAACAAAACTTATGAATGAGCATGCATAGCACTCATAGCATAGCATAGCATAGCAATGCCCAGCACCCAAGGTGAGGGCGTAAATCATAACAGTTGACAGAACCGCGAGCTCATAAGTAAACAACGTCCGGAGACCCGTTCGTAAGACGCATAAACAAATAGAGACCTCCCCGTTTGATATAGTAAACAATACGATCAACGATTCGGTTAAGAAATAATTATCGCAAATAAGCTGACACCATGCGAACGCCAACGGGCAGGTATACCCTCACAATGCAAGATATGCTAAAGTAAGAACAATGATTTGATCTTTCAACATAAGATTGGTAACGTAAGGAGAATGATTCTATCGTTCATCTCGTTTTCACTTTCAAATCTCAGACACATTGTTAGTATATAAGCAGGAGACATTGCCAATAAACTTCACTTGTACTTCAAACCTAACCACGGTATCTTCAAGTCATTTGGGTAGGCAATCGAATTGAACGGAGGTCCACACTAGATACTTACTCTGATTATTCAAAACAACAGGCTAGTGTCCGACCCGAACAATTCCGAGCGCCTTCACTACAACGGCCCTTCCAGTGAAAGCAGAGATCCACCGTTAGAAACTCACCCTGGGAAACCCAGTTACGAAGCCTAACGTCCGATCCGAGCTGATCTGAAAGGTCAACGAGACTTGCGCGAGAGTCTCAGGGTAGGCCAACCTTCGCGTGGTCTACCTACGGCAGCGGACCCAGCAGTCCGAACTTTGTTCCCGCAGCAACAGAAGTGGACTGGAGACATACAAGCTTGCGATATGACTAGTCGCAGAGTGAAGCTAAACATTATGGGGGCGAATAATATGGAGCATCTAATCGATGAAGTGAGAACGGTTCAAAATCTAAATCTCCCCGTGCAATCCATCAACGTAGTGATAATGAAAAACGAATATCCACATCTCAAAAACGTGCCAGTAAATAGCTACACTAACGTTTGTCCAACAATATTTATCGGTTTAAAACACAGCCACTTAATCGTGCCCTTAAATAAGAAGGAAGGCCTATTCAGCCAGCCAATAGCGATCGAAACCAAATTAGGCTGGATGATTTTTGGGAATGAAGAGACAAATAGCAACGTTACAGAAAGGCTGTTTATAATGAAAGAAGAAGAGTGTATGGACGAAATGCTTAAACAATACTTTTCGACGGAAGATTTCGGCTAATTGCATAAAGCTAATTGCTAAACCTGTATGAAGCGATGAAGACGAAAGGGCTCTGAACACTATTGGGGAAACATTGAAACATAAAGATGGAAGATATGAAATCGGACTTCTCTGGAAGTCAGATAATATTAATTTCCCAGACAGCTACGCAAACGCTCTTGAAAAGTCTAGAAAGACATTTAAAAAGGCAAACGGAGTTGAAGGAATGGGCAATTCGAATGTTTAAAGAGTATGAAGGAAAGGGTTATCTACGAAAGCTTACTCCTTCAGAGTTACTGAAACCAAACCAACGTTTGTTCTACCTCCCGCATTTCATAGTGATTAATTGAAACAAACCGGAACCGAAACCCAGAATCGCTAAACTCACAACTCCTACGGGGCCGGATGCGTTAACCTCGCTTTTCGGAATCTTGCTTAGATTTCGCAAGGGGAAGATAGCCGTGGCGGGTGACATCAAAGAAATGTTTCACCAAGTGAAAGTGCATCCAGAAGATCAACAAGCGCAGTGTGTCTAATGGCGCAGTGATGAGCGTAAACCCCAGCAGAATCAACATTATGTAGACGATTACATCGACAGTTTTTCCACCGAGAATGAAGCTAAAGAAACTACCGAGCAAGTCATCACCGTCCACGATCACGCTAGTTTCTTCATACGTAATTTTATCAGCAATTCGAAAAGTCTGCTAAGAGCAATCCCTGCGGAAAGACGACAATGTGGTGAATCTTTCGTGATTTTCGAAGAGAAACACGGTGCGTATGACAAGATACTCGGAGTATATTGGAACGTCGTATTCGTCGTTCGGGAATCCGGAATCGAAATCCAAAACAAGAGTCCGGATTCGGATCCTTCAGGATCCGGATTCGTCAATACGAGAATCCGGGATCGAAATCCAAAACAAGAGTCCAGATTCTGGATCCGGATCTGTCATGATTGGAATGTGGGATTGTGGTAGGGATTGTTTTCGGATGCGGATATTTTGTGATTTATTGCCTTTTTATTCTGTTCCATGTGAACGTATTTTCTCTAAGGCAGGACAAATTTACACGGACAGAAGAAATAGGCTGCTCGCCAAAAAATGAATGAAATATTATATCTAAAGCATAATTTAAACGAGGAATACATATAAATAATTGGATAATTTTTTTTTGATAATCTGCTGATGCTGAAAAATGATAGTCTCATGAATGTTGAATAATACTGAAATCGATACTGAAAATAATAAATGAAAAAATATGAATTTTTAAATAATGATTTAAAAAAAATAAATTTAATTTTCCTTTTATTTTGTTTTGACCTTGTCAATTGTGAACCCAATTTTTTAATTCAAGAAAAAAATGTCGTATTAGCATATTCACTATGCATTTTGTTTGTTTACAAAGCAAAGAGTTTTTTTGTGGTCATAAAAAAATCTAGTAGGATTCGGATCGGATTCGGAGGATCGATCCCAAGGCAGATCCGGATCGGTCGGATCGAATCCCAGTTAGTCAAAACCCGATATCCGACCCTACTAAGACCGATATAGGACGGTCGCATAGCGGTCTTAAAGCATTACTTTCAGCAGTAATTATAAGACTCCGTGAAATATATAAAACGGGCCATAATTATAGCATATGAACCATAAAATTGAAATATTTCATTTCTGTCCTGAAATTTTCAACGCAGTTTCATTTCTTGCAAAAGTTCAAAAGAAATAATTCAACCGTTAAAATTCTTCGTTGAAATATATTCGTTCTTTATTATTTCTTTGTCGAGATTGTGGTGACGGATCATAAAAATCAACACGAAATTCGCCAAATCAATGCAGTCATGACTCCTTCATCACACTCACATTCATCATCGCTGGTGACACTAGGAACAGCGTTATCTTCCTCCTCGTCGATGAACGATGCATTGCCATAAAGCTCTTCTGCTGTGTCACAACCTGGTTTCACTACACCTGAAACGAAGAACGAATGCAGTGTTGCAGTGAATTTTACCCAATAGACTAAATAATAGACAATAAAACAAACCATCATCACTTTGGTTAAATGGTAGCTCTGCGGCAGTATGACTTATATCTTCTTTTCTCATTTCGTCCAGGAGTCGCTTTCGTCGGTACAAAACACCACTTTTTTTAAGTATTGGGCGTAGTTTTCTTTACACATTTCACTTTCATTCACTAGGTTGACATCAAATCACAGTTACAAAATAAATCGCACAAACCACAAATAAATTTAAATTAAACCCATTAAATAGACAACTCAAATCACTATCAATTCATATGAACCGAAGCACGTGTTGGAAAGTCAAATGGCAATGCGACACTTGGCAAAGCATTTTTCGTTGTATTTCAAGTCTTCGGCAATTGAACGGAAATTGTAAAAACTTTTAAGACCGAAACAGTTAAATATTGAAAGTTTTTCAGTCATTTGAAAAGTTTCTGTTTTTATTCCCATGAATTCTCTGTTGGCATGATATAAAATAGCACGATTTCGAACCAATCCGCTTTTACGACTACAAAGTCGTAGTGTCGAATGTCGAACAAATGAAAATTCTACGACCATAATCAGACTCTGTGGTCGTAGTGAAGTTGTCTGGGATCCCACATCGGAGTGATTTTTCCCATCACTACTACACACGTTTGATTCGCGGCGTGCACTCCTAGCACAGTGGCCTGCAACTCGAGTCGTGGGATAGATAGGAGTTTCAAGGGAGCCACTCGTGCTTTTACGTGCAGCAAGTAGGTGCGTCGTGTTCTTTTGGCCGTTCAGTTGAGTTAGAGCTGTCAGCTGAAATAGATGTACTCTGATTGTGTGACGTTTTAGTGATCCGAAAAGTGTATTTCCTCCTCAAGTCACGCAGTTAGGATGGCGCAGTTAGGAGTGATACAGAGCAGTAAGTTGATTTACTGATTTTCGTGCGTTATGGAGACGATGTCGGTAAAAGCGACGGTAATGCACATTCCTTCATGGGATCGATGCAAGTAGAAAGAACTAGAAGGCACATTCCTACGGGGATCGATGCGAGTGTAATATACTATTAAAGCACATTCCTACGGGGATCGATGCGAGTATAAACAACTAAATAAGCACATTCCTACGGGGATCGATGCAATTATAAAGAACTAGTAGAGTACATCCTTACGGAGATCGATACAACCAAGTACACGCACACTTATAAATAAGATAGATTCGTATAGACGAACAAACGGATTCACACACATTCCTTTATGGAATCGATGCCAGTAGATGAGTGTTGACACACTCATCACATACACTGGGATCAATTTTTTATAGTGTTGGTCAGGCGATCATTTCGTAGTAGTGGTGTTGTAGTGGTATTGCTTTACATAGACTAGTTTCATCCATTTCCGCAAATCGGAAAACGAACGATCGAAATACAACGATCGTTCGGCAAGGAGATCAGAAAATATAGTTCGTCGCGGAACATAAAGTTGAAGCATAATGAAGCGTGGTTTTGTGAAAAGGACTTAAAGAAAGAGAGTTCAGGATGGTTGGTTGAAGATGATCTCAAAAAGGGCGATGCACCTAGCTCATCAGAGTTTGGAAAATCAGCGATGTGCAGCGCGGCACCTTCAGTGTTTTCTTCTTTACCATTCGCTATGCTTCAGATTGGCGAATGTAAACTGATGGAAGGAGAAGAAGAGATAGACAAAATTACTTTCGATAGATGGCTCGACGTTTTGCAATCCTCAATGGCGTTGGCGGGCATCAAGGAAGAATCCGTAAAAGCTAACAACTTTAAGATGAAAGCTGGTTCCAAGTTGCTGGATATGCTCGATGGTACTTTGGGCAAGAACGGACCTAATGCGGTTTCTAAGCCATATTCGAACGCAATTCATCGACTTCAGGAGTATTTTGGTTCGCGAGACTATGTTTTGTTCCAACGACAGAAACTTCGATCCATGCCGCAGGGTACGGATGAACCAGATCTCAAGTACATGCGACGTGTAGCGTCAGTAGCTAAACTTTGTGGTTACGTGAAGGATCAACTCGTGGAAACGGTGGCTGATGTGATTCAACACAACGCTAATAACCGGAAAGTTCGAGACGTTGCCAGAAAAGCTACTCGTAAAGCTACTACAGGAGCTTGTAGACTGGGTACGAAGTACAGAGATTGATAAGCAGGCTGAGGAATTTTTAGCAAAAATCATCCTGAAAAAGATACGGCGAGTGTAATGGCAGTGTCCTATACAGACCCTCGATTGCTACGCAGGTCAACACCAAGCTTTCCGCGGAATCGAGAAGGATTTCCTCGTACAAATTTGCCTAATTTTTCTACGAATAAGCCTTGTTGGCGTTACACTAGTACGGGTCATCGTCCAGACAACTGCTTCGCTATCGACAAATTCTGTCATCGCTGTCAAACAAAGGGCCACATTCAAAGGGCATGTACATCTCAGGGTATAAAGCGTGAAAGCATTGAAGAAAAAGAGACGACTCCGTTGCCCAAATCACGAAAAATTGCAGCACTGACGGCTGAATTGAACGAGCAAATTGTAAGTGCGGGATTTGAAGGTGCTAATCTTCGTGGCGCTGCTGGATACGGACATACTGAGCCTCACTAACTCAGTATGCCCTAACTAAGTTGGGACGGTTGCGGGCCGCGAGATGTAGGAACTAGAAGGCAGATGAGCGACTGCTGGAAGGTCTACCCTAAAATCCGTTGTGTCTGCAGGAGACCTCGAGATATTTAGAACTGGAAGTGGAGGCATCTGCACGGTGCTCGGACGTCAACGTAAAGAAATCCAAGCAAGCACGGGTAATTGCAGAGCCACATGAAAAGTCAACCCGTAAATCCGTTGTGTCTTCGCAGGCGTGAGTGTTGGGAACGGTATGGTGGGCTGCACCCATGGGGGCGCAGCAGCCTTACGTTCAAACCCAATTATGCCGCGTCTGCAGCAGGACCGAGCATGGAGGATGTTGGAGTTGGACTTCATTGTCCAGTCTGAAATGCGTCGTGTCCTGTAGGTGTGGGGCCGAAATATAGAGGTTAACGTGAACGGGTGTAAACCGGGAACCGGAGGCTTCCGGCCCAGTAGTAGGCCATATCATGGCTCCAGCCGGGGCAGAAACATGCAATCTTGGGAGTAGTTGTCTTTGAACGCTATTGACTGCGCACCACCTCCGCAGTCATGTGAGGCCTTTGCAGGGATAGCGGATAATCGCGGTGCCGCCTGGTGCCAATGCGCCGTATCCTCGGCAGTAGGCCAGTGAGTTCTCCTAATGGACTAGTTATCCGGAGTCTCGCTTATACAACTACGACCTTGATCTGCATGAAGCGCAGTGTAAAGGTTGGGGATAAGCGCGGTGCCACCAGGGTGCCAATGCGCCGTATCTCCTCTCTATTGTGGGCTTAAGGTCAAGGTGTCATGGCCAAGCTAACATAATGTGAGACGAATGGTAGAGGAAGGGATGCTACGGTCCCTTTTGTTCGACTCTACCTAAAGTCCTCACTATTAGCTACCCGCACACAGAACCCCTCTTTCACAAAAATTTCAGTGGTCGCAGGTACACCAACCGGCTCTTGAACGCATAAGTCAACGGTGGTAGTTGACAGGTGTATCGTGTGGCAAGTGTACAAATCGGTGTCTACATGGGTTTGAACGCTTGAGGCCGTTAACATGCTTCTTTTTTTTGACAAGGAGTTTAAAATCTTCTTAGACACCCTTTCGGGGACATGGGATTCTTACCCAGTAAAAAAATCTCCTTGGACCCTACATGCACCCCCCCACGGGATCACCTCGCGGTATAACTTCGTGGGAGGGGCAGTGCTGTTGCACTCAGTCTGTACTTAATAGCGTGCTAGAAACTTAAAACACTGACACTAACGAACACTTATTGACGTACACTGGCAAGTATAACAGCACAAAACACTAGACACTCAAGAACAACCATTCAACTGGTCGTCTCTCCACTGCCGCTGCAGCTGCATCAGGATCAACCGCATCCATGTTGATATAGCATCCCAAAAGATAACACTCTGAAGCATCAACTGCATAAGGTTTGCTCGACAAACAGGCGAACCACATTTTACGCTCATCTGATGACGGACCTCGGCGAATCTAGGACAGTGGAACATAACGTGTTCTGCCGTCTCGTCAACGTCTACGCAGGCTGGGCACCGAGGTGAGGAGGCATGTCGAAACCTGTAGAGGTAGCTCCTAAAACAGCCGTGGCCAGAAAGGAACTGAGTTACGTAGAAATCCACCTCACCGTGTTACCTCTCCAGCCATGTTGTCAAATCGGGGATAGGCTCATGAGTCCAGCGTCCTTTGGTTGAATGATTCCATTCAGGCTTTGGAGACCGACGATACTAGTGTTGCCGCAGAGGAAGATATCGCGAAGTCACCAAAAAGAAGCGCTACTCTGAAGAGGGGTATCGTTGAAAAACTGCGTTTTCCATCTTGGGAACCCTGATTTAATAAAGGCTGTGTAGCGCCTGTCACCTACGGTGTACCGTATCGCACTATGGTCACTGAGAGTGAAAACGTCGCTTAGTCTCCAGTTTATATTGTCGACAAGACCAGGGCTGCAGAACGTTATGTCAATCACTGACGATTTGCCATTTCGTTCAAATGTGGGGGTTGAGCCAGCGTTAACTAGCACTAAGTTTAGCCTCGCAAAACACTCGAGTACTGCATCACCTCTGTGGTTTGTTCTTTTGCTTCCCCATTAAAATCACCCAAGGCCCCAAGGCCCAAGCATTAAAATCACCAGCTACGACCACGGTGTTTAGACCGATGAGGTTATCGGCAAGTTTATGCAGCATTTGACAGAATTTTTCTATGTCCCTGCTCGGTGGTGCGTAGCAGCTGCAGAAAGTGATGTTGTTTATCACCGCAATCACAAAACCATCTTCGTCATTCGAGACGACCTGCTGAATTGGGAAAGAACCAGTTGCCCAATTTGCAGAGGAGCATGCTGCATCCGTGACCCAATTACTACTATTTGTCGGAATACGATATGGTTCCGATAAGAATGCCACGTCCCCTTTTTCATCTACTAATACTTGGCTCAACAGGTCCTGAGCGGCCTCGCAGTGATTTAAATTTAACTGCACTATCTCCATGACAAGGATGGTTTATTTACTACCGGGCAGTGAGAACTTCCCGTCTGATGCGTATTTACACCAGGAGGACACAGAACACACTTCGGGGGTTTAGTGCAAGTTCTTGGAAAATGACCCTTCTCTCCACAGCGCAGGCAATTCTCTGTTCTGTCCGGGCCCTTACAGTTGCGGGACTGCTCCTTGTGGGAAGTTTTCGGTTGTAGACATCGTGGTATGCGCCGCTGTAGGGGTGCGCCACGTGGGCAATACCGCCACTGCAGCATCAGACTCGTGAGGTTGAGTGCGCGAAGGGTGACTATGTGGAACCATGGAGGAGCACCATGCCCCTCCACCATGTAGTCTATACGCGGACCGTGCTTTGCCAATCGCGAGGGGAGTTGGCTGAAGCACGGATAGTTTCATTACTCCCGTGTGGATGCCGTGATCATCTCGAACGCCTGACATTTAACCAATGATCATCGAGCGGCGCCGTGGGGCATATGTACCCAGAGGGCCCATGCTGACGTAAATGTCTTAACGGACCATCCGGTATGGGTTTCTGAGGCTTGAGGAGTTGTTAGTCCGTAGGCGCTCCGGCAAATCGGACAGTTCCCTGACTGTGGTGGTTCCTGTTTTAACAGGCTTCCTTGGCAAGGATGTGGGTTCTCTATGAAGATTCTCTCCTCCGACAATCCAAAAGAAAGAAAGAAGGTGCTAATCTTCCTTGAAGAGACATTTTCGCTTGTTCATCATTTAGAATGGATTGTCAATATTAGTTTACTTCTTAATAAAAGAAAAGACCTTCTGTATTGATACTTTTATTGTTCAATTTTAGAATATAACATCATATTTACCAGAAAGTAAGACGATCAAAACTACCAGTGGAAACACGCTCGGGCCCATAAGTACCATTGGTCAGGGGATTGGTGTTCCAAAGGTTGTTGCAGAACCGGAAGCCCACGCATTCGATAGGATGGATCATGCCACAGTATCGTTTGATAATTCACCAGATGGAATGAACGAAGAAGAATACGTGATATGTCCGTTGGACCTGCCTCATATGGAGAGCGCGGGTTCAATTATAGGTTCCGTGGCTGGAGTTGCTGTTAAATTTGTGATAGACTCGGGAGCGGAGGTGAACGACAGAGACGACGTTTTCAATCGGTTTATGAGTGATCCTCAATCTCATCCAATTTACGCTATGAAAAAAGGAACGGACAAACCGTTGAAGGCATACGCAACCACTCAGCCAATACGAGTTGTAGCTTCATTCTTAGCCGATTTTGTGATCACACCAGACAGGCCTCGGTTCCTTGAAAAATTTTTTATGTGGTTCCAGGAGCGAAAGCACTGTTAGGGCGTAGCACAGCAACTAGGTATAGCGTGCTACAAACGGGCCTGCATGTACCAATCCTAGAGGCGGAAGGAATGAAGCTTGATGCAACTCAACGAGAAATGTGTGTTGTAGATGCACAAATCCATTTTCCAAAGTTTAATGTGCCACCGGTATCACTTTACCACGATAAGAGTTTGCCACCATCAAGAAAAGTGTTTACAAATATTCCTCCGGCATTCAAGGCAGATGTTGAGAATAGATTGCAGGACTCATTAGTATCCGATATAATAAAGCAGGTTACCAGTGAAATGGATTCATTCTGCTCTTCTCTATTGGTAGTGCCAAAGGGAAAGCAAGACATTAGATTAGTCGTAGATTTGAGCGGCCCAAACAAATGCGTCTTAAGTACTCCATTTAGGATGCCTACCTTGGAGGGAATTCTTGCTAAACTCCGAGTGGCTAATTGGTTCTCAACCATCGACCTGGCCAACGCTTTCTATCATATCGTTCTAGACGTGTCGTGACAACACTTAACTAACTTTTTCTCGGGAAGGGATACATTTCGATTCATACGCTTACCTTTCGGTCTGTGCAATGCCACAGACATATTCCAGGAAATTCTGCAGACAGTTGTGTTAGCAAATTGTTTTGGCACGGTGAATAACCTTGATGATATTCTCATATTTGGGAAAACGAAAGAAGAACATGACCGTAATCTTGATGAAGTTTTGTCTCGTTTAAGACAGCATAATGTCTTTGAAGACAAGGAGGCTGATCCCGGACATCAGTTCATGGGTTGGCCGCAAGCACGGGGAAATAGATTTCTATCTGACCCAAGTCCTAACGGAACATGGGTTCCTGCGGAGCTACTTCGTCAAAGGTATCCTGGAGGGCTCGCCTAACTGCGCGGTGTGTGAGCATGACGTGGAAGATGTCAACCACGTGATGTTCCACTGTACACGGTTCGCCCGAGCACAACACGAGATGCAGCAGCAGAGCCACACCCGCTTGACGATGGAAAACCTTGCCACGGAAATGTGTGCCAGCCGCAGTACATGGGAAGCAGTCCGGACGGCCGCACGGACAATCTTCAAAAGCCTCCAAGTAAGGTGGAATAAGGAGAGTCCGCCGATGGCCAGAAGACGACGGCAGCAGCGACGAAGGAACGCGGATCAACGGGGGCAGCAATAGTGGCTCCCCGCCACCAACAACACCAGGACAACGGAAAACAGAAGCAGCAGCGGTAGCGACGAGTAATCAGAGCAGGAGCTAGGACCCACTCGAGAGTGGCGGCCACGGACGGGTGGATTCGGAACAACAACAGCAGCAGCAGACGGATGGCACGAAGCGGCAGCAGCAGCGAGGACAACCAGGAAGGATGACGCAGCAGTGCGCAACAGCAAGGGTGCTACGCACACACGACCCCGCATGGAGTACTACGCACATCAGCGCATCCGCACGGTTCGGATCAGGTCGAGGAGTGGTTTAGTGCGGTAGAATCGGCTGCTTGACTCGCTTCACGGGTCAAGCATCACGATGAATCCCACATAACCCATCTCGAGGGGCGGTGCCTAGCCGCGATAAGCCCCTCTAGGTTACCCACCTTTGAAGGTTCCCTTCCCGTTAACAAAAAAAAACGACAGCATAATGTCTTGTTACACCCGGTTAAATGTGTTTTTGGTAAGCAATCCGTTAAATTTTTAGACTTCCTCCTCTCTCGCGACGGCTGGGGAATCAATGAAGATAAAAAGAAAGCTATAACAGGATTCCGTACACCAGAAACTATTCAAGAGGTGAAAAGCTTTTTGGGTCTTAATAATTTTATCGAGAGACTTATTCCCAGTAGAGCTGAAAAAACGGAAAAGTTAAGAGCAGTAGCGGATTTACATATATTTTACTGGACGGTGGATGAAATTTTTGAGTTCAAGGAGATAAAAAGAATAGCCTTAATCTCAATCGTTAAACTGAGATACTATGACCACAAGGACAGGACCGTGTTATTTGTGGATGCCTCACCATTTGGTTTAGGAGCGGTGCTGGTTCAGTTCGATGAAGTTGAAAATCCTCGAATAACAGCTTGTATCTCAAAGTCGTTAACTAAAGTAGAAAAACGTTACCCTCACACTCAGAAGGAGGCGTTGGCCATAGTATGGGCAGTCGAAAGATTTAGTTACTACCTTACAAATATCAGCTTCTGTATTTGGACTGATTCGGAAGCCAACAAATTTATCTTTGGCAGGCAATATAGGTCCGGGAAAAGATCAATTACTCGCGCGGAAACATGGGCCCTTCGTCTTTTACCGTTTAACTTCCAAATTAAGTGTATTCTCGGAAATCAGAACATTGCCGATGTTTTGTCTCGTCTGATAAATGAATCTCAAGTAGATGAGCCGTTCGAAGACGATAACGAAAGGCATATGTAATACGCTCTCGGCACGTTAAATATGAGTATGTCATGGGCAGATATCCAGCTAGCATCAGAAAAGGACGAAGAGTTAGCAGAGGTACGGCTTGGTGTGGAATCAGGAAAATGGCCTCGACATCTGGGTCGTTATGAATGTTTGGCAAAGCAGCTGAGGACTCTTGATGCCCTAGTGTTCAAAGACAATCTAGTTGTTCTACCCAAATCGTTAAGAGAAAGGGCTTTATCAACAGCACACGAAGGTCATGTTGGCAGCATGGCCACCAAAAGAATTTCACGCGACCATTTCTGGTGGCCAAATATGTCCAAAGAGGCCCAGAATTACGTTACTAACTGTATGCCCTGTCTAGTCATTTCCCAAAGAAATCCACCGGTTCCTCTAATAAGCCATAACCTTCCGGAAGGCCCATGGGAGATACTACAAATTGATTTTCTTTCGGTACAAGGGTATCAGGGTTCAGAACATTTATTGGTTTGCGTAGATACCTATTCTCGTTTTTTATACGTTATCGAAGTGAAACTTATCGATGCAAGTTCAACAAATGCAACACTGTGTAAGATTTTCAAGACGTGGGGTTTACCACTTGCTATTCAAAGTGATAATGGCCCCCCTTTCAAAAGTAAGGAGTTTGTAGAATTTTGGGAGAATAAGGGAGTAATGGTGCGTAAATCCATTCCTTTAAGTGCTCAATCTAACGGAGCTGTTGAACGGCAGAATCAAGGAATCATCAAAGCCATAACAGCAGCTAAAATCGACAAACGAAACTGGCGTGTAGCTCTCGAGGAATATGTACATTTGCATAACACCCGCAAACATCGCAAGGTTAGACATTACTCCTTTTGAGATTGTTGTCGGATGGCGTTACAGGGGCACTTTTCATAGTTTATGGGATGCTAGCAGAGACCTTGATAGAGCAGTTGTGCGAGAAGACGATTCTCATGCTAAGCTGGTTAGTAAGAAATATGCGGATGAACGTCGAGGCGCTAAAGAAAGCTCCATTAAGGTAGGCGACAAGGTTGTAGTCTATATACCACAGAAGACGAAGACAGATCCTTCATTCTCTAAAGAATCATTCACAGTATTAGCGAGGGAGGGTGCAAAAGTAGTGATTCGTGGTGAAAATGGGACTCAATTCTCAAGGAATGTGCGAGATGTGAAATTAATTCCTAACAGTGCACAATGGCATGACTTAAGAACAGATGAAAATACCCAAGATAACGAAGAGCTATTAGATCTATCGCCTGTTCCATGTTCAAGTAATAGGATAGGGATGGAGAAGCCACAACGCCAGTCTCGTAAACCAGTCTGGTTAGACGATATGGAGTTATATTAGATTCCTGTAATGTTTTGTTCCACAATGTAGGATTCTTCGATTTTTTTTCTTCTCTTATATTTTTATAGTATTTTTTACATAACATTAGTAACGAATTATTCAGTACTGAAGAGTAGAGGATTGGGAGGTAGATTGTAGGGATTATGAGGTATAGGGAGAAGAGGATAGGGAGTTATAATAAAAGAGAGAAAAGAATATATGTATTAGCGGGATAGGATAAAAGATATGAAGACAAAATAAACGAGTCAAAAAATGAACAATAAAACTCCAATTGCTAATAGAGGTATTTATTTGGTGAATGGAAATTTTAAGGGAGCTATAAAATACTTCATGTGCGAGACTATTTTACCGTTTGATTACTAACACACTGGAAATTATAATATTCTAGCAGACAGTTTGACAATGAATGCGATTATCAATATAGATCCTTTTTGCTGCAATACTCCACATACTAGACGAACTGAATTGTTGTTATCATAATCTTCAGTGGACGTTATCAAATTCATTGATGGCGTTGAATGATTCGTAAAAGTATCGTCTTTAGTTGAATTATTAGTTTGTAATGGATCAATCATGGATGTGATGCTAGAAGTCGACATGTAAGCAGACATCGTAATATATAATGAGGTGAACGTTTCAAACGCAGCGTTTGAAGTAACGTTCGTTGTTGGAGTATCGGTTGGAGTCATTCCCGTTGTTTGTATTGTAGTAACAGTTGGGGAATCTTTCAATGTCGTTGTTATTACTGTAGGAGATTGACTTTGAGCAGGATATTGCTCTTCTAACCAAGTTGAAATTTGAGCACCTCTTTCATGAATCCACATTAAATTTTCACTTGAGTATTCCAAGGCCTGTAACATATCAGATGCTCGCAAAAGTCCCTTTTCTAGTAATTTTTCCATTAAGTCCTGTAATTGTGTGTGCATGCCTTCGTTGGTGATATGCTGCGCCATGTTACGCACAATAGAACTGATTGCTCGACCGCCAAAATTGCCCTTGTTATAGCTGAGAAATACAATAAAAAGTAGGTTGAGTATTAACGTTTGTAGACCCTACGTAAAACTATTTTCTGAGCAAAATGTAGTGGAAATTTTCTATATACTTACAGCAAGTTAACTTGATCCATGTTTACTAGTAAGAATTTCATCGCTATTTTCATACTCAAATCTCCGTTTTTGTAAACTGCCATAAACACACGCTCACGTTCTTGGTTAAAGTAATTGCTACCGTTAAAAGAAATCGTACTGTCGAGATATTTGTTAACTAGTGATTCTTTTTCCACGCAACCAAGTGAGCGAATGAGTTCCGATCTGTATGACTGATCTTGAGAAGCTTGCATGCGTTGCCAAATAGAATCAAATACTGTTAGTGATGCATTCCGCAATCCATTGCAAAAGATAGGTTCACGTAGATCGGGATCTGCATCTATTAATCGATTTTCAGCTATTTCTTTTACAAGAAATGCTGTATGATTCAGACAACTTTGGGAACCAACTTTGCAAGCCCAATTCACCACTATTTCTCGTGTCAATCGTTGCGCTAATGTATCTTGCTCAAGAGACGTCATTCCCATGCGAATGTAGGTTGGTTCGACGAATTCTAAACAATACTTTAGCCATATATCGTACGTATCTGTACCTCTCATAAGAACATTTAGTAACGCAAGATTGCGATCAGTAGCTGCCCAAGGGATGTAATCAATTTCATTTGACAGGTAGCGCAACAATTGCAACGGAACATTATACCGCAATCTTCCAGAGCGTGCGTTATTCAATGCATCATCTATGAGTTGCGCTCGGTTATTTTCATGAATTACTGTACTGTTTCGTACAAGAGCTGTTGAGATCAAGTGCCACAGATCAGTATCATAGTTTATGCGATAGTAACTTGTCTGTTGTTTGTTAAATACAATCCATTCGTCACATGTCCAACTCAAATCGTTCGTAGGTTTGATTGTATGACTCTGCTCCGTAATCCAACCTGTATAGCTTGTGTTCTCGAAACTCGGATTTTTTTCAGTTGCAAAATTGTATGGTATAATCCATTGTGCAATCGAATTGCTTGTATCGTTGCTTTTCAACAGATATCTTTGTTGTTCAATTCGTAATGAACAATCGTCATCGAATCTAGAAATGTGTAGTATTGGATATCCAGCTTGTTCTGTCCATGACTGGAGAAGTGATGATGCGTTGAACAGAAGATTATCAGATGTTACTGAATCAAATATTGTTAGTTGCATAGCTGCAGCAAACTTTTCCGGAGTACCAGTTTGTAGAGCATTGGCGTTAAGGTAGTTTATCATCGCATTACGAAATGGTTCTTTTCCAAATGCGTAGTAGAACATTAACAGGACTGCTCCGCCTGGTAATGAAAGAGAATGTCATATGTAATCGATACGAACATGTTTATATATTTTGATTATTAATGTAGAAAAAAAAACAATAAAGAGGAAAAGAAAAAACAATAAAGACGTTATTACTCCCATTTAACAGTAGATAAAGATTAATAATCGCGATACGTCAAATATCATCATATATTTGATTCAAATTAAAAAAAAATAAAGATCATGTGTTCTACAATCTAATACTACAAGAGTCACGTATTGAAATCCGTTTCGGTTATTTGGGTTGTAACATTGAATGATTATAAATTATGTATAATCCTTTGCGACAGTGGTCGGCCAAGTGCGGCTCGCGGGTCAAATCCGGCACGCCAATAACAACAAACCTTACAAACAACAAACGATGTTTTCACCGCCACACTACCAATTTATATATGTGATTCATCATTGACAACATATGTGTCATATTTATCTACATTATTTAACAAAATATCTTTGCTCTTCTTTTCCCAACCAATATTTTGTTGTCTAGTGTCCGGCGCTTTTCGTGAAAGGCCGAACCCTGCTTTAACGCGTTGGTTCTACTGAAAAATTCTACTTATGTATAAAAGAGCGAAAATTCATTGAACAAACTCACTGCATTTTATATCTTGAACTAGCATGTTTGACTCACCTTTATCGTAGGCAATATCGTCGAATATGTTGCTTATCTCACTCTGTGTATTCACGTAATATGTCATGGGTCTGGATGAACTAAGTGAATCTATTTGGAAAACATTGTGCGTTTTGTCAATGGTGTACATTTTTCCTATATTCATTTCCGGAAACACCATTTGTGCTGCTGTGTACTCAAAAAATCGAGCAAATCCTTCCTTCATCCATAGATAACTCCACCAGGCGGGAGATACGTAGTTACCAAAATAGTGGTGTCCTATTTCGTGTGCAACAATTGTAGCTATTTTTTTTTTCTGTTTCATTGGATAAGTTTCCGGATGAAACATAAAATTTTCTTCTTTGTATGTTATCTGAAATGGACGAATTAATTATTATAAATAAAATGAAATATTCACTCGTAGTAAGTATAATAATTACTATGCCATAATTTTCCATGGCTCCTGGAGAAAAATCGGGAATGGCCACATGGGAGAGTTTCGGCAGTATGTACGAGACCTGTAAGAAATCCTCAAGTGCAGCCAGTATTTTAAATCCAGCTTCAATTATGAAGTTAGCTACCGGCACACTTAAGGCCGTCGGGCGAACATATGCCAATTGCCGAGGAAAATTTGGCTCAGTCACTTCTGTGAAATCACTTACTATAATTCCTAGCAAGTATGACGGCATCTTTGGCGTGTCGGGAAATGTTGTAATTGCCATTCCTTCCCAAATACTACAAATTTTTATTGGATTAGGATCACATATTGAACAAATACCTAATAAAATTACCTTTCTCGTACGTCAATTGGCATTACGTTTGAGAGAACAGAATATTCCTTGCCATGAATGACACGCAATGCTATTGGAGCCCTTATTCCGGGTTCATCATAGCAAGGAAATGCGTGCCGTGCATCTGTAGGAGAAAACTGGGTTGTTGCAAGCCATTTTACGTTGCCGTTGTAATCGCGGTAAGAAGATCTGTAGAACCCACCATTATCTTCTCGCAATATACCGTTATATTTTAATTCCAAGAAATAAATTCCATTTAACGGTTGTGGCGAATGAATTGTAACGAATTCTCGTACAGGATCAATGGCAAAACTTGTAGCGTCATCTATAATTATGTTTTCCCAGTCATTCTGCATAATGTACCACAGTTTAACATGGGTTATATTAATCTGACGATAGTTGACTGTTATCTCATTCGTTGTTGTATCTGCATCGCCAGTTGCCATTAGCTGTATAGTCACTTTACCATCGAAATGGAATCGATTGTCACCGATGGTATTATCGTGGATGCGTGTTGTTAGCTCAATATTATACCTAAGTGGATAGGTTTGGTTTGACAAACGATAGTTTGTATCCTGGTTTTGAGCTTTGGAACAGTTGACCGATATTAAAACAATGATAACTTTTAACACTATTTGCACAGAGGCATTGCCGTTTACACTTTTACGCCCATGCCACTTCATCCTTTCTGATGAATAACTAAACAAGTACTGATTTCTATTGAACGAAAAAATTCTTTAGTCACTTTGTGATGATATCTTCGTTGCCATTATCTTTTCAAACATGTCTAGTGGAATTAAAATTGAAGTGGCTTCTGCAATACTATTCTCAAACAGAGTACCGGCAAGATAAAGCATACCATTATCAATATTTGATTGTGTTCAACGATTGGAGATTGTTTATTAACAACGTAATAATGATTGCCATTCATATGTCAAGCATTTATGATATTGACGTACATACAAAACAAATAAAAGGTTAGGCCTGGTTACGGTGAAGATAAAGTGGAAGATTCATAGTATCAGGTATTCTTATAAATGACTCTTTGTATTACATAAATGATTCTTCATGCTTCAAATATACCTCGCTAAGACTAACTAATGGTCTAACTAACTAATGGTGTTCATCATTAACGCCCGAATATTTAAAATAGATCTAAACATAAGAAGAAGAGGAGAGGAAATGAATTCTTGGGGAAATCTTGTTTCCGAATTTATGCTGTATTGAGCAAATTTTATTAACCATTTTTTTACGATATATTGCTTTAACTGTTGATGCTGCATGATGTTGTAACCTATTGGTTGTGTTTGGCTGTGTATTTCTTTATTAACTGTTAGTTATAAAGTATTACATGTATATGTATCGCGGTATGAGCACGGAAACTTCTTGTGCTGGACGAGGAACTGATTCAGGGAATTGCTGCTTCGGATGGCTATAGTTAAAATTGCTTTTTTGAAAGATGTTCTGTTGTTGCAGTTGGTGCTGATACTGTGGTTCGTCACAATGTATAAGTTCAGTAGAAATCTATTTAGTTTGTATAGCTGCGGGCCACGAGCGCTGAGACTTTTTCTCAAACCTCCTCTGTCACTCATTTACCTCAAAAAGTCACTCAAAATCAAGGTTTTTCGAGGTTTACCTTAATTTCAATTCAGTGGCGGATATACTGGATTTTATGGTAACAAGGTACAGTGTGTAACGAGTAAAAAATGTTTCTTGTATTTGATTAAGTTTACCATATACACAAGGCATTTCCTCCCTTTTTCCTTCCTTCCGTCGAGAAGGAAAGAAGAAGTCGACGCAACCACAATACCTCCTGGCAGGTCTCAACTAATGCAACAAATTCTGCCTGTATAGTTGACAATGTAACATTATCCTCCTGATGACTAGTCCAGAATATTGCTCCTCCTGAGAAATATGTATCTAATCTTGTTGTTGACTTTCGCGACGAGGAATCTCCTGCCCAATCTGCATCAGAAAACGCAACTAAAACTTCGCAAACGATTCCATCATTAACACCACCTAGCTTCAACACCCAATCTTTTGTACCTTTAAGATACCTAACGGCACGTTCAGCTGCTGTCAAGTCACCTTCAGTTGGAGCACTGAATTTCCTTCCCAATATCGTAGCTTAGGAGCTGCCCGGTGGCATGATGGTAGCGGAGCCGGTCTTCACACGAACGGACCAAATCCCATCCGGACCAATCCTCCGTAGCAAGGACTGACTATCCGGCTACGTGGTAAAATAAGTCGATACGGCCAGGCCGTTCTAACGAAACAAAAAAAAGATACCTAACGGCACGTTCAGCTGCTGTCAAGTCACCTTCAGTTGGAGCACTGAATTTCCTTCCCAATATCGTAGCTGATG
The DNA here is from genome assembly GCF_943734755.1 of Anopheles moucheti. Taxonomy (NCBI): domain Eukaryota; kingdom Metazoa; phylum Arthropoda; class Insecta; order Diptera; family Culicidae; genus Anopheles; species Anopheles moucheti. The sequence goes on from NC_069140.1 coordinate 60,741,643, forward strand.
TCATAATATCAGGTCGTGCGCAAACTGCTGTGTACAAAAGCGCTCCTACAACGGACCGATACTTGGTACTATCTTCTAGTATTTCACTTCCTACTACATCTTTCAAGAAACCTTGGTCCATAGGTGTTTTCGCTTTTTCGCTTCGCTAAGCCCACCGGTTTTGCCGGTTTTGATCACTAGTTTGTTGATGTAATCCGTTAAACCTATGTTGTAAACGCCATTTCTCTTCTGAACTTCTAGTCCTAAGAAAAACATCGCATCACCTAAACAAGTCATTTCAAAATATTCCAGAAATTGTAAATTCCTATTGTAATTGTAATTGTAAAAACATATTCTTCTTTAAAACCAGTACTAATAACGTTCGTAGAGTAGCATAGTTTGTCACTGGAGCATACACTTTATCATAGTCTTCTCCGTAGCGTTGATTGTACCTTTGAGCTACTATCCGTGCTTTGTAACGCACGATCACATCCGATTCTTTTTGTTTTTGCTTAAAGACCCATTTACTACCAAATGCTCTTTTTCGTTTGGGAAGCTGTACCAATTCCCATGTCTCGTTGTGTTGGTGCGATTGAATATCACTGTCCATCGCCTGTTTCCATGAATTTCGATCTGCACTCGAAATTGCCTCCCTATAGCTTGTTGGTTCATCTGCGGTATACGATGCAACACCTGCTACGTAACCACTCAGCTTGCTAGGCAGTTCACCGCGATTTACACGACTCGAACGCCTTACCGGTTCCACGATGTCTTCATGTACCACTAAGACCAGGTGATCCTCGGTCTCACCAACTTCGATTGAGTCGAAGAATAAACTATCATCACTCATACAGTCTGTAACCATTTCGTCTCTGATTGTTGGTTTCATTGGGGTCGACGTTAAATAGTATTCCACAACATTCTCTGAAGAAGTATTACTTTGAGTGTCTTTTAGCAATCTTGTAGTTGTTTGCTTTAATTTTCCTCCACATGACTTCCTTTTATTTACAGGCACTACATCACTCTCCAGGAATATAGCATCCCGGCTGATGGAAATCTTATTCGTTTCTGTTTTAACGAAACGATAACCTTTATGTTCATCTGAGCAGCCAATAAAGATTAACTTGCGTGCCTTGCTTTCGAACTTTCCTCGTTTGACATTAGGAATATGCACGTACGCGGGACAACCATACACTTTCAGATGACCTAAATCTGGTTTACGACCAAACCATTAGTCGCACGGTTTTCAAGTCTATTTTGTATATGTTATGTTCACAAGAGTTTAACGTTTAAAAGGGCCGTAGCCGTATTTATTAACTAAAACAGGATACACAGATACACGATATAACAACACAGATTAAAACAGCGTCCGTCGTGTGCGAGCGGTCCGATCGAGAGTGTCCTTGCGTGGCCATCCGGATGATCGCCAAACCGAGGCTACTCATTTACCGATAACGGCGGGTTATCGGTGAGTGCCCTGCGCTCGACTTCAGGTGTGCACAACACAACAGTATATATGTTGCTGTCATAACTGCTTCACCCCAGTACCGTTTGTCTAGACCTGCGTCAAGGTGCCATCTCCTCTAAGGATCTATTATTTCTTTGTGCTACGCTGTTCTGTTGAGGTGAGTATGCTACTGTGTACTGCGCCTTGATGCCTTCCTCTGCATAGAAAGTACGTAAGATGTGATTGACATACTCGCCTCCGCCGTCGGATCTTATTGTTCGTGGTGTTCTAGCAAAGAGGTACTCCACAAAACGAACGTACTCCTTAATTTTCCCAGCAGCATCAGATTTCTTCTCTAACAAATAGACAAGGGTAAACCGACTATATTCATCTATCATACTCATAAAGTACCTTTTTCCTCCCTGCGTTGTTGTCCGCGTTGGGCCGCAGATATCGATGTGGATTAAATCCAAAACCTTTGTTGATTGTTTTTTATTCGTTAGAACGGCCTGGCCGTATCGACTTATTTTACCACGTAGCAGGATAGTCAGTCCTTGCTACGGGGGATTAGTCCAGATGGGATTTTTCTTCCGGTCCTTTCGTGTGAAGACCGGCTCCGCTACCATCATGCCACCGGGCCGCCCCTGGTTGATTTTATCTACGCTGCTTTTGGAAAGGGGTGTCGTGCTAATTCTCCCTCTGGGAAGTGACCCAACCAGCAAATGGACTCCGCCCATCCATTTTTTATTCGGATCTCTCGTTCTGGCCTACATGCGACGCGAGATAAAAAATCGAACACACACGTGATACACACGCAAAATCACGGTATGCGATCCACGCCCTCCATCGCGCGTATACGGACATTGCAACGCACCAACACATTCAAAGCGACCGATCGACAACGCGTGTGTCGACAGGTACCTATGTACTGTGCTCGCGTCTGCCGAATTAAAGTCGCTGTTTGTCCGTACAGCGTACGCGCCTATGTACACATAGGCGAACACATTCAAAGCGACCGACCGACAACGCGTGTGTCGACAGGTACCTGTGTACTGCGTGTCCGCTTAACCGAGTTGAGTTTGCGCTCCTTCAAAGCGTCCAACGGCGTACGTGCCTATGTACTGTGCAGAGATGTGCACGCCGAGTAAGAGTGAGTGAGTGATTTGAAACCTTCGAGAGAGTGAAAGAGTATAAATCAGCACGAAGAGTTTTTATGACTCCTTTAACCACTCTCTTGCGCCTATACTCGCTCTTACTCTCTGTGCCGACTAGAAACTCGCACAGGAGTGAGTATAACTGTTTTATCACTCTTTGGATTGTAATCACTCTGCAAGAGTGAGTAAAAGAGTATTATCACACTTTTCATATTGTAAACACTGATGATGAGTGAGCAAACGTGTTTTGTCACTCTCTTTGGATTTTCTGACTTTTCTTTGGAACTGACTGGCGTGTGTGGATTTCTGCATTTAATCGTACTTAAATTATTATTTATTTATAAACCATCGGTTGTAAAGCATTGGCAACACTTTAGCCAAACAATTGGTACTCTTTTTCTTAAGATATTTTAAAGGACAAGCGCACAAATGCAATGATCAAAACTTGGTTTAATTTGATACATTCGAAGACATTGCTTTGTGGCGATCGGTAACACACTGGAGTATTTAACAATAGCAGGAAAAGTTTAAGTGTTAGATACATACATTGTTCTACAAACATTGACATACATACATTGTTCTTCTGTTGTTGTTTTTTGGATGGATAAGAATAAGAAATGTAGTTTTTTTATACATATCAGTGTTGATTTTTCCATAACTTTCACATATTTTTAAGAAAAACTAGAAAAGTAGCAGATATAGATAAAAATGATGGTGTTTGAAAAGTTCCAAAACCTTTAACCAAATTTTTTTTCATTATTTTTCAATGCAAAAATCGCTAAACAAATTTTAGTTGGAGGCGACGCATAACGTTTCCATGGTAACATTATTTCCCACATCCATGGATCATTTTTTTGGTGTGAAGCATTTTTGATTTCACATCTCTTCTTTAAACTCCTTTCTTTCGCTATGCCTTCTATGTTCCCCTCGACAACAATTTCTTTTTCCATGTATTCCATGTGACACCATTTTAGTGGTGGAAGATTGTCTTCTTTGACAAGAACCATAGTACCGATGGTGATGTTGTCTCGTTGACGAGTCCATTTAGTTTTGGGATGTAATCCGGACAGATAATCAGTTGACCATCGCTTCCACAAACGACGTAAGAATTCTTGCGTTAGTTGATATCGATTTAATCGATTTGTAGAAAGTGTTTCATAAGACGGTTCTGCAAGTCCCATGAGTGGTCTATGGATCAGAAAGTGTGCTGGTGTAAGTGCTTCGAAATCATTAGGGTCTGCAGATAACGGTGTAAGTGGCCTAGAATTTAAACATGATTCGATTTGAGTTAGCAGTGTGGTTATCTCTTCGTACGTTAGTATAGTGGTTCCGATAGTAGGTTTAAGATGAGTCTTGAACGACTTTACAGCCGCTTCCCATAACCCGCCAAAATTTGGAGAGCGCGGAGGTATAAACTTGAAGTCAATTCCTTCGTTGGTACAAGATTTTATAACTGTCTGCTGCCACTGCTGATTTTGGAATTGTTTGGTCAGTTGTGCGATTTCTCGCGATGCTCCAACAAAGTTTTTTGCGTTATCACATTCCATGAGCTGCGGTCGTCCACGTCGTGACACGAAGCGACGAAGTGCGGTCAGGAAGGCGTTTGTTGAGAGATCTGCAACCAACTCAATATGCACTGCTTTTACAACCAGACATACAAAAATGGCCATGTAGCTCTTGATTGGTTGCGCCTTACGATGAGGATATTTGTAAAATATCGGTCCACATAAATCCACACCCGTGCGTAAGAATGGCATTGTTGGTGTTGAGAATGCCGCGAAAGTCCAAAATTAATTCTGTACGATATCTTAGTTTACAGAAGAATCACAAAATTAGTGCTTTATTTCGGCAAACAGTCGCGGTTAAAAGAGACCGAGGGCGCGTCCTTCGGCTCTATTTATCCCTTTTTTCCCAGGGCGCCATCGCAACCGCCGCTATAATAATGGTGGGCACTGTCCCACCGTCGTTTCTGCTCTCGAAGCTCTACAACAGCAGACGGCTGTTGTAGGGCGTAAGCGTTATCAAAACAAACGCATTTACAACAATCTCCCCACCAGTGTAGCGCCCCTGGGCGTTACACTCTTCTAACGTTTGTTTGTTTATCTTATGCATCCTAATCTGTCACGAAACCACGCGGTTTCCCTATCTCGCGCGCGCCTCACTCGTTCGTTTCGCGTTTCCCGACATCCAGAACCGCTATCTTAGCTGCCGGTCTTTCTAGTATCCCGCATGTCGTTTGCACCGTTGCCCTTCTAACCTGACCGTCTTTAGCACGGGTCACTTCTAGAACGCGTCCCATTGGCCAGGTATTCCTCGGTAAATTCCCGTCCGCGATTACCACTACGTCTCCCACCTGGATCGGCGGCACCGGGTGGAACCATTTCGTCCTGCGGGTGAGTGTTGGTAGATAGTCTGCAATCCACCGCTTCCAGAATATATCCGCGTTGGTTTGCAGGGCACCCCATAACGACCGTATTGAAGTCGGCGAATCATCGAAAAAAGCGGCTGCTTTACTCCCATCGGCACTACCGAGCAATAAGTGGTTCGGCGTTATCGGACAGTCCAGCTCATCGTCGATCGGTAAGTATGTAAGTGGTCTGGAATTGACCATCATCTCAACTTCTGTTAGCGTGGACAGTAACAGTTCATCCGTGGGCAATCGTGGTAAATCGAAGCTACACAGTATCTTCTTTACCGACTGGACTAGACGCTCCCAACTACCACCGAAATGAGGTGCTGCCGGCGGGTTGAAGCTCCACTTCAACTCAGGACTATTGAACCTCGACTTAAGCGTGCTTTCATCTACTTCCTTCAAGGCGTCTTTGAGCTCTCTCGCCGCCCCGACGAAGTTGGTACCCCGATCGCTTATTATCTCCCTCGGCGAGCCTCTTCTTGCGATGAACCGGCGGATAGCTAAAATACAGGAAGCAGTTGTTAGTGCATGAGCTACTTCGAGGTGAACCGCCCTTGTAGTAAGACAGGTGAACAGCGCTCCCCAGCGCTTCTCCGAGTGACGTCCCACAACCACGAGTATCGGTCCAAAATAATCTAGACCGGTATACGTGAAGGCCCGTTGATACACTGCTACCCTCTGCCGAGGAATGTCCCCCATCAGGGGTGGATTTGGCACGGCGTTCCGTATTTTACACTGCTGACAGTCTCGTCGTACCCGGTTAAACTCCACTAGCAGTTTCGGTATATAGTACCGCATCCGGAGTTGAGCCACCACTGTTCTGTGGCTCTGATGACAAAAGCGCTCGTGGAAGTCTGATGATCAGATCTGTGACGGGGTGTCTTCTTGGTAAGATAACTGGCTTTGCAAACGAAGCCCCTAACAACGCACAATTTGTCAGTCGTCCCCTCATACGTAGTACACCGTTTTCATCAATTTCAGGCAAAAGCTTGTAGAGCACACTGTTCCGGTTAATCGCCTGTTTCCAAGGATGTTTCTTCCGCGCATCGCTGCGCAGGCATTTAATATCGGCAGCAAACCCTTCCGACTGCACCAACGTGTAGAGTGTCCGTTCCGCAGCTAGCAGTTCATCCTGTGTCAGTGGCCCTGTTACCTTCTTCACTTGCCTAATCCGTCGCCGAGTGTTCCCGATATACCGAAGAACATAACCGACCGCTCTCAATAGTTTCTTCCAGCGTGAGAAACGAGTGAAGTCGACTACAACATCAACCACGGTATGGTGTAACACGCTCTTGCGTATCTCTTCTGCTGTCTCACCCGGATCATTTCTATTGATTGGCCACTTTTCTTCAGATTCCCACAGGAACCCTGGCCCTCGGAACCATCTGCTGGATGAGGTTAAGTCCGGAACTCCCTGCCACTTCGTCCCGTCATCCGCTACGTTGACCTTAGTGGAAAGCCACCGCCACTCGTTAATCTCTGTCGTCTCGACCAGCTCACTCACCCGAAAGGCGACAAACGTGCTGTATCGCCTATGGTCCGATCGTATCCAGCTCACAACGTTCCGCGAGTCCGTCCAGAACACCCTCCTGGTAACCTTCAACCGATGCGTCTTGATGATGTGCTCCGCGAATCGTGCTCCTATCACCGCCGCTTGAAGCTCCAACCTTGGTATGGATAAAAGTTTCAGCGGTGCGACTCGTGTTTTGGACCCAATTAAAGCACACTCTACTATCCCGTCTTCCTCGAAACGCAGGTAAGCCACAGCAGCCATTCCACTTTCGCTAGCGTCGGTGAAAACGTGCAGTTGTACGTTCGGTGCCTTCGATGACGTTGTGGTTCGGTAACACCTCCTGATGGTTACCTTCTCCAGTTCTGGTAGTAGCCCGATCCATCTCAACCACTTCCTTGCAGCTTCACCTTCAATTGGTTTGTCCCAGTGAATACCGGATCTCCATAGATCCTGTAAGAGAAGTTTGAGGAACATTAGGAAATGGCCAATAAGTCCTAAAGGATCGTAAATCATCATTAGTGTGCTCAATACTTCACGCCTTGCGGGTAATCTGCCACCTTTTAGTAGCTTCACATCGATACGCGGATTTATTCGAAAGGTGAAGGTGTCGTCAGCTGTATTCCACCACATACCAAGTACCTTTTCGGTGCCTTGATTTGAACACATGTCCATCGACGTATCGTTGTTAGCTCCGCTCCGTAACCTGTGTGAGACGGCCTTCTCGTTCGACAACCAATTTCTTATCTCGAAACCGCCCTTCGAATGCACGAACCTTACGTTCTCCGCCAAAGTGACTGCCTCGTCAACGGTCTCGACGCTGGCCAGCATGTCGTCCACGTAATGCTCGTATTTTATACACTGCACTGCTCGTGGGAAACGATCCACGAACCTCTCCGCGTTGAGGTTTTTTACGAAATGAGCACTAGCGGGTGAGCAAGCCGCCCCGAACGTCATTACGGAGACGGCATAGACGCTGGGCTCTCCGCTTGACCTTCTACCATCGTCCCACAGAACCATCTGACTCCGTTGGTCGGCGGGATTCATGCGCACCTGGAAGAACATTTCGCGGATGTCTCCCGTTACAGCGACTCGATACTCCCGGAACTTGTATAGCACTTGAACCAACCCCACCAGTTGGTCTGGACCTGCGAGCAAAAACGTGTTAAGGCTAACTCCGTGTACCTGCGCAGCTGCATCGAACACCATACGTAGCTTGCCGGGCTTGTTCGGATTGAGAACCGGAAAGATCGGGAGATACCAATCCCTCTCCGTTCGCTCCGCGATTTCCTCCGCCGACATACGCCGAATGTATCCCTTGTCAACGTATTCACGCATCTTATCGTTTACCGCCTTCGCTAATTTCGGTTCTTTTTCACATTTCCTTTTCAGACACACATAACGTTTGAGAGCCATTTCGCGATTGCATGGTAGGCGCACGTCGTCATACTTCCACAATAGGGACGTTTGATACCGGTCACCTATCAATTTAGTTCCGGTATTCAGCATCTCAACCGCGCGTTCTTCTTCCTTCGGTATCAGTTTGCGGGAAGCGGTGACTCCAATGGAATCCAGAGAGAAGTACGCTTTTAATGCCATGTCCAGCTTCTGACTATTTTCCTCGTTACAGGTACACAAATGAAAATTGTTATATGCGGTGCTACTTACGGGACCGGATGCGCTGCACGGGCCGAACATCGTCCACCCGAGCCTTGTCTTTGCGGCGATTGGTTCGTTGAAACCACCTTCAACACAGCGTAGCGGTTTCCCCAGGTAAATATTGTTCACGCCTATCAGGATGCGCGGTACCACATTCGTGTATGAAGAGATTGGGATTCCTTTTAGGTACGAATGCAGCTTCACCATCTTCTCGATCGACAGAGTCTGTGCTGGCAACGAGAGATCTCGCAAGGTGTGTACCTGTCGTAGGTCGTATACCACCGCTCCTTGATGCCTCCCCGAGATCCGCAGCCCAACCTCTAACGAATCGGCCTCGTTCCGCACAGTGTCGTCCGTCCACTTCAAGCACAAGGGGTTCAAAGTACCCTCTATACCCAGTTCTTCGATCAGCCCGCGATCCACGAATGTAGCTGAGGAACCCTCATCTATAAACGCATAGGTGTTTATATTCGCCTTCTCACCATACACTACAACGGGAACATATCGGAAAAGAGCGTTAGTGTTGTTGCCGAGATGTGAGTTAAGTGAGTGAGTGATTAGTGTGTTCCTGTGCGATCCTGGTTGTTCTGTGCTGTGTAACAGTTGGTGGTGCATTTCCTGGCACCCGTTAGTACCACAGCGCGTCCTGACGAAACATATGCCCCTATGCGTTCCTAGGCACGAAGAGCATAATTTACGCCTCTGAATGTGTGTGCGTCTCTCCCGCACCGTCAATTCAAGAAAACGTGCGCAATCGGCTAGCGTACGGCAGGAATCGTGGCACAGGACACAAGACGTTCTTCGCACTGCACTATGGACGTTTACGTGTGCGGGTGCTTTTCTTACCGGTAGTGATCGTGTCGTTTCGGGTCGTATCGTTCGTTCGAGAGTCTTTGCCGCGGCGCCCGCGGCCGTAGCGATTTCGGAAAACCATTTATCAAATTCACCTATGGTTTCCCGCGACAGCTTAACTTTGTACCTGGCCCACTCTAGACCTCGTTCGGCGGGAAGCTTTGCTACTAGCTCCCGTAGCAACGTAACGTTGCAATCGTAATCGCGTAACCCGGAAGCCTCTATTGTGGCACACATCTTCCGCACCATTTTTCCAAACACCGCTAGCGACTCTAAGCGTTCGGCCCTAACAGGGGGTAACCTCCTCACTTTCTCGATTAGACTGTCCACTATAAGGTCGGGACGGCCATATTCCGTGCGTAAAATATTTATCACGTTCGCTAGACCGTTCGGTAGCAATAACAGGTGATCCACCGAATCTAACGCTGGTCCTCGTAGTGCCCGCTGAAGCCGAATTAGGTTTTCATCGTCACTAAACCCACAGAGCGTTGTCGATCGTTCGTACGTCGCGATGAAAAGTGGCCATTGTTCGACCGTCCCGGAAAATATCGGGAGCTCTTTTGGGATCGCCTTGCGTGCAGCCTCTTGGCTCGGTGTCAGGAGTGATACGCGAACTGCAGGGCCCTTTTCCTCCGTTACATTCGGCTTATTTTGAATTGGCGTTGCTGCTGCCATTTTCCCAAGCTTGTATGGCCGTCCAAGCTTGGTCTCGCGGTGCGTCTTGATGGAATCCTCCACCGCACGTCTCCACTCCGCATACTCGCGTTCCTGAGCCGCCGCTTGATCCGCTGCCCAAGTGCGATCGTACTCTGGGGGGCAACGGGTTGTTGCTGGGGTCAAGGGTTGACGACCTTGCACATCGTCCGCCAGCTCGCCGTCGTATCGAAACGATATGGGAGCCATACGTGCCGCCCAGGCACCCGCGGTTGCACTTGGGGTCAAGGGTAGATGACCCGGACCACCATTTCGATGATCGTCGCCATGGTGACGACCCGACGGCGTCACTCCGATACAGTCCGTATCCCGTACCCAGGCTTCCATTTTCCCCACGTAAGCACTCACCTGGCTGCTTCGGTCGGAGATTTCTTCCTCGAGCTCGATTTCCTGCATTTGGAAAGCAAGCTCCCTTCGAGCTTTCGCGAACTCAAACTCCTTTCGAGCCGTTTCAAGCTCAAACTCCTTTCGCTCTATTTCAAGGCGCTTCCGCCTTGCCTCCAAGCTCCGATGTTGCCTCGCTGGTGCCGCGTCCTCGTCCTTCGATGGCTTTTCCACGGCGCTTAGGCGCCTTCCAGGGGAAACAGCCGATGTGCTTGCTAGCTGCTCTTGCAGCTCTGCCTCAACCTCTTCGCAGCTTTCGTCCAACGACGCTCTTTCCATTCTGCAACAAAACTATGCTTTCACTCGCAAAAAAAAACACAACTCCCGATGGCAAGATTTACGTGCCTACTTTCGCGCGGTATCGTCCGTTCGTATTACGCGTACTACTTCGCAGTGAAGATTTAAATACGATTAAATATCGCGAACGAGTGAGTGAAACGATACTAATTTTGTGAAGTGTTGAGAATGCCGCGAAAGTCCAAAATTAATTCTGTACGATATCTTAGTTTACAGAAGAATCACAAAATTAGTGCTTTATTTCGGCAAACAGTCGCGGTTAAAAGAGACCGAGGGCGCGTCCTTCGGCTCTATTTATCCCTTTTTTCCCAGGGCGCCATCGCAACCGCCGCTATAATAATGGTGGGCACTGTCCCACCGTCGTTTCTGCTCTCGAAGCTCTACAACAGCAGACGGCTGTTGTAGGGCGTAAGCGTTATCAAAACAAACGCATTTACAACAGTTGGAGTGACGCGTTCTCGAGGTAAATCTCCCATCAGTTGTTCTAAGGAAGAAGGTCGACAGCGAAAGCAGCTTATGCAGGAATGAACTACTCGTCGAGCCAAATTCCTTGCTCGTAGCGGCCAAAATTTTTCCCTCATTGAAGAAATCAGCAACTGCGGTCCAGCGTGTAGAACACAATGATGATAGTGTTCGGCAATCAGTTGGGTAAGAGGATGACTGGCTGGCAAAATAAGAGGATGTTTTCGTGATTCAGACACATCCGCATGACGAAGTCGTCCTCCTACAAGTAGCAAATCATCATCCAGATACGGGGTTAAAGATTTTAAACGTGATGTTGAGTCGACTTGACCGAATTTTGTCAGACTCTTAAATTCGGCAGCAAAAGCTTCCTTTTGAGCCATGCGTACAAGACACCTGGTTGCATCGTGAAGTTCTTGTAGGCTTAGATATGGGTTCAGTTTCTTCTCTTTGTTAGCGGGTTTGATGTTGTACAAGTAGCGTCGGATCCAGGCAACACGTTGCTGTAGTTTGGTGTAAGAGGAGCAAAGCAGGAAAATCGCGTTTGGCTGGATGGGTTGACTGACTAAGACGGCACGTTCTTCTAACACTTCGCTATTAGGCGGTGGATCAGGTGTATGCGGTTGAGGAGGCCAGAAGTCTGATGATTTTGTTAACCATTCCGGTCCTTTCCACCAAGAATGACATGTTTTTAGGGTATCAGGGTTTACTCCACGTGATATGTAGTCTGCAGGATTTTGAATGCCAGGAATATGACGCCAATTTTCTGATGTTAAATGTTGAATGTCTGACACTCTATTAGCGATGAAGTTTTTCCAACGTGATGATGGAGATGACAACCAACAAAGAACAATGGTCGAGTCAGACCAAAAGTAGGATGTAATATCAGCATGTAGCGCAGTCCGTACTTTATGATAAAGCTGAGCCAGTAAATGCGCAGAACACAACTCCAGTCTTGGTAGACTAAGCTTCCTCTCCTTCTTTGAGTTGCCTATTGGAGCCACCCGTGATTTTGATATCAGTAAATTTGCTGAGCAGTTGTCTGCATCCGTTATAGTCCGTTCGTATATGCATGCTCCATAAGCTCGCATTAGGGTGTCGTTTAGTGATACGCCAGTATCAGACGGACATGACGCGTCAAAAACTACGCGCAATTTTGTTGTGAGGCTATCGGGGCGTAACACACTGTGATGAGGTAAGAAGTAGGATGTTTTGTTGTCAGATTGCAAATCTATTTCTTCCATATGTCCAAGTTTTAGGTATTCCGTAATGAATTCGGTGTAAGCCTTTTTTAGATTTGGATTTTTGTGGAATCTATTTAGAAGCTGGATTAATCTTTTCTCTGCAGGAGGCAATAAATTACTCAATTTAAGAAGTGCTTCACCTTTATTGGGTAGTCTAACTACAAATCTTCCCGTAGAATCTCGTGTGTATGTTTTTATAAAATGATCTTCGCAATCTGTTTCTTCGACTGACAATCCCCTTTTGCTCTGGCACGCTTCTAACTCCCAAAATTTCGCCATTTGTTCTTCAATTTTGCATACATGCAAAGCGTGATATGTTTCTTTGTTTGGAGGATTTTCATTTGGAGGTTGTCCGGCGACTAACCAACCAAGGCTGGTCTTTTGTAACATAGTTTTTTGGCCTGGGAGTTTAATGAGCCCTTCCTCAATAACCTTGTAAAACAAATCGATCCCCATTAGGACATCTATTTGGCCTGGTTGGAAGAAGGTAGGGTCAGCTAAGTTTATATGTGATGGTAAGTTCCATGATGTGATGTCTATTTTGCTGGAAGGTAAATCACTTGTTATCTCTGGCAACACGTGACATTGGAGATTAGCGGTGAAATCAGAATGGTTAGACTTGATTGTTATAGTTACGTGATGATGCGATAAGATATTAGTTTTTCCAATCCCGCCAATCCGAAACACTCCGTTTTGTTGCTTTAGGCGAAGACGGTTAACTAGCCGCTGCGATATGATGTTAATCTGCGCACCGGAATCCAGCAGGATGCGTACAGGATGTGTTTGTCCCACCGAATCCGATACCTGAACTATAGCCGTTTGTAGTAAGATGCTGGTACGTATTGCAAATGCTCGGTCTGTAGGTTTATTCAGGTAGACATGCGAAACAGCAGACGATGGTTCAGAAACCCCTTGGACAGGTTCAGGTAAACGCTGCGATTCCTTCTCTTCATGTAACATTGTGTGATGTTTCATTCCACACACACGGCACGAGCTGGAACTGCATTGGTTTAGCCGATGGTTTGGAGAAAAACAATTGAAACATAACGATTTGTTTTTACTGTTTCCTTCCGCTTGCCGACAGGTAACCTTTTGAACAACTGGCAGGTAAAGGGTGAGTGCTTGGGTTCAGTACAAAAGACACATTTCGTTGAATCCGCTATTGTTGTATGAATGGTGTGTGTCCTTTTTCCTGCTCCTTTATCGTTCTGCGTTGTTCGCTTCTCTTCCGTCGCGTTGGCAGGCACTCTTTTCACCGATTGCAACGTCCTGCAATGGTTTCGCAGAAACTCGATCAATTCCGCGTAGGTAGGTATATGGGTGCTATTTCGCGTTAACTCCCACTGGCGCAGCGTGGATGAATCTAGTAAAGAGGTGAGACGGAAAACAAGAAGCGTGCTCCAATTCTCAGTATTCTCTCCCTCGTTTTGAAGCATACGAAGATTTCGCTCGAATTCGTTGATCATATTGTTTAGCATTTCCGGACACTCTTTTTTGATAGGGGCTATTTCAAATAGCGCGTCACAATAAGCCTTTCTCAGCATATATTTATTCTCATATTTATCTGTTAGAAGCTTCCAGGCTATTGCGTAGTTGGCAGAAGTTATGCTTATGTTTTCAATCGAACGTTTAGCTTCTTTTGTAACTGCAGATTGTAGGTAGGTTAGCTTGTCACGATCGGTTAAATGATCTGCCAAATCTATGTAAGAACAAAATGCATCACGAAATGATGGCCAATCTCGAATCGATCCATCAAAACTGGGTAATTTGAGTTCGGGAAGTTTAATTCGGCGTGGTTGTGCACTAGAAGATTCAACGCGGTTTGGTTTGTCAGTTGTGGAAAGTGTTAGCAGTTTTTGTTCGACTTTTAGTTTCAAATCAAATATTTGATCATCGATATCCGCGAAACGTTCTTCTGCTATTTGAACCTCTAGACTATCACCAGTTTCCATTATAGATGAAAATATTAACGAGGAATCACACGAAAGCTCCTTTAGCTTTTCCGCAATCAATTTCAACGCAGATACATCTGAGCATCTTTTGTCGTAGTTAGTTTCCACGCGTTTTAATTGTCGCAAAAGATGATTAATTTGACGTTCACTTTTTGACCAATCGTCAACACTTGGGAATCCCTTAAAGGCCTCATCGTCCGAGTCGCTACCCTCATCAGGGTTCCGTTTGTCCTTGTCCGAGCTTGCCGAAACAGGTACATTTGTTGGCGTATGCATTAGCGACATTTTTGCAGTTTAAATTAACAGCGTATACACTCCAAATAGTCAATAGGTTCGATTGTCTGTTTATGCACTTGATAAGAACGGGTACGGGTAAGTGGTAAGATGATGTACTTGGCTAGAACTGAATAAGAGTAAGCGATAAGATGATGCAACACTTTGTAAGAGGTAGTAAGCACTGGTAAGAGTTCGAAGTGTCACATCCGGTTCGAAGGACCAAATTTTTATGTAGAGTTTGATTCAGTTTGTTTGTCAAAAAATTAGTTATTTATTTTCTGATTCGTTTTGTTCGCATAACGTAGCACTTATCCCGTCTTATCCCTTTGAGGTCTGGATTGGAACTAAACTCGCTGCGCACTTTCGCGCTGTCCTGAGAGAGTCGCATCACCGATCCTTCTCCATCTGCTCGCTCTCTCTCTCTCGCTCTCAGTCTGATCCGCTTGATCCTTAACAGGAAGTTTTTTACAAGTAAGGACGTCCACAGACGCGCAATTTGAGAATGTTTTTAATTGATGTTCTTGGGTAGTCGCGCGTTTTCTAGCAGGATTCTTCGCAAGATATTCAAAATGATTTTAATTATGGTCGGTGATACAGTTCCCCCATCATGTGCCACCGGGCCGCCCCAAAGCTTCCAAGTGTCAAGTGAGTGCAGGACTCATTATCCTGATTAATACAAATCAAGGAAGACTACAAAATAACCATTGAATCCACAAAGGTAGCAGCATAGAAAAGGATACTATGATTTACAGCATCTTATATTATATAGGTATTTAAGATGCTGTTTTACTGCTTAATTCGCTGCAATTCTTTATAATTGTACCATCAGATACTACTATTTCATGAGTAGTTGTTGTTGTTGTGCTCTACTGTTTACTTCTCTGTTTATATAGAGCAAATTTTGTCAAACCAGACAACCAAGAGTCTGAAGACGCAGAATTTTGTGGAGCATAGTTCCAAGGGCCAAGATGCCATCAAATGCTAATAGGCAAAATACGTAATATTGCCATCAACTTCAGGAAAACATCTTTTGGATGAAAGGCTCGGTTAAATCATAGTCAACAATCGTCAGTTCAAATCATACCAGCCAAGAAAACTGGCTGCCATCATCTTCTTGATCATTGTACTTCACCGAATATTTCGGGTTTGCGGGTTTGGGGTTGCGGGTTTGCAGTCCATGTTTGTAGGACGAGAACATTTTTAGTAGGGCATTTTTTTTGCAGATCGCCTGTGCTTCAATAATCCGTTACACAAGCTGAGCACTTTATTAAACTTGATTTACCCGTAACCTGGATAGTTGTGCCTGGCAACGAGGGATTGGTTAGGGTGTAAATTTGTACCAGTCCTGTCGAATGAAGACTGGTGCCGCTTCCAAATATATTACCAGGCACATCTGATAAAATGGCACCGTGTGAAATCTAAACATGTATGTGCCTGTTAATGGAAAGGTTCGACTCATATACTACTGTGTCCGAAAAATAAAGTGACTTTCCGTTTTTTTTCGAAATGGTTTTTTTATTAAGCCAAATTAAGGTCATTCCATTCGAAGTAATCCCCTTCCGATGCAATGCACCTCTTCCACCTCTGCTGCCACTCCTCGAAGCTGGTGGAAAACGCGGATGCAGGGATGGTCTTTAGTTCCGCCGTCGCTGCGGCTTCTATCTCGTCGATAGTGTCAAACCGGTGTCCCCGAAGCGGCCGTTTTAGCTTGTTGGAAAGCCAGAAGTCGGCTAGTGCCAAATCTGGTGAATACGGCGGTTTCGGAACAATATAAGTGCCAATTGTTGTGAAAAACTCCCTCAAAATGATGGCCGTATGGGAGGGCGCATTATCATGGTGCAAAAACCAACTGTTGTTTTTCCACAAATCCGGCCGCTTTCCGCCGGCCGGAAATCCCAACACTTTCCGAAAGGTCTCGTATCGTCAACCGACGATTGTTGACCACCAAATCCTTGATTTGGACGACGTCGGTCGAGGTGGATGGTCTTACCGGACGGTTCTCGTCTTCGACCTTCTCACGGCCATTCTTGAAATCACTGTACCATTTGTACACATTTTTCTTCGACATAGAATCTTCCCAAAAGGCTTTTTGTAGCATCCGCAATGTTTCCGCAGCGTTTATTTCATTGCGCAAACAAAATTTGATACAGGTGCGCTGTTCCACAAACTTAACAACTTGGTCATTATGGACAAAAACACATGGCGGAGCTCCGAAAACAAATTGTCACTACTAGCCGGGTTGATGTTGTAACTTGAAACTTGGCAGATCTGTCAAAAACATACATATTGACAAACGAAAAATAAAAACAAGGGGCTTCTTTAGGTGCACGAAATTTGACATCTAGTGTCACCTTACTTTTCGGACACAGTAGTATACTGTATCGGTAGAAAAAGTCAGAAAAACTCATGTGTAACCAGTGGTACCTAAATGGGAATACCTACTTGACCTTAGAAATATGCAATCAGTTGCAGTTTTCCAATTGTGAAAGAGGTCGACTTTCTACGTAGTTATGTGCAGTGCGTATGAAAAGCAGGATAAGGAATAGGGGTATAATGTGACGCAAGATTTTTAAGAACTGCTTAAGGGTAATTTGGAGTACTCATGTTGAAATGATATGTCGCATACGAGCATTACAGTCCAGGTGGGAGCTGAACGCAAACAGGACGTGTCGTATATATTTTTTTTTTTATTTAACGGAAGAACGGCCAGGCCGTATATCTTATAGACTACGACTTAATATCTAGTAGTTCACAAATAGGGGGTGGGACATTTCCTTCTCTCACCATTGCGATGCACCTTATCCCGGGTGAACTCGGTAGGAATATCGGTTATTTTGGAGTCCCTCTTGTCCTCCTTTTTCGGTGGGCTTTCGTATTACTCCGACATTCAGACAGGCCGTCTGCGGCGTCCTTAAGTCGGAGGTGAGTTTGATGATCGGCATCGTGACCATCTTGCCAGTCTTTGGAGCCTTTGATTCGCTGTCGTCCGTGTGGGCTGTCGTCTCGGACGTTTTTGGCATACCAGACTGCGTCATGGTAGCGTCTGTCCCAACCTACATAGGTGCGACTGTCCAAGCTTCCCCAATGTATCCTCGACAACAGCAATAGAACATATAACAGTAAGGACAACAGAAACGAGGGACAAACATCTGTAACAAGGACTAAACAAAAGGAAGAACAAATAAGAACAAACGATAGTGCGTACTACCTACAGGATGGGGAAGGGGAGGGAATCATAGGGTGATTCCGATCTCTTTGGCGAAGTCGAACAAAATCCGTGCGTACTCGTAGTCCTTCTGACCCAGAATGTCGCGAATTGGCACAGCAGCGGATCTTCCTGATGCCCGAACGGCTGCTAGAAGACCGGGTCTTGCGGCATCAAATTCACCACATGACCAGAGGATGTGGTCGATGTCATGGAATCCAACACTACAGCTACAAACCTTGGAGTCGGACATACCTATACGTTGAAGGTGCGCATTCATTGCATAATGGTTCGACATGAGCCTAGACATCATACGAATGAACGCACGACCTACCGGGAGGCTGTGAAACCAAGGACGCAGGGATACCTGTGGTGAGATTGAATACAAGAACCTCCCGTGCTCATCGTCATCCCACATGCTCTGCCAGCGAGCCATGCAAAGCTGTTGTGGGGTGCGAAGAAACTCGTGAGGGGGAATCAACCTCTCAAAAAAGTTGCCCTCAGAGGCACCTCGTTTGGCCAAAAGATCTGCCTTTTCATTTCCGGGGATACCGCAATGAGCAGGCAACCAGATAAGCGATATTCGAAACGCTTTGTTGAACAGAGAGCTTAGTATATCCAAGATTTTTCGAATAAAATAATCGGAGCTCTTTATAGCCTCCACTGATTTCAGTGCTTCGACAGCGCTGAGGCTGTCTGTGAATATAAAATACTGATCCGAAGGACTCGCACTTATTAGTAATAGGGCGTAAAAAATAACAGCCAGCTCAGCTACATAGATTGAGCATGGCTGTCTTAGTTTGTGGAAGATTTCGGTGCATGTGTTAAATACACCAAAACCCGTGCCCACCTTCAAAGAGGATCCATCAGTGAAATACTGGTTCTTATAGGGTTGGCCATACTTGTCCACAAAAATGCTGGGAATTGTCCTCCAGCGAAGTTCTTCTAATTTGGAATGTTCTTCGTTTCCTCCCTCATCGAGGTGTCGATTACTAGAAGGGAATTGTAGGACTCCGGTAAACTGGCGCAGTTAATTGCTCTTGTGGCGCTAGGGTTTGCCTGTAAAGATACAAAATCACGATATACATCCATGATTTTGCATTTAGAACCTGCCTCTTGTAGCGATTTGAAATTATCAATCACTAGAGGGTTAGATACTGTGGAACGTAGTAAAAGGCGAAGCGATAGCTGCAAAAATCTCAGTTTCAGCGGCATCACTCCGGACATCACTTCTAAGGACATTGTATGAGTGGACTTCATACTGCCCAGCGCAATTCTAAGACAACGATATTGAATACGTTCTAGTTTTATGATATGCGACTTGGCTGCCCAATGGAAGCAGATGCATCCGTATTCCAAGACGGATAAGATCGTTGTCTTGTACAGCCGCAGGAGATCTAATGGGTGTGCACCCCACCAGAAGCCTGTGACTGTTCGGAGGAAGTTGATTCTTTTGGCACACTTAATTGCCAGTTGATCTACATGTGACCTCCACACATTTTTACTATCAAACCAAACACCTAGGTATCTAAAAGTTTGGGCAATCGTGATCTTTTTTCCATATAAAAATATGTCAAAATTAGGTTTGTACACGTTGGCAAGCCTATTTTTCGGTGTGTCGTAATGGAACGAAAAAACAAGCATTTCAGTCTTCTCTGGAGAAAACTCGATACCTAGGTTATTTGCCCACACCTGTAAATTGTCAAGCGTGGTTTGCAAAGGGCTTTGGAGACCTACGATGCTGTTGCTAGCGACTGAGACAACACCGTCGTCTGCCAATTGCCTTAAGCTGCAATTTTGCTCCAGGCAAGAATCAATGTCATTGACATAAAAATTGTACAAAATGGGGCTCAAACAGGATCCTTGTGGGAGTCCGAAGAAGCTGATTCGTCTTGTTTGAACCAGACCGTTATCGAAATTCATTGCCTTTTCGGAAAGGAGGTTGCAAAGGTAAGTGTTCAACTTTGGACTTAACCCCGCGTTTTGAAGTTTTTGACCCAGTATATTTATAGATACTGAGTCAAAAGCCCCCTTGATATCCAGAAATACAGAGGCCTACATCTCTTTACGAGTATGTGTCAACTCTATTTCTGTAACCAGAAGCGCTAAGCAATCGTTAGTACCCATGCCCTTGCGAAAGCCAAACTGGGTACGGGACAACAGTCCGTTGGATTCCAACCAGTTGTCCAGACGAAAAAGAATCATCCTCTCGAGTAGCTTGCGCAAGCACGATAGCAAAGATATAGGTCTGTATGACCCGTGCTCTGATGCCGGTTTGCCAGGCTTCAAAATTGCGACTTTCACCTCTCTCCACTCTTGCGGGACGACATTGAGTTCCAACATCTTGTTGAAGATGCTCAATAATCGTTTCTTCGCCAAGTCTGGCATGTTTCGAAGCAATTTGCTTGTAACATTGTCCAGTCCTGGGGAAGAATTTTTGCAAGAAAGTAGAGCTAGGGAGAGCTCGACCATACTGAAGGGCGAGTCCATGATAGGATCACTGCAAGGCGCATGTTGTTCAAATTTTTGCGCAGGAACGAAATCTGGACATACTCTATCCGCAAATTGATAGAGCCAATCTCCCGAAAATTTCTCGCTCTCGTTGGTGAATTTGCTATTTCGCATCCTTTTACCCATGTTCCACAACGAACGGAGCGAAGTGGAAGGCGGGAGGCTTTCGACGTATTTCCACCAAAAGCCCCGTTTTTTTGCTTTTAGCAGATTTCTACATGTTCGTTCCAATGCTTTATACTGTTCGTATAGAACATTGGAACCATGGCGTCTATATTGGCCAAATGCCTTCCTCTTCGCTACAAATGCAGCTTGACAGTCTCTGTCCCACCAAGGAGTAGGAGGTTTGCTAAAGGACCTTGCTTGGTGGGGTCCCCTTGTTTGGGCTGCAAGGGCACACTCGTTTATACATTCTACGAGTTTTTTATATTCCACGAGTGGATCAACTGGAGTTTATAGATGGCAGCGAAGCTGACATTAGTTCGCTGTATCTTGCCCAGTTGATATCCTTGTCAGGTCACATTTGACAGGAGCATTATCAACCTGACGATTCCTACCAGTGAAGACCATTTCAATCGGTAAGTGATCGCTGCCATTGGGGTCCTGGATAACCTTCCACGAAGTATCCAGAGCAAGCGACACTGAACATAGAGACAGGTCTATTGCACTTTCACGCGCCAAAGGCCCTGAAACCCTAGTAGCTTCACCGGAGTTTAATATTGTCAAGCTATGTTTGTCGCAGAAGTCCCTGATGACTGGAGCACGTAAGTCGTCTTTGGTGCATCCCCAGTCGTGTCCATGGGAGTTAAAATCTCCCAGGATAAAAATGGGCGTTTTTACTGCCGTTGCTATTTTTTCAAGATCCCTTGTGATCTTCTCTATTTCAATCCCGGCTTCCGGAGGGATATAGACAGATGCAAAAGATAATTCAAGATCGCCTAGCTTTGCTTGTATTGCGACACATTCAATAACTTGTAGTGAGGGGAGGGGTATCCGAAAAAAGGGTAAATTTCTCCGGACACCAATCAACACACCCCCACCACGACTATCCCTACCTGTAGTAGTTCGATTTTGACGGATGATGTTATATCCGTGGAAGGTTATACTTTTATCAGGGGTAAGCCAGGTTTCAGAGACGGCAAACACATCTGTTTTGTGCTTGCCGACCAGGGTTTTAAAAAGATCTATTTTTCCAAGAAAACTTCTACAATTCCATTGGAGTATGTTAGCCATTGGAACTTTAGTTGTCCAATTGAACTAACGTACTCAGTGCGGGCCATTGCCCAAGCCACTGCTTTAGAGCGCCTTGTATTAAAGGACACGCCATGGTAATAATGCTTTTCAGTGGCTCTGGTATGCCCAGTACTGAAATAAGCGAATCGATCATTCCTGACAATGGGACCGATTCTTGTAGGGCCTGACGACGAGCCCTCAGCTTTTGCTGTAGCTTGGGTCGGGAGTTGGATGCTGGGGATAGGATGGGACTGAAAGGAAGCGTCTCGTCTTGCCGGGGTTTCACCGGGGTATGTTGACGAGGGGCACTTGCTAGATGAGGAGTTGCCGAGGAGGGAGAATTTTTCTTGCCTTTTGCAAAGGCAGATTTTTTCTCCGTAGGAGGTGTAGCCTTCTTTGGGGCTTTCCTGCGACGACGAGTCACTGTCCTCTTCACTCTCACAACCACCTCCGAGACAGTTGGGCGCAGTGTCTCCGTACTGGAGGGGATTGTCTCCTCCTCCAGGAGACGGAAAGCGTTTTCGCTTGAAGGGCCACCCACCAGAACTGAAGCGTAGGAGCCACGTGCCAGCTGATATTGAGCTTTTTTAAGCTCAGCTTGTGTCCTCTTGTACACCGGGCACGATTTTAATTCGTGCCAGTGCTGATTGCACTGAGCGCATTTGAATGGCGCTGCGGTGCATTCGGAGGACAAGTGCTGACCTTGGCACTTGACACACTTGACTCTGTTGCTGCAAAACTCTTTTGAGTGACCGATCTGGCTACATTTCTCGCAGGTGGGTACCTTGGAGACAAAGGGTCTTGCAATAGGGACGCGAAGCCCCTCATACACGATATAGCCCGGTAGTACGGTTCCCTCGAAAGTGACACGCTTTGAGCGGGTCTCCCTATACACTTTCTTACCATCTATGATGGAAGAAGTGTACAAAGGCTTGACCTCTGTCACTTTCACAGCTGGGGTGGCACAGGAGCGAAAACCGCCCATTCCGTATTTTCTGAGGTCCTCGGCTGGAATGTCGAGATCCTCTACCACACCAGTCACTTCAACAATGCTACCGGGAATATACACCCGGTAGTTCTCCGTATAAGCAGGGTCCGCTGCAATGGCGTTCGCCTGCATTCGGTCGTTCACGACGACCCGGATTCTATTAGTGCGGACGCGAAGTACGTCCGTCACTGCCGAATATTTCTTGTGCAGAGACGATGCTATTGCTAGCAAGTCCAGCGCTTTTTTACCGGGCATCATGAACACCCGATATTCACCCCGATGCGAGATCGGGTAACTGCGGTGTCTCTGCGCACCATCCGGGGACGTCGAGACATCCGACGCAGCGGATTTTTGCGGCAAAATATCATCCTCTTGGATGGCCGACTTTCTTTTTTTGTTTGCCGCCGGGGTGAACCCATCATCGGAGGAAGTATTTTCGACTTCCATCCTGGCCTTTATGGCCAAAGAGACCGGAACGGGGTCGTGTTGTAATTATTATTTTTTTAACAAAAATAATATTTTTTTACAAAAAACAAAAACGACGTAACTTTTCGACTTACCTACAAGTAAGCGAGACGGAACAGTACGAACAACAAAGGAGAAGGATAACACGCTTAACAGTGGAACTAGCAGGTGCGCGTAACACATACGCACCTCGTACGCACTATTATCTTTATTCACTAACACTACTACTATTGCCGATGGTAACACCTGGGTACAGTCGCTGACCTTTCCTCTTACGGGATTGCCGGTAACTTGTGCGGAGCGTAGCAAACATGCATCCGATCCGAACGACGGTTGGAGACAGAATGAGGACGTGTCGTATATATTTACGATACATTTCATTCGAGATAACTGACCCTGGTTCGGGATCAACTACAATGACCAAATATCTAAAACACGACGCTAGATGTCCAGATCAGACGAATGGCTATATCAGACTGAGAAAAGAACGAAGCCGCTAAGGCACAACGTCTGTTAAAGCCTAAAACAACAACAATAGCTCTTGGAATATGCTTTGCTAAATAGGTTTTTATGAGAACCAAAGTGGCCCGAGGTGGAAAATTTGATAATTTATTAAACTAAGTAAAGTAAAATTAAAAACTACCACCAATTGGGAAGAAAACCTCTTTTCAAACACATTTGACTTTACGTACACTACGGAATTCTGTTGCATAGCCCTGTAACCGGGCCGATTAGCTAGTTATTTCAAAATGCCTTAAATTTTATGTTTTATTTAAAAACAACCAATCGCCAAGCCATTTGAATGTATTTCAAAATTTTCAATGACAAAAATCCTTCCCGTTAGGCTTTGTTTATAAACCGTAAGCAACGCACGTGAGCCAACCTACTCGCGCGACCCTGAAGGATGTACCTATTGCTGCTGCTCGACCGACTTAATCCAATATTCTCTTTCATTACAGCACTATCGCCACGCAAATAGTATGGGGAAAAAGAGTATCATTCTCTGATAACGGCTCTCACGAGAGAGCCAGAGAGTGGTGCTAGTTCCTCCACTCCCCTTTTTTTGCATAAAATCATATTTTTGCTACGACCCGGCGTAGGTCCACACGTGCGATGAAGGGCGTGGATCGCGTACCGTGATTTTGCGTGTGTGTCACGTGTGTGTTCGATTTTTTATCTCGCGTGGCATGTAAGCCAGAAAGAGAGATCCGAATAAAAAATGGATGGGTGGGGTTGGGTGATTTTATATTGACCTTTCGTTTTATCATCGTTTCCTCTCGCTCTAATTGAGTGAATTCGGCCGTTCGGGAGCCGCGATGAGTACTTCTATATATGTGTTAGTGTAAAATTAGCCGGTCCGAACGATCCGAGCACATTCTCGAACATTTTTGTCTTTTTTCCACACGATCGTGTCATTTTGAGCAAGAATCTAAAAATTGAAAGAAGAAGTTGAGTGTTGCATCGGAAACGAAGGATTGGTTTGTGGTATAAGTGCGGGAACGATTTTAACGCGATAGATGCAGAGTAGAAGAACAATTGTTTGTTTGTGTAGTAGCCACAGAAAAATCACTTTTACCACGATTCAACGCATGCCGGTACGTTCAAGTGTTCCTAAAAGTTTTGTGAAATATAGGTTTAAAAAGTGAAATATGTACATGTTCGTGGTTTTAATTTGATAAAATTGTGCTATTATAGTGATGAGGGATCAAAATGGATCCGTATATGCCGAAAATGCCGAAAATGAATGGCTTCTTCTATACGAAATATCGCCAAGCAATGGAAGAGCTGGACCGCGATTTCCCCCCTTTCCCTAAAGAACGCAGCGAAAGAAACGGTAAAAGCGAAATCGAAACAGTAGCGGATATTCATTTGCACATATATGTATTGGTGCGGTAAAACGTGCGAGTACAATAGTATGCAGCAGTGGCGTGCGTTGAACGATCGGGATCCCAATCGTTCGAGCAATTATGGGATCCCGATCGGTCGACCATCGGATCGCGATGGTCAAACGTTCGGGTTGCTTCGGTTTTTTCCAAAAAAGTGTTCGATTAACTTCGCCTGCTCGCATGAACGACTACGCTCTAGTCGAATGGTTTTTGAGCGTCGTGAGTTACTTTTGCCAGATAGGATCCTACAGTGATTTACACTATACTTGATATGTTTCATTGTTTTAATTTCTTTAATAAGTACTTTTTTAATTTTATTACAAATTATGTTTGTTTAACACTAAATAGAGGCGATGCGCCACTTCTCAGACATGTGAATACTGTTACGTATCTTTTCTCCTTTCGTCTACCAGTGGACCCAGGTAATCTACGCATACGTGGCTAAACGGTTGAGTGTGAGTGCTAAGTCGTTCTGCCGGTAGTGGTGCTATTCTAGGATATTATTGCTTGCACTTATATACCTTGCGGTGTTGATAGTCCCTCGTCCTTCTAACAACCATCGATCTGAAATAAGATATTAAGCATCGCACTCGTTCACGACGTTTTCACGGTTTGCATGCCCGAACTTACAATGGTAGCTGTCTACAATGTTACCGAATGCGAATTCGGTTATTACTGGATAACAAGCGTCATAACTGACGACTGTAATGGTTAGCGTTAGTAGCACGCCCATCAACTTCGAAATGCTGAAATCGAAAAGACGCATTATGATTCGAAGTATCATCCGTTTTTTTGGTCGTTTTCGAAAATTTACGGGCCCAGATTGTCCCGCTAGTTGCCCGTAAACTTTAATGCATATTCCACCGGATCCCAGGCTATACTAAGCACTCCTTGTTATTTTTCCATGTTCAAACAGTCAACGTTAGACTGTGGGTGATTGATCGTTTCGCCTAGACTGGTTAAGACATTTCGGTTGTTGCAAACTAAATTGCGCATGTTAATCCGGCACGAAAGTAAATTGTTCTTACTTCTTCCGCACGTTTAATGACCTATTCTTCGATGTCACAGCTGTCGAAATAATCATCCATATATGTTTTACGTTGAATGGCTTTTGCTGAAAGTGGAAATTCTCTAAAATTAGCTTGGGCATTACGATGCATTATATACTGTGCTGAGCAAGGCGAACAGGATGCGTCAAATGTCACGACATCCATGATATAGATCGATGGTTGCTTGGTAGAGTCGGATCGGAATAAAAACCTTCGAGCGTGGGTATCCTCTCTACGTATCCTTATTTGATAGAGCATTTTCTCCACATCCCCTCTAAACACCACTCGTCGTTGGCTAAACTTGCTAAGCACTCCAGGAAGTGTGGCTTATTGTCAACATGAGAGTGTGTGTCAACGGGGATGAAGCACGTCGTGGTGGAAACCAGGCTTCATCGCCACTCACAGGCGACAGGGACTGTTGAGTCGCAGAGAAAAATGAACGATTTTAACTTCGAGACTAGGAGGAGTCAAAAGTGAGTCAACGTTTCAAGTGCTTGCAGCTTACTAAGAACGCTACGGAAGACTATGTTATGTTTGCGTGTCGTGTGAACAAATCTACTGTTGAGGCAGAGTTAGCAGGATTATCTGAGGAAGCTCTTAAGTGCTTAATTTTCGTGTGTGGACTAAAAGATGATATAGACTCAGACATATGTATGCGTTTATTACGTAGGATTGAAGAGCGAAATGACGTCACGCTTGGGTAGCTTACTGAACAGTGCCTGATGCTAACGAACCTACGTAATGATACTGCAGCTCTCGGGGAGCAGCAGAAGAAGATAAAAGTGTTGAATGAGAGGAACAAAGGTTCGTTCAGAAGGAAAGATCAGACTCATTCACGCAGACCCCAATACTCTGTACCTCAAACGGTTAAGCCCATGCTTAGATGCTGGTTATGTGGAGAAGGGCAATTTGCTAGGAAATGTTCGTTCAAGAATCAAAAATGTGCGCATTGTCAGAAACTAGGACACAAAGAGGGATTTTGTCAGGTAGAGGTAGACGAAGAATACCGCGAGCTGCTAACCGTTAACACGCACCGAGGTTTATACCGATACAACAGACTTCCACCAGGAGTAAAGGCAGCGCCAGGTGCCTTCCAACAGATTATGGACACGATGTTGGCTGGACTGGTGGGAGTAGCCAGATATATGGATGACATCGTGGTAGGCGGGGAAGATGAGGCAACTCATGAGCAAAACCTAACTGCGGTTTTAGGAAGGCTTGAAGAATATGGCTTTACTATACGAGAGAGCAAGTGTAGTTTCAACAAAAAGCAGATCAAGTATCTGGGTCATCTGATTGATGAGAAAGGACTGCGGCCAGATCCTGAAACAATTACAGCCATAACGACATTGTTACCCCCGTCAGATGTTACAGGAGTTCGGTTATTCCTAGGTGCCATCAACTTCTATGGGAAGTTTGTACAGAACAAGCGAATGCTGCGTGAACCCCTCGATGATCTGCTTAAGGAGGAAAGAGGCTTTCATTGGTCGCCGAAATGCCAATATGCCTTTGAGCAGTTTAAAAAGATACTATCGTCAGAAATATTGCTCACACACTATGACCCAATGCTAGAGATAGTGGTATCAGCAGATGCATCATCGATTGGAATTGGTGCTACATTAGCACATATATGGCCAAATGGAAATATGAAGATAATCCAGCATGCATCGAGAGCGCTGACAGCAACCGAACAACGGTATAGCCAGCCAGGTTGTGAAGGACTAGCCGTAGTCTATGCAGTCACAAAGTTTCATCGGATGATGTTTGGGAGACATTTTCGGTTGCAGACCGATCATCAGACGCTTTTGAGAATCTTCGGGTTCAAGAATGGTATCCCTGTGTACACTGCAAATCGTCTACAGCGCTACGCATTGACCTTGCTTTCTTATGATTTCGAGATAGAGTATGTATCAACTTCGAAGTTTGGAAATGCCGATGTTCTATCTCGATTGGTTGCAAGACATGAAAGACCGGAAGAAGATGTTGTCATTGCGACTATAGACATGGAAAACGACGTACGTTCGATCGTTAGCAGCATTAGTACAGCTATACTGCTTAAGTTCTGTGATGTAAAACGGGAAACGAAAAAAGATGATCTTAAACGCCGATTTTCTGCTAGAAACCCATTCGAGCATATGTTATGGTTACAGTCTGAACGCTCCTTGAGGCGTGCTAGTTTTCCTTAATTAATTAATTTATTTATTTATTTATTTATTTATTTAATTTATAATTAATTTATATACCGCAAGGGTTTTACAAATATAAATATGTCTTATCAACTAAGGGATATAGAGAAGCAAGGAAAGAAAAAAAACAATAGGAAGTAGCAGGTTAAACAAACAAAACTCTGAAGAAGTTGAGGGAACGCGGACTCGCGTAGGCGAGAACGAAAGTGGGACACAGGGACATTGTACTCGAACAAGTGATACGAGCTGTTGAAGTCCGATAGCGCTCTAATAAAAGGTTCATTTGAACCGTACCGCGTAAGGCGAGATGGGATATGTAAGGGGGGTCTGTAACGCAGACAGCGGGATGGTGCATATAGAGGAATGGATAATAGAAAAGAAGGAACATCCAGATTATGGGGAAAGAGATTTGCGATAAAGCAGGATCGGAGTGGGATTGGCGAGCTTGAATAGAGTCTAAACCAAGGCGAAAATCAAGGCGAAAATTAAACCAACGAAATTAACCGGCAAAATAAAGGAAAATATTTCCCTAAGCATGAACCACGAGTAAAGTAAATGTAAACGTAACGTAAATTTTGTTACGCTACGGGAGAGATTTTGCGTGGGCACTTGTTGCGTCAGTGTTGCCAAATCATCATAAAACATAGTTTGATGATAATTTGGTTGCCAGAAACGCCGATTTTCTTTTCGAAAACCATTCGAGCATATGTTATGGTTACAGTATGGACGCTCCTTTACAGCCTGACGAAGCAAACTGCTCGAATGAGTAAATTTAGAGCGCGCTACCTGACTGGGAATCTACCGGGTAATTTAAGGATAAGTTAAGGGAAAATTAGCAGTCGTTAATTTACCCTTTCGAGCAGTTTTGACATGTTTAAATTGTTATTTTTTTTAAACATGCTTATTTTCCCCTCATTTAGTGCTTAATTGAATGGTAAATTAATTCACTGAGCATGCGCCACGTGTAGAGTAAATGTTGTCAAACGTTTTAAACCCTTTTTTTGTTAACGGGGAGGGAACCTTCAAAAGGTACCCACCTAGAGGGGCTTATCGCGGCTAGATACCGCCTCTCGAGATGGGTTATGTGGAATTCATCGTGAAGCTTAACTCGTGAACGTTTTAAACCCTTTGAATGGCATAAAAACTGTTCATTTTTATTCATACTGGGACGCCATTACACTGCCTCCACGACACACAAGCGCTACAACCTGACCAAGCACACTGTTTGAATGGGTAAAATAATAGCGCGCTGTCTGACTGGGACGTTCAAGCCATAAAAATCTGTTTAAATTACCTTCGATGCTCCTGAAAAATTGTGGTTATTTTTGGGAAATCGTAACATAAAGATACAAGCAGTTCTCAAGATACGTTATTATGGCATGTCGCTATAATCTAGGAAACATTCTCGAATTTCCGCGTATATCAAACTCCGATGCAAAATCGTATTTTTTATCAATTTTTCATCTTTTCCTCTAATTTTGTGCTATAAATTAACTCAGCAGTCAATTTTCCCAAAATCGCGTATGGCCGAAGCGCGTTTCTCGGAGATTGCCTGTAATAACCACAAAGATAATTATTCTAAGCCATATTACCATGAAAGACATAGTTGCATATTAAGTTGTTCACTTTTGCGTTCAATATTCATACAAATTTGTTGAAATTGTTGCTTGGACACTGAAGATAGATCATAATTGGAACACACTAAAAACTTATTGCAAAAAGGTAAAAACTGTTGTAATTTGAATCGTAGTTTTCAGCTCTATTAAGCACTTCTTTATATAACTTTTTGCTAGTAATCTTTGCTTTGCTGTATCAATTATAGTACATTTCGCTAGTTGCGAAATAGCCAGTTGCATTTAATTACGTTTAAGTGCAGTTTTATGTGTCTTTAAAATATATCAATTATCCGTCGATGTTCTCTCATCAATTTCAACTTGTCTTCTGTACGTTCCAAAGATAGTCCAAATCATTGCATAGCATTTACTGCACGAAAGCGCAAATTCCTTATTTGACTCAAATGCAAAATTTTCCTATGTATGCCTGTAAAAATAATGTTATTTAAAGAAATGTACACTTTGAACAAATCTCATTGAAATACATTACAACCAGCAGAATATCCGTATGTGTCATAAAAACTCCTTTCCAAATTAACATTTCCATTGCGCATGTACATCCAAAACACGAATGACACCCGAAATATTACAGATAGAACTGTTGCTTTCGAAGTTTGCATGTTGATTCATACGGCACAGTCGTTACGGTGTCTTCAAATAGAAACATTGTACTATTATAAACACTGTTTTCTTGTGTTCAGTGATTCAAGTTTTGGTAGTTTTTAGAAAGTTTACAGATTCAAAGTGTTAAGTAGTTGAATTATTTCTAACATTGTTCACTTTGAAACTGATGTAGGTGCGTCATTATAAAACATGTTTCTCATCATATTTGTGTTTTGTAAAGACAATCTAAAGTGACTGGTGTTAACGAATGTGCTTTAGTTTTTAGAAATGTAAGTTGTTAGCATTTCTATCATGTAGAAATATCATTCAGAAATTGTAAAATGTGTGAAGCAAATGATGGAAAAAACTATGTTTTTTTTATCAATAGTTAAAATCGAAGTCCTCTTTTTTACATTAAAAGAACAAACATCAATATTATTATGAAGATATAAGTCGAGCAACGTAAAAGGAAAATAAGGGATGATTTTCGACACGAAATGAATATTCAAACTGTGGATCAATTACTATAAATTGCATACGTGCATGTGAAAAACATATGATTTCCATTTCTCAGTAACAAAAAAGGTTAAAAGGATGATTCGAGTTGTAAATGTTGTATGAACATCATATATATATATGAAATATAAAATATGACAGATGTTTAACGTCTATCAATGCCTATCATAAGTCAGTAGTTAGTTTTTTTAAAATACAATTCCATTAATTCCGTTGTATATATATATATATATATATATATATAATACGGTTGTATATATATATATATATATATATATATATATATATATATATATTTATATATAATTATAGTATTAATTCGTATATTTATATTTTGTATAAATATCGTGAATTTTTCTGGTTTTTAACTCACTTGTTGTTTGTTGTTGTGAACTTGTTGTGAATACTTAAAAATGTGCTGTTGAATAGAATTACTCTAAACTGTTGTGAGTTGCGATATGAAAAATTTTTGAACATGGAGTATATGGTTTTTAATTGCATTGCATGTACCGTATCATGAGTTATTTGTAAACAAACACAAAGTTATATACTCTATTACCGTCATAAGCAACTATTTCAAACTAGTCCAGGACGATGACTAAGTTTGACATGATTATACTTCATGACGAATATCGATTTCACCTATAGATGGGAAATGTGATGTACCGTAAAATGATGCGCAATGTGTTTCAATGTAATAGAAAACAATACGACGTATATGACACCGTCGAGAGCATCCTAAAATTGGAAGAGAATTGATTTAAGAATGTATTACTTGTTCCAATCGATCGAGCTTGAAATGATTTCAATGTAATTGTAAGTCAGTTATCTTAGTTATCTTTTGCTACAATATTGATGCAGGTCCGTGTGTAAGTCAATATTAACCTATTTATTTATGTTCATTACATATAGTGAACTGAGGATGTTAAACATAGATATGGTACTACCGTGAATTGGTATAGCAATTAATAGGGAAATTTTCGTTTTGACTTTACATCAACACATGTTGCACATTGTCGTTTTTCCATCCATCAGTTTAAGTACAGGTACATAACATTATTGACCTGTTTTGTCTTTTGTCTATACATTACTGTTGCGGTATATACTATTAGTAACTGTTATTCCAATTGGTCTTTAATATTTTTTTTTAATTTTAAGTGTATGTAAATATAAGTTTAGCTACAAAACAATAAAATAAAATTTCTTGTAAAGAACATTAGACTTGTTCGGTTTTCTATCCAGTGAAAACCAGTGAAAATTAAACCTTGGATTGAAGATAAGTATAAGTACTTTGTTGATATTGTACCATTTTTCGTAAAATTCTATTTCTAGCAATTACTAGCAAAAGCAAAAAACTAAAAAGTATTCAAAACGCATCAAAACGATGCCCTTTCTTAAGCAAAAGAAGAAGAAAAACGTTAAATCCACAACCTATCAGCTATGATTTTGACTTGAATTGGAATATATCAAATGAATATGGGAAATTACAATAAAAAAACCTAAAAGAATAGTTTGATGAGATGAGTTGAATTATTGTTTGATTTTTTAAAATATTAAACTTAATTATAAAGACGGTAAAATTAACTAGCTGATGCCTTATCAATTTCATTGCTATGCTTAAATAAATATGTTAAAATTATCACAGTTCCAGGTCTGTGTTTATAAACAAAATTGTTATAAACGATTCCATAGTTGAAAATAATTTCCTGTCGGATTATTTTCATAACTAAAAATTTCTTAATTTATACTTGACTACCGTCGTTTTCAACTTTGGCCAATTCTAAGATAGATAGAGATGGAGAGCAAAACTCATCAACCTGTTTGCAGTTTATTTTTGAACTCGCACATGTTGCATTACAGTACTAAACATAGCTTCTAGCCAATAGTTTCCTTGCGTCTCAAATTTACAGCATTAGTGAACGTACGAACGTGTCAGTCTGCAACTTATCGTTCATTTGACATTGTATTGATCTGTTTTAGAATTCGACGAACTGTAAGATATTGATACAAAATCATTATTTTTTACTGAAACAACGATTTTAAAATATAATGATATAATGTCTTTTAATATTTTAATTTTTTAACCACTCGGGAGTTTTTGTTACCAATTCAAATCTCTAAATCAGCCAACCCATTAAATCCCAGGTGTACGAAATCTTATTTTAAATGATATGAACCTTTGCAGTCCTTCTAGAAATGATCTAAATAGGAAAAGAATGAAAAGTATAAAAGAATAGTTTGGTGAGATGAGTTGAATCATTGTTTGACTAATTGAAACATTCAATATAATTGTAACAATGTTATTTTCAATAAGCTATCTTCAAAACTCGAAATACCTGATGAACAAAAATTAACGTTGACCAATATTTTTCTTGGGATCCTTGGAACTTTATTCAAAAATACATTCTAAATCTTGTCTTCCATCATTTTATAACATATTTAATCAATTTAGAAAAAAACAAATTTATTTGTGTTTGTTATTTTAGATGATTATTTATTCGACAAACCTTTTTTCGAACTATGGACACAACAAAACACTACATAAAAGACCACAATTAAGATACTAATACTAAATCACGTTTGCACCGTCCCCCTGTAACTGTAACTGTTTGGTTTAAAAAAGTCAGTATGGCATAGCCATGTCATCTGGTGATTCGTCTACCAGTTTATAGGTATTATACACTAATTGACTATATAATGTAAAAATTTGACTATATACTATGAAAATTTGAAAGCTTCATCAGTATGTTCATGGCAGCTACGGCAACAACAGTAACGAAATAACTTTCGAGAATAAGAATCCATGATGTGTCGGTGTCGGCCGGATACGATTATGAAAACAACATCAATATCGTTTAATCGTTTATTTAACCCGTCCATCGTATAGGTTTAAGGAGCAAAAAAAACTAAATTTACAACACTTTTTGAAACTTAACTTAAAACGCTTTCTAACATTCTGGGTAGTCTGTTTTTCGAAGTCTGGTAGTTAATGTTGTAGTCTAAATAGTGCAAAAACTTGTTAAACTATCTTATCATCGGGGGAAGGGAACCGTTGGCGTCGTAACATGTTTTATATCGAGCTTCATTTAGCATACATTGCTTTAGCATATATTGTAACGAATAGCGTCTTGGGCATTTCTGCGTCTAATTTCTAAAGTCTCTAGCCCAGCAATTGACAGCGGCGCATCTTCACTGTTAGGGAAGCTAAATTTCGTCGTTCCGCGGACGAAATTAATCAGTGACGCAGATTGTTTCTGTCACGCCTATGGAATCGACGGACATATCTAGCAAACTTTCTTTGAACATCATCGATTCTACTGACCTAGGTGTCTGTATATGGACAGTAAACTGTTGAGCCGTACCCTACTACTTAACTAACTAACTAGTCTAACTAACTCACGGAACAAAGATTTTAAACACGTCAAAATCCTTTTTCAATTTCATGATCATTCCCAGGGTTCTATTTGCGCGTTTTATTACGTCGTCATATTGTAGCTTAAAAACTTACTTCAAATCTAATAGTATTACAGGTTTTCCGCAGAAGCAATAATATTCCAGAGATTAAATTCTGGGTTTTCTAAAAAACGGGAGAGTCCATTGATCGGAAACCTCGTTCCGATCACCGGACCGTTTATGCGACCGTTAATCCGGACAGCAGACTGAAAAACTCAAACGGACGACGAAAAGCCACGCCATGTTTCCACTTCTTTCTGTGTGTTCAACCAAAAAGTCGGTTTACCTGGCCAAAAGATCAAGAAATATTTGACTAAAATGGATATCTAAGTCAAAATTGTCGAAGAACAACCATGCGACAACCCAAAAACAACGATGACGAGGTTCATATAATAGATAGTGTCTCTTTTTGACCCTTGTATTTTCCGGCGACGTGGTGGTGACTATAGACAACCGATCTAGCAGCTCAAAGCCAATTTAAAGAGGAGAATTTATTTTCAAATAACAATACTGGAAAAGATTTGTTCGTTCAATAAACATTTCTATTTGTACCTCATCTGCATCCTCAATAAACTTTTTGAGTGATGAAACAATCGAAGAAAGTTCGTAAAAAGCTTTGATAGAGCCATCGATATAGATAACGGGGTCAACGTTAACTCACAGGGCAAAAACCTGGTGACATGGTGCCGAGATGTTATATTATTTGAGACTGCTACATTTAGTTGTCGCAGGTCACCGGCATGCTGGATTTAGATGATCCAGCACCATGTACCACATGGAGTCATTCTCTTAATGGTGGAAGAACCCACTTTTGGTAGGATTTACTAAAAATAATCACCAGATGGAGGACTCAAAACAATTCGAATGAAAGACACAGGATGTCGGGATGAATAATCCCTAGACTTGACAATTCAATCAATTTTATTTCGCCAATCTGCTGGCTATAGTAGAGTTGAATACTCAGAGCTCATGGCAGTTGACTTTAGCTCAATAGTCTTTGATATGGGAAAGATTCTTGTATCGACCTATAAGGTCAAGCCAGCCATAATTGGTATGATTTTAATGCAAAGTCTTTGCTATGGAGGAATGGGTCGGACAGGTTTTACCCGTATGAAAACCCACGTGACAGCAACTACAACCTTCACGATTGAGTCATAGAGCGCATCTTATTTTTTTTATTACTTGCTAATCCTGAACAACACACTTCTAGCAGTTCCATATGTTAGTATAAAGGTCTTTGTTTGACTCATAGCATTCAAATTCTTAGGTAAAATACGTTCTCAGGGAGGGTTGGGTGATGTAAAATTCAACAGTATCAACCGCTAATGAGTGCCTATCTTTGAGTTTTACAATCGTTTTACTATCCCTACTATTAGTAACATTTGAACACAAATTTCTATTGCTCTTAATCAGTATGCATAATTCTCCATTTTTGTTAGGTATGATTTCTTGGCTTAAGGTTTTTAACATTTCTTTAGTTTAGTTTTGTATTTTTCCGTATATAAATTATGTTTTATTGTGAACAATGCAGCTTTTGTATACACAATCAGAAAACAGGATATTTCATGTATGTCGTATCTGTTTATATTTATTTGCATTCATTTTATATTGACTAATAAAATCAAAACGAAGGTATAATGAGCAGAGCTTTTTGACAAATTCTCGAATGTACAGACAAATGTATGTGTTTATTTGTAATCTGTAAGACTTATATTAATTGACGCACTTTCGTCTGTATGAATGGCAGTTTGAGGAGCAACAATCTTCATGCCGATTGCACTGAAACAATAAATGAAATGTGTTAGTTTGTTCATAATGACATCGATAATTAATATACTTATGGGTGAATTACGTACGACATCACCAATAATTTTACAACGCCTTTCTTGACGCTGAAGACTTTGCTCGGTTGTCGAAATTTGTCCACCAAACCGAGAAATGAGATCATCCAAATTATTTACGGGAATGTAGGGTCCATTAGCTACCGATGGTCGGGTTAATTCCGACTCTGGTACACCAAGTCGGATCTCAGTAGAACATATTGATTTGTAGCACGCCCCCGAACAGCACTCTTTATTGTGGAAGCACTGTATGTCCGAAACATGAGCATTGATTGCATTGGTAAACATATTTTAATATAATTTACTTACGTATAGTCCATTGGATGTGCATTTACGTGTTCCTGTGTTTGGATCTACTGATGAATCCCCGAATCGATTAGCGGTAGAAATTGGAGATGTTGATGGATTTAGATCAGCGCCAGCATAAAGGTCATACCTGTTGACGCATTTATACGCGAAGCTTAAACAACTTTTAGAGCAGCATTCCGAAGACGTTAGACACTATATAAGAAATTGAATCATAAGTTTATGAATACTTGTATAAAGTTTAAATGTCATTTATGAATATATCATGTTTGTTATATTTTTAACGTAGAATGTGCAATTTTTACATTTTGCAAACATAAAATAACCACCATTAGGTTGTATGAATCACGTTTAACAACTTACATATTCTCCAATACCGGCACAATTCTTTTGAGTTGAAGGAGAATTTGTTGCAGAGTTTACTGAAGTATCTTCACCAACACGATTCGTAAAATTAACCATTGAATTTTGTGACGTTGAATCTTTAGACACGGTCTCCGTTGAGCCAGGTGGATTCAAGGCCACGCATTTATAGGAGAAAGTCAAACAGTTGCCCGAACAGCACTCTGCATGCGTTAAACACTTTAAAAAAAAAGAAGGAGGGTAAAAATAAGTTGATTTATAAAAAAAAAAACAATAATTTAATAGAGTGAAGATAATGATCAAAGAAACATAATGGGACGATAAATAACTACAGCTTTTACTCACATATTCTCCATTGAGTGCACATGTTTTTTGGGTCAAGCTGGCACCGCCGTCATCACCTCCAAACCGATTTTCTGTGTCTATTGGGGCTGGCCTGACTGGTACTAATACAGTACTCACTGAAGCACCTGCTGGCACTGGTACACATTTATAAGAGAAGCTTAAACAGCTTCCCGAACAGCAATCTCTATGGGTTAGACACTATTAAACGATACAAATATTCAAAATTCGAAGATAGTTGTAATCATCAGCTTATGTTAACAACATTCTATGGTCCAGATACTTACATATTCATTATTTTGAGCACATTTTTTATCTGTAGTTTGTGCCTCAAAGGCATTGAAACAATAAAGTATCACAATAATGAACAATAAAATATGCTTACACATGTTTTTTTTATTTGTATTGTGTTTGAGAGGAATAACAATCTACTCGTTATTCGCAGAATACTGCTGCGAAATATGTATTGATGTCGAAAGCAACTATCCACAAAAAATCAGCGATCTTGCTATTTCAACGAACAATCATGCACTGGCTATGATCTTTGCCCGAAGACGCAGGTATAATCTCCGGAAATTCGATTGTACAGGCGAACTACCATTGGTTACAGTAGTAGTGTGGGTATACGAATATGTGGGTATTTGTTTTATTGTTTATTGTTTACAGATTAACAGGCTATGAACTGAACAGCAGTTATCTCTACGTTAATGGCAAAATGGGAAACTTTTACTGACGTACCAACTGGTTCCATGTTGATAATCAATATAATTTATTACAATCATGAAGCAACAAAACAGACCGAAGTTTGGACTATAAGAAACATTGATCTTAATACTCACACCGCGTCGGGTTTTTGAAAATATAATTTTACCAATCCCAATTAAGGTACAGTTTTATACGTGATTAACGTTAAGAGTTTTGCTTATTAGTCATCTGTTTTGCTTTGCTATTCAATTCACCGTTACGTCTGGATTTTCTGATTAGTCATAAATACCGATGAAACGCACACATGTGTACCAAAGCTAGCTGCACGATCGCCTGAGATGTACACAAACGCGCGCCTTGACCGCTATCAAGGTGAACAACTTAAAAAATACATCTCCGGCTGTGCGTCTGCCAACTTTGGCTTAAGTTTTGAATGCAAGCTCAACGTGCAGGTTGTTATTCAGAAGCAGAAAAACTTTTTATTCATTTTTAGTTATGAAGGTCCGAGGGGTTCTAAACAATACAATGCATGCGAATCGAATTCTTCAAATTGATTGTTTCCGATTACATGAGCAACATGAGCACTTTGTGTATTATAATGCTTCACAGCACTTACAATCTAGTATGGCCTTTAAGAGTATGTTTTTGTTGTTTAAGAGTATTTATGAAAGAGTATGTTTAGAGTACGAAAGAAACGTTTCCGGTTCTTTTATATATCGATTCTATTATTTCATGTGTATTTTATAATACTATATTGTAGTTTAGTAATATTATTTTTAAATTTATCTATATTAAGAGTTACAAAAAACCCTCATTGAAACGGGTTCTTTTGAAATATAATCTACAAAATTTACAGTCGTTTAACTTTACAACTAGGGGCTAGTTTTCCTGTAAACATAACAACGATTTAAATATTCTTTCTCTT
The DNA here is from genome assembly GCF_943734755.1 of Anopheles moucheti. Taxonomy (NCBI): domain Eukaryota; kingdom Metazoa; phylum Arthropoda; class Insecta; order Diptera; family Culicidae; genus Anopheles; species Anopheles moucheti. Next base: position 60,780,176 of record NC_069140.1, read on the forward strand.
CGTCTTGGCATAACGACCTATTAGGTCATGCCTGCCATATCCGACTTGCTGTACATATTTCAACCATGTAGCCAAATATTCAGTCCTTGACAAGAGGGCTTGGTCCGGATGGGATTTTGGGCCAATCCTGTCGTGTGTCAGAACGGTGCCGTTACCAACACACTAGCGAGTTTTATTTTCAATTGGAATAATGTTGAATTTTGTTTCATATTAATTAAAATGAATATTTGATTTTAAACATGTCTGTTTTATTAAACTTATGAACAAAAATCCATCAAATAGTTCTCAACAAGGGTATACTTTTTGCAAATGTAATCATATAGGGTTTAGTCCACCGAGCCTTGCTATTTAGCTACATGGAAGGTTGATATTAAGAGTCAGAGCATATAAATATTTTTATTCATAACCAGTGGAAATTCTGTACTATAATTCGGGGGAATCGGGTAGATACACGGCATTTTATAATAGTTGATAAAGTAAATTTCAGTGATTATATCCGTGACGCTTTCAATGGAGTTAGTTTTAACGATTTTCAGTATGTTTTTTTTAACAAACGTCATCCGTCCGGTTTGGTTTATAATCAGCTACTGGTCAATGATCTATTCTTAAATGTTCTTGGAGCTATAGTCTTATCAATATTTCTTACACTTGTCCTCAACTGTCGTTCATCTTTGACTTCCTTACACTGTTTTACGACTAGCTTACGGTCTGTGATTTGATGTTTACGATTTAAAATAACTTCTTCTTTAAGTGAAAAACAAAACAAAAACTTAATTCTTAAAATAGTAAAATGGATGATTTAGTGAGCAAATAGACATAGTATTAGGAATCGATTACAATTGACTTAATTTGACCACAATTCTTCTGAACATCCAAATGGAGCATTGATAAGGAAGGTGTAAAGATTGGTTCGTCAGTTATTATAGTTTGTGTATAATACTCTCAGACGATGAGAATCATAATGTGTTCCAGCATAACCCCAACGAGCACGCAATTGATAATAGCGTAACGAGCACATGAAGGAATATAATAACATATTAATTCAGCGTTACATGTTCTTTGAAATGCAAATACGAGGGAAAGCAGTCTAGGAAATAAACCTATACAATTTTCTATACGTACTTCTATACCATTTAACACATTCTACAATAAAGTAATGATGGCAAAAACGACTTAGCGGTTTTCTACTCTAAAATAATAACACTAATTATAATTATACAATGTGAATGATATATTTCTTTTACGATATTACCATTTGTGCAACAATCCCTGATTCAGCGTTCGTTATTTAACTACTTGTTTGTTGTTTTTGTTTAAAAAAACTATTTTCTATCTAGCGCAATTATAATTGCATATCGTCTCCTTTTAAACACGAGGCATAGTTTTTGAGTCTTGATGTTGAAACACGACGGCATGCTCGGGGATTCCCTTTTTCGGATCATTTTAGATTTTCTTGTTCATGGATGTTACATGTTACTTTTTTGAGTCATTCTAAAAAGAGTTTGGAAATGGCTTGGCGGATCACGGCTACGGATCAATGGCTACGGTCACGGTTTAAACGATTTAAACCGTCCTAAACGATGGTAGTTTTCAAAGTCAAAAATATTGTTTTTGAAGCGACTGAACCGCATCCATTCGCTTGAACCATCATCCGAGTACACCTTATTCCAATTATCAGGATCAGAATAACCCGCTGAGCTTCAGCTGCCCGTTTTGCTCATTTGAAATCAAAACATTAAAACTTCCCGCAAATAATTATCTAATGATTTCAATGGTTCAATGGATAATGGTTCAGTTGAATTGAATGTCATTGTCGATTGCTTGAAAATATCTAAATGGTCGTTACTATAACGGACCTTACCTGCGGAACTATCCAAAAGGTACAATACTTGAAAAACCAGTAAAGCAGTAGCAAAATGCTAGTAAACGCTCAGGGCTATAAATTGTAAGCACCGAGAAATTGAAATTTAACGTTGTTATCCTTCTGACGGCAGAATATTTTTCATCACCTGTGTGTGATTGATTGCGGAAATTTAACTAACGCAATTACCGCTCGTTCTTCAAATTCACATCGACGCTTGGGAGAATATATTTACAAGCAGCAGGGAATAAAATTCCTGTAAACTAGGGTACTTCTATGATGCGGTTAGTTTAACATTCGTTTTCATAAGGTTGATTTAGTTAACACGGGAGCAACAAAAACTAATATCGCTTGTTTGAAAAACCATAAGTTAAGTTTTTGTAAATTAATGTATGAAAACTGATGCTTTATTACGCATTTTATTTCTATGATTGTGTATAGAGCTAACATCAAGAAGAGATCAGAACCTCATCGCGGTCTTGGGCTGTTTCAGCAAAGCTCCGAACCGCGCCCCCACCCCTACTACCCCCGTCGCCATGTATCATATGTTGCACCGAGCCAGGCTGTGGTCCGCAACGCTAAAAAGGTTGGAGAGCACTACTCTTAAATATCAAAACTGAGCCCCTTACTCAACACATTCAACTGTTATAATGAAATGTGGCATAATAACTATGTTTCAGTTTCTCTGTAATAAATACTAGAACACCGCATAACTATTTAAATCTAACAATGTTCAAATTTTCTGTTTTGTTTATTATTGTTCCTTATTTATGATTTCTTCTTTCGAGTTAAACGAGAAGTGGCTCTTTAAAGGGTAGACGATGCTAGCACGCGATAAAACACACTTGCCCTTCTATGCAATAGACTGAAAAGAATTCTATGAATATTATAGTAGTTATTAGTTTACCTTCTTCACAAGTTACGAGTGAGGTTTTTAACTAGAGATGTAGTGTTGAGTTATGCTGACGCACTAGAAAAGGCATGCTTCTTAAAGCTATACTACATGGAAACATAGAGCCTTAGAAGATTGTAGCAGTTTTTAATTTAGATACTTCAATGCTCAATGCATTGCGTCAATGCAACGTCAATGCTAAATTTAACATTTAAATGTGTTTGGTTTTAGAACTTCACAATATTGAATCTATTATGGGACTATCTCTACTTCAGTAAAATTTGTATTTATATGCCGGTATATTTACCATTAATTTACTCGTCTAAAATGCAATTATCACGTCTTTTCGTCTGGCTTTAAATCCGTTTTCGGTTTTGTTTTACCTTGTTTAATAACTTTCTATTTGTAACAAATAGTGCTAATAATCAACCAATGTATAGGAATACGATAAAATGATACGGATATGCAAGGCATCACTCTCGACGTTATTTATATGATCCTGTGGCAGGCACTTGCCAGTGAGTGAGAACGTACTATATGCCGTTCAACAATACAGGTCATGACGATCACTACGGACAGGGGGACAGTTTGCGGTATAAATATCGTAATCAAGAGGCAAATATAGTTTTGTAAAAAAATAACTGGTAATAAGCGTTTAAAGATTAAAACGAATTTATATTATAACTGTATAATATAACGCGTTTTTTATTAAATTAACTCATTACAGATTAGCAACGATGGAATGACGGCTACGGCTGAGCACGAAATGCTCATCTAATCACTCTATTTTAAAGAGAAGAGATAATTACAGAAAAAAGACAAGGTACTAGATTTTTGTTAGCTATGTAGTATGGTTAATATCCTGGTTTTTTTCGTTAGAACGGCCTGGCCGTATCGACAATATCCTGCTTATTAATATTAATTCGAATCATAAAGATGCAATAGCATCGCAGACATATAAAAAACTCATTTGTTATTATCTTTTTGTAGCGCCTTCTTCTCGGGACGATACATTTGCCAGGTAGAGCTGTATGTTTTTACAAACTGACCCAAAGCATTTAAACATTTGTCAGTAAAATCACCGAAAGCTTCTTGCAATGGATGCTTACAACTTTGTATCATCAGCAGGCGAATACAATGGATCCGATGTGAACAATCGAACGTCCACTATATTTGCAATCAATCCAGATTTTATCGCGCAATGGTACGTATAAAATTGTATTTGAATTCTTTTTCAATTCCTATCGTAAGCATTTCAAATTTTTCCAGTTTAGATAGAATTTGTTTTCAATAGGTGGCTTAAATTAAAAAAAAACAATTTATATATATAAATATATATATATATATATATATATATATATATATATATATATATATATATATATATATATATATATATATATATATATATATATATATATATATATATATATATATGCCTCTATGCCTCTATATCAGCTCTATGCCTGATAAGTTTATGGTGATGAGTATTCCTTTTTTAATAAGTTATAACATGTAAGCAATTCATACAATCATGAAGAGAGTATGTGCAATATGCATCAATTTTCTAACTATCCAACTATGCATCAATTATATAACTATCTAAAAAGCAACTAACTATGTTCTGGATAGTCATATGCAGTCTGATTCTGTGATCCTTGTACGATACGGTAAAATCAACAAAACACGGTTCACGATATGATGTGGCAACACGCTGCAAAATATATTAACGACGAATTACATCCTTGTTTGTTTTTTTCGACGCATATTTGAACAGTACAAAATAACATGACTTGGGCTGTTTCGTTGATTTTGAAGTGGTTGTCCTGTCATCAGTCTATTAAATTATAAAGAAGTGTTCTTTCTACATCAACGACAGGAAAACTAGAGACTTGCATGATTTTTGAAAGTAGGCTAAATATCTATCATTTAAATCGTGGGTTCAATTTTTCTTTAGTATTGTACAGTTTTGAGCTGAAAATTTCTACCATCTAATGTGAATTTTTTAATACTTAAAGTTATCATTAGTAGGCGCGGTTTAGTTGTGTTGCGGCGCTTGTCTTCACACGACAGTATCGAGGAAAATTTCATCCAGACCAAACAACCGTAGCAAGGACTGACTATCCGGCTACATGGTAAAAACAAGTACATACGGCCTTTCCGTTCTAAAGAAATAAAAACTTGCCCTTCTATGTCAACCAGTGCTAGTTGATTATCTGAAAGTTGGTTAAAGTAGTTGATGACATATCTGAAGTTTTACTGGAATTGGCAATGATTCCATCGTGTGAAGTCCGGCGTCGCTATCACTAAAGCAACGACAAGACAAGGACCTGGTTTGCTGACTGATTCGAATTAGTCTACAGGAATTAAGACTGGAATGTTTTTTTTAAATGTGCAAAAACATTTATTAAACCGTTTTCCCTCCAGTTAAATGTAAATGTAAATGTACATGTAAATTCCCTAACCCTCCATCAATGTCCACACATTGGTACCGTTAACGGTACAATTACGCTAAACAATTTTGAGAGAACTTACAAGCAGTTAATTCGTTAACAAACTAATATCTTTGATACGGCGACCAATGACTACTGCATGTGTTCCTGAGCAATTTTAACCAATCTTGTCCATTTTAACCAGTCAGTCACCTGTCCTTACAAAAACTATTTTATCTGGGTTTAGTTGTCAATTTATGGGATGGGATGAGACCATCTGGTCTTCATACACTTGTAGGGGTTGGGACATGAATGCCTGCAAACTCAAGGAGGATTAATAGAGTATAGGTGTGGGTCCGTCACTTGTTTTGGTACAAATGCATACACATGCAATTTTGACAGTTCCGAGTAGAAAAATTCACAGATCAAAACAAACACATGAAACAAGCAAGAGTTTTTTGAGCACGAACGCGCAAGAACAAGAAACGATTTGTATTATAAATTATATTATTTTCCGACTAGTAAGCGCTTAGGACTTTACTGAATGTATGTGAATGGTATCAAAATTTGATCTTCAAGTTCGACAATATATGCGCTGTATGAAGCTGAAACACATATAACTTAAGAAAATTTATCTCATGCTAGACTTTAAGGTGCATAGAAGCATTGTAGCTTTAGAATTAAAACAACTCTTTAGTCGCTAATCTCCGTAAGCGAAACCGCTAATAGCATTAAATCAAAATCACATCAAACTTTCACGATCAAGATTCAGATTTGATTCTAGATGTACGGTCGTATATAAATGATCTAATGATCTATGCTAGTGTGAAGATTTAAGCCAGACGTATGAGCTGTCAATTATCTCTCGTTTAATTTTTCAACTGTTCGTCTCCGTATCCAGAACTTCGAAATGACAAAACTGTTACTAGCATTTGCACATATTAGTGGTATATATGAACTTATATTATCTTAAATATACTTATCACAAGATTATCCTGGTTTGCCGTATGTATGATTGTATAATTCCTAAGTCCCTGTCACTGGCTCTGTTTGTTAGTAGTTAATCGGTGTTACGTTGGGTAACACAGCTGTGATTGGACAAACAGGATCTGTCCCATAACGCATCGAGGATTTAGCACGGTCTAGTTTATTTTTAGCATATACTACATATACAGGATTTTCAAACGCTTTTTCGTATGTGTTGTATGCTGAATTTCACCTTGCAATTTAAATTATTCCTGTCAATACCGGATGGATAGAATAAGATAGCTTAGATTGATTTTTGATTCTGAATTAATTATTCATCTGAACACGCTTACCGATTCGCAGCTAGCACATATACTCATCTCGCCATAGATGTACATAATTAGAAATAAAGGGGAACATGTATAGATCCAGATGGAAGATAAAGGATAACAGGAATAGCGCGAATATTATCGATCCTGTGAACCTTCTATAGAGGCAGATTTTCATTTCCTCTCCGATTCAGGAATGATTTTAAATTAGAACTGCCAAACGTACCATGGATGAAAAAACCTTCTCTGATTCTAATGAAGCTGCATGTTCAGCAATATGCTATGGTCGTTTTTCAAGAAATGAAAATAATGTTTTCAAATACACCGTAAAATATAGATGTACAAGTTTTGATTTACCATAGTTTGTATTAATAATGTACATAAATGTATCTGTTCTGCAGAAAGATAAGTTTTCGATCAATTGGATTTTTTGTAAATACATATTACACATAGTAATGTAGTGCAAACGTATGATGACACAGTAGCACAGAGTATACCCATATACGTACATTTCGAAATATTCTATTCGCAATATATTTAGCACTGTTCTATGTGTATGAGCTATTGTATATTCCGCGTCAGCTGTACTTTTCGAACGCTATGCAACTAGTGCCATGGAATGATTTAATACTCACTGGTTTAAAAGCTACCGTTTATGAATGAATCTGGTTTTTATTCTGTGCCGCCCTGTTCGAGTAAGGTTTTCTATCATTTTCTTTTGGTAGGTCATTGTACGGTAAATATAACTGTTGTGTATATGTACAGATACGTATGTACTCCTTCCAATCCTTGGCTTTTACACAAACACACATTTATCCCAGGTTCTCCTGGTATGTTTGCGCTCCCATACAAACCTTCTGCCTCCATACAGTACACATAAGACTGATTTGAATAGTTTTATGCTTTTCTGATGTAACGATTTCGCCTTTAGCGTTTTCCATTACTCTTGCTTGTTTCGCATTTTTTCTTTATGCTGCTTTATTCTACTTATGAAAGCATTAAGGAGAGAAATACATTCTAGTAACTCTCTTCATGCTGGTGGTTTTCAACGATTATTGGATCTGAAGTTTTGGTGCTATACTCCGAGCGTTTAATACATCATACAAACTATGGAGTATAGAAGGATATTGAATAAAAAATTTAATACACGTTCAAGAGATTAAATTTTAATTCGTATTATAAATTGTACCAGAAACTAGAAATATTCACGTTGATTCACGTAATAAAACCATAAAAAAGCAAATGCGTAAAATAACAATGTATTTTTTTATGCGATCCTTCGAATTTATTCATCTACACTTTGATTGTTTAGATTTGTGTGACAAGGGAATGATGTAGAAACTCAATGAAAATTACAAGGGGTGTATCAATGAATCAAGACCAAGCGAGGGGAAACTGATGTGAATTTCAAGAACGCAGAATATTCGAAAAAAGGGTCGTGCCATGCTTATTTTTTCATTACCAGTAATATATAGTCAGCTTTTTACTAATTTTACCCAATTGTTAAACAGTTTTATTTATAACTGACTGTTAACTTTTGCATTCTTTTTGAAGCGCACTCTATATATTTTTAATTAGGTTTTATAAAAAATTTTATACGGTGCTAAAAACATATTATTTAGCTAAAATACCGTCATGAGCATGAAGGTTATGTCACGTTCAGTTTTTTTTTGAATTAAAGTCTATATCAGAATCTGTAAAATTTCCATTCCTACGCTTTAGATCATGCCTGCCACACTTTAGACTTCATTTTCGAATACATACTGCCCTGACTCGCTCATAAAGATATACATAATGATAACACTGATGGTGATGTAACGATGATGCTCTAGATGACTATAATGAAGCATGGTGGTTTTATAGAAGTTTGTCCAATCGAAACACCTTACTCTGTTTCCATATACACTTGTATCATCCCCGCTTCTTTGAATCGTTAAGAATACGGTTACGCTTTGGCAAGGGTTCTTACCCTCATTGCAATATTAAATGTAGTAAGAATAGAAGCAGTGATGATGTTTAAAGGCAACGTAAATGGCTATATTTTCATAGTTAACAGCCGTATTAAACCAACGATAAAACAGTTTAAGATTGTTCCCAGTTACGCAAGACCAAGCATGATAGCATTAGCAGTCAATCATCTCCTTTTCAGATTTTGATGGATTACTACAATATTTTTATGTGTAGGGAAGGGGCACGTTAGAAGGAATAAATGGTTGTTTTTCAGTTAGCACTTTATTCATAGATAGAAAAGAGCATTGGTTAACATTGGTTTTGAAGATATTCCTAATGAATGTCAAATGAAATTGGAATACGTGAATACGTAACATAATTTAACCTACTATTAAACTGTTGATGATATTTTCTACTTTCTTTTAATAGTTGTACACGCACAACTTATTTTGATGAATCTAAATATAATGAATATCTTTTGTATTATGGAATACTTTGTATTTTCTATTCATACTACTATTCATTCTAGTGTGAATAAAACGAATATTCTTTATTTACAGTACTGAATAATAGTCAGAAGTCTACGAAGAGTTTGTTTTTTTATTCTATTAATATTTTATTAAATTTATTCTCGTTTGCTAACCATTAGTCGATCTCAGTTTGCCTTGCTATGCAAAGATTGAATAATGAATAACGTTTTCAACAAAACATTATTAAATAAAACAGTATTTGGACATTTGGGCCATATTGGAAGATTTTAACACTCGAATATGTTGTTCCTATCATGTTTAAAACTTTGAGCATCGATAGTGGTACTTGTCTTATAAAAACTAAAAATTAAAAAAGTCATGAAGCTAGATGTACTAAAATTTACCAATATCTTTTAGTATTATGCCATACGTTTAGAATACGTAAAGACTTAAAGAGAATCTGCACCATACATAAACAAAACAAAAATATTAAAGAATAATCTAAAACATATTTGAAATAAATACATTGCAATAAAGCAATAGAACAAGTAGCGAAGTGTTGAGTGTCTAACCGTGTTGGTGCCTATGATTATGCAATTAGTGTTACTCGGTAAACATTACCCGCTATTCAATAGGAAATAGTATGAGTGGTAGGAAACAATATCGAATCGATCTGCGAATCGATCTCAATTTAGTAATGGTTATTTGTAGAACCATGTACGTGACACATGCCACATATATGACACATGTCTATAAGTTGGTAGTTACGCCGAACATATATTGTTAAACAAGATTAAAATTTGGTACCAAATTATCTGTGGCTAAATATCATATTTAAGTATTTACTAACTACAGTATTTCATCTAACTTCTTTTTTTTATTCACCCGAAAATGATTAGAGAATTGGTATACATCTTAAATATCTATTAAATATCTTTTGACTTTACCTGTGTAATGATTTGTTGATTTTCATAATTTACTTTATTTACAGGAAACTGAAGCGCAGGCAAGAAAAAAAGTGTGGAGAGCTATATTCTCATTTGGATCTGTTGAATTATCCAGAATGTTTAAATTTGCTGGGCCATTATCTTGACGTAAAAGGAAAAAACATTCCCGTTTTTACATCTGAATTTATTAAATCCCTCGGAACGAATAACAAATTAAGTGGTAATGGTTTCAGATCTGCTGCTGACATCTCGCGTGATGAAATGAACCCAGTCATTGGCAGCTTTAGAGATATTGCGAACTGGATTTCTTACGGTAATTTCACCCTTTTGGAATGGTACAATGGATCTGCTAGTCCTACCGGTAACGAAAGCTCCAATCCAAATGCAATCAACTTTACATTTGTTCCGTACGGGATAGACATCATTGACAAAAGTCCATCGCAGGTGCTGCCACCATTTGAACTTTGGCAAACTGTGCTAATTGCTATTTGTTTAGCCATTTGCATAATTCTTACTATAGGTGGCAACATATTAGTACTTTTAGCGTTCATAGTCGATCGAAGCATTCGACAACCGAGCAATTATTTTATTGCCTCGCTAGCGGCAACAGACATGCTAATCGGTGAGTATTAAATACCTGTAACAGCAATACGACCTGCCTGTTTTTCATGAATCAAAAAATACCTGCATCACAATGCCACATGAATCGGTTTGTGCTAATTATTTTTCTATATATTTTTTTAAATTTTGTCATTTGCAGGAACTGTATCCATGCCTTTTTACACGGTGTATGTACTAATGGGCTACTGGGATTTGGGTCCATTACTCTGCGATCTTTGGCTGTCGGTTGATTATACCGTCTGTCTGGTGTCGCAGTATACGGTTCTGTTAATAACAATCGATCGATTTTGTTCAGTGAAAATAGCCGCCAAATACAGAAGCTGGCGAACCAAAAATAAAGTCATCTGGATGGTAACTATCACATGGATTATTCCAGCACTGCTTTTTTTTATATCAATATTTGGCTGGGAACATTTTGTTGGCTATCGAGATTTACAACCGGGACAATGTGCAGTACAGTTTTTGAAAGATCCCGTCTTTAACACAGCACTTATCATTGGATACTACTGGACTACACTAGTGGTATTGTTTGTGCTGTACGGTGGTATCTACAAGACCGCCTATGATATGCAAAAAAAAAGTGAGGCCAAGCAACGTAAAATGCAGTCCATGGTGGCACTCAGCAGTGCGATGACCGGAATGGCTAGTCGAACAGCAGGTATAGGAATTTCTAAGACTCAGAGTACCTTGCTATGTGCCGATAAACCGATCCCGCCTATGGCACCTATGATGCCGAAACATGACGGAGTTACGGTAGGTGGTGCATCATCATCGTCGGGCGAGGAAGCACTGCGGAAATTTGCAGGAGTGATGCAATCGTCAGACCCTGTGCATTCAACAGCAGTTAGTACGAATATTTCATTACTTAAGAACGACAAGAATGCATCTGTACATCCTTCATCTGCTCTGTTCGATAGGGCTTGTTCGGACGTCGGCAACAGTGGCAAAACTCATGTTGCGATTGAAAGTAGCATGAAGGACGAAAAAATAGAAGGGGACAAAAGCGAACGCTCTAGCAGTCCTGCATTTGATTCAGATGAAGAACATCCAGTTAAGAATAAACAAGAGCATGATCAATTTGTAAAACCTACTAACAAACGATCTTCCGTTGCTGGTTTGCTAGTAGGCGCAGCTTCAGCTTCAGTATTTTCATCAAGATACAAGGAAAGTACAACGACGACCAACACTGACAATCTACCGTTTTCGTCATCTGAAAATCATGCTACTATATTGCCTATCAAACGATTGCCCATATCGGGGTCTGAACAAAAAGTACTACCAAAAATAAGCGAAACAAGTAGTCCGCTAATGTTGGATAAAAAGCATACTGTTGAAAAGCGCAAGGAAACCTTGGACCAATCATCCTCATCGTACACAGTTGCACTGGAATCATTGGCTATGACAATCAGTGTGAGTAAAGCTACAGGATTGCAGCATATAATGGAGGATTCCTCGTCTACAATTTTTACACCTCCTTGCGGCTTCCAAACTCCCCTGTTAGGTGACAATCAGTTGGAAATCGACCATGGAAATGTAGCAACCAGCATGGCGGACGCGATGGTTACTTATGATCCGCTGTTAAGTATGGATAGCGCTGATCTACGTTTTATGGACGAAAGTTCCGTAATGATGCCCTCACCGCAGTTCGAAAATCTGCCTTCCGATTCGTCACTGGCATCCTGCCTAGTTGGTATTGAACAACAGCAACATCATTCAAGATCAGTAGTCAGCCACTACAATGGACAGAGCATTGCAAATCCTACTCTGCTTCAGAAAGCACTTATTCGCGCAACTGCTCAATGCAAACAACCATCACCAACAGTTCTCATTCGACCTTCCTACTTTACCATGGGTACGACATCTCCTCAAGCTTATACGAACGAGAATGTAACTGTTCTGCATGGGGATGTTGCCAAGGAGGATAACAAATACAATACTACTGTTAGCGTTAGTACACAGAGTCCCGAAAAACCAAAGACAGTTCTTAATACCATAAGTACCGATTTAAGTGAATCGAGAGCAAATGTCACCGATGAACATCGAAGTCCGACTCAGTATAACAACGAAACGGTTGACAAAACAAACACCTCAGTAGAACATACTGATGTTTCGAATTACTCAAAGGGGGTAGCAGAAGATGAACCGACTAGATCGTTGGGTCAAACAAGCATAACATGTACCAACATTTCGGCATCAGCAACTAATAACTTTAATGCATTGCATATTAACAAACCGATGGTGAGCATCGAACGAGATTCTTCAAGTAAACGAGGTTTCATTCAATCGATCGGCAAGCATTTGAAGCCAGGTATGAAAAAACCTAATGTCGATGGTCCTTTTGGTGGAGTTTGTAGACAAAAATCTAAATCCGAAAACAGAGCGAGGAAAGCCTTTCGAACCATTTCATTCATATTGGGCGCGTTCGTAGCTTGTTGGACACCATACCACGTGCTGGCTTTAGTTGTGGGCTTTTGCTCAACACCACCTTGCGTGAATGAGCACCTGTTTATGTTTTCTTATTTTCTTTGTTATGCAAACAGTCCTATGAACCCATTTTGCTACGCTCTTGCAAACCAACAATTTAAGAAAACATTTACACGCATATTGCGCGGAGACTTGCATATGACTTAAATTTATTCTAAAATAAGTAAAGCAGCGTAAATGTATTCGTCAAACAGACACATATTTTAACATGCATGGGACAATAACAATTATGTAAAAAATGTATAATGCAACATAATTCAGACGTTATACTTATATAAAAGTAGAACAAAATGTAGTATGGGCGAGAAGTGTGGAAACCAGCTGTGCCAAATTAAATATGAGTATACCATTATGCAATTATAGACATCCAAATCAAACAGCACATTTAGCCTCTATCGCATGTGCCATTCAACAACAAACAACAGTTCTCTGTTGCTAATATTGAAGGCTAAAGATTATATACATAGTTGCAAGATACCTTGGGCGCCGTTGCATTTCACCATTATAAAGCATAACAACACAGACGCATTGACATACGCATACGTACAAGAAGTTACTAACCTTTCTCAAGACCAATGGCCATCGATATTCAATTGCGATATTTTTTCTCCATCTCTCTTACATCTACTTAATATTTCTTCCAATATTCTCTTTGATAATGAACCCTTCGAAATAAAGATGCTGTTGTTGATGTTGATTTTGCCAATGATTCTATTCACGTGTCATTGCATACATTTCATTGATACTGATCCATTGATCTTCCTCCTTCCAAAACTTAAAAAAAATCATTTAATCTTATTGCACAGTGAAATTTTTCCTTTTCCGCGTTTCTCAATGCTCGATTCAATCAATGCAAGTGCACACAAAGCATCTAAATATGTGAACAATACATGCAAAATAAGCTTTCCAATCAGATCACAACTTGTTGTTTTATTAGTGCAACTGTGCTAGCAACTTATCACATCTCACCTAATCCGTGTTAGTCTATGCTCTTCGTCTATGTTGTTTCTACAATCAACATGCAAATGAGCATCCATTAGATAAAAAATATCAATTAAGTAAATTTAAATAGATAATATTAGATAAAAATATATTCTCGTGACCATAACTTAAACAATAATGTAAATAATTTTTTAAGAGTATATCATTGCCTAAATTCAAAACCGAAGTTTACTATATGCATGAATAAGAACTATTAGCTGAGCATGCTAAGCAATAATACCGCATGTAAAATCAAAATAAGGACTAGCCCATGAAGAACTGCCTGTTATATACCTACCAGGCTTAAGGTGCTCCTACCAGGATCAGTATTAGTACTTTCGGCAAATTGTTGATAAATTTTGTACCGGAAAACCCAAATCGTACAGCACTTGTAAAAAAACATAGAAAACAAACATTACATCCAGGCCGAAATAGGTTACATGCGCTTGTCAGAAAGGCATTAACGATCGACAGGCGAGCAATTTTGAGCCATTTATGAGAAAATCCCGCAGCACTAGCATAGCAGACTCTAGCAGGACTAGCTTAACGGCGATAGTGCCTGATAAGAAACCAAGTCGCGTAAAACGTAACGAAGATGAATATAACAATAATGTTCAGCGCATCGTAACTGATTATTGATAAAAGTATAGAAAATTATAATAAAAGCATAAAGAAACTCGTGCCCTGTTTTCGTGCAAGAGCCCCTATGAAGAGTAAAGCACGAGTGTCGTATTAAAATAATAAGGACATTTTTATAAACGCTTTCAATAAAAAATATTCATCCATTAACGATTAATGTCGAACCAATCATCATATTACGCTGGATGTGTAGTTTTAACCAAGGGCCAATGTTTATTCCTAGCTGAGTTGGATGTTTCTAAACCACTTTATGTTTTTGAAAAACAAACTACATATTCCATTGCGTATACTTGAAACGCCATAAATTATAAGCTGCTGCATATTAATACCACAATGGACGATCTGATCGGATTAGTAAGACGAACAAACAATACATAAACAATACAAATGCAAGGATATATAATAAATTTAATAAAATTGTACAAGTTTTGGAAATTGAAATCAACGCTGAAAATAATCTATAAAATGTTTTATTGCACATTTTCCTTTTACCTGGTCAATTTTCCAATAGCCATGCAGCCTGACAATTCTTCATGAATAAAAAATAGTATTACATTTTTATGTTTTATTAGATCGAGGATAAACGCGTTTATTAAACGCGTGAACGCAAATTATTTTCTTCTTGAACGATTTCAAATGTCGAATTGAACATTTCTCAATAAATTTGAAAGCTAATAGTTAGTCCATTCGGTAAACACATTGCGAATAAAAGTGAATATTTTTATCGCCATTTGTGACTTAGATGGTCTAATTCGTAAGAATAATACTGAAACTCTTTTTAAATATCTTTAATATTCCTGTTTTTCAATCGATGAAAACATATTAGGTACCTGGAATAAACAATTTCAAATACTTAATTGAACCAGTTTTGTATGCTTCCGATGTTTTGTATGCGTTTTGATTCAAGAATGAATTACCTTCAGCTGCGGTATTCAGTATAATGTGAAAAATAAGAATAATGTATAATAAAGTATAATAAAAATAATGCATGTTTTGGGGGCGGCCCGGTGGCATGATGATAGCGGAGTCGGTCTTCATACGAACAGACCGGTCAAAATCCCATCCGGCTACGTGGTAAAATAAGTAGTAAGCCAGAAATGGCAGGCATGACCTAGTAGGTCGTAACGCCATGAAAAGAATTTATGTTTTAATGTCCACCTGCGTGTCATAAGAAATAATTTAAGACAATATTCCGGGAGAGTTGTTGAATACATTGCTAAAAGCAATTATATAGTGTGGAAAATAGTGCCACCATAATGTTATAAAGTAAGGAAATTAATTATAATAAAGAACAGAAAACCATGTTTATTTTGTGTAAAACATGTTAAATCGCGATTGCGATAAAATATATTCTAAACATCAATAAACAATAAAACAAATATAATAACGAAAGAAACATGCACGATTCCTTGTTTTCTAATTAAAATGTGTACGTACAACATTTTGGTGTAATATGATTATTATTACGATTTGTGTTATTGTTATTAATTTTATTATTATTATTATTAGATGATTATTATTATTCGGTAGAGATTATTATTAGATGCTCATAAGGATTTTTGTCCCCGTATGAGTGGAAGGACAATGGAGAAGCTAAATAACGTGCTACAGGTGTTGTTGCGTCCACCAGAAAAGCCGGAATAATGGATTGGCTGTCTAAGGCGCTCGCTCGTGAGCGGTTTAGAGGATTCCTGCAGCAAACCGAGACTGATTATTTGTTGTGGTAAATGAACATGTGTCTAGTTGAACATGAATTACAAACATTTTATCAATTTCAATCAATTTTATCAATACAGGCAGTCCCCGAGATACGCGGATACGGAGATACGTGTTTTTTTTTATATTAATTATTAATTTATAGCACAAAACCTTAGCAAATGGTGAAATTTTTTGAACTTATTTTAATGCATTCTTTCTAAAATCCTCGGCTTACGACTCTGTGAAGTATAAACGAAATTGCACCAGAATTCAACTTACGCGGAAATCAAGTTACGCGAATCTTTCCCTGCATTAGCGGTCCGCTATAATAGCGTATCTCAGGTACTACCTATACAGCTACAGTATAACAAACCGCAAATTGCACTCTTGCGTTCGTGCTATGATATTTTAATTATGGTATAATAATTTTTATATCGGATGCTGTTTATGGGATTATATCTGGAAATTTATAGTGGAAAAAATTGCTCAAACACACGAAAATCAAGATTTTGGACCTTAGTCTAGACCATTTTTAGACGTCCAGAAGCGGTCTAAAAGCTTTCCACTTTTCCGAAGCTTCGACTATGCAAATTTAAATGTTCTCTCCCAAAATCATTCAAATCCAGATGTAACGGTCGAAAAATAAAATCAACTCTGTTGTGGTGTGGTGACGTAGGATCGTGAAACTGCGCAAGACCGGGTGTGTTTCATGTTTCCGTAAGTAAAGTACAGAGAAGAACGACGGTTTCGAACCGGTGAATGCGTCCGTTGTACGATGCGCGAGGGAAAAGTGTGCAAGTAGCTAGATTTTGTTATAGCAAATAGCTAGATTTGACCGCAAATAGCGATCGGTGATAAAGTACAAAGTTACAGATAAAGATCCGACTTGTGACCGTTGCTGACCGTAATCCTTCACCAATTCGTCCAACATTTCAGCCGCAAGTGGCCACTTTGCTTTGTGCAAATAAATAGACATCAGTGCCATTGCACAAAACGGTGCAATATAACGGTGCACATAAAGTGTTGGTACTCTGGGGGAGAAATATAACCCTCTAACTCTATGAAGGTACTGTAGTGAAAGAAGAAGACTAATTTCGAATCCTTCTACACTTTACTGAACTGGGCGGTATGTCTCAGAACCGATGAAACCCACTGGGGCTTTTTTCACCTTGTCATGATGCTCAGTTTGTCGTCGCGTCATACCATCAGCATGCGCCTTTCGAAACCCAGATCCTGGCTGTGCAGCCGATTATCGACAGGAACACCTTCCACGAAGTCGAACTTATCGAGGTATCGCGGCGTATCATTCTTGCGTTGTCCTGCCGAATCATTGTTCCGGTGATTGCTTAGTAAACAAACTGGAAAGTAACTGGAGACAACGTCTTTTTCAATCCGTTGTACCAGTAGTGCTCATCATCAAGCTCAGTAGTTTTCCTGCCATGTTTGGTTTGCAGCAAGGCGTTTTCAGTGTGGGGGACTTCCACGTCTGCCTTCTTAAAGAACTATAAAATCATGTTTATGGATCGCCTAGTAGGGGATGCCATCTCCAATCGACATATTGCCAAAAGACCGGTCAGTGTCCACTTCGATGTCGCTGTCGTCTGAAAAGCTATCGTAATCGTCAAGATATGACGATAGTCGATCAACATCTTCCAGTCCTTCCGGCAGCGGTTGTGCGGAAGTACCGCCTCGGATTTAAGAAACTGTATTTCAAACCGACAAACACAGCACTCGGACTTAACAATTCGACTAGGGCCAACTTGCTGATCATCTTCTCCGGCCACGTACACCTTGTGGGATTTAGTCTCCTGATTTAGACCGGTGATAAAATCAGATAACAGTCAAGTAAGAAGTAACGAATAAAACAAGGTATGCTACATTTCCGTGTGTATAATTGTCAGCATTTGGCTAATTTCGGCGCATTATTTTGCTAACATCGCGTATTTGACAGAATAAATATAAAATTGGAATGTACATAAATTTTAAATCGGATCCCGTGTCAGATTTGGTTTGAATGCCGTGCGCTTTCTTCGTCGCAAACCGCTCAGCTAATCAATACGGTTGTGTGACGGAGACAAAACGTACGTGCGAGGAAGACACACTCATCAAACTCACCTATACATAGAAACCAAATGCACTGGTGTTCAAAATGTGTGGGAGAAGATCGGTTAATGGGCTGCGGTATGAGGCATCTGCGCAGCGCATTTTCGAAATTGCGAGAGTATGAGCAAGAGGGAAATAGCTGTTAGAGCGAGCACTCTCAAATTTTGTATGGCATTTGGTCCAAATGCTTTCCTTGGGATAGTTAAAGATGTCGTATATAGTTATCGTCCATTAATACGATTATCTAAGTATCAATCATTTGCTGTTCACATCATTTGAGTTTTATCGTATCTTGATAACAAAACAGGATATGATTTCGGATTTGAATATCATTCGGGCATTAGAGTTGTTTTGAATAAAACAAGATTCAGAACAAACTAGTTATCGAATCGATCAGCCGATTGATATTAACGAATGCACGGTTTGTAGAGTAGGGGGGACCGTCGTTTCTAAGCTGGAAAGAATTTGTGGATTGTCAAAGCAAAGGGCCCGCAATGCTTTTTCTCTTCCGCATGGTAAAGAGGACCCAAATTTTCCCAGATAAGAGGGAGATTCCTTGCAGTTCCAAAGCGTCTAGCCTTAACCGACTCTTGCGCGCAAAGTTGTTCTTGTCCAGGTACTTCTTGACTATTTTTACTTCAACCACATAGAGGAACGAAAAGATCATTTTGATCTTGATTTTCAACCTTCAATTTTACTGCACTTACACGGTGTATGACGGCAACAGTTCAAGCATACTTCGAAAGCTGTTGCCGGACTGTTCACATTCACATATTCTGAGTGTTAACAATAAGATAGCTACAAACGACCAAACAAAGCTTAAATCATTAGCAAGGAATCCGTATGAAAAATTACTAACATTGGTGAACTATTTTAATGCTATCTGTCTTTTAGACCGATGCTGTTTCCTCTACGTTTTAACTCGTTCAGCGCAGGATCACCCAAATTTGGGTGATGCCAATGGTTACCGCCAGACCGTATCACCCAAAAATGAGTGAAGTGATATACAACAATGCAAGTAAGCATTGACACGGCGCTTAACGTTGTAAGGCATTCGGAAGGATAGTAAGGATTGTAACGCGTTAATGTTGTAAGGATAGTTCGCATTGACTATTAAATTTCTGTCGAAAACTGTTAGTTGGACTCTTGCCAGAGATATCAGTGGTGATCTAATGCAACATCTATCCTCATAGGGGACTGAAAGCTGAAGGCTTATAGCATGTACGGCTAGACTCGTAGGGATACACATCTGTTATGTCTTGGGGTTCGGACGGATGGACGCGGAAGCACAAGATCGTTTACACTGATATTTTACATTTATTAAAACTAAATCAAATTAAAATTGTGACGTGCGGCAGCGGTTGCCAGCACGTCTGCTTACCGCTGATGCTCAACCCGAAGTACTGCCGATTACGCATACGCGTTGCCAGCGGGTCAATCACGCGACGCACCTGTGTCACGCACACATCTGGATGTTGTCGCATGACGCGAACAACCCAAAGCGCAAAACATGCAACACAGTCTGCGTCTGCAACAACATCCATATCCCGTTCTGCATTTCATCTCTGTTTCTTGGGCTGAACAGCTTCTTGATCTGCTGCTATGCCAGGAACTGACGAATCTAGCGCAATCCAGTACTTTGCTTTTTACGAATGTGTGGTAGAGAAATGTCGGCTACTTGAGAAGTGTACGCGTTCTGTACACGATCAAAAAGTTAGGAAAATCGTGAAGAGCAAATACATTATCACATGGGATCACACACTAATTCTCAGTCACAAAACGATCAGCTGGACGATTCGCCCATGTGTAACGAAGAAGAAAGACATTTGCGTGAAGGACACAATCATGAAACCCACCTATACATACAACACCACTGTGCGCTAAGATTACAAGTGTGCGAAAGTTTACGGCAGAGAATTTACTGTCTTAAGAGAATTTACTCCCATCGGTCGAGCCTTCGATGCGCGTTACCATTCCACGAGCGTTATATGTGAGCGGAAGCGAGAGAGAATTAACGCTTGTCCCGCACTATCCCAAACAACCTGCACGTGCAAGTCGAAATGTGGCGTTTGGGAATTGTACACAAATTTTGGGTTTGCATACAATTTTTCACACTGGAAAATGTTCTAAGCATTGAGTGTTCTAAACAATTGCTCAATAGGTGACACTAGTGCATTTAAATGATACACTTTTGACTCAAATGTAACAAAATAGAGGAAGAATACAAGATTAATAAAATTCAAACCAAAGATATCCATTGCAAAAACGCTATTGCGAAAACCAATGAAAGTAGCATGTAGGAACGTAGATTTTAGCATGTATCGCAGCGAGTGCTCGTACGTACGTTTGGGTTTGGTGGAACTATGGGATTTTAATTTGGGTGAATTTGAACCCTGCTGACATTGCCTTGTGTCAGTTTGACGTTCCATGCAAATGATTTGCAATCACACACGCACACCCATTCACCGTCGTTTCATATTGCAAAACCACATGTGAAAGTAACCTTAATTGTCCCGTAAATGTCTGGTTTCTTTATCTTATTAAATCGTAAATAGAGTGAATCGTTCGTGGCAATTCTACAACAAATCCCATCGTAAGTGTTTTCACCTTAGTGGTTTGTTAGCTGTTGGTAAACGGCCACAATGCTTCGTGTCCATTTTTATCAAGAGTGATTGCCAATACAGAAGTAAATGATGGCATCCATGTGGCATTAATGTCATTGTATAAAACGCAAACGGAAATTATACAGTGAAAATCGGCAAAGACAATTAATTCTACCGAATTCGTCTAGTTTCTGAGAAAGTAATATGATAAATCAAGTGAGCGAATCCGTGATGGTGCAAGAGTAAATGTTAATCGTAGTAACGTTATAACCGCAATCTGCTCAAAGATCTTCCTACGTCAGCCTATCATTCCGACTAGTTTCGCATCAGGTTGGCGAATCGAGAGTTTGTTATTGTAAACCAAAATGAATATAATGCTAGCTTGAATGCACGAATGAAATTAAAACCCATATTTTCATTCATCTTTAAGTTCATGAAGATTCAGCAATAAAATAACCAGTTTTTACTGCCCAAAGCATACGAGTGAAAAGTTAGATAGTGTGAGTGCAAGCGATGAAGCAGGAATGACCTGTTTTGACAGTTCACCAATACATCTATGCTTTTGTGTAAACGGGTGGTACGAGCTACGAGATTGTTGAATAGTACACTTGCCAAGGCACAAACAATAAGAAAAGAAGATAATTAGAAGAAACCCCTTCATCAAGTACAATTTTACGTCATTTTTGCCACGAAAGAAATTGTGAGATTCAATTGCACTGTATTTTTCATCTATTTAATTCGATGCGTTTTTTTTCTTTCGAATCACATTAAACTCGGCTACCTTGGATTGACATGCAGTGCATAAAACGGTCGTCTGCACAATAAAAGTACACTTTCGTTGACTCCCAACTTCGTTACTGGATTACGCTTTGTCTCAACAGAACGAACAGCTGCAGTTCATGATCTGCAGTACGCTATAACCGAAAGGAATACGTAAACGTATCGTTGAAGTATATACAGCTATATACATTCACGATTTGTATCCAGCTACTTTTCTACCACTGTTATTGATTTTATTTTTACTATAAAAGACAACATCTAGCAATATGTCTTTCGATGAGACATCCGCGGACCGCAATGTGGAAATTTGGAAGATTAAAAAGCTTATAAAGAGCTTGGAAATGGCAAGAGGGTAAGTAAAATGCTTCTTCTGATAAACGTGGAAACTTTAACGAGTTTGTGTTCTTTAACAAAAAACATATTCATTGTTCGTTACAGCAATGGAACGAGTATGATTTCGTTAATCATACCTCCAAAGGATCAGATTAGTCGCGTAAGCAAGATGTTAGCAGATGAATTTGGAACCGCATCAAACATAAAATCCCGTGTAAACCGTCTGTCCGTACTCGGCGCTATTACTTCTGTTCAACACAGATTGAAACTTTACACCAAAGTGCCTCCTAATGGATTAGTGATTTATTGTGGAACGATCGTCACTGAAGAAGGCAAAGAAAAGAAGGTCAACATTGACTTCGAGCCATTTAAACCAATCAATACCTCCCTTTATTTATGTGACAACAAATTTCACACTGAAGCATTAACTGCACTTCTTGCCGATGACAATAAGTTTGGTTTTATTGTTATGGATGGTAACGGGGCCCTTTTCGGTACCTTGCAGGTACGAGTTTATTGAATAATAATACATAGAACGAGTCCAGCTTAATACTTGTTTTATTCGTTCTAGGGTAATACTCGCGAAGTTTTGCACAAATTCACTGTTGACCTACCGAAAAAGCATGGTCGGGGTGGTCAATCAGCGTTGCGTTTTGCAAGATTGCGTATGGAAAAGCGTCATAATTATGTACGAAAAGTAGCTGAAGTTGCAACCCAGTTGTTCATCACAAATGACAAACCTAACATTGCCGGATTGATTCTGGCAGGTAGCGCTGACTTTAAAACGGAACTAAGCCAGTCTGATATGTTCGATCCGGTCGGTTGATCATAGTATGTTTTTCATGTAAAAGAGGAAATAAGAGAATTATGTTTTCTTCATTTATTCACAACAGAGATTGCAATCAAAAGTCATCAAGCTTGTCGATGTTTCTTACGGCGGAGAAAACGGTTTTAATCAGGCAATAGAACTGGCAGCTGAATCGTTACAAAATGTAAAATTTATTCAAGAGAAAAAATTGATTGGTAGATACTTCGATGAAATATCACAGGTAAGATTAAATATCAGATCTGTATGTGGTGAGACTGCACATACGCGTCTAATTGCAAAACAAGCTGATAAAATGATATTTTCGATTGTTTTTTTCAGGATACTGGAAAATACTGTTTTGGAGTGGAAGATACTCTGAAGGCCCTTGAGTTAGGATCTGTAGAGACTCTTATATGCTGGGAAAATTTGGATATTCAGCGTTATGTATTGAAGAACCATGCAAGCGCTACGTCTACCACAGTATTACATTTAACGCCTGAGCAGGAAAAGGACAAATCTCATTTTACTGACAAGGAGGTTGGGTTGCTATTATTAATCCAAATATGTGTGAATTCTGTATCCTTAATTCTGTATCCTTCATCTCTACATTTTAGAGTGGCGTCGAAATGGAATTGGTCGAGTCGCAACCACTACTTGAATGGTTAGCTAATAACTATAAATGTTTCGGTGCAACTTTGGAAATTATTACGGATAAATCCCAAGAAGGTAGTCAATTTGTACGCGGTTTCGGAGGAATAGGAGGTAAGTAAACGTAACGCTTCAAGTAAAAAAGAACTTCTACTGCTAACTTATTGCTAAAAAACTTTTTCTTCCCTTTCTCAATGCTTTCATGCGGGTTGTGTATAAATATGGATTGTTTTAACAAATTAATGCTCTTTTCATTAATTATTATATAACGTAGGAATTCTTCGCTACAAAGTCGATTTTCAATCCTTACAAGCGGATGAACCATTGGATGATGTTGATTTAGATGATTATTAAATTGATTTATTCTCATTAGTATACCTATATATGGTACACTTTTTGTTCATTCGGTATGCACTACTAATCAACTTAAGGGGGTTTTGATGTTTGTTTTTATTTGTTCGTCATTTGTTTAGTTTGACTTATTTTTGGGTTTAACTGTATGATCTACTCGATCAAACGTACACGTCATGCCGGTTGTTATGATTTATTATATGTGCCACACATTTAGATAAGCTGTCCATTTAACAGAGCATCAGTTTGACACACATTGTTCAATGTATGAATAAATCGAAAACTGCCAACAGTACTAGACTAGCATGTTTACTAGCAAACGTGCTCAGTTTACTGGACTACTATTAAATTGTTATCTTTTAGTAAGGAAAATAATAGGATTTTTTTTTATTATATCAGGCAGTTTGTATGTATGATTATTTGATATTTTCTCGCTGTTCAACTTGGTTACAATAGCATAGCGTGGCAAAATGTATTTCAGTTTTTTATTATTATATTTTTGATATAGTAGGCGCTTATGACGATGTAATAATGAAGAATACAAAAAAGCACCACTTAACTATCCGATGTGTATGCGCTTTTCAACCATTACGATATTTTTCATACTTAATAATCAACTACTCATTCTTGCACATTCCTTCGGCAAGGTAATTTTTACCTATAATTTAAATGTTATTGTGTTCAAAATCATTTTTCTGCGTGATTGTTTAATTATGTCAGTGATGAATTTATTAAAAGTAATAAGTTTAAAATATTAACAAAATCGTTTTAAAATTGACACTTACCTTGCAAAAATAATGTGTACAACGTTAGCTAGACACACCTCACCAATCTTGCGTAGTACTGTTTGGTTTTTTATGCTGTATTATTTTTTCCTGTAGTTGTGTTTAACTGTTAGCAAAATATTTGCATATAACATCCATCCTCTGTTTTTATATATTATATATACATTATATAATAGCGGAGGCAAAGTACTGCCTGCCCCATCGTTCAACAAAAAATGTTCAAGAAATTATTATAAAAAACCTGGTTCTATATTCTAGTATAAGTTATAACATCATAAAACATCTCGCACTTGAAATTGCTCCTGGAGATTTTATGTATGTAGAGTTTTATTTTTTATGGATGCTTGGAAGATGATAAACATGTATGATTTTGAAGCGATTTGTGTAGCCTTATCCTTTTTGTTATCTTTCTCTATTGAACACAAATGTTATTAATAAACCACTATAAAAATTAAACACTAAACATTTTTACTTTTTACAGGAATTCTGCGTTATAAGGTAGACTTTCAAAGCATGCAGCTGGATGAATTGGATAATGATTGTTTCGATCTGGAAGACTATTAAAACTTCATAAACCTGTCGTTGCATGATCGCGTATGCATAGAAAAGAGGTAATCAACGATGTACACCTCTTACTATCGATCTTAAAACTAAATATATATATAAAGCAAAATATGAGAGCGAAAATTCATGTTCTAAATTGAAAGCTATAAATCCGGCACATGATTACACCGATATGCCCAGGACATGAACTTTGGACAAAACATGAATAAAAGTAATAATAAGCACATATGCAAACTGAAATCAATGTGAACTATCATTGCCTAAATGAATATCTCTGCTTCGAACATTTCTTACTTTTCATTGATTTTCGAAAAACAAAAAACGATTGTTGAGAAAAACTGTATCAATTCCTTAATTAAGCTTAAATTAAATTATTCGGTAATTCTTCTTCCTTATGGGACCAACAACCTCAAGAGGTAGACGTCTTGCGTGTCATTTCTGGCACTCTATGACTTTATGTACTCATAGCAGGATAGTTAGTTCTGCGTACGGTGGATTGGTCCGAATTCTATTTTGGACCGGTCCTGTTGTGTGAAAACTGATTCGTCCCCGTATTCGCTAAATGTTATACTACCATTTCACAGCAGACTAGATAAGGTATCTTCTCATCGTATTTTTAAATTTTCTTTTTGTCTCAACGAACCACCGGGCCTTATCTGCCAAATACCCACTTACTAGGCTTGTGCATGTAACCAGTGATGTACCAAAATGGGTATTTTCAAAGTTGGGAAAACTCCCTTCGAAAAACCCCGATAAAAACGGTTGAAAACCAGCGAAAGTTTTTTTTTTTGAGTTTAGACTAATACAGGGTGTACCATATAGAGGTATCCGATTTTTTTGCAACTAGTGACCCAAGCATAACAATGCGATCAAACATCATACAACCCAGGCATAAAAGCCGTAATTTAACGGCTTATGCGTACTATACTAACTTATTAAGCAGAAAAAAACATATAGTAAAAAACAACCGGTAAAACATATAAAAAGGAAACAAACTGAAGTGGAAATGGACAAATAACAAAACAAAGTAAATAGAGCGAGAAGACAAAAGAGAAAGAGAAAAGAAAACAGGAGGATAACTAATTAGAAACAGAGGATAACAGACGAGTGCGAAATTAAGACAGGGAGATGCCATAGTCAAAATGAGTAGAGAACATAGAACTGCCGAAAACACATTAAAAGCGGGTCGTTAGAAACAAATAACGTTCGGCGCGCTGCAACAGTTAGTGGAGGACGAAGACGAAGGGACCGGGTGGGAACAAAAGGAGGGATGATAGAAAGGAGGGATGGCGCATCGGTAACCCCAAGAAGTAAGCCGGCAATAAAAACTTCTTGTGCAAGGCAACGTTTAGATTCCAGCGAAGGAAGGTCTAGGAGCTTATACTGAGTTAAATAGGATGGTAGATCGGCATTGGTGCAGCCAAGAAGGCGCCTAATCGCAATGCGCGTGAAGAGTTTTTGCATCCTTTCAACTTTAACAGGAGCCAAAACTCCAGAGGGGCTCTATACAACCCTGGCGTACTCCAATATCGGACGGACCAAGCCACAATACAATGAACGGAAACAAAGCGAGTCGGTAAAATCGGAGGAAATGTGATTTATAAGCCCAAGGAATTTATAGGCCGAACTAGCCGAGATATGTTAGTCAAAGAGAAGCTACGAGTCAAGATTAACTCCCAAATCACGAACAGAGCTCACTCGTTCAATCAGACACCAATTGACAATATAGTTGAACATCCAGGACAGAGAGGAACGAGAAAATGCCACGACACTACATTTATCAACACACAGATTATTCACAAAGGTTATTGTTGGTGTTCAAAGGTTATCTGACTTTTGACCCAAGATGGGTGAAGTTTTTACCACTTCGAAAGTGCGCTTACCTATTTGTACATCACCCCTGCATAAGTTAGGATTTGTTAGCAGGGCCGCTGATGGTGCCACCATTAATTTGGGTTTTGCTTCGCTAATCTCGAAACTCTGGTAGTTTCCAACTACCTTTTCAACGAATGGGATCAGCCGATCTTCAACACCGTAATACCCCTGCTGCACTCCAGTTTTTCTCCCTGCTTGTATATAGATGATACCAAGATTCTAAGCACAAGGCATCGATTCACTACCCCATACTTCAGTAATAATTCGATGCAATGGGTTCTCTAGTGCTGCATCTCCATTTTTAATCAGTTCGACTACTATTTCGTCGGTGCCTCGTCAATGCTAGGTGGCAGTAGCATGATATCATCTGCTGGTGGAGTCTCCAGTTGTTCATTGAACTGATCGTTTAATAATTCATGAAAATACTGAGCCCATGGCTAGATGACCTCTGGCTGATAGCTGAAAAGATCTCCATCCTTATTTCGACAACAGGTCACCTTAGGTCTGGAGTTGATTCGGAGACCTGCTATCTCTTGGTAAAATTTTCTTCCGGCTCCATAACGCACTCTGATTTCTTGAAATTCCCGTAATCGCTGTCCAGAGTTGTTCCTTGGTGCGGTGAATGTTTTTCTCTTTCCATCTGAGCCGTGTGTATTCCTCTGCGCATGTCCGCGTTTGATGCCGCTGCTGCATTGTTTGGTAGAAGTTTACTTCACCCCCTTTGGCGGACGATTCTGCAGCGTATCACTAGACTAACTAAATTTTATACTTCCAACAAACCAATTTGTTGCTGCTGCAAACTGTACCAATCTACTACCATAGTCGTTGCTGTCCTCATATTGACTGTGATTACCAATGTATTGGCGGTACATTGGTTCCCTTCCGATTTTATCATTGAAGCCCCCCAGAATGATTTTGAGGTCATGGCTGGGTCACTGGACAATGGTTTTTGCGAGGCGGCCGTAGAACAGGTCCTTCTCGTCTTCGTTCTTGTCTTCGGTAGGGGCGTGAACGTTAATGAAGCTGATGTTGGCTGAATCAGCCTCGCATGCGTATCATCAATAGCCTTGAAACCGATGATCTCGGTTTTCAGCCGGGGTCCTACTGCGAAACACGTTCCGGGGACGTGGTGGCGGACGTGGGAGCTATAGTAGATCTCGTAGCGGTTGCTATCACGCCTGCTTTGCACATATTTCGATAGCCACCGGATTTCTTGTAGAGCCACGTTCATGTACAGTGCGGCAGTTGCTTCAAGTCTCCGGTTCGATACATAGTGCGTACGTTCCAAGGGGCCTTAGAAATCGTAATCCGGGGGCGTAGTGTTGGTCGTATACCGTTAAGTCCGTTTCGATTCTTATTCCTTAAGCCTTCCATAGTCACTGTATTACTTAAGACAGAATGACTGGCCCTGGGCTCGAGCCCCCAAGATTCCTCCTGTTACATATGCAGTGACACATGTTACCACTCTGCACAACGAGGACGTGACAGACTAAGCGTTCAGTTGGAGAGCCTGGACCTTATGGACCTTACTTCCGGGGGAGTCATATCCTTTGGTAAGAAATGAGCAGTTTGACTTCGTATAACTTTAGAATAAAATGAATAGTGGTATGAAACTACTACGAAAGTGTTGTTTCAACAGAGAAAACACACTCACCTGTAGACATTCCTTGACATTCCATTCCATTTCATATTCCCGTTTACAATCTCGGTAACAACGATGTTACAAATACGCATTGCATGTTATGAGCACATGAGCAGATCGCTTGCTAAATCATGGCAATGTATTTTTTGGCAAAGTTTGAAAAATGTTGCTACCTTACTTTTTCCGGAGCATCCAATTTGTGGTTGGTGGTGAAAAACAATATTCTTGGATCAATTATGACACAATAAGCATTTGTCAGCTTATGACGCTGAAGCGATATTTCACGTTTTTGCACAAAATCTTTGTCACGGCGTTTTTAAAGTTCAGTTATTTTTTCCACTTTTGGAAAAAAATCCATCGTTCAAAAAAACATTGTAAGTTTTATAATACTCCTATTCTAAATTTCAATCGAAAATACACAATAAGTAATTTTCTAGAGCATTTCAACCGCAATGTAATTTTATACGGAACATCTTTTATGTACCTAAAAATGACGAACAATGCAAAAGGTTAAACTTCGAACCTTTTCTATAAGTGTCCGTCTTTGGTGCTATGATGTCTTTCTCGCTATACGTCAAAAGGGCTAACTGCAGGTCGTGTTTTTGATCAATGAAAAAATCATCATATTTTTCAGTAATGTCAAGGTGCCAATGAATTCTTGCTCGACTCGCTTCACGGGTCAAGCTTCATGATGAATCCCACATAACCCATCTCGAGGGGCGGTGTCAAGCCGCGATATGCCCCTAGATGGGTACCTTTTGAAGGTTCCCTCCCCGTTAACAAAAAAAAAAGGTGCCAATGAATTATATTATTAAATACTATAATAATATCAGGCATTTACGGGAGGAGGGCATTTAATATCATAATATCACTGCATTTATATTTAAATTGATTTTTTAAATTAATCTAAAGTTGTCGTATTTACCTACCTTCTTCTACAATAAAAATATGGCAAAAAGCAGTAACTAATTAATACTTATTCAATTGCTGGGAAATGGTATTTGAAAGATACCACAAAAACAAATTTTAAATATTATCGAAAGTGATAAAAATCCGATAACAACATGAACAATACAAATCGGATAAATTTGAACATTACCCATCGGTACCCAGTATACGTACGATGTGATCCGTGAATAGTTATACGATGCATGTGTCTGGTCAGCGACCACTTCGCCCACGTAGCAATCTTTGACTGGCGTCATGAATTATTAAATAAGTTTGCCATAGTTCGTGTCACTACTTTTGAATGAATTTGTCGTGGCTACACAAGATTGACTAGTTCCAGTTGATCTTGGCCAAATTATAGGAAGTTAATTGTATTAAGATAAGGTTATTTTATTCATGATTTCTAATAAGACATTGAGATCCCTAAAATTTCTGTTTTTCTACAATGGCATAATGGTCAAAGAGTTAACAAATGCTTGAATGTTTGGCTCGCTCATCAACATACTGTTGGGGATAGTATGTAACCATTTTTCATTTAGGTTTGTTGCAATCATGCATCGGCCTGAAACTACCGGAAGGAACTACCGGAAGAGTGGAAGATGGATATTATACACACTGTGTAAAATTTCACTATAGACTGGAATGTGCCAACTTCTGTTATGTGATCCCTATGAGCATCAAGTGCAGCATCAGGCATGCTGTACGAGTAATTCACATCTCACTGGGAACTTTTCTGTCGCTTATTCAACATAGCTCTGAATGGTGTCATACGAGCTGTCATACTTATCAGCGACCCGTACCACACCGATCGTTGTATCAAGTGCAGCATAGTCTGTCCGAGATTTCAAAATGTAAACTAAGCTTAAAACTAAATCTATTCTAGCCACGCACTCCGCTTCTTATACCGCTTTTAAAAATCTTAATTTGAGCGGTATAAGAAGCAGAAAACCTCTCTAGTTTTTGAAATACCAGGTCTTCAAATAAGAAACCACTGTTTACTCATAAAAGACGCTAGCGTTATACACATGTGATATGTCAGTGTTCTATTTTGTATTGTAATATTTGTCTCTTGTTTTCTTTTTTGTCATCTGTCAACAACATTCAATTAATAATGTGTCACATAAGTTAACACAACTGTACAATATTTCGTGGACTTCACTTGCAGGACATTTGGATTCTCAACTTCAATCACAGTGCCGTAAAAAAAATCTAAAATGGTAACTTTAATGCTAGAAGCGATGAGTGTGACCGGCCACCAAAAAGAACTTGAAAACGCTGAACTTTTGATATCTACTTGGTAGAATTTATTACCCAGTGAAATCAATTCATTTAACGACGTTAAAAAAAGGCACAATTTAGGTTTTTTGACCAAAAGCGAACAATTGTTTTGGCAAGGTATTAATAAATTGCCAGAAAGATGGTTAAAGCGTGTGGCTAACAACGATAATCACTTTGAACTGTAGATGTTCAACAAAATTTGAGAAATATTCGATTGAAATTTGAGAAAAAAAAGCGGTCATACTTGCAGACCTGGTAACAATGTTTCTATTATGACATTATAGCGACAACTTCAATAAAGTGTATCACTAAACTAAAGCATATTGAGGAGATAAAGAATTCTATTTTCACTGAAGCACTTATTAAACAGAACTGCGATGTAAACACAATAAGCGTTTATATACGACGGTACTTTCAAGCTTATCTTTGTTTACCGCGCACCTAGTGCAAATATGTATATTTAATGTGAAGTAACACTAAAAATCGTTTATAACAGGCCTTTGCTGTTAGCCAAGTGGTTCTGTTATAGAAAATATCTTAGCTGTCGTAGACGTGTATCCTAAAAAGTTTTAAATAATAGAAATTCTTGAATAATACACATGCTTGTATTCCTTTATTAAAATGGTGAATTTTACTTCTTCTGTGGTGCTTTTTGTAGCAGTTATCACTATTTATGCAACTACCGAAGGTAGGGTTTATAAATCAGATCTAGGACAGCAGCTTAGATGTTAAAATGTGAAATATGGCATATATAAGTGTTAATTTTATTTTTTCACAGTCTATTCCATCGTTGGTGGCCACACATCGCTACCCGGTGCAGCACCATATATTGTTGCTATAAAAACTACTGCATCGACATTTGTCTGTGCCGGTGTGATAGTAAAATCTACATGGATCCTCACTACCGCACAATGTGTTACCGATAAAACCGCAACGGATTTAAAGATTCTATTTGGTTCTCATCGTTTGCTTACGAACAAGAAAATGTATTCCATTAGTAACATTGAACGACATCCGTCGTACAATGCAACGAGCGGTGCAAATAATGTGGCATTATTGCAACTATCTGAAGCAATTCCACTTTCAACAAAGGTTGCAATAATTGATTTGAATGATGCGTTGACTCCCACCGATACACCTGTTGTATTTTACGGCTGGGGAACCCTATCATACGGTAGCCCAGGGTACTCAAACATCTTACAAACGCTTTATCGACGCACGCTATCATTAAGCGACTGTCGCACACGAAACGGAATGTCGAACTTATCGGACGGAAATATATGTGCTATCAGCCAACCGGGACAAGCTGCATGCACGGTAAGTTCACGCGCTTCTAAACTAACAACGGCAATTTAATTTCTATTCCAATTTACAGAAGGACGAAAGTGGCCCTTTAGTACGATCCGATTCGTCGAAACTCGTGGGACTTTTTCATTATGGTTCCCTATGCAATGGTCGTTCCCCTGATGTATTCGTAGATATTTATACTCAAAAAACATGGATTGATAGTGTTGCCATCTGAGTATCCAAATATGATTCCTTAAGATGCGTCTTTGTAAACAAATAGTGCTAACAACAAATGGTTGTAATGAAAATAAACTGAAATACATAAAAAGTTTGAAGCGATTGTACACAGTAGTATATTATATGCTAACAATGGCTAATGACAAGCAAAACCAAAAATAGCATTTCACTCAGTTCTGTTGATTTATTTTTATATGTAAAGCGGCAAATTATTTTCGATAACGTCTACCAATCATACATTTGTTATGGAGCAGCCAGGTGGTTCAATAGTACATATAGTCGATAACCGAGATACGCGGATAATGCGTTCCTGAGAAATCCGCGTATCTCGAGTTTCCCCTAAAACATTATTTATATATCGCTTTAAGGGATCGAATGCTTCTTCGTTATGAAGCATATTCAAAATTCATATTTATACGTTTGTTTGAAGATTTCAAGAATTTTAAGAAGAAACGCTATGAATATATTTGTGTATAATAATGAAATGTAAATTATTTTTGAAATTTTCAATTTGAAAATCGAAGTAATCAGTAATGAATGATATTTATCGGCATCGGCAATTAGATTAAATTTTTACCAAAATTTATGTTCATAATATAAAAGTACGTTAGTACTTTTGGGAAAATTTGAAAATATTAATAAAAATGGAAATAAATATTTGAAATAAAAAAATTAATACCATATACCAAATTACACGAACTGGCAAAATTTTGAGAATCGATTATCTCGAATTAGCTTAACTCAAGTGTCGCGTAACTCAGGAAATATTGCGTTGGTAAAAAACACCAGAAGAAAGAAAGAGAAACACCATTAAAACGCGCGAACTAGAAAACGGATGAACTTAAAAACCTCGAACAAGTGAGTGTGTACCGTACCGGCACCGACCTTCGTACGACAAAAGTGATGTCAAATTCGACGCAAGTGATGTTCATTGCCTAATAGTGACTGTGCCAGCAAGACAACTAGTAAAATAATTTTCTTTCCAACTTTCCCTGCCATATGACGCTGGCTAGTCTTGGTGAACATTTCCACCTAAGTTAAAACCTAACGCTAAACCAATGTTATTCAATGATTTCCCATGAATGAGATGATAGCTTCGGAGTGCTATAGCGGAACTCAGTTCAGCATCCATGATTAGAATGACTGTTATAACACAATTATTTAATGTTTTCTACCCCGAGATATACTGTACATCTTCTACGTGGATTCGCAGAGGATAACTGAATCAATAGTGGTGCTATTAACCAGCATGCACACATTTTTAACTAAGTTGGAGGTGTTTCGAAGGAGCAAAATTCGATGTTCCAGCGATTTAAAATACTTTTCTCGCTTGTCGCGCTCGCTACATCTATATGCATCATTAAGCATCACGAAAAAAATAAACAATACTTGCTATAGTGGTATGATTCCTATCATGGAAGTATTGTGCACTTATTTTATTATCAGCGTGGAAACGGCGAGGCGGTAAGATATATGAAAAATATTATTATGATATATGAAAAAAGCACCTACAACAATAGACCGGCAACAACAACAATAGCCCCGCATCACATCCACCACCATCGTTTCAACAAACACTACCACTACCACCACCACCAACCACCAACCACCACCATACAACAAATACCACCACCAGCATCAGCATCACCACCGCCACCATCATCGCCATCACCACAATGCTTCAACCGCCACCCATCAAAAAGACCACATCACCATCCGCCACTACAATCCATAGTTTTAAGTTAGTTTATAAAACAACCGAGCAAGCCCGGGATAAGGCTCATAACTGGGAGGAAATGTCCAAAGTCATGCAATTTCGACAAAATATGTCGATCATACGGCCCTCGGCCGTCATAATGGAAAAATAAATAATAATTAAATTTTTTTTGATAAATAGAAATTATCATTATCTAACATTTTTGAAGTAAACATCTCATAGGATGTGGATGAGGCACATTGTCTTCCTTCAGAATTTCGCTTGTAGCTAAGTGCGTGTAGGAATAGAAATGACCGGAAAAACCGATGGCTGTGCACAACCAGCATGGACGTCGTGGCATGTTTTCCTCAGTAGGCTCTGCTCTTCCTTTCTTTTCGTTGTTCGACTTTTGGTACACAGCTTTGCTGAACGGTTTCGCTTTCTCTATAACCACTGTGTCTATGATATAGAGAGTCTAACTTTCTGTCAGAAGTTTATTCAGTGTGATCGGTTCTGTCGCTCTTTTATTTTACAATTTCGAAAGTAATTTCATTCGTAGGTCCTTATCCATGTCAGATTTTAAACCGGCTACAAAAACGTGAGATTTGAACTAGTGATGCGCGCTTCGACCCGAACCTTGCGGGTCGGAGCCATTCGTAAGCGACCCGAGTAGGTTCGGGTCGGCCCGTAGGTATAAGTAGGTTCAGTAGGTGCACGCTGCTTTTTTACTGTCGTTCAATCTTCCGTCACAATTCTCGGTTACCTCATGGTGAATAGCGTACCGTTTATCGAAAATCATACCTTTATCAGCATTGAAATAAAACTCCGTGATTGATTCTAATAGCGTCTTCAGTAGGAATTCACCGCTTTTGTTAGTGGTGAGCTACTGTATCAGTAGTTGGTTCGCTTCCTGCTGCGATCGCATCATTTCGGCAAACTACATCATCATACTGTGCTGACACGGTTGATCGTCGTCCAAGCAGATGTTGGAGCTGTCGTATCGTATCGGCTTAACGTACACACACAGGTGTGATGGAAGATCACATTGCGTGATCCCTGATGGCCATAACTGTATAATTTGTTATTTGCTTCGACTCTGTACACACTTTTCACGTTTTTTATCTATTAATAATTCATATAGTGGTTGCCCATTACACAATACAAGTTAAATCGCCAGTTCAATATATTGACGCATAATTCTATTTTATCGAACGATCTCAACAGTGTGTATCATACACCTCTCCTGGCAATTCGACAAAATTACTGTTCAATCTCTAGCGTATAGGACAGGTCGACTTCAAGGTATGTGCGATGTCGGATTCCATGATGTGGATCATGTTTTATGTTCCTGCGTAGAACACGAGGCAGCAAGACCGTTCTGGTTGAACGCAGTTCGAAGTATAGGAAGATTCCCTAATACCACAATTCGGGATCTGCTGGCGACTCGGAAGTACCTATATCAGGGGTTTTTTTTTAATTTTGCCGAGCTAATGGTTTGTCTGTGTGACCACCTCTTACTTATGTTTATCTTTGTGTTGTATGTTGTATTTCGCTTGTATGTATAAGAATGTATACGTTTTTGTATGAATGGAAGTATGAATGAGTTTGATGCGTATGAGTTGTGGGTGCGTTTAAGCAAGTCGCTGCATTTTCACCAGAACGACCTGCCCAAATCTGAATAAAGACAAAAACACGGAAGAAGAAAGACGGCACAACTAAAACATATACAAACCCTCGTAGGAAAAATGGCCACTATATTGGATGACAGAATACTACGCAGCAAGACGGCCGAGTAAAACCGGAATAAGGTGACCTGGGATAAGGAGGAGTAATTTATTGATCATTAACCACATCATTCACCGTAATTTACCGACTATATAAAAACGAACCTGAGTTTCACAACCATTGTTATTAACATAAAATATTTGTATTTGATAAAAATATAATTAAAATTTTAATTTTTTCTTATGCTTTATTAAATTTTTAATTTTAAATTGAAACAGCGATGAAATCATTCAGATGTCGAAGTCTCATCAAGTTTAACAACACTTGCATCTTCCAGATTTGAATAGGCATCATAGAAGAAATCATCATTTTCTGTTTTATCTGTTCCATCTTCTATCTGTTGTATGCATTTACAATTCGGATTTAACCTAATGCGTAGAAAATAACGCGTTGCTAATATTGCTTCATTATCAACATTTTATAAAAAAAACACTTGACATGCTAAAACTTTGCTTTAAGTTACAACCAGTCTTCTATTTGGAGTAAATATATTTTTTTAAGTTTTACTGTTTCTGTCTTTCAGTCTTTGGTACTCGCAATATTTTTCTTATGTATTTTACTAAAGAATACTGAGAAGTAATATTGATTCAAATGTATCCTATCGTATGATACCCATTTTAGTACATATCCAGCTGTAGCTACTGTCCGTAAGTTTCAGAGATAGGTAAATGATGATCTGCCAAGTTGTACAACATAATAAAATATGCGGGAGCATATTTCACGTATACTTTTACATATTATTTCGCCAAGTCGAAAAACACTTCATGTGGCAACACTACAAGAGAATCTAAGAAAAATCGTTGAAAATGTATTTTTAATTAAAGACATAAAAAATTAATTAAAGCAAACTAAATAAATTGTAACATTTTTTAACAGTTAGGTAGCTCTTGTCATGCAATTCTAAGGGATATGAAGATAAATTTCGCGTATTTTGTATTTTTTTTATATTATTTGATCGCAACTTGGATCCGTTTTTTTTTCTAACAATGCGTTAGAAATATCTTATCAAAATAAGCTCGGAGGGTTTTACGTGAAAAAAAAACTATTCGGATGAGCTTTACTTAACTATCATACTAACTTATTCGACTTTCATAAATTAAACTGCCTCTCGTTGGTGAAACAACTTACGAAGATTTCTACTAAACATCATTCAATTTGCATGGGATTGATTGGATAAGAGAAATGGTTCAAATGAATTATGTTCGGGTCATGTTAGACCCATGGTATTTGAACATCACATAGCTAATATTCCATACGATCAAGCCAGGTCCATAGAAGAAAAATAATAAAAGTAGCATTCAAATGAAATAAAAATAAACGATTTTAAATCGTTAAAAAGTTTTCCACATGCTAGGTGTTCATTTTCATAACTAGTTTCCACCTATTACCGCTGTGTGAAGCTGGCGACACTTAATGATTGAAGACCATAAACCGAACCATCCTCGAACTGTGTTTTAGCTCTATCTAGATGGGTACATTATCAACCACCACGTGTACACACTTGTTTTATTGCTATCGGTTGCTATTTTAAGCACTATTAAAGAGGTCTATACAACATGAATGTGAAAAGTAAATCCAACTAGCAGCTGGCGGCTTACTGCGTGACAACCAAGGTCTCATGAAATTTTTATTAACAAAAACAATTTTCCACTCAGACAAGTTCATGGTCCTTGCGTTCGTCACATCAGCACGCCAACATTATCGTCCGGTTTCAAGATCGTTTGAGGTGTTAATTATATTATACAATGATGCTGTATGTAAAATGTGGAAACGAAATATAAATACCACGCATTTTTACGAGGCACGAAGAAAACGAAGACAATTAAGGATTTGCGTACAGCTACATTAAATGTAATAATCCAATCGATTAATGATAATGATTTAACACATATAAACAAAACGTTCTACGCTTTCCGCTGTTTTGCCGGTTCAATTCAATAGTTTAATAAAACTGCTTAAGTGCGAATTAAAGCGACTTGATAGAAGAGATAGAGAATATGTAGGAGCTAACTTTTTCTAAATTTTCGTCTGCAAGTCATGAGAATAAAAACATTTACTCATCATACTTCGAAAGAAGGCAAACACAAATCGAATTCCTTTGCAGTTTTAGATTAATGGACTGAAATAGTCCATTTTATACACATAAAAATTCAAACGGCGCCTTTATTTCCTGCTACACCATTAATAACACCTGTCATAGAAAAATCACCAATATAATATTTTTATCTTCGTGACATTTTTGGATATTCTTTTTTTTATTATTCTTCATTCCGCCGCTGACGAACTGATGGTGATGGTGTAAAAATGATGTGATCACAGCTGCAGAACAAAACCCGCTCCCGTGGATTAAACTTAGTAGATCTGTTTGAAGCATTTCTCTACGCGCATCGCGATTGACGATACACACAAATTAACTATGAATCTAAATTAACGAATCATTTTCATGCTGAGACACATTCGTTGTATGTACGTTCTGTACAAATACAAATTATTGTGCTTTTTAATGATAGGATGTTTCAAAGGGATGAGTCAATTGCTAGCGGCACGGGTCGTCACACACCAGGTCCGGTTTAATTCCCAACAATCCTACGTACGGAGGACTGAGTATCCAGCTACGTGTAAATAAAATCACAGAAAGACTAAATTGGCGGGCCTAGACTTCTTAAGGTTTTTATGCCGATAAAGAAAAAGAACAAGGATATCTGAAACATAAAGGCTCATAATACCATAATTCTCATCCATTTTATCTACCAGCTAACTCTTAATTTGTGATGCAATTAATGCCATAGCGTGGGGTTGGTCAGGTTGGGCCCTATCAAGGGCACCAGCACCAGCACCAGCAGAAATAAGTATAGGCCATATCGACACAGTCGTATATAGATCGATATAACGAAAGAAAAACATTAAAATACATAGACCAATGTATGACTTCTATGACGGATAATTGTTCAATATCCAAATAAGGAAAGGACTTCTAGAGGTTGTTGGGATTTTTGTTTTCTTAACGGAACAAATCGGAATCTTACATTAATGAAATAGAATGAACTGTGTTGCAACTGCTAGTTGCAGAAAAAGAATTATACTGCAAATTTCTATCTCAAATATATTACCGATGAAACTGTAAGTAATGACTATATTCATTCGACACTAAACTCGATACGCGATATTTATATGCGCAGGTGAATGATGTGTACTGGAGGCGCTAAAGGGCGCTAGGAGACCACGATATGACTTTGGGTGCAATATTGATAACACTAACGTAAAACACTCGTATATATTAACTTAAAAATATGTTTTCACTATTTATGATTGCT
Organism: Anopheles moucheti; assembly: GCF_943734755.1. Lineage (NCBI taxonomy): Eukaryota > Metazoa > Arthropoda > Insecta > Diptera > Culicidae > Anopheles > Anopheles moucheti. The sequence continues at coordinate 60,819,483 of NC_069140.1, forward strand.
TTGACGCTTGCTTTTGACAAAAGGCAGTACAACTTATATCGATTAGGCCAATGCTTAGCATATTTACTAGGAATTATTTATTCAATCATCGATTTCTAATTTATTTCCAAGCAGTTGATTCTGTATGGGCAAAAAGCTAAAATTTATGTTTCGTGACACTGTTCGCTTTAAATCAATTTTTCCTTCAGACTGATAATTTAAGGCACATATCCATTACATAAGAAAGAAATTAATGTTGAATACATAAATGCGATTTTTAACCCATCATTAACCGTATCGCTAACCGCTACACGCTCGTTTCGTATAGATTGGTTCCGAGACTAATGAATTAAAAAAACCATGTCAGTATTTAACTCGCCAAGCCAGTATGAAAAGAGAGGATTTGTCAAAAGAGTAGTAGTCAAACAATTGTCCCACATGCTGTCTAGTTTGAATTAATCTCTGTTTTCACCTGACATGCGTAGAGAAAATACATATGTAAATAGAGGAAGTAAGTATTGCTGACAGAACATCGAGTTCTATTCGATGCTGTGAAATAAATGCGAGCAAAATAAACATAAAAAAGAACGTGTCAGAATGAATAATTTACGGTGTCTTGTCAACCTTCAAGCAGATGAATGCTTTAGAGGTAATTTATATGCTTTGAAGAATGGTTTAGCTTCGTGTTTATTGTTCGAAAACCAAAGATGTCATTCACTATGCATCGTTTTTTATACTGGAGTGACAGATCGTTATCATTACTGTTATTTAACCCTAATATCTATTAATCACAACGCTAAATTAAAGTTTTTTTTCTCTGTTTCGCTTGGGAGAAATATGCAAAACGTGAAAAATCGGTCTAACCCTTCGCCTCACGAAAATTTTTATCACATTTGTTTTACGCACCACACTTTCAACCATACTGAACGGATTTCTAACACCAGAGGTATAATATATAGGAGTAATTTACCAATTTCTGTTGAGCAAAAATAATGAATATATATTGTTATAAAATAGAGGAGCAAGAGAGCATTGTGAGCAATGATTTACTGATAAACAAGCCGTGACATCCAACATCTACGGATAAGAATGGATATGATAAGCGTGGTTCGTTATATAAAAATGGCTTTTCGTGGTTGCTTATTTCATTTTTTGTGTTGTCACGTACTTCTCACGATTTATTTACTCGTTTACAAGCTTCTACAACACTTACTTATTTATGTATGTGTTTAGTTAATGTTATTGGTACTGTGATTATTTGCTTACTTCTACACTCAATGTTTATCCATTTTCTTATTTAACTCTTAAACTAATACGGCAATATCAATATCATGCAACATGCAACGGTATATACACATTAGTGGCTTCTTCAGAGTTAATCAAAGCACACGCAAACGCATGTGTTTACGAAAAGTAAAGCATTATCAACACGATAATTAGCTCGAATCGCTTTCTACAAAGTATTTGTATACATGTCCGGTATTTCCCGTGTGTGTTACTGACGAGTGAAATGTTTGGACGTATGTCAGAAACGATCACAAATAGCAGAGAAAAGTAGCACAAGTAGCAGCAGTATGAAATACCACCGAATACTTTCGCGTTAAAAATGCGTATTTCAATTGGCGTATGTTAGCCATCCTATTAATCAAACCATAAAAAAACGATGACGGACATGTTGATGCGTAGGGGGAGAATAAATATAATCAAGGATGTTGTTTACAGTATTGTGACTATTGCTATAAGTGCTCAGAAAAAATGCTATTTTTGTGTATAGTTTCGACCGTGATACGATGTTTGAAAGTGTATGGTTTCTTTTCAAATAAATTTGTGTGTCAAAATTCTACGTTTGTTGTGAATTATTCCTTTGGTATTGGTTTTGGTACTTAAATTCTGTGCAAACGTTTTTGTTCAATTGTTTAACAAAACAGTAAACCTCATTAGTATTTCATAACTTATAACAGACTTCTTCTGTCTTAGAACAGTTATTTCTAGTTTGATAAGAAGTTGATCAATCATACTCCACACGAAACACATGGCTGTAGTTAATTTGATAGCTATTTTTAAAATTTCATGCTACCGACAAACGCTTCTAACTTAATTATATCTTTTTCCTCCACGAAACGGTTGCTTCTACATATAAAACGGAAAATTTGAGTGGGATATAAGGTCAGTTTGGCGAGATTGTCATGCTTTCAGTATAAAATCGATGGTGGAAAAATTCGGCAAAGTGATCATTTGATTTACACATCAGAAAAAGGCAACACAGCAGTTAAAACTGACCAGGGGGTATTATAGATATTTTATGAACAGCAAAAATAAAGATAATATCACTATTATGCATCACTTTTCATATAAAATTATTGACTCTCACTTCTCCCTACAAATTCTTATTTTATGTTATTGTAGCGAACATTTTTTTGCCATAGTTAATGCTTTTGAAAAATTTCAAAGACCGGGAAACAAACATACCAGATAGAAAAGAAATTCAGTGAATGATATTTTTAAGTTGTTTTTTATCTGTAAACTTTAAATACTTATAGTACGTATCGGTTAGAAGAAAGGGCACATTATGGGGTGAGCTAGAACGAAACAATCGAACATCGAAAGAAAAAAATATCATATTCAATAACAATAAATCCAGATAGTTTTAGTTGGAGAAACAATGTTGGACTGATTCTTAAAATGTATTCACTTACACATACAGTGATTGTTTATTTCTTAATTACAAAAGGGATTGCCAATGAGCGAAAGGCATTCGGAACGATATTTTTTTCTGCGCACCTTTTTTATAAATTTATCTAACCGACTGTACTCTGAGCGGTATTCAATTTGTAATTGTATTGAGGTAAGGTAAATATGTACTAGTGTAGAAGAGATCATGCAAATCAAAATCATTAAGCCAGCCGGGAAAGCTTATATAAATAGGTTGTGGTTAAAACCCTGTTCGACATTTTGTATTATTGCTTCGGCGAAGACTGTGGTGCTCATTTGCTTCTTAAGCCGAGTTGCTTGCAAATCAACCCCTTTGAACAATTATTTAAATAGTTTGTGCTCTTGAAAAGGTTTTTCTTTTAACATCGCTGACTAGCATCAAGGATTCGTTTTCCGCGAGTGCAACTATACATTATTAAACGAAGCTGCTTAAGTACAACAATTGAAGTAAGTTTAACAAAACAGTGAAAATATGTGAATAATGTGGAAAAAGTAATGGAAAAAGTGGAATAAGGTTTCAAAAGTGTACTTGTATATACGTGTAGTACGTGTGGTAGTGTAATATAATTGTTGCGGTAGATTCGACCATTTTTTTTAAATTTTCACAATATAGAAGAGACAGCAAGAGGATTTTAAAAATACTGTTACAAAAGGTGTTCGACAGTTGTTCAAACGCAACAGTTTTTTTTTATTTTATTATTCTGCTTATTAAATGTATGGTTAAATGAAAACACTATACAGTATTTATTTTAATTTAAATTAGCAGTGTAGTGAAGTGCATTTTCTTTATAATAAAAATAATTATGTTTTTTTTCATAACTCAAACAATATGTAGTATATCTTGTTATCTACATTAAGCATCGGCCATGGGATCCCTCATTACTACTTGCATGCTATGCTCATGCGATCAACAATGCATTATTGATTAGAGCAATTGCGCATCTAATCTTGATACTTTGCCAATAGGCTAAATGAAATATTTTTAGCCAAACAAGCTACGCTTTGTTGCAAAGAGAATCATAGGTATGTCTTAACGATATGGATTTTTTTTTTTCATTATTTTGCTTGCAGTAACGGCTAATTCAAAATGTCAGCCAATGGTAACAACGGAAATAATGATAGTAATGAGGCCACGCCACCGGCCCCATTGCCATCAGTTAGATTAGATATTGCCGACCGAATGAAACGTTGGCATGGCAAGGTTGCAGTCGTAACAGGCGCCAGCGGTGCAATTGGTGGTGCCATAGCGATAGAACTCGTCAAAGCGGGAATGATCGTATGTGCACTGTCAAGACGGCGTGACAAGGTGGAAAAACTACGTGTTAGCCTGTTTGACGTGGCCGGTACGCTGAATTACGTTGAGTGTGATATTACTGTGGAGGACGACATTAAGTATGCGTTTGGATGGATTGAAAACACGTACGGTGGGGTAGATATGCTGGTGAATAACGCTGGGATCATCACAAAATGCTTGCTAACAGAGAAAAACAATACAAGGGATCTTTATAAGACGATGGAAACGAACATCATTGGATTATCCCTGTGCACAAGGGAAGCCGTCAAATCGATGAAAGCCCGCGATGTGAAGGGTCACATAATTAACGTAAACAGCATATTTGGTCATAAAGTGCACCAAGCCGTTCCAGGAACGCGTCCATTAAATGGAATGTACCCGGCATCGAAATATGCAGTCACGGCCATTACAGAATGCATTAGACAAGAGCTTGTTTACTTAGGCACTGGTTGTAAAGTTACGGTAAGTCTTTATTTGATCGTTTGCGTGAATACATTCCTAAGTAATATGATCGCGTGCTCGTTACTCTATAATCAGAAGCTCTGTCCATCATCTCTGCCTACCCGTAATCAGAGGCTCCAAACTATGTTTATTCTTAAGTTTTCTTGTAGCTTCATCAGATGTTTTGCTTGTACACACGATAATGGTTTCGGTAGTTTTATTCAATGTTGCCATATTCTAACTACCTATAATCGTTGTCTCGTTTACATAATCGAATTACATAATTCACACCAATATGCATACGCCGGACAGAAAGCAAATTGTTTATTCAATGTCACGTTGCAATCTTCATTTTTAGATATGAATAGCATAGTCCAAGTTCCTTATAAATATTTTAACAATTTTGACATCATAACATAGTGAGCGCGCCCCACACCAAGTGCGGACGACGTGGGATTCATACCCACGTAAAAAACCTTATGGTATTACTTTATACCGCCAGGGCAGTATTGATGCACGCACTACGGCTTACACAACAGTTTCACTAAAACACAGTAGTTTACAACACAGCAATAACACAACAATTAGATGAACATTTCATCGCATTTTAATACAGAGCATGGGTGTGACCACCCACCATATCAAGCATGTGGGGCAATTTGATCTGAGCTTTGCAACGCTTTACTTGATTGCAATTAGAACAAAAACACGTACTTTAACAATGTTTCTACAATTCCATTATCTCTCACAGAGTATCAGTCCTGGCTTAGTGGAAGGTGACATTCTATCCGCAAACACCTCGAAGGACAATGACATTGTGAACTACATGCCAAAATTAAAGCCTGAAGATGTGGCCGAAGCAGTACTTTATGCTATCACTACACCAGAAAATGTGCAAGTACGTGTGCTGACTATTTACCTCTACATTGTACTTTTTATGAAAGCTTATATATTTTATTATTTTTGTTCATTTTTTCAGATTCACGAGCTGATTATCAAGCCGATGGGCGAATTCCTGTAAACAATCATCTAAATACCATAAATACAGACCGATTCAATAGTCTGAATTGTATTTCAATGTAATTTATTCAGCCAAATCTAATACACGGGCTAATACAGAAGTGAAAAATTACTAGCCTATTCAGCAAGGATTATATGGCGTTATGAAATGTTATTAAAAAGGTACTAACACTTAAAGACACTGTCAATACAAGTGTATTGTCTTCAAAATACAATTACACATCCGCGTATGTACTGATTGCAGTCGATTTATTCATTTACTAAGTAATTTATTTTACTGATTTTACAGAGCTGGTTATACGACTGATCGCTATATAATACAATCGCTGTCCATCTAAACCACTGTTACTACCATCCAACTAAAACCATCCTTTTTATTACATGGTTTTGTGTTATTTTCCACACATTACGAGATCTCGGCTGTGATATCTACTAGTGTTGGGAAATCCGCAGAGTGTATGACTGAAAAATAAGTCATGAAATTGCATTTCTCAGCAACGATCTCGTGTATAGTGTGAAGATTATAGTTTTTTTTCTTAAGTTATAATGCTTTCAAATAAACTAATTCGCATAAAAAATAACCATCCAGCAGCAAAAAACGGTTGACAATACTTTCCCACTCGATGTCCCCCGTAATGACGAATACATGATGTATATACAATATAAACAATGAGGGGAGTCCACTTTATATTACATGATGTTTAATATTCGATATCTTATCCAACTATATCCTCTATCCAACTTCTCCCTGGTGTCAACGTGGTCGTGCTAGTCCCTAATCGTTTCTACTTGGCTGTTTGAGGAGACAACCAGTGGGTAACAAACAAATTGACTGTCTTCTTCAAGTAATACTTAAATGAAGCACATTCTGCGAAAAGACGGGTTTTTGCTATTCTTTTGAACAGCATTTGTCGGCATTGTCGTATGTTGATGCAGCAGTAAAACGCAAAACAAATCAAACGGAGTTTTTTAAACTTAAAAACTTTAAACTTTTTTATTCAAGAAAATAAACTTTTTTATTCAAGAAGAACGGCTAGGCCGTATTGCTGAAAAAATAAACATTTATACGTTACAATCGTTAAATAAATTTCACGAATGTAAGACAGCTTAATTCACTACTACGTTCCGTTCGAGTTAAAGTGCTTAACATTATAAACCATTTAGCGTCGAAATTAAAAAAACTATCACAATAAAGTTTAGTTTCTAAAAAATTACTGTAGTATCTGTTAAACTTCAATAAACACGGCTCCTGTTATCACGTGTTCATACAAAACTCTATTTTCTCACTCTAATTGAACGCTCTAGCTAAGTAGGATAAATCAGGACCAAGAAATAAAAAATATAAAACACAAAATATTCAAATCAACCACACGAAAATCGATTCGTAGAACAACGAAATAGAACGCAAAGCCAAAAATATGTGCTCATAAAGGATATTCAACATCAAATCAAATCAATGGCAGTTTTAACGCTGTAGAAAATTAACATTTTCTGTCCATAAAATAGAACGCTTAAGCAGGCTTTTGTCGAATTCATCTCATGTATCTTCCATATCATAACCGTACCTGCGTACCTTACATCTAACACCACTTTTTTAACTGTTGTCTGAGACATACACTTAACAACATTCCAACAACAGGATAGTATGGGAGGATGATTTAGGTATCAGTATGTGGAGAGCACCAAACATTATTTGGGAAATGCATCGGCGCTTTTCCAAGGATGTTAGACCTAAATGTTGACATCCTTCTGATTGACTGTCAAAACTAACGCCTTAATCTTTTGCTGATTGCACTCTGTCAATTGCCACTAGTTTGTATACATATTCAGTAGGGGATTGAGACGGTTCAAAGACATAACCAGACATAAGAGCGTGGGAAATGATTTTAATCCAATAAGTACGATTGGAAAAAAGCAGGAAAGATCCTAACCAAGCTATATGAACGTCAAGGAGACCCATTTTAGATAGTTTTGCGAGGAGAATGCGGTGGAGAATACGATCAAAAACAGGCTTAAAATTAGTGTTAATGACATCTACTAGAGTTCCTTGATCAAAGCTCGAAGTAACGAAGGAGGTAAGTAATATTAGATTTGTTAGAGTTGAGCGTTTCTGGCAGAAACCGTGTTGTTGAGGTGAAATAATATTCAGCGAGCGAGATAGGACATGGGAGTAACAAATGTATTTGAATACTTTAGATCTAGCATATAGAGTACAGATTCCACGGTAATTACGAACCGAATGACCCATTTTCGGGATCGGAATAAGTAATGCTAATTTTCACAAATCCGGAAAGGGAGCCCATTCCAATCGACATAGGAAAAAAAACTTCAGCATGATAGAGCAGAGTATAACACTACTATTCTTTGTCATTGGAGCCCAGGCTGAATGATGGTTTTAGCTTTATGATCACCTGTAGTACTATATCGATACGAACGATTATGTTGGCATCATTTATAATATTATTAAACGTGTACGAAGTCCCGGTTAATATCAATCATTATGCGATGGTTGGAGAAACAAAGACACTAGAGAAATGAGAGGCGAATTGATTACAACCGATGTTTCGTCGAGTATCAGATGTTAAGGGATGGAGCTGGATTCACGACGTTTTTTGATACAACCCCAAAAAGATTTAGGCACATGTAGGAAATGGGTTGCGCGCCTTGTTATATAAACGATATGCATTAGATGCGTAATTAAAGATGCGATAGTGATAAGGAGTGCGCATTCGGCTATGGATTCGTAAAGATCGATTACAAATTCCGATGATTTACGAATATTCGAAGATCCAACCCCTGGAAGGATTCGAATCGGATATGATCCTAATTAACGAATTCGATCCGATGTGGTAGAATCCGATTGGGATTCTGTTGTGAATAGATCTCAACCAATCGCGCTTTGACAGATTTGATTGTAATATAGACAGAACGAGAAAACATGTTGGTTTAAGTATTTGGTATCTGACGTGGTATGAAATAGGCTTAGAAAAAATGTGTATTTTTACGCGTAGACCGGTAGAAGTCAGCATTGATTTTACATACTGCATAAAATTTATTCCATTGCCTGTTTAGCGCTTCTGGTAACTTACTGAAAGTAAGAATTTAATAAGAAATTGAGCTTGCTCGTGCTCGCAAACAAAGCATGGGTTCTATTTTGCTAGATATACAGGGGACGTTTAACTCAGTTTCTCCGCAGTTAAAAACTGCAAACTGTTCGGTTGGGACCAAAATTTAATAACTTCTTATTCAATCTTTTGTCGGAAAAACAATGATCACGTTCAACTGAAACAAACTAGCTACTATGGACTTGCACAAGGGTTCTGTTGGAGTCCCTGCTATGTATGTGTATGTGAGTGAAAAAGATTCTTGTCTAGCACCCAACTGCAGTATTAGACAATTGGCAGACGACGACGTCATTTCAGTCGCTGGCAGGAACACCTTCGCAATACAACAGGCTTTACAAATAACTCTAGATAATCTTGCCGAGTGGTCTAATGAACTTGGTATCAAATTCTCTTCCATGAAATTCTCTTCCAGTCTTTTCTCCTTTTCACGATTCCGAAAAAAACAGTGAGAAAAGGGTATATGAACCTACCATTGATGTCTTTTTATACGGGGAAAAGATATCAATCCAACAATTTTCGATACCTTGTTGTTTGGTTCAACTCCAGGCTTAACTAGAGCATGCATATCACCCTGCTCATCAAAAAATGTTCCAAAAAAATCAACATTTTTTATAAAGACTTCGGGTGTTTTGTTTTACATCCTTATTGTAACAATTAGTTTAACTATTGATATACAATAATAATTCAATAAGCTCTCCACGACTCCTACCCTAAATTTTATTCACGTTAGGATTTCTATGCAGCCATTACTCAGTTTTACTTACTAACATCCGAAAATCTTCAACGGCAATCCTGTAAAATGACGTGTGCTGCAGAACAGCGAATAGCACGAAATAATTTCGCATTGAGAGCGTATAGGTTAAGGTTGTCGGCAGTCATTATCATTGAGACGTGAAGATGGTGAACATAAACGGTCAGAGATAGCAGCAGGCAGCTATCAGGTAGCGGCGCGCCAGATGATACTGATATAGTCCCGGATAGCACATCGCCAATCCCTACCGATTGGTCCATTACGACGACAAGCAGGGATGGGATGTGCGCTATATACGCAGCCTTTTCAGTGCAATATATATATGGGTAAAAATCAAAGTATCGCATGATTGCAATCACTAGTAGTAGTCGCTTTGTTGCATTTGCCATGTAATCATTCTTTAAGTACATTTTTATTATTATTTATTATATTGAAGCATAAACGATATGGCTAAATAAATTCCCTATTCGCGAAAACTCGATATGCGCCAAAGCGTTCGGTCCCGAGCATTAGCGTAAAGCGAGGAACTGCTGTATTTTATCTATCTGCTATTTTCTAAAGTCAAGAGACAAGGAGGAATGCCTTAAGATATTTGTACTCACTTGAGTCAATATATGACCGTTATACTGACCGGCAAAAAACCGTTATGTTTAATGTTTAATATTTAATTCGTCCACCGAGAACGGTTTTACGAGGATCGTTGTTTGGAATTACAATAAACGAAAAGAATTTCTAAATTGGGACATGGACATCGTAAAATCGAACTGACACGAACATTGATTGAATCGCCTAATCATGGCTTTAAGTGGCGCGTTAGTACCGTATACTGTGCTAGCGCGAGTTTCGTGCAACATTTGCCGATATCTAGCTACCGATCGCGGAACAGCAAACGAAATCCTACTTACTAGCGAGGGATCATCTATGTTTCCTAGTAGTAGTCCTGCAATAAATATGACCTGGGCTCTGCTGCGCCTGACCTCTAATGTTTCTATGCCCAAAAGAAGGCAACGCTGTTTGTAGGGTCTGCCCAACCAAGCTTTCTTATGGCGTATCGTGCGAATCTTTTCTGTATTGTCTCAAGTCTTCTTATAGATATCATAGTATACGGACAAGTCACAATTGAACAGTATTCCAATAACGGGCGAACCAACGAACAATACAGAGATTTTAGACAGTGTGGGTCATTAAAGTCCCTCGTCGATTTAAACAGTAGGCCTAATGTTCTATTTGCGCGGTTAATAACGTTGTCTTAGTGATGCTTGATTGTCAGCTTATTGTCAATCAAAACGCCTAGGTCACGCATTTCTTTGGTTCTTGCTATACTGACTCCGTTTATCTTATAGTCGTACCTCACAGGCGAGCGCGCCCGAGTGAAAGACATCACAAAGCACTTTTCCGTGCAAACCGTCAATGAGTTCTGGACGCACCACAGGTTAAAAACAGTAACAGCATGCTATGCAGCAGCATGTCTTTCACAATCGTCGGCAGTTTTTACAGGTTCCGGTGCGTATAATTGAAGTCTCTCTAACAAGTACGTGGCGTCAATTTCATTGGCAAAGAGCTTTGCTATAAATGTTGCCTGGACTGTATGCCGTCTATGATATAGTGACTGTAAACCTAGTAGTGAGCAGCGGTCAACACTTACTTATTTGAAGCTCATGAGCTTATTTGAATCGTAGGGCATAACCAAAAAACATTAAGTAGTGCGAGCCTAGTAAACCTGGGCTGAACCGGCTCTAGCCTATTACTCCAAATTGCGCGATAGGGCGTCCAGGCCCATTTCATTCTGTAAGAATTAAAATCCAACATTGAGCGTACTAGTGAGATGAAGACCATCTTTAGACACATTGGGTCGCTGAAGTCTTTTGCGTATCTAATTATGAAAACTAACATTCGATTTGTCTTGTCTATCACAGTTTTGTAGTGTTCGCTAACTTATTAGACGCACACCAATTGAAGAATAAATTAAGATTCTGTTGCAATATTTAACTGTCACTACAATACAGTACAATTTATCACGTTATAGATCTTTACCTTTTTCTCAGCATATAAAATATGGTAGGGTTGGTCAGAAATAAAAAAATGCACGTCATTTACGAATAAAAGGAACAGTAAAGGTCTAAAATTATTGCCTTGTGAGACGCTCAATGAGCTACAGAATTCTTCAGACGTAGTGCTAATCTATTTTCATTTGATATTTACGCAGTGATAGATATGATGTGAACCAATCAATAAGCTCAGCAGATATACTTCTTTCTTTCTTTTGGATTGTCAGAGGAGAGAATCTTCATAGAGAACCTGTTGTGTCGTCACTCGTTAAAAATATATGCTGAGACAATTACACATTAAATCTCGTTTATTATAAACTTAAGACACGCACGGTAACATGAAAAACGACCGTCTCCAGTGGACGCACAAACGAGAAGCGAGATTGCACCAACGAGACAAGGGCCACACAAACGAGAAGGGCCCCAAGGATCGCGAGAGCGATCGGTACGCGCGAACAGTCTACGGCACATCGGTTGCTGTCGGTTCCCAGATAGCAACGAGTAATAGACTGGCTGCGTACGTGACCAAGGTGCACACAACAGAACCCACATCCTTAGCCAAGGAAGCCTACTCAAACAGGAACTACCATAGGTCAGGGAACTGCCCGATTCGCAGGAGCGCCTACGGACTAACAACTCCTCAAGCCTCTGAAGCCTATGCCGGATGGTCCGTTAAGGCATTTACGTCAGCATAGGCTCTCTGGGTACATTTGTCCTTACTAAGAAGCTAACAAAACCCCCACGGCGTCGCTCGATGTCATTGGTTAGATGTCAGGCGTTCGAGATGATTACGGAATCCACACAGGAGTAATGAAACTACCCGTGTTTCAGCCTACTCCCCTCGCGATCGGCAAAGCACGGTCCACGTATAGTAGACTACTGCTAGGAGGGGCCGCTCCTCCATGCTTTCTCGTATTCACCCTTCGCGCACTCTACCTCACGAGTCTGTTGCTGCGACCCCTACAGCGGTGCATACCACGATGTCTACGGACCGAAAACTCCCCGCAAGGAGCATGAACCTACCAAGGAGCATGACCACCTCTCAACTACCACCGTTGACTTTCACGTTCAAAGCCGGTTGGTGTACCTACAACTATCCAGTTGGTGTGCAAGGAGTTCTGTGTGCGGGGAACTAACGGACTTTAGGCAGGGGTGAACTAGAGGGAACTTAAGCACGATTCAGAATTCCTCCCTCTGCCATTCGTCTCATCTTTGATAGCTTGGACATGATACCTTGACCTTAAGCCCACAACAGGGAGGAGATACGGCGCATTGGCACCTAGATAGCACCGCGCTTATCCCCAACCTTTGCACTTCGCTTCATGCAGATCAAGGTCGTAGTTGTGTGAGCGAGACTCCGGATAACTAGTCCATGAGGAGAACTCACTGACCTAATGCTGAAGATACGGCGTATTGGCACCAGGCGGCACCGCGCTTATCCCCTATCCTTGCATTGGCCTCACATGACTGCGGAGGTGGTGCGCTAGTCAACTAGTCCCATGATTGCAAGTTTCTGTCCCTGCTGGAGCCATGATATATGATATATAGCCTACTTATAGTGGTTGGATCGTTTGGGGCTGGGCCGGACTTAACCAGTTCCCGGTTTATCCGTTCAAATAAACCGTTATATTTCAGCCCCACACCTAACAGGACACGACGCATTTCGGAATGGACTATGAAGTCCATCTCCAACTTCCTCAACGCTCGGTCCTGCTGCAGAGCGCGGCAATATTAGATTTGAACGTAAAGCTGCAGCGCCCTCTTGGTTGCAGACCACCTTACAGTTCCTAACACTCACGCCCTGCGAAGACACAACGGATTTTAGGGTTGACCTTTCATGTGACCCTGCAATTACCCGTGCTTGCTTGAATTTCTACACGTTAACGTTCGGAGCACCATGCAGGTATCTCCACTTTCAGTTTCTACATTTCGCGGTCTCCTGCAAACACAACGGATTTTAGGGTAGACCGTTTAGCATTTGCTCAACTACTATCCAGTTCCTACATCTCGCGGCCCGCAACCGTCCCAACTTAGTTAGGGCATACTGAGTTAGTGGGGCCCAGTATGTGCGTATCCAGCAGCGCCACGGGGAGGCGGCGTGGGATCGGACTTTTGCCGGTGACTACTCGTGTTAGGTATCAGATCGTACGAGCAATTCACCGAGGGGAAGTTTAGCAGACCACCTCCTGCCCAGCAGATATACTTATACGAGCAAGTTTGGCTGACAGTAACGAATGATTTATGCAATCGAAAGCTGTTTTAAAATTGGTGTACACTGTGTCCTTTTGACCACCTCAGTTTCACTCCTATATAAATTGCATAATCCTCCGATACATTCCAATATAAATTGCACAATATTCGTATACACAGAATGCTTCCACTTATAGTGTGATGATTATTATTCAAGAACGTAGAAAAAAATCGATTCAAGAATCGGATCGGATCAAGAATTTATGTTTACGTTTGCTGTTCACATAGCCCAAAAAAGCTTGGATGGAAGTAAAGCTTTTTCTGCGTATTGTTGGTATACCGTGTGGGTAAAGCCAGATTTGAACTCCTGTATCTATTCGTGAACTCGCGTATGACGCACACCTTTCCTTTGAAGATGTTTTATTTATTTCATGATGAAATTTGCCAACCATACATTGGCTTAACAAGTAAAGTGTGCTTTTGAATTAACATCACATTGGACCTAAAAAACGATTATGTAATTGCTTAATGAAGGACGAGCTTGGTTCGTTAAAGTCAAAAGGTTATGTGCACCGTATCGCGTGTTTTTCCTATCTTTATGGTCGTGTGCTGGAAGCAAATCTGTGTATACATATTGATAGCTAGGCTAATATATTAGGAAAGGTAATATTTCCTTTTAAAATTCCTGCAACAAAAAAAATTCTGCAATTTTTTCTGCGGTGTTCTAATGTTTCGAGGCCTAGCAGTAAACAACGTGATTTGTATGGTGGCAGGGTGTTATTGTCATTCCAGTGTATTTCCAGACCGAATCATAGAATCATTTTTCAACTTTTGTGGCAGTGCGTATAAACGAATGCAACACACTTTTTAAGGTTTTTGTGATTAAAACTTGTTAGAGGGAAACTATTGTTGTTATATTTTATGGAAAAGCTAAAGTTGAATCGGACTTCATTTCACTTCACTTCATATATCAAAATGAGGGTGCGGCTGGACGAATGCATCGCACTGTAGTTGAAGCATGACTTTCGCATATCTTTTCAGTACTACAGTATGAACTCAAAAACATATTAAAACGTAATCCAGATCTTCGAAGTTGTTTGTAATGTGATCATCAATGAAAAACGCTTAAAATGCTTTATAGTTCTAATGCTAGACAGACAGTTCAATTTAAGGATAAAGGACATTCGAAAGAAATACGCCATATAGGTTTCACTGTAGGTACTTTTATTCTTATGCAATTTCATTTCAAGTTGCATTAGTTTTAGTAGCAACAATTCGTTTTGTTTTATTAAAGCTCGGAGCATATTACAAAAGATTATAAATAAGATAATTAAAATAATGTTTTAATTAAGCAGTACTTATCGAAGCAGTTGTTAACCGACTAATAATCATTTTGAATTGCATATAAAATAATTTCGAAAGCAATAAACATACTCATATAATCCTTTGCAATATGTTTGTTTAGAGGGCTTCGATGTATTTATCTATTTTGTCTCTTTTAAATAATACGGTTATATTATAATTATAAAAGCTATAAATTAAAAGGCATATGTACAATTGCGTTCGTTTTAAGACACTTTCATGGTAAGATAAGTATATAATATGTTATATACAATACAGTATAATAACGTGTTCTTTACACGCTTTTTTCTATCGTGTTTCATTACTGCATGTTTACCATACTAATATTTTTATTTTAGAAAAATTTCCATTTCGTAAGGCGACCTACACTACGCGTTTATCCTTTTCATTTTTAAAGATTGGCAGTGTTAAGTGCATCGTGTATGTACAGGCAGTCTCCAAGATATACTATTATAGCGGACCAGCTACTATAATAGCTATAATCCGCTAGGCAATATCGTTTATACTTCAATGTTACAGAATCATGCGACTTTCATTTTTGCTCTTTATTTTTTCAGCAGTTTCGGCGACTTCTGCGGAAAAGAACTATTAACAAAAATTTAAAACAAATATTCACATTGAGATAGAAGGCATTTTAAATGATGTTTTTACCCGCTTGCCTTTTTTTTTAATATAAACTAACTCAGCTGTCAAATTTCAAAAACCGCGTATCTCCAAATTCGCTTATTAGAGGTAGCGTGTATCTCGGAAACTGCCCGTATTTGAATATCTTCAACATATTCTAGAAAAGTTTCGTTTGAAACCTACTTTATGATTATTATTGAATGTTTGCCATAACTTGTTATCTCATGTGTTGTATAACATGTTTTTGATGTTTTTTGTTCTTGAATTCAACTTCAATTCTCATTAAACAATGGTGTAAGTGAGTTGCTATTAATGAGATGCATTCTTTACAGTGTAGATACATCTATACTCGTTTTCTCTATCTTCTGTATTCAAATTTCTGTAGTACGAATATCGGGGAAAAATAAATGAAATTATTTAATTTTATGTTTAGTCTCCGTTTTGCACATGTTTTTGTTTATAAAACAAAAATTAGTCCGTATTATTTCACTTAGTATGCTCTTTTTTAGGAAATTGAAAGATGAGACTACATTTGAGAAGAAAATCTTAATTCTACCATTGTTTTCGGTTGAATGCTAGTGTATTCAATATCCAGTCCAATGTATTATTTTCATTTTATTTCCGATTTGATGCGCAACTTAAACATCTGGCGTAAACAAATAAATCTAATAAAATTCATTATTCATAGTCATATCTGATTTTACCTTGTAAGGCGCTTGTTCCAACAATGTTACTCAGTTGAATATTTTTACCCTTCTAATTCTTGTTACGTAATAAATATTCAATAAATATGATACTATCAAAGAAAGTAAACCAATAGGCACTACAATAGTTAAAGATGTAACGAAATAAACGGATCAAAGAATGTTATTTTCAGAATGTATTATGTATCAATTTGGTGAAACTATTAACTAGTCTTCAAATAACACGTAGAAGCAATTTGTGCGTAAAGGAAAAATCTAAGGATTTTATTCCCCATGTTGAAATAAGAAGTACGGAAAAAACATCATAATAGTGATTTATTATGATATTATATAACAAAATTCTTCTGTGTTATTTGGAACATGATTGATTATCTCTATGAAGACTAAAGAGTAAATAGAATTTCGTGTCTATTATTGAATTAGCATAACTCAAAATACGATCGTACCTTCAATTAAAACTGGTAAATTACATTAATCTTCCATATGGATTAGAAAACTAGGTACATTTGGTATTTTGCTCTTGAATCAAAATAGCTTTTATATTACTTTAGACACATAGACTAAAGGTCTAAATGCTGAAATACCAAACATTAAAAATGCTGCTAATAAAACTGCTCTCCCATGGAAATACTTTTGTAGTGCAAACATTCTATTTTTATATGTCTTTATCATTATTATGTGGTCATAAAAATTTTGCACAATGTTCTGTCATGATTTAACATTTACTTCATTCGATTAACCTTATCGTAGATAATCTACTGTGATTTGCCTCGTTGATTTGATTTTTATGATGTTACTGAATCTTGTACAATGTTATATCACTTAAATGAATCACTCATAGGAATTGTTTTTAGATGGTGTGTCCCAAAAGGACGCAACAACCTTTCGCTGTGGATAACATGTACAATACCTGGAGAATCAACAGTGTCTACGTTATGTTCTTTACCGTCCAATTTACGTTGCTGATGTCTTCGAATACACCAACAGCACCATCCAATTATGATTAAAACTAAAGATCCGATGGCCCCACTTGCTATACTTGCCGTTTCCAGCATAACTCGTGGACGAGTAGCTATATTAACAAGAAACGTACATAAAATTAGAATTACACTGTGATCACTCACTCATTACCGCAAAATAATACTCACGCAAATATGAACCATCTAAATCCTTGTATTCGCATCGGGGACCCATGTATCCATCAGCACATCTGCAATAATGTTATATAGTAAATCGCGTTCATTCAATAGCACCGATGCTCACAATTTTAACTTACTCGCAATTATACAGCAACGAATCCCCAATCTTAACGGTAAAACAGGTGGCTTCGTTGAGACAATACCAAGCCGCATAAGCTGGAGGACATTTATATGTATGGAACGTGATATTTGGTCTAGGTGTCGGACTGGGTGGCCGAGGCTTTGGTGTTGTTCGACTCGAACACGCATCTGTAAGGAAGAAAAAATTAAAAATATTTATGCGTTAGCTCATAACTACTGGTAATGCATAACTGCAATTCTTAAGCGTGTGGGGGCAGTTAAGAATTATATATCATTTATCTCTCAGAATGAGAATAAATGAGGTTAGATTCTAAGATGGACTCGATCCATTATACTAACACATTCCATTGTGTTGTTCATCAAAAAATCGAAATCAACTGTTTGAGCGTTTCCAATTTTCGTTTATTGCTCGATTGCGCTCGATTTTAAGTATTTAAAAACCCACAAGAACACATGTAAATATCATGAAAATAACTCGAAGTGAAAAAATCATTTTTAATCACACCAAAGAAGATATTCTTTTCAATTTGCAACAAGTGTGGCGATTTGATGTAAAAATCCTTGAACAAAACAATACCTTGTATAATAATAATAAGATGTCCTTAAAACAACAACAAAAATGCAATTCTAGTTCGTATGCTTCTCATGCTATTAGTTTAGCAAACGCGGCATAGCAGGTGACACGAAAAATCAACAGTTGGCAATAACAATAATAACAAGATCGTGCATTTTATGATCGTTCCGGAAAAAAGAGCGAAGAAACCATAAAAATACAGACGCACATATGTTTGCTGGCAGTCATCTGTCTGTTCAGAAATAATACGAAACAAAAACCAGCATGTCTCTTGCTTTTTCGTATGATGCATCAACGCACTGGATTTATGTGCACCTTTCGTTTTGAATTTCGTTCTTTTCTAATTCATTCCTTAGGTCTCCCTCAGTTTGCAGCTCAACACTGCCGGGTGCAAGAACAAGATTTGAACGGCACACATCGTTTCTTTTTTTAAGTAAATGTAACACGCAAGTTAAGGCGCGAGAGCAGCAACATCACACCAACAAACCGCCTGGTGCCGCCGCTCATGTTGAAATATGTTTTACTCTCTTTGCTGCGTGTTCTCTATTTTGTGTCCTTCAATAAGAAAAGGTCCAAAAGGAAAGCAATAATCGATTTTCTCTTTACAATATTTCATGCACAGTTGGGACAGATGTTCCATCGTCCTTACGGTGTTGTGTGTCAAAACTTAAAAAAAACAGATTTCACACAAATAATATTGTTAGAGATGCGATTATTTTAAATTTAAATCTGTGTCAACGTACTAGCAATTAACTATTACTGTAATGAGTAAACAAAAACTGGTCATAGTCAATTTCACAAAATATGAATGCATATGTAATATGAGTAGACTGTAAAGCGCTCATGAACACCATGCATAAGCTGCTTTTTTGTATTGTTTTCTCAATTTGACAAAAAAGCACAAATAGACAAAATTATATTACAATCATCTTCGTTTATCTTCGACGAACCATAGACAATTAGTTGCTCTTTCCATGATTTAGCATTCTTCTGTTTGACATTGCAACATGGCTGGAACACTCGGAAAAATGTTCAAACTATTCTAAATCAACACATCCATCCAAGGTTTGTAGTTACCAATGTCCGAACAAACCGATAACGACATCAATAGTATCGTACTATTTCTACTACTTCGTTCCATCGAATTGCATTTAAGGCATTTAAGACATGAAATGAGCTATGGCTAAGGTATGTTTCCTCCAGCAAACGCGAAAAATTAAACTAAAATCAGGTGAGATGTACTAAACCTTTCTATTAGTGAAATATCACAGCCTTTACGAGATTTGTTCAACGCCACATATCATAATTCAAATATTTTGCATAAATCTATTCAAAAATTCCACGCGTGAAGCAAACTGAGTCAATTTAAAAAATCTAAACATTGCGATAAATGGTCAGCAATGAAATGCAATATTTACATTTTAGTGGCACATGGACCCCAAAATAGGGCAATTGTTACCAATTCCGAATGAAACGCATAATTTTGGAGGATCTACATCACGTAGTTCCTATCACAGGAACTGTTGGGCAAAAATCGTGAAATTTAACACGTTATTCCTGTCTAACCCATTTGTTCGAACATAACAAAAAATTGCAAATGTAAAGAAACGGAACATTGGTTTTGTATACATAAACACATTCAATGCCGTGTCAAAATCGGGCAAAGCAATTGCTGATATAAGTCATTTCCTTATTTTAAATACTATATATGCACTAGCGCCCAAAACATCTCACACTGATGACAAGACCTTTAGAGGTCCCTGTATTCATGTCAAATAGGTTTATTATGTGCCTGAATGACATTCTTTGTTTCCTGCCATTCCTTGTATTTATACAATTTTATTTTATAATTTTAATACTCACAACATACTTAATACTTCCACTTACCTGTTATTGGAAAAATAGAGCTTACAATTAAAAAAACAACAACACAACACGCAAATCCCTGGCATAGTTTTTTAAATTGTATTCGCATTCGTCTCCTTCCTGAAAAAAAATGTAAAGGAGTTAATGCATTTCAAATGAATATAACAACAAAGAATTCATAAATTAAAATAGAATGTTTAAGATAAATAACTACAACAGTCTCTAATGGGATTATTGAGAGATATCAACAATTAACAAAATAAAGAAATATAACCATTGAATACGACTGCTGATGCAATCGACTATACATGCTGACAATCGGATTAGACATAACTAAATGAAAGCACATGATAACAAAATTGAATCGGACATTACCACTATACCAATTCGATAGCATCAGTGAAGTCCGATCCTCCATTGACAAAATGTTCCGGGCGATGTTCATAAACATATGTATGACATTGTACAATTTACATGTAAATCTAAAATATATTCAACTTAAGAACATACGAATTGCATGTACAGACTCATTTAACGTAATTCGATAAGCCTAGCAAACCTAGTGTAAAATATGAATTTGATGAAAATAAAACAAAACATTAGCGCGGCAAGGTGATGTATTAGGTAACAGCACTATTCCCACGCAACAGACCATTCCCCCGTAGCAACTATCCGGTTATGTAGTAAGTATGTCGATACGGTCGACAGATTAAAGATAAAAGACTCAGATTAAATCGTATAATGCAGCGATTGCAATGAACGTGAGTTTTTTAGAATTTATTTATTTATTTATTTATTTACTTCACAAAAATATGCTCTGCCTCTAGGGTTAAACAATAAAAATACTTAAAACCTAAAACACGATGGCAGAGGAACCGGTTGAAAGGAATCAAGGTGGTAAAAGGAAGAAGCAGACGGAATTCGGATTCAGGAATATTGTAGTCAAACACGTCGTAGGACTCATTAAAAGTCGACAGCGTCTTTAGAAAAAAAATGAATGGTATTTGAGTTGGCCAATGAGAATGACACCGGATGACCCAGTCCGTAAAATATTTAAAATGCAATCCTTTATCCTGCGATGGATTTAATACCAAGGTCGTCACATCGACACAACATAGTGACCATATCTTTAAACCCGTGTTGAAAACAGTTGCAATAGTAGGGTTGCTCCTGATAGTCTCGTGTCAGCTCAAGAAAATGTTGTGCAGCCGAGAGCCACTGATGTATTGGCCCCACTAACAGTATGAGATTTGGCAGTAAACTTAAAACAGTTAACTTATATAACTAAAGCCTAACCATAACAAAGGAAATCAAATGGGGGAAAAACTAGTATACAGCATGCAAGGAGAAATGAGAATAAGATAAATTACAGAAAAAAGTTACTATTGCAGGGAACTTAGTCGAAAACGGAAGGATAAAGGGAAATCGAACTGTTGGGTCGATGAATTAAAAGCACGCACGTCGTAGTGTATAACTGCGACCTAAAGTGGTGCGATGATTGGGAATATTAAAGGGAATATGAACATGAAAACAAATAAATGTGGGTTAAGTTAATTCCTCAGTGACATGAACAAAACCATTCTTCCTTTCTTACTTCATCGTTTGTGATTATTAAGTGACACAGAAGTGCTAGTAATAGTCAACGATAGTTAGTTTGTATAACAAAGCTTAATAAAAGCGCAACAATTTAGTTTTGCAATCAAAATGTTGCCAGTTTATTAATTCAAGTTTCTTCAAGTTTTTCAAGTTATTCTTATTTTTATTTTTGTAATCTACCAAAAAATGCGTTTTAAAGACTATACATCGCATGATCAAGAATTAAAAAATCAGTATCTTACGACAGAAACTATCTATACCGTACATTAATACATAACTAAATAATCAGTTTGGGAACAACATATGGGAATATCATATCTGATTTACTGCCCAATCCGGACCTATCGTGATGTTGAGTCAAATCAAACTTCAACTATCAACGTAAGCTTAAATTAAAAATTTAGTGATATAAAAGCATTGTATTGTATTTGTTTTTCTACTACTAGAACTACTAGATGCATAGGTGCCATGCCACTTGTGAACGTAAATTTAAGATAAATATTTTATCTATGACTGATTATACAAAATATATACAGTCATCCTTAACTGATTGAGTTTCTCGATAGTTGGAATCTCAATACTTTCGATTACAAACTTCCACAGCGCAAATGCAATGTTCCACTATCTATTCCTGTATGATTGAAAAGTTCCATTATATCCCTACGGAGCAAAACCTATAATCCTTTCTTGTTTTGACAGATTCAATTGTTAGTTAGTTTTTTTCCTGCATTGATGAATCAAAATTCTATACGGTCCTGGGATCAGATTAAATCCAGGACCTGCTAACAAAATAATTTGTTTTACATTTGTCGAGCAGCTGACCGAAGCTTTATTAGGACAACATTCCTCTTTTCCTAGGTCAACTTGGTTTGCTCATTTGAATGTGGAGCTGGCGGATAAACCTAGATACGTCAAAACACATACAAAAATACTAACGAAAAGTATGATCCAGACCGTCCCTTTGCTGTTGTACACTTAACTCGTTCAGCTCCGCAACTCCCAAATTTTAGCCATCTGATTCGGTAGTTTGGTTGGTATACGTTTGTCATGCAAACAAATGTGTGCAGTATGTTTAACGATTCCTTTAGATTAAATTAAGAAAATAATAATAAGGCAAAAATAAGGAATATTTGTTTATTAAGTTAACGATGCAGTGAATCTGTCGTTTACTCAATCGAAAGTGAAAGATGTTTGATTGAAGTGCATCGTGTACAAGAAACGGTGAGTATGATGTGGATCTACAAAAAGTACTCATCTTTGTTTCGTAAACCTCTCTTAGTTTCGTGGATCGTATTGAAATAGGAGAGAATATTTTATAAATTTGTTTTTTCCTCCTATTCTTTTAACATTACAATAATAAGAATGCTTAAAACCAAGCAAACAAAAAATATTCCGGTAGTTTCCATCCAAAAAATACAACGATACAATAAAGTGTCAACTTAAGTCAACTTTTTTATCCAGACCCAAATAAGAAGTAAGAAGATAAATAGTAAATTTTTAATAGTTTATTTTATCCCCTAGCATTAGAACCCGTTCCAAACAATTAGGCGTATTCTCCACTCCATCAGGTTCTCAAGTACTGTGGACCAAATTCTTCCTAGGCGTTCTTCAAAGAAATCTAATAGTTATTTTTTTATGAGACGACAACCATAAGTTTGAATGCAATCCGTTAACCGGGTGTTGGATATCGTTGCCAAAAATCATAGAATTTTGCATTGCACTTTGGCCGTAATCTTCATCATTTATCCGAGCCACTAATTGTTGGTTGTAAACAGACATTTTCGGAAAATATGTGTACCTTTTTTATTTTACTTTTAGAAATTGATTTTATTTGTTATGATCACTGATTTAGATATCAGCCTTTATGTTATAGAACTTAAAAATGACAAAATATAACAACAAACCTTGTTCACTTCAAAGTTAACTACAAAAATAAAGGAACTTTTAAGTAATATTAGGTGGGCACTCCATTTTTGCCATTTTAAAAATATTTATAACCTTGTTTGTTGGTGGCCTGGTTAACCTTGTATTGTGCAACACATTTAAACCTCATCGAAAGCTACACAATTTTACTATTTATTAAGTAATTCATGGTTTTCAGCAATTTACCCTCATTCGCTCGTTTTCACCCGCAATCTAATCATAATCCCAACTGGATCAAACAGGTCAATTTGCGACGGGCACAACATATTTAGTCAGTCTCGAAATGTATTTCGTGTAGAGTAAATGTAGTCATAGTGATGCAATAAGTCGACATTCAAGAAATTTAAACTATTCATAGCTTAAAGAAAAAACCTTTCCTTATGAAATCTTAAGAAATTCTGCACGTTGCAGTCTGTTTGAAAAAGTTTATATTTAAGCCATTATAAGTCCGAATTAGTTTTAAATTATTCTTTAAAGGCCAGAGAATATTTCATATTAGTGGAAATATCTTTATTGCGCTTAGTTCGTCGTAAGGAAGATATTTTATTCCACTACTACTACTTTTAGTGCTAGCACCATGATGGAAGCTTATAATCGAAAACGATATACATTTCGAGACCGACTAAATATGTATGACCAAGTCCAAACAAATGTTTGTGCGAAAAACATGTAACTTTTCAAACTTGAGTAAACACTAAGAAGTGTCCTTTAATAACTTTAAAAATATAAAAAAAAACTTAGTACTAAAAACCAAACCTGATTTATTACAGATGAAAATGATAGTTGAAAAAGATTTACTTACAGCAAGATCTAGAATAATAAGACCCTTAAAAAGGCTGCCACAATTACAAAACGAGAACCGCATCAATAGTTGATTATAGCATTGAACATATTATTGCTGAGGTGTGACAAATCTATTATCCACATTAACTAACAAGCAGAGTAAAAAATCGACCAATTACGTATGGTATATTGGAATGCCGTTCGCTTATCGTTCAGCACTTTCAGAAAAAGAAGCATTGCTAAAGTGAGATAAGAAAATGACTGACAACTCTTTAATCATTAGTTTGTTATCAATGCGCACCTTGGAGACCACCTTGCACTTAAGCCCATAAATTACCCTATTATATTCCAGCGTATTTCCTGCTGAAATATATTCCTTTTGTAATTCTTTTTTTCATTAAAATGATCAAGCCGTACCGACTTTATTTACCACTTAGCCTGATAGTCTACGAGTGAATTTTCTGGATGGCATTTTGTCTCGTTCTTATCGTATGGGACCCTGTGCCCCTGCCAAATACGCCACCAATACACTCCTCCTAATTCTATCCTCCCACTTCTATAATTCTATTTGTTAAACTAAATTGCTCGCAAATTGCGAAAAATTTAATAAAATGCGTTTTGATGGATTCTTTTTTTAAAAAGAATGAAGAATGAAGTGTACGAACAGTGGTGCTCTCAGTCAGCATGCAAATAATTTTAACTATGTTGGAAATGTTTTGAAAGAATATATTTCAATATTTCTTTTTTTATTATTATTATCGTTAGAGCGGCCAGGCCGTATATCTAATTTCAATTTCAATATTTTAAAATATATAAAATTAAAAATACGTTGCTCTCTAGAAAAACAACAATATTCACCATTGATTTAACCACAGTGGATTTAATGAAAAAATAAATGTCTGATCATTTCAATCGTTCAATCTAAACTTAGCCCGTTCACATGTTTGGTTTGTCATGTTATCGTTATGTTATGTTATGTTCGTTAAAATCAACGAAAAAATGATTAAAATACACTTGAAAGGGTCTCAGCTTCATAATTAATTATTTTTCACATGTTCGCTAAACTTAGTATAAGAACTTAAGATAAGATTCTATAAGTTTTAACGATTTCGTTGTCATTTATAAGCACAAGAGATGAATTTCCTTACTAAAAAACTTGAAAAAACTAAAAACTACATAATTAAAAATTATTAAAAATATTTTGAATTACGAAACTATTCGTTTTTTTTTTATTTTAATTATGTATTAATGATGTACATTGATGTATTAATTAACAAGTTTGACGTTTACAGTTTTTTAAAGATAATAACACATCGTAAACGCCATGTGCTTAGTTTGTTGCCATAGGCCAGGGGTCTCCAAAATTTTCAGAACGCGGGCCGCATTGGTTCAAACTACCGTAACGTGGAGGCCGCTTACACAATAATTTGCGAGTCATTTGCAAAGATATTTCGCTCAAGTTGATTTTTACCGCAATTTTCAGTGAATAATATTTTAATGGTAATATTAATGGTATAATTAATGGTAATATTATAACTTTATTAAATAAGACAATCTCGTAAGATCATTAGCAAACATTAGCAAAAGTTTTGCGGGCGCCAATTGGAAACTCTCGAGGCTCGAGGCTCGCGGGAAGTAGTTTGGAGACCCCCGTCATAGGCGATTGCTTTGTGCTATCATCTAAAAACCTTGTAGTTATGCTAATTCCAATAATAATTGTGTAAACAATAACATGATAAATTTCTAATCGTTGGCAAAATAAACACTAGTTCACTTGATAATGTTGCATTACTCACCAGAATTTCTTGTCAGGAACTTGTAGAATTCGAGTAGATGTGCCTTAGAGTAGGTCACGTTTGTTGAGACTCTATCTATCTGGTTCGTCATAATTCGACTGTTTATTTCACTTTCTTTAGTATTTGCAACAGTTGAATAACATTTAATGGATTTCACATTACCATTGACAGTTTTCCATGTCGATGCTCCAGATAGTCTGTTCATGTTATCCATCGCATATGAAATCTCCATTTGTGATTAGTATTCGTTTACTTGTTTCGTTTAAGTTTTAATACCCGATAAGTACCACACACTTAAAAATCTCACACATGAAATAACTGTCACGAAGTATTTTGTTTCGCTTCACATTCATTTTCATACCATAGCATGAAGGAATAGTAACGTTTGTAGCAAACACTATTTTTACTGGTTGTGAACTTATATTCTTTTTCACACTATTTTCGAGGGTCAGTTTGCATCGTTGCTAACCCAGCGGTGAAACAAAATTGGTCTGTCAGTTTCTTCCACAGGTTGCTCTTAAATTTCTGTGAATTTCAAAACAATGAAAATGCAAACATAGTAAATTGATTTGAAAAGTGCATTATTTTTTTACGACTCTTAGCACGAGGATGAGGAGGAGTGGGAGGAGGAGTAATAGGAGGAGGTGGAGGAGGAGGAAAGGGGGGGACTGTTTTCTCGGTTAATTTCTCGATTTTGACATATGTCAAACAATCAACGAGCGCGATCTCACTAGTTGGTACATATTCATATCCTAACTAGTGAGGTTCCACTGTACTAATATCGAGATAAATTATGACCTTTAATTATTATGATCCATTCCCCTTGTGCTACAATCTGTCAAAATAAGTGCGCGAGCAACAAAATTCGCAAAAAATCGCTCCTTGTAGATCATCGGTAACGTTCGAAGTACAGGCAGTCCCCGAGATACCCGGTTCCTTTTATACGCGGATTCAGATATGCGCGGTTTCTGGAAATTTTGGGGCCCGCTATAATAGCGTATCTCGGGGACTGCCTGTATTCAGGATGGGAATCGACCCACATTGATAGTTTGAAACCATTTTATTGTTAGCCAAACAACCAAATTAATACCATAAAACCATCGGTCACTTTAGCCAAATATACAGATTTGCTAATCAATGATTTAAGGTATAACCACCGAATGCCACGCCACGATACTTCGGAAAAGTTCACATCAAATAAACAACACTTGCACAAAGTATGAGTAAAGCGAAAGTCAACATTTGTAGACGATATTTTCCACATCATATTTTCATCCCTAGTTATCAATCGAATTCACCTCACAATTATTTAATCAATTTTACGCACAGAACATTACCTTGGTAAAGGCACTACCAGCTTTATCCAGCTTTTGTATCATATATACCAGAGGAAGGATTATTCATCATTACTAAACACAATTTTACATAATGCTGCCAACACTACCTATTAAGCATTTCACATCACATATATTGTAATCAGGCGAACAAATATCACTGTTACGAAATCGCTTACCGCGATACCACTTCACATGCACACAAGCCGTAGGGCGTCCTTATTCTTCGCAGATTCGTTCGTTCCAGTGCATTTCCGGGGAAATTTGAACAAGTAACACATAGGACACACCATTGATGATTGTTCCACCATTTCTTTCGGTTATTTTCTTTCGCATTCCGTGTCTTCTCCGGAAACACCAGCCTACAAGCGCACCAATACACCAACGCAAAATGTCAAGTAGGCAGCGGAACAATCGATTTCATCAGTGGCAAATACTTGTACGCGTCGCTTGGTCTTTACAAACAGTATGTACTGGTTAAAATATCAAAATACGCATTGGTTTTGAAGATTAAACGCACTTCTAACGCAAATTTCTACTTAAAAATCCTTCAAACACGCTTGTTCACGAGTCTGCAACCTCACACTGTCCAAACACATACCAATATATTTAACATCTGCCTTCGTTCTGTTTCGTTTACGATAGTTAAGGCTGATACACACGAAACGTTGCACAAGGTTAACACATGCCTCAAAAATTTATCAAAATTCCCCAATTCCTGTAGCCTTTCGCGTGCCAATAGATGATGAAGGTATTTTTTCCAATCCAATCACAATTGACCTTCTAGGCTTTTCATGATGTGTAGCGCACACCCTGTTTGATCAAATGTGTGTGCACGCTCGTAAAGTATGGATTAACAAGGTGTACACGTCTATCAGCCACAATGACACTTCATCCAAGACACATCTGCACAGTAATTTTGTATTATCAGACCGGATCAATAGAAGCTATTACTTTCTACGATTGCCAATACGGCAATACCAGGTACGATTAAATAAAGTAAAATAAAGCCTGAAGGCCTGAAGCCTGAATAAAGTAAAATAAGCAGGCTCAGACCTCTTGAAGTAGTGTCGATAAAGAAGATCAACATGCATTGTTTACAACAAGGCGAACTTGGAGGTTTGCATTGCAAAACTTCGTCAATTGGTAAGGCTCTCTTCAATGTATCGGTTGAAACTTCGATGCATAATTATTCCAAGGGTCATAGCTTCAAGTACATATAGAAATCTTGAGTATTCCTGATATGACATTCCGCATTTTTGATTCATGTTAACATTATTTAACTCGATAGATGGCGCTTGTTGTATTTGTTCGAATATTGAAGTTTGCGATTTATCATCGTGTGACGTCACTGATGCGATGTTTTTAATTGGCAGCAATGCAAAATATGAACGCTTGTTTGATTTATATTATACTGTCCTCGTAAATTCTACACTCTCAAACCAATAAGCGTCATAGATACGGATTGTTTTTATCTGGAGGAATATGTTCTATTGATACTTTTATCGTGAATGTTTCAGCATGATTTCATTCTGATCTGGTCCAAGAAAATGTTTGAAGATGTATATGGGATGCGTAGTTACATTTATTCTCTACTTGCTTTATTACTAGGTTACTATTAATAAACCTACATACAATGTTGTGAAAATCATCAACGCTTTTCTAAAAACTTGTTCAACTAGAGCCACATCATAAGGACAAACAAGGAAATAGGTTTAAAAATGCCTTCAACGAATAAAATCGGTGCCCTAGCAAACAAAAATATTTGATAACCTCCATCATATTATAGTTTATTACTATAATTCTAACAGTACCCTTATTTTTTAACAACATCGGTAACTTCTGCTTACAATCCAACGGATCCAAAAATTAAACTAAACGACACAACACAAAATACGTCGAATTCATGCTTATTCCCAACAAAGCATCCTGCTATTATTTAATTTTATATTCCAATATTCTCTTTAAGTTTGGCTAACATCAAGTAATTATGTTATCATATTAGGGTATGGTTCATGTTAAGCCTAGATCTGGCAAAATTTTCACAATCAGAACTTTTGCAAATAGTAATACTGTTAATTTAGCGAAGATGATATACCAGCTTAAGCCCAAATCTGTAAAAAAAAGGTTTGAGATAATATCGGTGCCAAACCACCTTTGTATGTTGCTTACTCTCAATGTGTAGTCCCAACTGCCAGTGGACAACGCAGTACCGTCAGGAGATACCTGGAGACAAGAAACTTTGTTCTCGTGTCCATACAGCAGACATACACGCTGTGCTTTAAGAGTATCCCAAACGTTCACGGTGTAATCATTATATCCGGCAAATAAGAGACGACCGCTCACGGAAAAATCGACACAATTTACTCCAAAAATTATACTGTCTTTGCTGAAAACAGCGACTTCTTTATCGGCTCGCATATCAAATAGACGGCACTGAAAAGTATAATGAAATATGAGCTATAGTTTCTTTTTTAACTTATAATTTTCTTCTAACTTACTGTACTATCGTCGGATCCAGTGCTGATTGCATCGCCACTTGGATGAAATTTCACGCTGTTCACGTCCGATTGGTGCCCTTCAAATGATTGCACTACATGGCCTGATCGCATATCCCATATAAATGCCATCTTATCACAGCTACCAGATACAAAGGTATTGCCTGTTTCATTAGGAGCCAAATCGATAGACATTACGTCCCCTGTGTGGCCGTGAAAGCTTTGCAACAGCTGTCCAGATTCTACGTCCCACAAAGCACATGTAGAATCTCCACTACCAGTCAATATTTGTTGATCTGAATTGGGAAAAATACAGCAGGACATGTAACTCGTGTGCGTTCCAACAGTTTTCTTCCTGGATGAAATGTCTTCTTCGAGTGCAATTGGGTAAACCGTCACCTTATTGTCTAGTCCACTAAAACCAGAACAACGACAATTGTAGGATCCACAATGTTACGATAATTTACAAAGGAAACATTTTCTAAATACAAACCCGCATGCAACAAGATTTCCAGATGGTGCGTATGAACATCCCATGACCCATGTGGTAGGCATGGTAACTGCATGCTCTTTGTTGGTAGTAAAAGCGTCCCAAATGATTAACTTTCCATCCTGGGATGAGGAAACGATGTGCCGCTTGTCCGGCGACCAATCTGAGCACAGTACCTTTGCCTGGTGGCCTTTAAGAACACGACGTGGTTTAATGTTCAAATAACTTATCATTTCCAATCGTTCGGCCACCGATGATACTATAACGAATGGAATGAAAAATTGGAGGCTTATCGTATGGAAATCACTCTGCCGATCAATAAACAACATCTTACGAGCCACATCGTTCAACTTCTGGCGTTCTTCTTCCAGCTTGGTTTTGAGACATTCAGCTTCCTTGACGAGGGCGGAAACTTTATCAGAGTTATGAACACTGGTGAGTACGTCAGTCATCCTGAAATATCAATAAACAGCAAAGGTTACTTGTAAGTTGTTCGAAGACAATTATTATGAACAGATGCAATTAGAACAATTGAGCTGTTTTGCGATAAGCAAAACTGAGCTGTCAGTTTCTGCCAATATCCTTTTCGAGAAATTTTCGGGCTTCGACATCGGATGTCATACGTGACAGATGTGATACATGTGACATGTCACACGGGTGTGTTTACCATTGCATTCGTTGACAACTAGCATTTCCCGCGCGTGATTGAAAGAATGTTTGTTCATTGTTCATACGATTCGTCTAGTAACCGTTTCATTTACCTAAAAAAGTTGTTCTTCATTCGTTTAAACTGTCCAGTGTAGTTCACACAACAATGGCATTAATGGAGGAAACGCACGACAAGCGTTGTTCGGTAGAAGATACAGAAAGTTTGTGGAAAACGTTAGTGGTTACATTCACCGATATCGTAAATGATCATGGATCACAACTTGAAAAGATACTGAACATGATTCGGACGGATATTACGTACGATGATCCCGGTCTTTTCCCGAGGACATTGCTAACAGATGTTGAACGACAGAAATGTCGTGGGTTCATTTATTGGCTTATGTACCAGCTGCTGCGAATAGCGTCATTGGAAACCTACGCAAGGTAAAATCGCAAAACGTGAAAAATCTAAATGATACTGTCCCTGGACGTTCACCAACATTCATTGCTTCATTACCTCATTGCAGCATATCCGAAAGCTACACCAGTTTACAAAAGGAAATAATTAAAGCATGTTTTATTAAACAGCGGTGGTTGGGCCTCGAAATAACTAGAGAATTTATTAAACTCTTGGATCAAATGAATGATTACCAACCTGGTTGCAGCAAAACGATTGTTGCATTTCACGATGTATTTAATAATGGGGCTGAACATGGAAATGAGTACCAGTCTGAAAAAATAGAAATCAACACCATGGCACGCTGTCGTATGATTCGTATGTATTCTTTATATGCCATAACTGAATCTATTACCATGATAATTACCCAACAAGATGAAGAATCACTCCAAACTGTAAACGGTAGTATATGCACAATTTTGAAAACGTTATCGTTGGGCAATCTACAAGAGAAACATATGTGCATCACGTTTTTCCATGGATATTTACACCACAATAATCAAGCGCAGTTTGAGCAAACATGGACGCAAAAAGTATGCACAGTTATTACAGAGTTGCTGTACAATAGCAAATATTACCAACAACTTGATGAAACTGGAATTAATAAATTGCAATTCCATAACATGGAATATGAAATGCTGCTGTTCCTGGAGAAGCTGAGCCCATCGATGGATACTGGAATTAATTATCCTGACTTATTCAAATGTGCTACGAGCGTAGATTTTGAAGACATCATTGCGAAAAAGATTATTCATCAAGTCACTAACGCACAATGCAATGCAAGCGATCCAAGGGTTTCTACCCGAAAAATATCCGTCCGACTGGTGAGCAGCATATGGTGTGCACTGTTGGAAACAATTGCACAAAACAGCAACCTATTTGAACGTGCTTTGAGCCTAGCTAATAATGTTAGCAATAAACTACGCACTCGCCAGAAATCGTCTAACAATGATAATAACAATGAATTCGATGATCAACAGTTGCTGTTTTTCGATTCAGAACTATCGCTTTTGGATAAGGCGTTTGTTGTTGAAAAATTCGGCGAAAGACAAGAGAGTCTGTTAAATATTGTCGTTGGTATAATTCACGTAAACGATTGCCAATTGCTTAGCACAAATCAACAAAACACCTTACTCCAAATTTTATTTGCACCATTCGAGAAAACTATTCACAAAAACGAAAAGAACTCAAAACAACGATGGAACCCACATATGAACGCCGAGCATTGTCATTATGCACTGTTACAGCTATGTAAATTGCAAACCGATAATCTTCACGATGAAGTAGTAAACAGTTGCATAGTAGAACAATTAACATCGCTGTTGACTTTTATCGCCATGACGAAAGATTGTTTTGTCGTAAAACGAACACTTCTACGTGAATTTCATCGGCTAGTATTGTCATCTAAACTTGATTTGAAGGTATTGTTTGAAAATGTTTTTGTGCCACTATTATCAACGAACTATGATGATACAGAAGCATTAGTGGATATGCTCGGGGTATGGAAATTGCTTTGTTGCATTCATGCCGATGGTAACTCAAATTTTCGTGTATACCGGACATCACAAAGTCAACATATTTTCAAATGTAACGAATGTAACCAGCCTACAGAATCTATCACACGGGATACACACTGCTACATCAAAACAACCTCGAAGCAGTTGGAGTCACAAGGAAAATCTATCGACTTGGAATCCCCTATGCGAATGGCACTACTGAAAACAACGAACACAAATGAAGATACGATTTTATTGGCGTGGGCCAATTTCCTCCCGAGTGCATTGAAACATATGTTCGTATGCATGATGGACGAAGAGCTAATATCATTTTGGATGTGTCTATTCAGAAGCAGCTCAACAAAAGTATGTCAACAAATCAGCATTCACATTCCATCGATAGTACATTCTCTCACCGCCAAACTGAACAATGAACCGGAACGATATGAAAAGAGTGTAACCGACTTGACTGAACAGTTATTGTTGGCGACGAAACGTTGCATAACTACGAAAACAACCTATTCCCATCAAATGGCCGTAGCACGAATGATTATCGAATTTGCAGACGCTCATCACCGCGCGACAATAAATAGCACATGGAATGAATCTAAGGAAGTATTGTTCCACTGCGTGCGAATGATGATCTTTCTCTTGATGCACCCAGAATCGCAAATAACATACGAAGCTTCAATTGCTATTGCGGAAATGTGCGCAAGACAAGAAATAACTCCATGGAAAATCCTGTCATGGTATCGCCATGATATCATAAAACAAATGATGGGCATTGCAGTTAGCAACTACATTCTTGCAGGCATTACTCTGCACCAATCAATAACTAATGTAAGCCATACATTCGAATGTAGAGATTCGGTTGATTTTGTTGGTAAACATTACAAGATAATTATGGCTATGCTGTTACCTTGGTGTCTTCGATTGCAACAATGTGACGATCTGTTGCGTGAAGTGGCCATCATCATGCGGAAAGATTTGATGGCAATGTTATCAATATCGTTCTTGACGATCTATACGTACCTGTTCATCAGTGAATCTGTGGAAGTTACTAAAAAGTGCATCGACTATATTATGAAGCTTACCGGCAATAGTTTCTTCCACTTGCTTCATTCGGATATTAAGGTAAGAATTGAGAATTCCTTAAAAAAACTATATATCTCTGGGATGTTATATTATAAACAAGTGCATATCTTAATTTCAAAACAGAAATATTGCTATAATAATTTAAATATAATAGTAATTGGTACCTTTTCCATTTCAGCGAACGGTATCCGAAGTTTTGATATACTATCATATCAACCCAGAATGCGTTATGCATGCATTTCGTAGTCTACTTTCGAAGGACAGCGACATCGATGAGGTATCAACAGCACGAATTGCAGAATACATTGCTGAAAGATTTCTCGGTGTATTAACAAACTTGGAGGCAACACTTGTTAATCCCGAAGGAGAAAAGTTTCTGAAGCGTCTGGCGTTGCTTAGCCTTGGTGATATTATACGTTTGCTAGGTGGGGAACATGTATCACCGTTTCGATTCAAAATCATTGCTGTGCTGCGAACAACACTAGCGCTACCAGAAGCAAAGGTACTAACAAAGCTTTGCGTAAACACGTGGCGTATTTTTATATGCACAGTAGATGTGCGTCAGCTAGGTTCGCTTTTAAGTACAATATTTGTAACATTGGAACCATTGCTTCCTTCGTACCCCGAAGATATTGGATACATTTTTCGGTATCTGGTTATAGAAAACAATAGTCTCCTGGGGAATAATCTCGGCGATCTGTTCTTCCTGGAGGACACAAAAGTTACAGACGATATTAAACAAATTATTGCCTCACGTATTGAGAAACACGATAAAACTGACGAAGGCGATCGGTTCGTACATCGACTTGAGGAACTTATTCGTCATTGCAATCACGAGAATTTGAAGATAAGAGCGTACGCTCTCGTTTACCTTTGTAGACTGTGCGAAAAAAGTCGTGCCGAGATAAATGAAGCAATTCTTGGCCAGCATCAAAATATGGGCCTAAGTACAATAGCTACAATGGTAGATACGTTGATACGTGGACTCTGTGAGCAAGACACGATACTTCAACAAAGAGCTGCAGAATGTTTGGGGGAGCTGGGAGCTCTTGCACCCAGTCATTTACCACCAAATTATGCCCCAACGGGATTAGGGTTCGCGTTGAGTATTCATTCGGATAGTTTTGCCAACATCGCGTTACGTGAGCTATGCCGAGCATATCAACGACAAAAGGATTCTAAATTCGTTGACAGTTTTTCACTTGCTATACAGGAAATACTGAATGAAAGAGGTGTTTCTCCGACAGCAGACAAAAAACGAGAAGTGTGGGAAACTATCCCGGAACGGTTGCGCCCGATAATGGAACCACTATTAACATCCTGTTATACTACAGTATCACGAGTGTCAGTAACAGTGATCCACCCCGTATTTAACAATGTTCATTCGAGCCATGAATGGTGTTACCAATGGGCGTCACAATTGATTGAAAACATTACACGTGAATCTACACGAAATCTTCTTAGAGCGTTCAAGCCAAGCTTGCGCTGTGACAGAGGCACTCTTTTGATGATGCTACCATATGTACTACTTCATTCACTACACCTTAGCAATAGAAATGAGTCAAGAAATCGAATAGCTGAAGAACTGCGTACAGTATTTCTCGCAGTCATAACGCAAGCAGAAAGTGTTCGCACTATTTCTCCGATGGAAGATCGAAACGACTTAGAAGATGCAGCTACCAGCACTGCAGGCGAATCTATTGTTTGCATAACTCAGGAGCAGCATGACACATCGAGTAAGGAACTAGCATTGCAATGCGCCAAGTATGCATTTGGTTTGTTCGATTTTCTCGAACGGTGGAAAAGACAGCATCTGAAAGAAGTGATAGCTAAAGGCGAGAACCTAGCAGAAAATCATCACAATTACGATTTAGTCGATACTTTCCTGAAGAACTTTGATAGCGATCTACTGGCACAGGTGAATTTCAAAAGCCAAGAATATGCACGAGCCCTGCAATATGTAGAGTACAGCCTAACCGGTGAAGATAAGGGTAAAAAACTACAAGATAAATTATCATTCCTGAGTGAAATTTTTTCACGTCTCGGCGATACTGATTCAGTAGAGGGTGTCATGGCCTTGAAAGCAACCGAACCAACTCTTCAAGAGTTAATTCTTTACCACAACGCCACTGGCCGGTTGCAAGAAGCAGTGGCATGCTATGAACGGTTGTTGCAGTTGACTAATGTTGAAGAGCAAGCACCTAGTCTCGATTATGTGAACAGTATGATTGAGTGTTATCTACGACTGGATCAACCAGAAACAGCGTTATTGCTAGCAGAAAGTTTACTTGTTCGATTCCACGACACAGCTCTGCACAAGCCTCTGCTGGACATACAAGCAGAACCACTGTACCGACTAGGAAGATTTGAAGAGCTCGAGGAATTGATCGTACAAAGACAGGCAGATCAGTTGAGTGGAGCAATCGATGGTGAGGAACGTCATTGGGGAGTTATATGTGGTTCACTAATAATTGCATTCCGGCAAACACACTACGAAAGATTTAAATCGGAAATAGAACGTGCAAGGTTGCTTGTAGTACAAGGTAGCTGCAGTGAACGCATCAGCTCTCGACCTTTCGATGAACAGCTTGGTACATATGAAAGCCGTTATGATCAGGTGTTAAAGTTACACATTATTCATGAGTTTGCCAAATGTGGACGTATTATGCAGAATGTACGTTCTATACAATACAATACAGGCGATGATTGCAATCTGGCAGCCATTCTTTATGAGGACGTTCAAAAACTTGTGGATAATCTGAACTCCAGGCTTGAGCTATTACAACCAAATGCAACCACAATAGAACCTATCATTAGTCTGAGACGTATACTGTTAAAAGAAATAAGACATACTATAGATGCGATCAGTTGGAACGCAAACGATAATGAGAATAGCATAAAAGAACTCCGCCAGCTGATAGATCAGACAATCGGAAAACTTTGGATGAAAAGCACGGAACTTGCATCGAGAGCTAATATGTATCAGCAGGCACTTTTGTACATTCTGCATGCGGAAAGCTACCGTCCTCCTGATCTTTTTATAAAAAATGCGAAACTGTTGTGGGACCGGCGTGATATGACAGGTGCGTTGAAAGTTCTTGAACGGGGAGTGAATGAAATACTCGGAGATTCAGTTGCTTGTTCAACAGATATGAATAATCTAAAAATGCTACCGAAAGAACTTCGTTTGATATACGCAGAAGGCAAACGGCTTATTGCATCATATAACGCAGAAGCTTCGAACATATCAGCAACTCTTAATCGACGCTACTTCAAAGAAGCGTTAGATGTAAACCCAGAAAGCGAAATTGCATTAGTGCAGTTAGGCCAGTATGTCGATAAAATGTACAGTTCCAGCCCTGCAAGTGAGCAGAACTCGGCCAATTGTTGGGAAATGCTGTTTGAAGTAATGAAATGTTATGGAAAATCGATGATGTTTGGGTCGAGCTACATTTATCAATCAATGCCGCGAGTTTTAAGCATCTGGCTCGATTCCACCGCCAAGGCTATGCAAAAAATGGAAGAAGCTTCTAGCTCTGGTGCCATTATGAGTCGCAAGATTGCACAGTCTATGAATAAGTTAGCTGCCAAATTCAAAGACACATTGTCGCCATATTTTTTCTTCACCGCTTTCTCCCAACTAATAAGTAGAGTTGCCCACCCCTCTCAAGAGACGTTCCACGTGCTAAAGGGAATTATTGTTAAGTTGCTCCTGAACTATCCTCAGCAAACGTTATGGATGATGCTTAGTGTATACAAATCATCTTACACAAACCGTGTGCGGCGATGTGTAGAGATATTTAATGATCGTCAGTTACTTCAGGTGGAAAATATGCAAAAGTTGATAAAAGATTTCAATGTGTTAGCTGAACGCCTTATCGAGCTTACCAACAAAGAAATCCCAGGACCTCCACGTGGCGTTCGAGGTAGTAATACAATGCAAATCACAGTTTCTTCATTAGTAAAAGCAATGCCGAAACTGTTGGCTGATAAAAACTTTTCCAGCGTGATAATTCCCATTGAAAAGTGTATGCAACTAGTGCTGAACAAAAATACTGGAATGAACTTTCAGCCGTATCCTACGAATGCAATATATATTGCGGGAATTGAAGAGGAGTTGACAGTTTTATTCTCTCTGCAAAAGCCTCGTAAAATTGCACTTCGCGGACACAATGGGAAACTATATACAATGATGCTTAAACCAAAGGATGATCTAAGAAAAGATTTCCGATTGATGGAGTTCAATGCTGTTGTTAAGCAATACCTAGCGCAAGATCCAGACGCTAAGTTCAGAAGGCTATACATACGCACATATGCAGTGTTGCCGTTGAACGAAGAGTGCGGCATAATAGAATGGATATCGAACTTGAACTCATTTCGTGGTATAGTGTGTACGTATTACAAACAGCGTGGATTGGGAATGACAGTGGCAGAGTTACGAAAATTTGCTTTCGAACGTTCAGATCCACTTGCAAAAAAACGACAAGCATTTGAATCCACACTGGTCCCTCGTCATCCACCACTGTTTGGCGAATGGTTTCGGGACTGTTTCCCAAATCCTAATAACTGGTTTCAAGCTCGTTCTTCGTACATAAAAACTACGGCAGTTATTTCGATGGTCGGCTACATTCTAGGACTAGGCGACCGACACGGCGAAAACATTCTGTTTGACTCAACTAACGGCGATACCGTGCATGTGGATTTTAATTGTTTGTTCAATCGTGGAGAAACTTTTACGATCCCAGAGTTGGTACCTTTTCGCTTAACGCATAATATGGTTCATGCAATGGGGCCGCTAGGAGTAGAAGGGCTGTATCGTCGGTGTTGTGAAATAGTATTGAGAATATTACAAACCCACTCATCAACCTTTATGTCGGTATTGAAGCCTTTTGTATACGATCCCATGGTATCATGGAGTAAGATTGGCAATGGAGGGCAGGGCGAATCGAACACTCGGGATTGTTACCTAGAACGCACGGATCCCCAAGCAATGCATAATGTGTTGAACATCGAAGAAAGACTTAAAGGATATGTGAAGATAAAAGGTAAATTATCACACATGCCACTGTCGATTGAAGGGCAGGTAGATCATCTGATCAAGGAAGCTACAGACATAGACAATCTCTCTCAAATGTACATTGGTTGGTCGGCATATACATGATGTAGGCAAAGGTTGGAAATGCTGTATTAAAAATATTGAAAATAAATTTGTAACGTATGTATTAAAAATGCGAAAACATTAATTAACCTTTTCTAGGATGTATTTCATAGTAATTCAGTTTACTGGAGATATACTTGGTTCGCGGCTTTTAAATGACAACAAAAATTTGTTAACCAGTTGTGCTTTATTAGAGATACGCAAATCTCAAAATTTTGACAGTTCGTTTAATTTTATGTGTGTAATTGAATTTTATTTGTCAAATTTTAATTTTTTCCAAAAATACGTTTACGTAAAAAACAATTGGTAATCAAATTCCATTGGTCCAAATTATTTGTAAAAATACTAATTATTAATGTGCATCGTAACGTGAAAGGAAGATCACTGAATACCAAATAACAACGATATTATAAAAGGAATTCGAGTTTCGCGAATTTTTCTGGCACGCATTATTCACGTAACTCGGTAAAAGACTGTATAAAAATTATAACGTAGAAATAACAAAAGTTGCCAAATTTTAAATTTTTTCAAAGGCACGTTACATTCATTTTCCCTCATTTCCCTTGTCGCAGTGTGCTTACACCTAGAGGCTAAAGGAAGCGGCCAGCAAGTGTGCAGGCCAGCAGATTCTCTGGTAAACACACGCAGTGTTTCAAATTCATCACTCAAGAGTTTCAGTTCATAAATTAGCGATAGCCGCATGTGTGGTTAGTGGTAAGTTATACCACGGACCAACCGGCACAACCGTCCAGCTAACTAGTACGAAAGACTTCTGTAGTGTTATAGCACACTTCAAAAAGAATAATGCACTCTTCCACACGAACCAACTGGAACAGGATAAAATTACTAACGTATTCAATGAGCTTAGGCTCCTTGAGCCTATTGTGCTCATCCACAATTCTTGTCTTAACTGTTTCCAAGCAAATTGAGTTTTCTGGAACATTCTCCAGAGTTGTTACCAAGCCGTCGAATGATTGTGGTAGACGTCGAAGAATCATCCAGAGTTTAAGCTCCTCGTCAAGCTTGGTGCCAGAAGCGTCTAATTTTTCGAAGTATTCTTCGAAATGATTTATGTGTTCACTAATGTCGCCACTTTAAAAATTTGTTGAACACACCTTTTTCAGATTAGACACACGCATCGATCGTGTTGTCTTTTCGTGGTGTGCTTTGAGCATATCAAATAACTATTTGGCATGATGACAATTTTTGATCACATGTAATTGATCATCATCCACTAGTAGGATTAAAGTGGCCTTTGCTTTGCAATCATTCTTTTTCCACTATGGGGTCTTTTCTTTTTCTTCAGGAACATTGTTTTCTACAGTGCTCCATAGTGCTCCTCCTTTATCAACACCATTTGAGCACGGACCTTCCATGCATGCCAATGGTTATTGTTGAGCTATTGTAGAGAATTATTATTGTTGAGACACTATACTTTTCTATCGAACCTACTGGAATCGTTGCACCTACTGAACCTACTTGGACTCGATTCCGACCCGAACTCGCTGCACCCACGGGTCGGAGTCGCTTATGGCTGCTTGCACCCACCGGAATCGTTGCACCTACTTGTACCTACGGGTCGACTAGGACGGGTTCAGGTCGCTAAGGAGCGCTCCGACCCGGTAGGTTCGAGTCGACCCGCACATCACTAGTGCATACAAAACGTCTTTTAGTTTTTTCCCTTTAACAAAGAGTTCAACGTCTCCGTCTCTTCAACCTTTCACTGGCTAACTCAATTACTTTCATTGGTCAATTTGCGATTATCCGCAACTGTTATTCATGGACATCGATTTTCCGAAAATTGTTCAATATTTCCCGTTTCTGAGTCCACTGTCCAAAAACCAATCATTGTTTCGTTCCCTGAAAACGACTGAAAAAGCAGCTGCAATATTCGCTTTATCGTGTTCCTTCTTATTTACATTTGCACTCCTCAGGAAAGATAACATCTTCGTTTCCCAGGACGCAGAGTTCATTCGTCCGTTCAATTTGTCGAAGGTGATGTCTTTGGCCATTTTCGCACTTCAATGACAAAATAAAAAAGAAACCCTTTACTTCCTTTTATAAACCACTAAAACTGATCGCACGTTGGTAGGTTCGCTGGGCCCATAATCTGTTACGAGGTTCGACTATTTTTAAAAAATACCAGGCAGTGGTTGGACTAAGCTTTAAACACAAGTAATTCAGTTTATTCTTCGGTCTGTATGTCCACACGGTAAGGAGGTTGAAACGCAAGAAGAGCGCTCAAAAAAGATCAAAAGAATCAAGAGCATGCGGTTCCGGATAAAGTTCCGTGAAGTATCAATGATTTCGTTGTGGTACAGATGGATGTCAAGTTTGCGATTAAGTATAACTCCTAGGTCTTTAATGACATTGCAGCGCTAAAATTCTATGTCTGATATATTGTAGAAGACAATGGGACAGTTAGAACCGTGAAACGACATTGACGAACACTTATGAACTGAAATTTGGAGCTCGCAAGATGAAAAAATGTGCAAATTTTAAGGTAAAAAATCGGAGGTACCTTTATGCTTTCCCTAACCTACGATCATATGTGGCAGAGTGAGAAAGCACGCTAATTTGGCTAGCTGGATCTGCACACGCATGCCAAATTTATTTGAATTCAAAATTACCTTCCATCGGGGGTAGTTTGGATGTCAGGAAAAGGGATATTTTCGGTTGACAGGCAAAGAATTAGGAATAAAAAAAACAATGAATTGACTGATTGGAGCTGTCAGAATAGCAAAGCGTGTGTCGATCGTGAAAACATGTGTTTTGCTTAGCGTATTTCAGCGTTCCGTAATCAAGAAAGTATAGCTTAAAGTTTGAATTGTTTATAACTAGTAGTGTGAACTACTCGTGCACTTGCACGATAAACGTAATAAATGAATGTACTGTGTGTAAACGAAAAGGAATAGCGAAATCGTGGTCTTGCGGGTAAGACAACTAAACGACAGTTCAACAGCAAGCACCGGTGCCTACTTGAAGTAGATTTTAGGAAAAGGGAAACAGAGGAAAAGCGAAGAGCTTTGTATACATGTTCTATTAATCGATGGTGATACTTTGTGGTTGTCAGATTAGTAATAAATTTCACCGCCTGAGAGCGTACCTGTAGGATCGTGTAGAACATAGCACCTAAACGTTATCATCAATATATCGAGGATAGGACTAGATAGGACGACAGCAAAATAAGTGAAAAAAGTTCGAATCATGAAGTTAAGCTTGCATTAGAGCAGAGGCAACTGAAAATATTTTCAATCTGCACTTGCGATAACGTATATCAGGTTTTACTTTTTTCGTATTAGCTATAGGAAATGGTTTACGCGTAATAAAATTATGGTTCCAACAATGTACGTAGCGAAGCATGTAACTGTTCACCGCGGAAGCGACGAAGGCGCTAAACAAAACTGCGAAGGGAAACAAAACCTTGCACGAATAAAGGGAACGTGCGTAGTAGTTGTGTTTCAATAGCTAACAGGCAACGGGTAGTGGCATTCGCGATAGCAGCAGTTAGCTATGGTGAACCAGCTGTGCAGAAACCGATCATAACTGGTTAGCAAACGCACAGTCTGGTCACGTAGAATACCAAGAAAACACAAGTCTCGTGCGTGAGTTTCTCTACGAAGAGAAAGGGAATCATTGAAACGATGGTGGTTTGTAAAAAATGTGCGAATATACATGAAGATAAAAGTAAACTCTTTTATCGATAGTTTGAAAAGAATTTGTAAACAAAACCGTTTTAAACCAATCAGACTATACATTTCTTTTGCGTTTATTCCACAGGTCATATGTTGATGGTTGTAGCTGTTAGTTTATTATTCGCACGTGTGGTCTGCCGTAATCCACGAGGATCGTTAATGACACGCAAACGACCAGCGTTGGACACTGAACAAATTCTAGCAAGCTCACCAAGCAAAATGACTTTGCATGACAGTTCCACTAGTAGAAGTGGCCCCAGACAAAATCAAGCACAAATGTTGCATCCTCTTGTAAGTTACCTGCCACCACCAGAAACTTCATTTTCTGATCGAAAGCAGTACAGGTATGCGAACATTTTGATTCATTCCACACGATTTACATGACCATAATGATTACCGTGCTGTGATTCAGTAGTAATGATTTATTCAATTGCAGGTCCATACTGTTAGCGAATGGATTACATGCACTATTGATTGCTGATCCAATAGTCCAATCGACGGCAAAGCACGAACAGCAGAAGCCTTTCGAAGCGGATGGAAACAGGTTTCACACCCCAAGTAGTTCTGCATCATCTGATACAGAAGAATCGAATGAGGCGGACGACTACGAACAGTCAAAAAGTGAAACAAGTTTTCGTACCATATCTGACGATGAGAGCATCAACAGTGCTAATGAATCAATAATTATGGACGAAATTGATGGCGAAAAGTTGGCAGCCGCTGCCCTGTGTGTTGGTGTTGGTTCGTTCAATGATCCCCGCAATATACAAGGTCTCGCACACTTTCTGGAACATATGATTTTTATGGGAAGCAAAAAGTATCCCCGGGAAAACGAATACGATTCATACATCAGTGTAAGTTGTATATGATATACAGGCAGTGCCCGAGATACGCTATTATAGCGGACCGCTAAAACCCAGGAAAATCCGCGTAACTCGAATTTTCGAGTAAGTCGAATTCCCTGGCGCAATTTCGTTTATACCTCAAAGGCACATAGTCGACTTCCTTCGCTGCACTTAATTTATGCAGCGAATCAGACGATTTTTAGAAAGATTTCATTAAAATAAGTTAAATACAAATGTTGTATGTGACATAAAAGGTATTTTCGACAAATTTTTCACCATTTTGCTTAAATTTTGTGCTATAAACTAGCTCAAATCAATCAAAGCTCTGTCAAATTTTCAAAAACCGCGTATCTCCGAATTCGCGAATAAGAGGAACCGCGTATCTCGTAAACTGCTTGTATATATATGATCACGTTCATATTACTAATAATCCATAAAAAATCTCATTTTACAGAAATGTGGCGGTTTTGACAACGCAGTAACAGATTTGGAAGAAACAACTTTCTATTTTGAAATTGATGAAGCACATCTAGAAGGCGCTTTAGACCGTTTTGCCAGCCTTTTCACGGAACCACTTATGCTGCGCGATTCCGTATGTCGTGAACGCGATGCCGTAGAAAGTGAGTTTCAAACAAACAAAAATCGTTTTTCCTCGGCCCGAGAACAGCTAGTAGCATCGCTCGGTCGCGATGATCATCCCATTAGCCTATTCTCTTGGGGCAATTTAGAAACGTTGAAAAAAAATATCACTGACGATGAGTTGTATACGGAGCTCCATAACTTTCAACAGCGATACTATTCTGCACATCGTATGCATTTTGCGGTGCAAGCACGGATGAGCTTGAATGAACTAGAGACTCTAACTGTGAAGTATTTTTCGGCCATACCTTCCAATTGGCTTCCGACGGATAATTTGTCCACAATATTCAACGAAACAAACGCATTTCGAGAAGAATACTACCGGAAGCTTTACGTTGTAAAGCCCATTTCGGACGTCTGTCAACTTGATATAACTTGGTGTTTGCCGCCTTGTGTAAAGGTAAATCAGTTAATATCTTTTTTATTTGTTCGAAAACCCAGCTTTTGTTCTGGTGTGTAATT
Source organism: Anopheles moucheti (assembly GCF_943734755.1). Lineage (NCBI taxonomy): Eukaryota > Metazoa > Arthropoda > Insecta > Diptera > Culicidae > Anopheles > Anopheles moucheti. The sequence continues at coordinate 60,864,368 of NC_069140.1, forward strand.
AAAAACTTATTGTTTATCTTTCTCCAATGACAAGGATTACCATGTGAAAGCAATTGATTATATTTCGTATGTTATGGGCTTCGAAGGAAAAAACAGTTTAACCAGCTACCTTCGCAAGAGGTAAGTATAAACGTACTTTATTTTGATATAGGTTTCGATTTAAATCTGGTTTCCCTTGCCTTTTTCCTTTTGTCACAGATCGTTAGCTCTAGATGTACACACAGGTGCCAGTTCTGGATTTGAGAAAAATTCCCTTTACACATTGTTCACTACATCAATAACTATGACCGACCATGGGTTGGAAAATGTGGAACAAATTTTAACAGCCGTCTACTCGTTTATACGTTTGCTAAAGCTTCAAGGACCTGTTGAATGGATTTTCAAAGAGCTGCAAGAACTAGAAGCGACGTCCTTCCGATACCGTAAAGAAAAAGAAGCCAGCGACAATGTAGAAGAGTTAGTGGTTAACATGCGATACTACCCCCCAGAACATATTATTACTGGTTCGGAACTTTACTTCAAATATGATCCGAGTGAAATATGGACGGTTATAAACAACTTAAATGAGCCAAAATTTAATGTCATGATATCATCTACAAAACCGTTTAGAAATGTTACGTACAACCGTTCGGAGGCTTGGTTTGGAACTGAATACGTAGAACTGGGTACGTGTGCCACAAATTCGTTGAATAGTTGTTGTGCACAAGTTACTAATTACTATGGTTTTGACAGATGTTCCAGAAGAATGGCTGCGGTTGTGGGAAACAGCTAAACCTATTCCGGAAATACAACTTCAAGAAAAAAATCAATATATTTCCACTGATTTTAGGATACTAGCGGATGAAGATGGTTTAATGGAGGTGGAAAGAAGGACTGGAACGGAGGTGAACGTGTTTTAAATGGTACTAATTTTATGTGTTTTGTTTCCTTTTTTAGGTTGCAACGTATCCGGAAAAAATAGTTGAAAATGAAATGTGTGAACTGTGGTTCCGACAAGACACCAAGTTCAGACTTCCTTTGGCGCTTATGTATTTTTACATCATTTCTCCATTGCCATTTAACAATCCCCGGAGGTAATAATTGCTACAGCAACATGTGTTTGATTGTTTTAGGCGTTATTAATAATTTTTACGTTGATTTTCTATAACTAGCTCCGCTTTGGCAGGTTTCTTTATATCGATGATTAAATTTCAAATAGCAGAAGAACTGTATCCGGCCGAAGTAGCTGGATTAAATTATGAGCTTTATCCAGCTGAGAAGGGGCTGGTGCTAAAAATTGATGGATACAATGAAAAGTTGCCGATCATAGTGGACGAGATTTCGGCTAAAATGGGACGCTTTGCAGACATTTTTAGCGAGAGTGTGTTCGATATTATCAAAGTAAAACTAGAAAAAGCATACTACAACGAGTTGATGAAGCCCAACAAACTAAACAGGTAATATACTATCATTTTCCCACTCCCTTCACCCGTACCAGGAACTTGTCGATAGAAATCGTATTGACCGACCGGACACAATTCTAATGTTCAACCTGTTCCTAGGGATGTTCGTTTGAAGCTAGTGCAGTTGAACCACTGGACAACGTGGGAAAAGTTTGAGCACATGAAAAATTTCACTGCCAACGATGTATGCCAATTTGCAAAAGACTTCTTCAATGGCTTCAAAATCCAAGCCCTTGTGCAGGGTAATATGCATAAAGAGGGAGTTCAACAAGTTATGCACAAAGTTTTGAATAATTTTAACGGGTCACCTATTCAAGATGTAAGCTTTGTTTATAGTACGCTACAATGAATTGTTGCTAAAATGACTTATAATTTGTTTTTGTTTTTGCAGATAAAAAGCATTGAATCCAAGACTCGAGAAATTCCAATCGGAGACAGTTATCTGCGAGTTAGTAACTTCCGGAAACAGGATGTAAATACTGTAACTACAAATTTCTACCAAGCAGGACCAGTTACACCATTTTTGCACGCATCCTTAGAATTGCTAGTTTCATTACTAGAAGAACCATTGTTTGATGTGTTGCGCACAAAGGAACAACTAGGCTATGATGTGTCGACTACGCTGCGGGATAATGCTGGTATATTGGGTTTTTCTATAACGGTTCATTCGCAGGAAAACAAATTCAGTTACCGTTACATAGACGAACGAATAGAACTGTTTAATGAACATTTTGTGCAAGTACTGCAGGAAATGACCGACAAAGATTTTGAACTAGTGAAAACATCTTTGAAGCACAGAAAGCAAGTCGTTGATACTGAACTGAAAAATGAAGCATCTCGTCATTGGGGCGAAATCACAACAGGAGAGTACATATTCAACCGAAACAAACTCGAAGTGGAGCAGATAGAAAAGTTGTCAAAAATGGACGTTTCGCAGTTATTCCATCGATTGGTGATGGATTCAAAAAGTAGAAGGAAACTTTGCGTGCAGGTTGTTGGAAATGATGAAAGCCCACCGGAGAAAAACGATTCATTACCAACTACCAGCAAACTGGATACATATGATGTTACGAATTTTCAGCCAATTTACATTGATTCGCAAGATCAGATAGACGATAATTGCCGGTATATAAAAAATATCGACGAATTCGCAAAGCAACTAAAGGTGCATACGATGGTAAAGATTAATTTCAGTGTTTGAAATTGAAGTTTAAACATATGTTTGCAGTAATTTGGTAGAACTTCAAACATAATCTGGTTTTATTTGTTACTTTGTTTATGTTGCTTTTCGGCCTGTTGTCGACGGTGTTGTTGGATGAAATTATCAAAATTAATCTCCTCAGCTTCATCGTCTCCTATGGAATATGTATTAAATAAAAACAATGTGATTAGAAAAGACTAATCGTGAAAATAAATATTAGTTTTAAAATTAATGGTAATCATTCAAATTTGATAAAATTTAGCTTAGATGCCTATTTAATGATTCTCTAATAATACGACGATTGTTGTACTTTGAATTTTGTCTGTTGCGAGGAATTCAAATTTGGTTGGAAGTGTTCTACAAACGAATGTTTTTTTTTCTTCATTTTATACAAAGCAAATTTGAATTGACGACTAATATGATTTTAATTGTCCATCCATTCCGGCCAGTAGTAGTAAAATATTAAAAATTACATCAAATACACTCACCCACAGCCACAACAGAACCATCACACTCGTGTCCTTCCTCATCCTCAGAGCTTTCATTCGCCGGGTGTTTTATGTAGATGGGATCATTCGCAGCTGAGGGGACACTATTCTCACTGCAAAAAAGCACTTCTTCGCCCATGCCATCGTTAGTTGCTGATTGTTCATTTTGGCGCATTTTTTTTACTTTATCTTCACGCAATTTATCGTACTCCTGTTTATAATCACTGTAAACAAAGGGATACCAATACAGTTTGTTGTTTTAATACATAGAATAAAACAATTTATACCTTTCATATTCATTTACTGCTTCGTTGATTAGCATGAAAAACATTTCGAACCCAATGCCAGAGATTGACGAAACACCGCAAGATTTCAAATTTCGGTAGAATTCATCCAGCGTCAATGACATCGTACGGGTGAGATTACTCACATAAGCTGTTTCATTTGCAAGCGCTTCCTGAAATGCTTCAAAGTCCTGCATCCACTGCACCGCGAAATTATGCTCCTGTATGTCTATTTTGTTCATGACAATTATAAACGGTAAACGCGCCTTATACAAGATGGAGCAGGCGTATAACATGTTGGACATAAAAGTGGTAGGGCTAGTAGAACGCACGATGTCCATTACGTATACTATAACGGTCGGGAAAGCGGTGGCCAATGCTTCGGTAATTATAGTACCTGATGCTGACCAAGTGAATACTTCGATTTGTCCGGGCGTATCTATGACGCAGTATTCATGCGTTTCATTCGCCTTCTCTATCAGCTCAATTACTTTGCCGAATTTAGTGGAAAACAAGTTTAAGGCCGTCACGATTCCTCCATTTGGTCCCAAATTGTAGCGTTTCATCACTTCCTTGTATTTTACTGTGTCACGTATATCTGCAATGCGTTATATGAAAAGCTTAAATCATTATAGAGTTGGTTAAACATTACTCGATATTCGAACTTGTACCGATATTCACTGGATACGGTGTTTCGCGACATGCAGGATCCAAATTAATCAAGTAAGGTAAGGAACCATCAGCATGCCGGTGTTGAGCTAATTTTCGAACGAAAGTAGTTTTGCCTGATCCGGCCATTCCTAGAACAATAATACAAACGGGCCTGTTCTTCGCTGTTTTGTTTTGTACAGAATTTGCAGAAAACTGTGGAGCGGCCGGCTCGGATTCCATGTTGATAATTTGCGGATGTTTGGAAGTTTGGATGTTTTCTCCGTGATCACAAGAACGCATTACAGCTAAGGTACACAAAAAGTAAGCTGTGGGCAAGCCCTGGCGGCACAATTGTACGAATAGGCTAGCTGTCAAACAGATCAGCCTATGCTTCCCGTATGTAGATATGTGCGTGGTCGCGAGCGTGTGTCACCCAGCTCGTCATCGTATCATTGGCTTGTGTGGCTTTGTACCTTGCGTTGTTTGGCTACAGGTTTCACTCTACGTTCGTGCCAAGAAGTTGCAGTTTGTGAAAAGTTTATCGAAGAGAACAGAACAACTGACCAAAGATTGTGCAAGGAATATACACCTTCAAGTAAGTATTTATTACATACATTAGCTGGAACTGTTGAAAAAGTTACAGTTTCTATTAAACATGTACCATAACTATATTTCCAGATGGCACAGAAAGAACACACTGCAGGAACCAGCAGCAAACCGCAGGCAGACGATATCGACACACGGACAAACATCGAGGACGAGGACAATGCAATACTGGAAGTAGATGATCATTCCGGTGGGCATCATCATCATCATCCTGCGTTCATCGTGATAGGATGTTCCGATCGTGTGTTTCAGTTTCGGTCAGCTATTGTAAAAGCTATTGTAAAACTAAGAAAAAAGGAAAATTAAGTTTATTCATTTTTATTCATTATTTAAAAATTCATATTTTTTAATTCATTATTTTCAGTATCGATTTCAGTATTACTCAACATTCATGAGACTATCATTTTTCAGCATCAGCAGATTATCAGCATATCACAATTTTATCAAAAAAAAAATTATCCAATTATTTCTATGTCATCCTTGTTTAAATTATGCTTGAGAAATAATATTTCATTCATTTTTTGGGGAGCAACCTATTTCTTCTGTCCGTGTAAATTTGTCCTACCTTAGAGAAAATACGTTCACATGGAACAGAATAAAAAGGCAATAAATCACAAAATATCCGCATCCGAACACAATCCCACATTCCAATCATGGCAGATCCGGATCCGGGATCTGGACTCTTGTTTTGGATTTCGATCCCGGATTCTCGAATTGACGAATCCGGATCCTGAAGGATCCGAATCCGGACTCTTGTTTTGGATTTCAATCCCGGATTCCCGTCATGACAGATCCGGATCGAAAAGGATTGTTTGGGATTCCAATCCAGAGGATCCTGGATTTGGGATCGAATCCGGATTGATCCAATGAAGGATCCAATCCCAGAATCCGATCCGATCCGATCCGCCCAACACTAGTACAATTGTGGTGCCAGGGAGGGAAACGATCTAAGGGCTCTTTCAATTATTACGTAACGCTGTTATTTGGAGGGGGGTGGGGGAGTAGGGGTTAGTACCAGCGTTACGATTTGTTACATATAGGGGAGGGGGAGTTTTACTTTTTGTGACGTAACATACGATATAAAGATACTTAGATTTCCGCTTCTTAGTCTATGTATCAAAAAATAACAAATTTTAGGAATTTTTATACAAATTCCATGTAATCTATCTACTTGTTGATTGTTTAAAAGTCAAGTTTCTTGATATCTTCTGATACCAATCCATTGATATTGATGTCCAGATGGTGATTTTGAATACCGGTGTGTAGTAGTGGATGCAGTTTATATCCATCACATAACGAGCATCGTTGATTCGTAAAACAAGTATTAAGCTTGAAGAGCTCTAAATAGTCTCAGAATCCTCTTACGTTTAAGCAAATGCAGCAAAAATTTTAAAATTTACTGATATATATCCAAATTTATGTTCAACATTATAAAAATATTGCCACGTGATGCATCAAAGACTTGCAATACAATGATCAACTTTCAACAACTATAACGTGCTGCATCACGATCGGTACTTGTATGGCCGTGTTTGAAGTCAGTATACCAGCTTAAATAGTTGATTTTAATGGTGCTGAATTTTACGATGCTTATCAATTCAATGTAACCGTTTTTTCCTAACCGAAGGCAATTTTTTATTGACATTCTAAAATTAATGATATTCAAATGGGTGTTAAATGATAACAATGCATTTAACAGCAATGAGTTTTGAGTTTTCCGGCGCTTCGTGGTCTTGGCCTGCTGCAAGGGTTCTCTAAACCACCTAAGGTCAAGCGCCGTCCATAATCCCGGTCTGTCTGGTGGACCCATCAACGGCATCCCTCTATCCTAATTTGGGTCGTCCGGTGTCATTTTCATGACGTGACCAGCCCACCGGGTTCCAAGCTGGTCTAAGTCGCTGTACGACAGTAGGTTCGCTGTACAACTCATACAGTTCATCATTGTAGCAACTCCAATGTCGTTCCACACATACGGGGCCAATAAACCTTCTGAGCATCTTCCTCTCGAACGCGGCTAAGAGGGTTTTGTCAGTTTTGGACAAAATATATGTCTCATAGGCGTATGTAAGTACTAGAGCTGCTCGTGATCGTTTTGAACCTGACTTGTCGCGTTTCTTATTCTTGAATTGTATTCGTTCTGTGCGGCCAACTACGTGTTAACTGTATAAGTATATCTAAGCTTCAAAGGGGCCATATGAGGCTCATTGAACAAAATAAATTAACAATTAACAAGATAAGTTCTATATACTCTGTTGCGAACGCGAACAAAACTCATGAATGAGCATGCTAGAATCCGAAGGGGGTTAATCATAACAATTGAGAAAACCGCGAAATCAGTCGAAATGTTAAGAACGCGAACAGAACTCATGAATGAGCATGCTAGCACCCAAAGTGAGGGCGCAAATCATAACAGTTGACATAAACGCGAGCTCGTAAGTAAACAACGTCCGGAGACCCGTTCGAAAAGCGCATAAACAATAAGAGCCCTCACCGTTGATACTGTAAACAAATACAATCGACTATACGACAATTATCGCAAATAAGCAGACGCAATGCGACCGTCAACGGGCGTGTACACCCGACACCAATAGATTTGCCAACATAAGAAGAATAATTCGATCCTCACAATGCAAGATATGCTAAAGTAAGAACAATGATTCGATTTTTCAACATAAGATTGCTAACGTAAGGAGAATGATTATATCGTTCATCTCGTTTTCACTTTCAAATCTCGAGACACATTGTTAGTATATAAGCAGGAGACATTGCCAATAAACTTCACTTGTACTTTAAACCCTAACACGGTATCTTCAAGTCGCTGGGTTGGCAATCGAATTGAACGGAGGTCCACACTAGATACTTACTCTGATTATTCAGAACAACAGGCTAGTGTCCGACCCGAACAATTCCGAGCGCCTTCACTTCTACGGCCCTTTCAGTGAAAGTAAAGATCCACGTTAGAAACTCGCCCTGGGAATCCAGCTACAAAGCCTAACGTCTGATCCGAACTGATCTGAAAGGTGAACGAGACTTGCGCGAGAGTCTCAGGGTAGGCCAACCTTCGCGTGGTCAACCTACGGCGGCGGACCCAGCAGTCCGAACTTTGTTCCCGCAGCAACAAATGGTGGCTCCAGAGAGGAGATTACAGTAACTCGCGCGCGCATTGTAATCTCTTTAGAACGAACTTACGTTCATGGTGTGCTGTCGCCATAAGAACAGCAAAACAGTTCTGTGTATTAAATGATTCGCGAAGACGGTTAAAACATAACAAAAGTGATTAAGCGTCGTGAATATCGAATCAAGTGCAAGTGCAGAACTTTTCAAAGGGCTACGGACTAAAGTGATGTTCTAAAACTTCTACGGACGAGAAAGTGAACAATATTAACCACGAACAACAGTGATTCAAGTTGCGCACCTCTTCCACCGCAGTCGTCCTTAATCGTCACAATCGTGAAAGATCCAGCCAGTGCATCAAGGGAAGTTAACATAAATCCGAAAGGGGTAAGTGTAACGTTCTATTTAAGCACGGCAAGGAAATCTTTGATTCGTCCAAAATGCCTTATGAATTTACCGAGAATAATAAGGGTAGTTGTCGACTCTGTGCAGCGGAAGATACCGCTGAAGAGAGTATGATCGCATGTACAGAATGCGATCGATGGTTCCATTTGACATGTGCCAAATTAACTCGGAAGCCAAAGCCAGAGGAAGCCTGGCTATGCTACAAATGCCAACGAATTAAGTATGAACTTAATCGGCAAAAGGAAGAGCTCAAGGCTCTCGCGGAAAGAGACGCAAAAAATCGGGCAGAGCTCAAGACCTTGAAAGAAGGCAAGATGAACCTTGGAGAAGGAAGTTCCACTAGGGAACAAACTCTACAGGAAATGGTATCGCAATTGTTAGTGAGCCAGCAAAGGCAAATGAAAGAATTAATTACGCTAATGACGAACAACCGTGGTGAATCCACCCAAATAGGGATCTTGGTCAAAAGACAAGCCCTAATGCAGTTGCCCAGATTCGATGGCAACACGAGTCAATGGACAAACTTTAAAAAGACGTTTGAAGACACTACCCGAGAAGGGGAGTTTTCTAATATAGAAAACTTAAATCGTCTAAAGCAAGTTTTACACGGAACAGCCTACAAGACTGTTCAACAATTGATGATGGAGGCGAAAAACGTCCCAGAGATAATAAAACGTTTAGACGAAACTTTCGGGAGACCTGATATGGTTTATTTGGAGTTGTTGAATGATCTCCAAAAGTTACGAAAGGAATCAAAAAACGTGATCTCGGACATGGTTAACGCCCTCGAAAACATCGTAACGAACGTAAAACTTATGGGGAGAACGACGTATTTGAACGATCACAGGCTAGTGATGGATTTAACGGCTAAGTTACCGCATCACATTCAAGTGAAAAGAGCGGAACATATGGCGGCCACATCATCATCAATAGATGTTCAAAATCTAGAGGAATTATGTCGATGGCTCAAACCCTATGCCAAAACGTCGGAAATGATGAACACGATCGCAGTTCATACACAGAAGGGAAACAGTCATTTCCATGATCAAAAATCAACTGCTAAGGCTGAACTACAGCCTACAAAAAAGGAAACAAATTCCTACAAGTGGTCAAATGGGGTAATGAAATGCTTAATATGCAATAAACCTCATGCTACGATCACATGCTATGCATTGATCAGGGAAGTACCTTCTGAGCGAGTAAAAATTGCTCGAAACAAACGTTTGTGTCAAGGTTGTCTAAAAACAAACAATCATTCGATAAACGATTGCAGATCCGCACAAACTTGCGGAATAAATGGATGCGAAAGTAAGCACCATAAGATGCTTCATGTAAAGGTTACACCTCCCATAGTTGAAAAAGAAGGTGTAAATAGCCATTATGAACAAAATGCATCATCAACACATTACCAGGTATTACCGGTAACATTAATAAACGAAGATAAAAAGATAGATACATATGCTTTCCTAGATCCCGGATCGTCCTTAACACTTTTGGAAGCCAAAGTCGCAAAGAAACTTGAGCTTACAGGGAAAGAAATACCTCTTCAATTACTTTGGACACAAGGTAAAATGGCCGACCACGTTAAAAGTCAAAGCGTGGAAGTAAGAATCAAGGGTGCCACAAAAAAGGGATTTGTACTAAAAGACGTAAGGACAATTAACAATCTTAAGTTGCCAATTCAATCTTTGAATTACGACGAATTGTGCGATGAATATCCTTACCTGAAGGACTTACCCATAAATGCCTATAATAACGTTCAACCAACAATCATAATTGGCATTAAACACAATCACCTTTTAATGGGAATATCCCATAGATATGGAAAATTAGGTGATCCGATCGCAATGAAAACAAGATTGGGGTGGTTGATTTATGGCAAGGCAGCCCATGATCAAGGAATTAATCATTCCATGATAATAAAAGAAGACGAAGGAAGTCTCCGTCAAATAAGGCCAAATTATTTATCAAGAGAGAATTCTGGTGCAAAACCAGTCACTCAGCTTCCCGAATTAAAGGACAAGGCACGAAACAATGATGAATCAGTTGAAAACTTCCCGAAAACACGGAAGAATGCTATCAAAGGAAAGATTAATAAATGCTGCATAAGGGAAAACGTTGATGCACCGTCCAAGAAAAGGGCAAAACGGAAGAAGACAATACCTTGCACGCGGTATTCGAAACAGCTTCAGACAAGCACGACAAATGTTGATGCAACAATACACAAAGATGAATACGTATCAGGGAAGCGTACGAACAAAGCAAGGTTCAAACCAAATATATGGAATGCGCTATTAATCATACTTCTTCTATTTGCAGCTCAAGCCTTTGGAAAAACGATTAATGGGTTAATCGCATACGATTGTGCGAATGATAACATCAACATAACGAGTTACTCATTGATGAAAGTAGCATCTTGCATACCTCAAACAGAAAACATAACTACAGTCGAAACCAAGATTCAGGTATTGCAACGTAGTCCGAAAACATTAACCCACGTTCGCCAATGTAAGGTAATAATTAAACGCTCGATCAAACACTGCGGGGCTTGGTCTCACACCTCTGAATATGAACATGGTTTCGCGTATATAGTAAAGGAATTTACTCCGGATGAATGTAGGCACGCTCAAGTGGTAGGCGAAATTTCACTCTCTGATAATTATAAGATTAGGGAATTACGTCGCAATCACACCACCAGAGGGCAGGCATTGATCATCGGCAGCGTCACGGGCTCATCGTGCGAGGGAGGTGTCTACTCAACACCATCTTATACGTGGACGAAGGCGCTGGTATACTACGAGTACGAGATCAGCATGTACGACTACGTGACGACAGCGAACATCGAGGAAGACCAAGTGACACTGCGAAGTGGTATCGTGTGCCCGTACAGTGTTGGTTGGTGTTTGGACACGGAATACGGCTATCTCACCTGGGATTTAGATCACCAAAGGCTCTGTGAAAGGACCGACTTCGAGATCATCTACGAAGGCACGGTCAATAAAACGTTTAACAGCAACAAGGGCGATCGCATAAACGCCGTGTACACCTTGATAACACACGAACAGATGTTTTCAATAAGGGCGCGTGATGTAAAACAGATCTGCGGTTTCGACAGTTTCGATACAGATCACCCGAGGATCTTTATCCTTGAGTCAAACGGTTATCAATCGCCGTTTAAGCGCAAGGCGGTAAATGGGAGAAACCTGGATCTCTTTACCTATTTCAACTCCAAGATAACGTTGGTTGAAAGTTACCTCGGGCAGAAACTGAATGATGTGTACACCGCGGTAATGACAGAAATATGCAAGGTCGATAAGGCACTGATGGAAACAAAACTAACGTTAGCCCGTATCAATCCAACCGAATTTGTCTCCAATTTGATACGACGACCGGGGCACACAGCAGTAGTCGCCGCAGAAGTGCTGTACATCCTTGAATGCAAGCCAGTTTTCGTCACCTATGAGAGGAAAGATGAATGCTATCAAGAGGTACCGGTACAGTATAACAATCGGTCGATGTTCATGGCACCGGTTACAAGAATGCTGCAACTACGTGGTACCCAAATTGACTGCACTCCACTGCTGCCTGCTAAATTCAATATCGGTGGTAGATGGTATACGACGGATCAAAGACTACGGGAAACAACGCCACCGCAAGAGTTAACGACGGACGTCGTGACAAGCTGGTCATACACTCCCTTGCCAAGTCTAATGGAAAGTGGCGTGTATGATTACGAGAATCTGCAGCGAATGAAGGATATGGTGTACGAACAGAGTGACAAACGAATCGCTTCATCAGTCGTACACAAGATGATATCCGGCCAGCATCCCAATCTACAAGGCTTCTCTTTCGAGCCGCTCGTCTCCGAAAACATCATTCATAACGCCTTGCATAAGTATTGGTCAAAACTACTATCATGGTCAACCTGGTTGGGCAACATAACGTCTACAGCGATCGGTATCTACATGTTAACCCGAGCTCTTAAATTCATCGTCGACACCATAATACACGGCAGAATTCTGTACGATATTTACGGCATTGGATGGCAGCTTTTGGCTTCGTTTTGGGACTCGCTAACAAATTTGCTGTCGCATCGCAACCACATGAAGAGGGGTCAGCATACACACGTTCCACCGACAACAGCTCCCGAGCTTGATCATCAGGACGTCGAAGTACGTTCACATCGTCTTCCAAACACCAAAACCAAGCAGTATCCCGACTTACGCGAAGAAATGGTTAGTCTTCAGGTTCAGCGTAATGACTTCGGATCATAAGGTTCTACAAGCATCAGCCCATTCTTCAGATCAATAATGCCGGTGGTAAACTAGTAATTTAAGAAATCAAATGAAGAGAGAGTGAAATAATTGAATGGATTAATAGTTATCGCGTTAATTTGTAAAACCTTTAGTTTTACCAGGGGAAGAATGTTGCGAACGCGAACAAAACTCATGAATGAGCATGCTAGAATCCGAAGGGGGTTAATCATAACAATTGAGAAAACCGCGAAATCAGTCGAAATGTTAAGAACGCGAACAGAACTCATGAATGAGCATGCTAGCACCCAAAGTGAGGGCGCAAATCATAACAGTTGACATAAACGCGAGCTCGTAAGTAAACAACGTCCGGAGACCCGTTCGAAAAGCGCATAAACAATAAGAGCCCTCACCGTTGATACTGTAAACAAATACAATCGACTATACGACAATTATCGCAAATAAGCAGACGCAATGCGACCGTCAACGGGCGTGTACACCCGACACCAATAGATTTGCCAACATAAGAAGAATAATTCGATCCTCACAATGCAAGATATGCTAAAGTAAGAACAATGATTCGATTTTTCAACATAAGATTGCTAACGTAAGGAGAATGATTATATCGTTCATCTCGTTTTCACTTTCAAATCTCGAGACACATTGTTAGTATATAAGCAGGAGACATTGCCAATAAACTTCACTTGTACTTTAAACCCTAACACGGTATCTTCAAGTCGCTGGGTTGGCAATCGAATTGAACGGAGGTCCACACTAGATACTTACTCTGATTATTCAGAACAACAGGCTAGTGTCCGACCCGAACAATTCCGAGCGCCTTCACTTCTACGGCCCTTTCAGTGAAAGTAAAGATCCACGTTAGAAACTCGCCCTGGGAATCCAGCTACAAAGCCTAACGTCTGATCCGAACTGATCTGAAAGGTGAACGAGACTTGCGCGAGAGTCTCAGGGTAGGCCAACCTTCGCGTGGTCAACCTACGGCGGCGGACCCAGCAGTCCGAACTTTGTTCCCGCAGCAACATACTCCTAGCTTCGTTCAAGTGAAAAGTATTCAATAAATCTACTTTATCAGAATGTATTTATACTTTCGCCAATTTTTTAGATCCTTTAAATCTATGTTTTAAAAAAAAGTTAGTCAAAAGAATGAACGAACAAACAGAATTAACAGAAGGCAACTACGCAAAAGAATGGTGGTTAGATAAATAAGAGAGGAATAATACTGATAAATAATTTACGTACGAAATATTTTCTTATTAGATTATTCTTCAGCAGCAGGTTCCTGTTTCAGCAGCTGAGATTAACGAAAAACTGTCATTTTGCATTGCTTCAATTTCCAGTTGTCTACGTTTGTTATTTAAAATTTTACTTGACCGTACCACACATTTCGACGCGTGCCCTATCGTGTGCATGCCGCGAAACATTTTGTATTGGGAATACAACTTTTAAATATATGACTTTAATAATTAAGGTTGGAAAATTAAATTTCCAAATTTGGATCACAACTAGTTTTCATTCGTACAAAAGTTTATAGTAAGAGGAGTTGTGCCCGTTTCGTTGATCGTTTATGTCCTTAGAAAACCAAATCTTTTTATCATAGTATTCCCAAATAGACGAAGATCGCCAAAAAATGAGTACTGATAGTAGTACGAAACCTTCCATTATTTGCTATGCCGAATATCCATGCTCCAGTGTTGAATTTGAAGCTGAAATTCATGTTATATGCTAGTCGACTGTTATTATTATGATACAATTACGTCGTAAAACCGAAGAAATAGACTAAAATGAATCTATTGAACAGGTATAGTTGGACGACAGATAAACGACAGCGATAAGTTCCCAACATTTTATTTTTTTACATTTTTTCCATAATTATTGTATCCTCGGAGTTTAGCTAGTATGAATAAATAATTGGGCCTGCATTGATATATTTTGAGCCATTACAGTAAGAAAAAAATTTTAATATTAAATTATTTAATTGTTCGCCAACAAATCGAAACCAATTCCTTCGTTACGTTTATCCAAATGAGACTGGAATGAGACATAATATAATTTTTAAAAATTGAATTGAAAATTGAAATTGATCATCTATTCAATCATTTTACATACCTTAATTATTGCTATATACTGCGGACGTTTAGCCATAGAGTAACCGGTGAAAAAAAGGGACTTCATTACTTCAGACAAACACTGTGCACCGGAACAGAATAAATCGATCGCAAGCTCTAGAATTGTTCCAAAATCACATTCGTCTACCGCCAGATTTGCAGCCGTAATAACGGGTTGCAACTCTTTCATTGCCTCTTGATATTTGTTGTTATTCGTTGATCGATTGAGCCTGTCGAACTTTGATAGGATATTGCGAAGATTGGCATCGCTTTCCAGCAGTGGCCTATATCCCACGTTCGACTTTCTATCGTAAGGTACTACTAACCCGACTTTGTGAAATGTTTTACACACAATCAGCTTGCTGCGAGCTTTTTGCTTGATATCCGCTTTCAAGCATAATTCTTGTTTCAATGCCCATTCATTGATATGCTTTTTCATTTCTAATATTTTATTTTTGTTGAATGGAGTAACGGTTGCAAAGTGTTCCAAATAATGCCTAAAAAGTACAATATGCTACAGTCAATAAACACATATTTCTTTAACTTACGTGCTCTTACATTAGTCCATCGAAGATGTTTTCACCAACAATTTTAAACTCACACCCCTTTTTCGCATCGTTAAAAGCCACTAAGCCATTCACATCATCGGGGCTATCTCGCCAGTATCCATAATGTACGCCAGTTCCTTTTTGCACCATCACTGTTTGAAACTCGGGAGGATCATAGTAGAAACGCCAATGACGTAAATAATCTCCAGGCTCATGGATTTTGACATCCTTAAACTTTCCAGCAAGTACATCGTACGGCCCGACCAATTTAAGCCCAAACTGCAAAAATACATCTTCCGGTTTAATATTTCCTTGTACACACTGCTCGGTACAAAACTTCCACAGGATATCGAAACACGGTGCCATTTCAACTAGAAACTTGTGTTTGATGAAATTTCTTGGGTCCTCGCACAGTTCCTTGTACTCAGCTAGCTTGGAATATTCTATTTGAGGGTCGTACAAATCGCTCATCATTCCAACGCTCATTGGAAGCTTCGGCAAAGTGTAGCGTTGTCGAGATATACCATGGTATTCGGAACTAGCGTCCTCTTCCTCAGCATTATGCATATCTGGTTCTGGGGTCGGAGGACGTTTACATCGTTTAATGTCCTCCAAATCCCGTTCGATGTCTTCAGCAGTCCGTTTGTTGACCAAGCTGTCAGTCGGTTGCACGATAGAAGCTTCCATTGTTGAGGCATCGTTTGTAGATTTCGAGGGATGCGCATATTTCTCTTTATGCACTCGATTCGTTTGATAACATTCGGCACCGTATTTACATTCGGGTCTATCCATTGCACGATAAACTTTCAGATAGGCTACGGTTAGAAATGTACGTATATTATATACATTAGCATAATCGTACGATGGACAACCCTTGCAGTTGGAACTGTACCTTTATGACAAATAGGCACTACTTGATAAACAATATATCCGGTATGATAAATGCTTATCCTTTACAGAGCTGGAAATTAGTTCGTTTCAAGCCTCAATTTCCACCACCTCCTAACTCACACTGTTTGCAGCCACTGTCAACCGAATTGATGCGGCTTTTTGCGTTTATTGTATACAACACAATTTGCAATAAACCAAGGTAAGATCGTGAACAC
This sequence comes from Anopheles moucheti, assembly GCF_943734755.1. Lineage (NCBI taxonomy): Eukaryota > Metazoa > Arthropoda > Insecta > Diptera > Culicidae > Anopheles > Anopheles moucheti. The sequence continues at coordinate 60,880,592 of NC_069140.1, forward strand.
ACAACTTCAATGTCAACATTTAGAAAACGCTCTTGACACATGGTCACATTTTTTAAATTGGTGCTCTTCCAATTGCTCTTTTCGCTCCAAGAAATTTTTGAGATTTTCGTTGATAAGGGATCAATGGCAACTTCTTGATTTTGGGTTCCTTTAGTTAATATCGGTCCGGCTAAATCGTAATACAATTTGGCGAATCTATTGGAGAAATATTTTGTCTAGACATGTAACAAACTCTATTTTTTTAATTTCCTCTTTAGCTTTTCTTGTAGCATGGCTCAATTTATCAATGTCGTATTGCAACAAAAGTCATTATTTTGTTCCCATTAGCCCAGGAATTTTTTTGGCACTAAGATAAGTAGATCGATCAACTAGTGATCGCCAATAATTTAGGTTTCACGATAAGTTTTAGCTGTCGTTGATTTCGTGATGTCAAATTTATTCGCTCTAATTTATCAACACCCCAAAGCGTTTAAGTGGAGAAAAACAACACACTGAAAATAAAATACAATTTATTTCGAATCGTAAAATAATTGCAAAGGATTCTTCAATTATAATTTAAAACTTCTTGCTGTGGTTTAATTCCACCTGCTCTTTTTTTTTCGTGGAACCATATCGTTTTGAGTTGAATCGTTTTCTGTTTGGTCGTATGATTCAACTTCACTTATCGGTTCAGATCGTGATAGCGTTGGTTTAACAAATACCCCACCTTCCGGTACTGTTTTCTCCCAGGTTCGATCGCTCGATGCTTTGAACTGTGCATTGTAATGTGCGCGAAAAGTTTCCCGCATGGCAGATAAACGATCGGTTACCGGACCCTTCGAAGATCCCGGCGTTGGTTCAGAAGATTCGACATCTTCCGGTATTTGGGCAGTATTCAAAGAACGACCCATCGGACCTCGATGAACTGCTCGTTGACGGAATCCTAATCCTGCTCCACCCACATTTAAATTCTTACCTTTGTTCGCTTGTTTAAACCGGCTATTCCGGAACCAGGAACTTTGCATAGCCAGCTTCATCAAATCGTCCGGCACTTCCTGATTGGCACCTTCAAGATTGCGTACTAGATGGCCAGAAAATTCTTTATCTTTGTCAGTAATCAAAGTATAGGCCGTACCCTTTTCCCCGGCACGTCCCGTACGGCCAACACGATGCGTATGAGTATCGATATCGCGCGCAATGTCGTAATTGATTACGGTACGAATGTGTGGAATATCAAGACCGCGAGCTGCAACGTCCGTAGCAACCATTATATCCACATCTCTCCGCTTAAACCGAGTGATAACAGAGTTCCGTTCCGACTGATCCATATCCCCGTGTAGTAAGACGACATCGTTCTCCTTAAGTCGTAAATTGTTTGCAACTTGCTCGGCATCGACTTTTTTCGTAACGAATATCAATACACTACCCTCAGAAAGCATCTGCACCAGATTGGTTAATAACCAGCTCCACTTGCTTGGTACATTGGATAATATAATGATGTGTTGCGTAACGTCAGAGTTGGCCTCTCCTAGGTCGCCATGAATAATACGCACCGGATCCGTTAAAACGTCGCGTGCAAGTTTCTCCACTCGCTTCTTAAAGGTAGCGCTGAACAACAGTGTCTGTCGATCTGGACGAATATGGTTGCATATTGAACGAACCTGCGGTTCGAACCCCATGTTGAACATTTTGTCTGCTTCGTCCAACACCAGATACGTTACTCTTTGCAGATTGGTAGCTTTTATTTTTACCATATCTATCATACGGCCTGGCGTAGCAACTACTATCTCCGCTCCTTGTTCAAGTGCCTTACTCTGTTCCCATTTGGATCCTCCGCCGTAGCAGCAACAAATACTGATGTTGTACACCTTTCCAAACCGCTTCGCCTCACTGTATATTTGCAGTGACAGTTCTCGTGTCGGTGCCAAAACCAACCCTATAGGACCATCACCCGGACCTAATTCTCGTTGATCCATAATATGTACGAGCATCGGCCACAGAAAAGCGGCAGTTTTACCGCTGCCAGTTTTTGCTATACCAATGATGTCTCTTCCACTTAATGCAGCAGGTATCGCTTGGGCCTGTATTGGTGTCGGTGTGCTGTACTCCGATTTACGAATCGCTTTCATCAGCGATTCATCAAACCCGAAATGGGCAAAACTCGTAACAGGATGTGGTGGCATTGGGCCGCTTACTTTAACACCGAGCGTTTGGCGAAGCTCCTGTACCTTGGCGAACGAAAGATTGACGATATCTTCGTGAGGAATATAGAAATTTTTTTCAAATTTCGCGTACTCGATATCCGAGTGGTCAATTGCAGGCAGAGGATCAATATCTCTTCGTCTCGGTGGTGGCATTGGATTGCCATCTTCGTCATACTCCAGTTCCACATCCGATCCTTCATCCAATAATCCGGCATGGGGATTTTCTTGCATATATCTATAAAGAAATATTGTATTCAATTTCGTAGCATAATTTTTAGCATGGTTCTATCATTCATCCAGTGAACGTACCGGTAATAGCTTTCCTCGTCATCTTCATCGTCAATGTCTCCGCGAGTACCTTTCTTAGGGTCTACGTGCGGTTGTGGAATTTTCTTGTTCTCTATTTTCACTTGTTCTTCGATACCAGCCATAAACGCGTCCAGCGGATCTTCCTCTTCATCGGACGAATTATTGGCCTTTGCCTAAGTATAAATAATAAGAAATGAAAATTATTTGTAGCATTAAAATTCTCTGTAATTAAGATACTTACACTTGAATCGGCAGCTGACGGAGAACCAGGCGCGGGTATATATTCTAAATGCTGTCCCACAGGTTCATCTTCCTCATCGAAATACCTAATCATTGCGAACATTGTTTAATTAAATAGGCATCTATGGTTTCATAATGAAACTACCTACTCGTCTTCCGTTCTGCCTCGGCGTTTTCCTACTGAATATTGAGAGGGGTTCGAAAACTGATGCATAGATTCTATTGTATGATAACCGTGCTTTGAAATACCCGGACCCTGATTGAAAGATTTAGGCGGAGGTACTCCCGATGATCTGCCGCATAATGAACTAGGTGGGGGAACCGCATTGAGAGAGTAGCTACGGCTTTGGTCCTTTGCATTATGCTGCGGCTGTATTGTTTTATTACGACGCATCTGAAAACTAAAATTTCCTCGATTTCGGTTCATTCTTATCGCAAGGTTTTACTTCGTTTCGTTTGTAATGGTTCACAAGATACCACAAAGAGCACGACAAAACAACACTTTTTGAAGGAAAATCGATGGTAAACTGAAGATGAGCTTTTTCATCCAAGCACAAACAGGAAAGACCGCATCATTGCATTAAAAATGACGTTTAGAAAATGAAACAATAATTTGCCACACACAGAAATTCCCCAGGCAACAAATTTCCATTTACACAGTGCAGCACCGATTATCCGTGCTTATCGAGACTAGACGGTTCCCTAGCGATTAAACATGCAGCTTTCCGTCTCTGTTTCGAGCGTCTTTTCGTGTACGAAATGTTGTACGAAAACATGTCCGAGACTCAGACATTTTCGGGCGCTAAAATGAAGGTGACCTGAAGCGAGAGCAAAAAATTTAACCAGAGGAACCGAGCGATCGCTTCTCTCAGCTATCTTCTTCTCATTAGTCGAGTATTTTCTAGTATTCCGGCAGCCCCCGAGATACGTTATTAAAGCGGAGCTTATAACTCAGGAAAAATCCGCGTAATTCGAATTTCCACGTGAGTCGTATCCGGGTGCAATTTCGTTTATACCTCACAGTCACAGAGTCAACTTCTTTCCGCGCACTCAATTTATTTAACGAATCTAGAGATTTTTAGAAAGATCACATTAAAATAAAAACATATGTTTTTTATGACAAAGGAAAGTATTTTCAACCAATTTTTCACCTTTTTGCTTAGATTTTGTGCTATAAACAAACTTAGCTATCAAATTTCCAAAAACCGCGTGTCTCCGAATCCGCGTATCTCGGATTGCCTGTACATACATTTCGGAATTTCCATTAGGTTTAATGATCATAATGAGAATATGCCATAAGTATTGATATTTGTGGCAAGCTAAGTGAGCAAAATTCAAAAATTTTATTAATAATTACAGCATTTTCTTAACATATTTCCTGCGGTTGCTGTAGGTCATTATTTCATGGCCTCCATACTTCATATAATTTTGAATCACGGCCCTACGGTAATTAGTGCGATTTTTGACAAGGCGTTGAACGTGAAGGGAAGTGTCAGTTTCGCTCATGGCGGAGTTGAAAATGCTTATTGGAAAGCGTCATCGAAATGCTTTTTGGGCATGCGGTTATAGGTAAACACATTTCGAACGCAGTGCTGGTCATCAAAAGGATCTAGTGTATTTGTTTGCAGTAATATTAATATGAAGCCGATTGTAGTTGCAGACGAAATGTTTCCAGAAGGACCAGGGCCATTTATGGATCTGGAAGAGGTAAAATGTATATTTCAATTTGTTGAATAATTGCGCTTTGGTAATCGGCCGTGCTCTATTCTATAGGCAGGGGGATCGTCGGGCTTGTTAATGGATTTAGCGGCGAACGAGAAAGACGTGCATGCTGATTTTTTTAATGGTACGCTTATTGCTAAACACTCTATGCTAGGTATTTTGTTTTTCAAACATTCTTTTCATTATATTACAGAATTTGAAGATTTGTTCGATGAAGATGAAGAGGGACAAATGTAAATAATGTTCTTACGCTTACATTAAAGGCATAATTGCTTCTTATAAAAAGACGAATTGTGCTTAAAAATGGAACAATCAACTGTTTAAAAATGATGACAGCATTAAATTAATGTTAAGGTGATAAAAAGTATTCATGTTGCCATCATTCTAGGGGTGCATGAATAGTCAATCTTTATGCTAATGATAGTAAATCATTTGCTCGCTCACCAGCTCAACAGTTTCATGGTGCTGCTGTTTTCAATTATAGAATCTTTGGTCTGCCGACGTCATTTGTCTGACAGTTTCATGTGATCGCAGAGGCATTCAGAAGCGGTTCTGCATTTGTTGGGATCTTAAGAGGATTTGCGTGGGTGTTAAGGAGAGAAATAAAGTTCCTATGTCATGATTCGTCTGTAAAGTACATTGTTTTTTGTACCCCGCAGCCCTCCGTACTTACTAACGTGGCCTGCAGTGGAGAAAGACAACTACGTTAATTTATGAAAGTATTAACCTAAAAAAGTATCCTGAGATGTGTGCTAATTAATTAATACTTTGATTATAAAGAAAGAATTAGGATTCAGAATCTCGCATTTTCGGTGAGTTTCAATCTACCTTAAATTCCTTGAAGTTTATGAGCAATACTGAACCGTGTTGAAATTTGCGGGAAATTTAATATGAAGTAGCTTAGCAATTTCTAAGCATTCGTGATAAATAGCGGTATGTGTTAAGTCAGCTTTCGTTATTATTTTGATCACTTTATTTTTTACAATATAGAAAACCAGAAACTGATACGCTATTACGAGTTGACCGGTCTTTTTTTATATCGCAACAGGTTTCCAAACATTGTTTGGCAAAGCTTTCCTCTTCATTATATGTATCAGTTCCTTTTAGATCATAGGACAATCAAAAGCGGACTTCAAACTGGTTTAGAATGTGTTAGACATGATTTATTTATTCCTTGACTTATCTTATGTTACGACGTTCTTAAACGAATTATTCTATGCATGTGTATATCATGTTATATATCAATGCCTGATAATTTTAGCAACATTGAAATACAAAATCAATGAATCATTTTTTATCGCACATAGTCATTTTGTACAGCTTATGAAATCATATATTTTACAACAGTTAGCATAAGTGAACAATTAAATTCTAATAATTACTACTCTTATTTTATGTACTTGTACATATTCTTTGCCGCTTCGTCTTATACAATTTTTCAATGTTTCGTTTATCGGTTTCATATGTGATACTTCCGCCTTTGCATAACGCAATATGCTAGTCGGTTTTTTAATGTAATACAAAACTTATATATTTTAATGATTTTGTTAAGTCGTTTCCCTTGTTCAAAATGCATGTGTATTAGTCTATCATCCAGTCAGTGACAAAACTTTCACTAGCATGCGAAACGAAGCACTGCTAACTGAAGGGCTTGGCATAAAACAAAAGGAAGTGTAATTGTTTTGCCTGATGGAAGGTGGTAATTTTTATACTCTAGTCATAATCACCCAAAATAAAAAGAAATACTATTACGACTCTACAATAAACTACTATGTACTGGTAATTGAAATGCTGTGGGATGATGCTGTACGATTCGTTTTGCAATTTAGAATGAATATGTATGAATTTTGCATACCACAATGCTGTGCTCAGAATAATTGTATTTTGAAGATGGCCATAGACTGTATTGACATTGAACGTTGCACTTCGAGAGTACATCAACATTTCTTAAATTCATCATGTCTATTACCATTTATATTATAAAACCTCTGTTAACGTAAAATAATAACAAATATGCATTAAACAGATAAAATCAATATCGTATATTAATTCACATAAAGGATAACGTTATGTCCTACATAAGAAATGGTAATCCTCCCTTGATAAGATACAACATAAATATAGAATATTTCAAGTTAATCGAAATAGAAACATGGAAAATACAAAATTGAAATAAGTAATACAAGAATCATCTAGTCATTGTTACGAGACAGAACTATTATACTATCATTTGGAAAAATAAAAGGATGCTAATAGATGAATTGTTGCAGATAAAGTAAAAAGTTGTTTTCCTCTGCCGTAGAATCATCGTTGGGTAGTTTGTTGTGACAAACGGTTTTCATTTGTTTCATGTACTTTTTGGTGCATTCATAAAATGGCTATCTAAATCATGCGCACTTGCCACCCATGCAGCAATATACTATCCACAAGTTGTTAATAATTTCCAGTGCTTTCACAAATGGCGTAATAGAGGCACAGAAAAGAATACAAACCCCAACCAATACCCTGCGATCAATTCATTTCCATCTATATGTTCTCAATCATCAAGTTTTAGACCTTATCTTTTAAAATCAAAAACAAACAGTTGTAAAAAAACCGTTTTTGTGTATCAACTGACGATATTACTATCAATACAGCGTTGTATGTGTTCTTACTTTTTTGTATACAACAATGCAGATTTGTATACATTTTGAAAAAAATAAAATAAGTAAATTTAGGTTTATGATACCATGCGATCCTGATCGAGATATCGTATAATCATGTCTTAACTCTATACTTTCTCTAACAATAGAAAATACAAATTTGAATTTAACCGGTTTTGGAGAAACCAAACGATACTTACAAATAAAAATAGCCAAGATGGCCAATTTCTAGCTTATTCATGTCACATTTTCGTGTTTTAACATTAATGAAAAATTGAAAATTGTTATCATTTTTTCGAAGAACCAAGTTAGTCATCCTCGTCATCTTCGAATTTCATATCATCATCGAGCATGTCGTTCGTTGTATCATTGAAGCCGAGCATGTCCTGAGTAGATAAACTGTCGTCATTGTCTGGACCGTTGTATAATGAGCTCATTTCCCAGTCATCCATTTCGTCGTGCTCGAACCCGAGACCATACGCTGCAATAAAAAAAAACAAATTGAAGTAAGTAACCATGAGATAAATTGTTTTCAATTTCAATATACTTCACTGCAACATACCGTCTATATATTTCTCTACCGATTTTGGAACCATCGATTTTATCTTTTTGAGATCTGCTTCTGAGTACTGTCCCTTTTCCAAACCTAAAAATCGTTAAACGATCGTAAGTTTCCAATATTGATAATTTACACACGCATGAGTTGATAATATGTATACCTAATGATAATCCAATACGTTTTAATATTTGCACATCATCGTGAATCTCGAAGGAGTCTTCGAATTTGAAAGAATATTCCGATCTATGAGAAAAAAATAACAATTACATCATTATTATAAATTATTTTATATATCACCATTCCACCATCAACCCCGATTGATTGCAACTTACTTGTCATTCGAAATGTTGCAATTAATATTGTTTTTTCGGTCGGTATTTACAATAATAAATGGCAACTGCACTGCAGAACTGGGATTGGGCACCAAACCACGTTCCTCGTTTGATTTATTCCGTGCGATTAATGACTTCAGCGCAACATGTTGCTGCACCAGATCAAGAAGTTGTTGCTGTTTTAGTTCAATCCTGCGACGGGCTTTTTCATTTTCCTTTTCTAACTCTTCACATTCATGCAGTGTGTTGCTCGTTGGTAAACCATGCCAACGGATTTCCTTCTTTTCCTTAGATATGATTTTCATCGCCATTAATACATTCAGAGCATCGTATACGCGCCGTCTAATATTTTTCTGATCATATGTTGCTGGATCCACACCTGGGTGATGGTTCTGGGTTTCCTCTGCGACTAATTCATTGGCTACCTCATTGTAAGTCGTAGTGCCTTTGGCTTTCACCTTCTCACATACCTTCATTGAAAAATGTCGTAGACCACGGCCTGCTTTGTCTGTTTTCTGACGACGAGACGCAGGCGTATGTATCTGGGTCGAGGAAGTTTTTTTGCTGTATGAATGCAATTGCTGCTGTGAATGCTCTTTATTGTTATGATTCGATTGTAACGTTTTTACCACCACAGGCACAGCAGACGTACAAGAAACTTGCTGGGGAAAGGATGTGCCATCACTGCCGCTTGCATTGTAACTTTTGGTAACAGTTCCGTTGCTGATGCCTTTATTCTCAACCGAAACTATTTCACTGATTGTATTTGACGAATTGTTCATAACTGATGGAGTTTTGCTGTTATACCGACCATTGTTAAGTGATGGTTTTGTCATTACCGAAGTAGATGGAATTGCATTAGTGGTGGCAACACCTAACGTTTTAGCAAAAGTTACATTATTCGCTGAAACTGCCGTTACACCAGAATTGCTAGCTGGAGAAGAAAATGTTAAATTTCTACTGACGGAATGCGGTGAAGTCGTCGAGATAACCTTATACTAAAAAGATAAAACATGGAAGCATTATTAGTAGCTCACAACCCGTTTTTATATTTTGCATAAAAAAAAATACGACAAATAGAATGCTTACCAATTTTGGTGAAATAACAACTTTTCCATTCACGTTCTTGTTAGATGCCGAAGTGGGAAGAAACAGTTCTGTTAATTAATAGAAAAACGATAATCAGTATTTTGTAACAATGTGTATGTGTATGTGTAACAAAGAAAAATATCTTACTGTGCTTGGCAATCGGAATTATTTTTTGTCCGGGAGAAAGTTTACGCACCACAGGCATTGTAAAACTCTGTAAATAATCGAGGTAAATCAAAATTTGTATTGATGTTGTGTTTGCTAGTTTAATTGATAATTATTAGTAGATTCTTCGAATTTTCAAGGCTGCAATACGTTTTACAAAAGTTTAAGGAAACCCCGAATATTAACTGCAAAGATTTACTTAATATTTTATTATTTTTATTTTTTTATATTATAACAGAAATAAAGCAAAAACAAATAAGTTACAACAATTAGTTGCAGACGAGACTAAAAATAGCGATTACACACCATTTGCTCATGTCTACTTATTTTGTATGCGTAAAAAAACACGAGCAGGCCTTATTGTTATTTTTTTTGTGATAAATTTAATGAACCACATAGGAAAAACGATCGTTTTCAATGTTACACTGTTTTTTCTTGTTTTTTTATGATAATGTATTGCGATCTATTCTATTGCATTTACTTGGGAAGGTATAAACATATAATTTTTCCATATAATATAATATAACCGTCTGTTACGTGCATTGGATTCGACAGTCGACAAGACAGTCCACCAAAGCGTATAAAATTTTCTAAATTTCAATTAGTCAAATATGACTTTTTTTAATTAATTCTAATATTACATACAGATCGAAAACATTCCTTGTCCTTGTTCCTTGACTATTGGATATAATAAGGTATTTTGATAGTAAATCATTAAGAAATCAATTGCTCTAGTCTTTTAACATTCATAAGATTATCTAAAAACGATAGTACTTGTTGCGAAATTGTCTATGTCAATTGAATGATAAGCCGATTTTAAACAATACTCAGAACATAACCATACTCGTGGCAAATTATCCTTTTTGTTAGAATATATACCAGCTATTATATAAACTTTTATCTCATACCTGGGCACCAACAACTGTCGGGGTATTGGCAGTGCTGACTGTTCCTACAATTCCGACATTTTCCGAAGTGATGCCCACTACATCCTGCCCATTGTTTGCCATACCGGTGATGTTTATATCCTTTGTAACGATGGTTTTCATAGTGGTCATTCCGGCGGGTAATGGTGTACGCGCACCTGTTGTTGTGTTTAATACATGAAAAATTTGCGTTTGACCTATGACAAGAAAATCAGTAATTGTATATCAGTTACACGTAAATACTCGTATTTTCAAGAATGTTGATCATAGTAGTAACAACTATGGCTGCAGGCAGCAGTTCAGAAATAATAGAGTGTATTCAAAAATCAAAAGTGTACAAATATAATAAATGACCACGAACATGTAGTCAACTCGTTTTTTTTTTTGCTTATTTAACCCCAATAAGCAAACAATGTACACTCATTGTACACATTTTTCAATCTTCGAAGGTTATCTCGAAAAAAATGATCAGAAAAAAAATCAATCAACAGAATCTTGACATTGCATTATTATTGTGAATCTACTTCATTAATTTAATTTCTATTATGACGGCAATGCCGTATTTTCAATCTACTTCATTTGTTGTTGATTTTTTTTTATTTTTTCTGCATTTTTTGAATAAAGCTGTAGATAAAACTGTCATAAGAATAATGATCAAGTTTTACGCATACGTATGATACTGTCTATTATTTCATTATACTGTAATAGAAAGCATAAATTTCACATTAATGAACCAATGGACAAAAAAACATTATGGATAAGTAATTTTAACACTATTGTTTATTTAACTTTTATGTGCCCCAGCGGCTGCTCTCGGGCAAGGAACATTGAAAATGATAATTATATCAAATTTATGATCAATTGCAATGCATGTGCTCTCCTTATCGTTCGATAATTAAACATTAAGTTTAAAATACAGTATTCTGCATGAACTAGCATAATGTTATTTGTTTTCTACTTTTGCTATGAACTTTTCGCTGAATGATGATAAATCGATAAAAAATTTCTCGCAGCTTTGATTATGATGAAGACAATTGTTTTCTCTCGCAATTCTTTCTTAATTGTTATAGACTCTCGATTAAAGCGGCAGAAGTTCAAGGACATTGTGCTCAAAATTGAAAAAAGTTTTCGTAGGTTTTCTTTGCATACACTTCGCCGCTTCTCGGGCGTGTATAGTGGAATATTACAGGATATGAAACCTTTGTTTAACGATGGATTACATTGACGACATTTAACAGGTAAATTAAAAATCGTTGAAAATATTGCTGCTCTGAGTGGGGTGAAGACACTGATACGGATAACATTTGTAAAACATACCTTGCTTTGGATCCTGTAACAAAAAATTAACCGGTTTGGTCTGCTGAGCCATCATGCACTACGACCCAATTCCTACAGTCCAGACGAAGCACTGTAGGTTGGTATATTAGCTTCAAATTATAGGTATCGTAACTAGTAACTCAGCGCTCACTGATAAACGTTGAGTTTTGGAAAATTTTTCTCGTTAAAATATGCGCCTCAACAACGACGAATACCTCACTTCAAAATGGCGATTCGCGACAGTCTCACTGCAAGCTAAGCGGGTCAGTTTTCGTAGCTGCGTGGACAATCTGGTTCGCACACGATTATTGTAATTTTAGCACTAGTAGAAAGAAGACGCTTTCAGCAATCGTTTGATTCAATTTGCGATATGATTCGTAAAACATGCGATTCCCCAGAACTTCACAAAAAACCACCTCCTTATGCAAAAATGTCCGCACAACGATGCCAGAAGCACCGAGTTCGGCGGGTTTTCAGTTTCGATGTTTCATCTTCGCTTTGGCAACAATGGGCTAGCTGTGCGTTCTCCGTGACACCGAATTGACATTTAGTGAAATGAAAATCATTAAAACTATGCGTGAAACGTAGAAAAAGAATGTCATCACTACTATCTGAATTATTCATGAGATTAACATTCGTACAGCATAAAAAATATTCAAATAACTATTACCAACAAAATAATTAACCTGAAAATTTTAACTTGATGAGAATGACATCCCAGCATGCAAAAGACAGCCGGACGGGCTAACATTGTCGATTTACGCTACAGAGTCGAAGAGTGCTCGTTTTTTTAAGGCATTTTACTGCATTATGGTCAGCAATTTTATCTGATATGACTTTAAGAAGATTTTACCTAATTTTACAAACACGTTTTATTAGCATTCAGACGATTTTTCAACATTTTGCAAGTTTTAGCCCACCTTCGGGGGCATTGCTATTGTTGATGTTGGTACCTTGGGCAGCATATTGGGTGTCACACCATCATCAAGAAGAAGAAGAAGAAGCACACGTAAACAACACGAGTGAAGCCGCTGCAGAAACGAACGAGTTTCATCTGCAATTATATAAAATGCAGTTGTTTACATGCAGAAAATAACAATGAGGAGTCTTCTGCATCTGCTACCATAGCAAAAAAACCTTATTCGCACATTTATCACCGTCATGTTCGTGCAACCGGTACCACCGTCATGATCATGCTGCCGGCAGAACCAAAGGAATGAAAGAAATGAACGTGCTTTTTTACCATGATTCAGGTCCATCTTGTACTAGAAGAGGGTCCTTAACCTTTAGATGATCCTTTTACATCGCACAACAGCTCCAGTGCCATCTCACAGTGGTTAAAATGGGTTACAATTTTCATCACCGCATCCGACCTATGAATGTGCATGTGATATTTTTTGTCGTGAAAGTTAAATTATTATCGCACGTTTGGTTGCAAGCAGAACTCTTGTTACATTATATTTGCCCCTCTGATGTATTCACAATAGTTTACGCTACGATCACACGAAAACAAGACGAGACAAACTCATGACGGTTTGATGACGGTAATGATGATGCTGTTCCACTGGAATCAGTGTCCGAAAATGCATGTAAAATAGAGACTATTTATACCTTCATTAAATTCAGGAAACACTTTTCGCTGAGGCCGAGGCTTCAACGAAACCAAAATACATACCGACCTTTAACTGCACCATCAATTTGGTGCATCTAGTGCAAATTCATGACGAAGACATACACAGCAGTGCATATTTCGCTTGACTCCATCATGGGTGCTTTTATAGCCCTATATTAGCCCCCAATTCAACACAGACGTAAAAGACAAATACATAACACATTAGAGATTCAAACACATACAATACGAGTTCGATTCTAAATATAGACAGTAAAATGATTGGGGGATGCATAGAAGAAAAAAAGAACTGGTAGGGAATGATGAGAGAGGGGAGAGGGATGGAGCTGAAAATTTTGTTTTTGGCAGCGTTGCCAATTTTTTGGCTACTGCAAATGTCAAAACCTGCCTTAGCCATCGTTATTCGGGCGCCCGAAGGTACCAATTTCGGGCGCCCTGCGGGAGCATTTTCGGGCGCCCTTTCGTGTGACGTTTGGAGCTTGGGATCTAACACTATAAACGACACCAAATTTATTTTGACAGCACCAGCTGACAAAAAAGTGAAAATCCTCAAGGTGTATAGCATGGATTTTAACCAAATTTTATTGAAACGGCTGGTGCACTATCTATTATTAAATTGATTCATTCTTATTATTCGATTATTTTTTTCATTAGAACATTGCCATACTGCTAAAGCCATCACTATGTGTAGGTGGTTAAAAAATTACGGAATACAAAACGAATATTGAATTATGTACACCAAATATCGATTTCAGTCAATACCCAAATTACGCGGTTCTCGACAGGGATTCGCAGATACATGAGTTTTTCAAATATGACAATGCGCGGAATTTGGTATGTGGAATTCAATTTTATATTTTCAAATTCAAATAAATTTTTTATTCTTTACATTACATTATTATAAAAAATAATCTTCATAGCATTCTGATGAAATTCTCGTAAAGCATATAAAAAACAATTTTTAATTTGCTTCATAGCGTGGAAATAGGTATTTGACCCGTTAATACGACATTTAAACGATGTTTTTTAGAAACTCGAGATACGCGGATTTCTCTGGAACGCATTTTCCGCGTATCTCGGGTGTCGACCGTAATTTTAAGCTACACATAGAAAGTCCTAAAACAACACAAACGCAATGTTAATGCAAATCCAACGGATGATATCAGGCCGTTCGAAACGGTTTGGCCATGTAGCTGCCCAGCTTAAATTTTCTATAAAAACTAAAAACAACGGCCAGACACGATAGAAAGGTCTGGGACAATCAAACTACACTCACAGTTTAACAAGTGGCACAGTCTGTCGCCTGCTGGCAAATCCATACAATAATCGGTCTGATGCGATTTGACACGGTTTGCAGCAGGTTTCTCGTTTTCCCTTACTAACGATCATGTCTGGCAGAGTAAGAAAGCATGAAGATTTGGCAAGCTGGGCTGTTTGGCAGACAGACGACAAAAAGCTTGGCTTGGAGTCGGTCAGTGCTGACTACCCCGTTCATCTACACCTAGCTTCCCAACCTGCAATTGGACTCCTCCCAACCATTTTTTACTCGAATCTCTCGTTCTAGCCTACATGCGACGCGAGATAAAAAACGAACACACGCGTGATACACACGCAAAATCACGGTATGTCCTTCATCGCGCGTATACGGACATCGCAATATACCAACACATTCAAAGCGACCGACCGACAACGCTTGTGTCGATAGGTACCTGTGTGTCGTGTAGGTCAAGTTTCCTCGAATCGGAGTCGAATTTCATTAATAGCGTCTAACCCGCTGGTCTATGAAAAGCGTTCAAAGCGTGTATGTTAAGGATCCTGGGCTTCGAAGCCGACATATTCAACCTCTCATTCAAAGCGTCCAACCGACAACACGTGTGTCGATTTCTGCATTTAACCGTACTTAAATTATTATTTATGTTTAAACCATCGGTTGTAAAGTATTGGCAACACTTTAACCTAACAATTGGTACACTTTCTCCTAAGATATTTTGAAAGTCTGAAGAAAACATATTCAATGTTTACACACGGAGGTATTAAATAATAGCAGGAAAAGTTTAAGTGATAGATACATACAATGTTCTACAAGGTGGTTAAGAATAAGAAATCTAGTTTTTCTATAAATATCAGTGGAGTTTTTGCTATAATTTTCACAGATTTTTAAGAATAGAAAAGTAGCGGAGATAGATAAAAATGATGTTCTACAAAACTGCAAAGAACAAAATAATACAGGCAGTCCCCGAGATACGCGGATCCTCTTATACGCGGATTCGGAGATACGCGGTTTTTGGAAATTTGACAGCTGAGCTAGTTTATTGCACAAAATTTAAGGAAAATGGTGAAAAATTGGTCGAAAATATCTTTTATGTCACATAAAACATTTGTTTTTAGCTTATTTTAATGTAACCTTTCTAAAAATCGCCTGATCCGTTGCATAAATCAAATGCAGAGAAGGAAGTCGACTCTGTGACTTTGAGGTATAAACGAAATTGCACCAGGATTCGACTTACGCGGAAATTCGAGTCACGCGGATTTTTCCCGGGTTATAGCGGTCCGCTATAATAGCGTATCTCGCGGACTGCCTGTATATCTTTTTATGTTATTTGCAAAGTTTTAAAAAATACACAAAAAATCATTACTATTCAATGAACAAATATTTCAAAATGCCTAGTTTGTACGTGAACCAAGCTACTCGTGCAACCCTGAAGGATGTACCTATTGCTGCTGCCGATTGTGCTCGACCGATTCAATCCAATTTTCACTTTCACTACAGCACTATCGGCAAGCAAGTAGTATGAGAAAAAAGTTCTGAAAGAGCCATTCTCTGATAACGGCTCTCACGAGGGAGCCAGAGATTGATTCTTACACCCCAGCCCCCTTTTTTGCATAGAATTATATTTTTGCTATGACCCGACGCAGACCCACACTCTGCAAAAGCTGCTGGGCGACTGAAGCGGGCGTGGTTACGCGGGGCATCGTGGTTATAAATATAACATCTCGATGAGAGTGTGTGCGTGAAGGTCAAATTCGTCTCCCTGTCGGTGCTCTACTCGTAGGTTAAATTGATCCAAAACATGACTACGAGCACATAAGAAATTTGACCGAATTGTATGACTGGGTTTTATCCCAGGTACGATTGCCAACGCACCTTGCTTTTACCATGAGACTAGGTAAGCTAGATGTTTCTCATTATTTGTCGGGTGTCTAATGAAATGAACGACATTATATTATTTATCTACTGTAAATGCGGCCTAATAGATGATTTCGAGCTTAATATTACTAGCACCGAAGTTAAAATGTAGACCGGGTTTTATTTTAATATTCTCAGTGCTGAAGCGTGACCTAATCGGCAACCATTGTGCATGAATGACATTTTCTGGATAATTTTCCATGTCAAAACAAGCTAGGAAAGAAAAAATACTCCCGGTTGCCTCGGTAAATGGTGTCTCTGATTTGCTCCAATAATTGTACAAATACTGTTTACGGTGGCGGTCTTTACTATACATTAGTTGGTCCCGAAAATCTGGAGTGCACTGGTTGTACATCCATTGCTGTACACGAATGCGATGGATGAAGATCTGATCGAATATGCCCCTAATATTCCGGACAATGTGTTGGAGCTAATATTCTCCTATTTGAAGCTACAGGATTTACGGAACTGCGCTTTGGTTTGCAAAAATTGGTATCGCTTTTTGTGTGATGAAAACAATGAAGTTTGGCGGGCGCAATGTTTGCAAAAAGTTCCAACAGAAGCGTTCAAAAACGATCTTTTGTCGGTAGTGCCATCGTACAAAGCAAAGCTTAGGGCATTTTTCCATGCATGGAATCCTTTCGATTGTAGTCGTCATGTGTATATTAAACCAAATGGATTCACTCTTCACAGGTAAAGGTGGCAAACATTTAGCGAATTGTACGGCTTTCGCCCCGAATGATGAACATTTTTTGTTACTCAGGAATCCTGTGGCACAGAGTACCGATGGATCCAGGGGAAAAATTGGGTTCAAACACGGTAGACATGCCTGGGAAGTACGATGGGAAGGTCCTCTTGGAACGGTAGCGGTCGTTGGAATTGCAACCAAAGATGCGGCAATTCAATGTCATGGATATTATGCTCTGCTTGGTAAGAGGATTTGGAAATAGGATGAAATATTTTAAATGATCTTACTGTTTTTTAATCATAGGTGCTGATGATCAAAGTTGGGGTTGGAATCTGGTAGATAACCTATTACTGCACAATGGGGATGCGCATGGAATATATCCTCTGCTGAATAATGCCCCAAAGTATAAGGTATGTACAGTATGACAAATAGCTATATGTAATGTATATAATTAGGGTATTTTATGTTCAAAAATCTTTAATAGGTAGGAGAAAGAATTCGAGTTATTCTAGACTGCGATGACAATACATTGTCATTTGAAAAGAATTATGAATTTCTGGGAGTAGCTTTTACAGGTAATTGACTTATATTTGACAATGAAGGAATGTGTAATAACTTAGGTCTTTAATCCATGAACAGATTTACCTGATAAAATGTACTATCCAACTGTGGCCGCAGTGTATGGAAACACGGAAATTTCGATGGTGTACTTAGGCCCTCCATTGGACGGGTAGACTGGCTTAGTTGAAACAAAACAAAAGCTGTGTTGGGAATTTTTTTCAAGAAAGTTTATATGGGGTCTGAGCTTACTCATAACTCTTATCCGCATAATACCTCTTACTCAAGAACAATCTGCCTTTAGTCGCCACTCGCACCGTAATAGAGCAACGTTTTATTTATTATTATTATGTGTTAGTCATATAACAGTTCTGTTTAATGTGAAAAGTATTGTTGACAGATAGGATGGATGTAATTTCTATTGTAACTTGACCAAAGCAAATAGCAAAAATTCACAAGAATAATTTTTGTTTAGTCGCCGCTCGCACAGTACTAGGACAATTTATATTTTCTTATTTTTTAAACAATCTGTTAGTAACGTAACAATTCCGTTTAATGTGAAAAATATTTTGTAGACGGGTATGATGGATTCGAATATCTATCATATCCACAGATTTAAATGTTTGAACTTGACCAAAGCAAAAATACTACAGTTCCCGAGATATGCGATTCCTCTTATACGCGGTTTCAGAGATCTACGGTTTTTGTAATTTTACAGTCTATGGTACAAAACATTAGCAAAAAGATGAAAAATTATTCCAAAATATCATCCTTTGCCATAAAAAACTTGTTTAAAGTTTATCTTAATGTATTTTTTAAAAAAATCACCTGATTTGCTGAATAAATTAAATGCAGAGAAGTAAGTCTACTATGTAACTTTGAAGTATAAACTATTTTACTCGCGGATACGACTTACGTTGGAATATGAGATACGCAGATTTTCCCGGGTTATAGCGGTCCGCTATAATAGCGTATCTCGGGGACTGCCTGTACATATATTTCTTCTGTAAATGATGCGAGTTTTTTTTATTTAAATCAATATATTTAATTTACAGAACATTCCTACGCTTAAGTAAGAACTAAGTTGTTTATTTTTGTGTAGGTAATTATTTATTCAAGCAATACTCATGGCAGGCAATTATTAATTGATAGATTTGTTAAAGTTTTTATTTAATGTATTATTTTGCATTCTTAGTTGAGGCGTATAGTTGACATAAGCATTCCATGTATAAATTGATTGCGACATAGATAAATAAATTGGAGGACAAGCATTTGACGTTTTTCGATACATATCTAATTTGAGGCAAATGCATATTTATCAAACACGTCTATGTTCATTCAAGCAACTCATCACTAATCAAGCATGTTCCGAACTGTAATTATAATAGTTTGGTGATTCAATTGTAAAGTAAAAAACGGAAAGGAGTTCAACTGGTTGAGCTGGCCAATGGTTCCTTTTAATGAATTTTTCTGAACGTTCTATATTTAAATTAACTTTCGAAGTTCAATCACTATTGTCTAATCTTATTGATTTAATTTTGTAAGCGTTCTGCATTTGTAAAATTAACTATACAAAAAGTTTCGCGTCGTTTCACGCGCTTAGCCACCATCGTGGCAGGGTGAGACAATTGTTTATTTTATATCGCATGTAACAGATGTTTTTCGGCTGCGCCCTAACAAGATTAAGGTTACCGCAAAAGACCGGGCACAAGCCAGCGTCGTTGCGGCTTACCCAAAGTATACGGAGCACTACCGAGTTTACATTCCCAGTAGTCTGGTAGAGGTTACCGGCGTAATGGAAAATTTTGATTACCCATAGGAAGATCTGGTGAAGCTAGGGTAAGGAACATTTGCATTCCCTGATACGCCCAAAGTAAAAATTCTGGAGGCGAAAAAGCTCTTCAGAGCTGCCAATCATAGCGTCACGTGACCAGTAAACATGTTAATCCCTCTCCTGTGAATCCAATACGAAACACTAATCCTTCCATTCCTGATCCACTACTTTCTAGGAAACAGTCCAAGAAAAAGTGATCTCCTCGGACTAAGGTTCCTGAAGAGAACTTGGCTGTCTCTAAGGAGCCTAAAAGCTTCCCAAGGATACTCTCCCCATCCTTAACCGAGATATTTCAATGCCTCCTCATAAACATAAACCGCATGCAACGGAATGCGAACCGCATGCAGCTTAAGGAAAATTGCAGCCCAGTTTTCCCTCCAAGGCGGTCCGTGTCGTATACTATGCATGCCAGAGCTGGACCGATTGGTTAAATGAAACGTGATTACTTCCATCGATAACTTAGAAAGGGCAGCCCCAATCGTAGTCGTGCGTAAGAACAACGATAGTATTCGAATTTGTGGATATTATTCGATTGGGTTGACTGCTGTGTTGCAACGACATGAGTAACCGTTACTGTTTTCTGACGACATTTTTGCAAAGTTGGCCCACTGCAAAGAGGGACTCCGAAGAAAGCTAGAGTGTAAAAAGTGTATTCGCCTTTGACGGTGGGAGGCGAGCATCTTACTGCTGGTGGGCGCCAACTACCATGCCGCTCATGGCCTTCAAGTAGTTTAATCCGTCACAGTTGTTACGTTTAGTGCGTTTTTTTAATATAAATGTCAAAATGAAGTTCTAAATAGTTAACTAGATCTTGGCTATACAACGACCTGTATACTATATAGACTTTGCACTTCTGCGAAGCGAGTATCTGTGTTTTTTTATAAAATTGCATCGCGTTGGTGCGTCGTAATGGTTGTGATCGCTTACGCTTTTCGCATTAATCGTGCCTTTCCGGAAGGTTGTTAATTTAGGCCGACCACAATTATCCCGTGCGTCAAGTTATATTTTTTTGGACCAACGCTCGGTTAGTGGACTTAAGTTGTAGAACAGGGATATAAACATTCATATTGATGTGTCAACAACAGCTCATTTAATAAACCTACCGTTCAAACTCGTCGTGACAGTGAATGTCCGCATTTATCAAAAGCACATACGGGAGAGTCCCGAAAATCATTAATTTTGGATAAAAAATTATCTCGAAAGCTAAATCAGTATAAATGGTCGGCAAGATATTGATGCTTATTATTTCATCCAGCTCGATCATCGATCATTTATTTCGGCGATCGTCACCATTGCGCACAGCTGTTCACTCTTACTTCATTTGCCAAGCGACCCAGGGACTGGGCATCAGCGAAGCCTCCGTCGATTCCAAAGGCCCTTTGCTGAAAACAAAGGGGGGATCCTATAGAGGTTTCATCTACCATTACGTTGGTTATTGTCAGTCGTACTAGTCTGGTAAGTTTGACCGAGATTCCAAAAGAGTATTGCGTCGTACAGTTTTCATCTGGCTATTGGGCTGGCTATTGCTCCGCTATTTTCTCTAAGATCTACCGCATGGTGAAGATCTGATCAGTGGTTCGTATTCCGTTTCAGAATCCCTTCTGATAATTTCCAACTACCTTTTCGAAAGGGACAAGACGATCTTGTAGTATTAGGGAGACTATTTTGTAGCCTGTATTCAACACCATAATACCCCTGTAATTGCTGCACTCTAGCTTATCTCCCTTTTTCTACATGGGATAGAGCAGTAGTAGTAGTAGTATATCTTCTTCTTCTTCTTGACCCGTTCCAAGTTGAGCACGTCGTGCTGTCATGGTCATGTAACCAAATCGTTTCCAGGAAGCTCGGTCTATGACTGCTCTCCTCTACCTTTGGCTACACCCGATCTTCGACAGGTGCTGCTCCACTTGATCAAGCTAACGAACTCGCTGCGTTCATCTGCGCCTCCAACCGAACAGGTTGTTGTCGAGCATTTTCTTGGTGGGGTGTCCCAGCCATCACTTCATCTTATGTCTCAGCCATCGTACCATTCCGGCTTTCGTCACGGTCAGGATGCTTGCTCGGCGAAACCCTGCTAACAAATATCGCCAAAGATAGTCCGTACCTCCCGCCGCTCGAAAATAACGAGAGCGTTGGAGCCCTCCGCCCGTATCGTCCAAGACTCATGACCATAGAGGACTACTGGACGTATCAATGTGCGATATATCGAGCATTTCGTGTGTTGATGGAGTCTTCTGGATCGCATAAGTTTATGGAGGCACGATTTCCCTGAACAATGCGCCTTCGGATTTAGCTGCATACTTTGTTGTCCGAAGTTACGATCGTACCAAGAAGAACTCCTCTATCACCTCGAGATAATCGCCGTCTACTGAAACTTTGCTTCCGAGTTGGGCTCGGGCAGGCAGGTAATTTGTCATCGTCGCATTGATCCTCAATGCAATCCTATCTGAGTTCGGGTGAAAATCGTGCCCCGGATGTCGAATCCCGCGCTTCGCAAGACACTTTCCAGAGCGATATTAAACAACAAACAAGAGAGTCCGTCCCCTTGTCTCAGACACCGGTGAGATTCGAAAGATTCCGACAGCATGTTCACTTCTGAGCTCACTTCTAAAGCTGAAACTGAACAACAACCTCACCAACCTGACAGCAGCTTAGACCGTCAAGCTAAACATGACTGTGCTTTCAGACGGAGCAAGCTTGACAGTTCGCCAGTTCGTCGAACTCATTTTCGTGAAATAGACTCGAACTCCATGGAAAGATCGCAAACTTTGACAGTTCTTTTAAAATTCAAAGTGACTGTTGGAGCTATCGAACAAACAAAAGTAAGTTTAATAGAATATTGCGCTTGTAAAAAGTGTGAATCTGCTACAAACCACACAAAATATGCCGAATTAGAATGAGGAAATGATTGTTCATAGATACAACTCAAGCACAAGTAAAAAGCAACAAAAACAACACAAAAGAGTGCCCGTGCACCATCAACCAATAAAAAAGAATCATAATAAATAAAAATAACAATTTTTAAAGCTGTTCTTTCAAAATTATGCAAAAAAATAAAATTTTCCTTTATTTATTCACACCAAGGTCTGTGTAGGATAAAGGTCGAGTAATAGCCAAGATAGAGATTCGCCATTTTGGATTTCATTTGAAGTTTGGTCGCCCGTGTAAGATTCCTCGCGTCTAGCCTACTTGTTTACTATATCGCGAAGTTTCACAATTAGCTTGGTCGTTAAAGTTTTCCTTCGTTTTAAATGCCTTTAGTTAAAACAGCAAACTGTTGATGGTTTTATAAAGTGTTGTGTGGTCATCACCTATTAGTGTTCTGAAACCAAGGGTTGTTCACACGGTACCGGACTTTCACGCCGTACTGTGAACCGGGAGATATGATGAGCCTCATTCTATTCCTCATATGTGAAGAGCCTCACCTACTCGTTGCAAAATCCTTTAGATCGCTTCGCTCGCTTTAAATTGCTTTACAAAATCCGATTCTCTGCCTTCTAACCTGCCTTGAACACCAATAATTCCCAACACCAATCGCCAATAAGATCTGCAGATCTCATTCCGGACTAAAATCGAAAAACAGCGACACAAATTTCCAACAATAAAAATCTTGTTGCTATGACCGGCACGTTCAATCAACACAACTACACACAAAACATTTGAATGGAAAAGGGCGTCCAAACGTCAAATCACGTGTAACGAACTTTTGGCTACTTGTCAAATTGCTCTATATTACTCGACCTCTATCCTACACAGACCTTGGTTCACACACAACCAGTTCGCGAACACAGCGAGCTATCGAAATTTCATTCATAAATCTGCATTTGAGTACAGTTCGTCGAACGCTCGAACTGTCAAAGTTTGTTCCGTCTGAAAGCCCTCTGACGTTCTTCGTGGTGTCCAACTGTCATATAGAACACTCTCCAGCTTCGTATAAAAGTTGTCCTAATCATCATCGGTGCTTCCAAGGTGCGGACTGTGTTCGTTGATAATGCTCAAATTCGTCAAGAATCTCCACGGATAATCAACCTGCACATCCGTTGGTTGATCAGTTACCATCCGATCATTTGTCTTCGCATTTCCAAGACCAGGAACATTCTATCGTGCCCATGCTTTCCATAACTAAAAGCACTTTGATAGATCATGCAATCACTGCAATAGAGGCGATTACGCTTATTACGCTTCCCAGTTGTCTTAAGTCTGTCTTAAGTATGAAGCCAGGACAGCAGAGAAAACCAACCACCCCTGACATGAACAACAGACGTTGACACCTCTCCCTCCCCCCTACTTTAGCCATATCACTCATCCTCAAAAGGGGTAGGGTTTCTTCGAATACTCGCTAAGATATTTGGAGAGACATGTTACCGCTCTGCACGCATTTGGTAGGAGTAGGGAATAAAGAGCCTATGCTATCTTTCTAGAAGCTTTGGATCCATTACCGTATCAGTGAGGTATGCCGTATTTATACACTCAAGAAATTGAATAATTCCAACACTCTCCCTTATTTTTTTAAAAACTTTCATTCCCAAACCCATTCTAAGTAGAATAAACGATTTCGCAGGTAGACCCTTTGTCATGATATCTGCTACTTGTTCATCTGTCGGTATATACTTCTACTCGATGAGGCCCCGTTGAATTAAATCTTGCACAAAACGTAACTTTATATCAATGCGCTTCAGCCAAATGGTCTCCTTTTCCTTTTCCTCTCCTTTTCTTCCATGACTCGAATAGCCGATTGGCATAGTAGTTTATAGGATTCTTTAGTTTAACACCAAGATCCTTCACCAGTTGATCCAGCCATATTCCATGACATGCAGTCATGCACAAAGCGATTCGTCCGCTTCAGTTGAGGTAAGTGAAACTGTTGATTGTTTCTTCGTGGACCATGGGACTACACTGCTACATATACTTTGAAAACGTAACCAGTCAAGGATCGCCTATCCAGTACGCTGTTTCCCCAATCAGCATGGGAGTACGCTTCTATAGTTGGGAAATCGTCATTGCCTTCTGTAGCGCTAAATCCAAAGTACCGCGAATGTAACGCAAAATATGCTTAAAATATTGCCAAAGCTGTTCTGTCTGGCAACTTTGAAACTGGCTAAAATAGTTCACCGCTGCACATAAGTCCGGTTTAGTAGCCAGTAGCATATATATCAAATCATTTTAACATGAGTACACCAAATTACACTTAAGCAGTTCATAATACCCCTTGTTGCTTACTATGCATTCCTGCTTATCGTAGGCATCGCATATAATTTCATGGAAAGTCGATGTCTTTTACTACCAGGTACCACTGATTACCCAAGTTTTTTCTGACTTTTTCCTCAGATCCAGGTTACGCTTAAATAAAATTAAAAAGGGCCATAATTAGCATGCCAAATTCTATTGATGTTGTGCTCAGCTTTTGTAATGGATTATTGAAGTACAGACGATCTGCAAAAAATAATAATTTGTTGTACTACAAATTTTCTCGTCCCGCAAAAATTCCAAATATGGACGGCAACAATTTAGCAATCACAAACCCGAAATATCCGGTGAAGTACAATAATCAAGATGATGATGGTAACCAGTTTTCTTGAATGTTGTGATTTTTACTGACGATTGTTGCCTATGATTTAACCGAGTTTTTCATTCAAAAAATGTTTCCTGAATTTTATGGCGATATTACGTATTTTGCCTATGTGCATTTGATGGTATCTTGACCATTACGGCTTTGCCCCATAAAACCCTACGTCTCCAGATTTCTGGTTGCCTGTCTTGATAAAATGTTGTCTATAGAAACAGAGACGTAAACAACAGAGATTAACAACTGCTCCTGAAACATTCTCGCAAATCTTTTAGTAAAAACATGAAGAATTGCAACGAATGAAGCAGTAAAACAACTTCCGAACAAGTTCAACACCGCGGCAAAAATCGCAATAGTTACCGTGGGGTCGCTGTCAAAGGTACCTTGCTACCTTTTTGTATAGCACAGCACCTGTTTTTGGATGATACGGCCTGGCAGTAACCATTAGCATCACCCAAATTTGGGTGATGATGAGCTGAACATGTTAAATACTTTTATTAGATGCTGTAAAACGTGGTATCCTTTTCTATGGTGCTACCTTTGTAGGTTCAATGGTTATTTCTGGTCTTCCTTGAATTGTAGGTTGTGAGTCCTGCGTGGTATAGTTCTGTCGTTTAAGAAACCGTTCACACTGTATAACCGATCAAAACTAAAATATTCTTGAAAATCATGTAAAGAAATCAAATGACAACTGCTCGAAAACGCGCAGATACCCAAGGACAACAATTAAAAACATTCTCAAATTACGCGTCTATACGTGTAAAAAACTTCCATTTAGTAAAATCATAGTAACCCCATACATGGCAAAGTAAATTGTTGGTGAGGGGATCACAGAAAGCGTTGAAAGAAAGGAGTTTAAAGAAGAGATGTGGAAACAAAAATGCTTCACACAAAGAAATGATTCATGGGTGTCGGGTATAATGTTACCATTGAAACGTTATGCGGCACCTATATTCCCGTTATAAAGATTAAGAAAAATATAAAGAACTGAACACCCGTGTTAAGGCATTGCGTGTGGTAAATACCCGCTGCAGGATAAACAATATCGATTAAGTTCACCACCAATTACTGGCGCTCAAGTGTAGTTTAGTACTTTTTCCGGTTTTACAAAGCTAATGTGGATACTGTGCCCACTATTAATGACAATAGCAAGATAACCCAATGCACTGTCAAGCGCATCCGTTCTGCGTACAACAGCAACGGACTCCCGCCAGCAGCGTCAGTTACTTCTTCGACAACCAATAGCAGCAGAATCCATTCAGCAAAGTCTTATATCACGTACATGTACTTCGAGATCTGCATTAGAACGAGCAGTGCGGATAAGCAAGCAGCAGAAAAGCGACGAGCTAACGGAGCAGTTGGACGACAACGGATTTGACCTGATTATCGTATCAAGAAGCAGCATTGGGTGGGAGCAAGAGTGCCGCAGGAACGGGATCCAACAAAACTACATCACATAGCGGATCACCTCTTCCCGGACCGACCACTCATGGACTGGCCGGAAGCTGGACAACAAGACGACGCAATGAACCAGGAATCAGCGACGGACGAAGAACTAGTCGGGATAGTCAAATCGCTCAACCCAGGACGAGCGCCGGGCAACGATAACATTCCGTAGCAGTGTCCGCAGCAATTGCGGCCTTCCCAGCAGTCTTTAAGAGAACGTTTCAACACTGCTTCAATGCCGGCATATTCCCAGACGAATGGAAAAAGTTTGGTGCTGTTCTCTAAGGCCGGGAAGCCTCCTGGTGAGCCCTCTTCCTATCGACCGATCTGTTTTTTGAGTGTCCTTGGTAAGGTACTAGAGCGATTGATACAGCGAAGATTAATAGCCCACTTGGAATCGACGGGAGGCTTCGCTGATGCCCAGTATGAATTCTGCAAAGGGCGCTCAGCAATGGACGCAACTACCAGGGTGCTAAACAACGGGAAGGTCGCGCTGAACAAGAAGCGGAAGGGTGACCGACTCTGTGCGATGGTGACGATCGACGTAAGAAATGCCTTCAACACGGCAAATTGGACGACGATCGGCGCGGCGTTGCATCGAAAGGACACCCCGAAGTATTTACTGACTATGTTACGACACTACTTCGTAGGACAAACGCTGCACTACGAGACCGATGAAGGAATAGTGTCCAGGATAGTATCTGCAGGCGTTCCACAGGGTTCGGTCTTAGGACCAACACTGTGGAATGTCATGTACGACGACCTACTCCGAATACCGCTCGACGGACTACGAGCAGACATCATCGGTTTCGCGGATGACGTGGCATTTACCCTGCTGGGAAGGACAACGGAACAGATCAGTACACAGGCTACAGCGAACTTAGAGAGGATCGAGAGATGGATGACAGGAGTTGGACTAGAACTAGCCCATCAAAAGACTGGATACATGATCTTCGGCACCCACCACATCCCGCAGCAAGGACAGCTACAGACGGGAGGTCACTCGATCACCTCGACGAAGTCACTGAAATACATGGGAGTCGAGCTCTGCTGTAAACAGCACCACATCCGGCATTTAGAAGCGGTTTGTAACAAGACACATTAGGACCATCATGCAACATTAGGAAACGGCAACATGAGGAAACGCTAAGGCGTTGGCAGCAGCAATGGACAGAGGCAGGGACGCAACCCACAGCTCCAGGAATGAAGACAAGGAGGCTGATACCGGACATTTCCGTCTGGCTAAGCCGTAAGCACGGGGAAGTGGACTTCTTCCTAACCCAGCTCCTTACGGGGCATGGATTCTTCCGTAGCTACTTCGTCGAGAAAGCCATCCTGGACGGGTCACCTAACTGCCCAGTTTGCACCAACGCCGTGGAGGACGTGAGCCATGTACTGTTCTCATGTCCCCGATTCGTCCGAATACAGCAACAAATGCAACAGCGTAGTCGAACCCGGCGCACCATGGAGAACCTTGTGGCAGAGATGTGCGCCGACACTTGGGACGCAGTACGCACGGCCGCCAGGGCAATCTTCAAGACACTGTGGAATGACACTGTTGTGGAATGAAGTGAGCCCACCGACGGCACGGCGAAGACGACAACAACGACGGCGATAACCTCGCAAAACATTTTAGATGCTGTTTGGCGATGCAGCATCCCAAGAACTTTTAATGTCTATTTCTTCCCATTATTCTTTCTTTTAGATGAAGCAGCAAAGCCAACAAACACACGAAGACGTCGAAGCAGCAGCAGAAGCAGCGAAAGGGGACATCGGAACAGCGACGGCAGCAGCAGAGGATCGACGACAAGGGTGCATAGCACACACGCCCCTGCAAGGAGCAATACTAGGATCAGGTCGAGGTCGCGCCAGGACGCTAATTCGTTCCCACGGAATTAGCGAACCTGATGAATCCCGCACTGTTCACCGGATGGACGGTGGTTTACAAACGCTTATGGCAACCGTATCCACCCTCCTCTTACGTGTTCGTCTTTTGAAGATTCCCTTCCTGTTAAAAAAGGTATTCCTTACGAAAATTTGTATATAGAGATTTGTATAGCGATTGTATTGTATTGTATAGCGATAACGCTACCTTCTACCTATTTATATATACCTTGCTTTATTCTAATAGTTAACACGCCGTTACAAAGCAAAAAAAGTTAAACCGTTTTTAATTTTACAGATGTCTGCTTTTATTATTTCATTTTAGGAATACACTTCAACTGTTTTACGAATTTCAACACGTCACTGTCCTAGCGTTTTGTTGAATTAACTATTAATAACTTTTGGTAGCAATTATTTGCTTTCTTTGTTATCCTAATGGTATTTTCCGTGATGAAACCCTTTTGCCATATCTCTGTGTTTGTGCTTTGAAGTACGCTAATTTGAGAAATCCCACGGGGTAAACGGTTATAAAGCTTACCCATTTGTCGCATTGTGAATGTGCTTTAGTTGGGACGGTTGATTAGGGAATGACGAGTACGGGTTACTGGGATAATCGATTTTTAAGGTTAATTGAATATTTTAGAAGGATGTGTCAAGACTGTTTTTGTGAGGTTTCAGTTTAATTAACATTTCTGGTGTTTCCGAAAGGAGATACAAATTTCACTTCAGGGAAAATGTTTGAAGGTTAAATGAAAAAATGATGATAATGATTTTGAGCATACATGTGAATTAACCTAACATTTGATTATCGACCGAAAGCTTACATCTACCCAGCCTAAATGTATGTTTGTGGTCGAGTGTGAAATGAAACGTAATAATCTAAACTATGCAATTATACCACAGAAATTAAAAAAAATCATAAAGGATGCATAGCACATCAATATAGCGTCATTTAAGCTTCATAGAGCAATTGCAATGATCCTGATTGTGGGTCTTCAGAGGACTTTTCATTTATCTCATCATGTTCAGGTGTGCTAACGGAAGGGGTTCTTTGTAAGCTAGTTCGTGTTACAGTTCGAGATCTTCCATGTGCAAGATGATTTGTCGAAGCGATAGGTATGTATTCGTAATCCAAATCTCCCTCCGTATTTTTGAGTAGGTAATTATTTAAGTTCCGATAGTTTTCCTGAGGCTTCTGTTCTTCTGCCTTTGTTCCGTACCATAGCTCCAATCGTTTATCGGTTCCGACATAATCTCGCGGTGGTGGTGGACTGCGTTTGCGAAGGTAATTAAAACAACATGTCCGGAAGTGTCTTGTACCACATGCAGATGCGCATTCCCGACCACACGAATCGCAGGACAGTGCTACTGGAAACGAGCAGGCAACCCACAATACACAGCCTGTAAATAACGAAATGAAACAAATTCACGCTGAAACTGAGTGGAAAATTGTGTGATAAGGATGACTACATGTGATTTATGATCGTGATAAGACCGTGTTTTAACCGTTACAGAGATATTGAACTGTCAATTAGATAAATTAAACAAATTTTATGACGCCTTTAATTGATTTGTATTGAACTAACGAAAACAAGATGTATCGAAAAAAACATGCCTATAAATCGAGAAGAACTGATTTCCAAACTTGACATGTTTGTGTAGCTTTTCGGATTAGCAAAAAGGTAACCGAATTTTACAAATAGCAACTAATGTTAACTGGAATTAGCAGCTTTTTTTCAAACTTAATTACAAATAAAATGTGTTTGCACTAGGCTTGAGCAACATCATAACAAACACTAATCATACACATCATAACAACATCATAACATACTCTTATGAAGATAAGTGACAATAACATAAACAATACTAAAACTTATTAGAATTATCAGAATTCAACTATCGTATTAAAGTTTCTTCCTTCCTCTATCAGTTTTTTGTTGAAATGGTTGGATACCATCGGAATTTTACATTAGTTCGTAATAAATTTAAGGTAGTTAAGAAGCTTAGGTATAGGTGTCATTCATTTGCTAACTCTATTTATATTTCTATTTCAATTTGCAAATAATGTTCGTATCATACATGGTGAACAAAAATCAAAGCTAAATTAAGAATATATCAGCATATTTTATGTAAAAGTTAATGTTATTGTATTGTATGCTAATGAGTCCTATGTTTACCCAAATTGTGTTAAGTTGAGTTGATGGTAAACGAACATATGAAATAGTAAAATCACTATACTGCTTTTAGTTTTAATATAGTTAATTTAGAAGTTTTGAATTAGTTTAATTTGATGAGTTTGTTTTAACCATATGTTATTATTATTATCCATAGCATTTATTATCCAGCTATAATCCAACATAAAGCTTAATTGAAATATAATACAAAACAGTATCAATTGCTATTAATGCGTGCAAATCCTCCTATGTGATAAAAATATTAATGCCTGGAACTTAAATATAATGTTAAAGGAATAACACACATTTATACACCTCCATTAATATTTATGTATCCACTCACTGAACTTTAAAACTACAAACTAATTTGAGTTTTTTTATTCGCAATACATCAACATCTATTGTTAACGTAAATTTAGTTGGAAGCACTTACATCCCAAAATTATTGATATATAAGCTGCAGAATTCATAACGATACACTAACTGTTGTTTTTGTCAAAAGATATTTGTGGAATGATGAATATGTTTCAGTCCACACCGTACAATAATTTTACTATTTAGCACAGTATTACATTGATCCCTCACTGTTTATTTACTTTTTATTTAATTATCATCACCCATATCGACAGCTTTTCGTATGTTCGTATAAATGAACTGCACCTGTTGTTGCCGTTTGAGTGGCTAACGGAAAACTACACATCTTTCCAGTAAAGCTTGTGGTATTTATACACAACATTTTCCTCCGGGTTGATGATAAGAAATACGAGACATTGCGCGCTGGAGCTCTTATCATTGAACTTGGACTTCTTTCGCATCGGGGAGGAGCCAACATGACGTCAGTATGCGTGTGAAGCATTTTGAATTTCCCGCGTAATCTCTTCGTCATACATTAGTTTTGCTAACATCTGTCCGATGGCTCTTTGCTGAAAATCTGCATAAAGGTACGGGACTTTCATACGGGAAATGTTTAGGGCCAAATATGTCTATATTCGAATACTTGGATTGGTTTTTCATCTTCGAAGAAATCTAATCAATTTTGAACAGAGAGTTGTCGATTTAATTAAGAAATCGAAATTAAATTATTTCTCTCCATATAAACTCGCTGGCGACAGAGAGGCGCTTGTGAAACATTGAAGTATTTAATATTATAGTAAATAATGGTTTAATAATAATAATAACAAAAAATAACAATAATAGTAATAATAATAATAATAATAATAATAATAATAATAATAATAATAACAATAATAATAATAATAATAATGCAACAATGTTTTAAATTGTCTGTTGTCTGGCAAAATTTAAACTAAACACAATTATTGTAAATTTTCATGAGCGTATGTTTTATCTATTTTTTATGTTTGTACAACACATAACACAATGTATGTGTAAGCAGGAAAATAAATTCTATAAATAATCGAATTTGATTTAATGGTATCAGGCAGTGTCTATGGTTACGAACATAACGCGGTATGGCGAAACTTGTTCGAACAAAACATGGTAGCCAATAAATATGTTAATTTGAAGAAATTTACTTGCACTTTAATAACATTGCTACGTATATGTCAAGTGATTTTTTCCTATGGTTATGATCGATGGAGTTGTAGAGAGAATATTTAAGTTAGTAACGAAAATACATATAATTCCTAACACAGCACACTATACACTGTAGCTATAATGTATAGTAACACATTTGATGCATTTGTCTCATAAAACAAAAACGTAAACTGATAAGGTGGAATTAGTTTTATTGCACAGTATTTACTTATATGTCACTGTTTTCATATAATCAATTTATGGAGGATGTGATATACAATACATAAAAGAATTGTGTAATGGGAACGATATGTAGTTGCAAGTTATTTTCTAGCAGCCTGGTTATCCAATTCCAATGATTCCAGTGAGTCATGTTTATAGCTGCACATCAACACGGTTATCAAATTATCTTATAATAAAACATTTTTCAGCCGTGGAAAGGACTGTTGACTGGACAACGATAAACGTCTAATAGGATTTCCAGTGAGATTTAAGGTTGTCAATGAAGGGAAAAGCCATACTCCAACGTCTAATTTTGTAAGCATGTTTTCTGCCAGATTTGCTTGTTCAAGGAAACCAAGTGAAATGACACCATTACCAGCGGTAGTACTGAAAATGCGGTTTCGTGCCAAATTGATTAGCCGGATGTACGGCATGAATGAAAACACGTCAAAGTTCACCGTGTGCAGCATATTTTCACTGAGATCTAGCTCCTCGAGCATGTTGAGATAGTTGAAGCTAGTAATACTGGTGAGAAGATTGTTGCGCATGATCAGTTTCCGCAGGGTGTAGCTCTTATCTGGGTCTATGTAAACCCGGGAGAGCCAGTTGTCTGCCACATCCAGTTCGATGACGGTATCGGGCATATCAAGTCCTACCATTTGAACTCCATTCATCTGTAGGTACCGAACACGGCGCATACGATAAAATAGTTCGCCTGAAAAAATTACAATCGTACTGTCTGTGTTGGCGAAATCATAGAACTGTCCAATGCGGATTTTCTCGTATCGATCATCTGGAAATACTAAGCCGCGCACATCTGTTCGGGCTGTGATTCGTAGGCGTTGCACGGTGCACCATTTGTTCTCCACTACCTGACAGGAAACGTGACTGGAGCGTCCTTGCACAAACACACATAGCGATGCAACGATCATTAATGTCCTTGGAAGAAAGAATACACAATTTGAACACTAGTAAAAACGGGTTTGTTTTAAACAATCATAGCGAAAGAGCGATTTCAAATGCTTCAGAATAACATTTAAGTTTGCACCGGTCACTTACAGTACACCATAGCTGGCCATGCTTGTACACTTGAGCGCTACTTTTCTCAGACTAATGAAAGAACATTGCCGTGCACATCATGCGATAAATACTGTACAATTGTGCTTATAGTTAGTGATACACTGCCTTGCCCTTCCTTGGCTTTCCGCGCATGTTTTTACTTCCTAGTTTTCGTACCGTTCGTTACTGGCAGGTCATCTAACAAACTAATAAGTGGCATCCAGCGGGGTTAGGCTTGTTGACCGACTGTTCCCGATACACGCAATCGAGACTTGATGATCTCTGTCGTAGCTGTCTGTCATAACTTTGATCATATCGGATCGACTACGATGCAGTAAACAAACCCAAGTATAGTGCAACAGAGGAAGTACATTTTTGCAACACAAAGCGCTTAAACAACCTACCGACCAGTGTTCATTTGCTGTGTTAAACATGTAAGGTATTTTACAACACTGGGCATATGGTAAAACTGGTATGTTAAATTTTCTAGAACCTTATGGATTTCATTAACCTCGTCGTACGCATATTTTACCATTTTAATTTATTCGATTTATGTCGAATGTGTTCTTTGTGATATTTTTTTATTGTTAATTGTTTGTTAATCAAATTAAAAACCAGTAAAGTCATGGCTATAATTACAATCATCGTAGGAACATTCATTGAGGTTGCAATTAAATCATGCTATAATGAATAATGCGTGCCCTAAGTACAAGTAGCAGCTTTTAAATGCTCCATTTACTATCGTCATCAATCTAGTAGGGGAGTTGATAAAGAAAGTTTATAGTTTTATAGCAATGCATGGCAATATAATTGATAGACGCCGCATGATATTTTAGAGTAGAGAACTATTTTATTAACCCATTACGTCCCAACGTATGAAATATCTTTTTGTAAAAATACTACATGGATATTAGACAGCAAAGTTAGAATGGTTAAAACAAAACAACGAAACTGCAAAAATTATGTTATTCATTATTTATATAGTAATGTGCCTATGGCATGTGACCGTCATACGACATACGACACCCATAAGACATTGCAATTCTCACGATTGTCGTCCAAACCGAAACAGATGACAACTCAGCAGTTCCGGACTCCGTTCGCCATGCGACACCGACATACCATGAAGCATTCCACAACTCAGCGGTTAGGGAGAAGAAACAGAAATAACTTAGAATGAAAGTTAGTTGGTATTCAGCAACTCAAGTGTGCGGTACGAGTATTTATTAATACAAGTTTTCACTTGAAATTAATAAACCCGTGTCGTCCACATAATTAGCGCAGCCGTCTGGTGTGTTACGTGAAATGTGTAAGTGTTAAAACTGGAAAGGCGAAAACTAACAAATTTCATCCAAGGGATCCTGCAAGAAGCATCCAGAGCACCAAAGGATTTCCATCCGCCGAGGAGGAGAGGATCCTCCGCATCGCATCGACTCTAGCATCGAATTAACATAATTTACGTCCCAGCGACTGTAAGTAAAATCTTTATTTTTTATCACTGTGCAGTGTAGTGATAAGAAAAATGTTACAACGCTCGAGAATATTTTTACCATGTTCTCTACTCAATACCTTCTTGCTCGTACTACTAGATAGGCGTATAAGAAAATCTTACGCCCCACCACATACGTTAACTTTTTTCACTTTCTCCCGACTGTTAGTGAAATTGGTGTTATGTTAGTGAAAAGTGTAAATTGATTTCTCGGCATCCCCTTTTCGCACTACCAGGCAGACGTAAAAGGATTTTTCGACAGCGCACTATCAGCTGATAAGAAAAAGACGACTAAATTGTTAAGAACAAAAAATAATACCTGTCATTAAAGGAAAGCTTAACTTGAAAGTGAATAATTTTGAAACTCAATGATATGAATTTCTTCAATATCATTACAGCCAGACTACAGTGTTACAAAAGAAACCCTAAATGGAATAATATGCACTGATCATTTATTTACATTTGAAAAAGATAAACTTACAGCTGGATCTGTGGTAAAACTTGAAATAATCCTGTATATATAAAATTATATCCCACGCTTTCAAAACCGATGTGGAAGACCAAATAAAGGAATTGTTTGATAACGGAATAATCCAACATTCCATTAGTCCTTACTCATCAGCAGTTTAGGTAACTTCCAAAAAGAAAGGGGGGGGGGGGGGGGGGGGGTTAGCGAAAGGACTATATGAACCCAACATTGATGTTTTTTTTTATACGGCGAAAAGATATCAATCACCAACAATTTGCGATACTTTGTTGTTTGGTTCAACTCCAGGCTAAACTGAGCATGCACATAAAAAAACTGATCAAATAATGTTCGAAAAGAATATATTTTCTAAGGACAGCCACAGGATTTTGGTGGGGCGCACACCCATCAGATGTCCTGCGACTGTATAAGACTACGGTTCTTTCCGTATTGGAGTACGGAAGCAGATGCTTCCATTGCGCATCCAATTCGGAGTTCCTCATATTGGAGAGATTACAGTACCGCACTAGGGAGAGTCTTACACTCGCACTAGGGAGCATGAAATCTACGCACAACATGTCCCTAGAAGTGACGGCCGGAGTGATGCCGCTGAGGCTACGTTTTGAAATGCTGTCCCTTCGCCTTCTACTTCGTTCTTCAGTATCAAATCCTTTGATCATAGAAAATTTTGAAGCGCTTTTAGAGACAGGTTCTAAGAGCAAAATCTTTAATATCTATAATGATTTTATTGCTCTACAAGTCAATCCTAGCGCCCCACAAGCAGTAACCCGTGCTGCCCTTCTTTCCGTTACAGTTCCATTGAACTCCTCGTTGCGTGAGGAGATCAAGATCATTCCTCATGATCTTCGCCCGAGAGTTGTACCGGGTATTTTTTGTGAACAAGTACGGCCTTATTGGCAAAATGAACCAGAATTATGGGGTCATCCTCTGAGGAGGGCATTGGCTTCGGTGTATTTAACGAGACCCTCGAAGCATTCTTCAAATTGTGGAAGCCATATCCCATGTTCACGGCTTATCTTGAAGCATTTTTTTACGAACTATCTTATAACTATCAATTATCTTCATATTTATAGATAGCCTTAGTGCTATTGAAGCACTGAAAACGCTGTAACTCTCAATGACAGTTACACACTATCATTGTAGTAGTAAGAACGCAGCACAAGTCAGGATTAGGAACCAGGAGTCAGAGAGCTTTGACCGACCGGACGGATAACAGTGTTTTAATTTGTCATATCGTAATTGTGTTTTATGTTAGTAATAAACTCATAACCAAAGAATACAAAAATTTCATAAAAGACTATTCTAAAATAACAAAACCTCTCTCAAAGTACTTACGAAAGGATTCAACAATTAACTCGAATGATCAAGAATATGAAGAGGCATATCTAAGATTAAAACATATAATACTTTCCGACCAAATCATATCTTATCCCGACTTTGAACTTCCTTTTATACTGACAACCGATGCAAGTAACTACACCCTCGGTGCCGTCCTGTCACAAGTAATAGATAAAACAGAAAAACCCATTACTTACGCTATCCGCCGTACTCTAAACAAAACAGAGTCGAACTATTCCACAACTGCAAAAGAGGCCCTAGTCATATGAGCAGTTACCAATTTTAAGCCCTACCTGTATGGTAATAAATTTACCTTAGTTACTGACCATAAAACTCTGATTCTCATAAGAGCCTCAAATGAAAATGCAAAATTTAATACGCTGGCATTTGGCCATAGTAAACTATGACGTAATTTATAAAACACGAAAGACCGATACTACGTTGGCTGACGTACTGAGTGGAAGTGGAAGTTTACTATAACGAACTACAAAACGATGTTGCAGTAGATGAAACTTCAATGGAGAATAATTTCAGTTCGTCTTCTGCTAACACAATACATTGAGCTAGTACTTATGACGACTATGACATACATTTGACAGAAAGACTTATCAACAGATTTTTTTTGTTTCGTTAGAACGGCCTGGCCGTATCAACTTATTTTACCACGTAGCCGGATAGTCAGTCCTTGCTACGGGGGATTGGTCCGAAAGGGATTTGGTCAGGTCCTTTCGTGTGAAGACTGGCTCCGCTACCATCATGCCATCGGGCCGCTCCCCCCATGAACAGTTAAAGATATCAAATATTTTTCAAAATAGGGAACTCTTACTTCGTTGCTACAGAATACGTTTTTCAGAACTATAAAAGGATAATTGATAATTGTTCATTTTTTTAAAGAACAATTATTGTTGAATTTATTCATAATAAACCATGGTTACAAAGAAAATGAGTGTACTGCCGCAGGTGCTTTGTACTGAATAGGTTTGCTATTACTAAATATTTACTCTATGGATGTTAATAAATTCTGTGGAGATTGGAAAATATACAATGATGAGTCGGGCTTGCGACACGTCTTTATTCGTTGGTGATTCGAACAGAAGAGAAGCTTGTTCTCCTATTTTGCTAACGCATGCATCCAGCATCCACACACTTGTATGCAAGGCAGCGTTTACCATACATGGTACTCTTCTTAGCTTCTTAGCTTCGGCTGACGTGGTATTGGTGTGCCTCATCATTACATTCGTTTACATTTTTTTTAAATAACGTTATAATTCATTTGCTTAATTACTACTTAATATTTAATTACTGATTTACTCATTTTCTAACCCTTGATAATCCCTAACGATTAACCTTTAAGTCGCTTGATTTTGTTTTTATGACGCTTTACTCCTCGATTGTTCATGAAAGTTCTTTCTTTGACGATTTTGCTGTTGTTTTGTTTGCTCTTGGTTGAGTTTTTGTCCGAATATTTGGTGTTACGTATACATTTGTGGCTTCTTGTACAATTGGTGGTATTTCTCTTTTACAATTCTTGCTTACTTGTCGTTTAACGGCTGCTTCTAGGTTGTGTTTTGCATCGGCAAAGAGTTGGTTGGAGCTTTCTAATATTTGCGCTGAGCTAACGTTATTTGCGTGATTGAACGTTAATTCATTAGGAGTATACTTAGTGGCTGAATGGATTGTATTGTTGTATAGCGCTACTGCTATCCTTATCGTAGATTTGACGTCGTTGTTTTCGTACTTGTGTTTATTTGTGTTGTAAATCTCGGTGATTGTACTATGTGTTTTTTCTATCTGTCCGTTGGATTCTGAGCATGAAGCGTATTTCAGAGCCACTCCTAATGATCCCAAATAGTTTTTGAGTTGCGTTGATCTAAACGTTGTTTCATGATCAGTTATTATCTCGCTGGGTATACCGTATTGTGCAAAATATTGTGAAAGCTTTCTTTGTACTTGGATAATGTTCTTGTTTTTTATGTGTAACATTTGTAGATGTTTCGAAAACGAATCGATTAACGACAAGAAACTCGTATGGTTTATTATGTAAATATCCATGTGTACACGTTCTAAGAGTCTGCTGGTTACTGGTCGCGGGGATATTTTTATACGGTATGGCTTACGTTCGAATTTGTGAACATTGCAAACTTCGCAATTGTTTATATAATTCTTTATCCGCCTCTGCATATTTGGGAAGAAGAAAGCACGTTTGAGTTTGCATTCGACCTCTGATATTCCCCGATGAGCCCTTTCGTGTTCTCTGGTTATGATAATATCCTGATTGTTTGTGTCTATTACGTCTTCGACTATTATTTTTGCCATGACAAAGTGACCTTTGATTGAAAAATTGTCCCTGAAAGCCGTTTGTAACACTTAATTAATTCTTCTGGGACAAGAATTGCAGTTTGCTTACTATAATGGAATTTCAGTAAGTAGCGCTTGAAGTCTTCTATGCCAAAACTGTTTTTAGTTATTACTGTTCTATGGAAATTAGGGAATGGCGTTTCTCTTACAACAGTTGAGTTTGTGTTTGAAATTTTGAAAATTAGCTGGTTGCGATAGTAATTAATCGGTCTGTTCGTTATATGGATGAAGTAATCACTTGAATCGTCGGCAGAATGTACAGTTCCAGAGGATTCGCCCTTTTCATGATTCGTAGCTTTCAGTGAGACCGTTTTTTTAACAGTAACGTTTTGAGTTATTGTTTCGTTTGCGTTGACTTCTTGCGATATTCGACTCAGCGCGTCTGCTACGATGTTAGTCTTTCCTTGTCTGTATTTTACATCATAATCGTAATTCTCTAACTCTAATCGCCAATTAAGTATTTAAAAATTTTTAAATGATGTTTTTATGAATACTAACGGCTTATGGTCGGTCACAAGGGTGAATTTATTGCCATAGAAATATGGTCTGTACTTTCGTATTGCCCAAATTATCGCAAGAGCTTCTTTCTCAGTAGTCGAGTAGTTACTTTCTGTTTTGTTTAGGGTCTTGCTGCTGAATGCAATAGGTCTTTCTTCACTTTCTTGAATTTGCGACAAGACTGCACCAAGAGCATGATTGCTCGCATCTGTTGTCAAGATGAATGGTAGGTTAAAGTTGGGATATGCTAACACTTGGTCTGAGGAAATTATATTTTTCAATTCTTGAAACGCTTTAAGATAATGTTCGCTTTCGAAATTTACTATAGTATCTTTTTTTAAGCAATTGGATAACGGTTTAGCTATTTTTACGTAATCTCTTATGAATCTTCGATAGTATCCGGTCAATCCTAAAAATTGTTTTAATTCTTTTTGCGTTGTTGGTAGTTTCCAATTAAATATTTTTTCTATTATTTCGGGATTTGGCTTGACGCCCTTTGAACCTATTATATGCCCTAAAAAATGAGTTTCTTTTTTGAGAAATTCGCATTTATCTAATTGGATTTTTAAATTGAAAGCTGTTAATCGTTTCAGGATGCTATCCAAATTTTTTAGATGTGAAGTTAAGTTTTCACCAATAACAATGATATCGTCTAAATAAACGAAGCAAATAGATCCCATAAGA
This sequence comes from Anopheles moucheti, assembly GCF_943734755.1. Lineage (NCBI taxonomy): Eukaryota > Metazoa > Arthropoda > Insecta > Diptera > Culicidae > Anopheles > Anopheles moucheti. The sequence continues at coordinate 60,920,714 of NC_069140.1, forward strand.
CCAGATAGAACATGGTTCATCATGCGTTGGAACGTAGCTGGCGCGTTTTTCAATCCAAATGGCATTCTGGTAAATTCAAAATGCCCCTGTCCAGTCGAAAATGCAGTTTTTTCTTGATACACTGGATCCATTTGGTTCTGATGGAAGCCTGATTTCAAATCTAAAGTTGTGAAATATGATGATTTGCCTAAATTATCGAGTATCTCTTCAATTTGAGGAATAGGATAACGATCGTTAACAGTTTTCTCATTGAGTTTGCGATAATCTATAACAACTCTTATTTTTTTCGGTCTGAGGCGTCATTTTTCTTAGGAACCACCCAAATTGGTGAATAATATGGGCTACTCGAGTGAACAATAACTTTATTGTCTAGCATTTCTTGTATTTGTTTTTCTACATCTGATTTGAAATGATGGGGAAATCTGTAGGATTTTGAATAGGTTGGTTCGTTATCTTTTGTAATTATTTTATGCTTTATAGCATTTGTCGAAGAGAGTTTCTCGCCTCCTTTCAAAAGTACTTGAGAATTTTCAATTATTGTATTAAGTAAACTATCTTTTTCTAATGGTAAGAGATGTTCTGTACGGATCAAGGATTCTATAATTTTTTTATCTAATACTTCAAGGTTACGTACAGAGATAGGCGTAATAGTTTCAAAATTATTTACTTTCAACCCAAATGTTTTCTTTTCCGTTGGAAATTTTTGATGGAAACTTAAAACATTAACGGTTGATTTGCCATTTTCGGCTCTATATAAACCTGGCTTTATAATACAATTTTTGTAAAGTGTTTGAAAACGCGGAACAAACCAGTCACCGTCCTTTAGTGTATTAATTGTGATTAAATGGTTAAATATTCTTTTAGATGGAAAGTATTTAGTGAAAGGGAAAGTAATTCCATTGATAATAATAACTTCTTTTGTATAATCGATAATGGTGTTGTTTTCAGCAAAAAAGTTAGACCCTAGTATTCCATCGAAAATGTCGTGGAAATTTACTAAATAGTAAGTCTGTTTTGGCAATCCAAAACCAAGTAGATTAATCTGCCCTTTGCTGTGGACGCAATGCTCGCCTGTTATATTTTTGACACGTGTGTCCTTAATCGAGGTAATCGAAGATTCGGGAATTACACCATGTCTAAGAATGTTCTTATTCGAGCCAGTATCGATTAATAGTTTCAAATTTTGCCCACTTTTGGAGTTTTTGCAGTTCAAATACGGGAGGAAATCTAAGCTGGTTGGGTTACCTCTGTAACTTCCCAAAAATTTGACATAATTTCTCCTTCACAATCGGAAGCATCGGCATCAAGTTGTGGAATTTCGTTATTATTCATAACATTTCTGTTAATCGTTAATTTGCTTCTAATAGACGGATCAACATCCATTTTTTCAGTCGGAGGTTTATATCGAATTTGTTCTGGCTTAATCTGGTAATTCGTTTGGCCAGTAACCCGTGCCTCTGTGTGTATTTTCCTCGAGTCTGCATTTGTTGTAAAACTGTTTAATATTCTATTACTTGCACCAGGTTTTTGAAATTTAGTAACAGTAAGTTGCGACGAAATTTTCTCATTTGCAGTGAATTTGCAAAGAAATGCGTAAGCACTTTCAAGGTCATCCGGTTTCGCTGCTTGGGCGTACCCGAAATACGGATGTTTGAGCCCGGCGATAAATGCTGCTAACACATCTTCATCAATAAATTTACAAATGGCTGTCCAATTGTCACTGTATAACCTGTTCTGTCTAGCAATAGTCTTGATGTTGTGCATTATATCCTTAGTCCTCTTGTGGTATGCGTGTATACTCATTTCATCGCTTTGCTTGTTAGACCAAAGTTGAGCCTTATAAGTGGCAAGCTCTTGGCGATCTCCAAAAGCTTCTACGAGTACCTTTTTAACATCATCGAAATGTAATGGGTTGCCTGCGAGACACAGCACATCCTTAGCATTTCCAGTAATTTTATTTAGGATTGATTGTACGTAAATTCCGTACACCTGACTACTCACTACATTTTCAAAAATCTTTAACGTATCTTCTACCACTGTTATCCACGATTGCAATTGCTTACGACTACCATCATAGACTGGTATCGATTTGATTGGATCAGGGATCCGAAAAAAATCACTGTTTGCATGAGGTGTCTGAACAGGCACCGTTACAGTGTTAGGGAAGCACGTGCTTGCAGGGTTCGATAACCTTTGTAGCGCAACTTCGAACGATTCTTGCCTAGCAGATACGTGTTGTATACTTGCGTTTAAGCTGCTCATCTGTGTTATTAATTGAGATAACACATCATTTGCTGCATGTGTCAGCGGTTGCGATTGTTCAAGAGACATTGCTCCTAGCTCAATATCGAGATTTGGTATGGGAATATGGGCTAAATCTCCTGATTCAATAGAATCCACACTATCACTGTATTCTTCCTCACTTACGGGGTCACGCCTAGCGGAAAGAATTTCAGGAAGGTCACTCATAAGGTTGCACTCCGCAAAGAAAAAACAGACTATCTAGTAGTGCTGTATTGTAGATTTCGCGTCTATCTGATAGTGCGCACAAATCTGGTTCGAACAAAAAAATAAAACGCTCGAACGCTCTCTGTTCTGCAAAAACTCACCAAAACGTGTTCAATTGAAAAAAGGGAAAAAAATCTATCTGATAGTATGATTTATTTTTATTGGTTTTGCGTCTATCTGGTAGTGCGCAAAAAAATAATTCCAACGTGGAACACTTAACCTTTTAGTCTGGTGTCAACGACCTTGTACAAAAGATTCTCACTACAGCACGTGGTTACAGGGCGGCGGCACCACAAATCACCCGAACTTTGAAGATCGCTCGGAGATGAAATCACGCACTATTTAATCACAAGCGGATTTCGGGTACACTGTCACAAAGATTCACTAGAAAATCAAAATCTTGTGTTTGCACTGTTTTAACCACTGTTTTACCACTTACTATATCCTACCGGCTGCGCCAATTATGAGTCGGGCTTGCGACACGTCTTTATTCGTTGGTGATTCGAACAGAAGAGAGGCTTGTTCTCCTATGTTGCTAACGCATGCATCCAGCATCCACACACATGTATGCAAGGCAGCGTTTACCATACATGGTACTCTTCTTAGCTTCTAGTGTACCAGTTGGTATATAATTATAGGTTAGAATAGACTAACGATTCAGGAATTGGAAAAGAACAATTATAAAGTGGAAAATGAAAAGGATCAACTTTCATATTGGACCTGTGTCATGACACTAAACCTTAAACATTAATACTAGGGCTAGCTTACATCTACTTAATAATATATCATTAACCTAAATAACCTACCCTTTTACTGTAGAAAATAATAACAATACTTACAAGAAAAGATCTCTTATGAGCTCGGAGTTGTATCGTGAGCTGGTATTTTTAAGGCGATCCAAATCAGTACGCATTCTCGTGTATTAGCGGTATTTGTGTTAATTTGTGGAGGTCGTGGGTGCTGTATCTAAGAGATAAGTTTAGGATCATTTTTAGGATTTTATTTTGTATTCGTTGTAGAATAAGCATATTGGCGGGGGAGCATGTTCCCCATGCATTTGATCCATAGAGTATTGCAGGCAAAATTACTTGTTTGTAGAGAATGATCTTGTTCTCCGTTGTTAGTCCTCCATTCCTTTTGTTAAGAGCTGCTGTAGTGAACGATCAGCTGTCCCTTAAGCGGAATCCATCGCCCGGTCCAGGGCACCATCGCCGTATAACCAGCGACTTGAGACGATAGAGCGCGAAGAGCAGCACTGTAACGAAGGTTTCCAGCATCTCCTGAGGATCCAAGCTGGACAGCGATGCAAACGCATTTCCTCATCGTGGGATTAATTTGGTGAATAAAACTAACACACTAATCTCGATCCGAAACTCAAACATCCGAACAAGTGATATGTAAAAGTAGGGCTTTACATCAGACTCACCTCCAACTAACAAACTAACTAAGTTCAAACGAGAAAACTGGCTAACACAGTAAAAGAGAATCCCTTCTTAAATCTCATAGAACTTTTTAGGACTACACAGATCGAAATGAATAACGATCTGGTAATAACAGGAGTAACTATGTAGTGAATCAAACACTATCATTTCATGATAGGGGCAAGATCCCCAGAATAGTGTCGGACCTACCCGAATTCAATGGGAATCCGATAAATCTACCACATTTTATTCTCGACGTAGAAGAAATTTTAGAGCTATTTAAAGACTACATTCAATCGTGTGAATACTATTTGATCGTAGAAGGAAGATTAAAGGAGAAGCTAATGACATTCTTGTTGGATAATACAACGCTTAAGAAGTAGAACGCGTACCATAAACGCGTAACGGCTTAAGTGTCAGCATAGTTAGGAGCGGAAACGGTTAGACCAAGTCTCTTCTGCTGTAACACCTTGTAAGAACAACACGTAAAATATATAACCCGCTAGTACTTCCAAAAGGTTATGGGCTCAGGCCATATACTCGTACAATAAGCTGGAACGATGACCGACGTTACAAAAATAACTGGGATTGACCGATTAGTTGGACGCGAAAACTGGTCGACGTGGAAATTTGCTGTGCAAACCTATCTAGAGGTCGAAGACCTGTGGAACGCCGTAGAAACAAAAGTGAAAGCCGATGGGACTGTTGAAGCGGTGGATCCTGTTAAGGATAAAAAAAGCACGAGGCAAAATAATTCTACTGCTGGAACCTGGTAATTACTATCATGTAAGGGATACATCGACGGCTCAGGAAGCTTGGAAGAAGTTATGCGACGCGTTTGAGGAAACTGGCTTAACGCGAGAAGTCGGCTTACTTTTCGTCGGGCTTTTCAAGCTTATCCATACTGATTTGGAAGCCTGTGGATCCATGGAGAATTACGCAAACAGGATGATTTCGACCTGTCACCAACTGAATGCAATTGTATTTCACATTGCAGATCGATTTGTCGGTGCATTGCTACTAACTGGGCTACCCGAACGATATCAACCGATGGTGATGGCACTTAAAAATAGCGGCACAGCGATAACCGCAGATTCGGTGAAACGAAAGAGAATAGAACGCAAAGGTTCTAAGTGTTCTATCTATCCGGTGAAAAGTGAATTTGGGGGTGTCTTACCAGTGAATGATGTACATTATATCTCTGACCTTTCTATGAATCTGCTTTCGGTAGGTCGAATAGTGAAAAGGGATACTCGATCGTTTTTAATATTGATGGATGCAGAAAAATGAACGGTGATGGTGATATAATTGCGACAGGAATATTCGAAAACGATCTGTTTAAGATCGAGCAGCGAAAACCGTATGATAGAGTGATGGCGTGTTCATCGAGCAATACATCCGAAATGTGGCATAAGCGACTTGGGCATATCAACGTGAAAAGCTTGTGGAAGCTAGCTGATGGAGTCGTGCGTGGTTTGCGGATGGTTGGCGAAAACTCTACTGGTGATTGTACGATTTGTGCTATGGGGAAGCAGGCCAGACTGCCGTTTGGTAAGAGTGGATCCCGTGCAGATAATTTGCTAGAAGTAATACACTCGGATATTTCGGGTCCGATGGAGGTGCCTTCTCTAGGCGATAATAGATACTATATCACCTTTATCGATGATATGTCGCGGAGAGTGTGTGTATATTTTCTGAAAAGCAAATCAGCGGATGAAGTATTGGAATGTTTCAAAGATTTCCACACGATGGCAGAAAGGCAATGCGAGCGTAAGGTAAAATGGCTTCGAACTGATAATGGGAAAGAATATGTTAATAGTACATTTCAAGAATATCTACGGAAGCATGGGATTCGGAATCAGTTGACGAATGACTACACGCCGGAGCAGAATGGAATGGCGGAACGTGCTAATCGAACAATCGTTGAACGGGCTCGTTGTATGTTGTTTGAAGCGGAGTTGCCGAAATCATTTTGGGCGGAAACTGTGCAGACAGCTGTGTACCTTATCAATCGATCACCGACGAATGGTCATGATCTGACGCCGGAGGAGGTGTGGAGTGGAAAGAATCCAGATATTTCACATGTTCGTGTATTTGGTACAAAAACGATGGTGCAAATTCCGAAGGTCAAGCGCCGTAAGTGGGATCCTAAATCCAGAGAATGTGTGCTTACTGGATTTGAAGAGGACACCAAGGGGTATCGCCTTTATGATCCAGCTACAAGATGCTTGCTGAAAAGTCGCGAGGTGAAATTCATCAACGAAGGATGTGGTAAGAATGAAGAGATGCATAAACGTGGTAAAACAGTGTTACTTGATTTCAGCGCAACACAAGACATAAACCACGTGGATGGAAGCGGCAACGAGGCAACGAGTGTTGGAGAAAATAGAGGATATTCGCAGGGCGGCTTGAACCCACCATCGACTGTTATGAATGAACCGAAGTCTCAGACAGTCAGACGCAGTATACGTCAGCATAAAGTTCCGGTTAAGTACAAAGACTACGTAGTTGGCACTAAGAAAGCACCTGTTAATGAATATTCAACTGACACGGAAGATGATAGTAGTGATATTGAGTATGCTAGCCCAGCTAGCGAAACGGATGGTGTTGCAGCTTGCCAACAAGAAATATACATCGTGGAACCTAAGACCTATGCGGAGACGATGACATCGTCAGATGCTGATCAATGGAAACAAGCTATGGCTGAAGAGCTTGCATCAATTGACGCCAATGAGACGTGGACATTGGTGGATTTGCCACCAGGACACAAAACGATTGGGTGCAAATGGGTGTTTAAACGGAAAACGGACGCAGATGGGAAGCTGTTTCGAAATAAAGCCCGAATAGTTGCACAAGGTTTCAGTCAGCAGTACGGGAAAGACTACGACGAAGTGTTTGCACCAGTAGTCAGGCAGACAACATTCCGTACGTTAATGTCAGTTGCAGCAAAAAGGAATATGACGGTTAAGCAGTATGACATAACGACCGCGTTTTTGTATGCTGAGCTGGAGGATGAAATTTACATGCGTGTCCCATGTGGTGTAAATGCTGATGGAAAGGTCTGTAAACTGAACAAGGGTCTTTACGGACTGAAGCAGGCGGCAAGATCGTGGAACCAGAGGCTGGATGAGGAGCTAAGACGCCAAGGTTATCAAAGCTGCTTGGCTGACACCTGCTTGTATCGTAGACGACATGGAGCAAGGTGGTGTTACGTGCTCGTCTATGTTGACGATCTGATTGTTGCTGGAGAAGATCCCGAAATGATCTCGTCATTACTTTCTGGTCTGCAGTGCTCCTTTGAGGTAAATGTTATCGGGGATGTTTCTTTTTAGGAATGGAAATAGAAAAGAACAAACGAGGAGATTATTTCCTGAGTCAGAGGAAGTACATAAGCGATGTGATCAGGACTTGTGATCTAGTCGATGCAAAGACGTCTAACATTCCTCTCGACTCCGGTTACATGAAAGACGAAGAAAAAGGAAGCCCACTTGCAAGTAATTACGATTACCAGATGATGATTGGGAAGCTGCTATATATAGCGATCAACACGAGACCTGATATTGCAGCAGCTGTTTCGATATTGAGCCAGAAAACAGTGAAACCAACCCAAAGCGATTGGAACGAAGTGAAAAGGGTTGTGCGATACCTTAAGGGAACAAATGATTTTCGTTTGCGGCTAAGCAAGAACGGTATAGGAGATCGTATAATCGGATATAGTGATTCAGATTGGGCTGAAAATAAGAAAGACAGGAAGTCTAACAGTGGATTTGTTTTCATAGTGAATGGTGGCACTGTTAGTTGGGTATGTAGAAAGCAAAGCTGCGTGTCGCTATCGACTACAGAGGCAGAATTAATAGTCCTATCTGAAGCAAAACAGGAGGCAATATGGCTAAAACTACTTCTGAAGGAATTAAACGATGAGCAGGAGGTTTTGCTATACGAAGACAATCAGAGCTGTCTGAAATTGTTAGCCGGAGAAAAGTTAAGCAATAGGACGAAACACATTGCTACCAAATATCACTTCACGAAAGTTCAAATAAGGAAGCATGAAGTGATTTGCGTTTATTGCCCCACGGAGGATATGGTAGCAGATATTCTCACTAAACCTTTGCCAAATGTTAAAATGCAGAAACTGGTGCGAATGATAGGTTTATCTGTATAGGTTTAGGAGGAGCTTGCATAGAATAAAATACGCGTTGAGGAGGAGTGTTGGACAATACAACGCTTAAGAAGTAGAACGCATACCATAAACGCGTAACGGCTTAAGTGTCAGCATAGTTAGGAGCGGAAACGGTTAGACCAAGTCTCTTCTGCTGTAACACCTTGTAAGAACAACACGTAAAATATATAACCCGCTAGTACTTCCAAAAGGTTATGGGCTCAGGCCATATACTCGTACAATAAGCTGGAACGATGACCGACGTTACAAAAATAACTGGGATTGACCGATTAGTTGGACGCGAAAACTGGTCGACGTGGAAATTTGCTGTGCAAACCTATCTAGAGGTCGAAGACCTGTGGAACGCCGTAGAAACAAAAGTGAAAGCCGATGGGACTGTTGAAGCGGTGGATCCTGTTAAGGATAAAAAAAGCACGAGGCAAAATAATTCTACTGCTGGAACCTGGTAATTACTATCATGTAAGGGATACATCGACGGCTCAGGAAGCTTGGAAGAAGTTATGCGACGCGTTTGAGGAAACTGGCTTAACGCGAGAAGTCGGCTTACTTTTCGTCGGGCTTTTCAAGCTTATCCATACTGATTTGGAAGCCTGTGGATCCATGGAGAATTACGCAAACAGGATGATTTCGACCTGTCACCAACTGAATGCAATTGTATTTCACATTGCAGATCGATTTGTCGGTGCATTGCTACTAACTGGGCTACCCGAACGATATCAACCGATGGTGATGGCACTTAAAAATAGCGGCACAGCGATAACCGCAGATTCGGTGAAACGAAAGAGAATAGAACGCAAAGGTTCTAAGTGTTCTATCTATCCGGTGAAAAGTGAATTTGGGGGTGTCTTACCAGTGAATGATGTACATTATATCTCTGACCTTTCTATGAATCTGCTTTCGGTAGGTCGAATAGTGAAAAGGGATACTCGATCGTTTTTAATATTGATGGATGCAGAAAAATGAACGGTGATGGTGATATAATTGCGACAGGAATATTCGAAAACGATCTGTTTAAGATCGAGCAGCGAAAACCGTATGATAGAGTGATGGCGTGTTCATCGAGCAATACATCCGAAATGTGGCATAAGCGACTTGGGCATATCAACGTGAAAAGCTTGTGGAAGCTAGCTGATGGAGTCGTGCGTGGTTTGCGGATGGTTGGCGAAAACTCTACTGGTGATTGTACGATTTGTGCTATGGGGAAGCAGGCCAGACTGCCGTTTGGTAAGAGTGGATCCCGTGCAGATAATTTGCTAGAAGTAATACACTCGGATATTTCGGGTCCGATGGAGGTGCCTTCTCTAGGCGATAATAGATACTATATCACCTTTATCGATGATATGTCGCGGAGAGTGTGTGTATATTTTCTGAAAAGCAAATCAGCGGATGAAGTATTGGAATGTTTCAAAGATTTCCACACGATGGCAGAAAGGCAATGCGAGCGTAAGGTAAAATGGCTTCGAACTGATAATGGGAAAGAATATGTTAATAGTACATTTCAAGAATATCTACGGAAGCATGGGATTCGGAATCAGTTGACGAATGACTACACGCCGGAGCAGAATGGAATGGCGGAACGTGCTAATCGAACAATCGTTGAACGGGCTCGTTGTATGTTGTTTGAAGCGGAGTTGCCGAAATCATTTTGGGCGGAAACTGTGCAGACAGCTGTGTACCTTATCAATCGATCACCGACGAATGGTCATGATCTGACGCCGGAGGAGGTGTGGAGTGGAAAGAATCCAGATATTTCACATGTTCGTGTATTTGGTACAAAAACGATGGTGCAAATTCCGAAGGTCAAGCGCCGTAAGTGGGATCCTAAATCCAGAGAATGTGTGCTTACTGGATTTGAAGAGGACACCAAGGGGTATCGCCTTTATGATCCAGCTACAAGATGCTTGCTGAAAAGTCGCGAGGTGAAATTCATCAACGAAGGATGTGGTAAGAATGAAGAGATGCATAAACGTGGTAAAACAGTGTTACTTGATTTCAGCGCAACACAAGACATAAACCACGTGGATGGAAGCGGCAACGAGGCAACGAGTGTTGGAGAAAATAGAGGATATTCGCAGGGCGGCTTGAACCCACCATCGACTGTTATGAATGAACCGAAGTCTCAGACAGTCAGACGCAGTATACGTCAGCATAAAGTTCCGGTTAAGTACAAAGACTACGTAGTTGGCACTAAGAAAGCACCTGTTAATGAATATTCAACTGACACGGAAGATGATAGTAGTGATATTGAGTATGCTAGCCCAGCTAGCGAAACGGATGGTGTTGCAGCTTGCCAACAAGAAATATACATCGTGGAACCTAAGACCTATGCGGAGACGATGACATCGTCAGATGCTGATCAATGGAAACAAGCTATGGCTGAAGAGCTTGCATCAATTGACGCCAATGAGACGTGGACATTGGTGGATTTGCCACCAGGACACAAAACGATTGGGTGCAAATGGGTGTTTAAACGGAAAACGGACGCAGATGGGAAGCTGTTTCGAAATAAAGCCCGAATAGTTGCACAAGGTTTCAGTCAGCAGTACGGGAAAGACTACGACGAAGTGTTTGCACCAGTAGTCAGGCAGACAACATTCCGTACGTTAATGTCAGTTGCAGCAAAAAGGAATATGACGGTTAAGCAGTATGACATAACGACCGCGTTTTTGTATGCTGAGCTGGAGGATGAAATTTACATGCGTGTCCCATGTGGTGTAAATGCTGATGGAAAGGTCTGTAAACTGAACAAGGGTCTTTACGGACTGAAGCAGGCGGCAAGATCGTGGAACCAGAGGCTGGATGAGGAGCTAAGACGCCAAGGTTATCAAAGCTGCTTGGCTGACACCTGCTTGTATCGTAGACGACATGGAGCAAGGTGGTGTTACGTGCTCGTCTATGTTGACGATCTGATTGTTGCTGGAGAAGATCCCGAAATGATCTCGTCATTACTTTCTGGTCTGCAGTGCTCCTTTGAGGTAAATGTTATCGGGGATGTTTCTTTTTAGGAATGGAAATAGAAAAGAACAAACGAGGAGATTATTTCCTGAGTCAGAGGAAGTACATAAGCGATGTGATCAGGACTTGTGATCTAGTCGATGCAAAGACGTCTAACATTCCTCTCGACTCCGGTTACATGAAAGACGAAGAAAAAGGAAGCCCACTTGCAAGTAATTACGATTACCAGATGATGATTGGGAAGCTGCTATATATAGCGATCAACACGAGACCTGATATTGCAGCAGCTGTTTCGATATTGAGCCAGAAAACAGTGAAACCAACCCAAAGCGATTGGAACGAAGTGAAAAGGGTTGTGCGATACCTTAAGGGAACAAATGATTTTCGTTTGCGGCTAAGCAAGAACGGTATAGGAGATCGTATAATCGGATATAGTGATTCAGATTGGGCTGAAAATAAGAAAGACAGGAAGTCTAACAGTGGATTTGTTTTCATAGTGAATGGTGGCACTGTTAGTTGGGTATGTAGAAAGCAAAGCTGCGTGTCGCTATCGACTACAGAGGCAGAATTAATAGTCCTATCTGAAGCAAAACAGGAGGCAATATGGCTAAAACTACTTCTGAAGGAATTAAACGATGAGCAGGAGGTTTTGCTATACGAAGACAATCAGAGCTGTCTGAAATTGTTAGCCGGAGAAAAGTTAAGCAATAGGACGAAACACATTGCTACCAAATATCACTTCACGAAAGTTCAAATAAGGAAGCATGAAGTGATTTGCGTTTATTGCCCCACGGAGGATATGGTAGCAGATATTCTCACTAAACCTTTGCCAAATGTTAAAATGCAGAAACTGGTGCGAATGATAGGTTTATCTGTATAGGTTTAGGAGGAGCTTGCATAGAATAAAATACGCGTTGAGGAGGAGTGTTGGACAATACAACGCTTAAGAAGTAGAACGCATACCATAAACGCGTAACGGCTTAAGTGTCAGCATAGTTAGGAGCGGAAACGGTTAGACCAAGTCTCTTCTGCTGTAACACCTTGTAAGAACAACACGTAAAATATATAACCCGCTAGTACTTCCAAAAGGTTATGGGCTCAGGCCATATACTCGTACAATAAGCTGGAACGATGACCGACGTTACAAAAATAACTGGGATTGACCGATTAGTTGGACGCGAAAACTGGTCGACGTGGAAATTTGCTGTGCAAACCTATCTAGAGGTCGAAGACCTGTGGAACGCCGTAGAAACAAAAGTGAAAGCCGATGGGACTGTTGAAGCGGTGGATCCTGTTAAGGATAAAAAAAGCACGAGGCAAAATAATTCTACTGCTGGAACCTGGTAATTACTATCATGTAAGGGATACATCGACGGCTCAGGAAGCTTGGAAGAAGTTATGCGACGCGTTTGAGGAAACTGGCTTAACGCGAGAAGTCGGCTTACTTTTCGTCGGGCTTTTCAAGCTTATCCATACTGATTTGGAAGCCTGTGGATCCATGGAGAATTACGCAAACAGGATGATTTCGACCTGTCACCAACTGAATGCAATTGTATTTCACATTGCAGATCGATTTGTCGGTGCATTGCTACTAACTGGGCTACCCGAACGATATCAACCGATGGTGATGGCACTTAAAAATAGCGGCACAGCGATAACCGCAGATTCGGTGAAACGAAAGAGAATAGAACGCAAAGGTTCTAAGTGTTCTATCTATCCGGTGAAAAGTGAATTTGGGGGTGTCTTACCAGTGAATGATGTACATTATATCTCTGACCTTTCTATGAATCTGCTTTCGGTAGGTCGAATAGTGAAAAGGGATACTCGATCGTTTTTAATATTGATGGATGCAGAAAAATGAACGGTGATGGTGATATAATTGCGACAGGAATATTCGAAAACGATCTGTTTAAGATCGAGCAGCGAAAACCGTATGATAGAGTGATGGCGTGTTCATCGAGCAATACATCCGAAATGTGGCATAAGCGACTTGGGCATATCAACGTGAAAAGCTTGTGGAAGCTAGCTGATGGAGTCGTGCGTGGTTTGCGGATGGTTGGCGAAAACTCTACTGGTGATTGTACGATTTGTGCTATGGGGAAGCAGGCCAGACTGCCGTTTGGTAAGAGTGGATCCCGTGCAGATAATTTGCTAGAAGTAATACACTCGGATATTTCGGGTCCGATGGAGGTGCCTTCTCTAGGCGATAATAGATACTATATCACCTTTATCGATGATATGTCGCGGAGAGTGTGTGTATATTTTCTGAAAAGCAAATCAGCGGATGAAGTATTGGAATGTTTCAAAGATTTCCACACGATGGCAGAAAGGCAATGCGAGCGTAAGGTAAAATGGCTTCGAACTGATAATGGGAAAGAATATGTTAATAGTACATTTCAAGAATATCTACGGAAGCATGGGATTCGGAATCAGTTGACGAATGACTACACGCCGGAGCAGAATGGAATGGCGGAACGTGCTAATCGAACAATCGTTGAACGGGCTCGTTGTATGTTGTTTGAAGCGGAGTTGCCGAAATCATTTTGGGCGGAAACTGTGCAGACAGCTGTGTACCTTATCAATCGATCACCGACGAATGGTCATGATCTGACGCCGGAGGAGGTGTGGAGTGGAAAGAATCCAGATATTTCACATGTTCGTGTATTTGGTACAAAAACGATGGTGCAAATTCCGAAGGTCAAGCGCCGTAAGTGGGATCCTAAATCCAGAGAATGTGTGCTTACTGGATTTGAAGAGGACACCAAGGGGTATCGCCTTTATGATCCAGCTACAAGATGCTTGCTGAAAAGTCGCGAGGTGAAATTCATCAACGAAGGATGTGGTAAGAATGAAGAGATGCATAAACGTGGTAAAACAGTGTTACTTGATTTCAGCGCAACACAAGACATAAACCACGTGGATGGAAGCGGCAACGAGGCAACGAGTGTTGGAGAAAATAGAGGATATTCGCAGGGCGGCTTGAACCCACCATCGACTGTTATGAATGAACCGAAGTCTCAGACAGTCAGACGCAGTATACGTCAGCATAAAGTTCCGGTTAAGTACAAAGACTACGTAGTTGGCACTAAGAAAGCACCTGTTAATGAATATTCAACTGACACGGAAGATGATAGTAGTGATATTGAGTATGCTAGCCCAGCTAGCGAAACGGATGGTGTTGCAGCTTGCCAACAAGAAATATACATCGTGGAACCTAAGACCTATGCGGAGACGATGACATCGTCAGATGCTGATCAATGGAAACAAGCTATGGCTGAAGAGCTTGCATCAATTGACGCCAATGAGACGTGGACATTGGTGGATTTGCCACCAGGACACAAAACGATTGGGTGCAAATGGGTGTTTAAACGGAAAACGGACGCAGATGGGAAGCTGTTTCGAAATAAAGCCCGAATAGTTGCACAAGGTTTCAGTCAGCAGTACGGGAAAGACTACGACGAAGTGTTTGCACCAGTAGTCAGGCAGACAACATTCCGTACGTTAATGTCAGTTGCAGCAAAAAGGAATATGACGGTTAAGCAGTATGACATAACGACCGCGTTTTTGTATGCTGAGCTGGAGGATGAAATTTACATGCGTGTCCCATGTGGTGTAAATGCTGATGGAAAGGTCTGTAAACTGAACAAGGGTCTTTACGGACTGAAGCAGGCGGCAAGATCGTGGAACCAGAGGCTGGATGAGGAGCTAAGACGCCAAGGTTATCAAAGCTGCTTGGCTGACACCTGCTTGTATCGTAGACGACATGGAGCAAGGTGGTGTTACGTGCTCGTCTATGTTGACGATCTGATTGTTGCTGGAGAAGATCCCGAAATGATCTCGTCATTACTTTCTGGTCTGCAGTGCTCCTTTGAGGTAAATGTTATCGGGGATGTTTCTTTTTAGGAATGGAAATAGAAAAGAACAAACGAGGAGATTATTTCCTGAGTCAGAGGAAGTACATAAGCGATGTGATCAGGACTTGTGATCTAGTCGATGCAAAGACGTCTAACATTCCTCTCGACTCCGGTTACATGAAAGACGAAGAAAAAGGAAGCCCACTTGCAAGTAATTACGATTACCAGATGATGATTGGGAAGCTGCTATATATAGCGATCAACACGAGACCTGATATTGCAGCAGCTGTTTCGATATTGAGCCAGAAAACAGTGAAACCAACCCAAAGCGATTGGAACGAAGTGAAAAGGGTTGTGCGATACCTTAAGGGAACAAATGATTTTCGTTTGCGGCTAAGCAAGAACGGTATAGGAGATCGTATAATCGGATATAGTGATTCAGATTGGGCTGAAAATAAGAAAGACAGGAAGTCTAACAGTGGATTTGTTTTCATAGTGAATGGTGGCACTGTTAGTTGGGTATGTAGAAAGCAAAGCTGCGTGTCGCTATCGACTACAGAGGCAGAATTAATAGTCCTATCTGAAGCAAAACAGGAGGCAATATGGCTAAAACTACTTCTGAAGGAATTAAACGATGAGCAGGAGGTTTTGCTATACGAAGACAATCAGAGCTGTCTGAAATTGTTAGCCGGAGAAAAGTTAAGCAATAGGACGAAACACATTGCTACCAAATATCACTTCACGAAAGTTCAAATAAGGAAGCATGAAGTGATTTGCGTTTATTGCCCCACGGAGGATATGGTAGCAGATATTCTCACTAAACCTTTGCCAAATGTTAAAATGCAGAAACTGGTGCGAATGATAGGTTTATCTGTATAGGTTTAGGAGGAGCTTGCATAGAATAAAATACGCGTTGAGGAGGAGTGTTGGACAATACAACGCTTAAGAAGTAGAACGCATACCATAAACGCGTAACGGCTTAAGTGTCAGCATAGTTAGGAGCGGAAACGGTTAGACCAAGTCTCTTCTGCTGTAACACCTTGTAAGAACAACACGTAAAATATATAACCCGCTAGTACTTCCAACAATTCTTGTTACCAATAATACGCCAACAGAATGGTTAGCTATTAAAGAAGTGCTATGTTTGTACTATTCAGACAAACGGGATCTAATGACATTAGATCACCAGTTGAAATCGACCACACGAATGCGAGCTGAAAGCATCGAAGCTTACTACAGCAGAATCACAGAATTGATTTCTCTGATAAGCTCAGCCATCGTGATGGACGAGACTTGGAAAGGTCATGAACATATGATCATTAAGCTATACAACATGATAGCTTTGGATACTTTGGTAAGACCTAAGCCTTTTAACCCGCTATCATTGTTTAATGTTTAATGTTTATTAAATCATTCGTCCACCGAGAACGGTTTAACGAGGATCGTTGTTAAGAATTACAATAAACGGAAAGAACTTCTAAATTGGTACATGGACAATATTTTGTAAAATTTTTAAACCAGAGAGTTTAGCGAAAGCTTACCACTACTGTATCGAATTTCAAAACGTTGATGCAAGAAATGCACCATATAGAGGTCGGACACTTAACCCAGTGCCTACACTGCGTTGTAACATACCACAACGACCTCCTAAACCGATGCATTTACGTTTTCCACCAAGGCAAAATCCCGTAGAGGCTACACCGCAGACTTTTCAAAGGACAACACAAAAAGTGTTTGCACCAAATCGGACATTCGTGACGAGACCAAACGTCGAACCAATGGAAGTTGATCGTTCCATTAGGTCCAGAATGGTTGATTACGGCAACAGGCCAAAATTCTCCAGACCTACATCATCCTCAATGCAGAGAAACAATCCACAACCAAAAAGAATGGCACATACCTTGCAAGATAGGTACGAACTAAGTGAAAATTGTGAAGATCAAAGTGAAAAAGGTGAAGCAATTAATGACGTAGAATCATATCGTGACAACGACTATGAAAGAAAGACCACTAATTTTTTAGAGGACACCACAGAGTGCCGAAACAGGTGGAAGGATTAAACTCGAAGGTTAATCCACTGCCCTATATAATTGCACCAACTACAAAAGGAGATATAATACTTTTAGTAGATTGTGGTGCAAATATCAATCTAATATCCAATAAATGGGCGAATAAATCAGTAAGAACAATTGAACAAATCATTTCACAAACAGTGCATGGTATCGCAAGAAGTGGTAACATTTAAAAAATGATCAAGTTAGATATTTTTAAACCAATCTTGAACGAAAATTTCGAATTTCTAATTTTCGATTGCCATCCCTTCTTGGAACGGAAATTATTTTTCACGAAAATGTGAAAATGGTTTCAAGCAAACCTACTCTTTATGTTTTCCGTTTTCAGTACGTATACGACAAAGGTAGATTGCAACATTCGTACTACCGATGATATACCCATATATCAGAAATCCTACCCTTATCCTATTTCATATAATTAGAGGTAGAAAAACAAATACAAAAACTGTTAACCGATGCTATTATTCAACCATCTAGATCACCATGGAATTCTCCCGTGTGGATCGTCCCCAAGAAAATGGACGCATGAAAAGAGAAAAAAAATCGATTAGTCATCGACTATCGTAAGTTAAATCTTAAGACCATATCCGACAAATATCCTATGCCCGAGATTTCAAATATCCTTGACCAATTAGGAGGAAATAAGTATTTTACAATCCTTGATTTAGCTTCAGGGTTTCATCAGATAAAAATGCACCCAAAGGACATTGAAAGACTGCATTTTCCGTTAATTTTGGAAAATACGAGTTCGTTCGAAAGCCCTTCGGACTCAAAAATGCTCCCTCAATTATTCAGAGAGCAATGATGTACTTCGTGAACAAATTGGTAATAGATGCTATGTTTATGTTGATGGCGTAGTGATCTTCGGAAAAAGCTTAGAGGAACACAATGATAATCTGAAGGTTGTGCTAGAGACTTTGCAAAAAGCAAACCTGAAAGTACAACCAGATAAGTCGGAATTTTTGCATAAATCAATTGAATTCTTAGGATATGTTATTACTAATAAACGTATACAACCCAACCAGAAAAAGATTGACGTTATTGAAAAATGGCCAGAGCCAAAAGACGTGAAGGAACTAAGAAGTTTCCTTGGACTATTAGGTTACTACCGAAGATTTGTAAAAGATTTTGCTAAAATTGCAAAACCATTAACAAATATCTTCAGGGGGGAGAGAGAATCCAAAAAGAATAAACAAATTCAATTAAACGACGAACAAAGAAAAACGTTCATTAAAATGAAAACGGTTATAACGTCAAGCGACATCTTAATATACCCAGATTTCAAGAAAAAAATCATTATTACCACGGATGCTTCAAATTTCGCTATTGGAGCAGTTCTTAGCCAAGGTGAGATAGGCAAAGACAAACCGATACACTTTGCATCAAGAACGCTCAGTAGAACAGAAGAAAACTTCTCAGCTACCGAAAAAGAAATGTTAGCTATATTTTGGGCACTTAAAGTATTTAGGAATTACATTTATGGTAAAAGATTGTAATCTTGACAGACCATCAGCCGTTGACATTCTCATTGTCAGATAAAAAAGTTAATGCAAAACTGAGACGCTGGAAATCATATCTTGAAGAACATGATTACGAGATTAAATACAAACCAGGAAGAGCGAACGTTATTGCAGACGCATTAAGTCGAATACAGGTACACACTTTAACACCTACACGACATTCCGCTGATAACGACGATTCCAATTACATTATTTCGAAATTAGAAGCACCTTTAAATGCTTTTAAATTACAAATTGTTTTAGAAAAAAACGAATACTAATCCCGAAACTATAGTATCTGAACCGTTTCCAAATTACACTCATATAATCATAAAAAGAACTCGTTTAGATGAGCAAATATTAACATCGCTCGTAAAAGAATTTTTCGATCCAAGCAAAATCATTGGATTAATGACATCAGAAGAAATCATGGGTCAACTACAGGAAGTCTACCGTAAATACTTTAGTCAATCGAAACTATTACGGATTAGATTTACACAAACAATTTTAAATGATGTAGCTGATGAAAATGAGCAAGAACAAATAGTTCAACAAATTCACAATAGAGCACATCGTGGAATTGATGAGAATAAGAAACATATTCTCAGGAAATATTATTTTCCACACCTAACACAAATTATCCGACAAATTATTTCCTCGTGTGACACATGTAACGTGTCGAAATACGATACCCCTAAAAATACAACTCCAAGAAACACCTATTCCAAATTTTCCATTTGAAGGTTTACACTTAGACATCTACCAAATTGAAGGACAATTGTTTCTTTCTAGTATTGACAAATTTTCAAAATACGCTAGAATGCTTCCAGTAAAATCAAAACATACAGTTCATTTAAGAAATGCACTCTATAACACAATCACGTAAAACATAATTCCATCAATGGTAGTGATGGACAACGAAAAAGCTTTTCTATCCGCTGAAATTAGAGGAATGATGCTAGACCTCAATATAAAAATCATTACTACTCCTAGTAGTCATTCTGAGTCGAATGGACAGGTAGAAAGATTGCATTCGACAGAACTATACAGAAAAAGAAATTGAAAAAGAAATCAAAAGAAATTGACTCCTAACCTAAATTGCAGGTCTATTGTTTGCATTGCAATAGAAAAATATAATAACACAATTCATTCTACCATTGGCAAAACGCTGAAAGAGATCTTATTTGGAATAACCAACAATTGCACGTCTCCTGAACAACTCGAAGAAATCAGAAATAAAAGGTATGATGAAGTAATAGTAAAGCTGCAAGAGACACAGTTAAAGTCGTTACAAAAACATAATAAATCAAGAATAGAGCCACCAAAATTAGGAAAAGGTCAAAATGTTTATTTAAAGACAAGATAATAAGAGCAAAACATAAAGACAAGTTTAAAAAACACCTTGTACAAAGAAATAAGAATACAACATTTAGGAATGAATTAAACCACAAAATACACAAATCGAATGTAAAAAACGTAAACCTAGAAGAAATAACGAACTAACTTTTACACAGAAATTTCCTATAAATGGCAAAATATAAAATAGTTAATGTCAATCTACCAGGACAAACAAGGCTAATAGAAGGATATAGAAAAATCGTACATACGATAAACGTAACAACGATCGAAAAATCCATTCAAGACGTAGAAAACCAAATCTTACAATACTACAATTCTGAAACGATACCAGAAATATTAACCAGGAAATTGCAAGAAATCAAATACAATCTAAATCAAGTAAAACCAATAAAATCCCCTCGTTTTAAGAGATGGGATTCATTAGGAAAGGCTTGGAAATGGATTGCCGGAACGCCGGACGCAGACGATTTAAGAACCATTACAAACTCATTAGATGAGCTAGTTGACAATAGCAACACGCAAATAATGATCAGCGCCTTTATCAGAGAAAGGTTGCGCGATATTTCAAAGAATGGAAACCACAATATTGAAACAATTATACACGTGAGACATGATTAATAATATAATAGACCAAGTTCAGATGGCGAATATATTGTCTAAGATAAACATTGTAAACAAGAATCTACTCACACCCGTCGAAATCGATCTAATACAACAAAATCTCCAAACACAGAATATCGAGGCTCACATGATAGAAGAAATGCTACAATTAATTACCACACAAATAGCAGTAAACAACGAAATAACACTGTACATCGTAGAGATCCCGAACCTCAGCAAAACATCTTATGAAACGTTACGAGTTGAGCCAGTAGTTAAACAGGATGATAGAGTGATTCTAAAATCAAACCGTTTCTTACGACATCAGTCAACATACTAATGAAAACCGGGAATTGTATGAGCAATATAACGTTATGCAAGACAGACGAAGTCGAAAATGTCTCTACACACAAATGTGATGCCAACTTGATACTGGGACACCCAAGTGAATGTGCCTACGAAACAGCCACTGAACGATACATGGTTGTAGAGATGAGTCCAACGATAGTCCTATTCAATGATGTGAATGATATCTGTTGCGAACGCGAACAAAACTCATGAATGAGCATGCTAGAATCCGAAGGGGGTTAATCATAACAATTGAGAAAACCGCGAAATCAGTCGAAATGTTAAGAACGCGAACAGAACTCATGAATGAGCATGCTAGCACCCAAGGTGAGGGCGTAAATCATAACAGTTGACATAAACGCGAGCTCATAAGTAAACAACGTCCGGAGACCCGTTCGTAAGACGCATAAACAAATAGAGACCTCCCCGTTTGATATAGTAAACAATACGATCAACGATTCGGTTAAGAAATAATTATCGCAAATAAGCTGACACCATACGACCGCCAACGGGCAGGTATACCCTCACAATGCAAGATATGCTAAAGTAAGAACAATGATTTGATCTTTCAACATAAGATTGCTAACGTAAGGAGAATGATTCTATCGTTCATCTCGTTTTCACCTTCAAATCTCGAGACACATTGTTAGTATATAAGCAGGAGACATTGCCAATAAACTTCACTTGTATTTTAAACCCTAAACGGTGCTTTCAAGTCAATTCTACGGCCCTTTCAGTGAAAGTAAAGATCCACGTTAGAAACTCGCCCTGGGAATCCAGCTACAAAGCCTAACGTCTGATCCGAACTGATCTGAAAGGTGAACGAGACTTGCGCGAGAGTCTCAGGGTAGGCCAACCTTCGCGTGGTCAACCTACGGCGGCGGACCCAGCAGTCCGACTTTGTTCCCGAAGCAACAAATGGTGGCTCCAGAGAGGAGATTACAGTAACTCGCGCGCGCATTGTAATCTCTTTAGAACGAACTTACGTTCATGGTGTGCTGTCGCCATAAGAACAGCAAACAGTTCTGTGTATTAAATGATTCGTGAAGACGGTTAAAACATAACAAAAGTGATTAAGCGTCGTGAATATCGAATCAAGTGCAAGTGCAGAACTTTTCAAAAGGCTACGGACTAAAGTGATGTTCTACAACTTCTACGGATGAGAAAGTGAACAATATTAACCACGAACAACAGTGATTCAAGTTGCGCACCTCTTCCACCGCAGTCGTCCTTAATCGTCACAATCGTGAAAGATCCAGCCAGTGCATCAAGGGAAGTTAACATAAATCCGAAAGGGGTAAGTGTAACGTTCTATTTAAGCACGGCAAGGAAATCTTTGATTCGTCCAAAATGCCTTATGAATTTACCGAGAATAATAAGGGTAGTTGTCGACTCTGTGCAGCGGAAGATACCGCTGAAGAGAGTATGATCGCATGTACAGAATGCGATCGATGGTTCCATTTGACATGTGCCAAATTAACTCGGAAGCCAAAGCCAGAGGAAGCCTGGCTATGCTACAAATGCCAACGAATTAAGTATGAACTTAATCGGCAAAAGGAAGAGCTCAAGGCTCTCGCGGAAAGAGACGCAAAAAATCGGGCAGAGCTCAAGACCTTGAAAGAAGGCAAGATGAACCTTGGAGAAGGAAGTTCCACTAGGGAACAAACTCTACAGGAAATGGTATCACAATTGTTAGTGAGCCAGCAAAGGCAAATGAAAGAATTCATTACGCTAATGACGAACAACCGTGGTGAATCCACCCAAATAGGGATCTTGGTCAAAAGACAAGCCCTAATGCAGTTGCCCAGATTCGATGGCAACACGAGTCAATGGACAAACTTTAAAAAGACGTTTGAAGACACTACCCGAGAAGGGGAGTTTTCTAATATAGAAAACTTAAATCGTCTAAAGCAAGTTTTACACGGAACAGCCTACAAGACTGTTCAACAATTGATGATGGAGGCGGTAAACGTCCCGGAGATAATAAAACGTTTAGACGAAACTTTCGGGAGACCTGATATGGTTTATTTGGAGTTGTTGAATGATCTCCAAAAGTTACGAAAGGAATCAAAAAACGTGATCTCGGATATGGCTAACGCACTCGAAAACATCGTGACGAACGTAAAACTTATGGGGAGACCGACGTATTTGAACGATCACAGGCTAGTGATGGATTTAACGGCTAAGTTACCGCATCACATTCAAGTGAAAAGAGCGGAACATATGGCGGCCGCATCATCATCATTAGATGTTCAAAATCTAGAGGAATTATGTCGATGGCTCAAACCCTATGCCAAAACGTCGGAAATGATGAACACGATCGCAGTTCATACACAGAAGGGAAACAGTCTTTTCCATGATCAAAAATCAACTGCTAAGGCTGAACTACAGCCTACAAAAAAGGAAACAAATTCCTACAAGTGGTCAAACGGGGTAATGAAATGCTTAATATGCAATAAACCTCATGCTACGATCACATGCTATGCATTGATCAGGGAAGTACCTTCTGAGCGAATAAAAATTGCTCGAAACAAACGTTTGTGTCAAGGTTGTTTAAAAACAAACAATCATTCGATAAACGATTGCAGGTCCGCACAAACTTGCGGAATAAATGGATGCGAAAGTAAGCACCATAAGATGCTTCATGTAAAGGTTACACCTCCCATAGTTGAAAAAGAAGGTGTAAATAGCCATTATGAACAAAATGCATCATCAACACATTACCAGGTATTACCGGTAACATTAATAAACGAAGATAAAAAGATAGATACATATGCTTTCCTAGATCCCGGATCGTCCTTAACACTTTTGGAAGCCAAAGTCGCAAAGAAACTTGAGCTTACAGGGAAAGAAATACCTCTTCAATTACTTTGGACACAAGGTAAAATGGCCGACCACGTCAAAAGTCAAAGCGTGGAAGTAAGAATCAAGGGTGCCACAAAAAAGGGATTTGTACTAAAAGACGTAAGGACAATTAACAATCTTAAGTTGCCAATTCAATCTTTGAATTACGACAAATTGTGCGATGAATATCCTTACCTGAAGGACTTACCCATAAATGCCTATAATAACGTTCAACCGACAATCATAATTGGCATTAAACACAATCACCTTTTAATGGGAATATCCCATAGATATGGAAAATTAGGTGATCCGATCGCAATGAAAACAAGATTGGGGTGGTTGATTTATGGCAAGGCAGCCCATGATCAAGGAATTAATCATTCCATGATAATAAAAGAAGACGAAGGAAGTCTCCGTCCAATAAGGCCAAATTATTTATCAAGAGAGAATTCTGGTGCAAAACCAGTCACTCAGCTTCCCGAATCAAAGGACAAGGCACGAAACAATGATGAATCAGTTGAAAACTTCCCGAAAACACGGAAGAATGCTATCAAAGGAAAGATTAATAAATGCTGCATAAGGGAAAACGTTGATGCACCGCCCAAGAAAAGGGCAAAACGGAAGAAGACAATACCTTGCACGCGGTATTCGAAACAGCTTCAGACAAGCACGACAAATGTTGATGCAACAATACACAAAGATGAGTACGTACCAGGGAAGCGTACGAACAAAGCAAGGTTCAAACCAAATATATGGAATGCGCTATTAATCATACTTCTTCTATTTGCAGCTCAAGCCTTTGGAAAAACCATTAATGGGTTAATCGCATACGATTGTGCGAATGATAACATCAACATAACGAGTTACTCATTGATGAAAGTAGCATCTTGCATACCTCAAACAGAAAACATAACTACAATCGAGACAAAAATTCAGGTATTACAACGTAGTCCGAAAACATTAACACATGTGCGCCAGTGTAAAGTAATTATTAAACGCTCGATAAAACACTGCGGGGCTTGGTCTCACACCTCTGAATATGAACATGGTTTCGCGTATATAGTAAAGGAATTTACTCCGAATGAATGTAGGCACGCTCAAGTGGTAGGCGAAATTTTACTCTCTGATAAGATAAGATTAGGGAATTACGTCGCAATCACACCACCAGAGGGCAGGCATTGATCATCGGCAGCGTCACGGGCTCATCGTGCGAGGGAGGTGTCTACTCAACACCATCTTATACGTGGACGAAGGCGCTGGTATACTACGAGTACGAGATCAGCATGTACGACTACGTGACGACAGCGAACATCGAGGAAGACCAAGTGACACTTCGAAGTGGTATCGTGTGCCCGTACAGTGTTGGTTGGTGTTTGGACACGGAATACGGCTATCTCACCTGGGATTTAGATCACCAAAAGCTCTGTGAAAGGACCGACTTCGAGATCATCTACGAAGGCACGGTCAATAAAACGTTTAACAGCAACAAGGGCGATCGCATAAACGCCGTGTACACCTTGATCACACACGAACAGATGTTTTCAATAAGAGCGCGTGATGTAAAACAGATCTGCGGTTTCGACAGTTTCGATACAGATCACCCGAGGATCTTTATCCTTGAGTCAAACGGTTATCAATCGCCGTTTAAGCGCAAGGCGGTAAATGGGAGAAACCTGGATCTCTTTACCTATTTCAACTCCAAGATAACGTTGGTTGAAAGTTACCTCGGGCAGAAACTAAATGATGTGTACACCGCGGTAATGACAGAAATATGCAAGGTCGATAAGGCACTGATGGAAACAAAACTAACGTTAGCCCGTATCAATCCAACCGAATTTGTCTCCAATTTGATACGACGACCGGGGCACACAGCAGTAGTCGCCGCAGAAGTGCTGTACATCCTTGAATGCAAGCCAGTTTTCGTCACCTATGAGAGGAAAGATGAATGCTATCAAGAGGTACCGGTACAGTATAACAATCGGTCGATGTTCATGGCACCGGTTACAAGAATGCTGCAACTACGTGGTACCCAAATTGACTGCACTCCACTGCTGCCTGCTAAATTCAATATCGGTGGTAGATGGTATACGACGGATCAAAGACTACGGGAAACAACGCCACCGCAAGAGTTAACGACGGACGTCGTGACAAGCTGGTCATACACTCCCTTGCCAAGTCTAATGGAAAGTGGCGTGTATGATTACGAGAATCTGCAGCGAATGAAGGATATGGTGTACGAACAGAGTGACAAACGAATCGCTTCATCAGTCGTACACAAGATGATATCCGGCCAGCATCCCAATCTACAAGGCTTCTCTTTCGAGCCGCTCGTCTCCGAAAACATCATTCATGACGCCTTTCATAAGTATTGGTCGAAACTACTATCATGGTCAACATGGCTGGGCAACGTAACGTCTACAGCGATCGGCATCTACATGTTAACGAGAGCTCTTAAATTCATCGTCGACACCATAATACACGGCAGAATTTTGTACGATATTTACGGCATCGGATGGCAGCTTTTGGCTTCGTTTTGGGACTCGCTGACAAATTTGCTGTCGCATCGCAACCACATGAAGAGGGGTCAGCATACACACGTCCCACCGACAACAGCTCCCGAGCTTGATCATCAGGACGTCGAAGTACGTTCACATCGTCTTCCAAACACCAAAACCAAGCAGTATCCCGACTTACGCGAAGAAATGGATAGTCTTCAGGTTCAGCGTAATGACTTCGGATCATAAGGTTCTACAAGCATCAGCCCATCCTTCAGATCAATAATGCCGGTGGTAAACGAGTAATTTAAGAAATCAAATGAGAGTGAAATAATTGAATGGATTAATAGTTATCGCGTTAATTTGTAAAACCTTTAGTTTTACCAGGGGAAGAATGTTGCGAACGCGAACAAAACTCATGAATGAGCATGCTAGAATCCGAAGGGGGTTAATCATAACAATTGAGAAAACCGCGAAATCAGTCGAAATGTTAAGAACGCGAACAGAACTCATGAATGAGCATGCTAGCACCCAAGGTGAGGGCGTAAATCATAACAGTTGACATAAACGCGAGCTCATAAGTAAACAACGTCCGGAGACCCGTTCGTAAGACGCATAAACAAATAGAGACCTCCCCGTTTGATATAGTAAACAATACGATCAACGATTCGGTTAAGAAATAATTATCGCAAATAAGCTGACACCATACGACCGCCAACGGGCAGGTATACCCTCACAATGCAAGATATGCTAAAGTAAGAACAATGATTTGATCTTTCAACATAAGATTGCTAACGTAAGGAGAATGATTCTATCGTTCATCTCGTTTTCACCTTCAAATCTCGAGACACATTGTTAGTATATAAGCAGGAGACATTGCCAATAAACTTCACTTGTATTTTAAACCCTAAACGGTGCTTTCAAGTCAATTCTACGGCCCTTTCAGTGAAAGTAAAGATCCACGTTAGAAACTCGCCCTGGGAATCCAGCTACAAAGCCTAACGTCTGATCCGAACTGATCTGAAAGGTGAACGAGACTTGCGCGAGAGTCTCAGGGTAGGCCAACCTTCGCGTGGTCAACCTACGGCGGCGGACCCAGCAGTCCGACTTTGTTCCCGAAGCAACAATATCCTATATTCAACCTGTGAGGAAACCGATAGGCATCTCAAAGGAGCATTTCTGATACACTATAGGAACTGTTCAATACGTTTCATGATTTTTAATTTCTCCAATAACGAAATAGCTAAGATCGAACAACCAGTATATACGATATCGACAGACCTTGGAGTACCAAGAACCGACGTCAACCCGCATGGTTCAAAGATCCTGGAAGAAACACGCCTTCAGAAACTAGAACTTGGGACACCTAGCGACAGCGCGTGCATCGGACGATGACACCATCGACACGTGTGTTGCCCGGTCAGCAGAACCAACCTAAATCGTGGGAATCGCAGTGCAAGCGATATCGACGATTCACCTCCATCGAAGCCAGCAGCAGAAAATACAGAAAGGCAGTTCTGAAGTAGCAGTCCGCTTGAACGGTCACGGAATTTAGGAATAAAGTTTTGATTATTTACCAAATAGTTTTTTTTTTAAACCCGGACCCAACGCGAGTTTGGTAATTTCAATGTCGTTGATTGTTCGTAGTGGATCTTCAATATTTACTTTACTTTCCATGATGCGTTGGAAAGCTAACCAATTTGCTGCACGTTAGTTTAGACGTTGGCTTTGGCTTGGGTTCCCGAACCTTCAATACGCATTAATACTAGGAAATGGTCAGATGACAGTGCCGTTACTGTTACAGGATCGTTTGTTTCCATGTTGGTCAAATATAAATCGAGGGTTGAGTAGCTTACGTTGCCGTGGTACGTTGGTTATGATGGATATGCTACTTTATAGTAGCCCGTCTGCAAGTCACCCCATAGCGTAGTGCCATTCTTATTGGCAATAGCATTGTCCCAATTGCGATGTCTTGCATTTAGGTCTCCAGCTACAATGAAGCGTCCCGGTGTTCGAGTGAGAATTATTTGAGAAGTGAGTGAAGATTCATTTTTTAGAAGTCGAACAGTACCGTCACTGTTCCTGGCCTGTCTTGGGCAGTGTACTGAGTGGAAACGGAAAGATCCATGGGATGTAGTGACCTCAACACCTACGGACTCTATTAAGCGGGTTCCTGGTAGTGGAAGTATGCGGTATTTTAGTGACCGGTGAACAGCGATCGCAACACCGCCTCTAGAATCTTCACGATCTAAACGAACAATCGAAGGATATACTGATTAGTTTGACTAAGTTGTCCACTGTTCGTTTGTTGTTTCACTTGTTGTTGTTTCTGTAGGTTCTACGGTTGCGAATGCTGTTGGCGCTGGCGCTGATTCTGCTGCACGATTTGATGTTGTTGAATGTACACCACTTGGTGTTGTGAAGTCTGCAGTTGTACCAACCTGCCAGGACAGCCTTCACACGAGCAGTTGTATTGGCTTGGGTTTTGAAGAGGCGTTAAATCAGGAGCTTTTGCAGTTTGCATCCAATGCATAGGATTTTCCCAAGCAGTTTTATTCGGCAGAGGGACGGGTACAAAGCGTTGCTTTGTAGGCAGGTTTGCGGACGCTTCCTGTTTGCGAATAAACTTGATTCGAGTTGGACAGTTCGCGTTATGCGGGCTATGGTTTCCTGAGCAGTTTACGCATTTGCGCTGCCCTTTCGGTTCAGCAGAGCATTGCGCTGTTCGATGCTTATCACCACATTTAGCACACCGAGCATGCATCGAACAGTTATTGGCACCATGTCCAAACAGCAGACAGTTTGAACACTGCTGTACCTCACTGCGCAGCGGTGTGTATTTTTCCCATTTTACAATGGTGTGGTTGAGGTATTTTAGCGATTGTACCTCTTCAAGTGTTTTGATACCTATTTTGAAAGCAACCACAAACACTTTGTTCGCGAGTTTCGTTGAATCTCCGAACTTAAGCTTGCGTACGAGCGCAGGTTGAAGGCCAGCTTGATTCAACAGTCTGTCAACAAGCTCTGCATTACCGAAACGAAGACCCTCGAGTACAACTTGGTTAGGTTTATCACCCGGAAAGTCGTGTGTTAAAAATTCACGGTTGAAGCTGCTCAATAATAATTCGATCGCTTCGTGATCTTTTCTAGTTTTGCAGATAATTCTGCAAAAAGTGTCCGCAGTGAAGCTGAAGGAGGTGTTAAACTCTCCTTTTTGAAACGAATTGCATAAATGGCTGTAATGCTCTTCTTTTATTCCCTGCACCATTATTGGCGGATTTTTTTCCTTACGAGAGACATTTGTCTCTGTGAGAGTGGATACTCCTGCATCATTATCGGCATCCTTTTTGCCTGACGCCGCTGTTACTTTGATTGTATTCGGTTCAGTTCGGTTCACTGTCCGCGAAACAACAGTGTTGGATCGTGTTTTAACACGTTTTTGCCTGTTCTCAGCATGCATCGTTTCAGTTGTTCTTCCTTGCCGCTTCCTTTTCTGAGCGGCGCGCTGCTCGGCTTGTGTACGTACGACTCGCCAAGAGGCCATCGTGACGTCACAAACACACTGTACCGTACAAATGTACTCACACACTGAAATATAAACTCTTCACCGCGATAAAAGAAACACGTCCGATCGCTCTGAACGCTGAAGAGAAACCTATGGATTATTGTTCACCTTCGTTCGATAGAACAAAAATCACACAATTAATGAAAGATCATTCTAACGGAATGCAAAATGCTATTTTTGCTCCAGAAAGCTTACTAAACTTAATTCAAGCGGATACAGAGGATACTTCAGTGATTCAAATCGTCATTTCGTTATTACACAAAATATTGTTGAAGACGTAACATCCGACTCAATCCAAGACAAAATTATTAAAAAAGAACACGAAAGAGCCTATAACCAAAGTCGAAAGACAAATTAAACGAGCATACTTTTTCCCGAACATGATGAAACGAATCAAGCAGCTTGTTAATTCCTGTGCCATTTTTACCCAACACAAATACGAACGAAAACCATACCAAAAGATGAGCATTATTACCTTTCATTAATATGTGCATTTTCAAAACACCTTCAAATTATCAAAATTAAATCCAGAAACATGACAACGCTCCTCCACAGTATAATAGAGCATTCAGGCCGCCAAGAAAAATTATTTGCGATCACGAAGCTGCTTTCAATAGTATTCAATTGCAAGAATTTCTAGCTACCTTTTAACCGTAATCAAATTCACCTCCTCATCAGAGTCGAATGGATAAGTCGAAAAAACTCAAACCCCCATAAAGCTTTGCAATACTAACAAACACAAATTTAACAATATCCCACAGCCAGAGATTGTGCAGATTGTGACTTCTTTATATAGTGATACAGTACATTCAGTCACCACATACACTCCGAATGAGAACATTTTTAATCTAGGATATACGAATCCTATAGAAAGGACTGAAAATGCAGACAAATTTTTTCAACAATTTGAAAGACAAGACAAAAACAAACACGTAACGAAAAATCCTCCGGTTATTACCGAAGGACAAGACATTTTCATAAAAAAAAACACGGGAAAAAAAATGCTCGCCTCACGTTTTTCAAAAACAAAATGGGTTGAAAATAAGTAAAAAAGAATAAAAATTGTACAAAGAATTGGCAAACGCAACGAAAATGAGTTAAATAATATGTGGTGTGAGCCACCCAAACAAAAAAAGATATAATTGAGCTTCATAAGAAACAAGAATAATTTAAAATACAATATTTTCTCAGCAACTAACATGGATCAAAAAACATATTTTAATTGCTGTCTTCAAGTTACATAAAATCACCTACTCGAAAGCACGGGATTTGCTAACCAGTAATCTAATTGATCAGCCAATCCTCATACCCATGTAAACTACATAGCATAGAAGCTATAGGGTCAGTTTGGAAATGGATCGCAGGAAGCCCGGATGCCCATGATTTGCAAATCATTTACGATGAATGATCTTATAGAAACTGAAAATAAAAAATGGAAAATAGAATTAAAACCCTCACCAACGAAGTGAAGCAGATAATCCAAGTTAAAAATGATGTACCACTTACCAAGTTTGACATGCTGACGACAATGATCAATATAGACACCATCAATAAGATACTAGAAGATATCAAAGAAGCGATATCGTTACCCAAAATATCTGTTACAAACAGCAAAATTCTGCTGCCAGGTGAACACGATATTATCATACGTCTTTTAGAAGAACAGGGAATAGAAACTCATATTCCCGTCGAAGCTTAAACCTACGTGACACCCAAAACAGCAGTCAGCCAAGAAAAACTGCTAAACATATTGAAACTGTGTCAGTTACAAAAAGACAAATCGAAAAAAGTATTTGCGATAAATCATAATAATTCCGTAATCAAACATCATCCAAGATATCTGGTACAACACAAAACAACCGAAAAAAGCTGTTTAGTAGTAAAAGGTGTATAGATTATGCCAGAAAAGGCTCGAAGCTTGAACTCTCTTCTTATGCTAGAGGGGACCCCGAGGAGTACCACAAGGGGCCCCTGGAAAATTTTGTTTTGGATTATGGTTTAATGCGATGAAAACGAAGTACCTGCTCACTTGATGCCGTGACCGTGATGGTCTAACTTACTCAGCAGTTAAATTCGGAGACGTTTTGCAGCATCGTGCCTCATATAAGCTCCACAAACTCTTACGATTTAGAAGACACCATCAGACACCAAACGCATTAATTATCGCACTCTGATATGTCCAATATCTTTGAGATAACGTAACTTTGTAAACGAATCTTTGGAGAATGAACCACACTTTTTGACTGCTGGACTAAAGTTGGTCGGTTTGGTGGAACAGAAATGGAACAGATAGCGGTTGGATTCGTTGCAGTGGCAGGATAACGTTGAATGAATGTGAAAACTAATGACAAATCAAAAAGATTCTCATCATCTACCTGTTTGGTAGGAAGCCATCAGTCGAAGATCCGAAACATCCGAGAGTGACATTAAAAGAGGTAGTAATACAACACGGGAAAGGGAATAACATGGTTTCACTAGTGAAATGCAATGAAATCAAATGTTTGACTGCCAAATTTACAAAATGAAACGCTGGAGGTTTTATTCAATGAAAATAATATGCAATATTGGGATTAAAATTGTTGCTCTTTATTAAGTGAATTCGAGTGTGCCATAGTAGCTAAATGCTGCAAGAATTTATCTACTCATCAACTTAGATTCTCGGTTGTGTTTTTACCAGAATTAACCGATTTTCCTTTGAGATTGATCCGTTGAGATTTACGTTTAGTTTTAGTTTGAGTTTTTTTGTATATTGACTTATGTTTCCAGTGCAGTTTCTTTTGGTTGATTTAGTTTCAAGGATCATGTGATGTCTTTTTTGAAATATGGGAAAAAGAATTCTCGCTATCGTTGCGGATTAATTTAAATTATTACACCTTAAATTGTGTCTCACATTCCAAATAGCTTGTTAAAAAAAGGTACAATTTAACTGATAAGGAATAGCTTAAAAGCTGTTACACATTAGTCACAATTTTAAATGAATGTTGTACAATATAGCAATTTTAACGTTTAACGGTTTTTCAGGTTATGAAGATGAAGGTTTTTAATGAAGCTCATTGATACAGTATAACGTATTATAGTAATACATATGTTGCATGCGTTTACTTGAACGTTTTACTGAATATTATGAGAGTTTTTGAAGGCACGCCGAATTGATAAAAGTTTCTTGTTAAAACAATTCGTGTGTGTGTGTGCGCAAAAATGATATAATAGTTACTATATCGCTGTTTAATTAGGAAGTAATAGTACCCTTTTTAATACAGGTAGAGTTAGTGAAACAAAATTGACTTTGTTCAAATAGATTATTTGTAACTGTTGCTTTGTCTCACTCATGCATTGGTATATTATGTATAATAATATTTCAATAAAGTAACACAGAGGGCATTAATCGACTATCTCAAACATAAAATAATGTACAATTTTAAAATAACTTGAATACATTCGTTTCCCTGGTCTGTAAATGGTGTTAACAAAAAACCGCAGATTTGATTAATAGTGGGATTATCATGTATCTTTAATATGGTATTGTCTGGTGTCAGGCCAATGTTTGTTATGGTAATTAAGCTACTTAAGATAGTGATTTTAATAACGATTTATTTGAAGCAATCCTCTCTACGAAATGCTTTATATGGAATAAAGACGATGGATATTGTGAGTGGTTTAAAAGTGTTAACTTTCACTAACTCATTGAGTTGATATATTGATTATATTGTGAGATGATATTTTAGATCATTTTATTATATTTTCAATTCATACACTGTCTATGCCATTGCATGGTTGATGCAAAATATGACAACAGTAGCAAACTACTGCAAAATAACAAACAACTGTTGTTGTGCTGTAGCATATTAATATCACACATTACTTCGCAGTTTTGGGGCAGCACGGTGGTGTATTGATAGCATCGCCGGTCTTCACATGACAGGACCGGTCCAAATCCTATCAAGACCAATCCCCCCGTACAAAGGACTGACTTTTCGGTTACCTTGGTAAAATAAGTCTAGTAAACCAGAAATGGCAGGCATATGCCCTAGTAGGTCCATTACGCCAAGAAGAAGAATTTAACAGTTTTACAGACAAATGTATTCTTCAAACGTTTGTTTCGAAATAACCGTAATAAATATTTATAGTTAATGTGATTTTAGAATAATCTTTACTAAATAAGATTGCTTTAATTTTGGGGAACCATCTTCAAAGGTGACATGTAATGATTGTGGTTTTGATGGTTTATATTTGTTCTTTTTCTAACAAAAGTAGCGCTTTCATCACATCTACACGTGTGTTGCTTATGGCTTATGTTGCATTACTGTTTGATTTATTGATACTGGTTTCACACAACAGAAAACTAATGATATCAAAGAATTTATTAATGAAGATCGCATTAGCTGCAACGCATGGCTAGTTTCAAATTTAGCTGTGTTCAGTTTAAAACCTTACTGAAAATGATTCCACACATAACGAAATCCAAATTTTGTAATTATGAAGGATTTTCTAACAGCACGCGCATGCCGTACATGCCTATGGGACATATTACGTGGTTTATTTTTATGAAATTGTCCTATACTAATACGCTAAGCGTTTGGTTATTTCATTAAGATTCATGGGATCAAATCTCTCTAATCAAGCAATGACCGATTATATAACTATCAGATCGTGTAGTACGTGTAATATGCCTAATAAGCAAATATAAGGCAGATAAGACCGAGTAGCTCGATACTATACCAAATAAAAGAACGAAATACATCCTGTTAGTATTGAATGTAACGTTCAAAGCAATGTAAATACGAGTGTCGCTATATCTATATAGAAGAGAAACACACTCTTCTTCATCTATTTATTTTCTTATCAAGATATCAGCTGACGGCCAGCCATCTGCAAGAATATAATTCATAATTGTAATTAAAAGTTATATCACCTATTGAATAAGTCAGGGTTACTGATCTGGCTCTCAATATTACGGTCCTTTAATAGGGAAAGTAGAAGATTGAAAATGTGTCTACTTTTATCTACAAACAGCCTTTATGTATATTGACGCGAAGAATTTTCAACTAGTGTTGACCATCGTCACTAGCCAAAGTACGGAGGAAGAAATTCGAAACGATGCCCTACTGCACTAGTCGATTTTGCTAGTTTTTATAATTATATTGTTTTCTTGCAGCATTGAGGTGGATTTTGCTGGCGACGATGAACGCGAAGATGGACGAGATGATGAGATTAGGTGTGGCGGTAGAGACGTAGAGGATCCTACTGCAGCCGCCGTAACAATTGATGATGAGTCCGTTGGCTTTCCGTTTTTGAACGTCGGATGATTTACAATTGAAGATGGTAACGGACTAAATAAAAATGTAACCAACTTGCATAGTAATGTGCACAGAATTGCCTCATGAAAAACAGCACAAATACGGTAGTTAGAACCTTCAAAGGGATCTTTCAGTGCTGGACATAGCATGTGGTTTAGGTTAACTTGTACTGGCTGGAATGAAAAATAAAACTTAGATGAGTATTTTGAAAAGTAGTGATAAATATTAAATAGAACATTAAATATTTAAGAAAATAACGTTTTATGTGAGTGTAAAATCAAGTGAATAAGTTATGTGTCATATTATTTGTCGCTTCAACTCGTATATATAATGAAAAGAAGCAAATGAAGCAAATGAAATGAAGGACACTTTCCTGGCACAATTTTGACACGCTCTTGAAT
This sequence comes from Anopheles moucheti, assembly GCF_943734755.1. Taxonomy (NCBI): domain Eukaryota; kingdom Metazoa; phylum Arthropoda; class Insecta; order Diptera; family Culicidae; genus Anopheles; species Anopheles moucheti. The sequence goes on from NC_069140.1 coordinate 60,956,112, forward strand.
GTGTTAAAATATTGTACATATATTTACATTGGGTACAGGTAACTTGTTACGCTTCATCGATTGAATCAAATCAAAACATTATTCATGCGTCTAAATGTATGAACAAGTAGAGTGCGATTAGTATTACTATTTAGCTAGACTAGTGGTAAGATTAGTGGTTACTATTTGGTGGAATTGCTGTGTATCGTCACTACCACAAGATTATTTTTGATTATGAGATAGTAGAAATGGAAGGAACATGAATTATTACGGCAAATAGTTTGAAGTCTATATACCTCTGTTTATATACCTTTCGTCCAGCCTTATGATCGCAAAAGAGCCCACAACTGGTGTAACACCATAAGGCATTTCCCGGAGAAATCAATCCACTTGCCACTCGGGAATAGTGCAACACACAAGACCAAATCTTTCTCTCACCAGGCAATTCTTCAAATCGCCTACTTCACGTCAACATAATTCATAGAGTATCGTGTCTAAAGGATAATGGACCAAGAGATTCACAAACCAACATTGCAATATACACAAACATGCTCTAGTATGAGTTGAAAAACTTAAAAACGTTAAAGAATAAAATGTTAAGTATAAAAGTGTTGTTTATCGCTTTTCTTTCGTGTTTGAAATGAATTGAATTAAGGGAATCGTGAAACGCGTAATACGTCGACAAATACGATACACATTCAATTTGGTACAATTAATTACTTACAGTTGCTACCACTTGAAGGACTCCAAAGTGATAGATTATTAAAGTAGCATAGCCTATAATATTCCAAGTAAAATCATTCAACGCTTCCATGTTATACACGCCTGCAAAGTAATATTACAAGTTAATTTGTAAGAATTCAAATGACAAAACGGTCGTAGTTTTTTTTACCTCCAGTTCTTAATAAAAATACAGGTATAATGCACATAAGCGCGTGTTGAATCCAGTAAATGGATGATTCTACGGGTAACTGTCGGCTATCGGTTTCCGGAAACATGAATGCTAACAGTGGTCCATTTAAAAAATTCATCTGTAGTCGAAAGAGCACCGTACTGCTCTTGGTCGGTTTATTACAAGCTAAAAGATATATCTAGAAAATGGTGTAAGATGGTTATTGGCATAAGTATGAGACCTTAAACGAGAGTCTTCATAATTACTTACCTGTATGATGGTAGTTATATGACACGGATTTAAAATGTAAATCACTGTTCTGGTAGCGAATTTAAAGCCTAGCTCAACTCCCAACGTAAGCGTCATAGTAACAAGCAGAAATTGTTTTCCCCAGCTGGGTACAAGGATGTCTCCAGGTATTACCATACCGCGACCAGATAGCGGTTGAACACATCGCTGACAATGAAATTCCTCTATCATTCCGCTGGCAATTGAAGCAGAGGAGAACGATCGCTCCCGATGGTGGGGCATCAGTAAATCTCGTGGTTCGGAATCAATCAGATTGCGCTGGTAGTGTAAGTGGTGAAGATTATGATTGCTGCTACTAAGTGATCTGTTTACACCAAGAGCAGAACCTGTCGCTCGATCCAGCTGTCGATACGTGATTGGTTTCAATCTGCTTATGGAACACTTGATTGCGATCAGGCATAACGGTATTATGACGATTGTTTCCATCAGCTTTCGACTAGGTGATAGATAATCTGCACATTCCAGTCCAGTATTTCGCGGAACTGAACCGTTAACACCATCGTATGCCCAACTGAACTGCATTATGTATAACTGTGAACAAATAAACTTGCTTTACATTTGCAGCCCCGGTATATGACATATGTTCATTACTTACCGTAAAGCGAATCTGTTCGTTTGCTATATTCTATGTCAATTGACTTTGCCACTCTGTCGTGCTGATGGTACTATGCAACTGAAAAGAAGAATGAAGGTGCAGGTAAAGTGCGTATTTTGTTACTACGTACGCGTGTGATGTCAACAGTTAGCAATATTAGATTAAATGTTTCTTCTAATGTGTATAGGTAAGCAAATTAAATTAACATCGATTTAGTTTAGCGCATTGAAGGGTACACGGGTGGGAGTCTAACACAGTCGATGAACAAACATTCAGTCACAACTGAAGTACAATTAAGGTTTACTATTGAAGATATTGAAACAAAGTGGAACTAAATGGAAACATCTTCGTTATGCTTGAGTATCTAGTATGCCTGCCTCGTGCAATGACTTATAAGATTTTTCGTTTATTTCTATTTCAATAACATATACTTGATTTTGGTATGATTCGAAACTCGACACATGACGTATCCGCTCGATCATCAAAGATTAGTTCAGTTAGCATTTATGATTTTTACTTAACAGTTTTTTTGCATTGTTTCAAGCATGCTCAAACTCATTGCATGCATAAAATTTAATCTTGATGCTTTATAATGCCTTAAATTTTGATTTGATTTGATTTATTCATTTATTTAATTTCCAGTATTACGGCTTTTGCTGCATTATTGTTTTATTTTGATGTAATATTTTTTTTTAATAATGAACAAAGCCTGAAATGTAATATAATATTAAAAATGAAAAGATAAAATAAACGCTACCTCAATAATTTACTGATTAGCTCGCGATTAAATCACTCCAGCAATATTATCAGCTATTCAGCTAACGCGGCATAATTATCATTTAATGCAATGGGGTATCACCAAAATCGATTCGATGAGAAAAAGTAGATTAGAACCATGATCTCAACTGACATTATACTTCAAATATTGATGTTGTTGTGTGAAAAACTTTTGGCATTTTAAATAATTTGTTATAAATTTTGTAGGTTTCATTACTGTATTTGATATGTACAACTTAGTGAAAAGGTAAAGTTTATACTATATGCAAGTAGTTTAATGATTTAACGTTATTTATGTCGCTGTTATTCTTTATATTAGGCTCTCATTTTATGTTATGTAGCGGAGACACATTTTAAGCGATTTTGTTTAAACTTGTGTAATTTAATTTTAATACTTATATCACGCCCACTTCCACAATTCACTTTTTCTGGAATATAGCAAAAACTAAGCTACGCTCTTATGTAGTATCATCTGGATGCTCCTATTTAAATAACCAAATAAAAATGTAGACTCTTCACTCTACGCACTGACATTTCCCCCCTCATTCCTAGAGGCTTAGAGAATTGATTTGAAAATTAAATATTTTTGCTCAGGATGTTTCCTTAACATTTAAAAGGTACCAGAGGAGTAAAATAAAATTATTATTGAAGGCCCTATAGAGCAAACACTTACACGACAGCACATGGCACTTGACTTTTCACGACTATCTGTTCCTATCTATGGATTGTGCCAGAGAGTCTGTCAGCTGCTATTTTGTTATCTCCACAATGAAATACGGTATTGACGTGAATAACGACGCCTATCAAGAATAACTGAATGTTTATGTTTAGTTCAGGGTTTGCTTGCTTTTTTAATCTGCAAAATTGCCATGTTGCGACATGATTTTGTTTTTTTTTATTTCAATCTATTAAAAATGTTTATTATATACTTAGTAACCTAAGTTAGTTAAAGACTTAATAAATTACACCTTAAAAAGGCTAAAATTCTGAATTCTGAAAAAATTAACGTAAGTGATATTTTTGCTGGATATTTAACGAAGGTGAAAAACTTTGCGAAACAGCGTCTTTGCAAATCGATGCATAAATGCTCTGATTTTTGTATGTATCGTATATTTTTTAGCCATTTTGCATTTATTTGTTTGTTATTTAAAAAAATAAACAAATTACAAATTATATTGTTTGCTTTGGTTGGTGTAATTATGTATCCAACCAAAGCTGAAAAGGCCTATTTTTCCTACTAATTTATCCAATTTAAGGGGAATATATTAATATTTAACCGTTAAAAAATCGATAATTCCATCTACTTTTGCTCTATTTTCATGCCCTAGCCATCCGTATCGAATCAATTGCGTACTATTGCTTTAATGTATATAAAACTAATAAGTGTTTGCTATTAGTTGCTGCTTGCAAAGGTAGTAGAAAATTAAGAATTATGCTGAAATTATGCATTATATAGCATGTGAAAGAGACCAATTTTTGAGAAATATAAAGTGTTAACTATCGCGTGAACTCGTGTTAAGTTTGTTTGACTTTTGTTGAAAAATAATGTACATATGATTGGAAATTAAAGAAACTATTGTATTGAAGGAGATTTAAAAGGAACAACACATCAGTATACACCACAGGCATGAGATAGAATCATGATAGGTAAAAGTACCCAAAAGAACATGGCAATAAAACACTCTTCCTTTTCCTATTATATTCACGGACTGCCTAGAACAGATACTATAGATAAATTGACATTTGCTACATCCAAATTTATCTTTGTTAAGATTGCATAGCATTAGCAATACGGCCTGGCCGTTCCTGAGTAAATAAAAAAAAAAGATTGCATAGCATTCCTAGATTTCGTAGTTTATGTAGTATAATTAAAGGTAATAATTTTTTTCCAACTCAGCGTTGTAAATTATAAGGAGTTATAATCGTTGTAAGCACACAAGGATAATGTTAGTGACATGGTTATCTATTTATGTATGCATTTCGATAGGTAATTCGTCAAATAAAAAACAGGAAGTACAAGTGGGCCCCATTTCGAAATATGACGCTTCCCCGCGAGGGGAATCATTATTACCGAACAGAAAGGTAACAGATATGTACAATGGTTGCTTAATATGGTATCTATTGTTATTTTTCTGTGCATGTATGTATTCCTGTTTTTACACGTTGTATGTATTGTACGTTACATAAATAATTCACTTTATAGTGAAATAATATCTGCTTCGCTTAAAATATTGTATTATGAAAAAGGATTTAAATATATGATTGCTACATACCAGTCGCATTCAGGTGATATTCATTATCCGTCACCTAGTATTTCCTTATTGATCCGATTAAATATGTCACTAAGCGTCAGTGAGTCACCGCATCTTTAGATATGTGTATATATATATACATAAATATGTATATATATATATATACATATATTTTTTTGTTGGTTTATTTTTCAAACAACTGAATTCTTCTTCCACAATTTTTAAATGATTGCTAATATGGCACCAGGATCAACTCACGACAGTATAGAGATATTAAAAGCACTTTGTACTAAGCATTAAATGATCAGTTGACACAAACGTTTTTCACAAAACAAATATGCTTTTTATCTTGCAACTGCAATTCACCAACACTTGATATGTACTTATGTTGACATTCATTGCATTTATGGTTGCACCATCAGTCTGCTGAAAGGAGATTATGAATCCAGCGTTATATTTGTACCTTTTAACAGAACCAGATTATCATCATCGTAACATGTGACATTTTTCGTTGGATCGATTTGCGATACACAATGCTGCTTTATGATTGCATAAAATTGGCTTAAGGTTGTAAAACAAAGGAAAACAATCTTACTGCAACCACGATGAACATTGAAAATCTAATTAATCAAAACACTCTAGGTCCGGCTCCTTGAACCAAGTACCAGGATTGCTCCTGTTTGTTGTTGAGCCCCGGGAGAAATATTATTCGAGTTCTAGACACTGAATTGAGTTGAAGAATCCAAATTGGAATGGGAATATGTTGAACTGGTGCAGTCGTATTTGTTCACTTGATTATTGACCGAATGTAAATGAGTTACCGTCTGTTTTAGGCCCTGCAATGAGGCAACTTGTTAAAACTGAAACAAGGAACACTGTATTTGCTCCTGGGTAAATATGAACATTCATGTGAACTAACTACAATGCGTTCACTCTTTTTCTATGTCAGCTCGAGTGAAAAACTAAATTCTTCGAGGCCACTTACTATGTAGGTAGTTGGAACTTTCTCACAGGGATGTTGCTGAGAAACAAAATCGATAGGAGAGCAAAAAATCGGAGAGCAAATGGAGAGTTCATACGCTTCGATAGAACGGAGCAAGAGAATTTACTAAGGCTTGGAATCGAAATGACTTCCGAACCCGGCAGCATATTCAAACAGCAGGTGTTGTGAGAAATATGAGAGAATATTGCTGGTAGATGATTGCTATGCGGTCGCTTCTACGGAGCATAAAATTGGGAAATGAGAAACCATTGCACCACTACTAATCTATAGGTATAGGACACATATCGTTGGGAGAAAGCTGTAGAAGACATTTAATGGTCATGTATTCTTAGAGTAACATTTTTCTGCGTTTTTGAGCAGAAATTAATAGATGGCCTTCCTGTTAACCGTTTTAATACACTTGTAGGTAATTAAAAACCTTTACCCTTAATTGGGACTCCACACAAAGGACGCTGGTTTGATGCAACATATATTCGAATTTCCTGTTCAAAGTCCGAAAGCAACCGTTGGCTAACCTATGTAGTATACATGTTAATTGTTCACGTGGTTCAAAAAACACATTTGTAATTCTAGAGCTTTATGTATCATAACTTCCCATTGTGGGAGAAAAATAGTAAAATGAGCTACAGTTACAGAGAACAGAGAATTTACAAGCTACCAAGTATTGGTTTAAACATTCTTCCTGCTCCCACGAAATCTTCTTCTATGTATTTGCCATTTGTTTACGTCTTGCATGGCAAGTCGCTATATCTTTGCATACTGGTCGATTTAGCGGACATCTAAAAATCACATACATTAAAAAAAATATCGTGTGTCCTTAACGCAATCGTGATAAGATCATAATAATTCTTCAGTGTGCCTGTGTTGCATAGTATGGAATAAAAAAAATATTACAACAATATTGAATGTTTAGAACAAATAAAATAATCTCGTAATTTAGTATTGAAACATGGAATAGTTTGCCCAAGATAATACACTGAAGGATTGTTATTTCATCTTACTAGCTATATCGGCCCGGTTAAAAGGTTACTCAAGAGAACTATGCAGTGTACTCGAGCTTCTAGGGGTATTCAACGGGATTTTTGAGCTTACGATTTTATTTTTTTTTTATCACGCATGAAAATCATCCTTTCAACAGATGTGAAATAAGAATGCTAGGCCTTGCGATGGGGATATAGTCTACATTTTCGAATAAAACTAGACAATCTAAAATCTCCTTGAAATCTCTTTGATGTACTTGGTCTGCCGCTACACCACATGACTGGTGAAAATCCCATACGGCTCATTCTGTCGGCTACAAGGTAAAATAAGACTATTCGAACCGGCCCGTTCTCATGATTAAATCATTTTGAGCGATTCTTATTCGATGGGTATCTATTTAATTTGGGCTCAACAATACGACATTACAGCATCGTCTACAGAACATTCAATATTCCAATAAGGCCCGCGTTTTATTCGATTCCCTCAAAACAATGGACAAAGTATTTTATTTATTTTTAAAAAATCTGGCTCGTTTCCATAGTCTCTTGTTCCGGTTATACAGTTTTTTTTCACTTTCGTCATATTTACCAAATATTTTTACTCGTCATCTGGTATTATTTTGTCTCACCGATTCAATAATGTCCGACCTCCTTGTTTCTGAACAGTATTGTGGTGGAGTTTGGTGTTTAGTATTTTTAATTTTCATATTTTTTTAACATTCACTTGCAATAGCAATTGGAAGATTCCAAACCATTAATAATGTTGTGACCAACACAAGATGTCGGTGTACTACGATATATGTAGCGTTGACATCCATCAAGAATTGAATTGTATCGTAATAATTGGAACTCGCTCTGTCTCTTCCGTATGACATTACAACCTCATAGGACTTGAAATGCCATTTCTGACTTTCCTTGATTTTAACTTATTCGTCGCCGGACTTACCATGGACAGAATGGCCCGTTTTTGAGAGCTCTTTCAGCCTTCAATTGAACTTATCACCTATTCGACTTTGACCTCTCGGTACCCCAAGATCACCTATGTCCGATTGTCTTGTTTGTGTTGGCTGTCTTCCTCAGCGGTGTACTTTAAACATACCATGAGTCCAACCGTCTTTACCCCATGGAAACAGGAATGGGTACTATAGTGCATGCATCATCTGGTTGGTCTCATACAATGTCCTTAAGGATCATGTAGCACGATGTTTCAGTACAATACCTGTGTATTTATCCGTGCTCCCGGTGACATCGTCACAAACACACATGACCCCCCATACGTCAATACGTCAATACCTGGTATACGTGAAAGGATAGACAATATGTCTCGAATAAGTTCACCCCCAAATACTGGCGATTGAGTGATTTGCATTGCATCATACTGGCCTTTTGAGATACGATCGTACGATGAGTGTTGCATGGTGAATGTCCCGGAAGCACAGCGAGCAAACCAATTCGCTGGCCAATCGCTCCTTGAATGCTGTAGTTATAAATTACCAATTATCAATATTAACAGTTGCAATTACCCGTTCTATGCAGTGAATATTCTTTTTCCCTCTGGGAATGTTCCAGTTTAGTAAAACCTTTGCTATAATGTATGAAAAAATCATCAAAATCCTCTCTAAAACACATATTAACGCCATAAATTAACAAAAATATGTTTACCGGATAAAACTATGCTTGATAAATCATTTGTAAGAAACGCGGATACCTTGGTTGCCCTCCTCTATCCTTTTTCCTCTATGGTAATATGGTCGCTCGATAAAATTATAATTGCTAAATCATTTGGGACATATCTCATGAGTGAACTTTTGTTTGCGGTTTTTTTTTTAATTTCAGTAAACGGAGAGGTCCGGTACACGTGTACTCGCATAATGATAACCGCACTATTTCGAACCAATTGCGAGATAGAGATTGTTGTATGCTACATTTTAAAAAAGTCATCGTTTGACAATAGTAAGTTTTTTAGTACAATACTAGTCTCTTTGTGACAATAGTAACAAATTAAAATAGCATGGACCTTGAAACCAGAAAAAAAACAGATGAGATATTTTCAAGTCAGCAAAAAGGTTTCTACATTCAAAAGGCAAATTTGGTTCGCAAATTGAGTTTGACTTCCCTGGTCGAAATGTTTGAAAAACGAAGCTTTGAGCTTTGAATAGTTGCTGTCATGAGATGGGATTGAAGACCTCACTTTCGAATTGGTTCTTGTCTTCACTAATTTATGTTACGCTTTCAGATACGCTCAAGAAACTTTGAATCATTGGATTGATTTGAAAAGCTTAGGTTTTTGACTAAAATTTAAACGTATGTGGTAAAGATAACTCTATTTTAATTTTTTTTATTTTAGCGGAGCCGGTCTTCACACGTCACCGGACCAAAATCCCTTCCGGACCAATCCCCCGTAGCAAGAACTGACTATCCGGCTACGTGGTAAAATAAAGTCGATATGGCCGGCCAGGCCGTTCTAACGAAAAACAAAATCTCTATCTAGTAACTAAATGGGTTTAAGTGTATAGCATCTTGCTTGTTAGCAATTTTGAACAGGTCTAGATGTATAAATGAGGGATTACCTGCGGTATAAACATAATTCTTTGATAGAAAATAAAAAAAAAACTTATAAATATCGATAAGTAACTCAATAAGCGACCATTCATGGGGTTTCTTTGAAACTTTATTTTCACGTACAATTAACAAAACATTCTTCTTCTATATTAACTTCTTATAAAGTAATACATGTACACAGATGTGGATTGTACAACGCAAACGACGCAATCCGATAGCAAAAAAGGTGAACAATATCAACAGTTTAGCAGAAATCAAAAACATTTCCCATGATTTTACAGTGACATCTGCTGAAAAAAGGTGGTGAGTTTAATTTCTGACGTTTTGCTAGTTATTATCCACTTTCATGCTCTTGATGGTATAGTGTTGGAAAGCCCGAATGTATGTTGTTTATCGTTGTTTTTGTTGGTTATGGCAGTACCTTCATCATCGTTATCGTCCTTTCCTCGAAAAAAGCATGATAATTTATACTATGTTCTTTAATATATTTAACATTTTTTTTACTCCATGCTTTGTTGATGGGGTTTTTATATTGCTTTGTTCCACATTGCTCTTAATAACTCATTAAACTTGTACTGGGGAGTTAATTTCGTTGTTTAAACTCCCTTATAAGACGATTTATCAAAAATTACTTTTAAACATTGCTTGGGTCGGATCGTTAAAGTGTGTCTTGTGTTGACTATAGGATAACTGGCGCATATCAGTTTTTACTTAATGACTGGTGCCTATAACAATATTTTTGTGCTCCATGAAATGACAAATGCAATACTTACAATGCGGTTTATGACCTATGATTTTCGTTTAACTACAGTGAAGGTAACTACATATCTCGTTGCGTCCAGGAGTATCTACAATTGCTGACAGGTTGTCGTCGTTGGCATTGCCAGAAGTTTATTGATAACCGTTGAACTGTCCGTTTCCTCCATATCCACCATTGTTACCATTAGCTCCATTTCCAGTACCAACATCTTCATAGGTGATGGTTGGACGATATCCATTCTGGTCGGCTTCATAGTTTACAACCTAAAAAGAAATAAATAAATAAAATAAATAAATAATATCATCTAACGAGTAATAACAATTTCTATTCATAAGTTTCAATGGTTAAAAAAACAGTTTTTGTTATATGAAACGCACAATGCCAAGAATACAGATATATGATAGAAGGATATATCCACTTACTTGCTTACGACCATCGGGGAGGAGGACATAGTAGCGTCCAACGGTTCGGTCGCCATCACGAGACTCCATGTGTCCGAAGTCGTTGCCGGAGGCGAAGTCCTGCACGTTGTACTCGAATGAGTATTTGGCAGGTTGAGCATTAGCGTCCTCGTAGTTGTATCCGCCGTTTGCGCCGTTACCAGAGGGGGCTCCGTACTGCTGGGATGGGGCAGGATAGTTTCCACCGTTGGAGGTCGAGGGGTAGTTGTAACCATTGTCGTTTGAGTTATAGTTGTAACCGTTATTCCCATTGAACGACTGGCCTGGGGGCAGGTAGTTGCTCGAAGGAGAGGAAAAACCGTTGCGGGGAGCAGGGGGTTCGGCTGTGGCTATAGCAGCCAAGAAGATTGCAGCGACGACAAAAAAGATCTGTAATTTATATGAAAAGAACTTAGTCTTTTCGGTTCACAGTTTTGAATGAAACTGGATTTGTTTTGTATTCTAACGAGAGGAGCAAGACAGTTAAGCAGCTCAATAGCTTTCGGTTTAAAGTCTACGATCTTTCGTGTTATAACTGATTCAGTCACCTTCAACGAATGACGATTGGCGATACGGTTGAGAGCGTTTGTGCGTCCACAAAACTGTTTTTGCTCGCATATCTACCCGAATGTGTGTGTGTTTTTAACACACGATTTCGCTTCAATTTACGTCACTTAATCAACATTGCTCACCAATGGGTGGATTCGGAATAATGTAGGCAAGTTAGCAATATTGATGTGAAATATTTCATGATTCGTGTGAAATTAGCTATCAATGTTTCTGTTATACAGAATAGAACGTTATATCATAACTTAATTTGAAAAAGTGTTGTAAAATCGATAGGGAAGTTTAATAGTCCTATTTCAATGCAGGAAGACGATACAAGTTTAGCAGTTAACCGTAATAAAATTATCAGTTTTTTCAACAACAAAATGTTTTTTTTAACAAATAGATACGATTGGTGAACTGTAATATGCTTGAAGTATAGTTTTCACGTTATTTAATCATTTTATTAAATAAAAGTCTGTCGTGTTTTATTTTTAAAAACATTTGTTTAACACAATAGTTGTTTGTGTAAGCTATGAATACGCCACTAATTTCGATAAAATATAGCTAATTTTGATAATATAGTACAGAACACTTAGCTACGGTACAGTAGCTTAAATCAGCTGGTTGACTGTTTAACTATTTTTTTAATCATGTAGAACTTTCGTTTAAGTTTTTTTTAACTTATGCTTCACTGCAATCAGTCACACACTAATCACTGTTATTCGACAAGCAATCGAAATTTTCCGTAGAACTTTTTGTACTATTATGCGTTCGTCTGTTCAATATTATTGCATACCTTCATTTTGTTTGTTTGCACAGAAAAAACTGCTTGAACAATTAACTTAATCGTGAAACACTGCACTTGAGAGCAAACGCCACGGTGATTATAGAATATCAGGCTACAACAAACCACTAAAACAGCGCAACAAATCTTCAGAACAGATTTGAAACTTTGCCAGTTTGCACTAGTTGTACTGCGCTCGAGTTTGTGCTCTTGATGACGGTTAATTTGTTTATGGGTTGATACAATCATATCTGCGGTATATATACGTTGTTTCAGCGCAAGATCACAAAATGTGAGCTGTCTGTACTTTCGGTCCGACAAACTTTAGTAAGTAAATGAATCTTCTTTGTACATGCTGTCTCTTTTTGGTCAATGGCTTACCAAAAGATTCGGTTGGACGCAGTTACTACGAGAAACGGGCATTTTCGCGTCATCAAAAAGCGTGCCGAGATATACTTCCAAAACTGAGCCCCACGCTGAACGATGAGTTGGGTGAGAAGGAAGGAGCGAATGAACGAGCATGACCATCGCGAAACGCGTGCATCTCGTTTTGGAAAGAAGCAAAAAATGCTGCATCTTTAAAAAAATGAATAAAAGCTAGAGAACGTTCGTCGGCTGTGCATCAGTGGCCATAGAGATTGAAGAAGATCAAAAGAGAATGGAGACCACTCTCTGAAAAGAAGGGAGTACTTCACAAGCACTAGTCGAAACACGCGCTTGTCGTGCGCGAATTGAAGGAATCCGAGCTCAACCCGAAAGCTAAGCCAGAAAAAAGTTTGGGGTAGTAGGGCGAGAACCTCACCGGTTTCATCTTGAACATCGCAGCAGACACTTTAACGAAGCTCTCACTTATTGTCCACACATCCGTATCAACGTATTGCATTAAGATTACATCTAACAGAATCTGTAACAGAACAGCCTATGGGAAAAGTAGTTCATATGCTTTATTTGTTGTGCTATCATTGTGCTCTAGGTAGCACTGTAACCTGTTTGCTTAATGTATGTATGTGTCGTTTACAGCAAGCATATTACATGATTTAACCACCAGATGCTATATAGTAAACCAACACAAATCTTTTGTAATTGTGCACTTTTTACGTATTTGAACAAAACGTAAACCTTCAAGCTATGAAGTCGGATGAATGTGAAAATCCGTTTTTGCACACAATGTTCGTGTGACTTTTTAATGTCGTTTAATGTGTCTAATAGATCGCCTTCGTATTCATATGCATCAGTCATCTACGATCATCATGTATGATAAAACAGCGAAGTCGGTAATGTAAACGGTCCTCCCAATTTAGGTTGATAAAAATTCATTGATTTCATCTTCATCTTTTTTGTTTACTTCTTTTTCTTCTTTTATATCATATTTATAAACACATATGCGTAATTTGCATTTACAGTTGTGCGTAAATGCAAAACGCTGAGCAATTATAACTTTTTTATTTTTTTATTTAGACATTATTTTTTTTCTTTATTTTATTTAGCTAGTTATGTTTTTATTCAATTATTTAGTTATTGATATATCACAACTCCAGTATGATAGTATTTGCCGTATTATCAGCCATATATTATCTGAGGAGAGTACTCATTTCTCATGGCGTATCCTCCTTGTCTTTTGCCTTATCCCGGGCATGCTAGGTTATTTTTACAATTTAGTCATAGTTAAAGTTGTTATTTTGTTGTTGCAAAAGATGTAAAAGTTTTCAATATCGTTTATCTTGAATACTACAAGTTACAAAAGTGATAATAAGTGATCGATCATCTCAATAAAATCGTTATTTTTTATGTGATTTATTTTCGCCTTAAAAATTGTTCTAATCGCCATAGAAAAGGGTGTTCACGTATAAATGATTTCGTTTGTACGTGTATATACATCTTCGTAGATTTTTAATCAATTTTTAAGTTAATTTTATTTGGTTTAATATTATTCAATTATTCCATTCCTGGCGTTATACTAGCTGTTATATTTTTTTTCGCGAAGCTTTTCGAAGCTTTTACAACCACCGTTATTTGTACGTCTATTGTGTTTTGTTTATAAGTTTGAATAAACACATCGTCATGGAATTGCATTGCCCTGCTTGGCGTTGGTCGGTGTAAATGTTTAGCTAATTATTAATTAATTCTTTCAACTGAATGGAGCCGTTCGTTAGTCTTTACTGTGCGTCTTGGAAATGGAGCGGCAATTTATTTAACGCGATTGCGGCGTCGCGATACGCGAGAAGAGGTCCATAGTGATTTTAAGCACCCTTAGTAAAATAAAAATCTCCACAAATAACTATCTAGACAGTTTGCGAATCACTATTACGTTGCTCGTTCACTTTTTTATTCCGAAAATATCTACATCCTCAGAAAGCGCATTGTATAACCAGGATTGCATTCAAATAAAAATTGCGTATAATGCACTTAATCTATAAAAAGGCAGCAATGAGTGCATAGCAATGTATGATGGTCCGCTCCAAAAACAGCAACCGTGAAGAACAGTTCGTGATTCTGATTGCAATTGCGTCTTTTGGAGCAATCTTCGTATGTGCAAATTGATATGAAATAGAATGTTCAACAGGTGTTCCAAATGCTATCCCTTTGAGCGGAATGGATAGATGGTTACGAAAATCCGTGTGTTTAATTGCTATTAGTACCTCCACTAACCGGTTGATCTTGAAGAAGCAGCGTGGCCTGAAAATCAGTTATTTTGCGATGTCATTGAATTAGTCAATTACTGGGGTAAATTAATAATTTGCTTGATATTTTACTATATAGCTATAGTCATCGCAAGAAGTGATTGCAGTCTTAAGCAATGATACTTCAACGTAAATAAACCTCAAGAAGGATTCTAAATGACAAAAATTTGCTTGATTGCTTCTTACGTGCTGCTAGTTACGTGTAGTATGTATTATTGCGAAAAAATCATACACATGAATTATGCAAGCAATTTTAGAGAAAAACAAAAGCAATATTGCATACACAAAAATAAATTACCAAACGTAGCGCACTGACCAACAGGTTAACGCAATTGCCAAAATCACGAATTTTACAGTTGACCTTTCAGTAATACTCTTTGTTGTGTTTCTGTTTTGATTTATGAAACCAACGTTTGGTAAGTGGAACAATCGATAGCCAGGCACAGTGATTTGAACTGTTGGGGGTAAGTTGAACCGTGCTGATGATGATGATGAAGATGATTATCGTAAAAATCACTGAACCTAGGTTAGCATTCCGACTGGCAATAAAAAATGGAGCAACAGACTGGATGTACAAGCACTAGTTCTATTTCGATAAAATCCATAATTTACCGACAGTTGTCTGGTTGAAATCATAAATCCCTTGTAAGTTACCCTGGAAAGTTACCCTTAGTTGTAAGTAATACGGCCTGGCCGTTCTTGAAGAAATAAAAAATAAATAGATTACTCAGGATTAGTAAAACAAAAGATAGAAAAAAAAAACAGATTAATTTCGAAGACATGCATTATCACATAGTTTACAATAAATTCAGCTACCCTTATAAAGCACGAAGTCGTGGGAGGACGGTCAGTAGTATGGTTTTGGTGGTTCACCTTTGTCATTTACCATTCATTTTTTTATGCTATGGCGAGGAGGTCATATTTCACCGTAGTAGATGCAGTATGAAGCAGACCGTGAGCTTATAGGTAGGGTAATGGAATGTATATAATGAAGTTCAATTATTGTACCAGTAGAAGGGTAGGCTTTCGCTAACCTCTTAATTGATCGTTTAATTTTGGAACGTTTAATTCATTTTCCAAAAATGGTGGTGAAGTGCCGATCCTCTTCCTTGAAATACGGCGATCAACAAGACTGAAAGAAAGATAGAGAGAGAGAGAGGGAGAGAAAGAGAGAGAGAAAAAAATAAATAAAAAGAGAAAGAGAGAGAGTGATATAGAAAGATAGGTAAAAAGGAAAATAGGATGAGATCGAGATTGCGCATCATTGTATGTTAAAGTCAATCCACATAAAACCGACACAAAAATAGTATCGATAAGCTCATTTTATACCACTGCTAATCGTCTGAAAAACGCTTCAAAATAGTGAAAAATAATTGTTATGTGACAAACTCACTAATAAATATCAATACCATACCTAGAGACAGAAAAAAATGCAAACCGTGACAATGGCTGCATGGGGAATGGGGAATGGCTGCAATGTAAAGAACCCAGTTAAAGTTACCAGGCCCATGAGCTGCAGGGATACTTTCATTTTTAGTAAGGTTATCTTTCGAAGGAATATGATTTTATTGACAGATTGTTGCCTTTAACAAATCCATAGAAGGTACCCATAATGCAGATGACCTTGAAAACCACGTATGGTCATATACCAGACTACTTATTTATCAAACTAACTTGAAGTGGTTTCAAGACAATTTATTCCGTCCATTGTTCCCTGAACCGATGTAAAAAATGAATGAGTTTCCAACTAGTGCCATTAGTGCAATTAGTGTATTATTTTTTCGTGATATTTCATTATAGGATGAGTTGAGATTGTACAGGGAATGAGTGCTTTAACAGAACTACATAAAATAAACGATATGAACACTTTATTTTGTTTCAAAAAACTTTCTTTCCTTCGTGAGCACCATGAACATCGGATAAACTGTAAAGAAAAAAAAACATATGTGCACTACTTACTTTTAAACATTATTGCTCAACGAAAAAGCTTTCTATTCTGTTACGCCAATAGAAAAGAGACTGTGAAGTATAGCAGTTGATCAAACCCTTGCTTGTATGGCTTTTTTGTTTGTTCGTTAATTATGTTCATTTAAATTGATGAAATCATACTTACTGATAATAATGAGCCATTTTTCTTTATTTTTTATGACAAATGTAATTGTATCATAAATTTAAGAGTCCATCATCGTATTTATTTTACCAAATCGGAAAATCAATTCTATTGTGCAACTAGTACCGCAAAATAAGAACCATTTAGCGTTGCGATTAATTGATTTATTAAGTAAAATATGAAATGTACATTTTGTTAAAAAATAATAATGACATACAAAAAACTCTTTGCCGTGATCGATCTATGCTGTTTTACCGCAATCGTTGTTTCATTCGTGATCAAAACAATTAGTTAACGCAATAATTGATGGCGTTTTCGATGTTGAGCATGGTTGGAGGTTGAACATGAAAGGAAGCGCTTCACCTAGCGAAGGACCAGATCTCTGTTTCGTTTCGAATCTAAGTGTTTTACAGATACCACAGAACGTGACCGTGAAGAAGGTGGTAAAGTATGAATGAACTTGAAATACATAGCGATGCTAATAGTCCGGTATTTGAATGTCTGCCAAGTGTTTGGTAAATAGATTTCCTTTTACATGTTTGAGACAGATTCTTGACAGATCGCATGGTGAACGTGGAGTAGAAGGAATATGGTCATACATGCCGGATAAAGTTATTTAAGAACAGAGTTGTTCAATGACGTGGACTGTTGATACATTAAGCACTCATACGAACACGCATACAACGTTCGTCCGAACATATCAAATGTCATAAGTTCGTAAGTGACTGATTACTCGTTAACATTACAAATATAAGTTTAGCTAAATAAACTAGACATATAGATATCAAGGCATGTTTCAAACTACATGAACTGTATGAAATCCCATACGAAACGCTCTTCCGCAGCAAGCCTTGATTATCCAGCTGAGTGGTACAATTATGCCTAAAAAATCAGAAATGGCAGGAAAGATCTGGCCGGGTTGCCAGATATAAATGAAAACATATGCGAGTATGTCGTTGCGTTAATAACAAAACCTCGGCATATTTGATCGATATTGTTGCAGAAAGAGATATGACTAATTGTACAGTCGATAAATTTCGTAAAAATGCATCGAATCATCCTTGCGTATTCATTACGTAGTATGTTCATTTTTGTAGAACTAGAAAGTTTTCTGGTACGTACGGTTTAAAATTTACGGCAAGTACGGTTGAAAATTTTAACAAAACGAATAGTTTATCTTCCATTTATATACCATTCTCGCTCCTTCGCCAGAGTGATGAACTGGTTTGCATTGTTAATGCTTTACATTTGCACAAGATCGCGATAGAGTTGATGGCAACGAGCAAAGAAACCTGCGCCAGTGAATTGAAATGATTAATCTGATTGAGCCATATACTAATACTTTGCGGTATAGCAAAGTGCTGAAGTGATGTGACGTGACACTGGGACAAATGCAGAAATTTTTGCTCGAACGGCCGTTCGGCACGGTAAACGAAAGGGAAACGTTTTATGAATGTGACGGTAAGGTTGTTGTAACAAGGTTGTGGTATGTAACGGGTAGCAAATTGCAGCTCAGTAAAACTGACAGAGAAGCGTTTCTAACAACTCCCACGTCGAGCTGCAGTTTGAAATATTGCCGTAAAATAAAAGTCTCCACCGTTGCCAAGACGAAGAACTAAAGAACTATTAAAAGTAAGATAATGCTTATAGTTGTAATGGGTATGGGAAATGTACGTGGTTGGTTTAACGGTTGCGACAATTTTAGCGATAAAATAACAATTTGTTTTTGTTGCGCTTCGTTATTAGATGTTTGCAGCTTTGCAATGGTTAAGCCATTTTACTAACGATACAAAAGACTAAACGGTACTTACACATATTTAATAACTATGAAACATTAGTAAATACAAACTCGTTTGTTAAGGAATGAAAATCATAAAGATAGTCTTGCGTATAGGCTCAGCCGATTTAAACATATTTAATACTTTTTGCATTGATTTGATGAAAATGAAACACGCGATTTTAAAAATGTTCATTTTAAAAAAGACCATACATGGTTTGGTTTTCGTACACAGTTAGTCTGTCGAGCTAATCATAGTCAGTTCAAATCTGATTTTGACGGATACCGTTGTAGCGAGGGTGTCTCCAACATAAAAAAGAATGTGAAGCAGATGAATCAGATTGACTTGATGGTCTCGAGCCTCGTTGGTTGATCTTTCACATCGAAGGTCATAGATCGATTATCAGCCGATTCTTCGTAGCAAAGGCTGAGGGAGCGTATTAGTGGACGAAAGCGTGATATAGTTTAGTAATTCATTCTACTACCGACGTCTCCGTCAAGCACAAAATCAAAATATGAAGAATTAGGGATTTATTGGGTTCTGAAATTCTGATTTGAAAATTTAAGGTTTACTTTATGTGACAAAAAAGTTTGCCATTGACAACCATTTAAGTGGATATTTAGAAAACAGTATTTTCGAACAACTTGTTGAAATTGTATTATCAGTTGTAAATTTGGTTTTCCTATTTGATATGAATTCTCTAGTACTGATAATTTCGCATTCAAATAGCTAGCTCAACTTTGTATGTTATCTTAATAGCTTGTTGACAATTATGCTCATCAGAACCCAAAACGTGTCTACGAACTTGACTAGCTTTATGATTCGGTTGGTTACTAAGGCTTGGGAAAAGTGTGTAACAGCTTAGCTTAAACAGGGTTATCCCACGACACGGGCGGTCGTCATCGCCCCCAAATTCAAATCCATTTCGAAACATGTTCAATCTGACATTTGCGCGCGAAAATCATCACCGTACAACCTTCAATTAGTACTCATTTGGTGCTTAGTTGTTTAAACAAATGTAGACTTCTGCCAAGGGGGAAGCTGTAACCACTATTTGACCAATCATATACTTTCAGATTTTTCATATTGCCAAAGAGAAGTCTATTTCTAGCTTCCCTCTCTTCTCACCTTTCTAATGCTCTTCATTCCTTGGTATTGATCAGTTAAAACATCGGCTAATGTAAAGGTATGTGAGTTCGATGGAATCCAAATTACTTAAAAACAATCCGTACCTGATGTTAAGTGAGAGGGGTCTTCGTGTGAACGAAGGCACATCTTTAGGCTAAGGTGATCTTCGCCAAATCTGAGCATATCGAATTTGATCATGTAATGGTTACACGTGTGTGCTCTGTTCAACTTACAACAGTCGATATAAAACCAACTCAATCATAATGCATTTTACGCTATGTGTGAAATTTAATGGCATCCACATGAAAACATTATTATCTCGTACATCACATCGTCCATGGGCCACCAAAACCCCGATGCATCGTACCCATTTAATTAATAATTACAATTTAATCCGCCATCGGCTCATCAACCATTCAAAACAGATGCTACACAGAGGCAATGAACAATGATGATAGTTTTCGATAGGCTGTTGATGCGAGTGTCAAAGCAATTCCTTTCATAACCTTGTGACCCACCCAATGGGTAACAGCAAATTGGAACGAACGTCAGCGCATTCAGAATCCTCTTCGAACGAGCAGAAATAGACACTGGGGTGGATTTTTTGCAATCCTTAGCAAAGCAGGCAGTGCAAATGGAGCAACTTTCCAAATTATGCACTAAGTAAGCAAACAGAATGCAAGGTACTCTTTGCTCGTTGGGTTCGTTTGACTCCGTTGGGCTCTGACAGCCATATTTTGAAAGTATCTTCCTACAAGCTTCATGATTACCATTATGGCAGTCTGGCAGATGTGCGGTGCCCTCTAACAGCTGTGTAACGTACTGGGGAATCGGAGCAGTGAGCCGTCTAGAAAAAGATGTGGTTCAGGTCAAGGTTCACTTCCCAGAAGTGTGCTCTGATTTAGTTGGCAAATGTCGTTTTTCTACAGTCGAAAAGACTTGATGTCATCGCATAACGTTCACTTTATTCCATTCTAGCACATTCAATAGTTTAGTAAACCTGTATTCTTGAACCTGTAGTGATTCTTGAACATTTTTTGATGTACATTTGACAGGTGATTATATTTTAGCTCATCTATTTTTCCTTAGTTTAAACAAATAAATCAGCGCACTATTCGTGATTGTGAAGGTGAAGTGAATGGAAGATTTGTAATGATTTACGTGTGTCATCCTTCTACAAAATTTCGTTTATTTACCACTGATTAAACGCTTCCCCTTGAAACCACGTTACACTATTACACAAGTGTACCCGTACGTTTTTGATGTAATGTTTAAAGTTAAGTTAAAGTTAAAGTTTGATTGTCTCTCGATGTAAGCTTTGATTGTGGAACGCATTACTAACTAAGCTTGTCATAGATATTTGGTAAACGCAATTATGGATTTCACAAATAATTCTGAATGCGATACTGGTTTGCTATGCCGAGATTGTAAATATAAAAAAACGAGGTAACGAGGTAGTAGTTCTCATTAAAGACCGGACACGTGTTTTCTTCTATTGATCAGTAGAGGTAACTTATGTTGCACTCAATGAATCATAATTTTCATAATTTTCATAATTTCAACCATCATAAATACGACGACATAGAAGGGAATGAACGTCAGCACAAAAATGTCCTTGAACTTTGTGACATATAGTAAAAGGAACTGCGTAACAAATGGAACTCATTGAATGACCTTCACTCTTGATTGTTCCAACGATATAGATTATTTGAAAATAAAAACGTAGTTCTGACACGAACATATACTTTAAAATAGTTTATTGGTTTATTTTTTCCATCATTTTAGCATGGCTGTATACATAATAACATCATGAAATAAAATTTTGATTTTCTATACGGAATTTATTAGTGGAATTCCAACTTGAAGCTTCAAACCCTCAATTGAAATACGTAGTATATATATAGTAACTACCTATACTTATGTAACAACATCCACATACATAAACACAGATGTGTGTAATTTTTTAGACGCACAGAGCCTTTCTTTCCAGTTCTTTGATTTGGTATTGCTGATAGCTGTTTGCTCTGAAATTGAAACAGTACAGCGCATGCACTATTCCTATCCGAGATGGTCTTCGAATGCATAAGCACAAGTCTCCTTTCCAATTTGTTCGAATAATAGTGAACGACTTATGCTGGCGCATCATCACTGTTGTGCAACCTATTTGGCTTCTAAAGTTTGGTATAGATTGTAGTTCGAAAGAATGTTCAAATAACGAAATGCTTTGCGCGCTTACCTGTAAAATATGACGTCAATTATGTTTTGACAGCACGAATCACGTCGACGATGAACCCTTAATCTCGATGCGGCTTGATTCAGGTGTAGCAATGGATGGTGAATGAACCGGGTACAACCAGACGAAGAGTCGCCTCTCTGGGTGATTGGATCACGTGCAACCTGTAGAAAGTACTATTACAAATTCCCAACAATGTAGGCCCGTGCAATGAAAATAACTAGACATCGTAATGTGTAACTAATTATGAGTTATATTTTTGTTACTAAATTTATCCGGCGACAGCGCTCGTCCGTGCAATTATTGTCGCATGAATGGTTTTTGCTAATAATTGTAGCGTCAGATATTGCATTTTTATAATTTTTTTCTATATCATAAACTGTGTACGGAAAAATAACTCAACTTTTCATATGTATTCTGCTTGGGTGGAAACTTCGTTGTGCATACGTAATATTACCAGCCAGCGCCATGGATATATAGAAATCACGAATCAAACAACAAGTTTGCTTTCAGGTCCTTCGTTATGTGAGGATGTATATATTGCATATGCGTAAACTTACAAATAAGCTGCTGAACGTATATTATTATCGATGTTTAATGACCTAAGTAATAAAGATCACATGTCTACTAAAGTGTCTTGCTCTTTCACGATACACCTGTGGCATGTGGTCTGAAGTATAAGAATCTGCGCGATACATGATTCGAAGCATCATATAATGTTTTAATTGGTATTCGCTATTATCGATCCGTAAATCCATCCTCCGATCCATATTTTCCGATTCATTGATTTCATTATCATTTTCACTCTAGAATTGAATCGATCTAGTGGTAGCCATTGTGACGATGATTATTGCTATTATGGTGATTCGAAGAATGTTGGTGGTTGTTAGTATTGCTGCTTCTTCTGCGATGATGACCATTATGTCCGTTATGGTGATGATCGTTATGACCGTTATGCCCGTTATGTCCGTGCCCATGTCCATGACCATGCCCGTTACCATGGTTCTCGTGAGCATTACTATCATAACCTCGATGACCGTCGTGAATCCCGTGATCTGCCCGGCTGTGTCCACTATCATGCCCATGCGAATCGTACTCATTCGAACCGTGCCCAATACCGTTATGCTCGAAATCGTGATGCGATTCCCTAGGGTAACCAAGTTGAGTGTGTGGAGTTTCCTTTGGATAACCGTCATGTCCATGCTCGTGTCCATGCTCATGGGGATGATCATGGTGATGCGGATGCTCGTCTCCTCCTTCGTAGGTAATCTTTGGTCTATATCCCTTGTGGTCGGCCTCATATTCTACAATCTGTTTATTCGTAAAAAGTTAGCAAATAGTAAATGATGTTCATAACCAGCAAAGACAATACTGCTGACACATTACCTGTCGACGTCCATCAGGAAGCAAGACGTTATATTTTCCGGTGGTATAGTCTCCATCGCGCATTTCTTCATGACCGAAAGACAGATCAGCATTGTCGTCATCGACTTCGTAGCTAAATTCATACTTGGCTGGTTCCTTTAATCAGACAAAACACGAGTTGTATAGCGTTAAAGGTAATAGCTTATGAGCGATTCGATTATTAGTTACATCTTCAAAGGATCCGCTATCATCGTGGTTATCATGGTGATCGTGATGGTCTTCGTACTCGTGATGATCTGGATGGAAGCCAGACTGATGATGAGGGGGGCCGTAACTTGAATCGGGGGTTCCATAGCTGCTCGATGGTGGTACTAGGTCCGTATGGTGATCGTCGTGATGCCCACCTTCTCCTCCGTGACCATGACCGTGAGCGGGAGGTAAGTATGAGTTGATTGGAGCCTCGGCTTTAACTCTCATAATTACGGTAACCAACAAAAAAAAGCAGCAATGCTATGTAGAAAAACGAGTATAATTTGCTATAATGATTGAACTTTCGTACTGTGCTATATTGAACCTAAGCTTTTTTATTCTAGGAAAGCTTTTGTTTGAGCTTTATTAAACTGACTACTCATATTGTATAGACCTTGGCGTTTTTTAAGCACCAATATCTATGAAACACTGACAAGTCAGAAAATGCATTTCAAAGGGTTTGGTAACCACTAAAATCGCTGGTGATTTTAAATAAAACGGGCATGGTGAGGATATGGTATTGCCAAAAAATTAAGAAAAAAAAATATTTGCACGTTACGTTGCTTAGGTTAGGAGTATATGATACAACGCATGTTCCATGGAGAAACATGAATAATTTAGATAGTACGAACATTTTATTCAAATGGTCCAAATAATGTCATTCAAAACTATACTCCTAGCTAAATAGGGCATACAACGCTTTACAACTTTTTTCATATGGAATGTTGTGAAATGTGTTTCAGGTACTTGCCAACACAACACACTGTACCTAGCATCAACAAAAAACACTAGCTCAGGTATTCGGACTGCCTGAAAAGTCTTGAAAGTTAACTTCGAACAACTTTTTAAATTGTTTGTTTGTAATTGCTTTCTGATAACTGTTTTACATATAATTAATGGCAAAATTTACAACTACCAATACAACCGAGCATCCCCGGGATAAGGCAATTCGCAAGGAGGAAATGCCTTGTTATTTGTTATGTTATTTTCTCTCAACACAACCGGTGTTGAAAATACGGCATTGCCGTCAGAATAGATATTAAATAAAAACAAATATGGCAAAATTTATTGTTCAGCAATACGGCCTGGCCGTCCTTATTAAATAAACAAATAGCAGAACTCAAGGTTTACATTGATGTTTTTCAATGGTGGTAACGTTCGTTGTCCATGCTCTGTGGATGTTCAGAATCACTCTTACCTTTAGCACATTTGCACATGTTATGAATTTTAGCATTTCTAAGACGTTTATTATATGTTGAGCTTATTTTCTTCACAAAATTCACTCACTAAAGACAAAACGTTTTCAGTAGTTTCAATTTTACCGTACACTTCGCTTACACATTTGTTTGCGCACTGTAGAAAACAAATAAATACTAATAAAATATAAAGTATGCTCCAGCTAGTCTCACTTATCTAGCAGGCAAATAAACGAATACTGACTGTTTGGAGCCACTCGCCAAACTATTTATACGAAGTTCTTGTTCCAATTTCAATCAGTTCATTCCTCTCACTAGTAAACAGTATCATGATCTTCAATTGAAATATCTTCTATACGTACTAAAGCTCCCTACCAGATCCTCATTAGTGAGAAGAAGCATTGTCAAGCTGTTTGTTGATGCTAATGGTGGCAAATTGATGACAACATTTGCCAACGATAGTCAGACGGGCATGGATGGGATTCTAACGATATCCCATCACCAAAAGCAAATGTGCAATCGCTTAACTTTGAAAGAGCTGATTACGAAAAATAAGCTGAAGATTCTACTCGGTGATTGCTTCGTGATTAACGTTAAAGATTACCAACTAATCCCCATCACCGAGGTTGATTGTAGATCGCATCCCTGTATTTTCTCAACGATGTGATTGGTTTCCATTCATACAGTGCCGGCCGGCCAGTCACTAACATGCTGCAATACAGCAATTTATCGAAGCTATGCAATTGATAGCCATTCACTAGGGAACATGCAAGTTTAATGCTCGAAGAATTCTTTCTAGATCAACTTATCGGTGTTTTTCTGTACGGTGAATCCCAATGAAAAATGTGTTAAATCTAATTAGGTTTCGAATCAACGCTTATCAGAACCATATTTATTTTTTATTTCTCCAAGAACGGCCAGGCCGTATCAAAACCATATAAAATATTAAAAATTATATCTGTATGGGTCAATAATAATGGAAAGTATTTTTACAGCAGAATAAAAGGAAGTACCAATCGTTTATCGGTTTAACGATCAATTATTAAGATTACCATAAAATGCGTCAATTGTTAAAATTTATCAGTCATAACTTGCAACTCAAGTCTGTTATGTCTGTAGACTGTTGTTAAGAAGATATATCATTCTCTGTTTATAGAGGTGCTTTATGGCCTATGTGTGTCTCAAGGTTTGTGATTTACAAAACTAAACTTTTCAAATCCACTCAACAATTTTGTGTACAATATTGAAATCAAAACATATTTTGAAATTAATCTCAGAATAAGCACAATAGCAACAAAAATACTTCAAATTTAAGCATTTCACACTCGTTTTTTACATCAGTTGTAGTTGTTATAAATAAATGTAACAAAGTTATATAATAAACATGTATAAATAATGCACATCTAAGTCTATAACCATAACACCATCTAAGATAACGAGATAACGGGCAGTATAGTTGTGATACGCAGGAATATGTTTTAATTTGTGAGCATTTCTGAAGGAAGGATTTTTTAAATAAAAACTTGCATAAACACATAAATAATTCCTTTAACACTCCAAAGCATGAAAAAAAATTGCCAGAGGCGTTAAAACTGCCTCTACTAGAGGCGTGTTATTCTGATGAAAAATGTTTGAGACTGTGCTCGCCTTCAATATGCGTAGACGTATTTAGTTCATGGTGCCGACGAAATTCATTATTACTGTCCATCGATAAATGTCTAGTAATGTCCTTCTCAAAAAGCTGCCCTCTTGTCCTATTCTACTACAGCATTGGCAATTGTTTATTACAACGTTCTGAGTGTGTTAGAGTCCTAGGGATCCTTCTTGACGAGCAACTTAGTTTTAGACCTAATCGCATGACAAAACTAATTAATCGTGGTAATCAGATTCTAGGCGTGTTATTTTGATTAACAACAGAGTTCGTTAGTCCGGCCGATCTTAGAGTACGCAAGCATTGTTTGGTACCCCTCAGCACTTATCTGGAGCCAGCGCATCGTACCAATTCAACGTAAGGCTACGCGATTTGCCATCGGACCCTGGAGAACTATGCCTCCAGAACTCACCTCCAGATTATGCCTCACGATGCCTGCTTTTGGGACTCCAGCCACTGAAAGTCCCACTGACGACGGTTCAGTGCATGCTTGTTCTGATACTTAGTAAAACTGAAATGATTTATTTACTGCTTTTTAAATAGTCCCGATATTAGATTGTATGTTATATGGGCAACAATTAGGGGCCCCAAGCGGTACCAGTCCCCAAGTAATGAGGCGAAAAGGGTGAATTCGCCTCTAAAAATGGGGCTATATGTGCGTTTTGTGTGGAATTTCGGTCACTTTTAGATTACCTAAACATACATTATGTAATTGCCCTAAATACCTCATTAAGCTTTCCTTCAATGTAAAGGCTCATTAAACCTTGAATCTCACAATTATTTGAAATTTATCATATTGCTATTATTCTTTTTTTCAATTCTATGTCATGATTATAGATGCCTAATACCTTTATTCGAATTGTTTCGTTAGTAGATGCAGGTTACTGTTTATATCGGATGCAGAGTTCTTTTTCATTCTGTCGTGTGCAGTTCATTTTTTACAACTCTAGCTACATTGGGTTTACTTTTAGAAGAACATGGAGAATAGAAACACTGTATATATGATGTTTGGCATTATACTTTATATGTTCATTCAGCAATTCTCAGCCACAAGTGACAAAGACTATGATCTCAAAATTACAAAATTTGTGTGCCTTGATACACCTTATCAACGAAGTGTGCTACATTATTGCAAAACTGTAGTTCGTCGAAATCGGCCCACAATCCTGAACTTGTCGATAACGATTCCAGAAAGCTTCGATTTTCTGAAAATTCAATTCAGTATAGAATACAAATTTACTACCTTTCGCCCCTTTTTGTTCGACTTAGAAAATGAGGCATGTGAATTTTTGTCGTCAACAGTGCGAGATCCTGCATCGGAAATAGCATATAAGGTGGTGTTTGAAAAGTACAGAAATATTGCTAAGCCCTGTCCACATGGTGTAAGTAGATTTATGCATTAAAAATATTTTTAGAATTACATTGGTAAAACTTAAACGCTAAACGAGGCTTACGGTTTTTTATTTGCAGAACCGTACATATAGCATTGAGTATTGGGTGGATCCTCAGACTCTTCCAAAATCGGTGCCTGCTGGTGATTATCGATTAACTTCAATTTTCTCTTTTAAAGACAACGTGACTTTACTAAAACTGCAAACTTACGGCACAACAAGAAGAAAGGGAATTTTTCGTTCCATGATTGAATGGTGAAACAAGTTATAACAAGGTTTTGAAAATTATAATAAAACATATTGAAGGGTTTTACAACAACGAAAAAGTAATAAAACGGCCAAATACAACTGGGATAATGTGCCCTTCCACAGTTCGGAGAATAGAATGCCTCCCATCCAATGTGGTCATTATAAACCAACCAAGCAATTGGTAATTCATGGGGTAATGGTAAGAAATGGTAATTACATACTATTGCTGATTTAGAATTTATAGTGTCACAAACGACATGTCATTAAGTTTGAATATTTGATTTAAGACAGTTTTAAGTATACTTGTTGTATACAGTATATTAAAAAAGAATTAGTTTACCTATATACTTAACATAAAACGGCGAAGTAGACACGTGAGAGGCATTGTTTATAAAAACGAGTAATTTTAATAGAAGGTCAATCACTTTTACTTTTTATTCATAATTGTGCGGTAGAATATATCAATAACAACAAAAAATAGAAGCAAAACTCAACATTTATTTGTTTCCATTTACAAAGCAGGATGTGGTGCGATACAACTAGAATATGTGTTTAACGTTTTTTGCGCGGCCCGGTGGCATGATGGTAGCGGCACCAGTCTTTATACGAACAGATTGGTAGGTATAGACATCTTGAAGATGTTTAAGGTTTTAACGGACCGTGACGTAATGTAACAAATTAACATTTCATAATCGGTATTGTCCAGCACCATTGCAAGATATTCAATTATTATCTTTATTATGTATTGTTCATCAGACTTAAGTTTAGACTTGAACACATTAAATTCTTACTAGCTAATACTTATATCAGATTGCGAGATTAGTTCACTCTAACAAAAGTTTGTTTTTGAATGTTCATGCGCAGATGTGATAGTCGTGATGAATACTGAACGGGTTAAATATTTTACCCATAGCGGTTATCGGTACACTGTTCCTCTAATATTTGCTTATGTTCGGTAGCCTAAATGTGCCTCTTGTTCGAATTTCTCTTTCTGGTGCATATAAATACATAATATCTAACAAACAGGATGAGTCAGAGACATGTTTTAAAACTTTAGCAATTATCGTAATCTGTGCAACTTGCCGTCTAAAAGCTAAGTCGAGTACCGACACTCAATCGATCAAAGTCTGATCGAAGGATCATCCGGGTCTCTCTCTGGCACGTGTGATGATTGTTAATAAATACATTGTGTATAAGTTATTGTTCAATTATTATTCTGCTTAATTGTGTTACTATAAAAACTAAATGTACGTTGTGCTATTAGTGATAAGAAAGCTATTCATAGTTTATGGTATGGTGTACCAATACCACCACAATAGGGACCATACCACCATTATTGGAATTACTTGAAATAAATCAATCGGTACAATAGAACATCTATAAAAAGTTTTTATTTCTTTATGTTCGTCATTTGTAATGGTAGACATCGTTATTTAAAGAGAGAAACGTGTTTTCTATCATATTTCGTCGAAACATCAACATTTGCTCTTTCCAAACACAACATAGTTTAAATTGACCACTTACCCCATATCAGCCCGCAGTGAAAAAGAAAATTCTATGTCCATCAAGTCTATCAACTTTATCTAAACGATTCGATGATCTCATTTATAGACGAAATGCTTGATTGCAAATAATCTAATTGTAATGTATTTAACACGGACAACGCCGCATCACTCAAATTTGGGTTATGATCTATGGAAATCGCCTTGAACGATTTTTACACGGTGTTGTAAGCTTTGGTTAAAGTAGCATACAATGGAGTGTACATGATTTCGATCAGTTTAAAATTGACCACACATATATAACAGGCTACTGATATAGTCATACTTAATCATAACTAAAATATTGTTGTGTGAGCATTTTGTCGCCACATCTTTAGAAAAAATGATTACAAAAAGTGTGTTTTTTTATCAAAATGAGCTTAATGTTTATCTTATGTTTGGAATTGCTTGCCCTGGATAATTCCTCTAGACCGTTTCAGTTACGGCTCCTGAAAATACTATGTGTGGATCAACCGTACAAACGTACGATTCTGCATCATTGTAAAACAGTTCTGCGCCGTGATAAACCCACTTTGTTGAATATTTCAATTACTTTTCCCGATGTGATAAATGCATGTTATGTTTCTGTCAAAATCGAGTATAAATTCAATGAGTATCAACCATTCTTGTTCGATAAATCGGCAGAAGTTTGTCAGTTTTTGCGAAATAGACCTGTCGATCCATTATCGGCATATCTATACAGAGTGTTTGCGGAAACGCTGCCAACGTTGGTTACTCCCTGTCCGCATGAAGTATGTATTTAAAATGAACGAAAGAACGTTGAAAAGTAATTTAGACATTCTTCAATATTTTTACAGAATCGAACATACGACATTTTATGGACTATGGATGAACGTTTATCACCACGATCTGTTCCAGCCGGTGACTACAGGGTGACAGCACATTGGGAATCAATTGATAATGAAACTATGCTTAAGCTGCAAATATATTTCGCGGTACGTCGTAAAGGAATATTTCGTTCGATGATCGAATGGTAATACTGGTAATGAGACTAATTGCCTCATGAATTCTCTAAGATTCGTAAATCTGTCACTTTAGTCTCTCAGGGGGCATGAACCGTCATCAATCTGGGGATAATGAATCTTTTGAGAGTCGATTCCTGCTTTGAATGACTTCCAAAGTTTCATCTATATAGGAAATAATGATGGAATAGAAATAATGTTTTATTGAATCTTATGTTCTTTTTTTCGTTTGCGGCCGTTCGGTCTCACTGTCCGAAACCGACTACTTCGCGCTAATTGGCTTATCGTATGAAGTATTGGCGTTATAATAATATCGTAAGACACCAATACATTTTCACACTTTTTCGATACTCCTATATCTCTCATCTGTAAATCTAATAATTAATATTTTCCAAAAATATGGAAAACAATCCCCGTGATGCACTTCCTTTGTGCAATCTGACTGCATGTCAATTCACACATGTTACCGGGCGTTGAGAAACGTCGTTATGTCGAATGTTCTAATGGATATCGAAGATCGAAGGTGCTATGTTCCTGCGCCCTTTTCTTGTCGCTCCCTTCTAAACAGTATTCTTTGTTTTGCCTGTTCTGTTAGTTTTTGCCTTGTTAAATTACCATCGCTTTACTTCTGCATTGTTCATTGCCTCGAAGAAATACACATACAAATTGTACTCAGGATTGATGAAAATTTGATGTTCAAAGTTATATTCAGTAAACTTAAATACATGCTAACGGTTGAAAATTTTTTCAATTTTGAGGTATAATCGTTTAATCTCCGCTAAAAAAAAGATTTCAATATTCTTTTAAAAGGCATATTGGAGTTACAAATAAATAAAAAAAAAATCTTTTAAAAGGGGAAAGTATAGATGTAAATGCTGAAAAAAATGCTACATGATTTTGAACATAATTGTATAACGATTATTTATTTCAAAAACGTTTTCAAATTGCCTCCTTGCAAATTGCCTTATACCGGGCATACTCGGTTGTATTGGTTGTTAGTGTATGGTGATTGTTAGTTGTATATAGTTTGTGATCTTGTTATAGTACTATTGCTACTGTTCGTTATATCTGTCCTATTGTTTTATGGGATGGTCTTGGTCCGGTGCTATTGGTGAAATTGTGGTTGTGGAGCTATTGCTTGTATTATGGCAGATGTGCGATTGAGTCGCTCTTCACTGGGGCAACCTCCTGTGTTCAACATTCGAGTGTTCCGATGTGTTCGACCGCTTGTTCACGGGACTGAAACAAAACAGACAACAAATGGTTCAGACGGACTACTACCATACACTGATAAGCTTTCCCCCCATTTTTGCGGCTTTAACGCTGTCCTCGAAGGAGACTGTTTCCTTTTTTTTTAACGGAGAGGGAATCTTCAAAAGACGAACACGTAAGAGGAGGGTGGATACGGTTGCCATTAGCGTTTGTAAACCACCGTCCATCCGGTGAACAGTGCGGGATTCACCAGGTCCGCTAATTCCGGGGGAAGGAATTAGCGTCCTGACGTGACCTCGCTAAACCACTCCTCGACCTGATCCAACCCTGCCGATGCGCTGAGATGCGTATAACTCCTTGCAGGGGCGTGTGTGCTTTGCACCCTTGTCGTCGATCCTCTGCTGCTGCCGTCGCTACTCCGATGTCCCCTTTCGCTGCTTCTGCTGCTGCTTCGACGTCTTCGTGTGTTTGTTGGCTTTGCTGCTTCATCTAAAAGAACGAATAATGGGAAGAAATAGACATTAAAAGTTCTTGGGATGCTGCATCGCCAAACAGCATCTACAATGTTTTGCGAGGTTATCGCCGTCGTTGTCGCCGTCTTCGCCGTGTCGTCGGTGGGCTCACTTCATTCCACAACTGTTGCAGTGTCTGCGTCCCAAGTGTCCTTGTCGGCGCACATCTCTGCCACAAGGTTCTCCATGGTGAGCCGGGTTAAACTACGCTGTTGCATTTCTTGCTGTATTCGGGCGAATCGGGGACATGAGAACAGTACATGGCTCACGTCCTCCACGGCGTTGGTGCAAACTGGGCAGTTAGGTGACCCGTCCAGGATGGCTTTCTCGACGAAGTAGCTACGGAGGAATCCATGCCCCGTAAGGAGCTGGGTTAGGAAGAAGTCCACTTCCCCGTGCTTACGGCTTAGCCAGACGGAAATGTCCGGTATCAGCCTCCTTGTCTTCATTCCTGGAGCTGTGGGTTGCGTCCCTGCCTCTGCCAATTGTTGCTGCCAACGCCTTAGCGTTTCCTCATGTTGCCGTTTCCTGATGTTCGCAGACGTTCCACCCGTCGATTTGAATTCGTCGTGGCAGCGAATGTCCTCGTCTATCAGGAGCACGAGCGGGATGGTACCGGTGACAACACATGCCGCATCATACGAGACTGTCTGGAAAGCGCTAGCCACCCAGAGTACTACCGTGCGATGTGACCTTTGAATAGTCGTGCGATGTGTTTGTCTTGCCAATGGCCATCTCGCCCATGCCGCGGCTCCATATCGGATGATGCTATGATGTTCGGCATCAGAGCGGTCAAGACGTTAGTGTTCCGTGTCGCCTTGTTGCAGACCACTTCTAAATGCCGGCTGTGGTGCTGTTTACGGCAGAGCTCGACCCCCAGGTATTTCAGTGACTCCGTCGATGTGATCGAGTGACCTCCCGTCTGTAGCTGTCCTTGCTGCGGGATGTGGTGGGTGCAGAAGGTCATGAATCCAGTCTTTTGATGGGCTAGTTCCACCAGGGCTCACCAGGTGGCTTCCCGGCCTTAGAGAACAGCACCAATCGTTGCCTTTTCCATTCGTCTGGGAATATGACGGCATCGAGGTAGTGTTGAAACGTTCTCTTGAAGACTGCTGGGAAGGCCGCAATTGCTGCGGACACTGCTACGTTCGGAATGTTATCGTTGCCCGGCGCTCGTCCTGGGTTGAGCGATTTGACTATCCCGACTAGTTCTTCATCCGTCGCTGATTCCTGGTTCATTGCGTCGTCTTGTTGTCCAGCTTCCGGCCAGTCCATGAGTGATCGGTCCGGGAAGAGGTGATCCGCTATGTGTCGTAGTTTTGTTGGATCCCGTTCCTGCGGCACTCTTGCTCCCACCCAATGCTGCTTCTTGATACGATATTCAGGTCAAATCCGTTGTCGTCCAACTGCTCCGGTAGCTCGTCGCTTTTCTGCTGCTTGCTTATCCACACTGCTCACTCTAGTGCAGATCTCGCAGCCTTGCACGGTGGGTGTCTCTCGGCCCGCTGTTCGTCCGTTCGAGCCCTCCGCAACCGCCTTCGCATTCCGACGTAGGTGCTGCGTAGTTGGCGTATCTCGTCCGTCCACCAGTATACCGCTGGTCGTCCGCTCCGTTTCCGGGGTTGTCTCGGCATTGTAACATCGCAGGCGATTGTCATGGCCCGGGTTAGTTCTTCAGTAGTCAGAGTGTGTTCGTGTATGTTCTGCAACCTAAACGCTTCAATGAAAAGGTCCTTGTTGAAGTGTTTGGTCGCCCAACGTCCCTCTGGCTGCTGGTCGATGTTTCGTTGCTGAGTCCTCCGCCTCGCCAGCCGTTATTTCCCACCAGCGAAGCACTGCAGAAGGTCACGTCCACGATGGAGTTGCGTCCGTTGCCGCCGTTCCATGTACTCCTGTTGCCTTTGTTTAGCAGGACAAGACCAAGCGACGCAGCTGCATCCATAACGACTGCTCCCCTGTTGACCTGTTGTCCGTCAAGGTGACTGTTTCTTTATCAGCCTAATGTGGCACATAAATCATTTATCGACAAAGACAACACAACATATAACAGATATTGCAGAAGGAAGGGATACAAGGGATTACTGTGATGGGATTCAAAGGAGCAGACCGTTGTCCCTTGCGAAGCGAATGATGAGTCTCATGAACTCCATGTCCCTGAAAGCCAAAACATTTCGTACCGGTATATCCGGAATGAATAAAATCGGAAATGATTCGACATTAGTCGGGACATCATCCGAATGAACGCACGATCTCCAGAGAGCCCACCGAACCAAAGCCGCATGGACACTTGTAACAGTCAAACACAGTCTTACAA
This sequence comes from Anopheles moucheti, assembly GCF_943734755.1. Classification (NCBI taxonomy): domain Eukaryota; kingdom Metazoa; phylum Arthropoda; class Insecta; order Diptera; family Culicidae; genus Anopheles; species Anopheles moucheti. The sequence goes on from NC_069140.1 coordinate 60,990,587, forward strand.
AATAGTCTTGGCTCTTAACAGCCCTTGGAGTTTTCAGTGCTTCAATAGCACTAAGGCTATCTGTAAATTTGAAGTACTGAACTCGCTGTTATGAACAATAGTGCGTAAAAAAATGCGACAAGCTTAGCCGTGAACACGGACATGTCTGCCTTAATTTGAAGCAGGCTTCGATTGTCTCACTGAAAATACCGAAGCTAGTGCCCTCCTCAGAGGATGAACCATCAGTATAATACTAGTTCATTATATCAATTTGCTCTACCCACCAAAATTTTGTGACTGTCCTTAAAAACTTCTACTTTTTTTCATCATTTTTTGATCAGCTGTGTGATATGCATGCTCCAGTTCAGCCTGGAGTTGAACTAAACACAAAGGTATCGATAATTGTCGGTGATTGATATTTTTCCCAAATATAAAAAGACATTTATTATAGGTTCACTAAGCCTTTTCTCCCTTTTTTTCGGTGTCGCAAGGAGAAAAGAGTACCATTTCAGTTTTCATTGGAGAGAACTTGATACCAAGGTTATCGGACTGCTTGGCAAGGCTGTCCAGAATGGTTTGTAAAGCCTCTTATATTTTGACGGTCCCTGCAACAGAAATGACACCGTCGACAGCCAATTGTCGAATACTGCAGTTGGGTGTTAGACAAGAATCTATTTCATTCACATAAAAATTATATAGTAGGGAGCTCAAACAGGACCCTTGTGCTAGTCCATGGTAGCTGGTTTGTTTCAATTGAACGTGACCATTGTTGAATTCGTGATATTCATGACAGTTACTCAATTTAGGTCCCAGCCCAGCAGCTTGCAATTTTGGCTCAGTTTGTGCGGAGAAACAGAGTCAAACGCCCCCTGTATATCTAGAAAAGTAGACCTCATGTTTTGCCTGCGAGCACGAGCAAGTTCAAATTCTGTTACCCGTAGCGCTAAACAGTCATTAGTACTTTTAGCTTTACGGAAACCGAACTGGGTATTTGAAATAAGGTTGTTGGAATCCAACCATTCTTCTAATCGGAAAAGAATCATTCTTTCAAGGAGTTTCCTCAGACACGGCAGCATAAATATCGGACGTTGTGTGTCGTGTCTTGATGACGGTTTGCCAGGTTTCAAAATAGTGACAACTTTTACTTCTCACCATTCTTGCGGGACTATGTTGAGTTCCAACATATTGTTAAAGATTCTCAACAATCGTTTCTTGCCTACGACTGGTAGGCTTTGAAGCAGTTTGCTAATAAGCTGATCCAGACCTGGGGTCGAATTTTCGCATGAAAGAATAGGAATTTTTGCCAGGGATAGCTCTACCATGGTGAATAGGAGAATCCAATATTGGATCACTACATTGGAAGGAAATCGGGGCAAAACATATGAGCAAACTCGTTGAGCCATACGCCGGAAAAACATTCGTTCTCGTTAATATTGTTGCTGTTTCGCATCCTCTTGGCCATTTTTTAAAGCGAATTTAGCGAAGTGGAAGGACCAAGATTGTTTTTTAGAATTTTTTTTCATAATTTCTCCAGTGCTTTTTATTTGTCATGTAATGACTTGGATCCTAAAAGGTGGGAGGTTTTTTTTAAAATTTCCTTGCTTGGCGGGTGCCCCTTGTTGGAGCTTCAAGGACGAGCTTGTTTAGAATGGAAATAAGATTTTCATACTCCATCACAGGAGTCAAATTATCTCCTACAAGAGAAAGCAAAGCGGCTACTAATTCGCCGTATCTTGTCAGTCAACGTTATTCGTCAAGTCACATTTGACGGGAATTCCATTAACAGGGCATCCTCCCTTGAAGTAGGAAATTTCTATCGGTAAGTGATCACCTCCTATAGGGTCCTGGATGACCTTTTTTTTTTTGTTAACGGGGAGGGAACATTCATAAGGTACCCACCTAGAGGGGCATATCGCGGCTTGACACCGCCCATCGAGATGGGTTATGTGGGATTCATCATGAAGCTTGACCCGTGAAGCGAGTCAAGCAACCGATGCAACCGCACTAAACCACTCCTCGACCTGATCCGAACCCTGCCGATGCGCGGGTCCTGGATGACCTTCCAACAAAAATCCAGGGCCATAACTAAAGGACATAGGGACAGATCCACTGCACTTTCCCTACTTTTTGGTGTCGACATCCTAGTTGCCTATCCTGAGTTGAAGATAGAAAACCAAACCTTTTGCAGAAATTTCGGATGATGGGAGGACGGATATCATCCTTATCAATGCCTCATTCGATTCCATGGGAATTAAAATCTCCCAGGATTAAAAGCTTCCTAGGTAAGTCTGTAATTAAGTTTCTAAGAACCAAGATGTGAACTTTTCAATATTTTCTATTTCGGAGCGGCCCGGTGGTATGATGGTAGCGGAGCCGGTCTTCACACGAACGGACCGGACCAAATCCCATCCGGACGAATCCCCCGTAGCAAGGACTGACTATCCGGCTACGTGGTAAAATAAGTCGATACGGCCAGGCCGTTCTAACGAAACAAAAAAAAATATTTTCTATTTCATTATTAGCTATCGGAGGGATATACACTGATGCAATTGATGTGCAAAGATCGCCAAGTTTAGCCTGTATTACGACTGTTTCAATTAACTGTTGCCTTGGCGTTTGGTATTCTAGAGAAGCTGTGACTCTTTCCTATACCAAAAATTAGCTCCCCTTCACCCCCCCCCCCCCTCCCCTCCAACACCGCTGCACCACCACCCCTAGACATTCGATCTTCACAGATTTTGTAATATTCCGTAAAGGTTTGCGTAATGTCTTCCGATAGCCAAGTTTCACAGAGGGCGAATACATCACACTAGTGATCGAATAGTGTTCGCCCACCAGTGCTTTAAACGAATCAAGTTTTCCCAACAAACTTCTGCAGTTCCATTGTAGCCATTGCAAGATTAGCCGTACAGGCGGACCATCATATTTAGGCAGGAATTGTATTACGATTACATTTGTATTTGTATTTGGAATTATCAGCATTACTGTAACATTGTAATAGTTTAATTATTCGCAATTATATGATAAAAAAATTAAAGGTGGATGGTTTGATTGAATCTAATTAACTTAATTGTAATATAGATAATAATTGTACATAGATTAATAATAACAGTTTATCAAACGCAATAACCGAATTATAAATGCATTATTCCTGGCATATAAAGTTACAGTGCATCTATTTGTTGAAGTACTCATTTTGAAGTTTTGGTAGCAATGGAAAAGCGAACATTGTATGTGCTCTTGAATTTATCGTGTCTCTTGTGGTTTGAAGTTGGTACTCTAGATAATTCTTCTAAACCTTATCAGTTACGGCTCGTTAAGATATTGTGTGTCGATCAACCGTATAAATTTTCTGTTGTGCATCATTGCAAAACAGTTCTGCGTCGTGATAAACCCACTTTGTTGAATATTTCAATTACTTTTCCCGATGTGATAAATGCATGTTATGTTTCTGTCAAAATCGAGTATAAATTCAATGAGTATCAACCATTTCTGTTTAACACGAAAATGGAAGCTTGTAGCTTTTTGCGAAATAGACCTGTTGATCCATTATCGGCATATCTATACAGAGTGTTTGCGGAAACGCTGCCAACGTTGGTTACTCCCTGTCCGCATGAAGTATGTATTTAAAATGAACGAAAGAACGTTGAAAAGTAATTTAGACATTCTTCAATATTTTTACAGAATCGAACATACGACATTTTATGGACTATGGATGAACGTTTATCACCACGATCTGTTCCAGCCGGTGACTACAGGGTGACAGCACATTGGGAATCAATTGATAATGAAACTATGCTTAAGCTGCAAATATATTTCGCGGTACGTCGTAAAGGAATATTTCGTTCGATGATCGAATGGTAATACTGGTAATGAGACTAATTGCCTCATGAATTCTCTAAGATTCGTAAATCTGTCACTTTAGTCTCTCAGGGGGCATGAACCGTCATCAATCTGGGGATAATGAATCTTTTGAGAGTCGATTCCTGCTTTGAATGACTTCCAAAGTTTCATCTATATAGGAAATAATGATGGAATAGAAATAATGTTTTATTGAATCTTATGTTCTTTTTTTCGTTTGCGGCCGTTCGGTCTCACTGTCCGAAACCGACTACTTCGCGCTAATTGGCTTATCGTATGAAGTATTGGCGTTATAATAATATCGTAAGACACCAATACATTTTCACACTTTTTCGATACTCCTATATCTCTCATCTGTAAATCTAATAATTAATATTTTCCAAAAATATGGAAAACAATCCCCGTGATGCACTTCCTTTGTGCAATCTGACTGCATGTCAATTCACACATGTTACCGGGCGTTGAGAAACGTCGTTATGTCGAATGTTCTAATGGATATCGAAGATCGAAGGTGCTATGTTCCTGCGCCCTTTTCTTGTCGCTCCCTTCTAAACAGTATTCTTTGTTTTGCCTGTTCTGTTAGTTTTTGCCTTGTTAAATTACCATCGCTTTACTTCTGCATTGTTCATTGCCTCGAAGAAATACACATACAAATTGTACTCAGGATTGATGAAAATTTGATGTTCAAAGTTATATTCAGTAAACTTAAATACATGCTAACGGTTGAAAATTTTTTCAATTTTGAGGTATAATCGTTTAATCTCCGCTAAAAAAAAGATTTCAATATTCTTTTAAAAGGCATATTGGAGTTACAAATAAATAAAAAAAAAATCTTTTAAAAGGGGAAAGTATAGATGTAAATGCTGAAAAAAATGCTACATGATTTTGAACATAATTGTATAACGATTATTTATTTCAAAAACGTTTTCAAATTGCCTCCTTGCAAATTGCCTTATACCGGGCATACTCGGTTGTATTGGTTGTTAGTGTATGGTGATTGTTAGTTGTATATAGTTTGTGATCTTGTTATAGTACTATTGCTACTGTTCGTTATATCTGTCCTATTGTTTTATGGGATGGTCTTGGTCCGGTGCTATTGGTGAAATTGTGGTTGTGGAGCTATTGCTTGTATTATGGCAGATGTGCGATTGAGTCGCTCTTCACTGGGGCAACCTCCTGTGTTCAACATTCGAGTGTTCCGATGTGTTCGACCGCTTGTTCACGGGACTGAAACAAAACAGACAACAAATGGTTCAGACGGACTACTACCATACACTGATAAGCTTTCCCCCCATTTTTGCGGCTTTAACGCTGTCCTCGAAGGAGACTGTTTCCTTTTTTTTTAACGGAGAGGGAATCTTCAAAAGACGAACACGTAAGAGGAGGGTGGATACGGTTGCCATTAGCGTTTGTAAACCACCGTCCATCCGGTGAACAGTGCGGGATTCACCAGGTCCGCTAATTCCGGGGGAAGGAATTAGCGTCCTGACGTGACCTCGCTAAACCACTCCTCGACCTGATCCAACCCTGCCGATGCGCTGAGATGCGTATAACTCCTTGCAGGGGCGTGTGTGCTTTGCACCCTTGTCGTCGATCCTCTGCTGCTGCCGTCGCTACTCCGATGTCCCCTTTCGCTGCTTCTGCTGCTGCTTCGACGTCTTCGTGTGTTTGTTGGCTTTGCTGCTTCATCTAAAAGAACGAATAATGGGAAGAAATAGACATTAAAAGTTCTTGGGATGCTGCATCGCCAAACAGCATCTACAATGTTTTGCGAGGTTATCGCCGTCGTTGTCGCCGTCTTCGCCGTGTCGTCGGTGGGCTCACTTCATTCCACAACTGTTGCAGTGTCTGCGTCCCAAGTGTCCTTGTCGGCGCACATCTCTGCCACAAGGTTCTCCATGGTGAGTCGGGTTAAACTACGCTGTTGCATTTCTTGCTGTATTCGGGCGAATCGGGGACATGAGAACAGTACATGGCTCACGTCCTCCACGGCGTTGGTGCAAACTGGGCAGTTAGGTGACCCGTCCAGGATGGCTTTCTCGACGAAGTAGCTACGGAGGAATCCATGCCCCGTAAGGAGCTGGGTTAGGAAGAAGTCCACTTCCCCGTGCTTACGGCTTAGCCAGACGGAAATGTCCGGTATCAGCCTCCTTGTCTTCATTCCTGGAGCTGTGGGTTGCGTCCCTGCCTCTGCCAATTGTTGCTGCCAACGCCTTAGCGTTTCCTCATGTTGCCGTTTCCTGATGTTCGCAGACGTTCCACCCGTCGATTTGAATTCGTCGTGGCAGCGAATGTCCTCGTCTATCAGGAGCACGAGCGGGATGGTACCGGTGACAACACATGCCGCATCATACGAGACTGTCTGGAAAGCGCTAGCCACCCAGAGTACTCCCGTGCGATGTGACCTTTGAATAGTCGTGCGATGTGTTTGTCTTGCCAATGGCCATCTCGCCCATGCCGCGGCTCCATATCGGATGATGCTATGATGTTCGGCATCAGAGCGGTCAAGACGTTAGTGTTCCGTGTCGCCTTGTTGCAGACCACTTCTAAATGCCGGCTGTGGTGCTGTTTACGGCAGAGCTCGACCCCCAGGTATTTCAGTGACTCCGTCGATGTGATCGAGTGACCTCCCGTCTGTAGCTGTCCTTGCTGCGGGATGTGGTGGGTGCAGAAGGTCATGAATCCAGTCTTTTGATGGGCTAGTTCCACCAGGGCTCACCAGGTGGCTTCCCGGCCTTAGAGAACAGCACCAATCGTTGCCTTTTCCATTCGTCTGGGAATATGACGGCATCGAGGTAGTGTTGAAACGTTCTCTTGAAGACTGCTGGGAAGGCCGCAATTGCTGCGGACACTGCTACGTTCGGAATGTTATCGTTGCCCGGCGCTCGTCCTGGGTTGAGCGATTTGACTATCCCGACTAGTTCTTCATCCGTCGCTGATTCCTGGTTCATTGCGTCGTCTTGTTGTCCAGCTTCCGGCCAGTCCATGAGTGGTCGGTCCGGGAAGAGGTGATCCGCTATGTGTCGTAGTTTTGTTGGATCCCGTTCCTGCGGCACTCTTGCTCCCACCCAATGCTGCTTCTTGATACGATATTCAGGTCAAATCCGTTGTCGTCCAACTGCTCCGGTAGCTCGTCGCTTTTCTGCTGCTTGCTTATCCACACTGCTCACTCTAGTGCAGATCTCGCAGCCTTGCACGGTGGGTGTCTCTCGGCCCGCTGTTCGTCCGTTCGAGCCCTCCGCAACCGCCTTCGCATTCCGACGTAGGTGCTGCGTAGTTGGCGTATCTCGTCCGTCCACCAGTATACCGCTGGTCGTCCGCTCCGTTTCCGGGGTTGTCTCGGCATTGTAACATCGCAGGCGATTGTCATGGCCCGGGTTAGTTCTTCAGTAGTCAGAGTGTGTTCGTGTATGTTCTGCAACCTAAACGCTTCAATGAAAAGGTCCTTGTTGAAGTGTTTGGTCGCCCAACGTCCCTCTGGCTGCTGGTCGATGTTTCGTTGCTGAGTCCTCCGCCTCGCCAGCCGTTATTTCCCACCAGCGAAGCACTGCAGAAGGTCACGTCCACGATGGAGTTGCGTCCGTTGCCGCCGTTCCATGTACTCCTGTTGCCTTTGTTTAGCAGGACAAGACCAAGCGACGCAGCTGCATCCATAACGACTGCTCCCCTGTTGACCTGTTGTCCGTCAAGGTGACTGTTTCTTTATCAGCCTAATGTGGCACATAAATCATTTATCGACAAAGACAACACAACATATAACAGATATTGCAGAAGGAAGGGATACAAGGGATTACTGTGATGGGATTCAAAGGAGCAGACCGTTGTCCCTTGCGAAGCGAATGATGAGTCTCATGAACTCCATGTCCCTGAAAGCCAAAACATTTCGTACCGGTATATCCGGAATGAATAAAATCGGAAATGATTCGACATTAGTCGGGACATCATCCGAATGAACGCACGATCTCCAGAGAGCCCACCGAACCAAAGCCGCATGGACACTTGTAACAGTCAAACACAGTCTTACAAAATAGTCTTGGCTCTTAACAGCCCTTGGAGTTTTCAGTGCTTCAATAGCACTAAGGCTATCTGTAAATTTGAAGTACTGAACTCGCTGTTATGAACAATAGTGCGTAAAAAAATGCGACAAGCTTAGCCGTGAACACGGACATGTCTGCCTTAATTTGAAGCAGGCTTCGATTGTCTCACTGAAAATACCGAAGCTAGTGCCCTCCTCAGAGGATGAACCATCAGTATAATACTAGTTCATTATATCAATTTGCTCTACCCACCAAAATTTTGTGACTGTCCTTAAAAACTTCTACTTTTTTTCATCATTTTTTGATCAGCTGTGTGATATGCATGCTCCAGTTCAGCCTGGAGTTGAACTAAACACAAAGGTATCGATAATTGTCGGTGATTGATATTTTTCCCAAATATAAAAAGACATTTATTATAGGTTCACTAAGCCTTTTCTCCCTTTTTTTCGGTGTCGCAAGGAGAAAAGAGTACCATTTCAGTTTTCATTGGAGAGAACTTGATACCAAGGTTATCGGACTGCTTGGCAAGGCTGTCCAGAGTGGTTTGTAAAGCCTCTTATATTTTGACGGTCCCTGCAACAGAAATGACACCGTCGACAGCCAATTGTCGAATACTGCAGTTGGGTGTTAGACAAGAATCTATTTCATTCACATAAAAATTATATAGTAGGGAGCTCAAACAGGACCCTTGTGCTAGTCCATGGTAGCTGGTTTGTTTCAATTGAACGTGACCATTGTTGAATTCGTGATATTCATGACAGTTACTCAATTTAGGTCCCAGCCCAGCAGCTTGCAATTTTGGCTCAGTTTGTGCGGAGAAACAGAGTCAAACGCCCCCTGTATATCTAGAAAAGTAGACCTCATGTTTTGCCTGCGAGCACGAGCAAGTTCAAATTCTGTTACCCGTAGCGCTAAACAGTCATTAGTACTTTTAGCTTTACGGAAACCGAACTGGGTATTTGAAATAAGGTTGTTGGAATCCAACCATTCTTCTAATCGGAAAAGAATCATTCTTTCAAGGAGTTTCCTCAGACACGGCAGCATAAATATCGGACGTTGTGTGTCGTGTCTTGATGACGGTTTGCCAGGTTTCAAAATAGTGACAACTTTTACTTCTCACCATTCTTGCGGGACTATGTTGAGTTCCAACATATTGTTAAAGATTCTCAACAATCGTTTCTTGCCTACGACTGGTAGGCTTTGAAGCAGTTTGCTAATAAGCTGATCCAGACCTGGGGTCGAATTTTCGCATGAAAGAATAGGAATTTTTGCCAGGGATAGCTCTACCATGGTGAATAGGAGAATCCAATATTGGATCACTACATTGGAAGGAAATCGGGGCAAAACATATGAGCAAACTCGTTGAGCCATACGCCGGAAAAACATTCGTTCTCGTTAATATTGTTGCTGTTTCGCATCCTCTTGGCCATTTTTTAAAGCGAATTTAGCGAAGTGGAAGGACCAAGATTGTTTTTTAGAATTTTTTTTCATAATTTCTCCAGTGCTTTTTATTTGTCATGTAATGACTTGGATCCTAAAAGGTGGGAGGTTTTTTTTAAAATTTCCTTGCTTGGCGGGTGCCCCTTGTTGGAGCTTCAAGGGCGAGCTTGTTTAGAATGGAAATAAGATTTTCATACTCCATCACAGGAGTCAAATTATCTCCTACAAGAGAAAGCAAAGCGGCTACTAATTCGCCGTATCTTGTCAGTCAACGTTATTCGTCAAGTCACATTTGACGGGAATTCCATTAACAGGGCATCCTCCCTTGAAGTAGGAAATTTCTATCGGTAAGTGATCACCTCCTATAGGGTCCTGGATGACCTTTTTTTTTTTTGTTAACGGGGAGGGAACATTCATAAGGTACCCACCTAGAGGGGCATATCGCGGCTTGACACCGCCCATCGAGATGGGTTATGTGGGATTCATCATGAAGCTTGACCCGTGAAGCGAGTCAAGCAACCGATGCAACCGCACTAAACCACTCCTCGACCTGATCCGAACCCTGCCGATGCGCGGGTCCTGGATGACCTTCCAACAAAAATCCAGGGCCATAACTAAAGGACATAGGGACAGATCCACTGCACTTTCCCTACTTTTTGGTGTCGACATCCTAGTTGCCTATCCTGAGTTGAAGATAGAAAACCAAACCTTTTGCAGAAATTTCGGATGATGGGAGGACGGATATCATCCTTATCAATGCCTCATTCGATTCCATGGAAATTAAAATCTCCCAGAATTAAAAGCTTCCTAGGTAAGTCTGTAATTAAGTTTCTAAGAACCAAGATGTGAACTTTTCAATATTTTCTATTTCGGAGCGGCCCGGTGGTATGATGGTAGCGGAGCCGGTCTTCACACGAACGGACCGGACCAAATCCCATCCGGACGAATCCCCCGTAGCAAGGACTGACTATCCTGCTACGTGGTAAAATAAGTCGATACGGCCAGGCCGTTCTAACGAAACAAAAAAAAATATTTTCTATTTCATTATTAGCTATCGGAGGGATATACACTGATGCAATTGATGTGCAAAGATCGCCAAGTTTAGCCTGTATTACGACTGTTTCAATTAACTGTTGCCTTGGCGTTTGGTATTCTAGAGAAGCTGTGACTCTTTCCTATACCAAAAATTAGCTCCCCTTCACCCCCCCCCCTCCCCTCCAACACCGCTGCACCACCACCCCTAGACATTCGATCTTCACAGATTTTGTAATATTCCGTAAAGGTTTGCGTAATGTCTTCCGATAGCCAAGTTTCACAGAGGGCGAATACATCACACTAGTGATCGAATAGTGTTCGCCCACCAGTGCTTTAAACGAATCAAGTTTTCCCAACAAACTTCTGCAGTTCCATTGTAGCCATTGCAAGATTAGCCGTACAGGCGGACCATCATATTTAGGCAGGAATTGTATTACGATTACATTTGTATTTGTATTTGGAATTATCAGCATTACTGTAACATTGTAATAGTTTAATTATTCGCAATTATATGATAAAAAAATTAAAGGTGGATGGTTTGATTGAATCTAATTAACTTAATTGTAATATAGATAATAATTGTACATAGATTAATAATAACAGTTTATCAAACGCAATAACCGAATTATAAATGCATTATTCCTGGCATATAAAGTTACAGTGCATCTATTTGTTGAAGTACTCATTTTGAAGTTTTGGTAGCAATGGAAAAGCGAACATTGTATGTGCTCTTGAATTTATCGTGTCTCTTGTGGTTTGAAGTTGGTACTCTAGATAATTCTTCTAAACCTTATCAGTTACGGCTCGTTAAGATATTGTGTGTCGATCAACCGTATAAATTTTCTGTTGTGCATCATTGCAAAACAGTTCTGCGTCGTGATAAACCCACTTTGTTGAATATTTCAATTACTTTTCCCGATGTGATAAATGCATGTTATGTTTCTGTCAAAATCGAGTATAAATTCAATGAGTATCAACCATTTCTGTTTAACACGAAAATGGAAGCTTGTAGCTTTTTGCGAAATAGACCTGTTGATCCATTATCGGCATATCTATACAGAGTGTTTGCGGAAACGCTGCCAACGTTGGTTACTCCCTGTCCACATGGAGTATGTATTTAAAATGAACGAAAGAACGTTGAAAAGTAATTTAGACATTCTTCAATATTTTTACAGAATCGAACATACGACATTTTATGGACTATGGATGAACGTTTGTCACCACGATCTGTTCCAGCCGGTGACTACAGGATAACAGCACATTGGGAAACAATGGATAACGAAACTATGTTTAAACTGCAAATATATTGCGCGGTACGTCGTAAAGGAATATTTCGTTCGATGATCGATTGGTAGAAGTTATGTTTTTGCAAATTTTTTCATGAGCATGAACTATTAAAGTCGTCCTTTAATTTCATGATAACGATTTCATGTAATTTGAATTGTAGGTGATGTGTTTAAAACTAAAAACATTTTGTTTCACTATTAATCCTTTAGGGTTGAGAAATGTTTGGAATTTTCAGGTCTGTTTTAATTGATCGGTTAAAAGGATGATTAGTGTCTCTCTTCTTCTGTTCACATCAAGCAATCAGAGATATCACCGATACAGTCAGTGACGGATTTAACGGTGGGTGGAGTAGGCGGCGAAAAAACTTACTCATTCTACAGTCTGAAACAATGGAGTTGACACCGGAAGAAACACTGGACTGGAAAAACTGAGGAGTCTGAGGAGTTTCCACTCAAAACACCTGTCGCGACAAACGAAGCTAGGAATATATATAACTTATGTTCCAGCACTCAAATACGCCGCTGAGACATGGACTTTATCCAAAACTGACGAAACCCTCTTAACCGTGTTTTGTAAGTGTGGAAGGAGGAGTCGCTAATGGCGAACTCTATGAGCTGTACAGCAAACTCATTGTCGTACAGCGGATTAGACTCGCCACGCTCCGGTGGACTGGTCAAGTCATGAGAATGACACCGGACGACCCAGACCGTAAAGTCCTATTAGATCGTCCACATGGACAGAGGAGGCGTGGTAGGCCTAAATTTTGATGGAGTGATGACGTTGATGCGTCCGCCAGAAAGCCCGGGATAATGGATTGGCAGACGACGGCGCTGCACCATGAGCGGTTTAGAGGACTCTTGCAGCAAGCCAAGACCGCGAAGCGGTTATAGCGCCGGATTAGTAAGTAAGTAAGTAGTAAGGACATTTCCTTATGGTACATCAGACAGGTCAGTAAATTCACAGGACAGAGAGCTACCAACGCGAACACTATATTTACGATTAGATAGAAAGGATGAGATCCACCTTAGCAAAGGATCTTCAAACCCAAGTTTGGTTAGTTTTGACGTTAACAGTTTATGTGGTATGCTATTGAAAGCTGCTCGGAAATCTATATAAATTGTGTCAGCTTGCCTACCAGCAACAAGGTGTGAAAAAATGAAGGATATAAAACACATAAGATTGGACGTAGTTGAACGTTTTGGCATGAAACCATGTTGATGTTGGGATATAATTGACGAAACACAAGGTTGTATTGAGGAGTAGCCAAAAGACTCGAATACTTTAGCACATGCACTCTGGATAGAAATTCCTCTGTGGTTAGATATGTCAGAACGATTGCCTTTTTAAATATTGGTATAAGAAATGCTGTCTTCCACAGTTTAGGAAAATAACCTTGGGTGAGCGATTTGTTGAAAAGTACTGCTAGGATAGGAGAGAACACGGAACAACAATTTTTGATGACACAGGATGGTATACCATCAGGCCCTGAAGAAAAGGACAATTTTAGTTTAGACAAGACAGACATTATAGAAGCATCCGACGCAAGTGGCACATTACAATGGAGAACTTTCTCTGTGGTGTAGGATAGGCCAAAGGTACAATACGACTTGCCGGATTTACAAAAACGAAACTTGGCGAAGAGATCACATATGCCTTGTTGGGTGCAAGCATTCTCGCTGCTAAGAAACATAGAGGATGGGAGATTTTGTTGATCCCGACGCGCATTTACGAAGCGCCAAAATGATCTTGGTTGATACAGTAGCCGAGCTTGCATACGAGAAATATAGGAGCGGTATCTATTACGGTTATAATTACGAAAGGCGGTGTCTGCATATTTATAAATTTGAAAATGGAATGCAGAACGTGTTCTACGGTAGTCTTTTAACGAGCGGTTTTTATCTTTCCGTATTACACGTAGATACCGATCCGACCAATGAGGACCAAGGGAGAGCGGGAGGAATGGACAGCATAAAGGGAACAGGCATCGAACCTTATCAGTAAAAAGCTGTGTAATATTGTCGAGATTGTCGTCAGAAAGTAAAAAACAAAAATTTTGTCGTAATAATAAACATTCAAATTTACGATAGTCAAATTTCCTAAAATTTAATATGCGTGGACGCTTAACATTAAGTTGGCTGTGTTTTGTCAAGTTTGGTACAGGTAGTGATAATTCAAATGATGGGTGATGGCTGTCTATATTGGTAAGGGCTATAGGTGCATTTAATACTTCAGAGCAAATAGCAGCTGCTTGAGAATTACCAAATACAAGATCAAGTTGACGATCATTCGCATGTTTGATACCTGACAGTTGAAAAAGGTCGTTCTCAATAATAATATCAACAACGGGCCGAAGTAGAAAATGGAATGTAATGCACGAAGGGCTGTGCAAACCTGAGACTGTTCAATTGTGGCCCTGACGTAGATTGCCAAGAAAGAGATGGAAAGTTGAAATCGCCGATAGCTAGGACAAAATCGGGGGGTTTTACGGATGCTAATAATTCGCTGATACTATCACCAAGTGTGTTTACGGTCGATGTGTTGCAGCTGACAGACGGTGGGATGTAAATAGTGCCGATGAACAATGATGCATGTGGTAGTTTTTTTTTTATATAATTTTATAGAGGCTTTGTGCCAAATTGGCTGACATTCGCCTCTTTTGCATGTGGTAGTGTTACCCGAATCCACACATGTTCGAGAGAAGTTGCCGATAGCAGGATGTCACGGGATACTATGGATGAAGCACACGCAATCAGCACACCACCACCACGACGACAGTTGCTAGATAGATGGTTACGATCGCATCGGTACACGGTGAAACTATCGTCAAAGATCAACGCCGGTGGGATGGTATCATCTAGCCAGGTCTCCGTGAGAATATAGATGTCGAAATCCAAGGAGTCGATAAAGGAGCGAAGCGTTGCTAGTTTCGTTCGAAGCCCACGCATATTTTGATAATAGATGTGATATTTTGATAATAGATGTATTGACGAGGATGTTGGCGACTTCAATGTGTGCGTGACTGCAGGATAAGCTGATCCGAGCGGTGATTTACATTTCCATTTTGGCGATTGCGTGTGAAACGTAGCATCAGGAAAAATGTGGTCTGGTTTGGCGATCCTCACTATTGCGTGGCATAAATGACACGATCGAGCGATTCAGTGTGTCCAAATTAGGTGACGTTGCGGAAACAATTGTGTGGTTCAGTGCATCCGATAGCGGCTCAGCGCACTGCTGTACAGTGATATTGCGTGGTGGTGTTACTGGATTGTGCAGTGGAGTGAGGCAGGCTAATTGGTGCAGTGGAGCAGGACGTTTTTCACGCAATACGAATTCACGCACACGGAGATTAGAAGGCCAAACCGAAGTGGATAATGCCTTGTCACGTAAGTATGCAGGAATCCCAACTTTGAAGGACATTGATTTCAAGGTTGAAGGATCAATGTTTCTTCCGATCAAACTGAAAGCGATCACGTCGTCAGTGTCAAGGCGACGCTTTACAGATTCTGCCACTTGTTCGCATGATGTTTTGGGAGCTATGATCGCTAGATGTAGCCATAGTTTCGGTACATGACTATTTTCCACCGTCGGTAGAGTAGGTGATACTACATCGGATTCCAGAATTACGGGCGGGATGTTCGTACGAACATGTTGCTTTGTGTTAACACTAGTACACACGTTTTCAACGATCGATGGATTTGTGTTAAAGTTGTTGTTGTTGTTGATGTTGCTATTCATCCGTCTTTTCGTAATAGATGACTGCGAACCCATCGCAACCTCATAGAAGAGACGCTTGGCTGGGATGAGACGACGCAATTTGGCAGGCGGATGACTGCTAAGCGGAGTTTTAGCCTCGTTCAATTGCGAGAAACCGGAACGAATTTCCTTTGCAAGTGGTTCGAGTGCTGATTTTAGGCTGTCGGCAATTGCAGATATAGCAGTTTGTACGTTGGATTGCACTACCATTTGTTTGATTCGTTTGGTGCGTGGGTTGACTACAACATTGTTGCAGCCAATGCAGCACCAGTGCAGCTATACATACTGTGTTGCCAGCTTGAGTACGCCAGGGATGGACGCGCAGCCCATGTGAAAAGGCGAATCGCACAGGTAGCAGCGGATCAACTCATCGTTGATTTCAGTGGCGCAAGAGTAGCATACACGATGCATAGCTTGCGTCGGGAGCGAATGGTTGAGTGGTGGTACGCAAAGAGCGATGGCTGTCAAAATAGACGTTGGGACGCACAGAGACAATCCGAAGGAACCAAAACTCGGAAAATACTGCGCAAGACACAAGTAATGTGCGATACAGCAATGACACACGTAGTTAATGGCTATAGAGCAGCAAATGCACGCTTCAGAACACAAAAACCAACTATATACTTTGGAAATTGAGACGAAACACGGAGCGATACTCAGAGCAACCATACAGGTCAAGCAGCCAACGAACGAACCAGAAAAAAATACCATCCGGAACAATCCCCCGTAGTAAAGACTGACTCGTGGAGTCCTCTACTCCTCCAAAGATGTCATTAGTAGGTGCCAGCAGCGATTTTTCGTTCGAAGATCGGTGACGAACAACCTCCTGGATTTTGTTTGTGTGTGCAACGAGACGTTTGATAGAGGGTGCCATGAGGTGTAAACGGACCTCAAATCAGCATTTCAGCGGGTGAATATCAATATTCTTCTAGTCAAATTATCAAGGTGTGTCTCTTTTGCTGATCCAGTGGTTTGTATCCTATCTAAAAATATCGTAGTTATGCCGTCCAGATCGCTGAGGTATGCTCCATTCCATTTATGAGCACTTCTGGCGTACCTGAAGAGAGCAACTTAGGTCCGTTGATAATCTTCATTTTCGTCAACGATAAAAGTTATGTGATCCCCGAGAGTACCTGCCAACTATTTGATGACGAGTTGGGGATATTTTTGCCCAACAAGACTGAAACTAACTGTGATACTTGTAGTATCACACGGCAAACTACTTATTATAAACGATCCAATTTGCGGCGTATGAAGAGATAATGGAAATGAAATTATAAAAAGGAGAGGCAACCGAGACAGTGATCAGTAGACGTCACCAGCCTAATAAAGAGTGGATTCTACAATACTCTACAATAATATATGATGACTCTGATGACTAGTTTAAATGACCTCTGCATCTCTAACGTGTTGAGCTACACGCAGTAGAATTGACGCCCCTGACTTGCCGGCCAATAAGAACAAAAACTAGAAAGAAAGAACAATTAGAAACAGGCGAAGTTTTGCTCCCCCTTCACGAAAAAATTGTACAGCCATAATATACCATTGCTAATGATGATAGGTAATTTTAATATGTTTTCTGAATAATTCGACTATTCCGTGCAGCGTTTTAAAAGACAACTATCCCTTCTTTACTCTAGGGTCAGGTCTTAGGATGGTTTAAGTATCATGTTCAGACTCAAGCATCGGCCGTACATTACAGAACAATAAATAAATAAATAAATGAATCAGTAAAACTTAAGATAGCCAAATATCTCTTTTAGAGCGCCATGTGCTCCGTGATGTACACAACCAATCCAGTTAGTGCAAATTTCAGGCTGTATACACAGTGAATATAATCCATATTAATCATAATCCAGAAGCGTATCAAGCATCTTTCAACTATAAGTACTGTATCCTAGAAGCTTGATATTAGTACTCCCGTTGAAATCCGTAAAAATTTCGATATTTCTCAGTCTTTACATGTGTAATTGCAAAAATTGTGCAAAACACTTCACTGAATACAATTCTACCAAGTGCCAGTGTAGTAACTACGTTAAAACCTGTTTTTTTCCGTGTACTCATTCGAGTATTTTGCTTGTTCCCATCGTTCGTGTTCTGTTATTCTCAATCAATCAAGGATACAACAATGGTCCACGACCCCGGATGGAGTGCTACGCACATCAGCGCATCGGCAGGGTTCGGATCAGGTCGAGGAGTGGTTTAGTGCGGTCGCATCGGCTGCTTGACTCGCTTCACGGGTCAAACATCACGATGAATCCCACATAACCCATCTCGAGGGGCAGTGTCTAGCCGCGATAAGCCCCTCTAGGTGGGTACCTTATGAAGGTTCCCTCCCCGTTAACAAAAAAAAAGGATACAACAATGGCTTCCATTACCAACATTAACTGTACGAAAGTGCCGCCAGTGCTAATGGTCAGTGTGAAGGAGCACGACGATGTACAGCTGTCCAGCATGTACCACAGATCTGAACGATGCTCAATACAAGCATGCACAGGAGCCTGCTTCGCAAAACGGGGTCCCTTCAAGTGAAGAAGCAATAAAATCAGTACTGCTGAACCCACTGCTCAATGAACTTCAACATTTAATTAAGCTATGATGCAGATGAACAACCAACAACTAGATTCCCTCACACCCTCAGGCAATCGGCGCCGTGTTATCGATGGTGCGACACATATGTCAACCGAGTTAAACAACTACAGCAATAATAGCGAAAACATTAAAATCTCCAACACCAACAACAATACAACTAGAAACTAAGTGATCATCTCACTTTCAACGACGATTATCGGTACAAGATCCTCTTCATTAACGATGGTGATCGCTTATCAAATCCCAGAAATCCTTCGCACTGCGATTCATTTCCGTTGAAATCTACTGGTGATATTTTGAAACTTACACAGGTCCATTTCGGTTGAAGGTTACAGCGAAAAGAGATCGAGCCTTCCTTCATGGTTGTTGTCTCTACTGTCAATTTATATCGTATTACTAGTTCGACTTTTCACGCATTGCCTATATTTAACCATTTTTCCAGGCTTGACATAAACACATACACACATAATCATGACCGTAATATTTTGATGCAATTTTGTCTGTCTCGCTAAATGTGATCAATTTCTCGTTTAATAATCTTTGTATTACTCATGAAACAATTACGGCAGCTATAAAACACTAAAGTCGATGGAATCCCATCATCAGTGTTATTAAAATGTGCAAAAATATTATGAGTCTCTCTAACGCATCTACTGCTAAAGTCAATATAACAACGTGAATTTCCAAACGCTTGGAAACATTCATTTATGGCACCGATATAAAATACAGATGAATAACATCTTTTTGCGCAGGTGCTAAAGTGTTTGAAATCTTTGTTCATGATGTCGTGCACAATTACGTATGTAAGAAGATAATGGGATAAGTATTTATTTGTTACATTTAAGTGCTCCTTTCTCATCGCTTCACAGTTTGCTACTGGCTATTCTCCTTAGCCTTTAGTATTCCATTTATTGGATAAATGACGTGCGATTTGTTATTCCTGACCAACCCAAGCTTTTATGCTTTTTTTTTACCCATGCTGACGACATAAAGATTTATAGCGTGATAAATAGTATAAGCGACAGTCAAAAATTGCAACAAAATCTTAATTCATTCTGCAATAGGTGTGTGTCTGATAAGTTAGTGTTGTTGTCGATTAATATAAAAAGAAATCGAAAAGCCGATAGTATACGACTAACATTTTGGCGTCCACGAACTGGCACAAAAAACTTAAATTCGAGATTTTAGAACCATCCTTGACTGTAAACTATTGCACACTTACTGAACTTACTGAAACACTTACTTATAAAACTGTGTTAGGTGCCTCAAATCGTATGATAGATTTCATAAGCAGAAATATTAAAGACTTCAGCGAATCAATGTTCCTAAAGGCAGTCTAGTTCCCTCAATATTGAAATTTAATTCTGTAACCATTTCGCAGTTTGGACTAATAGCCTAGAGTCGGAGCAGCGCAAATCAAGTTGCCTTAATTACTCACTAGGTTTACAGCCACTATATCAGAGACGACATATAGCCGGGCAAATGCAGCGTTAGTAAATGTTTGTAAACGGAACGGACGCTTAGAAATAGAGAATTATTAGAAATCCCATAGCACCTACACTTGCAATACCCCATTGTTCGTGATGTGCAAAACATGTAATGAGTTCAGCAGTTAGTACGACTTTCATATAAGCACTTACACATAAAAAACGGGTTACTTATGTAGATGAATAGGATACGATAGAATGTACTAAAAATTGTTAAAATGTAAAATGTTTGTCATCCATGTTCATTCAGACATATGTCTATTGAATAATAATAAATAATAATATTAGGTGCGCAAATAAATAACGGCCGTTTTTCATGAGTTTATTTTTACTCGTGTCATTTTTATTTGAAGAAATTGGGTCAATCAAAGTATTGGCCATTATTATTTATTACTCTCTTGCACCTTTCGGGTAAATCGCGGATTCCTTTTCGGAAAAATGATACGTTTTTCGACGCAATCCAGGTATCCAACCAATTCTGGATCTGTTCATAGGAGGCGAACTGCTGGTCAGCCAATCCATGTGCCATGGAACGGAACAAATGGAAAGCTGATGGTGCCAGATCCGGTGAATATGGCGGGTGCGGTAAAACATCCCATTTGTGGTTATTAAAGTAGTTTTTCATAGGTTGCGCAACATGTGGCCGAGCATTGTCATGCAGCAGAATAACTTTGTCGTGGCGTGATGAGTATTCTGGCCGTTTTTCACGCAGTGCTCGGCTTAAACTCATCAATTGGAATCGGTAGCGTTCACCAGTGATTGTTTCTCCCGGTTTCAGAAGTTCGTAGTAGAGCTGGTCCTTGATTCGAGCGCGCGCGATCGAGCTGGTCCCACCAAATACTCAGCATAACTTTCGAGCTATGGATGTTCGGTCGAACTGATGATGTTGGGGTATGACCGGGGGATGATTTGATGATTTTTTGCGCCTAGGATTGCTGAACAAAATCCACCTCTCGTCTCCCGTCACGATTCTGTGCAGGAACCCCTTTCTGTTGTGCCGCTGGACCAGCAATTCACAAATGCAAAGTCTGCATTCAATGTCCCACGGCTTCAACTCGTGTGGTATCCATTTGCCCTCCTTCTGTATCATGCCTAACGCATTCAGCCGTGATGATATGGCCTGACGAGTTTCGCCAAGCACGGCTGCAAGCTCTTCTTGCGTTCGGCAGTGATTTTCCTCAAGTAAAGCCGTCAATTCTTCGTCGGCGAACGTTTTGGGCCTTCCTCCACGTTGAGCATCCCCCACGGCGAAATCACCGCTTCGAAAGCGTCGGAACCAATCCCGACACCTTGTTTCGCTTAGAGCAGCATCGCCGTAAACACTCGAAAGCTCTCGTTGCGCTACGGCTGCCGTTTTCTTCGCTCGAAACAAAAACAGCAACACCTCTCGCATATGGCGCTTATCCGGCTCAAAATCAGACATTTTCAAGAACTAGGAACTTTTACTCGCACGAAATAATCACTAATCTGTTTACTCAGTTTATGTCATTCCCGAACTTGATTTATGTAAACGTCAAAATCGCGCCACCGTTCACAGTGGCCCCATCGATTTAACAACGGCCGTTATTTATTTGCGGACCTAATAGTAATTCTTTCAGTCTCTAAAATAAAAAGTGCTTAAAGTTGAAATAACACACTAAAAATGGTTACCAACAACAGTAAACATAATGATTGTTTGGAATTTTATGTTTGGAAATTTCAGGCATTACGAGCATGGGTTAAACTTATTTCGGTCACAAAATCATAAAGCAAAAAGCTTGGCGAAGCCACTGAAAAGGCGAATTGGAACTGGTTTGTGAGGAACAAATCCCTGATAAGAACATATTATTCATCAGAGTGGCCATGACCATGTTATTAGCAAAAATGCAGTGTGAAAAAATGAAAATATATACTCATACTAATATTAATATAATCACTATTAATGCACATAAAATCTTAATCCGGTATTGATTCACAGTTATTGTGCAATCACTATTTCTAGTTGTCATCAATTTTGTTTACTACTAAGTACGCCATAAATTAAATACTTTCGTCATTGAAACTGATTAAGATGTCTTAATCCATCTTTAAAATGATATTTGGAAAGGAAATATCAAATTGGCTCGCTATGGAGTTTATTTTAACGATATCTCGCACGGCAGTTGGTTTCAGAATCATCAAATGGGAATTAAATGACTTCGGGAAATTCTACAACCATCTACAACCTAGGAATGAATGAGTTCGCCAACCATATTCACCACATTGCTAAGTTGCAAAAGTGCTCTTTTAATATAAGTTGCGATTTGTATGTGAACTTTACCTGCTTAATGACTCTTACTTTAATGATAACCTTAGCGTAGTTGATGCAAACATGAAAGGGAACATTTATAGAGTTGGTTCTACCGTTCTGTAAAAGAAAGTCTAGTCTTATCGGACGCGAGAATGGTCGGTTGAGTCCATCATTCAAGTGGTGATGAAAGATTTTGTGCTAGTCGGCTTCTAATATTTGTATCCACCTGCATTGGCACCACCCTGACCAGGGCCTTCAGGATATTTTGCTTCCCCTTCGTACGACACCTATATTGTATTCAAATCAATAAAAATTATTTAAAAATTCCATTTAATTCACTACTATTGTTAACATACCTCAGCGTTGTACCCATTCTTCCAATCGGCAGTATAGCGCACAACTTGCGTACGTCCATCAGGAAGCTGGACACGGTACTCGCCACGTGTCACGTCACCGTCACTTACCGCCTTATGAGAGTAATCATTTTGGGTTTCAATGTCATTCACGTTATATTGAAAATCGAAAGGCATTCCAGGTTCGTGATGGTGCTAAATAAAAGGTATAGCGAGAAAATAAATCAATTATTCATCTGCACGCAAACCAGCAGCACTAACATGCTAATCATACTAACATCATCCTGAGCTGGAGGGCCATAAGATGGTGCCGGACGACCAGGAGTGGGCTGTGGTCGAGGAACATTCTGAGGTTGAGGGGAAGATGGGAATGGCTGATTCGGTTTGTCGTAAGCATAACCTTTGTCTGGGGGCAGGTATTGATTGTTTTGTGCTAATGAATCAAGGCACATCACGGTAAGACAAACAGCAACGCACTGGGAAAAACGAAATGTGTACATTAATTTATACTGCTGTGTGGTGCACGTGGTATAAAGGAACTTAAATAAACAAGCAAGCACAATAATGACAATCACTAACTTAACCTTTTTTCAGTACGCTAAATATGATTATCGTGACTAACTAATGACCTGATGTGTGTCTTTCGTCTTTCTTGAAAATTGAAGAAGAAAAAACAAAAAAAACCCGGAAAACTTTAAATAACACAAATCAAACAAATAATTCAGTAGCGGTTTGAAAGATCAATCCACCTCTGGATATATTATAGCTTTCGTTATTGCAGTGCGTGTTGGTAATTCAATGGAGAAAGGTTTATTATTCCGTTTGGTAGATTGATTTTGCTAAAAACTGTTCGATTCGTTTAAGAGTAAACAAACAGACAATAACAGCAAGAATCAGTAACTGTAATGATTTTTTAAGAAGACGATTATCTCAAATTTTGACAAAAGGTTTATTGGAAAATATACACTCATACCGTTCTTGATCGAACTACTGACAGCTTCAAGTTCCGGACATTGTTCACATAATTTTGGAATATGTTCATACCCTGCATCCCATTATTCTGCATGCAAATGCATCCCTTTATTCTGGACTAGCTGCATGGAAGTAATCGATTCTAGAGATGATTATCTAGAGAAAACTATGGTGGTTTATCACTTTACACTCTGAATACCGCAAAAAAACTTTTTCTGTTCTAACCCCATTGTTCACAATTCGAATCACGATTTATTATCTTGGTTTTTTATTCCGGATAGCCGAAGTAAATTGTAATTGCATACACAGAGTCACGTTTCGACTGAGACCCAAGTTTTGATGCTGTCCGAAGTATGAATCTTAAGATTAGATTATGAGTAATTGTGTTATCACAATCGATTGAGTTCTTTTCAATTCAATTTTCAATTTTTTTCAGTTCAATTCAAGAGTTAAATGTGAGGAGTGTTTCATTCTAAAACTGTTCGTTTGATTTTCATTCTCGAATACAATTTGTACCCTTAATTTTAAATTATGTATTGATGGTGATACAAATTTACCGCAAATCCAATTGTTGGAATAGTTTCGTTAATGTACAAGACCCCAACTTTATAATGACGTAATTACAAGATTTGATTAAACATGGTAATATTCAATAGAATCGCATTTTATTCCAGAGTTCACGGGCACAAAATTTTTCAAACTAATACTAACTAAAGAAACTATATTCATGCTAAGGTGCATCATTATACTAAACTGTAACATTTCTACATTTGAGATTTATGAACAAAATGTTTATTTTATTTTAAATTATAATTATACTTTCTTCTGTGATTCATTGCGAGATCTAAAAATCACGTTTTAAGATCTCTCATATTTCTTCTTTTGAAACAATTGTGTATAAATCAATATTATACTATTGTGGATTATTGTAAACTAGCTATGCGTCGTAATCAACTAACTCAACGTCAACTAAACAACGTCGTACTTATTATTATTATTTACTTATTGTTATGAATAGTTACTTAAACATTCTTCAATAGTTTTACAGATTAGAACTTACGACGATGTGCAAGCTAACGAAAAGTTGTTAATACAATCTATTCCAGCTGGTCACTACCGAATGATAGCGCATTGCGAAGCAGAAGTCAACGAAATAATTCTTCGCTTGCAGATATTCTTTAGGGCACATCGTTAAAGGATATGCCGTTTTATAGGTAGTAATTGGTAAAAATTATTATACTCTGTCATTTTTATCTTATGGACCCCATAGACTTTCTTAACACTGACGAACTGGTCTACTGGAATGCAAAATAGAAAAACTGGCTTTGAAAGCATACTTGTATGTTGTCGAAAAGTGCATTCCAAAGTTCAAAAATTACTGGGACGGCCTCGTTGGGTATCGGTAGCGGCGCCGGTCTTCACACGACAGGATCGATCCAAAATCCCATGGGGACCAATCTGCCGTACTTAGGACGGATTATCCGCCTACAGGTAAATGAAGTCAAAAATAGCCATAAATGGTAGGCCTAGACCTCCAAAGATTGTTTTGCCAATAAATCAGAAGCAAATTCAAAAAATATACAATGCAATATTAATATCGAATATACAATATACATATTATACAATGTATTGTGTCGAATATAAAATATTATACAATTGAAAAAAATAAGATTGTCCAGTAGCTTATGATCTTACCTGATTTTCTATTCGTGTACATTGTAGTTTAAGATGCTTTGCATTGTTTTTATTTGAAATGAAGCAATAGCCATTGTTTTATTTTCAAACTCATTTTATATATGATTATACTCTCAATACTGAAAGGCCAACGAATATTATACGTCGTTTTCTTATTTGAACTTGTAATTATAAGTACAAGTCACTGAGGCGCAAACATTAACAATACCTTAGCACTTTTTGTTTTATTATTAATTTTTTATTCATTCAAGAATTTAAATAAAGCAGCAAAGCAGAAACTTATCCCAAGCTATCTTTCAAAAGCACTTCTAGCACAGCCTACATTGAAATAAACTTTATATTTTAACAAACACTACTTCACTGCATACAACAGAACTTAATATTCATTCAAACGTCATTATAAATGCACTCTCACTTTTCAAATTGTTGTTGCTTTGAATCAAACACAGTTGTGCAAGGCCAACATTAATAAAAATCACTACTCACCAGGAATTTCATCGCTATGCTTATTGTGGCACTTGGTCGAAGAATGAACCTTTAGTTGACACGTACACAGTAAACTCTAGAACGATGCTACACTTTACTGTAGTAGTCTTTTATCGGATGTATACACGGCTGTATCCTGTGATGGACTATTGCTCGATTCTACATTGTGGCCTGTCTTTATGCGAACAATCCATCCGGGGAGAAGCTATTTTACCCCTCTGTTTTTTTCTAGACCCAACCGTGTGTGTAATTTTTTTCCTCCTCTGAATAGAGCATCTTATATTTGAAGGCTTGTTTCTGCACTCAGAAAAACACCAAAACTAATAAAAAACAGAAAGCATAAACCTCTCTCGATTTCTTTGCAATCTCTGTGTTGTGTTGTGATGGTTCTCTCCAATATAATATGAACCGTACCATCTTCCGTTGAAGATGCCCAACTGTTAATATGATGGCAGTAATTACGCTACCATCTCTACTAGTTTCACGGTGCCGAAACCTTTGCTTTTGATGTCAGTGCACATTCGTACACGTGAAAGGCACCCGTTCTACCAAATCTGTATTGAGCAGCTGTTCGCACACAACTTTACCTTAGATTCAACTGACGGACGTTTAGTCAAGATGATGAGATAGGTTTTGTGAGAAAAATCTGCCGAGGATCGTACCACCATGCTATGACATGAAAATGGGAGAAATCTTTTTTTCCTTGCCTTTGTAGACGCATCATGTGCCCAACACCGATCTGGTCTGCATTGATACGTACGAGAGAGATATTCTCTTGCGATGAGTTTGCTCTGAGTTTGTTGGTTAGCGGAAGGCAAAAATGCATTAACTTAACAAGTGAATCACCAACTAACAGTGGGAGATGATCTCAGTCAGTAGGGAAGGGTTTTCTTTCAGCATGCTTTCAAAATGCACTGCATATAACCCCACTAACAAACAATTGTTAAACATTTAGTACTGTACTGTTATAATGATTGATCTACTAAATTGGATTTTTTTATTATTAAAATTGATGCATTGTTTTGCTAACACTGTAATTTTCATTATATTATATAGGGCTTTACTACCTACCATCGTTTATCTAGTCAGTTATACAATAACATTACACTATTACAATGTTACGACGAAAATACTTTCGCATGACTATTTCTATTTTTGTTATAGTTTACTTAAGCTAAGCATTCTATTGGTTTGAATATCGATGTGATATGATCTTTTTAGTACAAAAATTACGGAATAATAATGTGGTACAACTCAAACTCGTACTGGTCGAATTATCATCTGAACACCAAAAAGTACCATTGAGCGCCATATGCGAGTGTTAAAAACCAACAACCTGATCAACAGTCATCCATATAAACTTTTAATATATCCCACTTATTTTAAACCTACCGAATTCTCGACGTAAATAAAAAAAACCATCAAGACTGAAACAAGTATTAACCAAATTTTTATATGCATTCGATAGTTGGTGTCCATGGGACTATTTATACCACCCAAATGTGCGTTCCAGTACAGGAGATCGTTGAAGATGTTACACTGTTCGAACGGCCTTGACCGTTCTTTTTTGGCAGACAGGCAAAAAGTAATATTACTTTTGTTAATATCTTTCCATAAACCTAAATGTTTTACAAAGCGTGCGATAGGTCAATGGTAATCGTTAACATTTGTACAAACACAAATTTGTATGTGTGCAATAACATGCATCACTAAAAGAAAGGATAGTCGAGAATTGAATTTTTCATTATAGTGCCTCTACATTGGAATGATGTTTAGAGATTACCTAGCATAGTCGACGAACTTCGACAATGTATGTGGCGTGCGTGCAAGAGGATAGTTTTATTAGGGCTCTAACATCATGAACTTGATAAGATTGTTTTGCAGTTCATTGCTGTATACGGCTATGGCACGTAGCTCCTGTCATATTTCGATCAGTCAAACACGATATCTGTACCCCAAATAGATTGCTGGCGCAGTTCAACGCAAACAGTCCCGTTAAACAGTTTTATAAGATGTGCACCTTACCTCTAAGCTTTGATGGCATTTAGAGCGATGAAAACAAGCGTAAATCGTGACTACCTAAACAGGCAATCCTATGCGATGCCTCTAGCTGTTAGATGGTTTATTTCCATCCCGTTAAAAAGACCGCGCATGTTCTTTCTGCGTCTGCTTTGTGACCTGAGCGTCTGATCAGTTAAGCAGTGCATAGAATCGTTTTTTTAATTACATAGCTAACATTCGTCTTAACGTTTCGTCATTCTGATATAGATATGACATCTGGAATTGAAGTGAGACATCTTCAAATGGATAAAAAAGCATCTGCAACCTATGTAAATATGTTAAAATAACTTTAACTCTCTTCCGTTCTCCAGCTACAAATAGTCTTGTCTTGTCTTAACAATACCTTGTTACAGCTTAGACATAATATAGAAAAAACATTTTTACGTACAATTCTAATTCATTCCACTTACACAAAATTTTGCCTCGGAAAAAAAATTTCATACATTTCCATTACTTTAAGTTAATAAACTATCCACTTGTTTTTCACCAGAAAACTATACTTCATTATCCTATTTACATTATATGTTTTCACAAACTTTACATTGCAGCAATTTCAGTACGAAACTGTATCTTCTTATTTTGTGGTTCGTTTCCCACGCTCTCTATTTAAATCTGTGCTCATGGTTTTAGCAGGAAAGTCTCTACCCAGAAGTAATGTGTTAAGGGGCAGACCATTGTACAATATGACGTTTTGCTAAAAGTAGCACGCCTTCTTTAAGATTTCTTTTTCTTTTTCTTAACACTAGTTATCATTTAGTATTACAAATCGTTTGTGTAAAATTAGCAAACAAATGTGCAAATAACTTAATAATCATAATAATAACATCACAAGAGATAGATGCTTAAAATGGCGGTGGTTAACAAGATTACATTCTCTTTATGAGCATGTATTTTTGGGTGTTCTTGCTTGTTGCCTACCTTAACGGATTTCTTAACTATTTATACTACTATTTCGAATACTATTTTATTGGTCAATATTTCTGAACCCTTCAAGCGCTAAAACATCATTGGATGAAATTAAAATTTGTGTCATTTTGCTTTTCTTAAAATTTCTTACTTGCCAACGATAAAGGCAATCCCACAATCGTTAGCAGTTAAAACATATTTAATTTTTCAGCTTTATCAATATATCTGTCACCAAAATAACCTGCATGCAAATAAACTGAATTTAAATTTTTCTTTTAACCATTACGAATTCGTGTAGTGTAAGTTTTTTTTTAAATGAAGAACTGTCCGACCACATTAATACCCGGGTAACGTCATTGTCCGCATAATTGTAATTGTAGATTAACTTAATAATGTTTCGAAGTCGGTTTTGAACACACTACATCATATCTACTTTATTCAATGCCTTCAGGCACAACTTTTTTCAAGCACATGATGAATACCCTTCAACTCAATCTATAAACACGTGACCACTTCTGATATATGCTTTTGTTTTTTTGTTTCTTGATTTGTTTTTCTTCATTACCCTATTCCTCTTCCGTTGAATGTAACAATATTAATTAACAACGCTTCTTCATAGGAGTGCGCAGCCTTTTGCCATCATCTTCAATGGCACGACGAAATGGTTTACTGTCTGCTCGTTCGAGTGTTAAGTATAATAGAAAGATAATATTCAATAGACTGCTGAAGAAGCTTTTGACCCGAGGGCACCCAAACAGATGCTATTTGACCAGCCAATTGTCCTGTGACTATCGGTTCCGCTGATCTGCGCAGTTTTGTAATTCGGGAAACAAAATATGGTCCAAATTCAAACCCAACTTGAACGAACCTGACCTTTTGTTCCACGGTTCGCACCTTAAATCAGCTCATGCAGTAGATCAAATTCCAAATCCAATAGCGAAACACCCTATTCATAGTTTTTTGCTGTATTCATCCGACCTTGATCTTCTCTGCACAGAGTGTGTGTTCATCACGTTCAAGATCCAAGGCACCGCAGTGTATCGCACGCCATGCGATTCAGAACTGATTTGCAAAATCCGTTGGCAATTTGTACTGTGTGGCACTTTGGCATCGGCATTGGCTTGTGAACGCTTCTTCAAGATTCACTGCTCTCTAATTATTTGGTGACTAAGTTGCACTGCAGCGAGCATTATTCATACTCGACGCGCAAACCTAGTACTTTGCTCCGTTCTTCCTTTTCAATACAATCATTATTGGTGATGGTGAAACAGAAACAGAACCATGAGAAGTGTTCTCATTCATCTGCTGCCGTACTACCTGTTACAATATTTCCACCTGTATTAATCAAATTCACCTGCCTTGTGTTCAGCGTTGCATACAATGAAAGTATTTGTTTTCATTGTTCGGTAATATTGAAGCGACAATTTCAAACGATATCGTTTGAACTCATCACGACTGCTTCCAAGCTAGTTTGTTCGAGTGTTTACACATGACTTAAATGCATTTTATTTAATATTGATGTTTGAAATCGTAGTGTATTAAAGAATTAAATATGTTGGAATTTTGCTTTTTGCTATTATATCTAGTTATTATAAATCATAACTAGTTAAGCCGTTCGTTAGCGTTTTTATGGGTCTTAGGGAAGCTTAATATACCATCCTTCAATCTACCGATGTTTTT
The DNA here is from genome assembly GCF_943734755.1 of Anopheles moucheti. Lineage (NCBI taxonomy): Eukaryota > Metazoa > Arthropoda > Insecta > Diptera > Culicidae > Anopheles > Anopheles moucheti. The sequence goes on from NC_069140.1 coordinate 61,020,480, forward strand.
TGCTTCACCTCAGGTACATTAATTGTAATTTATTTTATAAACTCAACCCCATGTATTATTTCATTGTATTTTCAGAAATTTTGTAAACCATATAGTTCGGTTCGAATTTACAATTGAAAAACACATTGGAGCCTCTGACTGAGATTGTCTTGTGCTATCCTAAGGTCACATGTCTAATATTATTGCTACTAATCAAATCGACCGATTATCTAAGCAGTTTATTTTTTGTTCATCATATTCCACAAGGAAATGATGGCACACGTGAATCTTGCATGAATGAGGTTACACGCTGATGACTACAAACATATGCATATACTATTTATCTTATGGTCTGCTTTCCTACAAGTCAGCTTTCCTTTCGGTCGCGATCGTTTAAGTGTTGTGCAATCCACCATGTAGCCTCCAAACATTTACGGCGACTGCGAAGAACACCACTAGCTAATGGGAAGATTCTTCGCCCGATTTGCGTAGAGTGATTGAACAATCGTTGGTGTTTTCTTCTCGCTTGTTTTCTGACCAATACCTTTGCGTCCGTTACGAGTTACACTTTTAATGTTGTGTTCCAGTTTTGCAACGCTCTTCAAATGACGTAGTTAATTCATCGAAGTTGGCAGGCTCGAGATATAGCAAAACTAACAAGATAACTTATTCACCGTTCGGTTTGTTAGCTATAGTGTTTGTAATCACTTGCTTGTAGTGATATTTGTAATTTCACACAGAGCGTTGGTGTAACAGAGACGCGAAGCTTTCAATTTGGCTTTTCTCTGCGAATGAACTCCATCCCAGCATGAGAAGCTCAAGATGAGTGCAAGCTAAATCAACTATTACTGTAATTTGAATACCTTACAGTGGAGCGCATCAACGAACGACTACGCCATTCACTGGGAAGAAAACTTATAATGAATCAATCATAAGTTCGAAGCAGAAACATAATAATCATAGTCATGTCAAATTTCGGGAGCTGGCCTTTTCATATTGCTATGATAGTCATTTCAATTGAATTACTTCAGCAGATATGTAATAGTCATAGAACTTGTTTTTCAAAATTGTGTACATGTTTTGGAAACGCTTTGGACTTAATGCCGCCTAACGCAAAAATCGCGTCATCGTCAGTAAATAGTTAATACTGACTGATCACGCTATCCATCTCATCGAATTGATTCGGTCTAGCGTCTCAACTTAGACAATCTGTCATATCTTTATTGTTATTTTCCTTAGGCTGTTATTTATTATTGCCTATTATATGCCAGACTGGTTACATAATTTAACTTGCATATTGCACTAAAACAAACTGAAAATTATAGCAGTTCGTTGAGCAGGCTTAATATTTATTTATTTCAATATTATTATTCATAAGACATGTACTCGTAATCATAACCTATAAACATATTATGAAAATAGTGAAATGGTCACGGAAACGCACTCTGTTTGGTATGATTGAGAAGATAGCAGCTTGTTGAAATCATACAGTACATCAATCATACGAGCCAACACCACTGTTTATATACTCTCGCGTTCATTATAGTTAAATGAATAAAATTCACAGAGAATATTACAATATGTGATTTTTAATTACTTTAACAATTTATTTATATTTTCGGCAGTTCGTTCGGTGGCTAATATCCTTGGGCAATCGTATGTCAAGGTGCTACTGTGTGCTGGACTCTATTACCTAACTAACTCTATTTAACTATTCTGGAGCTTTGAGGAGGGAGTTGGAGTTGTAGTTGAAGTTGTAGAAGCTACAACAAATTATGTGAAATAATCTGCTTAAACCAAGATTATATTATTTTCCAACAATTACGAAGTAAGTTTTACTAAACCGAAAACCTCATTTCGGATCGTCACACATTCACTTCATTGACACGGTTCTGTCACAAGTGCTACATACGGGATACTATAGGTGCCGCATCATTCCCACAGTTGTTTTTACATTGCTACATTAAAAGCAACAGAATCTGGAGCTTTAACCGCACCTCAAATGTTTGGTTTAGATACCTGCTAAAGGGGAGAAACGGTCATGGTGATCTTCCCAACACCATAGCGGTTGCCTTGATATTTATGTTTTAACAAATATAAAGCCTCAAGTTTGAACTGCGCAACGTGCACCGCCACACCGCAACGCGCAAAGAATTCGTTAGGTTACTAATCTTCATGGATGTTTTAGAGTGTGGGAGATGATTTTGTTACGGTTTGATGCGCACCACTCCTAGCGGGTAAGCCAATTTTTCCCAGTTCAACTGAAGAGTATTCTCAGCCAAGCAAGAACGGGCCATGATCGTGCAACCGTTGACGGATACACTAGCTTGCTGGGAGTGATTGTATGCACAAGCCTACGTATTTCACCTGCAAGCACCAGCATCTTTCCGATCGTCGTTACACACAAACACAACCGTATTAACAAACACCTTTGGCTACGATCTTTAGATGTTTGTGATTCGCAAGCGGTGATTCTGTTTTGCGATCAGAAACATACCAGCATATGAAGCAAATTTGTAAGTGGTGCAATCCAGTTTGCTGAATGTAAGGAAGTGAATGTGGTATAAAGCTCTAAAGCTCTATCGAGTGCTTCATGAGGAATTTTTGAGGAAAAAAATCCAACATATCGTTATTAGAAAAAGAAGATCAACATTATTTTTTTACGTAACAAATATTTTCACAAAAAAAGTTCTTATACGTTTCAATTATGTTTATAATTTTCTATAACTACATATACAAAAATTTATGATGGATTGCTTTATTTTTTCCTGCTATGGATAAAATTTGTTTTTATCCATGCGAATTTAAGCTGGAATTTGATGTTGTAGACAAACCGTGAAGAAATTGTTGTGCTGTCAAAACATTGTTGCATAATTTCACAAAGCATAGCAACACGCAGACAATCGCTACGTTTCATTCGTATTACAATTAGCAATCAACAGAACAATCGCCATAGTAAACAGGTAAAGTAGTTTTTCTAGACTTCTGTCATATCGACAGATTTTGTTGTATAAGTATCTGACGCAAAACCAACGTCATGACGGGGACAAGGTCAATGGCGCAGCACTGCTAGAAGCCGCAATATGCGAAGCGATCTTCCTTGTCGTAATGTAACCTCACCGTTTAAAAAAACCTTTGCCAACGCTATGCTACACAACAATAAATCAACCACATCAACGTTGTTTGTGGGATGCTGTGCCATGTTTCTTCTCTACACTATTTCTGCATCTCCAATGCTGCTATTACACAGCTATCAATCTATGGATCATTTAATTTTACCGTACTAAAACGTTACTGAAACGATCTTTTCAAAAGCAAAACAAAGTTGTTAGTTTAAATTTGATTATTTGCTACTTGGAATCTCTTTGTTTTTAGGGAAACAGGAACTTTTTGCTATGTTTTGTATTGATCCAGAAAGGAAACATCTTTCTCCTGTTGATTAATTTTAATAGCAAGCCTTAATAATAAATAATTAGAAACAAATATTAACTGGGTATTCATATTGGACCATTTATAACGGTTGGAAGTAATATGTAATGAAAAGATTACGATAGATTATTTTAGATATAATATAGATATTAATAGATAGAAAACGATAGATATTAACTTTTAAGTGCCTATTATTTTTTTTACTAATTTGCTGATTGCTTGGATTTTATTATTTAACATTATAACCCTGGCATTCATGTAATTAATGTCAAATATTTATTGTTGGCCTCCAAGGGCTATACAACAAGTCTAAAACTAAAAATTACAAAGAATCTTACAAACTAGATTAATCCTAACAAAGAACTCTGCACAGTGAGTGAGACGAAGAAAGACGAAAGGAAGACAATGAAAAAGAGTAGTCAAAGAGGTCAGAATAGACATTGAAAAGACGAAGGCTACAATGCAGACTAGCAATGAAAATTGTTTGAGCTTGGTGACGCCTGATCTCGAGGGATGGGAGCTCTAAAAGTAGACAACGAGTACGGTGGTATGTCACCGGTATATTGTAAAAAGTTTAATTTTCATTCAACTAATTAACACCTAACTTTAATTAACAGGAAAAAAAGTAATACGGAATCAGATCTAATAAACTATATTTTATTGAAGTGGTAAAGTAGTCTCTTAATAGGTTTGTCAACTTTCACTGTTAAACTGTTAACATTCGACGTATTCCTTTCATCCATATCGCTCTCGCAAGCATTGAAACCACGCTAGGTCGGAGACATTAAATGAACTTCACACAAAATAAATGTCATGATTGACTTTCAAGTTGCACCCACTGACGATACTTTTTCACTGGTTTGTGGGAATCTGCCACTTCTCACGCATCTAAACTAGGCCGAAGAAGGTACTGATCAACACAATTGCAGACAGGCAGATTCCATTTTTATACCACTTGCAAAAGCGCTAAATTCATTCGGGATCATTAATACACCACATTGATCTTAGTCGCCTTTCATTTAGTTATAGTATTGGGCAAAAGAGAAGGTTGTTTCTATTCCTGAAAAACAAGGTGTAAACCTTTAGCATCTCTTAAACAAAAACATCAAATTGCATCACCCTCCTCAAACAGTAGTCGACGAGAAGCAACAAGCGAAGCGAGAAAATAATGAAGATATCATTCCCTTCGGTGAAACTGAATACCACAACGCGGGCGATTTGACAGGAGTAAGAGATAGATGAGAGAATGTATACCCTTACACAATTGTAACGTCACTTTGCTGGCCTCAGTTGCGTCTTACAAGGAACAGAACGCTGTGCCAACTAATCTGCTAGTTTGTTTCACGCTTTGCTGACCATGCCAGGCCAAACCGAACTGCAGCCTCCCGCGATCGGAATCCCTCGATCGGCAAAGACGTTCCAATTGTTTGATGCGCATCGTTGCATCAACGCAATCAGTCAACAAACAAAGGCCACGGAGAACGAAACGAACTTTCAACATCACCTGGGTTGCTATGTTTATCATCAAAGGTACGATCGCACTAGTTTTTCAATATTGAACAATATTATCAATATTAACAAAATCATCAATGGCGGCATCAAAAATTAATTACAGGGTTGGCGATAGATAGGATATGCCGTGTATAACTTATTCAATCGCGCAAGCGAATAAGATAATCGGTGAGATTGATAGTGACACACAAAACTCTTTACGGTACCGCAAAAGCTAAATATGCAATTTCGTGCACAATTTAGTGAATGCCAATTCTGTCAGGCTGTTTTCGCACATCCGAATCCAAGAGTTTAATTTAATTTAATTTATAAAATAAACATTATTAACCGTCAACTCTACGACCGGATACCCGGGTATGATTTTCGTTTTCAAACTTTTATAACTTTTTATTGAAATATGATAGCTACCTGATTTTTTTTACTATATCTTTAGGAAATTTAGTTCTCTTTCAGAAAATATCCAATATGTGGCATTTGGATAACTGGAAACATTATTTTTTCACAAATTTCTTTTTATACCCCTCATCTCTACGACCGGCATACCCGGGTATCCCATACATTTTGTATGGGGAACGCAAAGTTTTCGTCTTTAAACTTAAATAACTTTTTTTGTATTGGAAATTAAAATTTCAAATTTGAAACACAAAAGCGGGCATTAGTATTCTATACAATCGTGAAAAAACGAAAAAAAACGAAAAAACGTGGAATTATAATGTTTATTTAGAAATTTTTAATGGTGTTTTTGTGTATGAAAACCAAACTTTTTGACATGTAGCATTCAATAGCTTACTGTGATATATGAACTTTGCCTAGTAAAATTCTGTAATAAATCAATTTGTCAGCATATAATATTAACAAAAAAGCATATAATTTGTATATATATTGTATATAATACATATATAGAATAGTATATATACAATAGCATATATATTGTATATAAAACAATACAAAGGATCAGGCGTTCAAAGCAAGAAAACCGTATGTGCTCAACATTCAACAAACATGCCCAAATGTAACAGTTGTTGAACTCTAAATTCCATGCATAATATCAAATAAATATCATACAAGTACAATAAACCTTCACAATCTTCAACATCAAAATTATATGCTTGAAATATGCATTTTTGTTAATATTATATGCTGACAAATTGATTTATTACAGAATTTTACTGGGCAAAGTTCATATATCACAGTAAGTTATTGAATGCTACATGTCAAAAAGTTGGGTTTTCATACACAAAAACACCATTAAAAAATTCTAAATGAATTTTAAAATTCTGTTTTTTTAACGATTGTATAGAATACTAATGCCCGCTTTTGTGTTCCAAATTTGAAATTTTAATTTCCAATACAAAAAAAGTTATTTAAGTTTCAAGACGAAAAATTTTGGTTTCCCATACAAAATGTATGGGATACCCGGGTATGCCGGTCGTAGAGATTAAGGTGTAGATTTGGTTATTGACACAACGGTTAATAAAAAAAATAACGTAAATCAAATTTTAAACAAATGACGTGCAGCCTTTGTATTGCAACTAATTTTAATTAATAACAAACATTGGTATTAAGGTTTTACCAAATTTAATCGCGAGAAATGTCATTTTATATCTCTCCTGTTATTATTTATATTTATAGGGTTTACGATTTTACCCCATGCGCAGTCAAGCGCATCCGTTCTGCGTACAACAGCAAAATCAGCGGATTCCCGCCAGCAGCGTCAGTGACTTCTTCGACACCAAATAGCAACAGAATCCATTCAGCAAAGTCTTATTCCACGTACGCGTACTAGATTCATAGATTTAGATTTAGATTTAGATTTAGTTTTAGATTTAGATTTAGATTTAGATTTAGATTTAAATTTAGATTTAAATTTAGATTTAAATTTAGATTTAGATTTAGATTTAGATTTAGATTTAGATTTAGATTTAGATAGATTTCTGTCCTCTGCTAGAAATTAATGCGGAGCAGCTAACAGTGCTTTTGCTTTTAACGGTGATAACTTTGGCTCAATCACCTTACACCGCATCACTTACACCGCAACTTACTATCCCTTTCAAACCTTTCATTTGATTTGATTTGTTCTTCATTTATAATCCAATTCCTTTTGATCGCAGAATTTGAAAAAAATACTAGATCAACACTTACAATCAAGAAGATCGGCAATTTCCCGTTCTATGCGGTGCCTTTGCTCTTTTCTCTCTGGGAGTGTTTCAGTATTGAAAAACCATTGCTATAAAGTAGGAAGAAAATCACCAGTATACCATAATGTATGAAATTTTCATATAGACTAGCAATATGTTACACTGCTACGCAACAGAACTACGGATTGTATGCACAATTAAGGTTGTATGCGAAAAAGTTTTTAACCCGAAAGGTTAACTGAATTTTTAAATCATTTAAGAATTCTTTCTACTTAGAAATTTCGATTCCGCAATTGGAACCACTTACTGACTTTAGTCAGGTTCTCACGGATAAAAAACCCTTATCAAGGTTGGGTAATCAGAATTCTTTCAAAGAATCTATAAGAAAAGAATCAACATTTGAAAAAATCGTCCATGAAAAAAGTCTGTAACGAACGATTCAACAGTATGTCCAATCTAGGTTCCAATCCTCCCTATGCACTGGGGACTGATAACATATCAATTCGTTTTTCAAGTTATACTCAATTAGCTACTGAGAACCTCATACGATATGAAGGTTCAATATCGGTCGTTTGGTACTTTAAAGGCTGGTCGAAGATGCTACTATTTTTTTCTTATCACTTGCCTTCATAGTGAATCAAGTCCTTAAGCTTTTGTGTAGAAAAGATTTTGTAAATTGTAACATCAAGAGATTCAAAAGGCGATGTTTTTATCCTCTATTCACATCAGAGAGGACCTTTTTTAAAATAGAAGGGTTTTTTATTAAAAATGTGCAAACATTCGTTAAACCGTTACACTCTTCTTCCCTGGTCATAGACCCTATATGGTTCTAGGTTGGCCAGAGGGTTATTGCTGCCTCGCACCAAGCGTATCACCTTTTATTTTATTTTAAATCACTTAAAGACCTAGCACTGAACTAGTGCTCACTTTTTTTTTTTTTGCCCCGTCAGGCGCCTTGTTTTTCCGCCCGTCTTCAACGAGAAGCTTCCGCCGCAGTGAGACCTCCAGGCCGCTTGTGCCAACCGTCAACGTAGTTGGTGATTCCTCGATTGATAATTCTTTCTTCGGATAATAGCTGCCGAAGGTCCACTTCCACACGACGATGCTCTTGAAAGCGCCCTACCCGTTCTCGTATCATCACCCGGTTGGGCTCTCTTGTTGGCGAAGAAGGTGGGGAAGAGGACCGCAAATCTCTTCTTTCCTCTCTGAGGTGCAACGTCCGTGCCCTTCCGGCCGCGTTACGCCTCTCGTTACGGGCAGTCGCGATCGGCCAAGGTATCAGCTACAACTCTCTCGTCTTCAGCGGTTGATGATCCAACTCACGCTGCAGCGTACTTGTTATGCGCTGGGCTTCTTCGCACACCCTGCTCCAGTTCTATGATGACTGAAGCATCTAATAGGCTATGGCGTCAGGCGTTGGTAGCCGCTGATGGTCGTTAAGCAGCGCTTGTCTTGCCTCGGAAAAACGTGGACATTCAAATAATGTGTGCTCCACGTTTTCCGGCACTCCGGGCAACGCAGGCATTCCGGGGACGGCTTAAATTCCATCCTGCCCATGTAGTCACGGAAGAAAACCCGATCGGACAGTACTTGGGACAGGTGGAACGTCATATCCCGTGTTTACGCGTATGCCAGGCGCGCATCGAGCAAAACATGGTGGGGCCACCGGACAAAACGGCTCGCATCCATTCGAGCAGCATCCTCGTCCCACGTTGCTTGTCACTCATTCATGGTCCGTTCGCGTTCTTGGCGCCGAATCACGATAGAGGTCTCGGTGCGGTCGGCAGCGTAGAGTAGCTCAAAAATCTGAGCGTTCTCTCGCACCACCCGACAGATTGGAACAAGACCCGCCAGCAGCACTAACGTCTCGTACCGCACTGTCCGGAACGTTCTGGCCGGCTCTTTTGGCCGGCGTCCGCTATACCCGCTGCAAAAGCCTGCGGCACTCCTGTCTGTGACAACATTGGCCATCTCAATTGCCTTCTCCGTCGCGTGCCGAACGTGTCCACGGCAACCACGACAGGTGATCCTGCAGCTGCACACCGAGATATCGATTGGACCGGGACGACCGAACGACCACGCCACCGATGTTGATGAACACCACCGCAGGATGCCTCAAGCTAGAGATGAGCACCGTCTCTGTCCAGCGAGCTCAAGATGGTGTCTCGCAGTCCACTAGCCGATCGCGCGTGACTGCTTCCTCTACTGCTGCTACTGTCCATGTCGTCACTGTTACCAATATCAGCAGGTAATCTACGTACCTGATGGTCTGCACGCATTCAGGAAGCTGCACACCGAAAACTCCAGGCTTGGAAGTAAGCACCAAGCGCTGTCTCTTCCAGTGTGACGGGAACGTGCCATGGTCGAGACAGTCCTGGTAGACACGTCGAAATACCTCCGGGTACGAACGAACAGCTGCTTTGATGGCCGCATTCGAAATTCTGTTGAGTCTCGGCACCTTGTTGATAGGCATCGATCCAACGATGTCAAGCAACTGCTCCGTTGTCACTGCTCGCATGTAGCTCTGTCGCTCGCCAATGCTATCAATGATGGTATTAGGTGCGGGCCAGGCGACCGGTTGATATTCTGGGAACAAATCCTCCACAAACCTGTCCATCTTCACTCGATCGGTTCCCGGTGGGACACGAGCGGTATGCAGCTTAGCAATGACGACTCTATAACCGACCCCGAATGCGTTGTTTACTGCCGTGTCGATCAAGTCGTTGAACATCTGTCGTTTGCAGGTCTTAATCGCCAACTCGAGCGCCCGTCTTGTCGTGCGTTGCGTAGCTGCCGCAAACCTGCGTTCCTACAGATCGGTGGTATGCAGCACACAGCCATGGGCCACGTTACATGCATCCCGCTCGGGAGTCTAAAAAAAAGTTTGTGACACGGTCTCTAGTACGGTCTGGCACTCGTGGCACTATTTCGGCGCACGCAACGGTCATCGCAACCGTAGCCAAACCAGTAGCCGCTGTTCACCTCTCGTCAACACACGCAGCCCGTAGCGCTAGGCGAAAGACCCCCGGGTTAAACAGCAAAATCTTAAAGCTTGCCAGACGCTTCATTCTTCCACGACGGACTTTGCAGTTGCTGTCGTCGTCGCCGAGGTTGCTGCGTACTCATTTGTCGGGTCGAATCGTACTCCTCCATGCGGAATGTCGGGTTGCCGTAGGTCGAATGATATTAACCGATGATCCGATGCAATATATTGGCTGGTTACTCTCCACGTGCTACAATGCTTGGTCCGGTTACCTCGTTTCCTACAAAGGGGGTGGGGGTGCTTCCTCGATTCAGCAGCTGTAAGAATTGTCACGCCACAACATCTTGTAGATTCTGGCCACGGGTATTGTTCCTGCAGCTGCCCCACTCTACGTGCCAAACATTGATATCGCTGGCAAAGATGGCCTTAGAGTGGGACATGACCTCAAATTCCACAGCCTAGAAGAAGCGTTCGTATTCGGCAGCGATCAGCCGTGGATGAGCGTAGCAGCTGATGTAAACAATGACCGCAACTTGGACCGCCACCAGACCAGGACCTCGCTACCAGGACCAGTGTTCAGCCTCCAGGACTGGTCAAGCTCTCCCATTGTTGGGAGGTGGCCCGTAGACTTCTGCCAGCAGCAGCAGGGCCGGCGCCTAGTTTCCTCGCTGCTTGAAGTGCGAGGTCTTGGGCCATCCTGCTGTGTCCAATATTGGCCTGCAACACTCTTACACCGAACATCCGACTAATGTAATGGGCACCGCTGTGGCTGCGGGATGACCCTTACCTCCGCAATGAATACACAAATCTCGGCAATCCACCTGCGCTCGGCAGTCGCGTGCCACATGGTCGAAATCCAGTCACCGGTAACAGCACTGATACTCCAACGGGATTGTCTTTCGATTGTCTCCAATGGGATTTTGTCTCGCATCCATGAACCAACACGCGTCCACCAACTACTTTAGCGACCTTCGTGAGAGGCAAACGTATTCGGACGCGCTCGACCTTCTATCTCCGCCATGAGGTCGAGTTGACTAAGGTAGATGCGCTGTAACTAAGGTAACCCACTTCTCGGTTAAGATGCGCTCTTAAGTTCTCTCCGACGGTGTCCTGCATGACAGTGAGAACTTCATCGCTATTGGGAGAACTGGACAAGGGCAACCGGAGATAGCACAGCTGCGTTCTCATTTGCACATGCTGTGCAACTTTCATCTCTTCGAGACCCTTTTGCACCTTCACTACAATCATGTCCGCCTTCGCCTTATGACGCGGTACGAAGGCAAATTGTTTCTGCCGCTGTTGTTGTGAACGCTGTTGCTACTGCTGCGAGAGTAGCTTCTGCTATTGCAGCTGCTGCTGCTGTTGTTATTGCTACTGCTGTGCAGGGCGTCGCTTTACCACATTCTACCAACCGTTCCTAAGTGAAGCAGGGATGTTGAACAGACCTGGTATTGGAAGCGAAGACATTTGCTTTTGCTGTAAACGCTGGAACTGCTGTTGCAGTGGTTTTGCAGAAGCTGCTGCTGCTTTTGTGACTGCTGCCGTTGGCGCTGTTGCAGCTGCTGCTGTTGTTGGTGTAGCTGCTTCAGTCCTCGACGCTCCTTCTCCCGTCGACCAGCACGACATCGGCGCGCGGAGGGGGCAGAAGTGAGTTGTTGCTGGGACGCAGTCTGTTCCTGGAGGTTAGGCACCGCTTGTGTGTTCTGTCTGTATAACTACAGTTCCTTACGAATTTTAAGTAGCGTCGCAAAATCCCTCGCGTAGCGTAACAAGATTTGTTGCTGCGGGAACAAAATTCGGACTGCTGGGTCCGCCGCCGTAGGTAGACCACGCGAAGATTGGCCTACCATGAAACTCTCGCGCTAGTTTCGGACCGTCGTAGTCAAATCGGACGTTAGGCTTGGCTCTGGAATTCCGGAGCTAGTTTCTAACGGTGGACCTTGCTAGACGGAAAACCGTAGAAGTGAAGGCGCTCGGAATTGTTCGGGTCGGACATGTAGGCTTTTGTTCTGATAAATCAGAATAAGTTCCTAATGTGGACCTCCGTTCAACTCGATTGCCAACCCAGCGACTCGAAAAGCACCGGTTGAGGTTTAAAGTACAAGTCAAGTTTATTGGCAATGTCTCCTGCTTATATACTAACAATGTGTTTCGAGATTTGAAAGTGAAAACGAGATGAACGATAGAATCATTCTCCTTACGTTAGCAATCTTATGTTGAAAGATCGAATCATTGTTCTTACTTTAGCATATCTTGTATTTGAAGGATCGAATTATTCTTCTTATGTTGGCAAATCTATTGGTGTCGGGTGTACACGCCCGTTGACGGTCGTATTGCGTCTGCTTATTTGCGATAATTGTCGTATAGTCGATTGTATTTGTTTACAGTATCAACGGTGAGGCTCTTATTGTTTATACGCTTTTCGAACGGGTCTCCGGACGTTGTTTACTTATGACCTCACGTATCTTTCAATTGTTATGTTTTGTTCCCCTTTTGAGCGCTGGTATGCTCATTCATGAATTTCGTTCGCATTCTTTGTATTTCGACGGATTTCGCGAATTTCTTGATTGTTATGTTTATTCCCCTTTTGGCTGCTAGCGTGTTCTTTCATGAATTCTTTTCGCGTTCGTAACAAGATTCCATTTTATTGCTGAAATACATTATTTACGCACCCATACCATGTAAAAAAGTTTAATTACGTGCTTGGTTGAATCACCAATGTTTAAACATTGTTTCCATTGCAAAACAACTCTAATTTGCCAAATTCGAGCATTTGTTATGATACGGATTCAACTTTTTGCTATTCTGTTTCGGTTACGCGTATCTAATATGACACAACAACATTTTATTAGTTTTGTGTTCTTGTGACTGGAACACAATTAAAAATGTGAAGTCGCAAAAGGGGTTTAGTTACATAGGTTACACGTTTATTACATAAAAAAACTAACTTAACCGCCTAGCCTAATCGCACACGCACCCTGCTTGACCGCTTGCTAATTGTCGAGTCCTTGGTGTGTGCTCGTCCTGCACACACACGATCCGCGATGGCCGCGCCCTGACATTGCATGTGGACTGCTGTCAGCCTAAGGTCTGATGGTTTGTCGGGTGGGTCGGGAGGCTCCCGGCTACTCCTAGGCGCCCTATTTTGGGTTGTAGAGACCTGAGGTTCGTGAGGCTCATTTACCGCTTTGCGCTAGATAATGGATTTCTGATTTGAATCCGATCCTTAAATTCCCTTTTCCCTTCTTTCTTTGTAGTCCATCCTGTGTTATATTTGCCTTTGTTGATAGCTGTTTTATGTAGTGCCACATTAATGATTATTATTATTATTATCAGACTTATCGGTGAATGGTTGTAGTCCGTTGTTGAAACCATTTGTTGACTGTTTTGTTTCAGTCCCGTAAAGGCTAGGCCAACGTTAAACACAGTCGCTTATCATCCACACCACAAGCAATTGCTTCAACACAGAAAATATCATGCATCACGAATACAACGAATACAACTACGATAAACAAACGACAAACAACATCGAAACACGCTAACAAGAGATACAACCGAGTATGTCCGGGATAAGGCAAATTGCAAGGAGGAAATGCCTTGGAAGATGGGGCATAATTCAACACAACGGTGTTGATAATACGGCAACAGCTGTCATATTGGAAGAAATAAATAAATAAAATTGAATGAAAGTGTTATAAAAATACTAGATCATTAAAATCAACTTGAATTTATCATATTTTTCCATCTTCTCTATTCCATAACTACAATTGAAAAAAACCCTTTTAAACCACGTAAAAACCACTCCCAAAAGTATCCCCGTTAATAATTTAACATTAAAAATGGGCATACTGAACGGTTTTTCGGTAACGGTATCAAACGGTTTTTAGGTGGTCTAATAGTTTTCACTACATTATTTTTTTTACTTTTTAATCGAAAAATCCCGCTATAGAATTTGTGCATGGATTTCAAACGATTTAAGAAAAAAGTTTTCCAAACCTAATTAAATAAATTAGCTTAATTTAACTAACTAAACTTAATTGAATAACTATAACTATAACTTAATTAAATTAACATATAAAAAATAACCTGGTACTCATATTTACCAGGTATTCATAGTACCAAACTAACTATTATATAATATTTAATTATTATTTCATTGTTCTGCAGTAATTACATAAGATTATAACAACGGAATAGATTTTTTATAGCTTTGGTAACGGTTAATCGAACATTTTCTTTCACAAACTTAGTTAAAAATAACCGTACACATGCATGTGCCAATAGAATTATTTATTGATCATTGAACATTTTATTCTGACTATCATTTCCAAGTTAAAACTATAAAAAAGGTACAGAGTTCATTTGGCTTGAACTAAACGATTCAAAACAATATAAGACAGTTTTCGCTACTCAGTGTAACGGACAATTCATCAAAAAAATACCCATAAAACATCATCTTATATTATGTTGCTCTACGCACAGTTACGATAACACAACTATCGAGATCCTATAAACTAAAATGATTGGAACAGTTCACTAACATATACCACTAAAGAAATTATCGCTTTATTCATGGCTGCAGATATGAAACCATGCAAATCTTCTCGTATTGCACAAATCCCTTTTCATCACAATTAGCACACAAAGGTAGCTTAAATAACTACGCCGTGCCAAGAAATATCCTAAAGAAATTTAAAAGAAACTTTAACCACAGCATGAACACGGGTCAAACGGCTCAACATGTATACAAGCATTTAATCTGCAACATACTCAATGTAGCAATAACATGTTGCGCTTTATAAATAAAATTACATTAAAATCACGGACCTTATCGGCAGTTATTAGTTCGTTTGGTAATCGTTGGTATTGCAGATTGCAAACGATTGTATCGAATGTAGCTTTTGATTGATGGTTTTCAACATTGCGGTTTATCTCTCTGTTACATTTCCTTCCGAGAAATCTTGTTTACATCCTCCATGAAACAACTTTCATACCTTGGCTAAAGTTAAATTGAGTTTGAAAATTTAGTAGCTTTTACACAAACTTCAGCAACAACGCTATGTTCGAAATCCGTGAAATATGATCAATATTGCTATAGTTTATCGCTTTATATACTTTCGTCTATGTGACACCTAATGGACACTTTCGTAAGTAACATCGGCATGGAAGCCCTTCTCATCAGCAGTATATCGTACGTTCTGTACTCGACCGTCCGGCAATAAAATGTGATACTCTCCACGCGTAACACCATTGTCATGGTTTTGTACGTGACCGAAATCATTTCCAGTGTGGAAATCTCGTACTCTGTATCCGAATGCATATCCTTCCGAGTCCTGCAAACATAAACAGAAGAAACGAAATTATTTTGTGTAATTTCTAGACAACTGCCGCTGTATGCTTCCGTACATCATAATGTTCGCTGCTGGAATGGTGATGGTGGTGATGCTGCTCTTGATAATGATGTGATATTGATTCGCTATGCGGAGTAGCAGGCGTACTGTGAATGTTAATATGACGATATGTGTTTGATTCATGGCCAGCCTCTTCTTCGTTAAATTCGTGATGTTCTATTATTTGAGTTGGAATTGCGTTACGCGATCTGACATCGTCCGTTGTATGACTGGGTGTTCCAATGGTGGGTCCTACTAAATCGGAGTCCAAAACGTCGGACACATCTTCTTTAATCGGAGTGTATTCCTTATGCGATGGTATCTGCAACGGGAGGTTCATCTGTACCGTGTGATAGATACTGTCATCATAGATTGCTGTTCGTAATTTTGGACTATGATCTATTTGGACTGATCGATAACCCGCTCGAGACTGCTTGGGTGTCGGTGTTGAAGATTCTGGAAATGTCACTGGAGCTGTACTATCCTGAGGACGATGCTGTTTTTCTGTGCTTCCGATCGGAACGGGCATGTGTAGGAGTTGATTTAGCCCCTTTAATTGCACACTCGGGCGTTGTCCGATTAAAGCCGATAGAGCCGCAATACTTCCTCCGGATGTGTCTATTTCATTCGATTGTTTTGTGGATGGTTGCGATGTATCGATCAAATTATTGTATTTTTTACTATCATAGTAATTTTCTTGCTCACGAGATTCTTCTTTGGAATCAGGAATCACAATTTTCATGCTCTGGAAGGATTGTGCTGGTTCTTTTACCGATTTACTATGGCCATAATGAAGTTCAATCGGCCCGTAAGGATTATCATATCCCTGACCAGCATTTTCGCTAGTTCCCGGACTTGTGATATCTTTATCATAAGATATCGATATACTAGGCTGAACTGTGATCTTAGTACGTGGTTGGTTCATTTTCACTGGAACTGGTATCTCTTTTATCACGTATTGAATCTTGGGCCGCTCTTTTATGACAACTTCTTCCGGACTCTCTGTATGTGATGCTTTGTAATCACCATGCTCAGCGGATTGTGAACCTAGTACTGAATTAGAAGACACTGCAGGAGAAAAGAAAACTGCTCGTGGATGGTAACCAGGCGATAGCTCATTCATTTTGCTCTGCTCACTGACCGGCTTAAAAGTGTTCACGTATTGCGGACTAATTACCAACGGTTGTGCCGGAACCTTGTGATACAACCGTTTCGGTCGTCGCAGATCCGAATATGACCACCATGCCTTCGGAATGCCCTGTACTGATGAGCTCATTGATCTACTTGAATCAGTCGTTTCCGGGGACGCCACGGTATCCATACCTATTGTCCTACTTGGAATAAATCCAGTTTGTCCGTTAGACTCCTCTTCCACGACTGGTAGTTGTGTTTCCGAGAGTTTGACACTGGGCACAAACTTTGGTTCGGAAATTTTGGTCGTACTACTGTACGGTTTCTTTGTCTTCGGTTTCTTATCACCAAAAAAGTACTTGGGAGTTGATTGCACAACAGATCCATCCGATGTCTCATCTCTTCCTTTCCCATTCATGCGTTCATTTTCTTTAAGCGCTATATCTATCGCTTTCTGCACGCCAAGAGGGAGATCCTCGTAATTAGCTATCTGCTTCTGCTTTTTACCTCTGATTTTAATGCGTCGAGACTCCTCCGGGCTCATATCACTATCTTCGTCGTCTTCCACCGGTTGGACGTTTTCGCGTTTTTCTTTCTTGCTTGCCTCCCCGATCTTTCCGTTCGATACTGGACGATCAACTACTTCATCGAACACTTTTCCACGCCTGTAGCTGTCTGAAGACGTAAAGGGATGTCGCAAATTTTCTGTTACCTTTGCGCTCTTTGCAGTGTAACTGCTTGTTTCGAATCGCTTGGCATCTTCCAGTTCAAACTTTACGTAATCTCGCGGATCGGGACTAGCTGACCGTCGATGCCTTTGAGCCACTTTCGAACTACCGTTTACCATTTCACTTTTCTCTCTAGATACCATTGCATCAGCTAGTTCGAATCGAAGTATCTCTCGAGGAACCGGCTCAATGCGATCTAGTGGTTGTTCTTCGCGCTTTACGCGAGGTTTCGACTGATGCGTATTTTGTGGCTCTAGGTCTGGAGAGAAAATCATGGCATCGGATAGCTCAAACCTAATCATTTCTCGAGGAACTATTTCGAGTTTTTTAGGGGTTTTCGCTGATGCTTGTTTCCCATCCAAACGTTTCGTACGAACCGAGGTCAGCTTGCGCAAATTCTCGACACGAATTCGATCGTATTGTTTCTCTTCCATGTTTTGGTACTGCTCATGCGCAGCAGTATAAGCAGCCATCATTGAAGCTTGCGGAAGTGGATCCCGCATTTGTCGATACTTTTTTCTCAAGTACGCTTTCATTCCCTGAAAAAGAATAAACATAATTGTGTACTATACATCGAATGCTTTCCTGCAATATAACAGAAAAATCTTACATTTCGGCTTTCGGTCGTCGCCCGAAAGGCTGCATTGGGACGACCTAGCTCAAACACGTCTTCAAACACAGCGGCTGGCGATCTACTTCCCAAGACAGTCAAGGGTAGCAATAGAAGAAGCTGCATGAAAGAAAGAGCATTAGTAACATTGAAATACCTTTTTTGCGCAAGATGGCTTGTTAACCGCAAAGTGAATACATCCCACGTCGATAAATACATGCAAAATCGAAAAATTACTAACACTGACCCCAAGAAAGGAACCATATTTCATGGAACCATTTAATGTCTTTACGCCGACGCCGCGAAAGTGCGAAACCCCGCAAACCATTAAGGAAGCGACTCCATCTTTGTAATGCTAATGGATTCAGTGTTTCTCTTGCTTTCATTGCCCATGATCTTCAGTATACGTTGGAGATGCAATACGACCAAATACGCATAGTCGATCGTCCATGACGAATTACGCAAAATGTTGAACAATCTCAAAAAGCCTGACACCATTGACGCCAAATCAATCACATCAAGAACACATCGGTGGTCAAACGTTTACTTGATTTTTTTGTCTCGTCCATATGTGCCACTTAGCGATTTTCGAATGTATAGCATGGCAAACATTGCAAAGGTCATCTTGTTAATGTTGGACCTTCTGCTTCACTTCGGGCATTGTTCATGGTCAATATCAACTTTCTTCTTTCCGAAATGTGTCCGTACCAAAACCTTTAAAACTTTCCGAAAAGTATCCGTAGCAAAAACACTCTCGTTTCAGTCTGGCACACAGCACAACGTTCTTTATAGATGATGAGTAAGCACACAAGAGTGTAAGCGTTAATGTTCAATGTTTTCATATTCTGTCTTTCTTTGGAAAACGTGGTGGCTTTTTGCACCTTTGTTAATAATCGATAGGCGAATCCTTCGTTTTGGGCGCTTTGCGTATACTTTGCGTATGCTTCCGTTTCAAGTACCGCTCTTTGTTCAGGCTTTCAAAACAGCAGCAATCTTCCAACTGTGATTTGCCTAGAATCAGTAGATTTGATATGGAGGCAGCCGAGAATTTTTCGTGGATCAGAATTGTTATAAATTATCGACTTTTGCTTATTGAAACCAAAATTTCCGTGTTTCGTGTTTTGTTTTGTATCGACTTAGCCGTATCAACTTATTTTTACCATGTAGCAGTACAGTCAGTAATTACTACGGGGGTTTGATCCATATAGGATTTTTCCTCGATCCTGTCGTGTGAACACCGGCGTCGCTTTCTATACATTACCGAACCGCGCCTTAAACTAAAGTGTTCAGCTTTTTTGAAATGATACCAGATGAAAGTGAAAGAGTGGCTTTAGTGTCAGTAACACTTTACGGGTTAATTTTGGTCAAATATTTTACGTTGTGTAATTTGCAATCTAGTGATAACATACATCTGTAAGAATATGTTTTTTGGACAAAATTCGGAGAAAATAATAAAAATGCCATAATTTTGTAATTCAAAAAAGGGAACTTTGGTTTCTTAGTTATTGATAAAATTTTCGTCGCTCTGAGATATGCAGGGTTAATACATTTTACAACTTATATTAGTTATTATTCGAGGATTAAAATCCTTCGTTAGTTTTTATTAAGTTAACAGGTGGACTGATAATTGTTTGGCCTAACACATATATCGCGCTAGAAGATTTTTATCCATATCATATTTAGTTTTTACCAACCTTCAAACGAATTTTGTCCAAATTTGACAGTACTCGGGCCATAACCTAATGAGCTAGAGCATTTTGTGTGACGCAACTTTTGTGTTTTGATTAATTATGATAAAGAAGGAATTTCGCGTGAAGATAAAATATTGCTTTTTGAAGGGGAAAAATACAGTTTTAGCCAAAAATTGGCTTGATGAAGAGTTTTTGGACACTGTTCCACCAAAATCAACCATCAAATATTGGTATGCTAAATTTGAAAGTGGTAAAATGAGCACTGAGGACGATGAACACGGTGGAAGCCCAAAAGAGGTGGTTACTGATGAAAACATTAAAAAAATCCACAAAATTATTAAAAGCAACAGTAATGTGAAGTTGATCGAAATAGGTGACACCCTTAAGATGTCTAAGAAACGTGTTGGACATATCGTTCACGAGCATTTGGATATGAGAAAGCTCTGTGCAAAATGGCTGCCGCGCGAGCTCACATTCGAACAAAAACAACAACGATTTGATAATTCGGAGCAGTGTATTTAGCTGTTTGAGCGAAATAAATCCGAGTTTTTGCGTCAATATGTTACCATGGATGAGTCTTGGCTCTTCCGCTTCACTCCAAAGTCCAATAGACAGTCATCCGAGTGGACAGGACGCGATGAACATGCTCCAAAGCGGGGGAAATCGCAACAATCAGCTGGCAAGGTTATGGCCTCAGTTTTTTGGGATTCGCAAGGAATAATCTTCATCGACTATCTCGAGCAAGGAAAGACCATTAACAGCGACTATTAAATCAAGTTATTGGAGCGTTTGAAGGACGAAATCGCTAAAAAACGGCCACATTTGAAGAAAAAAAAATTGCTTACCAAGACAACTCACCGTGCCACAAACCAGTGAAAATAATGGCAAAAATTCATGAATTAGGCTGTGAATTGCTTCGCCACCCACCGTATTGCGTAGATCTGGGTCCCAGTGACTGATTCCTTTTCTCAGATCTCAAAAGGATGTTCTCTGAGAAGAAATTTTCCTCGGATGAAGAGGCGATCGCCGAAACAAAGTCGTTTTTTTGAGGCAAGGGGCAAATACTACTACAAAAAAGCTATCGAAAAATTGAAAGACCGCTATAGTTGGTGTATCACCCTTGAAGGGATGTATGTTGAATAAAAAAAAATACCAAAATTGACCAAAAAAAGTGTTTTACTGTCATAGACCAAACAATTATCAGCCCACCTGTTAGAATATTTTTTATTTGACATGAGCTGCTGATGTATTCGGTAGCGCCACCGATCCCACACGACATTACCGAGACAAAATCGCATGCGTAACACTATATCCGACTAGGCGGTAAAAATAATGCGATACGGGCCGGCCGTTCAAACGAAACAAAAAAATGAAGATTTATTTTATCAGGGCCTATTTAGAATATTTGGTCACGACACTGATCAACCCTTCCAGAACGTTACCCCATGGCAACTGACAACCCTTTTTTTAATACTATTTCTTAAATTAATACCATTACTTAAAGCTAAGATATGGGGCGGCTTGGAGGAGAATCGGTAGCGTCGCCGGTCTTTTCACGACAGGATCGGTCCAAAATCCCATCCGGACCAATCCCCCGCACGCAGGACTGACTATCCAGCTATGGATAAATAAAGTCAAAGAAAACCAGAAATGGCAGGCTTGTGTAGGTTGTTGCGCTGATACTGAAGAATAATCTAAGATACATTTATAAATTCTAGGAGAATATGCCTTGGAAGATTGTACGTAACTCAACACAACGGTGATGATAATACCACAAAAGCCGTTATATTGGAAGAAATAAATAAAATATGATTTATAAATCGTGGACCTGACATTCAGTTTATAGATTGACGATCACTAGACATTTTGCAAATCTTCCACTGTGATCGATTCAAATATCGATTGTAGTCCGAGTGAACTACACACTGCACCACATTGATCAAAAAGTGTTTTGCTGCTATTTTTATGTCTTTTCAATTCAACACTATTGCGCCTCATCTTTATGTGATGAACAATTCACAAAGTTCAACTTCTCTTGATCTGCGCATCATTCACGGCATTCGTTTGTCCATTAGTGAGTGCGCATGAAACACAACGAACGATCGCAAATGCAAGTTTGAAGCGCGAATCATAAACCAGCGTATTGGTTGCTTCATTATGTCACTTCTTCTTCTCATACTCGTACCTACATTATCTTCTTTACTCTTTTCGTTTCTAGCTCTTTTCCCGTCTGCCGCAAAATTATTGGCTTTCGAAATATTTCACTATGTAATCTTGGTGGGTCATAAGTATTATCGAATCGATACAAATGCGCAGCTACCGTTGTAATCTTAAATTATTTTCAGGTTATTGTTTTGATTTTTGTTACAGCATAACATTAGACGAATATTGATGGAAATTGAAAAACATTCTCAAAAAGTGAAAAGTTATTGATATACTCTTTATCAAATATCCTATTGATGAATCAGCTTCCTTGCTTAGCATAGAAATGGCAATTGTGATTAAAAAAAAAACCAAATCATTCCCTAAGACGCAATTGAAACAATCACTTACCCAGTATTTCCTCATATTTTGTGATAATTACAATAACAACCTCCCTTGATTTAAGGATACCACCGAATGGATACGAATCCGCGGAAACGATACACGATACACGATACCGAGGAAATACGAATCACTTGATGTTCTTATACTTTAATATATTTGGTTTCCCTGTGTATCTCACACAACTGAGGGCTATTTTTTGTATTTCATAATTGACTTTAACGCGTTTTCATGTATTTTACACTAAAACACTGAACACACTAATAACACTCTGAAATATAGCAAACAGAATCACTACTCAATCATCACTGCAATGTGATTATTACATAGGTTCGCTTCTTCAATAGCAACGACGTTTTTTATTAGTATGTACAATGCTGACAAGCAGTCTGATATGTTTAATATTAAACGCACATCACTCTCAGGTGAAAGAAACAATACACCAACGATGCATATATTCAACAGGCACAGAATTTGTCCACACTATTGCACGGCAGTTTCATTCAACGAACCGCTCACCTTTGCCGCCAAGACGCTACTGAGTTTAAAAGAAAGAAATGTTTACTATAAAATGTTTTTCTTCTCATTTTCTTTGCCAACGAACGAAAAGCCACATATTCGCGGGCTGGGAGAGTGTGAAACATATATGCTATGCGGAATTTCTTTCATGTACACTCACACACATTCGCTCACCCACCGTATTAGGCAGCGCAACCATCTCTTCAATCGGTCATCCTCTACCACGATACCTCATTTACAACCTACCTACACCGCTATTCTCTCATGCTTATATCGCGGCGAGGTTCAATTTTACTTAGCGTTGAACTTTCTCTCACAACTTCGTTACCCATTCCGGTTGGTCTGATCACATGAGAGGAAGTAACAAAACAAGTGCTTGCCGTTGACAGTTGGTTCCCAACACCTCACGTGAGTCCTATCGGGTAGTTCCTTTTCAAGGCAATGGAATAATGCAGAAACATCGAGTGACTGGCAGCAAAAGTGGAAAAGAAAGGGAAAGTTCCGCATCAGTTAACAGCACACATGACCTAACTTTAATCGCCGTTTAAAAGTGGAAATATTGACGCCATAGAGTATGTCAAGATACGGATTTTTTCTATGTTGTATAAACTGTTCCGGAATATGTATTGTACAATCACAATTTGCATAAGCTGGAGCATCTTTTATGAACAAAATACATAATTACAAGAAACAATAGCAAAAACAGATTCCACACACCGCACACACACAGAACTGTTACCAATTTGCATACGACAGTAAACATAACAACGTTAGACATAACAATAGGTCCGTTCTGGATAGGAATCTTATCTTAGCAGACAGCGTATTCCGTCAAGATCATCAATATGAGCAAAATCAAATAAAAAAGAAGATAAATTAAATAACAATATAAAACATTTCATCAGGGTAAAAGTATATAAACGAATCATTAACAAAATTGTACTTTGCTCTAGGCCATTAAATACCGATGAATTTTTCAACAATACGTAACCTAAAACATGTACACATATTTTCATATACTTGTACATACTGTTTTAGTGATACAACATCATTTTACACATGATGAATTTTACATTCCACTGATAATGAAAACTCGTCCAATAGCTTCCTTGTTTGCATTGACGATCACCATAATTGATTGCATGCATCATCAAGTACTGAATCACGCTGGTACAAATTACGCCATTGATGGCCCCGAGAGAGACCTTTACCGATTCAAGCATGCTGGCTTGCCGCTATACCGGAAACTATTTCGGAATTTAAGTTGAAAAACACATGATTATGTATCAACAAAAACAATTAAAATAAAAAGGGAAGAAAAGTTGTATATCAGCGATGTCACACTGCAGACATGGATTGTTTTATTCAATTGCGGTAAATCACAACTAGCAAATGGTTGAAGAGTAGGAATACACGAATTTACAAAATATTGTTTAAAATTTGAAAATTACATATATTTTTAATCATTATCATTGGCCATTAATGGAAATTACGATTCAACTAGTAATTCACTATGTACTGATAGTTTTTATTTAACTCATCAAATTGTTTCATTAGCTGAACCAATTTGTACTATGCAATATTTGGAGTGGAATTTTTATTTCACATTTTCTTCAATGCATTTTTGAGGAACGTAGTTTACATATGATATGTACGTATTCAGCACTCTTCTGCATCTAATTTGTACAATCTGTGATTTACAAATGTACAACAATTTTACATTCATGTCCCACAATTGGTGGGAACCCTTTTCGTTATAATTCACAACTAGCTGTTTTGTTCCGAACTCGCAGCAAGTAATTACAGTCATGCTTCAGGGAAAAGGCGGGAATACAATAACAGCATATAATTTCACAGCTAATAATAGGTGCATAGTGTTATATGTATCGTCTGTCAATTTTGTACACATTTAATCACCACATTCGGTAAACAAAGAAAAAGTAAATCAATTGTACATACGACCAAGGCATCGAAAACATTCTGACAGCTGATCAATGTGCTAACGAACATTTCATCACTCGAAAGCGTGTTAATCGTTGTGCGTATTCGCCTATTAAATACTCCCCTTTCACTAATTTAGACTTCCGTTTTGATATCCGTCACCTTCTTTTGTACACTTCCCTTTTGCATCTTGTTTGCGATGACCGCATTACCTCATGATATTACATGTAAACATCCTCAATGTTGTTATGTCATGATTTAGCATAATTAAATCGCAATGAAACGATATCCACTCGGAAGTCAGGAGAAATGTCCGCATCCGCCGACGTCTGTCCGATCGAGATACGATTAAAAAGGAGTCAAGCTACTTCCCTTAACTCATCCCACTTTAGCAGTATGGCGGAAGCAAACTTGCAGTCTTTCCGCAAAATCGAAGGCTTCGAAATCGGTTTTCACGCTCCAACTTTAGCACATTGAGCTCGCAGTGTTGCTTTAAAAGTCTAAGAAATTAATGAAGCACAAGAAAGTCGTCTGACCGGATGATAGCTAGCAGATGAAAATGCAATAACCCACACCATATCCAACCTTCGGCGTGACTAGCGAGAGTGCACGCTGCGAACACTGTTGACAGCCGGTTTCTACAGAAAACCAACGTTCCCTTCCTTACCTTTGGTAACGATCCAAAGCGAACGTCTGGAATCTAAATGAATGTGGCAGTTTTGCTGTGCGCTTAACAAGAGTTTTTATGTTTGCGTATTGCATTGATTCGTTAGTCTCAAGGCTGCGATGCACTTATATTTCATACTTTCATAATCTGTCTGTTAATAAGGAATCTGCGCAATAAAACGATAAGTCGCTTGGAATGACGATTTAACGAAATGGTTCTCATTAGCAATTCTTATGACATCATATCTTTGCAATGTTCAAAATTTCTGATATGAGTTTGAAAATTATGCTAAAATTCTATCGAAGGACCTTTTTAACATATTTATGCAAAAAGAACAATTGACAATAAAATTTTACACAATCAATTGATGCAAACTTATTTTATATATATAACTTATTTAATTAAACCATTCAAAATTTTACTTCAAAATGAAGGCAACAAACATAAAATCATAAAAATAAAATGTGTGACTCCAGGTGAGTAAAAGCATAGATTTCTCTTTCCAATCAACTTTTCTCGCCCGAGAGCAGATCAACCGTGCAAAACGATCAACCCATTACATAAGTGCATTTCTGTAATGACGACGAATCGCCCATTGCATATTGCAATTTGAACTTGAAACATGCAATCTGCATACGTACTCACAGGTACAGGTGGGTACAGCTGGAAACAAATGAGAAATGCACGCCAAAAGGAGGAACCAAAAATAAGCTAACCGGTATAAAGAGAAAACAGCCATAATCCTTGCCCGTCATTGGTGGCAAACTTGTAGGCTGCCAGCAATATTGTCCTTTCGAGATTCGTATATGGCTCATGGTATATGGTAGACGTAGTAATTTGTTTCGATATCATCCAGATATATACTATAAAACACATCATTCTACAGCACAGTTTAAAACAAAAGACGATCTACAGCTTACAACAGATTGTCCATCATGAATAAAAACAAGTTTTGTTTCGTTGCGACTGTTCTGATTTATCTTGTCGAAGTTTATCCAACAGTCCGTTATGGTATGAAGAATTCGTAAAGCCACAACTTTAATTATTTAACTTTCATATTTTTGCTGGATTTGTTTAAATCTAACAATGTATCGAGGTATTCAACGCTGTACACTGTCTTTTGTAATGTATTCTATTATTATTTTGAATCAGAGGTTTCCATGGTTATGTCATGAGTTCTGTATACAACAAGTACTGCCTAATAAAAATATATAAATGTTTTCAACTACACCTAAATACAGCGTTTCTTGCCATCTCTTTTTCAACATTGTCGACATTGATCTCAACAGCATTGATTTCAATGTTATCTTGATGTGATACTTACTTCTAACTGCATCGATGAATACTGCTTCTATTGTAAATATTCATACTTAATTTTGAACAAATTTTGGTAACATCAAATTATACATGTTTACTTAACAGGACCAGCCCAACATCCCATCCGAATTAATCTCCCGCACGCAGGACTGACTATCAAGCTGTGGGTAAATAAAGTCAAATAAAACCAAAAAAGGTTGTTGCGTCGATAAAGAAGAAGAAGTACGGTGTACTATTCTGTATTACGAAATCCAAAATCCTATTTTATATAATCTAAATCTAGTTCAAACTAACTAACAAGCTCGCAATTTGCTTACTCACTCAAAAGCAGTCAATATGTAAAGCAAAATAGTAAAATAATAGTTGGATAATTGTTGCATAAGATATTGTGTGTTATTAACACGTTTTGGTAACCAAACAATCGAGATAATATTCAGAATACCTAGTATCGAACTAAGAAACAAAACTTTCATCGTACCTTTCTTTACCTTTCCTTAACAAAAACAACTAAAGAAAGCGTACAAGGAATAAAAACATTTGTGTTTTCTATTAATGATATATTAATGAATGTCCGACAATTCGTTATACATACATGCATGTCATTTTGTGTTTTAAAACGAACACTGCAAAAGATTAAAGTTGCATTAGAAAATGACTTTAAAGCAAAACATGACATATACACACCACATACCCTTTTACTTATTACATGCATCTCATCGTTATTTACTTTTTCAACTTAAATCTCCCTTGAAATGTACGCTCTCTCACACAGTTCAATTGTTGGACTAGATACCTGTACTAAATGGATACTCACCTCATTATACACACTTCTATATAACTATTCACCTACTTATTCCAACGCTGCGTGCGCATCACTGATCGTAAAGATGCGATCAATAACAACGTAAACAGTAGATGCATTTCATTACGCTTTCGCTGTTTTGTTTCGGATAGTTAGCTGATGAACTGTGAATGCTTTTCAAGAGAATATTTGGACATGTGTGGTCATATCATCGAAACATAAGAGCAAACATGAGACTATGCAACCACCTAGTCAAGCATTCCGAAACGTTGTTTTTTTATTTTCCCATTCCAAATGTTTACCCATCATTATATAACCTTTCTTTGTTAGCAGCTACTTTCGTTGAAATCGATGATATCTGAAGATAAATTTTCCAAATTTGGTGTTTTGATTGTACATGCAATGTAACGCCGTGTTTATTTCCTACTTTTAAAGCTATTTTTGATGGTCTGATGCTACGGTTTTTGTGTCAAAGTTGCATTGTAAAATACTGAAGTTTTTTTTAAGGTTTTGCTGTGCCATCTTTTAAAATAAGTTTTATATAAAACCATCATTAAATATTTTCTGGAAATAAATATGAAACACTATTAGCTTCACTCTATTATATTAAGAAAGAAATTTCTACGAAACACCCTGCTTTTCAGTTAAAAAAATATCTTTCCATTATTGATTTATAATCTTATCATTGAATACACAAATGACTTCCTAGATGTGCCCAATAAACTTCACTTTCATTTTAGATTTACGGTTTTAGATTTATTTTAGATTTTAGATGTAACGGATAGTTACATCGCGCAAAACCCATCGCTTGATAAAATGCCATAAACCAATCAACATGCAGATCGCTTTTTTCTGAAAACGATTTTCATTTCATATAGACGTGCTAAAGAACTATTGAGAAGGGAATTGCTCCCCTTGCTCCCCTTGTAATTGAGAAGAATTGGTCTAATTAAATATCTATACAATATTCGTCCGCTTTCAAATGAAAAAATATAAAAACGAAATGCTTAAAATATAAACTAGTTTACACAAGATTTTTTAAAGAGCAATATATTAAACAAATTTTGATTCTCGATATCTATCCACTGTGAAAATTTTATCAACGCTCAGAAGAATAAATGCATTATTTATTCGGTATGACTTATGAATTTCACTCAACTCTTTTTGTGATTTGGTTCCGTGTTGGAATAGGAGAATATTAATTGTAAAATAGATTAATTTTTTCCACCATGGAACCCAAGTGAGTGGCAAATATTGAACAACATGATCATTGTATAGGTATACAGATGTGAAACAAAGCATTCCTCGTGAATTTCCTTTCAACATTTGCATTTAGTGGATTGAAAAATAATTAATTCCAACGACGTTAATATGCATATCCGGTCATGTTTGACGGTGAATTGTGCGTATAGTTTTAAGATTAAAGCTGTCGTACCTCAATAAATATATTCCATCCATCTATAGTAGCTGTTGCTGTTGCTCTACGGATAATGTCATTTACGTTAAGTAGGGAAGAATTCCTTGATTTCGCTTTACGTAATGGTTGTACATTGCAATAAAAGTTTAAAACGTGAGTGGAAGCTGACAAATATTTTAAATAAAGTATAGCAATTTCATATTGTATCACTGGTTATATGAATGCGAAACCAATAAATTTATATTCATTGAAATCGACCTAGTGAAAACCACAAAGCTAGGAATAAACATGAAAAGTTGTTTTAGTCTTGCTGGTTCACGATACTCGTCGGTAAAAACTCAATGGAATGAAATGATTTCAAATATTGAATGATCAACATATTTGTATATTGTATATTTGACCTATATTTGTATTGTGCTTTGTGTGAGAAAATCACTTCTCTTAATGACCTTCATTTGAATGAATGTGTGAAATTATATCTCGTAAAAATCCATGCAATTCTTCACAAACTACCACTTCAAACATCTTTTGATTGACCACTTGAAAGCTGATAATTGTTTTAACGATTCTCTCTTTGTCTCTACTTCTCTGTACTTTTCACCCTTCATAGCAGTAATCGTGTTCGGAATTCGGATCACCGCATGGAGGAAACAATTTATACGAATACATTAGATGTCGTAATTGTTGGCACGCATCAAACAACTTGTTAATAGTCCCATGTGGTCAACAGGGTTTTGAGGTATTTCATATATATCATAGAGAGATGATGAACTTTAAATATGGCTGAACCTTCGAGATATAAAAGTGTCTTAAAACTGCATAATGAACGCTGTCAACTATCGGGCCTCGGAATTTTGGAGCATCAGCGACACAAATATCGAACTACGTTTATAACAATATTTCGTTCAGGAACAATCGACGATCCTCAATTGTTGAGTGAACTTTGTTTAACCATACCGAAAATATCCACAATGCATCAGCATACATTACACGTTATCCTACACCATATGGCCATTAAGGCTCTCATCAAATCATCCGGATTATTTTGATTTCCACATGCCCTGTCCTCGCGCAAAGAAGGAAAGGAACGGAATCGGATTTTTTTCTTAAAGTAACTTAATGAACCTGATAGGTTTGTTAAACCAAGTTCCACGAGAAAACTAAAATAATCCTGCATGATATGATTTTTACATATTCGTTGCCATTATTAAACATTTTAGTATAATTCATTTACAGTTTTTGGTTTACAGACAGATTTAAATTTACATTTGTTACTATGAATTCTTCGCAACTTTCAATAATATCTTTAATCAGAGCCCTGAAAACATCACTAAACAGAGGAAGAAATTTAAACGAACAATCTAAAAGAGTGAGGAAACGAATAGTATGTCAGGATCGAATGATCTTTTTTTAATGTAAAAAATACGACGTATATTAAACCGATTCGAACCAATCGTAACCATCAATTACCTTGATTTTTCTTATAAACGTATTTTGTTAAAGTTTCTTAAATGATGATCTATTCCGTCGTTCAGTAATTATCTGCCCAATTTTAGATAAAATTCAATCCTTACAAAATCCAACCTCCTTTACAACAATTTCGTGGCACACGGACAGCTTTCACTCGTGACAATGTGATTGGTGATTGGAATGATTCCCTAAAACAGGGTATATTTTTTATATTTTAAAAGATTATTAAATTTTGCATAAGATCATTGAATAAACGTGGGCACATTGTTGTTACTATGAGTGTTGCATGCATTTCACTTCAGCTTTCTTCAAATGTAACAGAAGCAAACGTTAATTTTCGCGAGACGAACGAATCATGTAGATGCAAAAAACCTACTTTATGAATTTTTATACACCTAGGTTCGATCATTGCACGGAGGGAACGGAACGAATCTAGTAGGTTCGGAACGAAAATCCCATCACTAGATACAATCAATTCAACAACAAAGGCATTGTAGGAAAGGGCGGCTAGGTGGCGTCATGGTAGCAGCGCCGGTCTACGCATGAACGTATGGGACCGGACCAGGCATGTCCTATCATTGGTATGGTAGGTCGTTACGCCAAGAAGAGGGAGGAAGAAGATAAACAAATTTCCGTTCAATTCCAAATAAACCCTTCGATTTCACGTACCACAAGTTAAAAGTTGTTGCGAATACAACATGTCGGTTTGAAATCATTTCATCAATACCTGTAACTTGATGAAGAATCGTTATCGTTTGCCCAAATAAACATATGAACATCGATGGGCGCAATACACGTGGCTGGAAACAAACGTGGCGACAATAAAAT
This sequence comes from Anopheles moucheti, assembly GCF_943734755.1. Classification (NCBI taxonomy): domain Eukaryota; kingdom Metazoa; phylum Arthropoda; class Insecta; order Diptera; family Culicidae; genus Anopheles; species Anopheles moucheti. The sequence goes on from NC_069140.1 coordinate 61,051,576, forward strand.
TAGGACGTCTATTGTTAAGACGCACATAAAATATCGGCTCAACAACATTGAACCAAGCGGGTTCGAGTCGCTCCCAAAACCAGACAGAAAACAGGTAAAAGTATGCACATTGTAACAAAATAGGATTTAGTGGTAATCGATTTTGAACGTAAAACAATACGCCCATAAATCATACCGATTGGAAACAACCACCACTAGGATCGCTGATTTTTTTTAATCCATTTTATAGAGGCTTTGTCAATCGGCTGACATTCAACCTCTTTGCTTTACATCTAATGTATATTTATTTTCTTAGTTCCCCAGTTTCCTTAGTCCTTCACAATTCATTCCATAATTCAATTTCTTCAATAAAGTCCAAAATATTGCTTTCATTTTTATCATGGTTAGCTAAGATGCTATCTAAATTACAATCTAAATTATTTGTTATTCTTTCTTTAACATATCCTGTGTAGTCCGCAAAGGTATTGTTCGCGATCGATCCCTACGTTGTGTTTAAAAAGTTTCTTTCAACCAGTGAAGTGAGTTTAAGCCCGTTAACGGGGTGGTCGTTCAGCGTGCGTGTCGTTCTATTCGCGGTTTAGTTTACAATGGTGGAAAAATTACTAATCCGAAACGGCCCTAGCACTAACACAGTTACAAATAACGGTAACGCTGTCCCAGTGAAAATATTCACGGTATCGGTTGAGACGCCAGCGGATATAAAAACTGTCAACAATGATTAGCCACAGGCTGTGCCAGGGAAAGTGTAAACAGGTATGTCTAACCGTTAAGATTTTCCCCACGGTATGAACATCTTGCAGGATTCGTTTTCAGTAACCGGTGGCTGTGCGAGAGTCGTGTATGTCCAATTCTTAATCTAGTAAGGTTAGCTTGTTCCTTGCTACTCCGGTTGCTTTCACAAAGGGGCCACTGAAGATTTTATCATTCAAATATGGTTTTCTTTTAACTTCCACTTTTCGTTTTGCTATGCCTGAGATCTGATATTTTTTTTTTCATTTGTTCAAATCACGTCTGTAGAGAGTTCAACTTAGTTACCGAAGTTAGTTCTCGACCTTAATTGGTTGCGCAGTCTGCTTCTGTATTACCTTTAATACCGCAAAGACCTATACCTATCCAGCAAAAGGTGATTTGAGTAGTTAACCCCAAATTTTCAAGAATTTGAATGCGGCCAAGACACTAACGCTATCGGTGGAAGTTGCTGCTTTTCCTGCTGCTATTATCATGGCAATCGCTTCTGCCGAGAAAATGCTGGTATGGTCCGGGAGCTTGATTGGGGAACCGTCGTTTAACGAGACGATTCCGCATCCTGCACTAATATTGAAGACTGTTCCATCCGTGTATATTTGATGATGACTTCGATATATTTCTTCCAGCAATGTCGCAACAGGTTTGATACCTGTTGATGTTTGATTCATCATCGACTAGTCTATTATAGGGCTTTGTTAATGGCCGGATTCCATAAGTTGTTTGTTTTTTATGCAGGGTATTGGGAGGTTTGTCGACTACATAAGGGCATCCTCAGTTCTTTTTATAAAGGTGTCAGTTTTGATATCTTTTTCCAGGAAGCGAGCAGCAGTTCCGACTAGTCTCTGTAGAATGATATGTGAGAAAGGGAGCTGTCACTTATGCAGATCAGCGATAGCGTGAGACTGATGACCTAGGCGCCAGTAGAATGCCACAAAGTAGTATGATAAAGAGGGGCTAAAGATTTTTCTATCTTCTGTCGGTGTAACGATACAATTTCAATCCCATATAACAGCATATATAACATTCCCATTCCCATATATACCTAAAGCCAAGCTGTAATAATCTGAATCAAAACATCTCGGTTAGCCCGATTTCTTCCGAATCCTAACATCTAGAATAGGTTAAATCGATTTTTAGAAATTTACTTGGTGAAGATGCAATGGACAACGAAAGATAATATTGAATCAGATATAACCCATAGGATTATAGCTTTCCTAACATTTGGTATGATATTATATTTTATAAGACGTTGTTTTAGTGTGTGTCGTGTGCAATATGCAATATGCAATATGCAATATTTTGCATTTTCCAACTGAAATATCATATCTTGTGTATTTTGTCTAGTTTTGTAGTCCTTTGATTCCGAATTGCAGAATTTGTCTGCATTCAGAAACAGATTTGGCAATGGACACTAACATGACATCATCGGCATATAAAAAAGGTTATATTGTTTATATTGTTAGGAATATACTGATTTAGGGATTCTAAGGTTATCAAAAATAGTTTTGGAGATATAATTGCCTCTTGGGGAACTTCATTTATAAGGTTTTTTTTATTTGATAGTTGAGACTAAATAAGGACTTTGAAAGAGCGATTGCTTAGAAAATCCTGTATATACGATGTAAGGCGACCATTACAATTCCATACTTTTAGTTGTTTAAGTATAGTATATAGCTATGTTCTATCAAACGCTTTAGACAAGTCTAAGATGGCACAGTCCATATGAAGATTCTCATTTCTTGCTTTGGTTAACATTTCTTCAAAGGCAGCGAAATATGTTGAAGTGCAACTACCCGTTTTAAAGGCATGTTCATCTTTCCATCAGTCTTCTATTTATCATTCTTTCTAAAATCTTGCTTATGTAATTCAGGAATGATCGCTGATGGATGTTTAGGTAGGATTCCAGGATGTAACCGTCATTCACAAATCTGGTACACGCGTACGTATTAGGATACATCCTAAAATAACAATTCATAAAAACACAGGAATGCTATGTGCATATGGAAAAGGACAGAAGAAAAAAGAAAGTAAGGAGAAAATTAGTGTTAAAGAATTTGTTTGTATATAAGAACCAATTTTTAACATAATAAATTAGATTCAATCAATTACTCACCCGAGGAGGTTATCTTTCATTTCGAAACGCTTTCCTCGCATACAGCAAACGGTTGTTTCTCACACCCCATACCCGAATTGTATAGTATCAGATCTCCCTTTTCTGCGACATAGGTTCTCCAAATTATTTGGTATCTGGAACAACTAGCGAGAAGGTTGGAACCTCCTTGAAGATCAACGGTGCAAGATCTTGCTCGGGAAAATTCCCTACAATTTTATTTTGCTGCTGCCAGCGATACTCTCAAATGTTAGGAAAGCCAATACTGCACTATTTGACAGTTCAACAAAGGATTCTACTGTACATTGAAATACATCATTCCAAAGTTTTCAGAAACGAGTTTTCAGAGCAAAAGAATTAAAAGTCTCTTAAAGCCATAAAAAAAATCCGAAGTTTACAGCAAAGCGGGAAACACGTGTTATACATTTTCCACTGAATAACTTTATCAAACCGGTTGCAAACAATATTCTACGACTACATTTCGGATTCAGATTTGATTTTCGACCTTCTATTGAAATTCAAATATCTGCGCTCGGATTGTTGTGGATACTATGGGGACATGTAGTGTAAATATGGTTCGCTGTAAAGAGTTAGGTTTACAATAACATTTTATTCATAATCGGCACTGGAATATGTCTTCCCTATCTATATATCCTACCGAACCACCCAGTTATCAGCAACGTTAAAAGTAAAATCTTATATTATTACATACTTTTAACATTCAACTGTTTTTAAACTATTTTATTCCAAAATTATTGGCTTATAAAACAATAATAAATAAACAACCACGTCATTGCTCGAATTTTAGTCAAGAAAAGAAATTATCAACCCATTTAAAAATTACACTTTTGTTTTAATTCATCACCCACAAACCCTATTGTTTATATAACCTAGTTATTCGCTTTAGAAAGGGGAATACCATGTTCGTCTATTTCTACAGATGGCACTAATGGAGGCTTAAATCCTCCGTATTCAATGCGTAGACTCTTGCCATAGCTAGGGCTTCGCCGGAATTTTACATCACTCTTTACTGCCCAATGGTCGTCTAGCAGTGGGGTAGGACCTACGTAGTCATCCTTCACAATTGGTTCGTGGGGAATGTAACCAAAATTTCCTGCAACAATTGTTATTATTATTGTTATTGCAATTATTGTTACTTCCATAACATACCAGCATAGGCATCTCCATTGAAAGCTATTCCAAAGGGGGGATTTGATTTTTCGTGGAAAAAATGTGCTTGTGCATTCAAATGATTCCCATCAACTATGACCGGAATCGATGCAGACGCTCCGTAGTGCAAATCATTTTTTGGATACCGAAGGTTTGGTTGAAAAACATACTTTCCCGGTGATTCTACAATGACTTTTGAAGGATGTTGAGCCTTTGGAAAAAAATTATCTACGAAATGTTTCTTCTTTTGTGTCAGAAACTTTCCAATGTCGAAATGCTCATGATGAACCGTTTTTATAATAGAATGTGTTGGTTTGAGCTCATGGATAGGTAGCGTTATGTATTTTTCTACAGGATATGGTATAGGTATACCAACAGGAATCTCCACTGGATAGTGTACTGGAACTTGTACGGGAACTTGCACTGGATAAGGCCGATCAACTATCTTCTCCACTATTTTTTCCACTGGATAAGGACGATCAATAATTTTCTCCACCGGATAAGGTACAGGACGATCGACAATCTTTTCTACGACCTTTTCAAATGCCACTGGCACTGGGACCTGAACGTGTTTTTCAACAACACGTTCTACTTCTACTGGACGATCGACAATCTTTTCGATTACCTTTTCTACCGGAACTTCTACTGGAATTGGACGATCAACAATCTTCTCTACAGGATAAGGACGATCAACATAACGTGCCACCTCGACAGTTACAGGCTTTTCTACAATTTTCTCTACTGGTACCGGCCGGTCCACGACGTGTGTCACTGGATAAGGGACATTGACTTGCTGTGTCACTATTTTCTCTACCGGTATCGGTTTTTCAACTATCTTTTCCACTGGTATATGTACCTGATGCTCGATTGGGATTGGCCGATCTACGTACCGTGTATGATAGACAGGCTTCTCCACAATTCTATCGACCGGTACAGGCACTGGCTTTTCGATGTATACTGGTTGTTTGACGATCTGTTGTACTTTTTTTTCTACATATACGGGCTGTTTTACTATCCTTTCGATTGGTTTTTCAATAAAAACCGGTTGCTTCACAATTCGGTCGATTGGCTTCTCTACGTACACTGGTTGCTTTATAATTTTGGTTTTTGTACCATACTGATGTACATTTGGAGTCTCCTGGCTTACTAATATATTCTTTATATTTACACTTTTTTGTACTTCAACGACTGTTTGCTCCTTGAACTTTGTATCACCATCTAGACAATCGTCAACTGGATGGGATTTATCTGCATTGGACAAACGTAAGCCAGCCTGAATTGGGGCCAAATATCTGGATGACACGGGTTTTGGCGCAACAGTAACAACGGTTGGAGTATTTCTTAGTGTCGTTAAAACAAGTACTTTGGGTGTTTCTGTTGTTTGTGTACGCCGCAAATGCGCCGTAGTTGATCCACGTAGTCTTGTAACTGTTACTGGATTGATTGTGGTAACTTCCTGTTTGGTAATGAGAATTCCCTCATCCTTGCTGCTGTCATCACATGGTTCGGCCGGCTTGCTAGCCAAAATTGTGGTTTCTTTCAAATATTGTCCATTGTTGTGATCTGCTGATTCACCAAGAATTTCTACATTGATTTGCTTTCCATACGATCTGTTGTTGTTGAGTTGACGGCTCGGGATATCGCTCGACTCTGCTCCATCGCTATCACTGACTATGATAGGCTGATCGAAACTTTCCTTTTTCTCCGTGTACTGACTTTCACTGGGAACACTATCAGCCGTTTTGGAATAAAGCTCTGAAACATTTTGCGCATGTTCTGTGATACCCTCTTGTGCGTTATTGATATCTACCACATCTTCATTGCTTACTAAATTCTGGGTGCTTGAAACTAATTTCTTGATGCCAGAATCGTCGATATATGTATTTTCAGACTCGTTCGGTATTTCCTGATTTCCTACTACCGGCTGAACTAGCGTAACTAGTTGGATAGGAACTGCATTCGAACTGTATGCAACCGTTCCTGACAGAGCATCGTTGTTTTGGATACTATATCTGAAAGTTAGTGAAGAATAATATATTGTATAAGTGTCTGCAGAATTTGTTGCTAATTTTAAAGGTGCAATTCTTAAACTTTCTTACCCTTGTACGTATTGCGATCCTTGATGATCAGCGATATTGTCTGTATAGTAAACAAAATAATTACTGTTCGGTGAATTGTTAACGAGATGTTGATACCGCACTACTCCATGAGGTTGAAATCCCTAAAAATACAAGTATTATAAACAGTACCCTAATAAAGAATCTATTGCTGCTTGATAGCACATAATTTCTCACCTTTTCTTCAGGTGCAATTGTTGACAAAAAGGAACGCTCTGATTGATGCTGTTGTAAAGAAATTACATCATTTTGATTATGTCCGTTGATATCAGAGTTCTCCGCATGGATCTGTATCCGTAAGATGAATGTAAAAAACAATGCTAGTGGCACCAGCATTCTGTTTATTTCAAATTTAAACTGCAAAGAAAAAAAATAGATTATTAGTGAAAGTTGACCTTACACCTTGTTAAGGATTGAGATAGGATCGATCTGAAGTGACCAAACGAAGTTTGTTAACAGCACTCAAGAGCGAACCCGAACGGGAATAGAATTAAGAATAGCGATTAAGACAAAAGGAGAAATATAGATTAGTATTGCTTTAGAACCGAACCAAATCGAGCGCCAATCTAAATCTTAGCTTACAATTTTCGTTGACACACCTTATGTTAAAACCTGTACCATCAATTACCATGAATACAACAACATCCAATTTTTTTACATCTAGTCATTTTTTTAATTGTAATTGTAAGTATTCAGGAATATGCGGTACAACCTTGGGATTACCAAAATAAATAAAATTACGACTCAAAGAGTAACTTGTTCCTTTTGAACTGGAATCAAAAGGTTAGTATACCAGTATCGTCGGAACATCTCTGAAATTCTTCAATGAAAGCTTACCTTAACAAACCAAAAATTTCAATATTCACTGGTTTCTTTGTCTTGCTATCCACATTTGATTTTGTTGTATGCAGTATGCAATATTACGGAAAAGCAATGCAATACTTTAATAGAAGAACCTTTGAAATAGTATTACATAGTCATACTGTGTTAATCAATAAAATAACTTAAAGTAAAAACGTGGCAACGACGAAAACCATTGAACTCGAGATACTTAACGCTAATCCGTTTAAGTTTGATTTTCATCTCTCAAAATTGTTCTTCAAAAGGCTCGGATATCCGGACTAGATTGCTTTGTAAAGAGAATCAATTTTTATCACAGTTTTTAAGTAAAATGTCAGTTTTTCAGACGACACCAAAGATACCCTTTTTCAATGGAGCAGAATTGCACATACTATTTGTTTACAAAACACTCGTGCAAATATTGCAAGAAAGTTAGGCATAACGAGAGCTCATGTGGCTGTTATGCATATAAATGTACGTTATTTGGTAAAGCGTTTGATTATTTAAAGAAACCCAATTTAACGGTTATTTCCATCAACCAAATAAGGACTGCATTTCAACAAAAGTATCGTTCTTATTCATCGATGATCTGAAATTACTCTACAGTTCTATACAATATAAGATATCACGATCACTTCTATAAATAAATCGGACACTCGAATCTTGCTAGGGAAACTTGGATCACCTTTGTTACATACTACCATAGGAAGTGCGACGAGCGCAGCTTTTCAAATGCTTGATCTGTCAGCCGTCCAGTTTTAAAGTTTAATCAAAGCATGCGAATGTTATGTGATAAACAATTACCGAAATCTGTTCAGTTTGCAATGAATCTATCTTTTCGATACATGCAACGTGTCATGTTCCTCAATCTGTAATCAAGTTGATTCGGAACATAATTACGTAATTCAGGAATATCAAAACAGATTCCCCAACCATGGCCATGTTCACTATAACACTGTATTCAAGAAATCTGTGATCTGGTAGTAATTGTATATTAATTTTCACACCCTCTTTATAATCATTGTAGCGAAAGCCTTCAAAGTTTCGGGCCTTCCGATTTCGATTTAGGGAGTTTACGATTTTACTTGACGACATAGACCCTCAATCATTTGCGCCATTTGGAATCAGCTGAATTGAAGCAAAGCAGACTGTCACTTTTGCAACGCTTTTGCATAGTAAACGTTTCATGATGGTTTAGCCCGGTCCATAGACTAACAACTACCACCACAGATTCCGCTTGTCTGAAGCTTGCGCATATTCCGTATTCCCTTAGAATACGCTTTTATGATATGGAATCCTACAAGAATCCTAGAAAGCTAAGTACATAGGTATTTCACAGGATAATTTTTTGTAACATTCTGGTTTTCGATTATGACTCAATGCCCTCATATGACGTTCGATGCCAACAGGTTGGTCTAAAATCACTGGAAAGTGGACGAGACTGAGTTCATTTAAACTGATTTAAATTTAAATTGATGGGTTGTTTCTGGGCGTTTCCGTTGTGCTTTCCTGTGCACACACTTCCCGGGGAGTCTCCAAATGTTTCTCTCAGCATACTAAATACGGCTAAAATGACCTGAGACACTTCAACAGCGTAATGATTTGTTTGTAATATGAATCAACTATTAATACCGATGCTACTTCTTTTTTCGGTTTGATCATAGAATTTTCGACACAATTGTAGCGATAGTTCGCATTTCGTTTTTCTGACCATCTGATAATGAACAAACCATGAACAAAACGCGCATGGTGCAGTGCATATTGAAACATATGTAAACTTGTACCAATCAAATAAAAAAGGCCATGGTCTCCAGGACTCTTGGAAATTCTGTATCTTGATAATTGTCATAGTAGATACAAGCTTTTAAATGTCGCAAATCAAGTCAAATTATCCTGATTCAAAACTAAAACTTGTACCAATCTACTCCTTCTTTATGAAGATCTCCAAGAACACTCAGGGTGCCATCCTTATCAGAACCATTCATTAAACGATGGAAGTAAGTTTTGTGTCCGTATGGTTTTAGTATGGTATAGTATGAATAGTATGAACACCAATGAACATACATTGCTCCTGGTTCCACTTTTAAATAATACTGGCGAATTCGAGTAACAACACAGAGAGAGAAGAAGATAGATGTACACCACGAAGAAAGAGAGTTTAGTTTAGAGTTTTATAGTGAGGAAACATCCGAAGGGGTATGGATTTTTCTTTTATATTTACCAAATTATATATTTTATTAGATATATTTTATATAACAAAATATTACATTTCCAGCTATATTTTTGTTCACCAAAAGCTAAGGGATTGTATTTGTTTACCGATATCGCCGAGTCAAATACGTCGTTACTACAGCTACAGTCATTAACGCCATAAATGCAATTGGACAAATTGTTATAATTTACCATGTGTTTTACATATACCTAACGTCTACATGCAACTAAACAGTAATTCGATCACCAAATCTTTAACATTTAGATTTACGTTTACGATATTAAAACGATATTACCAGGACACAAGGTTCAGATAAAAATATAGCAAAACGCATTTTTAAACCAAGGTAATCCCCATGCAGATATTGTCTTTCAGAAGCTCGCTACTCTTAAATGAAAACATAAAATATTACTTAAGTAAACGTCACAGCAGAAAAACTATCACATACGTTATGGGAAAAGAGATTTGCTCAATCCCGTACTCTTTAGACGATCGCCAGTTAAACGCACAACGACTTTGCGTAAAATAGCTTATCTTGAGAGAAAAACAGGAAGAGAAACCTGCTGGATTCGGAATCAGCTAAATGAAAGCTAAATAAAACCACTTCACGTGACCGGTTTGGGAAAACTGAAGGTTTGAGAGAAGAGCTTGGTCAAACGTCCAATGTTAAAAGTAACAAGTAACCTCAAAGTGGCCAGAAAATCTGGCATAATCATGGCTGAGAGAAAAACATAAAACAATCACCTACTGCTGACAAACACTTCAGGTGAAAAGTGTGGGATTTTGGCTAGAGGTAACGTAAAAGTTACAAACCCATTATATCTGCAACTTATCTGTCAACGTCTCTGCAGCCTTGGGCCATCTTTAAACCGTAACGACTACCATAGGCCAGAAGATGATGACGGAACAGATGGGAGCTAGTAATTTCACGCCGTGTAGAAGTAAAACCACCCTCCAGAGATAATTATATTTGTTTTGTAAGCTACAAACATCTGCTACTATTAAATGGCTGCAACACGACAGTATAAATAAAATAACATAACTTGTGTCGCAATATTTACATCTAGAGTATTGCGTTCCTTTTTTTCTATGCGGTGTACACTACACTATGTGAATTATGTTAGCGATGTTCATTCTTTTTTATAATTTCTTTTATATACCTTTTTTTTCGTTAGAACGGCCTGGCCGTATCGACTTATTTTACCACGTAGCCGGATAGTCAGTCCTTACTACGGGGGATTGGTCCGGATGCGATTTTGGTCCGGTCCGTTCGTGTGAAGACCGGGTCCGCTACCATCATGCCACCGGACCGCCCCTAATTTTATTTATATATCTGCATTAAATTATATAGCAATATTTTTGCGCATATACTTTTCCAAATCAAAATTTTATAACTCCTATCAAAATTGGTTTTGAGGTTCGGTCCTAACGCAATTGGTTTATAACACTCCTAATGGATATATAAAATCAACTGTATGTTATTTTACTGCATATGGCGTCAAGAAGTATCAAAAACCTTCACTTTCATCCGGAAGGTCACACCTTTTACTTTTAAGTTGCATGGTGGAGCATGGAGAATTAATGTGTAAGGAGAAAAATTTCTCACCAAACTCATTTCTATCTCTCTATTTAACTGTCTGTACTAGGAGATAGATTACTTGCGTAATCATCACATTATCAAATTCATAATATGCGAAAGTTTTTAGTGGAACGTAGATATAATAACGCTAGAAAACAGTCTCTCTAGACCAGTCCGAATTTAATTAAATTTTCTTATTTTTCGCTATGACTGCCTCTGAACTGCCTTCTCTTTCGTATAATGAAGTGGGTGCCATAAAGCATTCACAGCAAAATTGGTTAATTTGATAAAACTTGCAGGCAAACATTTTCACATACAATTCATTACTTTCAAATGGATAAAACGTAAACGATAGACAAAAGTTGGAACTGTTTTAAATTATTTAAATTAAATTTTTACATTTTTTTCATTATCCGACATTAGCAAAGCTCCTTTCGTGGACAATAAACTGAATAAGACTGTCAAAAACCCCCATACAAAGCAAAGTATAAAGTAAACATATGACTGTTTAAAGTTATGATACACATAAAAGTTCTAAAAATACTCCGATTGCTTTAAATGGCTATGTATCTTGGCTGGGAATAGAAGGTCACATTACAGTTAGCCAGTACCATTGCTAATCCATTTAATGTTTCAAAGGGCTTTTCAATATTCATCAAATATTATTAATATTACAGCGTGACCTCTACCGCATTGAGCTAGCCACTTTTCTCCAACTTTATCATGCGTGAATAGACAGTTAGTGCTTCGTTTTTGGCATTCACAATTTAAACTAAAAAAAGCATATTTTGCAGCCGTACAACTGTCCATTAGTTCAATTATGCAAAAATTACCTGTAACGTTGTTCTTACTTATGTCTGATTTTTTTTTTTTTTTATTCGTTAGAACGGCCTGGCCGTATCGACTTATTTTACCTCGTAGCTGGATAGTCAGTCCTTGCTACGGGGGATTGGTCCGGATGGGATTTTGGTCCGGTCCGTTCGTGTGAAGACCGGCACCGCTACCATCATGCCACCGGGCCGCCCCGTCTGATTATTTTTATTGATTCACAAATTCACAAACCCAATAATTTCAAATAGCGCAAAATTTAAATGTTACTCACCCTTAATAAAACATTGAATAGATCACCACTACACAATTAAAACAGTGACTATGCCTGCATATGTATAATTGATATTAGTTATCGGGTTTTCTAAAGCGATGGCAAAATGATCTTCGGAACAGCATTAAACATTAACTAGTTTCCAGCTTTCTTCACTGTCTCATTACATAAACACCACAAATGACACGACACTGAATGTACGTTCGTATCCGTTATTCGCCCGTTCGATCGTTTTAATCAGCCATAATTAATTGTTTTTCAAGGTATGCTTTCAACTAGTCAAATCAGCAAACTACTGTGAATAGCAATCATAATACTATATTAAACACGTAACGTAAAGCATAACTAATACACATAAACACTCTTTCATAAGATGCAACTGAATGATCAAATGATGACGATTAAGTATTGTTTAGAACTTTATTTTGGTAGACAACTTTAAACTATTTATCACCCACTGTAGTTTAACAAACGTCACATCAAACATAGCCAAACCGTAAACACTTTGAGGGCCTCGGTCAGACATCAAACTGCTGTTTAACTGTATGCTTTATATGTTTTTGTTTTTTTATTGTTGTTTGTGTGCGCTACGTAACAACTCAGGTACATTTCTTTCCTAACCTGCTCATGCGAAAGAGGCTGCACCACTGATGTCTCTCCACAACATAACTGCTTTAACACCTTTAACCAACCATGCTATAAGAAACTATGTTACACAGTGAAACGTGTTAGTGCTCCGAACGTTTTTCGAGAAATGATCGCGAAATAATGGACCTCTCTTATTTTTAACATTTCTTTCGTGTAGGATCTGGTAGATCGTGGTGCTATGTATCATGGAGAGAGCAAACTAATGTGTAGAGAGTATGAGAAAACGCAACATTAAAGACTTACCTTCCGGAGGTTATCTGACAGTTTCTCGGATATACGAGAGAGTTTTCCTTCATCTTCCAACGGTACACGGCAAAAGAAATAGTAAGCAGAGAATTTGGATCGGAAACAGAGTATGGATCAGCGAAAACAAACCGGCTTTCGTATAATAAAATAAACTTCAAAACGTGAACCCCGACCGCTCCCCAAAAGCATCATTCATCTATATGGAGTAATATGGACTATAACTTAAGTTTATTCCTACACTGAATCGCTTTACTCGCAAAAACTTGATACATTATCCTATTTTTCAATAAGGGTGATCTGTTTTATTGTTGCATTCACAAATTTATGTTATTGTTGCATATTCGAATGTTATTTTTACTAATCAAAGGATTTTTATTCAATTTGGTACTATTTATTCCACGAGCCCTTCGCGTATGCACTTTGTAAAATTGTATGAAGGAAAAAAATCGATATCAAGTGTGTACGACGAATCACATTTTAAAACTACTGTCGCCAACCAGGATTTGTAAAAAAAATATAAGACTGCAGTAGCACGATACTAAACCAATTGCGTCATAGTTTTATCTCCGATCCATGCTACCTTCATCATTTTGAGCGACTACCAACAAAATCAGTGGGACGGAAAATGAATCAGTTTTATCGAGTCATCAATCATGCGTAATATAATAATAATTAATGACGCAACCGTTCCTCTTTGATCACGATTTTCCGATCGACGGTGCATGTGACAAGTTCCTATTTCCTCCAACAAAAACAAAAAAACACGAAGGGCCTCCCAATCGCAACACATCCGTCTAGGGTACTTTAGCGCAATGGCAAGCAAGATGTATAAAAAATTTAATACTTCCTACTTGCACTATAAGTTATGCAAATTACTACACCCGTGAACCAGTTTCCAACCGTTGCCAGCATGCATAATTTGCACGATAGCAAGAGTTCATAACGAAAAATAATTATGATAAATGCACAACAAAACTTCATTCATCCATCGGTCCGCGTCAAGAGCCTATCTTTCTTAAAATTGCAATAATATTGCAAAATTGTAGAAGTAACCTACAAAATACATTGTTTCTCACGCCGAACGGAACATTACTTTTGATTATTTATTTAAACTCGATAAGTACAATAGATTTATCTCAAAATTTTGTTTACAAAATTTGAGTCATAAATCGTATTCTTTTCACCGAAAAATGTGAGACAGTAATCGAATGGCCAGCTCAATCGCCATATTTTAAACTTATTGCAAACCTATGGGATCTAGAGAAGAGAAGGTTCGATAGGAGTATTGTTCGGAGGCTAGATAAGATTTTAGAAAAAAACCAAAGAAGCATGGATTTCAAATTCAACCGACGTTATTTATAAACTAATAGAGTAGGTGTCATGGCCGTGCCTCAAAGTTGTCAAAAATATTGTTGTCAATAATGGTTACGCAATTTAAAAAAAAAGTTACTTATACGTTGCACTGCCATAGAGCGGCCCGGTGGTATGATGGTAGCGGCGCCGGACTTCACACGAACGGCCCGGACCAAAATCCAATCCGGATCCCATCTCCCGTAGCAAGGACTTACTATCCAGCTACGTGGTTAAAATATGTCTAGTAAGCTGGAAATGACAGGCATGGCCTTGTCGTTGCGCTATGAAGAGTTCCACTTATTTATTCCATAGTTTAGTGGTAATAATCTTCTTTCTTAACTTACTGTTTATTTACATTAATAACGTACTTACTTGTTGTAATGTATAGACAATACTTGACAGTCTAATAGCACAAACAGTATTTCATTCTTTACCTTCAATTGATTGCATGCAACATATGTAACTTGATGTTACAACACTTGCAGCACCTAAAATTCATACCATCTAAAATTTCAATTATAAACCAAAGGATAATAAGCGTCAACGTGGCAAATGATGAGATACTATGTTGAATGTAGTGCATTATTGCCCATCGAATGTTTCTATAAATTATATTACTGCACTCTCTTTGAAATTCACTGCGCAATGTTTGCGTTTTCACATATGCATTTGAAATAAAAGTGCACTGCCGGCATTTGCTCAGCCGTATACGTAGGAAGTATGAATGAGATTAGTGTTGCACTTTACCTCCAAGCAACTTTTTAAAAAGAAAAAGTCTGCCACACATACTCCCAGTTCTCTGGAATGAAACTGCAACGTATCTGTTCATCTACTGAAAAAGGAATTGAAATCCGGATTCAGATAGGAAGTCGATCTCTGGTCAGTGTAGTGCTGGGAACGCCATTTCTGCACTTAGGCATACGTATGTTGCACGATGTTATTTTACGCTCACCTCTATTGGCAGACTGCTAATGATTCGTTTGTACTGACATGTCCGCATGAACCGGCGGAACTCGGTTTACTCCATAGCCTAACATTCACAGGGAAAATAGGTAAAATGTCATGGATATAGTGTTTTGAAAGATTGCAGACGGAAATGGAAGGAAAACTGCAAAACGTTCATATAAAAACCAGAAACATGCAATATCATGGTCAGTGTCAGGCAACGTGGTTTTGTGCATTATTTTCATATTACCTTTTAGTCAATAGCTAAAACATACCATAGAAACTCTTTCTGACCGCATCCACATGGACAAAAGTAGCGACTTTTATCTTCCTTATAAACAACCTATCTCAAGGATATTAGCAAGTTATTTTAGCTCGAATCGTTTTAATATTTTTCCGGATTGTACTATTCAGACTAAACCATCAATAGCGGCCAATTTGTTACATGCTTACTGTATCATGCTTACGTACCAGATATTATACATTTAAATGCGTATTATGTTACGCTTCACCACTCTAACCTATATTTATTCGTTTCGACTGCTTTCTTCCAGAAGTCATTAAACTGCGAGCCCTGTTACAATAGAAAACAAACGGAACAAGTTGATCCGAACGCTAACAGTGCAGAGCGCTGTATTGCATAACTTTTCGCCATTCGTCAGTCAATTGGATTGTAAGTTGTCAAAGTCCCAAACAAAAGCTCTCGAATATCCCATTCCATCCTTTCTTTTTTCTCTCTTCCAATTTCATTGCTTATGACCCTTTCTTTGACAACAAGCTTCGAACACCCGGCGTATGAAAGTGTGCTGTGCTTTCTTCCACATAAATTTTAATGATCCATATTACCGAAACGAAAGGCTCCGCCAAAATCGATTACGAATTTTCACTCTCACTTTCTTCGTACTACTAAAAAACGCACCCTGAAAGCAAAGATGGAGCAGAAGCAACTTCCCATTTAGCTGCGACAGTCAGTTTTATATTAACGCTCATCTTTGTTTCGTCATCAACTTGCCGATCGCATTGCTGAAACAATTTGGTGAGCTAAGCTTGAAACAGCCACATGTTTGTTGCAAACAAAAACATATTTGAATTTAAATTTCACTGTCACAGTGTTAACACCAATAACAAGTTATTATAAAATTAAAATCAATAATTTTATATTAACGAAGTTTCCGCATATCACAAAGACTTTTATAACATTTCACCATTCCAATTTTATTCCAACTCTTTACTGTTCCAATATGAAGAGAGAATAGGATGTAAGACACCAAGGTTGCTAAATCATGCAGTGCAAGAAAAAACTTATCCGTACAAGCGGTTTCTCAACTAAGAAAAATGGATCGAAGGCAAGTGGTCTGCATTTCACCTCACGAACACGACCTGATGCCATGTCGAATATCAACAAAAATCTCCATCCTTTCACGCGCATGTGGCAAACCTTTGCCCGATAAAATGCAAGCAGAAAAGAGACACTGCAAATCACTCTGGAAGAAAGCAGAAAAAGCCTTGACCATACAGGGCAGTACACACCTTTACGGCTTGCCAAGGTAAGGTCGTTGAGACCACTGTTACGTGCGATTCTCCTCGAGATTTCTCGTTACGTCTTCAAATGGATCGATTGTGTAATCACATGTGTCCGGATCACAACTTTTGCCCGAAGCCAACATATCAGATAAGTTATAATGATTAAATGAAACAGTTAGCCCTTCGGTGATGCCGGGCAGGAACTAGTTTTGACAGATTTGAAATTATACGCTCTAGGGTCGATGTTAGATGTTAGACAAATGTCTGTCTTCCATAAATTATAAATAGCATACACATAGAGTTATTATTTTTCAAGTAGTAGTTTTGTATCATCCAAAATGCAAACTAATCAATTCAATTATAATCAAACAGGTAACAAAAACTTAAGAACCCTATATCGATGCAAAAAGAAGAAAAAAAAACAACTTTCCTGTAACTATACGACTCATACTGACGGTATTCATTTCCCTGTATAAAAATAATTAACACTATATCTATAGTGTATATATTACACATATAACTATTAAATGTATAACAATAACTACACTGTAACCGTAACAGTACGTGTATACTATACTAACAGATGTGGCGGTTTCAACTGCATCTGACTTGTCCGGAACTCGTTAAGTAGTTATTAAAATCAATAGCTTTCTGTGTTTTTAAGCTAAATTAAACATAAATTTAAATAGGGTGAATGAATATTTATGATATTGTTATATAGTTATAGTTAAATTGCTCAATCGATTATTCAATCATTTTTATACAAGAAAATGAATACTATTCGTTTAGGTTTTACTGAAAACCGAAAGTTTTGTCCTTCCTGCTAGTAGTACTTTAAAGTAATTCCATTTTTATATACAATTCGTTTTATTCGCCGGATTTATGTTTTTCTTTTCGAAGATCAGTTTTCTGTTGAGGAAGTGCACTGATAATTACCTTTTCTCACCACACTACCGGAATTGAAACCGTTCGTTCACCAAAGTAGTACAACTAGTTTAAGCCATGAAGCTAAAAGATGACGTGATAGTAATTACTGATACCACGTAAGCTGCTCTGCTTGAAAGTTTACATTCCATGCGACATGTCACATGAACCTTCATGCGATGGAAATTTCTTTCTCTTTCTACACAGGAAGTATTTATAAGGATCGTATGAAAACACATGTAATGCGGTCGATGATTCAAAAACTGGAAAACTGACTTTATCACATTTCCCGTTGCAAAATACCTATTCGTCCCGGAACAACATTAAAACCATTTTTGGAACGCATACCTGTTACCGGTATCAGCACGTCCCTACAGATATGGCTACCTTGCTAGTAGCAGCTTTAGGGCATATCAGCTATGCTTCTCAGATGAAATGCTTCATTGAAAGACAATTTTGGATAGATTTTATGCATGGGATTGTGCAATCGGTAATACATTACGCGCTTTGATGCAATGTTACATTTGCTAGTCAGGAGTAACTTAATTTGTTGTTGTGCTTATTAAAAATGTATTTGTATCGCAAGCATTCTACTTATTGATGGAGGGTGATGTCATATTGCCAGACCATCGTGCTAGCACACATAACAAACAACAAACGAATCAATTCTGCATTGTCATTTATATTAAGCATCAGACGCACTTGATAATAATATTATTGATATCTTACATTCAATCGTCCTAAAATCCTCTTTCACATGCAAACTAGCAGGTCTAATGCATTTACGTGTTTATTAAAAAATCGCCAACTACAGTACTAATAATACTCGCCTAATACTAATAAACCGCCCTCTCCCGGCTCTTAATAAATTATAAGCAGACTTTTTTTAGAAACTTCTTCATGCATACTAATACTAATATTAGGATGATTGAAAACGAAATTTAATCACGCCCACTGGTGTATTCTCCGCTCTGCAGGTTTTGCTTTACAATCCACAAATTTGTCGTGCCAGCGTATATCCCATAAATCAACTCGCACATACGCTAATACGTCACGAGTTTTTGCTGTGTTGATCGCACTCTCAACCCAAAAGCTGAAACGAAATTCATCAGGGCGTTGATTTGTTGCATGCGCAAGAAGCTGTATTAATGAGTATTACACATCAGAAAGATTAGCTTTCCAATCATGCAATAAACGGTTGCTAACATTTTGGTGGTAACAACGCTATTTTAAGAAAACACTAACGAATGCTTACGAAGGTGTTATTCAATTGTTGAATGTGTGCAAACTTTTTGCATTAAGACCAATCGAAACGTGGGAAGTGAATTTCCGAATTTGCAGCTGTACTATTTATTACACTTTACATAAGATTCACACATTATAAATTAAAGCATTTCAAGCAATATCAACAACATTTCAACGCCTGCTTAGTCTCGCATTAAGATTTAGGATTTAGCAAGATTTTATGCTTGAATTTGAATTTAGAATTTATTTTCTTTCTGGATATCGAATCAAATACCTCACAAAGTACTAGAATAAAATTGTCGTAGCAACATTGTCCCTATTTTATTTATGCGCAATCTCTACCATTTAAAGTAACTGTCTATCTCAGAACACTGACGAGCCGATCCGCACCACTGCGTTTCAACTAGTGATGGACATTCAACTCCACCAAGACGATGGCTTTGTAGAACGTTGCGAGTACGATTTCTTTTACCAAGCCCACATGTCTTACTGCAAGGACTCCAGGTAGACCAGTCACTAACGCGACAGTCTTTGTTCGAGAGGATTTCATTTCCCGCACTATTGGATACTATAGTGTCGGCACTGGATGATTGGCTATTTATTTTTTTCAACAACTTCGTGCGCTGTTTATATTTGAGTTTCTTCACCTTCTTGTGGACGTTGTTGTGATTGTTGTATTCTTTAATCTACAGAAAAAAGACAGCACAATAGTAGATCGTTGAGCAGACTATGTAATCTCGGACACATTGGTCGACTAGCTTACCTTGGTGAACGTGACATGAGCTATTGGTGGAAGGTGTTTGATCTCTGGATAGAAAAAGCTGCTAGCGAAATGAAGCGGATATCTAGCAGTGATTCGTTCCACCAAACCTCGGGGATTCGTTGGCCATTTCGGTGAGGTAAATGTGAGCCCACTGCTGGTTCCTGCATCTAGGGGATGAAGTGGGATCGTTACCTTTTCAAGCCATCGCCCTCTCGAACACAGCTAGTTACGAAATGCCATTCAGACAACATTATATTATACACTAATCTAAGTTCAAACTGTAAGACATCAACATACATTAAACGAGTCCACCCCAATAAACCAGTCCGGCGAAGGTATTATCTTTGTTACAAAAGATACACTCGAATGCGTCCCGTCTACGAAAAAAGTAGCTTCACTTTCGCCCTTGCCCTTACGGATCTTGGGAAGTCGGAACTCATCGAACAAGAGGTCCTGTTGAAGGGACAACGATTCTTCCAAAGATGCAGTTTGCCCAGTTTCTGCAAAGGAAGCTACTGGCACCGAAGCTGGGTGTTTTAAATGAAATAATTGAAAGCTGTTGTTGTGCGTTTGACCTAAGGAATAAAATATGTTCGATATTAGAATTTGTGAACATTTTTAACTAAAACAAAGGTGTGTACATAAACGCTATATACAGCTACAAAACATAATTTAGAATAGATGTTAATCTTCAACCACTTTTGTGTTCCCAGGCTGTCAGAAATTTGGAAAGAATGGTTTGCGTCATGCTAAGAACATTCATAAATTACACTTGTAATATTCATTGAAAACAGAAAAAAGTTTACGAATATTGTAGCCACCGTAAGCTAACGTGTAGTACGATGTTTGATCGATCGGCAAATAGAAATAAATATAATCAAATGTAAAAAAGCTGATCGCGATCGATCAGCAATAATTATGTATAAAAATGATATGTTATGCTAAGGTATGATTTCAACCAAACGAAAACGAGTCGGAATTATTGCTGTCTAGTCGGCATGACCTACGCCTGCCTAAAGAAAAGCGCCGCGAGGTAAGCTTTGCGCACGCAACAAATACCTTATTAGAAAAATAGTTTTTTTATCACTTTTATCTACAACAGTAATTTTATAGAAGTAAATAATTCAATTTGTAAACATCATTTCATCAACTTAATAACTTAACGTCATTTCATCAACATCATCAACTTGCTTCGATTGAAAATATTACATATTTTCAAACACGACCCATCACCAATTTATAAGTAAAGTTTTTTATTATCTTTAGAACGACGAAGCCGTATCGATTTATCGACCACGTAACCGGATAGTAAATCCTTGCTTGTACATTTTTTACATACGCTGTAAAAAATTTTTTTACTGTATCGCATTATGTGCTAGATGAATTAATTTACTTCGTTGAAATTTTGGTATTTATTAGACTTTCTTATTATAGCAAAACATACATTTATACATAATTAACAAATAAATGCTTTGCATATGTACCATTATTAGTTCATTTTTACAATTTTAGAACCAAACAACTTCAGAACTTATTTAATTAGAAAGAAACTAAATCACATTGCTGCTCATTTTTAGTATAGCACGCTTCTAATGTACTCCTACACATGCAACTGCATTTGGCTGGAAAAAGTAAGCCCAAAACCCAACTAAGAGCATTTTTTATATAATATCCAAAATGTATCTAAACTTAATACTTACCAAACGTCATACTCCAATGGGGCGGTGGTCTAAATTCTGGATAGTGCTTCGGAAATAGTTTTTTTGACCAACTGGTTACCAGTTTGATGCGATAAAAAACCAGCACCCCGGTCGTGCGACAACTTTCATCAGAGAAAACGGCACCCCTGATGGGATTGCCAGCAACCATAGCCCTCTGCACGGATAAGGCCACCATCGACAGCAGAAGGACCAGTTTGGTGTGCATTATTTTTGTGTTTGTTTTAGTTTGCCGTTAACCTTACTTTGCTTCAATCACGATCGCAACCAGAAATACACGATCAACGCCAATGAAGTACCGGAATACGAGTGGGATAGAGAAACGCGATACGGATCCGCAAATCAGCTACAAACTATCGAAGGTAGGTGTGTCGTGCACGATAGATCATCGGTTTAGAGAAACACGGCAACACGCAGACACATGGTACACTGCTAGATAAATACAAATCGATTCGTTTTCACCTTTCATACCTGATGAACAAAATCAATGTGTTGGATCGGGGAATGATCAAGCCCAAACCGCGCCGATAGAGCAATCAATCAATTTGACATGGCAAACCGGCTAAGCACCCGGACGCTCCCTTTCGTACTAAACCGTGGCGCCCAAGGGCTGCCTTACACTTTGGGGTAAATAAAGACTAAATGCACCAACAAAACTGCGAAACACTAAGATCGGTCTGATACAATTCGATAATCAAACGCGATCGTTCACCAGAGTGGACAGTAACAACAAAGTTCTATCCGGCGCTCACAAAATCCACCGACAGACTGATTCATACACCGACCAGTCTGGTCCACATCACATCGAACTTGAAAAAAAAATCCTTAAACCTTGCTCCCACCCTGTCATGCATATGCGTGGTACGATAAACTACAGCCATAAGGTACGTTGTTCGTTATTTATAAACCATCTGCACAAGCTTCATTCTCTCCATCGCAATATCTCTTTTCTTCAAACTGACGATGGTTTGAACGGTCGTGATGACCACATGCATATACCGCACGCAAAGACGAACTGGCGCGGCTAAATGTCTCGTTCAATCATCTTGAACAGGGGTAGGCAAATTTCAATAAGATGTAAAATGAACGCCAATCGATTTCAAAAACTCTAAATCTCTTTAATAAAATTACAATAAAAAGTGATATTGACAACAAATTCATAAAATCTTATAAACAGTTACAGCCTGCGATGTTATAATTTATACGTTTTTTTCGTTCAGAATTTATTGCTATAATATATTAATTAATGCGTATAAAATTCCTGGATTCTCTACCACCATGAATTTTACTATTACTTTATAAGTGCTATTTTCTAACCTTTTAACATAGAAAGGTTATGTTGCCAAACCCTTCCTTATGGGCTATGCTTTAGTATCAATTCACTATGTATTTCCATTTCCTTACCTGCTCTGCTTGTATTACGAAGACATGACAAACCCAAAGGATTTCACGAAATCTATCGTTTCAACGCATTTGAATCTTCCCACACATCCATGAATAATAGTTCAATGGAAACAATACAAGTTGCATCAGATTTCGATAAAACTTTGTGGTTAATGGGTTACTAAATGGTCTCCAAAATCTGGTTAAGGCTTCCTGTGAAATAAATTACAACTCTTGTCCGAGTGATACAATGACCAAATTGGTATGCAAATTATGCTAAACTACAGCTTTAGATCTCAAACATTCAAATAGTGTGACAACATTACAACAACTTCCAATACAACCTATTGGCATTAGAAACAACAAATTTATGTATATAGGTACTACGCCAACTTCGCCAATTCAATCACTTCGTCCATGCTTCGATAGTACGTACGAACACCACAAACGCGTTGCTCGATCAGTAACAGTAACATACAATTAGCTTGTCCAAAACAGCAATGCGTTGCTATGAATGGAAGGATGTGCTTCACTGTGCAGTCGAGACAATAAGTTGATGGAGCCAATAAATAAATCGTCTTTAACGCGGGAACTAGCAGTGTTCAACTGTGGGAGACTCAGTAGAGTAATATTTCGTTGATTAGCATTTTAATGGTGACTTTTATCTGGACTTGCGCGATAGCCGAACGAGGATCAGCAACGAGACGACCATCCAGTGGTATGAATGGTTTCCAATTTCATGCCTACCCTCGTGACGTTCAGTTTGGCGCGTTAAAATGAGATTCATAAATTGTAATATACACACAAATTTGCAGCCCGCGGGCCGCATTAGTTAAAACTAACGTAACTGTGCCGTTAGTAAAGTAAAGTATCTTGTAAGCCGTGTCTACTGATATCCATCTCGAAGATATTTTTCTCCAATATTTATAAATTTTAATTTAATGAACCGGAACAATAATTAAGGGGTTAAAGGTCATAAAACATTAAAAAATTTATTTAATTTTGTTATTATTAATTTATTTGTAAACCTATATGTCATATAGAACGTTCATATGTCGCACTGAAGGCTCCCGAGAGTCGCATGGGACCTCACATGGAGACCCCTAAGTTAGTAACAGTGCTGCGTACTCTAAGCCTGGTTCAAATAGCAAACAAATATGCGTTGTTAGGCTAGTGAGGTGCCGAAAATCTTTCATCAATTAAAATAAAATATCTGCCTAAAATAATCATGCCTAGCATAATTTACTGTTGGTTGCTTTACGATTTAAGTCTCTAAGTAGGTGTGCATTGTTTTCCAAATTCAATTCATATACACAAAACAAATAAAAACACAAATCGAATTGAAATAACTGACTGTTCAAACCAAAATATATGAAGTGTTTTACATATTAAATTGAAACCAAGTAATTCAGTTCAAACTAACCCAGCTCTTATTGACCATTATCCGTTTCATTGTCACTGCGAAAAGAAATTTAAAAAATTTCATTTAGTTTTCTTATGTGGATAAAAAGCATTTTCGTTACCTTATTTTGGGCACTTTATGACGAATACTTCTAAATCCCCTGCGTTTTGATTCCGTTTGTTCTTGAATTGCCCATTTTTCAGCAACAACGGAACAATTTTGATCATCCGATTCCTCTGAGCTGTGTGGGCATTCTCGCCCTGCAATTCGAAATACCTTCTTTTTTACTTCCCGCTTGTATGCTTTCCTTCGTAACGAATATCGTTTGGCTCCTACGGAGTCAGTATCTTCTTCTGTTAATTTTGGATCGCAACGTGATGAAGCCTGAGTTTCGCTATTCCGAAGCAGGCTTCCAAGTGAATCTATATCGCTGCGAAGGCTTTCCATCAATGTTGTCTGAGGTATTTTGTCACCAACGATTGATTGTGTTGCTGATGTACCGTTATCTTTTATTGAATGTTAAAAAAAAGGAAAAAAAATCAAAGAGAAAACATAATTAGCTACTACAGTATTCAGTATTATGTGCACATGAACTTTCACTTAACATACATAATTGTACATACATAACATACGAACATATTGCGTTATGTGATTCATTTTATTTTGTGTATAGTTTTGCAACTTTTCAACGTAAAATAAAATAAAAATGAAGTCCGGGTTCATACATGTTACAAGCATATATTTCAACTCGATTTTACCAATTAAAACATGGAAAGAATTTGCTTTAAATCTCCGTTGAAATGCACGTTGTTCCAATCGTTTTGCGTATTGTCCAGATAATTATCATAATCATGCAATTCTTTTGCAGCGCCACGCTGTAATAAGCAGGATACAGCATCAAAAGTATCGTGATCATTTTCTACTACACATTTTGCTTTCAGCCAGCGATTGTCTCGATACTGCCAAATCCTTAATGCTGGATAGCGCATATTAATCGAAATAGCGCGGTTATCGATAACTGCAATACAAGCATCGGGACAATGTTCGGCAATTTTATCCGCAATCCGTATGCCCGGTGCCCGCTCAAATCGATTGTCGTAGAAATTCTCGCATCCCACGTAATAGCCAACGATCAATTGTCCTTTTTGGGATGCTTTAGTTTCGACCTACAGTTATTAAAAGAATTATATTAAAACCCCACTGATCAATAAATTCCAAGTAATAATTGCACCTTGATGAGGAGCTTAACATACCTGGACCATCGCTACTTCTGCCATGGGTGACACATGAAGGCACTGATGAAACAGAGGTACCACATCCACAATCACGTTTGGATTGCCAGTCTCTGCCAAAAGTAATCCGTTCACTGCTAAATGCGGATACTTCGCTGCGTGCAACATGATTTTACAATACGCACGAGCATCAAACATTGTTTCCGACATATTTAAATGTTGTGAAAATATGTAAAATACGTATGATTTGTTTTTCACAACTTTGACTTCACTGCGTTGACAGCTATCTGACAACATTTTACCCTGTGAAAAAACTTCAACATTCCCACATCAATCGTGCTTCCGCACTAAGGGCTCTTCGGATTAATCCATATTACCAGGCACATTTTATTTATAACCCTTACTAAAACAATAATCAAACTAATAAAAAATTATCTTCAATTGAAAATAAACTAGGAAAATATTGACGTGTCTATGAAAATGCTATATACAATACAACGTTGAGTCATCGAGCAAATATAAACCGACCTGACGATTTTCACAAATAAAAAGTTTTACAACTTTGAACATGCAATATTTCAAGTTCGAGAAGGAAGGCATTCTAGATATATTATGTATTTTTATTTGCAAGTTTTGACAGAAAAATGCAAAATTATTTATTATTGTGTCAACCCAATTTTTTCATTATTAAGTTAAAAGTTCTACCTCTGAACGTTATCACATTGGAATTGGAAATTTGTGAGCATATTTTCCAAACAAGTGATGCAAAATTTGCTTCATTTTTCGAACTAATTTGAGAGTGTACACGACAAGGTGAAGCCTAAGTTTCAAACATCATATTCGGTAAGTATCTATAATTAAGTCTAAGCCTAAGGTGTTCACTAGTTCCCAGTGTTAAAATTAATAAGGGATTATATATCTGTATTATGAAGGCATAGAAAGAACCCTTGGTAAAGGACAACATTTCTGAAAATCAAAAAGTTGTCTCACTAAAGGATAAAGCGCCATATTACTCATCGATGGTTGACGGTTGACGCAAAACACAAACTGTAAATCGAAAGGATTGTGACCTCCTAGTAAGTCCGCTTTACACCGATGGGTCCCAAGGTCATAAACATACAATATTTATGTTATTGCTTTATATGGGTGTTTGGGATTGTTGTTAGTAATCAAATGCATTTTATACTTCATTCTAACTTATTTCTAACCATAAACTCAAAAACTATACATACCATCAAGCGCCTCTTTCATTTCATTGTAGGCCATTTCCAGTATCTCCATCGCGTTGATAAGTTCGCCAGGCGTCGTCAAAGAAAGCAGCTCTTTTTCCAAATCCTTACTTGTTCGCAACGGTCCGGAACCGTCGAAGCTTGCTCCAGAATTTTTTAAATAAAATCTATCAAACCCTCGTTCTAGCTCTTCGTGCACGAAACGAAAAGCATCTGATTTGAACAGCTTCCATAGTATAACCGTTACTTGCGGTAATTCCTGGCCATTGTACGGGTGTCTAGCAAAATCTTTCATTACACGCCACTCCGTTAATGTGAGCCGTATCTTACAAAACATAAACAATGGCTGCTTGAAGTACAACGTATATAGCAGATAGAATGATGCGATACGTTCAAACTGATTCTTGGAAGCAAAGAAACACTTTTTCACGGTATAAAATATTTCCCCCAAATATTCTGCCATTTCAGGATCCGTATTTCGTCCGCTGGAACGAGTATAGAACATTAGTTGCCAGACAACAAAATGAGTCACGATTCGTTGAACTTACTAAAATATGTATTGAAAGTTGGTTCTTTTCCATTCCTGGCAAAAAGTTTGAAAGTCCGGTGCCTTCAGCTTTGCAAATTCACTTAAAAACTCTGCTAAATCTTCGCGAAAACCACTGGAAATTACGCTTGCCATACCGCACTTCGTTGTTTGTTTATCTTTATCCCACATTCTGTACCAGTGAAAAATGTACATCAGTACAGCGCCTCGGACGCTCAGGAACGTCATTGGTAAATTGTTTACCATTGGCAGCAAAGCATCATTTGTCGCTAGCATCGTCCGGAAACATCATCCAGCTTTCCTTGCCTGAAAATGCCGTACGCCAACCAACCATCGGTTACAATATCGGAGTTGACCGACGAAAACGTGAAATTCATAGTCGAAGACACCGAGTTGAGGTAGAATAATCCAACAAGTGGACAGGGCAGTTGCTTAAAAGTTTGGTTATGCTCTTTTAACTTTCCAGTGTGGCAAACAGTCTTCGCCGGGTGTTCATCGCAGAAACGCCAACGCTGGCAATTGATTGGGTTCAACTGGAATCTAATACAACCGTACTGGCAGACGAGTTTCTTGCCCACCGAGTCGGTTTAATACCACTTATTTCTGATGAAGTGGTTGACCGTATGCAATACAGTCGGGATTGCCCCTGTTTGGATTTCTGTAATGAGTGTAGCGTTGAATTTACCCTTGATGTGAAATGCAACGAGGAACACACTCGGCACGTGACAACAGCAGATCTGAAATCAAGCGATCCTCGTGTGTTACCAGTCACATCAAGACATCGAGACGACGAGGACAATGAATACGGGGAAGGAACAGATGAAATCCTTATTATTAAGCTGCGCAAAGGACAAGAGCTAAAGTTGAAAGCGTACGCAAAAAAAGGCTTCGGTAAAGAGCATGCAAAATGGAATCCTACATGTGGAGTTAGTTTTGAATACGATCCAGACAACGCTATGAGACATACGCTTTATCCAAAGCCTGACGAATGGCCGAAATCGGAGCACACGGAGCTAGATGACGACAAATGTAAGTTATGGTGGAGTTTTATGTGCTGGAGCGAAATGTACAATTCTGTTTTTATTGCAGATGAAGCAGATTACAACTGGGAGTTAAAGCCAAACAAATTCTTCTTTAATGTTGAATCGTCCGGTGCACTCAAGCCTGAAAATATTGTATTGATGGGAGTGCAAGTATTGAAAAACAAACTGTCTAATCTCCAAACACAGCTGAGCCACGAAACGGATGTTTTGGCAATTTAAATTTGCAGAGCTCTCGTTCGACTTTCCATTACATCGTTAAACATCAGCTAACTGCTATGTCTTAGCGGGCATTTTAACATCAAGTGTACAATAAAGTTTGTTTTCCTTAGCCTCACTGAGAAAAAAAGAGTTTCTAGATTAAAATAGCTCATCAAGCAATACAGATTAGATAGTATTGAATAACAAAGTAAGTACATTGATTCACGATTTGATATTAGTTCTAGTCAACAAATTTAACGAAACCCAGAAAATATCACGATTCATGCAGCAAGCTTTTATTAACACTTTATTGATGCTATTTCACCGATTAAGTTTCTACTTAATAACTTGCCGAATGTATAATAATATGTCGCATAAATTTCAATAATTTTTTTTATTTCATTTTCCGTTCGATTAAGAGAACGGCGCAGCATATGTGTAGTGGTTTACCGATTGAAATTAATATTCATCACTGTCGTCCTCGTCTTGTGACATTTGTTTCTGGAACAGCTCAGCATTTTGCAGTGTTGCCGTCTGGACGCTGTACCACTGCTGCTGTTCAGCAGCTGCTTGTTCCTCCCGGGCCTTGGCAAACAATTCCTGCTGCTGTCGTAACAGCTCCTCCTCGGGGATGCCTAAATTCTCCAGCCGCGTACTTTGCCGTCTACGTTTGGCGGCTACTTGTTTGCAATCGTTCAAAACTGCCTCCGCTTCTTGTTTGTAATCTTTAAAGCCGAGTCTATCGAGGGCCTCCAATACGTGCTCGGCATTTATTGTTTTCTTGTTCCGCTGATTGCACACTTCATTCGCTTCCGAACTGATTAAATGAATGAATTCCGTGCAACAGTTCAGTATTAGCTCACGACTTTCATTTGCCACTCGGATTGAGGGAACCTAGAGTAGTTTTACAGGTAAATATTAGAGTTCCAAAAAGCGTCGAACAAAATTACAATTGAATCCTACCAGTTCTTTGATTATTTTGTTGATACTCGCGCGCGGCAAGGTTAGTTCATCGTCTTCTTGATTTGGTGGACAAAGTTCGTCGTGTGGATCAGACATTGCTTAACTGCTGTTTAAAACAGCTTCTTCAGCAGAATGTAGCTAAACTAAAGGTTGAAATTGCAACAACAGATGTTGATTACATGGAAGTATCATTAATGTTTATGTTTAGTTTCTTGCCATAATGGAAAGCCATAATATGTGCGATGTTATTTTTCAACACCTCTTGAGAGTCTACACGGCACGAACTAACCAAAAAACATGAGGCCTTTTTTAAATACGTTTATTCAAATAGAATCCTAATCTTACGTTTCTAACCAGATTTTGCTCATTGATTTTTGAACAAAATGAACGAATATGAAGCACCACAAATTCAACTTGGTCCACAATTATTGTTTATCTTTGGCGATGTTTCGGCCAAGAGAACTCTCTGCCAGGCGCACAAGATGTTTATAGCTTTCCGCTAACAGTGCTGTCATTCGGCTAAAGGTAAAGTGGGGCACAATAACCCCTAAAATACTGCCTTTTAGAACAATGCTTATAACCGAATATTAGGGTTTAGTTCAACTGTTCATAAATTATTCTAACCCTTACAATTCGATTTTTCTAATGAGTCTACAAAGGGTATCTTGGAAAACGCTGGATTTTGTATAGAAATCACCATAGAGTTTAATCGCAAGAAGAATTAAAGGCTGTAACGATGTAACGTTAGCAATTTCATATGCTTCCATAAAGGACCTGGATTTTTTGGACATGAGATTGTTTTTATAAAGATCAGAACGAGTTAATAATGCTCCTTACTACGAATTGTGAATAATGATTCGTTGGCTTGTGGATAGTTTTCTTTTTACATTCAACTGCTACACTGCTTGTATCTATTTAGATAAAACAGAACATTATCATTGTCGTTGTCAACAAGGGAGGGAATACAAGTTGAAGAATTTAAAACACAAAATTATTAGCGCCTCTATTCTTGACTATCTTTTACACTTGCTGAGTGGATTTTTTTAAATTTGGTTAGAACGGCCAGGGCAAATCGACTTAATTTAATTTTATTAATCGGCCACGTAGCTCCGTAGCTCCTTGCTACGGGAGTTTGGTCCGGATGGGATTTTTGCCTCGGTCCTGTCGTGTGAAGACCGGCGCCGCTAACAATACACCAGCAAACTGCGTCTAGGGGAGTGGAATATTTAAAAGCATCAAATATATTGCAGCCGATGGCCGAAATTAGTGTTATGTAATAGAATCTTAAGCTGTGAACTAAATGTAACTAAATGCCGTCTTTTGCTCGCAGTTCGATTATTGCAATATAAAGGTTTTAAACGAAATCACATCATCATATCCTAGACTCCAGTTCTACACAGTTGAAGTTTTCGTACCTCAAAAGCGTATTCAATCACACCATTACGACTCCTCAAGTACTTGGAGCTATAGAGCGGATAAGGAGAACATGGACAAGGAAAGCAAGTGTTGATGAATCTATAATGAGTTTTTGATCAACGGATTGAGATACCAAAACCTGTAAGCCTTTTAAAACCTCTAGCACCAATAGTGGAAACGAAAAGCTGAATAACATAAATAGCCATCGAAGTAGGATCACAACGAAAGACAGCAGCAATATACAGACATTTAACAATGTCATCCAAGATATCTTAAACCGTTGCTTCAAGCAAACATCACAAGCATACGGAAAGCAATCTACGATGTCAAACCGAATGAGAAAGAGGAATCTATTACAAATAAATGACGGCAAATGAATAGATTCAGTGGCCCATCTCCACACTCTCGTTTTCCATTTCCATTCTGACGAATTATTCCGTTGCCCTAAAGATCTCTTCACCGGATAACCTGCTTTTCGCTTCGATGCTGATGCAAATGGTCGAGCATCGTATCATCGAGTCATAATCTAGATTGTCTCAAAAAGAAACTTCAGAGCAGATAGGTAGAAGCTTTGTAGGATGATGGTTTAGCGTTTTAAAGCAATTAGCAAACATTGCCACAAAGCATACGGCCTATGACAACGATGCAACCGCGATTGCTTGAAGTCGCCTTCTTGCTTGCTTATTATTCACTTCAAACATCGTGTATTATACACAATCCAACCGCAATTGTAACGAGGTTAACGTGAACTGATTTTACTCTTTACCTAACGTCGCAAAACAATTATATTAAGATCATTAATCATTTTTAAAATGATTTGTGCTTGCACATATTGTACTTACTTTAAGTATTGCAAATAGTTCCTCCTGAAAAATATCCCCATTATATTAGACCACGTATTGGAGGTAAAAAAATTTCTCACTGATAGATTTTACACAGGTACAGGATGCCAAATCTCATACAAACCGTTCCCGATAGGAGCATGCAGGACTGACTTTCCAGCTAACCCTGTCATGGAATGCTTGTAAATGGTTCCATTTTTTTAGTGGTTAATAGAGGAACCGCTAAAAATGATGAGTCCTTTGAGCTGTACGATCAACTCACTATCGTAGAACGAATTAGACACGCCAGGCTCCGGCAGGCCGGTCATGTCATTACGATGACACTGTACGACTCAGGTCATAAAATCCTTTTAGGACGCCCACATGGACAGAGGCATGATAGGCCTAAATTGAGATGGAGTGATGACGTTGATAGTCCACCAAAAAAGCCGATTAGAAATTGGATCGGCAGGCAATAGCATCTGACCGTGAGCGGCTTAGAAGGTTTCGGCAACCAAATAACTCATGTAACTAAACACCTTGAATTTTCACAATTTCACACGAAAAGTTTTTAGAACAAAAAGCGCATACAAAATATGTCAAGATATGACAAGTTGTCCTATTCTAGTATCAAATTCAAGCGTAGGTGGGGATCGTGTGTACACCATCAAACATTTCATTATAGAAAGTCCAAATCTGTTTTTTTAATTACTCACGATGAAGCTGCACATTGAAGATTGTACGTTTGAGAGAAAAAAATGAATTACAAATAACTAAAACGATAAATAGAAAACATTGTGAAGAACATGACGAGGAACGTGTTGTTTCGAGAAAAATAATTTTCTTTTGATTGAGAATTACGGCTCTTCGCCGTATTGTTGACAATAATACTTAATATTTTTAGAATACGTGCGAGGAATACAGAATCACGAGAATGAGTATACTCTTAGAGTTGTAAATTCATGATTTGTCTGTATATTGATCTGCAATTCTTGCCAAATATTCCGGAATTCTCGTGTATCGACTCGTTCTCCATTCAAACCACGCCAACTTTTGCCAGTTTTGCCGCTCGCTTGTCAGTTTTTTATCATCTAATCCATGTTAACTGATTGCATTATTTCTTATCGTTCCATTGCCTAAGGGTCGCTTGCAAATATGTAAACCATAACCAGTAAATGCAAATAATCCCAAATAGTGCAAGATCAATAAATACAATAGTTAGCCGAGGCGAAATCAAAGTTATTGGAGTTATCACTGAGTGTACACAAAGTTATGAACACTGGAAAACATATGATGCACCAGCAGGAAACAGGTAAACTAAACATACTCAAATCATTCTAAATATTCGTACCAAAGTGTGAGTTGTGCAAGAAAGACGCAACGCATTTGCACGTGATGAGGACAAGAAGACAAGTAATGCGAGTTTTTTTTATTATTGGGAAGAGGGCGAAAAATGTGAGCATTTACCGCTGCTTAAGAGTTCACTCGGGCCATGCCCTACTAGGTATGGCAAGGACAGGACCAGGGCAGGGATGGAAGCGAGAAAAAAGCAAGCGAAAAAAAAAACGCGCACAGGCAATCGCGCATGGAAAATGGGATAAACTGGACGTTTGTGATTCGTGTGCAGGGGAACAGCAACAGCAGGGGAACCGAGGAAGGTACCGAGTAATCGAAGTTGAAAGAAGGGCTACAGAAAAGGGTCCCTGGGTAAGGGTATAGGAGGATAAGGACGGAAATGGTAACTATCAGCGGTGTTGAGGCTGGCCCCCCGAACGAAAAAAAAACGAGAACAACTGTTTGGGTGTTATACGTGTGTGTGTGCGCGCGTGTTTTTGTTGCTATTATTGTTGTTTCGCTGTGTTTCAGTAGAGATGGCAAACGAAGGTTCGTGTGAGGTGAGGAATGAGAGCAGTTGTTAAGGGCTTGAGGGTTGTGAGCAGGTATGGAGCGAGGCGTAGACGACGGCGAACAAATGAAAACGTTCACCGCGCGGCCCCTCCGCCTCCCGTTTGCCCAGGGCAAACCGGGCTCACACAACACAACAAGCATCGCAGTAGGTGAGTGTGTCTAATGGGCAGAGTGAGTGGAAGGATGTTATATGTGTGTGTAGAGCGGTAGCGACGTACGAAAACGATAGCTCGAGGTAGCTGGATAGGACAGCGAGAAAGAGAGCACCTCTTCCTTTCCTTTCCCCCTTTAGTGCGCAACGCGGACCCTTTTCAAATCTACACAGCGATGCGAGATCACTCCACGTGGAGTCTTGTGCAGGCAGCAGGCAAGATTACACCAACTCCATGGGTTTGCTTCGACCAATGAAAATCCAGCATTCGTCGACTATTTATGAAAAGAAACCAATATTTTTTGCCTTTCCTTAGGGTTTGTCAAGTGGAAATGCAGAGTCGCAAATGAGTGGGACGGGAACACGTGGGGTAACGGGGGTGGCTGGTGGAGGGTTAGTAAAAGCACCACCACCTCTGTGCGCCCACCTTCTGGCAACCTCTTCATATTTCACACAGACAGACCATTTTAGTCCCGCGTGCCCACAACCCCAATCAACCGCCAACGACATACACACACACATACCGTCCCTTGCGCCACGTCCGCCACCCTGTTCGGTACTCTCTCGACCATGGCAAACCAATCATTCTAGATCTCGTGCTTATCCTCCCTTCCTTGGTTCGCATTTCATTCTTCTCTTCCTTCTCCTCCACGTCCTGGTACCACCATGTTCCTTGCCGGCCTGAGCTCTTCTGACAAGCTTCTCACACCCCATACAGCGCCGCCTCACTTCCGCCGCGTTCGCAACCCCACCCGTGGCACCATAACCAAACTATGCACACATTTCAGTCGTTGTCGCTTTGTGCGTTGCGCTATGCGCCCCCTGCCACAATAATTTCGTCGCTTCCTTTCATGCCTTCGAAAGTGCTTCACGTTCCTCAAGCTTCGCGTCCTTCTGCCTTGATACCACATAGCACAAAACCCAAAAACCTCATTCCTTGCGGGGGCTCTCCGTTGGGGTTTTTCGAGCGAAAATATATTTCTGCTTCTGGTGCTTCACACTCCTTCCTCTTGCGTGGCTGTTGTACGCAGCAATGCTTACTGACGTGCGTGATGTTGCTGCTGCTGCCGGTAGTGTGGTTGTTTTTTTTTGTTCAGTTTTGGTCGGTGTTTTTACTTGGTCCGGTTTGATCGAATGGGATACAGCAGGGTTGGGATATGGATCAGGTGTGGTGTGGAGTTCATGGGTTTCTGAATCGAATCGTTCGGTGCGTGTGATTGTGCCGCCTCTGTGTATATTGACATTATTAAAGCGTAGCGTCAAGCCGACCAGACCCGGGCGGCAAATCGGGGTCTTTTCTTGCGTTTCGGTATCTTTTCGCCATCGCAATGATGACATCTCAAAGTCGACGAAAAGAAACGGGGGAGTGGTGAAGAAGGAAGATAAAAATGGAAATCGATTTTGCAAAACAAAAATAACAACAAAAAGCAATCGAACTGTGCAAAAGAATTCAATCCATTTGCAGCAGACTTAAAGTAAAGCCAGAACAAAATGTTTCTTTTTTTCGTTTTGGGAAAACTTTTTTCCTATCATATGAATTGTTGAGTTGATAGGTATTCTTATCCAACGAACACATTCGAGCACAAACCATAAGGAAACATTGCTTGGAGTCAACATGTTAGATGTTTTAAGCACAACATTAAAAACAAAACATTTCCATTCTATTCCTATAAATATATAACCTACCAATGATAATATTAACTAATTTGCGGCGGAAAAAGGAAGTGTGCTTTAATGTAAATTGTTGTTGGTAATCAAATAAAATTTATTGAATTCATATCCCTGTACATTCCTAGCGTACCTTCTTTTGTTTATGTAAAGCTACTAAGTAGAACAATTTATAGTGAACAGTCTCTTAGAGAAAAATCAATTCAAATCAAGCCAAAATAAATTGCAAAATCTTATCATAAGGAGCATCAGTTTGCACAACATGTCAGCGAAGTTTAAAAACAATTAACAATTAGAAAGACACTAGATTAATCCTTTTTTTTATTTTATACTTAACATAGTGCCCATTACGTTCATAAAATGAACATGATTCTGGTGATTCTTTGTAACATTGTAGTCGAGGTTGGCATGTAGAGCAATTCAAGTACCCGCAGCTAATGAAATAAGCTTCGCATGAATGAAGCTAATGTTTCGCTAAGAAAAAGTGACATTTTAGAGCAGGGTAACGAGTGGTGAAAACCGTGCAAAAATGAAGGTAGCTGTCTTGGCTCAATGGACTTCAGACGGAAGCGATTAAACTGTAGGACGGTATTGTTTACTCGCTGTTTGATGTGTTATACGAGTTTATTCCATGTGTGAGAGCTTATGCGTTTTAGTACTTAAGTGCTGCACTTGAATGCTCGATTTTACACTTGATTAATGTTGGGAAGCATTTTCCTTCCGAAGCACATCCCGCTCATGCGGACAGGTCGTACTTACAGACAAGGCCGTGTTTTCTCTAGACATATCACTACTGATTTTTCCGTGCGGAAGGACTTCACGAGTCAAATGATCTTAGTTTTCTGTCAGGTCGGTAGTGTATTTGGTCAACAGGAACCGCACAAAATCTCCTCCGTACCATTACCCCGATTTTCATTCATTACCGAAGCTAGCATCACTTTACGCTGATATCGAAGGGTCCTGAAACTTATTCGGTATGGTATGAAGCTTATCATGGTATGAAGTTCTTTGTTTGCATATATCGTAGTAATAATTGTTATTAATGAAGTAATAACAAAAATTTATTAGGATTTTTCATCCTTTTTCATATCCCTGTATTTTTTAATATCGTCTGATCTTTTCTATCAAATAACTTAATTTGTGCAATAACGGCTACTTAACACAAGCTGCAACGTGCAACAACTATTTTTTCAGGTACAACTATTTTCCGCATTCATAAGAATTCAATTGAATTTTGTAACACCTAGGTAATCTTGAAATCTTGAAACGTAAGTCTAATTCAATCTTGAGAATATGCATGACGTCCTCTTCAGTCGCAGTCCAACTTTTATTGTTTCATGTAATGTCTGTACTGCAAAGTTTGTTTAGAAAAGCTCAACCTTATTGTTCATTTTTGGTGGATATGAAATATTGATAGTACGTGTTCAAAGGAAAAGGTAATCGGTTAAAGGTTTTTTTTTTGTTTCGTTAGAACGGCCTGGCCGTATCGACTTTATTTTACCACGTAGCCGGATAGTCAGTCCTTGCTACGGGGAATTGGTCCGGGCCGTTCGTGTGAAGACCGGCTCCGCTACCATCATGCCTTCCGGGCCGCCCCAATCGGTTAAAGGTTAAAAGTTTAAGATTTAAAAAATAATAAAATAATTAGTTGGTGGTCGAATTGTAGTTTGGTATGTATCTTCCATCATAGAAGTTTTCCCCTCAGCAAGTTTAAACTTTTAAACACTTTTTTGTCGTTTTTCATGTAGATGTATGTTATCATATGTTATCGTAGTGAACGAAACACAGAAAGAGAAAGTTCAAGTATATTTTCTTCAAATCCAAAGCGACGGTCAGGACCGTATTGCTAGTATATTTTTTAATATGTGTTTAAACTTATAGCCTTGCCTATCAATGAACGAATGAACATGAATAAAATGTCTACTCGAATCGTCTATCAACAATACCAGTGAACAGTTGGTCACGGTACAAAATCGCAGTTTTGCCACATGTATGAGTTGATAATAAAATATAATTTTCTTTACAAACAACCCATTCCCGCTCCGTTGCCGCTTCTTCCACAACACCGGAAGGTAGGAACAGTCCGCCGCTTCTCCGTGCTATAAAACGCGCCGAGGCACCATTTCTTTTACTTGCAGCGCATAAAGAAATGACTGATTGTTGGGCAAACAGTAACTTCCACGCTCTTTCGAGGTTCATCACGAGGGCAAAATGTGTGTGTGCATGTTTGCTTACGGTATGAGCAAAACAACAAAAAATACATGTTTACTCTACAAACTAAACAGGGCCGCACACGCAAGGGTGTGTGAACATGCCACGATAGTGGGGACATGTTTGTCCGACGTTTTGTCGACAGACGGGGTTTACTTTGGATGTTTCACAAAAGTGTTAGTATTGGAAAATGAACAAC
This sequence comes from Anopheles moucheti, assembly GCF_943734755.1. Classification (NCBI taxonomy): domain Eukaryota; kingdom Metazoa; phylum Arthropoda; class Insecta; order Diptera; family Culicidae; genus Anopheles; species Anopheles moucheti. The sequence continues at coordinate 61,089,190 of NC_069140.1, forward strand.
GGCTGTACTTTAACACACTTCGGTGCTTTTACGAGTGAATGCGTGCTATCGATAATTATGCATAAAACTAATACAAATCGCTCCCAGTAAATGGCATGGCTTAGTATGAGCAGTGCTATTAGGACATGAAGCCCTGAAGCACCTTTTAACGGCTCGAGAGCTTGATGAAGAATAATTTGCGACTATCGCGAATAGATGCAACACTCGAGCCCTTACAGCTCCGTGACACGGTCGCGCGGTAGGGTTGTGAAGGTAAGTACTATTTGTTTTACTAGTTCGACTTCCTCGCAACCTTCCACCTGCGATGCCAACCATACTAATGCCCGCTATCAAACCACCCATCGCTCAACACAATTCCGCCGGTCATTTGTTTGTTTGTCTACACAAGTTTACCCAACCGTTTTCCGTGTGACGTGTACTCAAAGTGGGGGCAAAATCAAATACTCTTCAACGGCACCGGTCAAAGATAACGACGCTCTTCCGTTGGTAAAAATGGGCTGCGATATTTATGCGAGAATGAGTGCTGCTCTGGGTGGAGTGGAAAAACTGCGACACTCGTTGGACCAGTTTACGGTGCGGCTATCTTCGCAAACAGGCTGCTGCAAAATGGGTTTCAATATGTTAGTAAAACTAGCCCACGAGTGACACACTCTCATAATTGTATCATAATCCTTATACATGCTAGAATCGTAACCTGTACCTTTAGGTTCCTAAACTTTGTGCTCTAAGTGTATTACATGTTGTGTGTTTAAGGTTATTCACTCACAGGAAGACTTCAAAAAGGCGATTATCTCGAAACCATGCATTCTCCAAGCAGATATCACGGACTCCAAAAACGGTTCTATTCGATTTGAGCGCAGTTGCAGACATTTTTGAATTTTTCACATTGCCTTCTACTTGTAATGTACAAGTTGATAAGAAATAGTGGAACACAATCACCCATTAGCGGGACTCCTCAACCTTCTTTACACATTGTTGCACTCTGTCCGATAAGATCAGGCCTACATGCACAAGGATGTGTGTAGAGACGGAGAGAGAGATAGAGAGATAGAGAGAGAGAGAGAGAGAGAGAGAGAGAGAGAGAGAAAGAAAAATAAAGATAGAGAGAGAATGAGTAAGAGAAAAAGCGAGAGAGAGACAAGTGCTCTACCAAGCGCTGACTGGTCGGAAATAGTACTTCATTCTGTTTTCATTCTGAAAATCAGTGTTACGCATCGTAGTAACACTTGTTCACGCTTGTTGGCCTAATCATGACACCATCCAAACGCCCACTAGAGTAGTCCGCGGGAGCCATTACCACTGTATTACCACATCCCACTTGTGAACCACCCAGACGCGCTCATTCCTTTCAGTTAGGCTGATGTCTTTAATTGCTCGTGTTTAATTAATGATTGTAACGTGACCATCCTCCTGCCAGTTTGGCGGTCTATACGGTTATGCGCGTATGTAAGACAGAAAACTCAGTGTCTCCTATCTCTGCCCTCACATTTACGCTATCCTTCACCCACCCTTCTTACGGTAAGGTTGTAGCGGTTAAACTCCAGCAACCAAACATAGTATATAAACGCAAACGTAACATAACTGTCAGACAAGCTAAAATTTGACAGTTCAGTGACAGGTGGAAATAAAACCAGAGTGGACGCACAGCGACATCAACGACAGGCAAAATCACGTGTTCTTTTATTTAATGCGCAAGAAATCATAGAGCATCGCATTATTGGTGACCCCGACGTGATCGCCTGCCTGCGGAAGGAAAGTTCTAATTCATCGGACCTTTTTCCGAGAAGCTATTCGCTGTTCATCGCTGTCGCATCGTGATTCACACATTATTCTGAGTCCGCCATTTTGTTAGCAAAAGCTAACCCACGTGGCAACGGCGTCATCCTCTCACCGATTGTGATTTCGATCCTGCTGTGATCCTATTGGATCCTATTACCAGCCTAGTGATGCCAGTGATGCCCAGCGACGAGAACCTGCCACCACCAGCAGCGGGTGCAGCACCTCCGCAGCACATTCAATTGCTAACACCGCCGTATATTCCGCCACCACAGAATGCTCCGACGATGCAGTCGTATCCGGAAGTATGTTCGCTCAAACTCCCTGGATTCTGGATGAACGCACCCGACAGTTGGTTCATCCAGGCGGAGGCGCAGTTCGACCTTACGCACATTCGGTCGGAAAACACCAAGTACGCCCATCTTCTTGCGTCCTTAACTCCCGACGCGTTGGATAAAGTTATAGATGTCATCCGCTCGCCACCGGAGGAAAATCGGTACACCAGTTTAAAACATGCACTGATGACCAGACTCTCGGCCAGCGAAGAACAACGCATAGGGAAGCTGCTGTACAACGCAGAAATAGGGGACTCTAGCCCATCAGAGTTCCATCGCCGAATGACGCAACTAGCAGGATCGTCGACCGATGTGTCGGAAAGGTTGGTAAAGCGTTTGTGGTTAGGTCGATTGCCGAAGGCAATCGAAATTGCTGTAATATCTTTAGGCGAGCGTCCAATGCGTGAAATAGTAGAAATAGCAGATAGGATTTGGGAAGCTTCAAAAGGAACCACGGTGAACGAGTGTGCTGGGTTTTCGGGAAATTCTTCGAGCCATGAAGTAGCATCTCTCCGTGATGAAATAATGGAGCTCAAGAATCAGATTCAGAAATTAGCTCTATCGCGCGATCGCGGACGTTCTCGTGGTCGATCGAGTTGTCGTGATCGTAATGTTTCTCGTGGTCGAAATCGATCAAAGACTCCTAACCTCAAATGTTGGTACCATACACGGTTCGGTAACGCAGCTACAAAGTGTGTTCCACCATGCAATTTTAAACCAAAAGTGCCAAAAAAACGAGTAGGGTTACCAGATATGGCAGGGTCTGAGTGTGGCTCCCTAGAAACTTGCCGTCTTTTTGTTTTCGACAACATGTCCAAGTTAACTTTTCTGATTGACAGTGGTGCAGAAGTATCTGTCATCCCTAACAACATTTTCGGAAAAATGACGAAATCCAGTGATAGCCTTATCGCCGCCAACGGATCATCCATTGCTGTTTACGGTGTTAAGCTGCTTCAGGTCTCATTAGGTCTTCGTCGCGTATATCCTCATACTTTCATTCTTGCAGCTGTTAACCACCCAATCATAGGCGCCGATTTTTTGAAAAAATACGGATTGCTAGTGGATATAAAAAACAAAAAGTTAATCGACTCATTAACAAACTTGGAAGTTACGGCACGCATTGCCACAGTCGAAACACCCAGTCCCAAACTATTTGTCATTAATAGTAGTTTCTCAAACCTTTTGGATAATTTTCCATCTTTGACAGAGTCTCCTAATTACAACAAACCTGTAAGGCACAACATAGTTCACCATATTCATACCAAAGGTCAGCTACCAGTTTCCAAGCCTAGAAGATTAGATCCAGTTCGACATAATGCAGCCCTTTCCGAATTTCAACATATGATGGAACTAGGGATTTGTCAACAATCTTCATCACCTGTGTCCTCACCGTTACACATGGTTGCAAAGAATGATACCGATTGGCGCCCTTGTGGCGATTATCGCAGATTGAACGCTGCAACAATTCCTGACCGATATCCTATTCCCCACGTTCAAAATTTTTCGATGCACTTAGAAAACTGTAACATTTTTTCTAAGTTGGATATTGTCCGAGCTTATCACATTATACCAGTAGCTCCAGGAGACGTGCACAAAACGGCAATAACAACACCGTTTGGGTTATACGAGTTTTTAAGAATGCCTTTTGGGCTTAGAAATGCTGGTGCCACTTTCCAAAGATTTATGGATTCAATTTTCCAGGATTTAACATTTGTCTACGTCTACATAGACGATATCCTCATAGGAAGCAGTTCTCCCGAACAGCATAGAGAACATCTCTCCCAAGTGTTAAGGCGCTTAGATGAATTTGACATCAAACTAAAACCATCGAAATGTGTTTTAGGAGTGCCTGAGATAGAATTCTTGGGACACATCATTTCTAAAGATGGCATAGCTCCAGCCCCGGAAAGAGTTGAAGTTATCAGCAATTTTCCACAGCCCACAAGCCTAAAACAACTTCAGCGATTCGTAGGAATGGTAAACTTCTACCACCGTTTCATCCCACGCATTGCCGAAATTACAAAACCATTATATCAGCTAATGGCCAACTGTTCAAAAAATCAAACAGAACAGTGGTTTTGGTCACCCGAATGTGACGCTGCTTTTGAAAAGCTTAAGTCAGAGATAGCTGAAACCGTGTTGCTGCATCATCCGAGAAGCAACACTCTGTACAATATTACTACTGACGCTTCGAACGTTGCAGTAGGAGCAGTATTGCAACAATGGCACAATAATGCATGGGAACCATTAGCATTCTTTTCAAAGCAACTTTCAGAAGCCGAACGTAAATATTCCACATTCGACAAGGAGCTCTTAGCAATTTTCTTATCTATAAAACACTTCCGGTACTTCGTCGAAGGGAGAGAATTCTCTGTCCTAACAGACCATAAGCCCCTTACAACTGCTTTTACCACAAAATCTGAAAAGTCTCCACGCCAATCCAGACACATGGATTATATAGCTCAATTCACTACTGACATTAGGTACCTGAAGGGACAAAGCAACATCGTCGCGGACACGATGTCAAGAATTGGAGACACCAACAGTGTGGAAGCATTCGATTATGACACTCTGGCCACATCCCAAGGAACGGATAAGGAACTAAAATACCTAATTCAAAACCAACCATCTAACTCAAAGTATAGATTAGAAAAAGTTTTCATTAATAATCGAGAATTATATTTTGAAGGTTCAACTGGTACTAATCGCCTATACATACCAGAAGAATTAAGGTTCAATCTTTTCTGTAAATTACATGGTTTTTCCCATCCTGGAAATAGAGCTTCGAGGAAGTTAATTTCTTCTAAATATTTTTGGCCCGCAATGAACAAAAACATTAACTCATGGTGTAAAGCCTGTGAAAGGTGCCAAATCGCGAAAGTAACCAGACACACCCGTTCTCCGTTCCAAGAAATCGATATACCGAAAGGAAGATTTGATCATGTACACTTAGACATAGTAGGACCTCTTCCTCCATCAGATAACTTCACTTACCTGTTAACAATAATAGATCGGTATACCAGATGGCCAGAAGCAATTCCTCTAACAGATATAACTGCCGAAACAGTCGCAAAAACATTTGTAACACAATATATAGCTAGATTCGGATGCCCTCTTATCATTACTACAGATAGAGGAACACAGTTTCAATCTAAACTATTTACAGAACTAGCAAAGCTATTAGGCAGCAATCATTGTAAAACAACAGCATACCATCCTCAAGCGAATGGCATGGTGGAGAGGTTTCACCGCCATTTAAAAAGTGCGCTTATGGCAAACGATATGTCTGATAAATGGACCGAAAAACTACCGTTAGTGATGCTAGGCATACGATCATGCGTTAAAGAAGACTCAGGATTTTCTCCAGCAGAGTTAGTCTACGGTCAAAGTCTTAGGTTGCCAGCTGATTTTTTCGCTCCACCAGGAAAAGAACCAACAGACATAAGCGATTTTGTGAGCCGTCTTAGAAACGCTTTTAAATCCATATCCCCTTCTGTACCAAGACAATCCACTGCAAACAGTTACGTGCATAATGATTTAAGCTCATGCAAGCAAGTTTATGTTAGAATTGATAGGGTAAAAACCGGACTACAACCTCCTTATGAAGGACCTTATACAGTCCTCAAAAGGCTTAGAAAATATTTCATATTGGATATGAAAGGAAAGAATACGTCGGTAAGCATTGATCGACTAAAGCCAGCTTACAAAATGGAGTTGATAACATCAAATCCTTCGAAAAAGGTAACATTCAATCTCCGATCCCCCAGGGGGGAGTAGATGTAGCGGTTAAACTCCAGCAACCAAACATAGTATATAAACGCAAACGTAACATAACTGTCAGACAAGCTAAAATTTGACAGTTCAGTGACAGGTGGAAATAAAACCAGAGTGGACGCACAGCGACATCAACGACAGGCAAAATCACGTGTTCTTTTATTTAATGCGCAAGAAATCATAGAGCATCGCATTAAGGTTGTTGCGTTGAGCCGGGGGAGGTTACACGTAGAAGAACAGTGATGAGCACTGGTGTAAAATGAAGTTTTACACCGATAACCGGTACATACAACGCAAGGGGAGAAATTGACCAACAACAAAAAGCCTACCCATTGCTACCTTGAGCACACGTCGTAGGTGCCCATTACTGCCTGTTCAATGTTGGCAAGAAAACTGATCGTTGATTAGATCCATGTTTAAGCGTTGTTAGATCGTAAAGCAATACGACGTACCATACCACGGTTCAAAAACGTATATGAGAAAATGGAAAGGGTGAAAAATTGGATGTGTGCGTACTGCAACAAATTAACCGACATGGGGGGCATCTGTCTGGCTGAGTCTGCCGGGAAAAAGGCATTTTTCTCATAGTAACGAAGTGGACAATGACGTCGAGTGCGTTATAGATGAACCAGGTTTTATAACTTTACCACACACTAGGTTATTAGGAAAGTTTTATGTTTGTATGTTTGCATCGACTTGCTTTAATTATTGTATTATTTTCATGATGATTGTGACTGTTCGTTCGTTTGACAGGGCATATTCAGGCAATCATTTTACTACCCAAGATGCATATTTCGCGCCTGAAGTTAATTTGTGCACACCATTCAATCCATGAGCAAAATTCCTATGGAATTTACAAACATGGATTTCCTAAAGAGTATATTAGCCAACAATTTGTACTCCTCACGACAAAGAAGGATGGCAAACACACGTAACCGAACGTAAAAAATGTTCGGTGCTCTGGACAGCATGTCAAGATGTTACGAATTTATTGAACAACTCTCATACATTCGTAAACAAAGCTTTCCAACAGGCACGCATGATGTTTGGAAGCCTTAAGCGGCTTGAGTTAATACTCGTTTCTGGATCGAGTGTCAATTTGTAAAATGCTCCAGAAACGAAACGAAATTAATCCATTTTATAAGTGGTTGATAGCGAGTGCGTTGTTAAGCGTTTGGGGAAACTGGAAGTACCATATTTCTTCATGTATAAAATATTTTTTCTTTATCGGCACAACCCCTACTGGATAGTCACAGGATCTGCGTACGGAGGAGGATTGGTCCAAATGGGATTTTGGACAGCTCCTGTCGTGTGAAGCCCGGTGCCGCTACAAATACACCACCTTGCCGCATCAGTGTTGAGTCGGCTCTTTTTAATTCCTTGTTTGATTTTCACTTCCCATACATTTACAATATTCACATTTACATTTACAATATACCACCCCAATCGTGTAGGTTGTATCGAATAGCAACCGATGGCTGCTACCTCCTTACCGATGTTACTACCGGATGTAACCGATTTTCATTTAACCACTGAACGTGGTAAAACAACAGTGGAGAGTAGTAACGGCGCAAAGTGTGATTTACGCAGTCGCCAGCAAAAAACTGTATGGTGAATGATCGCGTGACCAATGCTCATGCTTGACTACGGTACCCGGTCTACCGTGTTCACCGTCACCAGTCCCCTTAGAAATGAAATGGTAGCGATTGCATGGACTGTTCAAATTGACACACAATGTACTGAAATAGTAGTCACCTTGTTGTTTTTTTAAAATGAAATTTGTTACGTTTAATAATATTTTGCAAATTCAATTAGACTGATTGGATTCCGGGTCTTTGCGATCAATAAATATAGGCTGTAGTTTTTGTTTGAGGGATGGTTTCAAATTGGAATTAAATAAAAGGCATGGTGACTCTTGAGCAAAACAATCTTTACGAGGTTTATTTTTGGAGGAATCAGAGTTTGAGACAATTTTAAAGAAATACCAAAAGTAAAGAAACTGCAAGTGCGACTTCACAATCAGACTATTCTCGACAACTTGAAGGAGCAAGACTTTGAGTCAGATTTGGTTCTGACGAAACGGTGAAGTGGGAAATGTTGCATGAATTATGCAAAACCTTGAAACCCTCTTAAGGCCACTTTGCTAACACGCTTGACTTTCCCTCCGCTTCTATTTCGTAACAAAACCCCATAATATATTCCGTTGCAAGGGTAAGGATTAGCAAAAATCCTCGCAAAAGGAAAAACAGCTTGAATGTTTTTGAACTAACCGTTGGCAACCAGTTTGGTACAGCTTCAAACTCGGGAACGAATTGGCGCGCAGTAGTGTACGTGCAATGTTTTCCTTCCGCTGTGAGATAGTGTGGGTTTGCTCGCATCGCAAAGCGTGTTGGTGTTCGTCCACAGGGTACGCGCTCACTCACACACACTCGCATTCTCTCGTTTAATCCAACGGCACACAATAATGGCGGGCAAACGGTCAACCGGAGTGTGCTGTGCTGTGTGCTGCTGTTGTTGTACTTATATGCAGATTACGTGCCGGCTGTTCGGTTTACACCACACTGCCTGAAAATAACTATCATCCCAAGCGGTGGAAGAAAACAGATTCCACACGGATCAGATCACTGGAGAAGTTCACTCTCAACTTAGCAAATACTTTCCTTTTTCTTCGGCCATAACTTGATCGCGGCAAGCAGTACATGAGAGGGTCCCTTATGGGTTCTTCGGCAGAATGATGTTCTTGGGCTGAGATCTGTTGTAGAAGCGAAAGCAAAAAAAGGCCTCAACACCCAGTTCTCCTTCAGCAAATGGGCACCATTTTCAATTCCTGGTGGTCGTGTCAGGCGGAAGGAAGTACGAAGAAACGTGGTTCACGGGAGGAGAGGAATGCAAAAGGAGGAGGGTGTGTGTGTGTTATATGCTGGCCATAAAAAAAGCTCAACATTGCTGCTTCCTTGGCATCTCTCCTCCCGTTGGGTTGCTTCTTTTTCTACCACTTTACCAAATAACTGCCCCCTGACAGTGCGCGCGGGGTAAGGGACCTAAACCAAACCCAAACCCCATGCTGCCGCTATCGAGAGACCAACACGACCAACGATAATAGCAGCAGCAACACCAACAGCAGCACCAGCAGCCAGCAAAACAGAGCAAAGCGAAGAAAAAGAAAAAAAAGGAACACGTTGGCGACGAAGCGATGGTGATGACGATCTTCCAACCGTTCCAAGAACCCCGCTCGTAACGTTCGTCCTTGCTCGTAAACCTCTCTCTTTGTGTGCCTTCTTTTTTGTTGCTTTTTGCCCTCCCTCTCTCCTCCGCCGGTTTCCAACGGTTCCTTCTACTGGCTGGCACAGCATGGCATCCGACATTCTCTCTCTTTCTCTCGGTCTCGCTCGTTCTCTAACCTCACCCGTGCGCTTTGCGCTGTAGCTGTGTAGCTTGTTCGACTAGTGTATGTCAGCAGGAAGAGGCGCGAATGTGAGGGGAAGCAGCGGCAGCAGCAGCAGACACAAACAGCACCAGAGCACAGGAAGAAGAAGGAGGAGAAGAAGAAAAAGCAGGAGCACTCCCGCCGCTCGATCTACACGCCATAATACGTTCGGCTGAATGCTGCCCGCTGATTGGTTGCGACGGCACCGAACCAACAACACCCGACTCCACGTGGAGTCAAGTCGGGTCGGTTTTTCGGTCGGTCGCTGTGGTACGCGCTATAGCTCTCGGTTGAACTGAAAAATGTTTACCTCACGGTTCTCGCTAACCGTACCCTCCTGCTCCTGCTTCTTCCTACCATTCCAACCTTCCTCGACAATAACCAAAACCGAACAAGGGGAAGCCACAGGAAACCCAAACCCGAACCGATTCCACTGACACGGCCATCGTTGTCGACTGTCGGAGTTTGAGCACCACCCGTCACCCGGCCACCTCCCGCCACCTGCCTACCTTTTCTCTTCACTCCCCTCCTAGCCTCACCCCCTTCCTTCGCTTTCCACCCGGTACACAATCATTTCACACAACGGCCCTTTGCTAAGAGACTTTGCTACGCTCCTCTTCTTTCTCTTCCTCGGGCCGCCTATTCCGTGCGCTTCTTTCCACATGTAGCATAAAAACCGTTTCTACGCTTCGTGTGTTCTCCTGCTTCTTTCTGGTGCTGCTGCTGCTGCTGCTTCAAGCAATCGACAAACGACATCCCATTTGGGGGTAGTCGACGTTCTCGAACTCGAAATCGGTTTGTCGAGTTTTTTTTCTCTCGCTCTCTGTCTTCACTCTACCGTCATTTTGTTACGTTTCGCTGAATGCATTGCTTCGATCTCGAAATACGGGAAACAGGTATTGAAATCGTCCGGGGCTGTGTGTGAACAAGCCAACAGTGCGCGGGTATTATGGGAATTTTGAAGCGCAACGAAGCCAAAACTAAACCGACGGCAGAGAGGAACTCGTGCCTAACCTTCCCGCGGCCCTGCTGCGACTTCCAATTTTTTCGTTCCTTTTTTTGAGAAATAACTGATTCGTTTTCACTATGCTCTCCCCCGTGCCCCGCCACTCCGGGGAAAATTTTGCTTCCTTCGCAACTACATTTCGTTGCCTCGCACACCCACGCGCCGTCATCGTGATGTTGTTGCCATCGATTCTGTTCGTCTTTTCCCTTCTGGTCTGGTCTGGATGATTGGCGTTGGTGTGCCGTCCCATCATTTTCCGTCTGCCCGTTTTGCTGCCACTACGCTATGTGCATTGGCGCACAGTTTTCCACCCGCTCCTTGCAGTGCGCTCCTCTGCCACATTACCGCGCACCAACCACATGCGCATCCAAAAACACTTCCAATCGACGATTTCTTTCACGCGATCCTTCGTTCAAGGCATCGCTATTCGCCCCCATACACACACACGCACGCAAACGTGTCAGGCGGCGACTATAGAGCGTGGTTGAGAAGAGGTCGTCGGCGACGTCGCTCGCCGTACCGCACAAGGCACACACAGTTCTGGCTTCCTTCTAGCTAGTTCCATAAGCTCCGCAAAAAGACTTCCTACATCCTACTCTTCCCTCTCGCTCTCTCTCTCTCTCTCTCTCTCTCTCTCTCTCTCTCTCTCTCTCTCTCTCTCTCTCTCTCTCTCTCTCTGTCTATCGAGTTTCGCGTCTCTTGCACAAACAGTTTTGCACACAATATTCTTTTTTTGTTTTGTTTTACTCCTCTGCATCTCATTTTTATGCCACTGCCACTGACTGGCCACGGGTTCATTTCATAAAAACCGAAAGAAATTAAACCCGAGACGAAAAAACATGATTCACATAAATATACAATCCACACTGTGGTTGGTGCCGTGGTACACAAACAGCGGCAGCTCCTAGAATCTCGCGTCTCCTACCCTGCTGCCACGCTGAACCCCGTTTCAGAATTCCGACGAACCGATTAATGTTTCGCAAAACGAAATGGTAGCGAAAAGACAAGGCGTGCAAAAAATAACATTACCACCAACAGTGGCTTCAACCTTTCCCAACCACCCCACACAGGTGTGTGTATGTGCCAGAGTGTGTACGTTGGCACATTTTCTTTGTTTGAAACGCGCAACGCTTTTTCTAATTGTGATCCTCTGCCAACAACATTGCGCCCGTAACTACACGCGTTCCACCGGTCATGTGAAATGAGATGTAAGGAAAACGGAAAGATTGATTGGTGTGAAACATCCATAAAGTTGTAAGCTAATAGATTGGTTCAAAGATCTGGTGGAACATAGCTACGTCGGGTTTAGTAGCTAGTGGCATATAATGGAAAGTGTTGAAATCTAAATAGGAGCACAACGTCGTAACAAGCGCGTGTAAAATGTACTCTAATGCAATTGTTAGCTGTTATTAATACATATATCATATGTTAATATTGCTTCCCACTTTTGGCACGGTGCAGCCTAAATATTCGAACATAAGGGTAGGTGACTGTGGCTCATTTGTGGCGATATTCTTTCTGTCATAGCAACACATCGAATTGTGACATGCAATTTATCGACATGGCCATTCTAGTGTTTGAATACAAAATTACTCGTACTAATTCTGTATAATAATGGGACCTTAGAAGTAAAGTTTTACCAAGTATGGTTATACGGTGAAAATGCTCTTATTTGCTAAAATATTAGTATATTTTAATGTAGAATTATAGTTAATTAATAATAATAATAACAGCACATTATGTACGGAAATAAGACAGATTATTTGAAACAAAAAAAGAGCTGTGTTTTAACAAAAAACAAAAAAAGAGCTGAGCTAAAAAGTTTTAGTAGACCTGACAGGAATGGGATAAGGCATCCTTTCCAGTGATGGGAACTTTTGCATGCTGAAATCGGTTATTTTTCAAAGCCTTTCGTAGCTGATTATGTTCAACCGATACGCTGAAATGTGGGAGAAGCGTTCTTGGAAATACTAGGAAATGCAAACGTGAATATCAAAGAAAACGTTGCTAAAGAAACGTTTGCTATTTTTACTGGAACACTTCGTAATTGGAACACCCACGGTTACGAATAGTAGTGAACTTAAAAGGTGAGGAACACGATATCTTATTAAATTGACAATCATGACATTTTATTTATGTAGTTCTTTGCTTCCTTGGACTTACCGTTTTTAACAAAATCTTAAAGTCTGCACCAGGGAACCATCCTTTATGGTGCTCTTTTACTTCAGCTTTAATTTTGCTTTCTATGCATGACAAATTTCCAGATCCCGAATACTTTTGTGAATCTTTTGTTTTCCGTACCCCTCACCCGTTTTGCTCAATACACATCACACACACACATCATATAACGAATGCTTCCCGGAAGACACGGCCCGCTTGGACCGTTTTGATGAGAGGTTTATCCACCGCAGGCGCAACTAACGCGCTCTTGATTTCATCGTCTGCTGTGACGCCTCTCCTCCGTGACCGTCCTGCCGATCCGATGGTCTAACATGTTCACGTGTTTTGTCGTTTAATCGGGGCTTCGGTTTCCCTTCCTTCTTGCTGAATTTGTTCGCCCGTTCGTTTGCTGGCGTGAAGTACGTAGAAAGTGCCTTAACGATTCCACGATTCTTCCCCTGCGTCGTTTTAATGGTTCTAATAATAAATTATGGTTTTCCCTGCGTTGCGTTTCTTCTCTGCAGTCCACGATGGCGTATAGAGAATGCCAAGGGTGGCATTTTTCCCATCTTCCCGGTGGACGAATTCTGTCGGAATGAATCCGTATAATATTAGATGGGTATTTAAGTGTTATCTTGAAATAATTTACACTTATTCTTTGCCAAGATTGGGTAGCAGCAAGAAGCAACAAGAAAAACAAAACAGAAGGATTAGGGCTCCGAAAGCCTAGCTGGGTAACGCAGTGCGGTTTATGTTTCACGCGCGAATCTTTATTTGGTTGAATAGAATGCTGCTGAACTGCTGCTGTTTGTTATGTGCAGGAATGAGTTTATGCTATTTCTTTATTGTCGTGTGATTTTTTTCATGTATGGGAAAGTGATACAACAAAAAAACGCTGATTCGAAGCTGAAAAAAGTGTGATAAAAAATGAGTAAAATAAAACTGATTAGTTATGGATAGGTGAGAGACGATTGCCGTAGTCGTGGATCGATGCATATGGTATTTTTAAGTCACACAAAAAAAGAACTCATACAAGTATAAAGAAAGCAGTGAGAGAAGTTTGGTTACATGCCGGTTATGACAATAACAACTGCTAAGAAGCACAGGATGTATGAAAAGTAGTATTACGTGTTTTAAAATAATTTACATGTTTTGAATTAATTTTCTGTTCGAAAGGTTTAAAAATATCTTACAATTGTAATTTAGTTCCGTTCATATGGAATGGAATGGAATTTGAAGTTATTCAAGAATAGCGGTCCGGCCGCATTGTTTAAGAAATGAAAGTTTTCGAGATAAGGCATCAATTGTTTTTAATACTTATGTCAGATATTCAACCATTAAACAAATTAATTATTATTCATCTACTTGACGACAGTCTGGTGCGAGAGATGATAATGTCACTCTAATAATTGCACTATTTTGCATGCAAAATAACACTAATATACAAACGGGTTAACTGCTGCGAACACACAACTTATGTGGTTTACTTTCGTATGGCCCAGAACGCTAACTTCACATGGTGGGTGTGTGAAACTCATATTTATGGCCCCTAATTTACCACGTGTAGTTGGCCATAATGGCAACTAAACGACATGGAGCTACATTAATCGTACATTGTACGTACGTAGGGTAAGGCGTCCGGGTGGTGGAAAACCGCGGTGCGACAAACCCGACTCTGCTCCGCAAGGCTCTTACCATGAAAAGCGAGTAATTGATTAATTATGTAATGTTCAACCATAAAGCACTGCATTGAAGGTGAGAGACAGCATAGTTGCACCTTTCTGGTGCTGGTTCCCGGTTCCCGGCGGATTTCTACACCAGAAGGAGCAGTTCCACAGTGTGGTCAGTTGGCGGGTAATTGAAAATTAATTAACGCAACTGTGATAGTGAAGATGGCTTTCGCTGTCTTATGAGTGACAGCTTTCGTGTTAATCAGTACGCTGTTTGACTGTTAGTTTTTCACTGTTTTCACTTGTGAATTGCTTTTACGTTATGGGTTTCCTACAAGCGGTTTGAATATGACTGTGTATAGTATTACAATTCCAATAAAACCAATTTAAATGATACTGAGAAGGTCATTCAGGCGACATTTGAGATTGATAACATATAGTTAAAACAACAAACTGAACTACATTATTTGTAACCGACAAATTTCGAGAAGAATAGTAAATAACACAACCATCACCGGACCCAAAAGCCGGTGGAAAAGAAGTCGATGATAATGATGATGATGAGTCGTAAAAAGGCAAAAACCTCAGGCTGTTTCGGATGATCGCTAACCTGGTGGCGCCACGTAGTGAAAAAACGGGCGGTACAAAACGTCAACTGATTGGTAGGTTTGGTGGGCAACCAAAATTGAGCCTCAGTTAGTCCTGGCACGGTAGACATGGATCGGTATAAGTAGTTTGCAAATTGTCGAAAGTGGCCTGTGTTGTAACCGACTAAACCAGTGGTCGGCAAAGTACGACTCGCGAAGGTATTCAACAGAACGCTTGCTAAAAAGAGCACGAATCGAAGGAAACAGAATAATTTAGCAATGAGTGGTTCCTCTTTTACGATTTAATGCTTGAAACACGGTTTAGAGACACTTTTTACTAATGTTTAAATATTGTCAACTTACAGGAAATGCATTTCTGTTTTTCTGTAACACAGCAGTTATAGAAATGATAAAATTGATCCGTTGGATGTTGGATGATTGTCCGCATTTGTAGTTGTATATACATGGACATCTTATAAAATCATTTAAAGCCTAATCTTGCCTTCTTCAACCTACAGTAACTTAGTTTCCATGTGGATAACGCATCCGTTTTCGTTCATATATTGGCTCTTTGAAACTTATTCCTCGCGCATTTTTATGATATTTGGCTTCTTGGCTTCAAGAAGTTTACCGACCACTGGGCTATACCAATTCCTGTTCAGTGCGCTACAACATCAATAGTAGTTACTGTGAGCCAAAGACAAGCCTCGAGCAAACGAAATTCGGGAGGGATTTTGCATGATCTTAATAATCGGTTAGGAGTTTTAGTACGTGACAAGCTTTTATTTTTCGTTTACTGCCCTTTTTTATGAAAGCTGTAGATTGAAAAAATGAAGTCATATAAGCCTAAAGTTCGTGAAAAAACAAAATACTCTCGATATGTGAAACAGAACAATCGTCAGCAGTTAACGAACGTAAATTAACACCACGCGTTTGGATGCATGTGAGCAAGTCAATTTCGTATACATCCTTGCAGGCAGAGAGTCATAAAATTAACGTCCTTGAACCAGGGCCAAAGCAATCAGTACATTAAATTTTCCCAAATCCGAGCTGAACCCTCCGATGCACAGTTGTACGATGTGTTGTGTTCTTGCACCAACCCTTCGAACAGCTTGAGTGTATATTCAGCTGGGAGGGAATTTAGTAGGGCCGTAGGGAATTATTAAAAATCCCTCCATCTAAATTTGCATCACACGGTTGGAGAAATTCTGGGAGTCACTCAATGGTGTGGCAGTGTGCCGTTTAACCACAACAGTTTAACAAACAGATTAAGTGTATTGCCTTATTTGTGCATGTTCGTATGGTTATGAAAAGATATATGCACATTTATATCCATTCCATTGCCAAATCGTTTGCTTGAGTTGACCTAACACTCCTACAACAATTGCTGGAAACGAAAGAAAACCGCGTCTAGCCGTTAGTGAAATCGATTACTTGATAAGTACGAGCTTCCATTGTGGCCGGCCACTCTGGGCGTCAAACGAATTATAGGTCGTAAATCGTTGTGAAACGTGCGATGGATCCATAATCAATCATTTGATTCCGGTTGTCACGTACGGTTTATAACTCTTGATGGTGTCCCCTCTTCATCACCCAGCGCGTAATCGAACGACAAAAATCTAATGATAATTTTCAACCAAAGTCAACACAAATGTCTACCGCTCAATAGATAAAGTTATTGTTGCGATTAAAAGCATAAAAAGATTACTGAATCGATCATATGATGGATTATGTTCGACTGTCCTTATTGGAAATTTTTGGACGACAGTGTAGTAAAAGTTCAGAAAATGTATCCAAAATAGTATTGCCAAAACTTAATTTAATAAAAAAAAGCATCAATATTACACAGCAAAATAAGGTTAGTTACAAATACTATCCTACGATCATCTGTATAAAGTTCTAGGCACGATAATAGATAGCAGTTTCTCAATAAATTGAAAATCGTTCGAAATCAACATTTAACGTGAATATCGCTGGAATGAAGGTTGCTGATGAAATAATTCAATCGCTATATTTAAAATACCGTCTATCAGCATGCCGACGGATGTTAGATGGAACCAGTGCACCGTAATAATGGTTTACAGCATTGTTGATATGCTACTCTCGAGCAATGATTCAACCATAAATTTTTAATTACTATATCAGCTGGATCCCCATGCCCGCCTTGTTTGCAGTGTAGGGTAGCTTTCTGAACTATTAACTCACAACCTTTTACGTCTCGTTTTGTCACGTCGCTCCGGCAGACACCCATCATAATGCTTCAAACGTGCCTAAACCGCAGAGAGATGCGTTGAAGATTGTTTGCAGAAAAAAGTAGGGAATTTTATAAAATTTATTATCGTCGTCTAATTACTCTTGAAATAAGTTGCTATTTTGATTTATTTTATTTTTGTGTAGAAAAATAATTATTTTATTACTTTATGTAACATTGAATTACGCACGGCTGGATACGTGCTTTTATAATTTCTTTAAAATAATAAGATAACTGAATGCAAAAAAATGTTCAATGTTGACCGGAGTGTTCTAAATATTGGATACATTCTATTGCTCGGGATATGGAATGGTGATTGAAGATAGACGCAAAGATGGATTAAACCGAATTCTCCCCAATGCAGGAATCCAAAAACTGTGTAGCTCAGGGATCACTTTCACTCACTTAACAATTAATTATGAGAAGTTGCATGAGTTAAAAGTATTTAGAGATATATTTTACATAACTTTATTAAGATTATGTATGTTTAATTTAAAGAAATTCGTCTAACAAAAGGTGTTTGAAGCTGCTTGAAAGAATTGAATGTGGCAACATAAACGGCCTGTGGACGGTATGTCGTACACAGCGTGTACGTACACGAGCGCTCTCACAACCACCACTGTCGGTGGATGTTTGAGCCGGAAGCGTACACATACAGACGTTTATTTGGAAGCTTGCCGTGGTCGAGGCAGGAGGCGTTGTTCGAGATCTTGTGAGTTTTGTGAAGCGTTCGGGCAGCGTATCTTCTTGTGTTGGCAATTTTGTCATAATCAGCAGTGGTTTCATGGTTACACATGTATAATTTTGTACGCGTAAATTTGGTACCTCAAGCAAAGGTGATTTTGCAACTGGGGGAAGTGTGTTCGTTGTACTTGGATCATGTAATAAATAGTGTGTACTCGCTGCTGCAAGCGGCTACAAAATGGTTTGATGTGATATGAGCAATGCTTGATATTTCGGCTCGCAGTGTCAATATGCATCACCCGAAACTGTGTTTGGGAATGATAGCGCATTTGAAGCATAAAAAACAAGTAGATTTATTACTTAAGTGCAAAAGTGCGATATCAATGAATTGTTAACATGGTTATCGTCAAAACGTCGTTGTGACGATAGTTAGTCGTCATCGTTACGTTGAACCGAGGCTTTGAATCGTTACGATGGTGGTGCATTGGCTGGGTGTAAGTTTGTTTCAAATGTTACAAATATGCACCGAATAAGAGAAAAGTGAAATAAAAGGCATTTTTTCAATAAATCGCTAAGAAAGCTATATAAAGCCGCGCGAATGTGATTCGTAGTGCTAATATTCTGTTGTGTGTTGTGTGGGAAATGTTGTGGAGAAAAATATACATCCAAATATCTTCCAACAATTGAGTTAATTTGTGGGGCGCATTTGGTCGCAGAGAAGATTGTGTGCAATTATAAGTTCCAATCCCTGTGTCACAGCAAAAGTGTGCTATTAGAGGCGTAGATGTATATGTATATGTGTGTGTACGTGCGTGCGTGCCAGGTTTCAGGGGTCCGGTACGCACAACCGTGTTCGGTCAACTAGGCGAAGATGGCAGTACATGGCTAGAAAGAGAGACCTTTTTACGGGTCGCCGATAATTAATTGCCCTGCATCAATTTAGTTTATCGTGGTGTGTGATGATGGTGCTGAGTAGATAATGCCGAGAGCAGCAGCATTATAAACGGGGTGACTTGTTCGTGTGTTCGATCGTGGCAACCGGCGGAATCTAGTAAGCGTGGTATGATGGGTAATCGGTCGGCTGTACAAAACAAAATAAGAAAAGTACGAAACGAAAATGGTTTCATCTATGCGAGCACGTGTGAAAGAGCCACTCTATACCGAGAAACGTCTCGTATAGAAAAGAAAATAAATAGTGCTGTAGTTGGAGCGAGAGCAAACTAGAGGTTAAATCAATGCGAGAAGGAGATGCCCATAGGACGACAAATTTCCCGCTCTTTTTCCAGCACTTTTTATCATGATGAATGCGTGTGGAAAGTGAAATCGGTTGATAATTGAATTTGGTATCATCGTCTCTCGATAAGAGAATTTGATTCCCTTTTTATCCGGCTATGCTATGCGTGTGTGTGTGTGTTTGTGTGTGTCGTGTGTAGAATAGTGTACGCACGCGGTGGCTCCTTTGCGTATAAATGTCGGTGCCGTAGAGCTTGATCGCATCTCAAACGCCAGTAACGAGAAAGAAGAGAAAGTAAGAGCAGGGTTGGATGGCAAAGCGGAATCCGACACAAATTCGATTAGCCGGTGTGGTTGGTTTTCGAATGTATGCGCGAATGCGGTGGTTTGTGTTTGTGTATGGATGAACGGTTGCATTATTAGGGAGGGGGTGGTGTGTTCCTGTTTTGGGTTTTAGTGTGGTTACTGTAATGACACATGGGTGGGAAAGAGGGATGCGCTAAATGATCGCTTTAGGAATTGTGATTAAACGAAAAAAAATTTGAAAACAGTATTCTCGTGTTACATTTGCCTTTGTGTGGTACTGGATTTGAATAGATATTCGTTATGTAGATAAATAAAGCGATATAGACGGACGTTCATATTTAAACGATACCTTCATATCTAAGCAGTAGCCTCTGGCAATACAAAGGGTTTCATATTTCTCTACGCCAGTCTTCTAGCGTTGTCTCACAAATTTCTTTTGCAATTTCCTTTTTGTTTTATTATAGTGCAGTGAACCTAGCCCAACCCTGCATTTAATATATATGGAATAGTGGTGTGAAGAAAAGCAGAAGAAGAAAAATATAGTGTTCTTTCGGTTGTGTGAAAAGTTGTAAGCGAAAAGTTTTGAATGTGAAAGTTTGGAGCTGAGCCAAACCCGCCCCCCAGTCCTAGTACCGGGTGTGCTCAGTTTATTCGTGTAAGACGATCGTTTAAACTACAATTGGACAGAGGATATTTTCAACGCAACAATCACGCCGCCACGAGAGATGTATCCAAATTCAGGCATTAACGCGGCAGCGGTCGCGGCCCGTCATCCGGTAAGTGATCTTCGTAAACACATAGGCTTAAGATGGGGTATTCAGGTGGGGGGTTGTCTTTAGTAGTTTTAATTAAATTGTAATACACTATACATAATTTGATGATTTCTTATTCAGGTCTAAATGAAATTGAAAATATATGTTTGGAGTGCTTTGAAAACAATCGTATCAGATGACAGTTTAGCGACTCAGGCAGAATACGATCCTAGCACAATTGTGACACACAATGGCACGAAAACCATCAACCATTATATTTTAGGCCATGAAGACTTGAGAGACATGAGTCATTGGATATCTAAAAAAAGGGGGCTGGGACACTGTTGTTCTTAGACATCTTCAGAAGTCGAGATATCTATAGAATAAATATAAAATTTTCCACTCACAACTTTTGAGGTTTGTGCAAAAATATATTGGTTAAAACCATATCGAATTCTCTAAAATGTTTGTTTACGATTTGTTTGATGCTAATTTTTTTATTCGATTTGCCGAACTGCGTGCTGTACTTTGCATACTAGACAAAACTACATAATCGACCGAAATTGACCCATCAAATGTCACTGACACAATTGTCAAAATGTGTTTTCCGTGACAAATTGAAAAAATGAAATCGGTAATAATTTGCTGTCTGGTATTCATCAAGAACCAAACGTATACTACATTATACTCCAGGCAACCCGAAACACTAAAAAACCATGTGCTGAAAAGTGCTGAAAATTGTATCAGATTGTGTGTGACGCATGGAAAAGGTATTTTGGTTTATTTCGTTTTCAAAAAGGCGTCCAGATAAATTGCAAAGGAAAACCAATGCCAATGTGACACACTTGAAATACCTGAATCATAATTTAAATATTGTGGAAATCAGCTTGTAGTTACATTACACACAGTTGTTGACGGTTCAGTCCTTTTCAAAGCACAAGAAATTCTCTGTAAATTAGCAGTGTGCATCTTAATGCTACGGTAATACGGATAGAAAAAAGGAAAGGGAAAAGGAAAATATAGCAATGCGCCACAAATGTGGAACTCGCACACTCCTATGCGGCACCTTCCTGTTGGGACTTAATTAACCACTTCTAATTCGATCTTTAAGCTATTCCATCCTATTCACTCTCTTGCCCGCTGTCTGTTCCATACTTCTAAATCGCGGCAACATTAATGTGGCTCTTTTCCTTCCACCTTACACACCCATCGTCAAAATTTTGAAGTAGTATACTTAAGTAAGCGTAGGATGCGGCTTGGCAGGAAGAAATAAAAAAAGCACACACACACACACACACATAAGAAACACGAATTAGACGGAAAGGGTGGGCTGTTCTATGCTTCACGGTGTTGTGGGATACGGGCACCGTACCATTTGAATGGTGTTAATGTAGGGAAAGGAACGAGTAATCAACAAAAGGGAAGGACGGCAGAGTGGTTGGTAGGAGATAAATAATGTGAATGTTTTTGTTGTTGTTGTTGTTATGTGTAAGGGATGCTCGAGAAGGGTATAACGTGGGTGAAGAGGGAAGAGTGCGAAGAATAGCTTGAGGAAGGCATAAAGAAGTTTTGGCTGTTCCTGGAGGTGTGCAGCACACGACGTGAGGAGGGAGGCAGTTGGCTGTATTTAATTAACGGTGCCGATTAGCGCAAGGCGAGCAAATGCGTCGTCACGCCATATTGGTTTTGTTGTTGTGGCCTTTCGTTTCTAGCATAAGCTCTCTTTTTCTTTTGCTCTTTGGTGTTTGATTTGTTGCAAAGTATGGGTTGTCGGCATTGGGTTATATTTAATTGTTTCTTGAACGCTGTTTTGGTACGTCACTTATAACATCAATCAAACAAAGAAGAAAGTAGTGGTGTCTTTTTATGAAATGATGAAGCTGAAGACAAATTTTTAATTTTGCATAGAGCAATAGTGCTTGCTGCTCTTTGTTTTGCTTTGTTGTGTATGTTTGATAAACTAGCAAAATAAGACGCATTTAAAGGTAAATATTTTAGTTATATTCGCCGTTTTGAAACGTACCTGCAACAGAAGATCGTAGAAGTGTGTGTGTTTTACACGTAGAACGTGTAAGTACGTAGAAGAACGTAGAAGTGTGTGACGTAGTACTTTTCATCTTAGGAGAAAAAGATATTTTTTTAAAATTTTCTACAGAATTATATTGCTTACTGGTTACGTTCTCTTCAATCGTCGCGCGGAGAAGAAAAAAGAAACACATCCGGAGAAAGGTTGTGGGATTAAGCTAAGGCACTGCGGTGGGATGTCTAGAAAGCGGATAGGAATGGAGGCGTAGATTGAGGAATGGCTCTTTTTCCGGCATAAAAAACGCTCCCGATGAGAAAAAGGCTGTGATTGTTTTTGCTTCCGTTTGCTCTTGTGGGTGCGTTTGCTTTTTAGAGCCTGTTCTGTTTTGTTTTCCTCCAGACTTTTCACCTGTGTTATTTCGATTCTTCCGACGTGCTTCCGCTTCGACTTCCTGTGCGGTTCGAATTGGTGTTGGTTTATGCTGCTTTACGTTTATGCTAACAAAACGCAAATGTTCCTTTACTTCTTCCTGCAAGATATGATCAACACACTGGAACTGGCATTGTTGAAATCAGACTTTCTCGGTGGAAAGCAAAAGACTATGGTAGAGCGAAAGGTGTAGCGTAAGAGTGGTAGTCTAAAACTACAAAAGGGACTGCTATTTCTGGATTTTCTTTAGCTTTATTTACCAATAGCTGGATAGCCAGTCCTGCGGTCGAGGATTGGTCCGGATGGGATTTTGGAACGGTCCAATCGTGTGAAGACTGGCGCCGCTATCAAATACACCACCAAGACGCCCCGAACGTCATCATTAATACCAACACAAATTGAACAATCTGTTTGGTGTTTTCATTGCAATTATTTGAACAGTCCAAAATAACAGTTGAAAACGTGTTTTTTTAATATTTTTTCTTAGTAATATAATCATTAGTTTCGTGATTCATACTGTGCATCATGCAAGGAATGTGAAACGAATTAAATCCGTCAATGGGTGTGAGCAGAGTTAAAATTGGGTTTTGGGATGTTTGGTTTGTTTGTTTTTGTTTGTTTTCCTTACCGTGTCTGCATCACCGTTTGCCACGCTATACGTTCCGTGGAGGAAATGTTTTGTTTGTTCATGTGTTTTGCTATTGGAAGTAAAATTGTTCATGGGGGAAGTCATAGGTGTGAGGTTGGCTTGTGTTGTAGATATGTTTGAAGCTTGTGCATGTTTTTTCTTCAATTTTTTGCTTAAAGTTCTCTGATGTCAGCGTTCTTCTATACGTTTATTCCCATGTCAGTTGCCATTTAGTGGCTGCAACTGATGCCAATCGTTTGCACATATATACGGAATTATTACATGTCAATCGCGTTGTATTCCCCAAACCATAGCTATATTTCTCATAAGTCTTGACCGATAATATGAAATGATTGCATAATGCAATTGATTTCAGAACATTACTACAAAATGTTCTTGGAGCGGTCCGGTGGTGTATTGGTAGCCGCACCGGTTATCACACGATAGGACCTGTCCAAATCCCATTCGGACCCATCCTCAATATGCGGGACTTACTATCCGTCTAGGGGTAGATAAAGTCGAAGAAAGCCATAAATAGCCTGGGAGACCTTTTCGGGTTGTTGTGCCGATAGAGAACATAAATTCTCTGTACTATGTAATTGGACTGTAAGCAGAACCTTCAACTGTCTAAAGTATAATTTCTGTCGTGTTTACTACGTTAAGTAATGTTTTCAGATTTCAGAGATGTTTACAGTATAAATTGATTGACAGGAATGCATTTCGGAGATCGTGGGTTTTGTATAAAACATTTCCTCGAAAATATTCCTCTTTGCCTTAAATTGTAATAAACCTTCATCAGACCGATCCGGAGTTTTTAAATGTAGCAAACCAGTTCAAAAAGAAAAAAAATCATGAGGCGAGTTAACAGAAGTCTTAAGGAGAAAAATAGAAAAGAAAAACACCAACTAGATTTTTCTACAATATATCAATCAATCAATTTTTTGTGCTCAAATTGTGTTTCATTGCCAGTTGAAATGTTCTATATCAATTGACTTATACACACAATTTGACCGGGATGTTAATTGATTTTTTCTTATCTTATCTCTGTAATTCTGGCTCTATGATATACTACCTTAAGAGATAGATTATCCATAGAGAGAGGACTAAGTGGCCATGGAGGCCCTGAGATCCAACGTTATCGATAGAGTCAGGTAGATTCAACGAATCTACCGAACCGATTCAACGAACGAAGATTAAGGGAATCTCTGAAGAAAGTTAATATCAGTAGTTAACACCTCCTCCCGAAGATAGTGCAAAAATCACTACCTCCTGATACTATTATGTTATTTTTACAACACTGCGACAGCGAAAGGTATTTAAATAATCTTCTATTGGGGTTTCAGTAAAGGGGGTTCTGTCGGAGTATTTAGGTAAAGGAAACATAGTGAAGAAGTATGTAAAAGAGCGAACAATGACTAATAACAATATTAATTTTGCTTGCATGTTTGGTTTCCATTGAAGAGGGCGAACAAATGGAACGTGCCGTTTATATGTGATCGATATCTGATTTATGTTCTGTTTGCTAACGGTAATGGTGGTGTATACGTTTGCGAATTGTTTGCACTATTGCAATTGTTTGGTTTGTGGTGTAGGTAGGTTTTTTTAGTTCATAGATAGGGATGGGATAAGTGCGAAGGATAAGGGATGAGTTATTTTCCAGGTACATCGCGTAAGTTGTAATTGTAATTGTATTCATTATTTTATTTTTAATCTAGCAAACTAAAGTGAGACCAACAAATGAGTGAGACCAACCGTTGACAGGTCAATTTGAAACCAAAAAAATAAGTTACAATATTTTTTATCTCGAACTTTAATAATTTACTTTTATTATTGGTGCGTTTTGTATCTGTTGTCCCGGCCCCTGAGCTTCTGGACACTTTTGACGGTTCCAAAACATCCGAGACGGTTCCGTTAAAACCTACCATTCGAAATTACCGCACATGTGACATGATTTAGGGAATTTCGGTGTTTATAATGCATTATTATATATTCCCGTGCGGTCCATTATTAGATGTCTAATTCCCGAGTTATGAGATATGAGTGCCGGTTTAACCGATTAATATGATACGATTAACATGCCTTATCAATGTATCCAGTGCGCGTGACTAACAAACTAAACAAAAGTAGAGAAATATTCA
Organism: Anopheles moucheti; assembly: GCF_943734755.1. Lineage (NCBI taxonomy): Eukaryota > Metazoa > Arthropoda > Insecta > Diptera > Culicidae > Anopheles > Anopheles moucheti. The sequence goes on from NC_069140.1 coordinate 61,114,372, forward strand.
CTACGTTCTCGTAATGGTATAAACTAAAAACGAAGAACGGCGAATGGATTCTTCGAACGATGAACGCTAAGCCATCTGTTGTGGATTTTCAAAATAAAAAAATTACAGAACGCTTGGAACGCCACCATTTCTTCATAGGAAAAACACGTTCGCCGTAAGTCTTTGCCGTATCCTAATTGCCAGAAAGTTGTTTGGCATCAGTGAACCTCGAATAGTTTGGGGTTTAAAAATGGAATCAATAGTTAACTAGACAGGACATACGTAAGAGTAAGAAAAAAAACACAATGGCATTTTTCGAGGGCAAGAGCAAGACCACTGGGTGATAAATCGATTTTGAATACTGTAAGGGAAAATAGACCGTATTAATTTCAGAAGGATGGGATGCACGCAAAATGGCACGAAAAGAGGGACGACAAAAAATCACAGATTTTAGGGGACGATTTTGTTTGACCTAATAGGTGTTTTGCCCTTGCCAGTGTACTTCACGCTCTCCCCTATCGTAAGCGCGTGGATGATGTTATGTTAGCGCCTTGCGTGCGTGCGTGCGCACGTTCTTCGTTTATGCGTGTGTGTGTGTGTGTGTGCGCGCGTATGTATCATGAACATGTTCGGGAACCCTTCTTGGTTCTAAATACCGGAACGGGCTTTACACACGGAGGGTGGTGCCGTTTCACAGATAATAATTTCCGGATTAATCTGAGCGTCTGGTTAGCGTCGTCAGCATTGGTTATGGTATTGGTATTGCATTTTCCATATCTCTCAATACATCACGTCGAACAAAACACCGGGAATGGGAAAAAGTAACTTAATGAGTGAGATTTTGAAAGCGATTTTTTATTTGATGGTCACGAATTGCTCAAGAAGTGCTTTTTCCAATGTATACATGACAAAAATTAACATATAATATCACGTGAATATGACCCTTGTGTCTTATGGCAAATTCTTTATCATTTCACAAAACACTCCACAACTCCACCATTTCATTGTTGCATAACGATCGATCGCTGTTCGTTGATTATGGTCCCGTGCACAACCGTGTTAATTAACAATTACTTCACGGCTGCCCATGTTTCATTCCTGCGTACGTATTTTACAATTTTTCATCCTTCCTTTTGGGACAGTATATGTCTTTTTTGTTGTTGACGTGATATCGTCATAGAAAACGTTTTCTTAGATAATGTTATATTCACGGGCGAAATAGCGAGGGGTTCAAAACATTTCAAATGTCTAGTGTCAGCGGCAACGCCCGGTAGGGAAAAATAATTCATTGTTTGAATGCACACGCACGAAAAACATACAAACACACACCTGGGTGGTAAGCGGACTGAAAGATGGGTTTAAATTTGTTTACCCTTAAATTGGGACCAGCCGCGGCTTCCAGTAGGGTGTTTTTTGTTTCCATTGGTGTGTGGTAGGCTTTCAATAGGGGTGGAATAGCAAGTTCCTTATTGCCCTCTCTCTGTGCCTTGCCGGTTGTAGCCGCACAGTCAGTCGATAAAACAGCCTGAGCTGATTGTTGACGCTGACGTGAGGGAAAACATGGAAACTAGCATGTGTGGTGTTCGTGGTGTAACTGGTGTGAAAATTGGAAAGCGTATAACTAGGGCAAAGTACAAGAGAGGAAACAGCCATTGCTAAGATTTACAACGGAAATGGGTAGATACTGTTGCTATTAATTTAAGCTGCAGTTACTTTGCTTCGGAGGACAATATTAAGTGAGGATGCTTAAGAATATTGGATGCGTTGCGATTGTTCTGGCTAAAATCGCAACGCGGAGATACAATGTTTTTTCAATCAAGTTCAATGGACAGGTAATTTTAACGATTATTTGTCAAGTCAAAACGTATTTGGTTAGACACATTTCGAAGCATGATAATGTTTTATTCATTTAGTTTAGAAATTGCAAGCATTTACAGTTGTTGTCTTATATTTTATTTGATCTCAATTTAAACGCTTTCATACTGAATGTTGAAACATATCTATATATACTAGTTCAACAATCACCTGAATAGCATAACCCATTTCTTTAAAATGATATCTTGCTTGTGTAATAAAGATTTCTATGCTTTCTTTCATTTGCAGGGCCCACCGCAATCCGCACAGCCATTCAAATTCACCATAACTGAAAACTGTGATAGGATAAAAGAAGAGTTTAATTTTCTTCAAGCACAGTACCATAAGTAAGTAAAGATGTGTGAAGAGAAGTAAATGTCTAATTACTACAATAATTTGCCATTATTTTTGCTTTCAGTCTCAAAATGGAATGTGAAAAACTGGCACAGGATAAAACGGAAATGCAGCGACACTATGTGATGGTAAGAGGACTAATTTATTTTATTAACACATTTTTCAAACGTACACTAAATTTGTTTCAAATGTTACTGTTTTCTTCAAAATAAATAACCTTCCTTTAAATAACTGACATGTAGACAGTTACACTAGAGACTAAAGCCATCGATCGCAAAAGATGTAGACAACTGTTGAAGCTTGGCTCCCAAATTCTTGACTGTTCCACGTTAACTTAAACATATTAAAACATAAATTTGTTAATTACAGTTTATTGGAATATCTGCCTGTTAGGTTCAATTTATTAGATATAGAAAAAAGATAAACTTTGGATGACGACTTGTAAATCTTATAATTTTTATTCTGTTTTTTTTTCAGTATTATGAAATGTCATATGGTCTCAACGTGGAAATGCACAAACAGGTAAATTGATGTGGGAATACAAGTATAAAATTGAACTTAGGTACAATTATACACGTAGGACGACGATCGGTTTGTTTAGGGTTTAGTGATAATTTCGGATACTGTACTGTGCCTATTACTGCCAGAAATTAAGTTAGACTAAAACTTCGGCTAAAAAATTACCAATGCCAGAACATGAGTTTTAATCGAATGCAGCGAATTGTGTTTAGTAACCAATGTAGTTGGTTACTAAAAAGAAAAAAAGAAAAATTGTTAAATTCCGATTAGAATTTATTGCGCTTATAGATTGTTAGTCGATAAGCGCTTATAGATGAATGACAAGAAATCACTGTGTGGTAATCGAGGGCAGATCAAATAATGAAGATTAATTCCAATGACGATGATGGATAAGAGTAGATGAACTAACTTCACTATTAGCGTTCAGAATACTTTTATCGCGGGAAGCAAGAGTGTTAATGTGGAGTGATAACTTTTCATACTAATCTTTAAAAATGTCGTTATCGTTAGGTTTAGGCTACAGTGAAAAAGGAATTGGTTGTATATAATGTGATTGACTGCGACTGCGAATGCTTCGTTGATTGGATAACTGAATAAGGGGAATGCTGTGTTCGAGACAATATGTCATATTAACCTAGCTTTTCCCCTGCTCTATATTCCAACTCAAGTGATAGGAGCAAACCAACTAAACCATCTAAACCAATTCTGAGCTCGAAGTTCGTGTGCGGCTTCCGTTGTGTTTCGCTCTGCGTGATTGTGCCTGTACCCGTATCAAAACCTGTCCTCAAAAATGGTGCTATTATCCTGACTTCCGAAGCAATCCGTTATACTCTACCTCGTACAAATGCCAATGGCAACAGGGAATGGAGGAATTGTATGAAATGAATGTACACTGGCTGGCTTGGAGGTTGGTAAAAGCGTTCTGTGTATGCCCTCGAGCCACAACAATCCAGACTCTCGTTGCTGCACCTCTGTCAGGCGGGGTACGGTGGTTTTCCTCTGTGGTCATATTTGTATCCTATATGATGCGGTCACCCGAACCGCAGCATTGCGGTGGCTCTACATAGTTACTCTAACCTGCCTTCCGCACATCTGCTCTCAAAATGTACGTTGGGAAATCTATTGGTTCCAACTATTTTATGCTATGTACCACAAACCACAGACTCCTGCTTTACCCCGCAGTGCCTGCTGGTGGTTTATTTCGTTTTCATTCATAGCCGACGCCTGCCCGTTGTCGCTTACCTTCAACATTTCGTTGTATCGACAATGGCCTGAAAAACGCACCAACACCGAATGGAGTTCGGGTGGCATTTGCGTTCTTCGCAGCGGCATACCAGACGACCCACGGTAATGCTATAAACCTCCAACAGTGAGAAGGAGTGAAATTTGCAATGGCGAGAGACTGTGCTGTGTGTGTAGAGTTGTTAAATGTAGTCTTTTCCTTTGTATGTGTTTTCCGGGATGAGAATGATGGGGAGTGAACACTAGTAGATAACAGTTTCCGTCAGTGTACTGTTTCGATTCTAGTAACCACTACAGCGATATCGTCGTTGCAAACCGTGCTTGTTGGGATGTAATTTTCCACAAACTCGAAAGGAAAATCTTTTCTGGCAAACGAGTATTAGGATAGTGTGCAGTGTACGTTAAAGCTGGTATACGGTTGAAAAAAATGAAAAATACCTAAAACCGCTTGATAGACAAATGGAAAGAGAGTAAACGAGTGCTATGAGCCACTAGTACGCCGTGATGGAACACTGAGTTGTAAAGGACTGGTGTAGTAAAGCTTGAAGAGGGGTGATCAACCATCAACCTTCATTTCGTGGAATCATGAAATGTGGGGTGCGGTCATGCATATTTCGAAGGATACTGTGGATGGATAAAGGGCCGGTATGGGTCCTGTGCTGTTCAGGAGTCGTTGTGGTATGAGGTTGTCCTCACCGTAGCACATTAGGTAGTGTAGAAGTGGTAAGGATGTTGGTTGAGGATAGTATCAAAAGAGGGTGGTAAATGACATAGGAAATCAAAGCAATGAAGTCAGTGGTTCCTCACGTCAAATCCTTTTGTTTGTTCTAGCACAATGTGAGGATGAACTATCTCTATGGCATCTATTAAGAGAATTGTTCGTTCGCGCGTTCCCTTCGTGCATCATGTAGGAATGTTAGGAAAGGGATGTGTGGTTTTATTTTCAATCACGCTGTTTGAAATTGTCATTTATGCTTAACCAATAAATGTACTGTAGTTGGTGGTGATACAACCCAATGATCTTGTGTTTGTGATATTATCTTATCCGTATGCGGTTATCATTCATTCTGTTTCATCTATTCTACGACCGTATGCAGCTTCATGATAATGAATAATTTAAAAAAGAATAAAACAAATTAAGTCAATTTTTGGTCCGTGTTGATTTGTTCTGATTGTTTTAGTTGCGATAGAAACTGATTTTTACAACACGAGTAAAAGACAATATAATTATTACTAAACTACCAAAGAAATTCGGTGATATGATCAAGTTATTCAATTGTGAAGATGAGAATATGAACAAGCAGGAGAAAAAGATTAAACGAGTAAAACATTTAGCGTCAATGCGCGAGCTAGAGTGTTGAACATTCATTTTTAAAGTTATTCAACGGCTCATTTATGTTGATTAATTTTTGTAAACGAGGTTTTTTAATTATAATATTTATTGTTTGCCCCAAAGGCTACACAACAAGGCTTAAATTAAAAATTACAAAGAATTTTACAAACTAGATTTATCCTAACAATCAACACTTCACAGACAAACACGCAAAAAGGAGCAAAAAAAACGGAAGAAAGTACATTAGAATGGGGGGAGTGAGACAAAGAAAGACGAAAAGGAAAGGAAGACAAAGAACAGGAGTAGTTGAAGAGGTCAGAATAGACTTTGAAATGACCAAGGCAAGAAAGGAATGGATCGTTTCAGCTATGGCGTGTGCAGTGAATAGGGATATGAAAAGGAACACGGGATCGTAAGGATCTAGAGGGGCACACAAATAGGAGGAGCAGGAATAAGGGAGGGCAAGGAAGGCGCATTAGGTCACACCGCGACACAGACAAGTAATGCAAATTGTTTTAGCTTGGTGACACCTGATCTCGAGGGATGGGAGCTCCAAAAGTAGACAACGAGTGGAGTAGGGTGGTATATCGGCAAAAGGTGTACGATAGAATCGCCCGAACGCGATACGTGTATAAAGGTTTTTCACACTCTCCACTCGTGCAGACGAAGTAGCGCTAGTAGGGCTCCATATAACACTGACGAATTCGAGCAAAGGGCGAACTAAACCACAGAAAAGTGCTTTCAAGCAACGTGGATCTTGCAGTTCGGACGTTATAGCCGTCTAATTGCACCAAAGAGCTCTATAAGCCAAATTAACCGTATTAGAGATATGAAATGAAATCGTGAAATAGTAGTTTACCGTCTAGATAAACACCCAAATCTAATTCTCGGCCAATGATCGGACAGTCATTGACGAAGTAATTAAAGAGGCTTGGGTGCGTAGAACGGGAAAAGGAGATTCAAAGGAACAATCATTAGTACTGCTCGTAGTCGTTGTGGATTTTGGCATTGCATTGCCTTAAAATTACAGCATGCTACATTATGGAAAGAGCTTAAGAAAGATTTCTGGGAATAACACGAAATCGTATCTGATTTGAATATAAGCTCACATTATGGATTCTTGTTCCAAGGGCATAGAGCACTGGCTAGGGTGGGATGAATGAACAACTTGTAGGGTTAAGATATAGATGGCAGTGAATAAGAAGATAGACGGATTGGTAGTACTTGCTAACTATTTTAAAAATTTGTTAGTCATGTGTGTTATGTGACATGTCGCTTGCTTTGGTTCATTTATCAGCGTTATCTACCACAACAAATATTAATATTAACAGACTGTCTCATACAGTAAAATTAGTAGGACTTATTTACAATTACATTTCTAGAAATTGTTCTCAAAAAACTTTGCACTACTTAGTTTTACTTCATTTAACTAAATATTTATTTGAAATGTTTTCACAGACAGAGATATCGAAAAGGCTAAATGCAATAATTACACAGATCGTGCCGTTTTTGTCCCAAGAACATCAGCAGCAGGTGTTAACAGCTGTAGAACGGGCGAAGCAAATCACAATGTCGGAACTAAATAGCGTAATTGGGGTAATTTTTATTAGAAATCTCGATAGTCGAACGCTGAAATAATATGTCATTTCTTTATCATCCGTAGCAACAACAACGACCCGATTTACCCCGATTACTACAACAGATGCATGCACAACAAATTCCGGGTGCTCATGGTGCACCTCCAATACCGGTTGGTATGCCTCATCCTAGTCTTGGTCCGGGCGCTCTAGGGGGACCACTAGCTCTTGGTAGCACACCTCCACAACACCCATTAGCAATCCTCAATAAACAGGAGTTGCACAGACCAGAGGAATCTAAAAGTAGCAATAGCAACATTATGCCTTTGGATGATAGACACGTAAGTTCAGGAGGTTCTCATAATGAGCAAAACATAATTGAACAATGTGCCTTATTTTGTCTTCATCTGGTCCTTTAGCGAAGTTCAATTTCCCCATCGGATCGAGATAAATATCGTCCAAGGACCCCAGAATCAACACACGAATTGAAGAAGGTTAAGAAAGAGGAAAAAGACATGGGACATGTAAGTGTGAATATAGCAAAAGGCCGACTGTGTGATATTTCCCATTTCTACAACATACGGAATTAATCTAATTCTCTTCATATTTGCAGTCTGACGGTGAAAAATCAGATCAAGATTTAGTGGTTGATGACGCATCGGAGATAAATCCTATGAGTCCAATGCCCAACCAGCATCATAATGGTAAATGATAACTTTCGATAGTTTGTTCATTAACAGAAGATTATAGCTAAAATGTACATTTTGAAATCGTTAGGTACAGCATCTCCTCGTGAAAATGGTATGATGCAAAAGAAACTGGACGTGCAGGATAGAGATCGCATAGGAACACATTCGCCTCGATCAGGTAATAACAAGTGCGTTGTGTATCGAACGGAACGTTTCTAAGTTGATTGTTGATTTTACTTTAGGAACGTCATCCAACGCATCGACTCCTTCGAATAAGAAACTGGACGACAAACCTACCACGCCAATAGCAAAGCCAGCTACTCCTACCAACTCTGTTGCAAGTAACGGTGTATCAAAGGTGGTAAATAAACCGCCCGTATTGAATCCCGGATATCCACCGTACCTTGCGGGTCCATTGAATGGTATGATATATATATACCATTACATATATATATATATATATATATATATATATATATATATATATATATATATATATATTTGAAAAGTGTAAAGTATTGTACAAGGAAGAATAACATAACTAAACCTTTATTTCAGGAGCCCCACACGATTTGCAGGCAGCAGCAGCTGCGGCAGCATACGGTGGACCCGGTGTGCACAATAATCTGCCACACTCGTTAAATAACTACGCCCGTGCTCCGTTGGCCTTCGATCCGCATCCTCAGATGCGTGCTCCCCTCGGCCCAATTGGTATTCCTGGTGGAAAACCGTCAGTATCTTAAAATAAATATTTAAAAGTGTAGATCGAAGCGATGTTTGCTAAATGTATTTTTTTTTCATTCTGCTATTGATCTTCAATGCAGAGCTTATTCATTTCATGTAAATGCTGAAGGACAAATGCAACCAGTGCCATTTCCCCAGGATGCCCTAGTTGGTCCCGGTATTCCTCGTCACGCTCGTCAAATTAGCTCCCTGAATCATGGGGAAGTAGTGTGCGCGGTAACGATCTCCAATCCGACAAAGTATGTGTACACTGGTGGCAAAGGATGCGTAAAGGCGTGGGATATTTCGCAGCCAGGAAACAAAAGCCCCGTGTCGCAGTTAGATTGTTTGGTAAATGAAAGATTATATTATGGAATGTGTAGGAAGTGATCCTTCCCATTGCATTCATTGAAACAGAAAAATGATGTAATAATTTAATCTGTCCATAATTCTAGCAACGTGACAATTACATTCGTTCGGTGAAGCTTTTGCCGGATGGACGAACGCTGATTGTTGGAGGGGAAGCATCGAATTTATCGATTTGGGATCTGGCAAGCCCAACACCAAGAATAAAAGCTGAATTGACATCAAATGCTCCTGCCTGTTACGCGCTTGCCATTTCACCCGACTCTAAAGTGTGTTTTTCTTGCTGCTCAGATGGTAATATTGCCGTGTGGGATCTTCAAAATCAGACACTAGTACGACAATTCCAAGGTAAGGCTAGTCGTCGAATTGAATTGCTAATGGAAAATAGCATGCGGTTGTAAAAAATATTATTAATATTCTTTGCACCCTTATCACTATTTTGTAGGACACACCGATGGAGCATCATGCATTGATATTAGTGCCGATGGTTCAAAGCTTTGGACGGGTGGTTTAGACAATACCGTACGTTCGTGGGATCTTCGAGAAGGACGACAGTTACAGCAACACGATTTTAGTTCGCAAATCTTCTCTCTTGGATACTGTCCAACGGGTAAGTAAAATTGCATGAAAGATGAATAGAGAAGATGGTTGTAATTGTTAGTGAAAGACGTTTAATAACAAAATATTTGGTTTGCTAGGTGAATGGCTCGCTGTTGGAATGGAAAATTCGAATGTGGAAGTGTTGCATGCTACTAAGCCGGATAAGTATCAGCTACATTTACATGAGAGCTGTGTACTGAGTTTGAAATTTGCCGCATGCGGCAAGTGGTTCGTTTCGACTGGTAAAGACAACTTACTAAACGCGTGGAGGACGCCTTACGGAGCCTCAATTTTCCAGGTAAGTTTGGAAATGTTATTGGTTTATTCCAGTTTGTATGCAAATATCGGTTTTCTTTTATTTTAGTCGAAGGAATCTTCCTCGGTGCTAAGCTGTGATATATCCGCCGATGACAAATATATAGTTACGGGCTCGGGAGATAAAAAGGCCACTGTTTACGAAGTAATCTACTAAAATTGGTGGATGCTAGTAGTGCTAGGGAAAGCAATAAAAAGTTGCAGAAACGAGCAGAACAAGATTTACGTAAATGGAATGGAAATGAAAAAAAAAATAAAACAAAAGGACAATTGAATATAAATAATAGAGAGAGGTAGAGAGAGATAAATAGAGAGAAAGAGAGAGAAAAACAGATAAAGAGAGACAAAGGAAGAGAGACAGAGAAAGAGAGGCAGAGGACGAGAGACAAAGGGAGAGAGCCAGAGGGAGAAAAAGAGAGAATGGGGGAGAAATTAAGAGATTGAAAAAGGGAGACTAGAAATTCACAATTGTACATTAATATAGTTCTGTGCGATGTTTTCTTCTCACATCGTTTATCAGCTTCCGCCATTGTGTGTCGTGTTGAACTATTTGCCTTTTCTTGTTGCGTGATATGAGAACGCTTGGTGACTGAATTATGAATCTCACAACTTCCAACAGTATGATGCACGAATTAAAGCAATCGTCATTTAAGCTGTAACCGAAAATCTATTTGTTTTTACGAACTCAGCAAATTTTGCAGTAGAACTTTTACCATTGTATAGACAGAAGTATATTCCGTTAATTGTATTTTTTCAATTGCTTACATGTAATGCGGAAAGTTTTGTGAATATAAATAGTTTACAGTTTCTTGCTTGATTGGAATTGACAAATTCGTTCGACACACATTCGGGAACATCGCTGAAGGTGGTAGGGAGAAGATGCATGATCGTGATGGTAGTAGAAATGAGGGTATTGCTTGACAAGCTTTGTATAAAATTATTATCTAAATATGTTAGACGGTTTATCGCTAAGGGGAGATAGTGGTAAGGGTAACAAAAAGCAACATAAATCACATAGAGAAACAGAGGGATATCATTAAGTTAATGAATGCTTACGCTTAGTGTGAGAAAATGAAATCAGTTTAAAAATAAAATTATCTGCACGAATGGTAAATTTTGGATGGTAATAATTAGTGGGAAGGTTAACTAGTAAACATGATTAAAGCTCGATGTTAAAACGACTCTAGAACCAGTGGAAGACTGTAGTGCGTTTTGTTCAAAAGAATAATCAAAACGATACTGGATTAAGCCGACCATGAATTATTTGGGAACCATTCGCGAATGGGAATTCGACGCGAAGCAATTCTCTTACACACGTTAGTTACATTCTCTCACAAACACAAAAAGATGCCGGGAAATGGTATAAGCGAATGATTGTCAACATAACATTAGACTGATAGTGATCATTGGCCTCTTTGTTTGTTACGTTATTCATTAAAGTCTATGTTGCCCTATCGTGGGCAATATTAATTTTCCTGCTTTGCTTCTTTTTGTAACATAGCCTAGGGTACATTATCGTATGGAAAGTGGTTCATGTATAGGTAGAGGTCCCTTGATCTTGTACAATAGATGGATGCTGCAGTACGGAATATGAAGAACCTCACAAAACAATAGTATATGATAAGTGCACAGTGACGCTGTTATGGTTAAGAAAATGTGCAGGTAAATGGCTTTTCTCGACAAAAGCTGTTAAATAAAGAAACAAACAATGAAGGTAATGCGGTTGTTATCTTTTGGTGAAATATCATTCGAAGATTAAACGGGTATACATTATGAATATATAAATATGTCTTATGCAGATTTTACGTTCTTGCTCAAAACAATTTGATAGATATCAAATTTTCACAATTGAAATAGATGCAAAAATGGTGATGAAAAACTATACATTACTTTTGATTGTTGTTCTGGCTTAATCAATAACAAGTATACCTCCGTTGTGCACAAAGAACTAAACAAAACTGAGATAAAAACTTTAATGATACATTTGAGATGCTGGTGGTCTGGTAGCAGCATGCATGAATTCACACTAAATAAGGTAAATGTTTGTGTATTTCGGTTCTACGATACGGGTATGGTTCTTATGACTATGCTAACCACAGTTTCGTTTCGCAGCGTATAGCGATTAGCGTATTTAGTGTCGTAATGGGCTTTTGATAATCTAAAGTATTTTCGGATGACTAATATTGTGGAAATCTAAATCAACGAACGTTTTATGTATTTTATGGTGATCGAAGGAATTTAGATTTACCATACGTAGACGATCAAAACACGCCAACGGGTGCCATTAGGAGAAATGGAAATAGCAAATTCTGGCTAATTATTTATTATAACAAACATATCTTATAACTAAACGGCGTACGTCAACTTGCATGACGCAAATTCATTTCCATGCGGTTGCGAATACAACCGACATAAGCGATTGCTGCTCAAAAATGGGCAATTAGCTGAGTAGTCATACAAAACAGTACATTGTATAAATTGTGTTGTGTACTATATCGTGAAACGTTCATTGGTAACGATTTAGCTTGAATGAAGATAATGAGCCAGCTAAGCGTTCGATTTGTCAGTGTTAAGAGCCGCTAGCTCGTGATTAAGCTGTTCAATAGGTACTTCCCGCCGAAATACAGCTTTGTAGGCAAAGGCAGTCAGAAAAGCAGCCCCAAGCGGGCCGACCCAGTAAATCCAATGTGCATTGTACACTCCGTTCCACAGGACCGGGCCTACAGAACGGGCAGGGTTCATACTTGCGCCGGTGTAAGGTCCCTAAAATTTGTAATTAAAATTGTTATTTTGTGTTATTACTCATAGGTTATTAAAGTTTACATACCGCTGCAACGGCTAGCGCTCCGACAGTGAAACCAAACTTGAGGGCAACCGAATCGTGATGCTTTGCGTTGCGAGGATCCCAGACACCACAGCAGACTAAGATCAATACCATTGTAGCAACAAATTCAATGCCAACAGCCTGCATGTTAGAGATGGCGCTGTTCGGCTGTGTTACGCAGAATCCGGCTCCATGTGCTAAGGCTGTTTCGAACACATCTCCTGGAGTCAGCAGCTTTAGGATGCCGTAACCCATAAAGGCACCAATGCATTGAGCTACACCATACGCCAAGGCCATCTTTATAGGGAATAGATTGAAATACATGAGTTTAGTGTTTATTTTACGAATTGAACCAGATACAGATACAAATACAGATTGAAATAGTTTTAATAATGACATCTGATTATAATACATACCTTGGTGGAAACTAATTCGTACACCCATGCAGCAGCGGTAACCGCTGGATTTAAGTGGGCCCCGGATACGCAACCGAAAACTTGTACAACGATCATTACTATTAGACCAAAGTTAATGCACAATTCAAAATGCGAAGGAGTGTGGCCTAATCCAGACACGCATCCCATGCAACCAAGCATCACCAACAATCCTGTGCCGATCAGCTCGGCCAGAAAGACTGAAATATTGTCGAGGGTTGACTTTTTCATTGTGCTGTTCTGTAATGAGAAAACGTAGGAGGGAAACGATCATGTATTAGTTATTTTGATAAATAATGTGTTTGAAATGTGTTTAATAATCCTTCACCCTTCACTTGTTGTAGAAGGGCTTTTTTGAAGTATATGATACCAATAATGTTCACCAATCTGTGCAGTTCAGAATTGCCATCTGCCTTATCAGTAGTAAGTAGCAGATAAAGTAGCAGTAAGTAGCAGTTTGAGCTGCTGTTTCTGCACTGGTTTATGGCTTGGTATGGTTCATGTTTATGGGGTTGTAAAAGATCTTTGCCGTTGTCTCATCAAGTACGAATGAGCTGTGTGATTTTTAATTTCCCGTTTGATTGTTTCCGTAATGGAAAGATTTGAAATTAGACAACTTTATACTTATTAAGATAATAATACAACTGAATTTTCGGTGGTACGATATTTTTAATATACGATATTTTATGACAATCTACTACTTCTAATACTACGTGACACATATGGCATTGGCCCGATTGCTGTAAACATAAGTCACTGCAGTCAAGTGGTAATGTTTGTTTAGATAACCACAAGTTAAACATTACGGGAACCAAGAATCACATGTTATTGAGCTAGGTAGCTTTATATCTCCAGTGGCGTTACAGTTGAAGTAGACCAACGTCGTAAGTGGATGTACCAGGGCCAGGGCCTCGTGATTTTGCTCGTTGTAGATAGGAAAGTGTGGAAAATCTCCCAGTGGTCAAACTGTCATGTATTGCTTTGTATATTTGCCTGATTCTTTATCTACCCGGTTGAAACTAGTGTTATTGCATATGTTTTAAATGTGTGCATGTCAAATGAGCCGTTGTAAAGAAACATGCGCAAGAAAGAGATTAGCTGTTCAAATTCTTCCGTTACGCTCTACCGCTACTGCACTTGTGCCGATGTCTTATCGAAACGGTTGTCCCTAAAATGTAACAGAAATCTGATCGGTCAGCAATGCGGTATCAGTTTGTTATCGGAAGACGATAAATTGAACAAGAACAATCCTGGTACAACCTTTGTACAGTCGTTTCTTGTTGCTGTTATGACGCTAGGTTCGACTTTTTCGTTACTCTTGTAGATAGATTTGAATGAAAGGTGACGTAATATGATCGATGAAAGTGAACGATGAATGTTTTGTTTTGTGGATTGTACAATTCGAGCAAAGTATGACGTGCGTTTGATATGGTTGTATGAAGGGTTATCGGAGGAGAACGCTTCACTGGTGCTGCGTTACGACCTCGAAGGTTAGATTCGAATGCTAGATGAGCATTATCTGTTGTGAAGAGTCGCCGCATTCTTGGGCAGGCATTTGGAACCGGACCAGGACCTGTAGGATCGGATGATGTGCGAGTTATCAGTTTTATATTTAGGACTTGACGTATGCATCACTAATGACCAATTCAAATGAGTGAAAACTGGATTTTGAAATTCAAACTACTAGTGGAACTAGTTGCGATGCGTCGGTTACAATGTTGTAAAACAGTTGCCGGTGTGGACTTGGACACAGCACTCGACGACAATCACTTGTATGTACAATTAATCGTCCCGTTAGAAGGAGCAATGATAATATATCAAACGTTGTTTAATGCGTGCTGAATTAGAAATACTTCTACAGTGGAATGATGTAGCTCTATCGGATGCGAGTACTATACCACTTTGAACATGTATTATATATGCAATCATAGATTGTTTTTCGAACTTTGCAATGCAAAGGCAGAAATGCAACCGTGTTTCACATTGTCGTCATAATTTTACATATTTTCACCAATCCAAGGGTAGTTCCAATGAATTTGTAAAGAAAAGGTCTAATCTGTTGAGCAGGCAGCAGTATTTACGTAACATTTTCAAGAATATTTTTGTACTCCTCTTCCCGCCAAATCCGCCGCCTTGTGCCATTAATAAAAAAAGTGCAAACTTTGTTGTAACGTTTACTGTTTGCTTTGAAGGTAGAGTGTTGGTAGACCGTAATGTATTATCTTTAGTTTTTTCTTTTGTTTTTGAATAAAGTACTTCCGTATCGTAGGCCCATGCAATGAAGGAAAATGGATTTGGTTGCATCGGTGTTTGAAATCAACGTAATGCACGTTTTGCAGTGATCTGACGACGATGATCGCATCTGCGTTGTTTAAATTTCACTTGACACCATAACTGACAACCTTCCTTTTACTGGGTATTCGTTTATTATGGTTTTTCTATCGTGTTTTTTTTAAATCCACCCAATCTCATCCGAGCTAATGTTCTCGACGCTGTTGGCGTTGGTTCACTATCGCGTGGCCTTTTTACCCTTGGGTCATCGACGAACAAACATTGTGGCGATGTGAAAATGTAAATAGCTGGTATACTTGTGGTAAAAAAATCACCCGTGCACTCGTGAATCGATTGAATTGTAATTGTGTAAATGCTTTCACCGGTACGATTCGACATTGTCGCCATTTAAAATCAAAGTCATTGCCAATGGCTGTAGCGCGAGAGGTTTTACCTGCTCGTTGATTTACCATTTGGGACGGTTGTGTAGTTGTCAAACATTTTTATTCAATATAATTTTAAAACTGTTGAGAATAGGGTTTGTACACTAGATCCACAGTAATAAATACACTTTCGTAACAGGAAATATTTAAATTGTTGTAGTAAAATTTCTACGACAAAACTTTGGAAACTCACCGTAAAAGGAGCAATGGGAAACGTGATCACTCGTGGCAATAACAGAAATCACTGATCGCGAAGAAGCTGCTGTTCGGAGATGAGATGTGATGCAACCAGGATTCGTCGAAGCGTCGACGACTTGCGGCTAGAACTGCTAGCGAGTTCGACGCCACGAGCAAACTGATAGCCGTCTTCGCACGATGCCGCTGAAAACCCGCTTTGCTGAGGGGAACGTTGCTGATAAGTGGTACATACACCTTTTGTTGCCGTCGATGTCGTCGACGGTTGCGTTAACGCCATGCTTTCTTAATCTGCCGTGGATTCGAGTACCGGAGAACTACTGTTTGGTCGCGTAAGTATTGGTAAGAACGGTTTGGTTTCCTCCTTTTGCTCTAGGGATAAGGAGTGTAGCTGGGATGCAAGGCTAACGCACTGCTGACACAAATGTGTGACCTCGCGGAGAATTGTGCGTGCGTGGAATGTAAGCGTCCGTCGGCAGGGTGGAGGCCTGCAAGCGTTGCTGAGCTTGAAAGAGTTGTGTGGGGAGACAGGAGTGTAAGACGTAATGCTGGAATATTTTTAGAATGTCTAGCTTGGTGAACTTCGGTCAATACACGTACTGCTCGTGTATATTATGTTTGTTGTGTTATAAAACATTTGGTAGATGCATGTACTGTTTAGTTCGGATTATGTTTCATCGTTGAGGGTGAAAAGTATTTGCAGACCGAGGTTGTTATGAATGTTAGTTAAATACGCTTCTGCTTTGGGTTTAGGCGTTGAGAAGAGATACATATTTGGTGTGATACAATTTCTGCGCAAGATGTAATAATTATTTAGGAATACATTTAATATATGAACAAAATCACGATTATGTTCAATTCATGAATATGTTTTGTATGTATGGATTGATGAAATGGATGTGATCAGAGTGTGAATAAATTAGAGATAATTTAAACCAACTGAGGTATTAAATTTTAGTTTCGTTACATGTATTCAGCATTCCTTATACTTATCGATGGAAATTCTAATTTGTGGGAAGCAAATAAACTAAAATTCCTAAAAATAGTATTACAGATTAGTCGACCTTCTACAGGTACGGATCATTATGCTCATGAGCTCAAAATTCTATAAAAAAAACCAATGCGTTGATAGCTATAACATAACTTTGTTTAAGCGGCGGTATCTGGTTAAACCATTTAATTGTTCCAATTATTAAATGTCGCTCTTACCAATAGAAAAGCATGGGTGAAATTTAGAAATAGTAAAAATTTGTCAAACTGTTACAATAAAAAATAATAATTTAATTAAACATTTTAACTATAAAGATCAATGTTGACTGGAAACAGCTTTTGTCATAAATTTTATGTTGCTAAGCCGTGATAATTGATAAAAAATATATCAATATATTCATTATAAATACAAATACAGTAAATACATAAAATTTATGTACTTGAATCTGTCATGAATTTTTTACAACTTATTTTGTGCCTATTCCTTCCAAATTATTAGCAGAAATTTTGAATTGAGGAAGCAAAAAATCACGAAAATCCAAATGATAAAAGTAATCATATATGCTTTTTAATGATTTATTTTAAAATATCACCGAACAACAATCTTCAATTACGCCTTCAACACAAAAAAGTAATGAGAAGTTTTTTCGGATATGGACTTATCTTAAAGTGTTACAGTGGTATCTGAAAAAGTAAATTTAACTAAAAACAATACAAAACAAATCTGTAAAAACACGATTTCGTATAACTTTTCAACCATTATTAACTTTGAATAGAACACGTGTTGAAAAATATATTGCTGATTAAATGACCGATGTGAAGGTGAGCATGAACCATTGTGCCAAATATATCACTTTCGAGTGGATTCTTCTCACTTGTCGAATTTTCGGTCAGGTTCGACCGCTTCAGGGTTGGTCGATCAATTGAGGATTCAAATTCAAAATGTAACCGCTGGAAAGACGGGTATTCAATGACAAAATCGATTTCGAGAAAAAATCCATACCGAACCCCCGTAGCAAGGACTGACTACTCGGCTACTTGGTAAAAATAAATCGATACGGCCGGCAAAATAATAAAAAAATGATAAAATCGACAAAAATTGCAGACCCGAATAAAATAATTGGTTTCCATTTATAAGGTATGTAGAGAGACTCCGTGGTGTACAACAGGTATTACAAGAAATTGTGTTATTTAAATTGGTCCAGTGAGAAATTTGCTACAAGTATTTTGTACGCTATTCTTTTCTTAAAGGACTGCATATTATTCTCT
Organism: Anopheles moucheti; assembly: GCF_943734755.1. Lineage (NCBI taxonomy): Eukaryota > Metazoa > Arthropoda > Insecta > Diptera > Culicidae > Anopheles > Anopheles moucheti. Next base: position 61,132,349 of record NC_069140.1, read on the forward strand.
TGAATGGATTTTAAAGTTTGTTGATGCCTTTTAACAGAAATACTGAATCCAAATATATATTGCTTATCGTAATTTCGTAGTGACATATTTATAAGCACGAATAAAAAAAACGTTTCCGAATTTATAAATAGTTTTTATTTCACTAAACATAACACTCAGACCTTTTTAAATTCCTGATTCCTTATTATGTACAACGCAAACGCATCCCTGTGGCGACTTAATTTGTAGTTCATCATCTCCGTGAATTTCTCTTCGAAAGATATACTTGTACGTTATAGGCATGATGATACCAGCCAGGGGAGGCCCCACAAAATAAATCTGTCAATAAAACAATTAACAATAATTAAAAATATGTTTTGGTGGAATATGCATGATGTTAAAATAATCGTCATGCTAATACCCATATTTTATGGTAGCTGTTGTTCCAAACACAAGGCGCCAATGTTCGGGCAGGGTTCATACTCGCACCGGTAGCGGGTCCTGCTGCAACAGAGATGGATGCTACGAGCAGCGCAAACTTCAGTGGTACCGAATCTTGATATTTGGCGTTCCGTGGATCCCAAACGCCACAACACGCCCAGATTAGAATACCGGTGACGATGAACTCTATTCCCAAGGCCGCCGATGTTGTAAGACTGGCATGTGGAGCCGTCACACAGGTCCCGTGACCATCAACTAGTGCTAGATCAAAGTAAGTCTGAGGAGCAACACCCATTAGCAATCCGTAACCGCACAAAGCGCCGGCAAACTGAGCCACAAAGTAAACTAGTACCATCTGAAACGGAGAGATATAATCATTTTGAAATTTATGGTTTTAAATCGTTAAATCTACAACTTACCATGCATGAAAGATCGCCGTAGATGTATGCGGCTATTGAAACAACGGGGTTGATGTGAGCACCAGAGACAACACCGAATGTAAGGATCACCACCATCACCGTAAAGCCAAAGATGAGGCCACGACTGAAGTTGCTTGTAATATTGTCGAAACCATCCAGACAGCCCATGCATCCAAGAAACATCAGTGTAGCCGTGCCAAAAAATTCTCCCAGAAACTTGGAAAAGACGATGAAGGACGACGTATTGGATACTAAAATAAAAATAGAAAATCTATACATTTTACTCAATCGCTAGTTTTATAAGCATAAAAAGTCAATTTTACTTCATTTCAGGAAATTAACAGTTAGGCTATGTGTTTGGAAACTATTTGAATCGTTTTGAACAAACCATACAACAAAATAGATTAACGAAATAATAATTAAAATTTTTTAAATAATACAAGACAATGTTTTTAAAATAATCAAACTATAGTAAAATAACTTAACTAAACTAAAATCAATCAAGTAGTGGCAAGAGGCGCTTATTTGATTGTAGATTACATCAATTAAACGTTAATTTATCAGACCAAACAATATGGTCACAAAAGTCCCGGCGCGTGGGGGATATAAAGTGTAATAATAATTTAAGTACCAGTTTACAGCGCAGTAATGCTTTAATATTATGACAACCATTCGGATTGCGATGTCTGTTCTCAAACAATAAAGCTTTTTAGTTTGATCGGGCATATAATCATACATAACGCTATATAAAGACGAGCGAGGTGTGACCGGAACAAATAACTTACAATATTTTCAATGTCGCACAAAATATAAATCCAATTTAAATGATGATATAGCAAAGCTAACACAGCGTAGTGATTGTGAAACGTATATTCAATGAAAGGGGATATTTCTATGAAAACTGTTATTAACTATTATGTATTAACTATAACTATTATAACTATATATTATTATTGATATTATTTAACTTCGTTATGCTAGTTTTTGTAGAAGGTAAAAATACATATTTTGTATGAAGAAACTCTGAGTTAGAATAGATACAAAGGGAAAACTTTGTCCTTTTGGTTCATTGTCTGAAGTACTGAAACGAGCCTCATTATTTTTAATGCTTTGACTGGTAATATTCGAAGCCGAAGTTTCAACCCAAACTTGTTGAAGTTGAACTTGAAGTAAACTTGTAACGCAGCCGAATTATTGAAATAATAATCACCGATCACAATAACCGCCATCATTCATCATTCGCGCTTATTAACAGGCAAGTATTTAAGGGTGTCATTTAAGCTATCGAAAGAGATATTGTTATCACGGATTAGGAGAAGTCTGTGGCCAAAATTGCATTACTTGCTATAATCGAAACGATGATATGTTTATCACTCAGGCAGAATATTGCACGAAAAGATAGGGAATGTTAGACTATCTTCTGACGAACAATTTTAGGTCTAAAGGACAAAAGTCAATTAACTTCAATATATTTAAGGAATTACTACTCAAAAGTTCCTCGGGGTTTTGTTACTCTCATTGCGCATTAACCATATACACCAATATCTATCTTATTTGTACCTATATTTGTAGCTATATTTGCAATTGTAATTTTTATGTACGGGGTACTTGTGTTTTTTTATCACAACTTACTCTTTGTGTGCCATGATGTTTGCAATTCCATTCTATTTTGAGCAGCATCTTCAATTATATGGATTCCGTTAGCTGATCCTTCACCATTGCTAGAAATCTGTTGTTGTTTCGATAATGTGTTGTGCGTCATCACCGCTATGCAATAGTTATGCGACTTAGACGGAAAGTCGATTAGAATACAATTATGTCACAATACGATTTGATTAACACTTGGAATTTTGAGTGGTTTTAGATTAAGCAACTTGACGATGCAATGCAGTTTCCTCTTATGCATCGATCGATACGTGAGTGGAAATATTATAAACTTAACAGGTCGAATGACCGAGTCGGACGAACGTAGCGTACTAACTGGTTTGGTAGCGCATCGTGGTGACTGCGTCAACTCAATGATTGAAGCTTATCTTTGCCGATAACAAGGTCAATCAACGAATCCGCTGACAAACGGAGGTAATTTCCGAAGGCTAATTTACCTATCGTAGCAGCGCACCGTGTCCGTTTTGAATACTTGCGGGTTAGTCAATTGCAGGCTACCCTCCGGGAGACTTGTTTTATTACGGTTTACTGCGACGCTTATGATACTATCTAAGAGGCTAGCAGGCTTGTCTGCGGGTTACATTAGTATAGGTTTGAAGCCAAACTCAAGGTACAGTTTTAGCACAATTGAGCTCTTGTTTTACATGGCCGTCCGCACAATTACATACAAAACTAGGAGTAGCTTTGTACTCTTGCCAAAAGATGTACCGATATATGGAAGCCATGAGAATGGAACCAATCGTAGGACCGACAAAATAAATCTGTAATAGATCAAAATAATGATGCAGATAAGCACACTTTGCGACTTGTTTAGCGTACCTACCCATAGTCCTTCGTAGGAATTGTTCCAGACAGCAGGAGCAAGGGAACGTGCTGGATTCATACTAGCTCCGGTAATGGGCCCGCCTGCAATCGAGAGACCCGCAATCAGCAAGGCATACTTGATTGGAACGGAATCACTATCTTTTTTATTGCGGGGGTCCCAGACGCCACAGTTCGTCCACACTAATATGCCCGTCAGCAAGATCTCTACAGCCAGGGCCATCCCAGAAGAAAGGCTACTGTGCGGCACCGTCACACAATGGCCATCTCCGTTCTCCAGAGCTTGTAGGTAATACTGCCATGGTGTGACTGCCCGTAATATGCCATAACCACAAAGCGCTCCAGCGAACTGAGCCGCAATGTATATTAACATTAGCTGTAGATGTGTAGCAAAGATTAAATTTGTTTTAGTTGCTTGGTACTATACAGGTAATTGTACATACTGACCGGAAAAGAGAGTGTACCATAGATATAGGCCGCTAGTGATACGACAGGATTGATAATCGCTCCCGAAGTAGCGCTGAAGGTAATGAACGCCATCATGACTACCATTCCGAAGGTGATCCCACGACTAACGTTGGTAGTGATGTTGTCGAACCCATCTAAACCTGCCATGCATCCGCCGAATAGCAACATTCCTGTACCGAAGAACTCAGCCAAGAATAGTGTAAACACTTTCCACAGTTGGCTGTGACAAACTGAGCAAGAATGAAGCAACGCGATCAAAGTAATTGATTAGAAACATTATATTAATACCGTTCGGTACCCTTACTGTATCAAGCTATTAAACATCAGTTCCACATTAATGAAAGTTAGCGTTCTAATGATTTACAATTATAAAGTAGATGATTCAAAAGTAACGATATGAACGATAACGGAATCTTGATATCCCGATTTGCAATCAGCAATTCGTGTAGTCGCTGAAAAATACTGTTAGACTGATAGGTGTGCTGAAATAATCGATAAGTCAAAATGATGAACGGTGGACCACAATGATGAGATTACCGTGTTTGAGCGCTTTGGTCATGGTGTACTGTTGAATGGAACAATTTGATAACTTACGTGACGCTTGGCGCCTTATTAGTTGACGTAATACGCAATGAGCGATATCGAGAAATCAAAAAGTTGCAAGTATAATTGACAGCAGATTAGCAGAGGCACGAGTCTGCTCTTCACTACTTGAGCAATATGATTTCATCATGTATATGTGTTGAAATGTAAAGTATTATCGAGTAATTCAGTAGCAGCACGAGCGTAAGATAAGAGTGATAAAACCATATCCCAGCCGGTACTTCAACAGCTTCAGGGTAAGCTAGGGCAAAAATGTACGATCAAAGAAACGCAAACGCGATGGTTTTGTAAACTGCTATGTGTGCTACGAGTGAAGAAAGGTTGATCAGTAAGAACAATATTTGCGACCTAATGCTGTACACTGCGTAGTAAAACAGAAAATCTAAATACTAATAACAAGTAATTCGTAATGTTTCCACTGACAAAGTGGAAAGCAAAAGCAAAGCAAAGTTGTTTGCTTGCTAATATGCAAAATATGGTAAGCCGACGGGGAAATATTATCTACTTTAAATAAACATATTCTCTTACATGATTTAATTTCCATAATAATCGAGAAACTTGAAATCGTCTCAACAGATCTCTTTCAGTTGCAATTAAATACTTTATTCACTACACTTGAAGTATGTGTCCGTACAGAATCTTAGAACAACTAACTGACCGGTGACAGCCAAAACGGCTACTGTGCCGTGCTGTTGAGTGTCCGAATAAGTATCACTGCAGGCTGGTACGCACTTTGCTTATCTGATGCTTAAGCTATATTCTTAATGCTGATACTTATGATAAATGTAATAAAAAAAAAACGTGCACACAAACGACGATGCTTGGTGCACATTATCTTATTCCGACGAAAGCAATCATGACGGTCAGACAAGATTACAAGTGTTTCGTATTTTCTCTAAATCCAGTAAAGTCAGAGTAAAGCTGCTTGTAGCCTTGAATCACGTTTCATGACCGTTTGTAATGTAGATGTCTACTTATTTGATACAAGCTGTTCGATAAATAGTATCCGTACCTCGTCTAAGCGACAGTACAACGTGTCGGTTCTGTGTCAATATCTTTTAGTGAAGGTTGATAATTTTGTAGGTCTGTAGGTCGGGCAGAATAGGTTTATATGAGCGTTGGATTTTTGGTGTATGAGTGGTAAGATTGTAAAATATTAAAAGCTTACTCAAGCTCACACAGCGAGATGCGAAGTGTAGGAGTTAATGACCTGATAAACAATATTGGACCATACATTTCGTTGTTTTGCATGATGTTGATGTAGATGTTGTTATCTGAGGAGTTGCTCTCTTTGAAGGTTCCACTAAAAGGTATTAAATTGTAAATGACGTGCAACGTGTACGTTTGCTGTCAGTGTTGTTTTTCTGCTATTATTTTGGGTGAAATAAACATTCGGTGGATGCTCGTCAAAGGAGATATAGAATAGAACTGTTGAATTATAAAATTATACAAAGTGTTGCTTTATTGATATTTAGTGATGGTCCACAAGGTGTATCGTTTGAATTAGATGTTCAGTATACAAATTGCCATGTCGTTCCGCAAAAAAGTGAGTTTGCTAACACGTGCAGCATCAATTGGTGCAGTTGGTTATGTTGTTTTGTGAAACATGAACAAGTTTGTGCATAATGTCTAATCAACACAATCAGTTACACTCGTTTTGTGCGATGTCCGATAAGTTCACGGTAAATTATTGCAATGTAAACTGAAAATTATAGTGACTAGCCTGCAGCTCTATTTTCTCCGAAAGAAAATCCTATCGTAAGCGCTTTTCTGTGTTTTCTCAGGCACTTGCTTGGAGGGTACGGCGCTGATAAAACCATCCGATCCACGATCGTTTTCTAGTTCATCAAACTCCAAACTCTGACTATCGCGTTCTTCTGCTGATTCTTGTTCCTCATAAGGATTGTTCTCAGATCGTATAAAGGTGGATCGTTTGGGAAGTGTTGGTGATTTGGGAATTTTCCTGCTATTGGGTCCACTTATTGGTCCTCCTTTCAAACTACCGTACCCACTGTCTTGTATGCTACTCTTTTTATCAAAAAATCCGTGGCGATTGATCTCTGTCGCTGGTACCGTCACTGATGCAACCGTATTAAATGCCTCCTTCACAAGACCGTGCGTAGCTGCGAGAAGGCTTGGTTTGCCAGAGTTCGTCGTAATTGAATGTCCATTAATGTTTGGTGAAGACCAGTTATTGTTACTATCCCGCGCGTTAATTGATCCCATTTCACTTGGCCCGACCTGAACTGTTCCAGTACGTGGATCGATATGTTTATGTGATGCTTCCTTAACGGTCGAATTGATCTTTTTCTCTGCTCGTTCAAGTGCTGCAACGGAGGACACGTGTCCGGGGACGGCCGTTCGTGAAACGGTCGATGAGGGTGTAGCCGAACCCGAGTCATCTTCCTCTTCCTCCTCTACGATCACCGACGATTGGATCCAGTCTCGTATGCGGTTTTTCTTTGCGGCACGATCGACGGTTGTCTCGATACCGCATTGTGCCAGTGTCCCTAGAAGTTTATTTTTTTCCTCCACGCTGCTGTGAAACGAGTACATCGAGGGACACAATTCATCTGGTTCATTTTCAGCCATTTCCTTTTCCGCTGTTTTACCAAGCCACCGGTCATCGAGATACTTTTGTAAATCACTCAGCGTTTTTAGCCGTCGATCCGACCGGGGATCTAGAAACTTCTTAAAAAGCTTGCACGCCCTAGCCGAAAGCAGTTTAAACAGCTTTGGACAACGCTTCATCGGGAACGTAAGAGTTGCCTGGTGCCATTGCTGGTAACGATTATATCGTGGATCATCTAGAGACGCTTTTTGCCAGGGTAAACAGCCTGTGAGACATACAAAGCATACTATGCCAAACTGCCACACATCGTGAGCCGTATCAGTCCTGGATGTGAAAATGGAACCAAAAACAAATTGACAGTTGTAATCAGACTGCGCAGTTATCGAATGGGTACTTACTCACTTGTATTTATCATCCGTTTTCACTAGCAACACTTCCGGAGGACTGTACGGAAGCCATTCGTTACGCCTCAGTACCTCCTCGCCGAGTTTCCTTGATTCGCCAAAGTCACACAACTTGATGCGTGCAAAGTCTGAACGAAACACCAACACATTGTCCAGTTTGATATCGCGGTGGATAAGGTCTCTGAAAAACAATATAGCATTGGCGACTATTAAGTAAGTGCTGGCGGAAAAGAGGATTGTTATTGTTTTCTTACTTTTGATGAATGTAATCGACCGCTGACGCAAGTTGTCTGGCAACACGCTTTGTGTGTAGCTCACCAATCCCACTGTCCGAAACATTTGATGTTAGGTCTCCTGCAAAAATGTTGAAACACATCAAAGAGAACCTTGAGCTCCGTTGCACTTTAGCGCTTAAGTGTAGCATTACCTAATGGTGCATATTCCTGCGTGAATACGTAGAATCCGGCCGTTTCAAAAGCGACATCATAAGTGGTAACAATATTTTTATGCTGCCCGAGCATAAGACTGAAGTGAAATTCCTTGTAAAAATCTGTCAGTGAGACGAACGGTTTGGGTAGCAGTTTCAGTACCATCTCCGTGTCGGTAGCACGATGCTCTACGAGCAATATTTTCCCAAACCATCCTTCACCGACAATTTGTAAGATGTCAAACTCGTCAGACAAGACTACTTTATCTAGTTCGAACTCGCGAACTTTGTGGATGCTTCCACTAGATTTCTTTGAAGATGCCATGTATGTCGATGTTTTGTAATTCACTAACTAAGATAACAGCACAAAGCTAGGCTGGAGACCTCATTTTGTAATCATTATTTTGATACTTTCACGTTGTTAGCTGCTATTGAATAGAGTTATAAAATGAGAAAGGTAAGAAGAAACATGAATAAAAAATATGAACAAAACGAAACAGAAACTGAGATTTTATCGTTTATTTATCAAAAACCGCGTTGTAAGCTATCTGAAGGACAAATTTAATTACGTTGCACACAACTATGTACCGAAATAAACATACGCACCGGCAAGCAGACCGTTGATCACAACGGGCAACATCAAACGGTGACAGTGAGAGAGAGAGTACAGGAAATTTAATACTCTCATGTGATTGACAATTTTATGACATTTTTTTTAAAATTTTGTCACCGTTTTCCACTGTCACATAAATAGATAATTGGAGATCAATTGATGGAAGTGTCTGATTTCAGATTGATGGATCATATTCTATATTGCACACATTTGGGGAACCCTTGTTTGATATGTTTTCCTACTCCGATCTAGAAACGCATCTCACTTACACAGGAAAAGATCCTGTAGTCTGTACATATTTTTGTCGTTGCAATGCTGTATAATATTCCATGTCAAATGAAAACTGTTTATTTTTAGGTCGTTCCAATGCGAATGTTCATAGATTATTGATATGGGACGAGCGACATGATCGGAGCTAACAGGTGATCGTGGCATATGTTTGTGTGCCACGGCTTATTTTTAAACCCTCAATACATTGACGGTTATCTGTTATTCGTGCTGTTTATCAAGGTATGGTTGTTTCATTGCTTTGATTTGTGTTTGCGATCGGTTTGAAGGCTGACATCTTTTTTTCTGAGGCTTATGTGATAAGAGTTACTTAAACAAAACGCCATAACATTGAAATCGTGGATTTTTGTAAAAGATGATTTATTGCAGTGGGTTAAGCGATATGCCACAAACTTCTCACGATTGCATAGAGGAAATTCTATAGAATGTGATTAATCTTAAATCACTTGACTTAAACTCGTTTATTAAATAATTAAGCTCGACAAGTGAATCGCAGTTCATAAATCTGATAAGCAGCAGTTGCAACTTAATCTCTACGATTACAAAAGAACTAGTCATACCATAGGAATTTGTATATGTTATTGCATCGAAGCGAAACACAACAATAACATTTGAATGAAAATCAAACTTAAATTGCACATTTTATCATGTTGAGTCTCACTTCAAATGCGTTTCGGTTTGTGGTGGATGGACCCAGTTTGGACGTCTTGTTAATTTACAAGTTAAAATAACGCTAATTTATCGAGTTGTTGATAAAAAAACTTGATGTCGTACGTATTGTTTGGTTTTCATATCTCATTGTTACAATCGTTTAATTTGTCCTTCAAATGAAGAAGAAAGTATTTTTTTCATTACGGAAATGAAAATGAATCATACCCGATTTGTAACCAAAATATAAAAAAAAAATAATTTTTCACTTACTCTGTGTTATGTATGCGTGTTTTAAGTAAGTGGTACGTAACTAGCAAATACTTTAATAATTTACACTCTCACTTCAACACATGTTCCAAAAGAGTATTTTGCGAAAACTGAACACTTCTTAACTTGTACTCTATGATCATCATTGTATTCACATAAAACTATCACGCATCTCTACACGTATTTAGCTCTTGTACAAATTTTGATCGTAGCACTAGATTTCAAACGGAGGTTTGATTAAGAGACTTGGACATCATGTTTGCGTAGTACGTTTGGTGTTTCATTTTTCATCACTTCCGGGACAATAATTAACCTGAGTTTTTAGTCACTTACACAGCACATTTTTGGTAGTATTCACTGTGCAGTATCTTGTTGTTACAAAAAAATCCATTACTCCTCCCAGATATAGGGTGTGGTTTGTTACTATACTGGGAAAACCAGCTCTATCGACGAAACGGAACACCGTTCATATCGTATCCAAGTGATTTTTCATCACATCAACAGCAAGTGCCGTTGTGGTTGTAATTGCAAACGTGGAAATGTTGGTATCGTTTTGACATTAAACCATCTCATGGGCCCTGTTTTCACGAGGCAGAATGATACCTGCTGTGCGGCTGCAGCTGTGGTTGCCTCGAGCTAATGATTTTCTAAATTTATATATCACTAGATTTTTACACAACGTTGTTCGCACGGGCCGGCGTTACCGAGAGAGAACTGGCGATGGTCGCTTTGGAAGATAACTTTAGCAACCTAATATAGCCAATCTTTATCAGATCGTCAATTGGCATTCTCTATTAGGTATATTGAAGTAACTTGCCAAATGGAAGTGGCTTCATTCTTAGTTTGCACTATAAACGGTCGACGAATAGTTTAAAACGTCAGTTATCGGATAAACGATGAGTATAACTGAGTATGATGTTGATCGCGATCATGGCGGCTCGGCAGTATGGTGTGTTTCGCTCACAAACTCGGATGGTGAATAAATACTCTCCATGTAGTGTTTCGCTCTCATCGTAAGCTATTTTTGAAAGTCGTATCGATTCGTATTTCAACACTTTCCTTCGTGCAAGTGCATTTGAACCGAGAAGAAATTCATTAATTTACGCTATACCATGCGGAAGTAGGTGATCATAAACAATACTTAGCTTCTTGTTATGTAGACTGAGGTAATCGTTAGATTTTAGTTAAAAAAGCAGGATCACACTGCAACAGCAGCAGTACTTGATTTGTACCTTGTTTAATGACCAACGAAAAATCCCATTACAAACAAAGGTAGTCGCAGACTATTTTGAAGTCTGACAAACCGCTATCAGATGCCAGATGAAACTCATTGAAACGATGATTCTTTTTTGGCTAGAAGAATCTTGAAAATCTTGGCATTTTTTTCTATGATGAAAATTGAAATAGTTATCTTTCCTCCTTTTAGTGACACTGAAAGAACAGCGAGAAAGGACTATATGTCCCAAACATTGATAATTTTCTTTACGGGGAGAAGATATCAATTACTGACAACTTTTGATACCTTGTGTTTGGTTCAATTCGAGATTAAACAGGAATATCCTCTATCTTCCTTCTTGGCGTAACGACCTACTAGGTTATGCCTGCCATTTCTGGCTTATTGGACCTATTTTACATAGATTGACCGGATAGTTAGTCATGCGTACGGGGGATTGGTCCGCATGGGGTTTTGGTCCGTTTGTGTGAAGACCGGCGTCAATAGCATCATGGCACCGAAAGGAGCGACCCTGGAATATTCATAATTATCATTCAATTAAAATTTTTTGAAAGAATCAACTTCTTAAAAACTGTTGCGACCCCGTGGCATGATGGTAGCGGAGCCGCTCTTCACACGAACGGACCGGATTAAAATCCCATCCGGACCAATCCCCCGTAGCAAGGACTGACAATCCGGTTACGTGGTACAATAAGTCGATACGGCCAGGCCGTTCTAACCAAAAAAAAACATCCTAAACACAGTAACCGGATTCTGGTGGGGAGCACAACCATCCGATGTCCTGCGACAAGATAAGTCTACGGTACTATCAGCGTTGGAATGTGGATACATATGCTGATATTGATATCTTGATATCTGATATGATATTTTTGTAAACAAGTACGACTATATTGACAAAATGAACTAGTATTACTCCGATGGATCATCCTTTGATAAGAGCACAGGCTTCGGTGTTTTCAGCGAGACCACCTACTTTGACTTGAGGCAGCTACCACGTAGCGTGTTCACGGCTGAGCTTGTTGTAATTTTAATGCGCTATTCTTAAAAGCATCTAGCTCCCCTGTCAAGTACTTCTTATTTGCAGATAACATAAGAGCTACTGAAGCATCGAAAAATTCAAGGACTGTTTAGAACCCAGATTATTTTGTCTAATCGTACGTAGTATGGAGTTTCCTTGTATTTGTATAATGTATTCGTAAGAGTTCCGGCCGCCTTGGTTTGCATAGATCGTGTGTTCAAACGGATGATGTCAAAACTCATGTTCAATAATTCCGTTTTCGATGCACACCTACGGCGTATTAATCTTGTCACGTTAAAAGTATGTGGTTGCAGGGTTGGATTTCACGATGTGGTCCTACGGTGGAATTTGAGCTCGCCAGAACTGTCTTTTAAGATGCGGTCGGGTTGATCGGAGGCTCCCGGGTACTCCATATGTGGGTTGTAGGGTACTCAAATTGATGAGGCTCATTAAACGCTTTGCGCGAGACAACGGACTGACCCTTTTAATCCTATCCTTAATTTCCGTTTTTCTCCTATCATTTTGTAGTCCTTCCTTTATCAACTGTTATTGTTGTCGATAATTGTTGTATGTAGTGGCTCATTAGGCCGATGGAAAAACCGCCTTTGAGGATAGAGCCGAAGTCGGTAAAAGGGGGGTAAACTTGTACGTGTATGTTTGTAGTTCATATTAATCTATTCGTTGGCTGTTTTAGTTCAGCTCGGTGAAGGATCGGTCACTTTGAAACGCACAAGGTTGTTCTAGAGAAGAGCAACTCAGGCACACATCATCTACATCACAAGCAATTGTTCCAACACAGAACATATCGTTTATCACAACAACCTGCAACCACCGAAAAAGCCTCGAATCAAGAACTCAACGCAAAGCAATAGAATATACATAATCAATAACTACAACGACGATAGTCCACATAATAGTACGACGATAAGTCCACAACGACCATAAAATACAACAACTTAGCCTAACATAAATACAGCCAACTTAGAAAAGCGTAAACTCAACAGGTACTCAACAAACAACGTTGACATTACAGCAAAAGCCGCCATATTGGAATTGCAAATAAAATAAATCATTAGTTATTTAAATAGATCTATCAATAATAAATTAATACAGATGGTTTTACGTTTTCTCTATTACCGTAATTATGTACTCGAGAATGAAAAGATGTGAGGTGAAGAATTGAATAGAATGTGATCCTTAAATGTTGATGAACGATTTGAATGTGAAATGCATTGAAAAAAAAAACAATTATTCGAACGAAAAAACAATTACTTGTCCAATTATTGATCCCCGGCAAACATTTGTTACGTTTGATATCAAGAGACTCAAATAAATCAATTACTTTTTCTGTTTTCTATTTGATTTGACTCGTTTGATGGTGTGTGCTGATTAACTATTTGAAGTTGTCGTTGGTAATCGAGTTATTTAGTTGGCAGTGAAAATGTTTCAATAAGTAACATAAATAGTTCAACACACTATTATCATATGTTATCTTATCACACATATCAGTTAATGTGTGTACGAATGTGTGGAGATATTTAGAGAGCTATTATTATCATGAGTAGATCAAAAGATGACCGAAATTTCGAAAGTGCTAGAATTTAATGAGAGAAAATAACCGATAGTTTTTTTCGCCTATCGGTAGGCAATGTGCACTACATGAAGTATTGTCAGGCGTAATTGCAAGGTAAAGGGTGTAAACAATATGTTGTTTATTCGTTGAATGAAACTTAATTTGATCATATTGGAACTATCGACTACTAAAAATAAATTAAAACTGAAAACAGAGCAATTGAAAAATACATTAGCAAGTTTGGTTAATAATTGGATTCTCATTTGTATCAAAGCTAACAATGCCACATAAAAGGTTACATTGAAAGAAATTAAGTGAGTGAAATGAACTTTATCATTGCGTAATCAATTGAAATGTGAAATATACTTAGTGAAGAATTATAATTTCTCAGCCAAAGAAAATTATTTACGTTCTTTCCTGCATATTGTGTTTAACGGACGATTAGGTCATGTTTTTGATTGATTTTCTTATACTAAACAGAGAGATGTGATTTGAACCTGATATGACTGATTGCTCCACAATAACATTGCTAGATGTCTGATGTGCTCAATAATGCTAATATGTGTACCACTTTTCATTTTTAATAAAAACCAAATTTATTTTTATTCAATATCGCATACTATCTGTCGTGGATGACAACGGCCATATAACAGTGGTGCGTAAAGAGTGATAGAAAAATAGAAAGCAGTGTAATAACCTACCTTCATATGTATGCATTGAATAGGTTCTTTGAAAATGATGTGCTAATCGTTTGAATATTTGGTTTACGCAAATGGCAAATAAAAGTGAAAATAGAAATATCTATGCAAACTACCGACTGATGGTTAAACCGCTTTCGAAACTGGTTTCGTGTTATTTTTCTGTGCACTTTGTTGTATTTTTTATGGCATATGTTCTAGCCAACAGTGCGCTTGGCTATAGAAGAATAAAGCTGGAAAAAGTATATTCATTGATCAAGCTTATAAAATGAAGAATGTTGTTTCGGTGGATAGTTTGAACAGATGGGGTTTTGTTTGATTCCTTTCAATGATCGAAAAGTTGTTCAATTCTTTTGGGTCACAGTTTCGAGTGTAGGTTTTGGTGCTATTGCTCGGTATCTTCAACGTGTTAGGCGTGTAAGCATGCTTGCTCTCTTTGGGTTGTGTTTTACAATGAGAAATTTCAAAACAGAGGAAAAGTTGGGACCATATGCGGTGATGAGTACGTCAACAAATGTGAAGTGGGTCATATTGATAGTGTGATCTTCCGAATTTCATTCTATAAAAGCGTACGCTAGTAGAGTGATCTTTGCATTCCAGTGACGAACGGTGGTGAAACGGTTGAGTTTGAGCTTAAAGCGTGTAGTGCTTTGTTTCGCAAAAATGGGTGCACATTTCTTTCGAAGTGGCTTGAGTCGGTTTGTGTTGATGGCTATAATAGCATCAGTGTGGGAGAACACAGTTGTTGCAGAAGATGCTAGTTTTTATACAAACTTAATCACGTTTGCGATCCATAACAGGTAAAAGAAGGTGTACACGATATCATTTTGATCTCAAAAAAGCCTCGTGTAAAAATAAGCTTTTTTCAATATCGTATTTCCCATGTTGTTTGCATCTGTGCGGGCTTACAGTGAGCAAAACGTGACTACGAACGTTGTCTCGGACTTTGAGGATTTTGAAGCGCTGGGCTGCAACAGTTCGGATCCGTTTGCCGTCATAGTCCACGGATGGAAGGAGAGTTGCCAGACGGAATGGCTGGTAGACATGATAGGCAATCTATCAACCGTTCGGAACGGTTGTATCTATTGCATGAATTACAACAATTTCTCTCGCCACGATGACTATTTCGGTTTGGTGCGCCAGTTCTTGCCAATATCGGAAGTGTTGGTGACGAAACTGCACCAGTTGGAGAAGTTTGGATACGATTTCGATGATGGTTATATGTTTGGATTTAGCTACGGTGCCCATCTGGCGTTCGACTCGTTAAGAAGGTTTGGTCCCGGCAAGTTGGCTGCGCTGGATGGTGCGTATATGATTGATGGAATGATCGTGAGGGCAAAGGTTTGGAAAGTGTTGTGACATGATTTTTTTCGATCGATATTGTTTTCATAGTTTGTGAGCCAGCTGGCCCCGGTTTCGATGGAGAACAGAAGTATCGCGAGAAAGATCCGAAAGAAGCAGCGAAAAATGTGCAGTGCATCCACACGAGTGATAACTACGGTACGCACGAGCGAAAATGCCACCAAAACTGGAATCTGGGACGGTGCGGTAAATCACAGGACGCAGCCGGTCCTTATCCCAAGGGCTCACATGGGCTTTGTCCATACATTTACAACAGCGCGTTCAAATATGACTTTTTGGCCATGCCTAACAAGCAAAACTGTGAAACGAAACGCCTTGCACCAGCATGGCCAAAGGGATTCCGGATGGGTTATTTCATGGATCGCAAAAGGTGAGGATACAACAAATAGATTATTTTATAACAATCATTGATTCTTTTCTGTAGACCTTCTTAGGATAAAATTAGCTGAGAAAGGTTTTTTCGGGATATTAATACGCATGGAATAAAAAAATTTGACTGATTTTTTTGATCATTTTTGACTTATTCCATCGTTTTGCTTTACAGCGACGTGATTGGTGATCTTTTTGCGGCCACATCGAGGGAATACCCGTACTTCGACAATACCTTCGCTAACGAAGTCAATGAAGTTTAATTAGTTTGCGAAAGGATACTGGGCTACTAGGTGTACGCGATGCGGTTGCCGGGGAACATAGCTTCCGTGCTGAATTAGTACCGTCCTGTGAAGAGGCCGAAGATTGTCGAATTAGTTTGTTATAATTTTCTTTTGTGCAGAGGGGTATCGTAATCCCGTCCCTGTTTTCCTTGCGTTGTGCATGCAATGGAAAAAGAATATAAGGATAGAAAAAGTAGAAAATAAAAAAAACGTTTTTAGTATCTCACTCCTTTCGTCGTTATTCCTTTGGTGGGATTTTAATTTGATTTAGTCGTTTACCAGTGGATTGTTTACTGTTCTGTTATCTGTTGTTACAGTGCTTACTGTTTTGTTATCTGTTGAAAAAATTTTTTTAGGCAAAAAAATCAATTAGATATTGAAGGATCGGAGATGATCATGTACTGAAATACTATTTGTTATGCATTCCATTAATCATCTGGAGTGTCGGTATTAATAAATACCCAAAATCATGTTGTAAAATAGTAATTTTTGCGGGATTTTATTCACAATCGGGTACGTAATTTTGAGTAGAGTATGAATGTTTTACTCAAAATTAATAGTTGTGAGTAGGTTAAAGTCGGTTGGCACATAGAACGTTTTAATAATTCTTGTCAAGACTTTGTTCTATAATGCACTATGCACCTACTACTAATTCGATACAGGAGTAAGATATGCTTTCCATTCACTGGAACTTTAAAACGAAGTTATGTTTTTTATAAAACATAATTGGTAAAAAAGGAGAAAATCCGAAATGAAATGTTTTACGTCTGCACATGTGGAGCAACAGTACGAGAATAAGACAACAATTGTATCCGTTATGTGTGGAACAAGAAAACGCACCCTGGCGAGAGAGTACACAAGTGTTGCAGTTCTTGTCGATATACCGATCGGTATGGTGGTGCAGGTTATTCATTTCGGAAATAATGTACCTTTTCGACGAGGGTAACTGTTTCCTGTTTCCGATCGCTTCTAGTTTGTATGTGTAACGGCAGGCGGATGGATGGAATGCGATGGAAGGAAGTGATTGTTAAGGTTGAAGACAAAGCGATAACAAGTGGGGAATTCCCGCTTGAAACTGAACGCTTTGATTGCGAATGCAACCACGCTACAAAAACAATAATTTTATTGGTTTGGAAAAATTCCCAAGCCGAAACAAACAGGACGATGTAGTAAACAAATAACGATAACGATAGTTTGGTCAGTACGTTAACTTGTAATTAAAATGTTATGTTTCGTAATACTCTTATTACAATGCATAATTGTTTAGGAACGCATGGTGCGTTTTGTAAAGCAATAAAAACTTAATATCAATTTTGCTATAAAATTCCTTCAATACTACGATAAATGAGATATTTTCTCGGATACTATCCTCTCATGAGCAGTAAGATATTTAAAGCTGGCCCCGGGTGTTGAAGAATAGTTTGTGTGAGTTGGAGTGATTGTACAATGACTTTCCTTCCCAGTTCTGCGCAGCTACCACCAAGCTGGTGGTCTACATGTACAGGTAGGGTGGAAGATTTGCTAATAGTTTCAAGCAGAATATTTATGTACTTCTATAATAGTAGCTCAGCTCTTGTACAAATGATTTTCACTCTGAACCAGTAGAGCTAGGTGGTGGAATTAAGGTGGGCAAATGCTTAAAGTTAACTCAGCACATTTCCTCGGAAAGATAGATGGTGTTACTTCTTGGTGCGGGTAGCAAAAAGGTTGGTGGAACATTCCGTACCGCAGCGCCTTGAAGCTATTGAGAAACTATTAAAGACATTCCAACGGTGTTGAAACCATAGGATAAGTGGTAAGGCTTGTGGTGAGTAGACATTATACCATGTTTCAGTAAACTTACGTCACATTCATTCGGAGCAAGTCAACAGGAGTGTGTAAGACAGTAGCTTTTGAATAATTGAACGGTTTCTAGGACAGATGAATTAAGTTGTCCTTTCAGAAAGTTGGACTCAATTAGTCTAAAAGTTGTGTAGACGTTTTAATAAGTATCGCCAGTGAAACTTAAATTATTATTTCATTCGTTGTTAAATGTTGTTCAAGAACTTCTCTCTCTCTATTCGTGGCGTAACGACATACTAGGTCATGCCTGCCATTTCTGGCTTACTAGACTTATTTTATCACGTAGCCGCATAGTCAGCCCTTGCTGCGGGGGATTGGTTCGGATGGGATTTAGGTCCAGTCCGTTCGTGTGAAAACAGGCTCCGCTAGTATCATGTCCAGAAGAAGTTATAAAAAAATACCTAGCCCTGTTTTGTTTTGTTTTTTTATTTACGGTGAACTACAGTTGTTTGTGCGAAATGAAACCAACAGTATGTTAAAAAACTTCTAAGCTATTTTTAATCAACTTATAATAAAAATGTTTGACCATTGAATAGAGTTATGTAAATAGAATGAGTGGATTTGTGTTGTTAGAACCAAATTGGAGTACCACGTCATTGACAGTGAGACTTCGAATTTGATAAACCCTCCTTCTAAACGTTTCTCAATAGACCACATTCGCAATATAAATAGTTCAGCTCGCTCATTCCATGTTCAGTTTCAATTGAGTTGTATGTAGCTAAAGATAAAGAGTCGTAATTGAATTTTCAGAGGTTCCGTAGTCACCAATTGATATATTCTAGTTTTTTTGTTATTGTTGGAAACATCTTAATTCAAATTACCCCGAATGACGTGGAACTGTTTAATTGAAATAATTTGATTGCAAGTTCAGTACGGAATGTTAGATCGACAGAGAATGATTATGAAATTGGTTCTGCTCCTCGATAAAACAATGACAAGATATTTTTACAAAAAAATTTTCTTCATTTTCCTCGCTATGATGCTTGGATAATCAATGAAAATCATACTATGTATTAGAATAAATTTGGATCAGATCGTAACGCACTTTCGAATGGTCCGGTAGTATAGACAGCCCGGAAAATGTATTTCACACGTAAGGAACGATCTGGGCCATCTGTCCGTTCAACATTTTTTAAGACATACACTTTCATCGTAAAGATTGATCGGTTTAAAAGCTAGGTGATAGAATTAATATGTATAAGGGATGATAGATTTGAACACATGGTACATCAGGTAAAATCTGTTGTATAGGTATTCTTACGATTAAAAAGAATTTAGCTACTGTGTACAAAGGGCAACATAATGTATTTTCGAAAATGATTTTATGCCATCTGGATTTATTTTCATGATCTAGATTAATGAACAATAACCAAGAGGAAAATATAAACAGTAGAACTTGAATTTCTGGTGAGAGAACGCATATTATTATCGAGACAAAATCGTGAGTATTTTTAAATGGAATAAAACGTCTTTGTCTCACCAAGAGAGGTTTAACATATTTCATAGATTTGGTATTATTGCGAATTTTAAATATTTGGGTTCGGGTTAATAGGTTTTCTCAAACAATATTTGTCTGTAAGAAAGAAAAAAAAATTAACATTATTTCGTAAACATGGGTTTCACGAAAATGAATGGTAAACTTTACAAACAGATAATAACACTTCCTCTCGTAGACTAGGAGAATTATTGACATATTCCTGATGATGCGTGATGGTACAACAACGTTGATGTTTCTTTCCGAAAGCTGATAAAGTCTCGTGATTGATGTTCTTTAAAATGTTCCGTTTTCATGAGCCAATTGGAAGACATCTTAACGATAAATCTTTTTGAAAGGATTTACGCATTAATCTATAGCGAAAGTTCATTGTTGTGGTCATTCAATCGTCATCATTCTATCAACTTGTACAGCATGGAATACATGTTACTGCTTCGGTTTGTGATAGGTTTGTAGAAACGATAGGTTTGTGATTGATTGCGGCAAGTTTAATTAGTTTGATCAGTAGCTAGTAATACTCAACTGGTGATATGATGGCAACAGCAAACATAAAAACACCACGTTTTGTAATCCACAACGTTATAATCCACAATTGTAACAAGTTAATCATCAAGTGAAGGTTATTCTCCGTTATCTTCCTCCTAGTAACGAATCACGATTAATTGAATCGGCAATATATCGGTCATTGCAATATAGCGATAAGTGAAGTATTCAACAGTCCGAAGAAAAATTGGAAGATTATAATCATCATTAGATGTACAATTTGCACATTCAAATGATTACATGACAATAACCCGGGGCGGATGGTATCGGCGCCGTCCTTCACACGAGCGGACAGGACCAAAATCCCATCCGGACCAATCCCCTGCAGCAAGTACTGACTATCCGGCTACGTGATGAAATAAGTCTAGTAAGTAAAAAATGGCAGGCATGGCCTAGTAGGTCAAGGTACGACAGTAAGAGAGAGAGAGAGAGAGAGAGAGAGAGAGAGAGAGAGAGAGAGAGAGAGAGAGAGAGCGAGAGAGAGAGAGAGAGAGAGAGAGAGAGAGAGCGAGGGACGAACCTTCATTTCGTTTTTAACTTACAAAATGTACAAAAGTATGGTCCATTCTGGATACTTTAAATTATTTTTTCCCATTCGCTTAATAGCTGATTAGGAGGATCGCTTTAAATAAATTATCGTGCTTTAGAATATAAAAACTATACATCACTAATGTTGCATTTTAATTCTGCAAGGATGGATATTCAAAAAGATAGTTTTAGTGTCTCAGCTCAAAGTAATAGTGCTGTGCATAGCATAACCGATGAACGTTAAACAAGAAGCAAGTAACAGCAAGTTTAATTTACAATAGTAACTGGTTTCTCAAATGCACTGATTAAATATATAGACTTAATAATATTCAAAATTTGTTTCGTTAGAACGGCCTGGCCGTATCGACTTATTTTATACCACGTAGCAGGATAGTCAGTCCTTGCTACGGGGGATTGGTCCGGATGGGATTTTGGTCCGGTCCGTTTAATAATATTCAAAATTAAAGTAAACAATTTTCGAATTGAACCATAAAACATGAAAGTTAAAATAGGTTGCACTGCACAGACTGGACTATTCGGGTTCCAGTTTGTTTCGATAACATTATTCACACATTACACGCCAAACACGTTTTTCACAAAATCGTTTAATTGAATTTGTGTGTGAGGAATTTTGAAATGTATTACTACACCGGTAATATTCCTTAGACTGTAGTCTGTACGGAAAAACACTCAACATGAAAATTTTAGAAAAGAAGACTGAATAGGTGACATGATAATTTTTCGGATTGTTTATACATCAGCACTACGGTGCGTTGTGTGCAATCTAGCTGTTTATCCAGAAAAATAGCATTAAAAGTGTTAAATAATTATTCGCCTTTCATGCACACAGCACAGATAAAACAATATGAAATAGAAGCAGTATGAAATGAACAAAAAACCAGCAAGTTGCTGAATATAACGAGATTCCTAATTAAGCTAATCCGTTGACAGTTGTACAGTAATGAAAAATTGTACTCAATTAGTACAAATGGAATGAGAGCAGCTACGAATATTAATGAACTATAAGCTTTTAGAGCTAGAAGGCGCAACTGAAACAGGTAAACAGTATCGTAGACAGATAGATAGACAAGAAGATGAAGAGAAAAAAGAGATAAAGGATTCAATGAAAAACTACGAACCTAAATTGTAACCTAGTGTAATGAATTGACAAAAGTATTACCATAATAAGACAATTATTCGTACCTTAAGCTAAGCCAGGAAAACTTTTGTCTTCGTTTCGTCTTTGAACTTTCGTCCTCTGTGCAAACATAAAAGATACGACCGTGGAGGAAGGAACTACAATCTTATAAAACATTTACATATTTTTGCATATTTATTCGTCTTGCTTTCACCTTTCACGTTCATTTTTCCATCATATGCCGCTCTTGCGTTTGCAAACAAATTACGTTATTTCTCATGTTTCAAATCACATGCTTACATCTCATGTCAGTTTGAATTTCCTAGTTTATCTATCGTTGTTAATTTGAATTTAATGTACATGTATTTTGTTGTTAGTTCATATTTGACGATTATCGTCAAAAAGTTAGCATGCATCGACGGACTATATGACCGATATATTCTCATCTGCAATCTGCAATAATCACTTTACGTACAATTGTGAAACGAATGTATGTTAAATTTTGTCAATAAAAAAAAACATTGGTATAACTATTTTAACATACTATATACACAGCATGCTTACCCTCCTGCTTACCAACTCCCATTTATATGTCTGTTCCTGTTTACAGTCGGCTAGGGTGGAAAGTGGTTATTACTTTAAGTAGTGTTGTTTGTTATTGCAATGTTTGGTTTGGCTGTTTGGTATTACTTTACTTTCCTGTTTCCCATAAAAATATGACTAGTATATGTTTTCATTGGTTATCCTTCTCCAGCATGACATATCGTTTATAGAGTTTCGGTAAGCACGCTATTCTTTTACGGGGGTAAGTATGTATGTGTATATGTCGTGTTTGTTTGCATGTGTATCTGTTTCAGTATGTGGTATCTAGGTTTAAAATATATTCCTATTATTTCTTAGTTATCGATGTTGTTTTTTATGCAATTCGAATTCTGCGGATCACCTTTCCGAAGATGCAACATAAATTTGTATAAAAGTATCAAATTTGGTAAGCAAATTTACAATGGGTAGGATATTTTTATAACAATTTTCGTAGTTGCTATCTCTCGTCATATATCTGCTATTTTTTTACTAACGCTAGAAATTGTGTAGAATGTCGTATTTAAGTACATCAAATTGTTTAACTGATGCAACATTTTTCATCAGTGTAGAGCTGATTACAGCTTTACCATGAAGGATTAACAAGTCTTATGATCGCATGCCTCCATGATATGTAATGAAAATTATGGTAACGTCATCAGCTTTTTTGTTCTTTTCAGTTGTATTATTATTATATTAACATGTTCTAACACAGAAACAGAATCATTTACAAAAACCAGGAACCATGAACAAAAACACATGAACAGTCAACCCATTGCTCTACAAACTATTTCAAATAATCTGTTTTAATGCACTCGACAGTTTCGTGTAAATTATCCTAGCCCTACGGGTGGATGCATTGGTTGTTTAAATAGTATGTTTTGCTTCGGTGCATATTTGAAAGTTCTAAGAGTGCATCACATACACATGTACATGGACAGGTTAAAGAATTGGGACCATCATGGGTAGGGGGTTCGATACCCTGTTTTACTACGATAAAGCCGACTATTATCTTCCAACGGATAGTTTGAGCACCAGGAAAAACAGACTCCTGATAACAAGCCATAGATCCACAGCTTGTAGAATAATTGGAAAGGCACACGATCGCTGATAGATTCCGAACGGATTGGCGGTGCCTGAAAGAAGGAAATGGATATAGAAGATAAAATTAAATTTCGTTTAAAAAAGCGACAGCCACCTTCGTTACAGCGTTATTCGCATCGAACCGTAAAAATAGTTTGTGTGTTTAATACACAAATCAAAAGAAAAAATAATATGAAGAGTAAACGTACAGATTGGCTTACTTATGTAGGTCAGAGATTGGAACAAAATGTTTTTTTTTGTTGTTGCGAAAATTACGTAATTAATCACACCAATGATAGTTGTGATACTCCTTACACTCGGTAGCACTTACATATTGGAATGGCGTAGGCTCATAAAGCTGCCACATCATTCAATTAGCTGAACCACCACGTTTCCTCTTAACGATGGGGAATCAACGTGGCATGTAACTCCCCGAAGAGCAATATTTTTTCACTATAATGCTTAACATGTCTCGTGCGAGTATTCCATACTTTTGATCTTTAGCGAGCTTCTTATTTCGGTTTTCCAGTCGGTTTAGCTTAGAATTGGGAAGCATGAGAACATTCTGAGAAATAAAGCAAATTTTCACTTATGCGTGGCTCGACACCGCTCCCTGGGGTGTAGCACTTTGTTGCGGTGTGAGGTTACGTTTCGTGAGCATGGTATATTCATCAATTGGATAGATTCAATCAGATATTTAGTTGTGGAATCGTTTGGTAGTGTAAAAGTGTGTGGTGAAAATTACTGCCGTGAAATTAGCCGATATCAATACTTTAATATATTTTAAGGTGCGGTTTAGACGATTTATCGAACTATCCTGCATCCTGCTACAGTAAAAGTTTTGTGTTACCTTATACATGTAATGCGCAATATTATGCGCATTATACAATGTTGGTTGGGGTTGAACCAATATATTATTTTATTTCACTTTATTAGAATGGCCCAATGTCACAATGTACATTATTTACTGCCGAATAGAATAGAAATGATGCAATATGGCTTATATACAATGCGTGTGGGATTTTCCGTTTTAGAAAAAGAGGGTTTGTAGTTTGTAGTGGACAAAATCAAAATGACAGAATAAAGTTATTAAAGAAAACAGTAGCGGCTAGCTTTCTGCCGAGGAATCACCAATGTAATGGAGCGAAATGTAATCGATTTATATGTATGCACATGATCTGCCGCACAAAGCGCTCACGAATGTTCACGATAAGTTCCCATACCATTTAGCGCTGATGATGGTAGTTGCTATTCGCGTTTTCAAACAACCGCGAACAGAATGGTTCAAGTGTAAGAGGAAATCGTTATTCCCCTTCGACAAACCAAACACTTACGTGGTCGCACTTCCGACGAAGGTTGTGATACAATGTGACTGAGTTCGGGATGAGGAAATTAAATAAGTTTTTAGTAAAGGGATTATAAGGATCGTCAGCATGGTTGAATGCTTCTTCGTTTGTGGTAAATGCGTAAAAAGTGAACCGCTTTTGGGATTATACCCCTTTTTATCGGCTTTGATGGGTTGTGGATCGAATGTTTGCTGCGAAAAGGTTGGCAATGGTTTTATGTAAAATGGAGCCGCTAGCGAAGCAATAAAGTCAATTCGCCCATTCCGTTTTGGGCTGTCAAATATTAGTCAGCAGGATCTAGGGGGTCTAGGGATGGTGGATGTCGAGGCAATGGGTTTCTAACCGTTGTTGGTTTGTTAACTGGGTGAGTAAATTTCAAATGGAAATGCTGTACTAACCGCACAATTCACGGATTGGCCTTCGCTTGGATTTGTCGAAGGCATCGAAATTTACCGGTGTTGGTTCAAAAAGGATATATTGAGGACGAATAGACGAAGGTGCATGTGACTTATGGTCAATGTCATTGACGGTTTGATTTTTTACTTCATCTCACCGCTTTGGGAGAGTGTGAGACAAGTACATAAATCGATGGTAGGTGGTGTAGTAGGCAAAAAGAGAAAAAGCAAATCAATAAAAGCGAACAAATGGATTATGTGCAATCATAACTCATCTCCGAGTTAACGATAACAGTAGAGCCATGTTGTGTGCTGCGTCGTAAACGATCACACAGAAAACGAGTACAGCTTAAACCAACTGAAACAAAGCCAATCATGTACAGAACACTAAAAGGAGGTATTGATACCGTAACGATGATGCGGTCACCATTATAGGAATCAACATAAAGGTGCTATTCGCGGGTATGATATATAGCAAGCACCGTTATGAATGTTGAAACCAATGCAAGTGCGGTAATACCTTACATTCATAAAAATAGCGACAGGTGTTCCAACGAAAAGAAGCGAAACTGTGCGAAAGTTAAAATTCCTTTACCTTTCAAAAAGCATGACCGCAATTTTAAACATATGTGAATGTTTGCAAAATGGCTGCAAATGAATGAATATTGGAGCATATGGAAAACTTCAGAACACAGGAGAAAAGGTTGTTCACATTGAAAGGTTGGTAGCACATAATAGTTTAAAGCTTATCTTACTATTCGCGATTGCCACGTCTTGCAATTCATGGGTATATGTATCTATTCAGCATTAGATCGAAATTAATGATGCATGTTAAAAGCTTCCCATGGAAGTACCCAATAGGTAATATATCAATCTATTTAGGCGATCTTCCTGTTGGCGTGTATCTGCTACATTCGTACAGCTGCATAGGACAGTGTGAGCCTCTCTTACGACCACATCAACGATAGCCATTTGCTGCGAATGCCTGTCTCACGGCAACATCACGCAGATCGATAATGATATGAAATCCGGTCGAATGCCAAATCGGTCGGTAAATTAAGCTTTATTTGCCCTTTTCCGCTAGTAAAAATCGGATGTGGTAGGATGAAAAAGGCGAATAAAATCCGATCGATGCGAACTGACTTGACACTGTTGCTGTTCAACGTTGCTTATTGGTTTCGGAAACCAGGCTGGGTCGATCGATCTGGCTGGTTTGCATTGCCACCCACCGAGAGAGTGTCGAATGTAAATTGACTTTAGTTCTCCAGGGTCCAGTATACACGGTAGGGAATGGGAAGTTTGCAGCGATGTTGGTTCGAAGCGGACGGGGGCATCTAGTGAATACTTACCGTTGAGCACATGCACGGAGATGGAATAGTGTTGATTTGGTCCTATCGAACACGTATAGCTGCCGGAGTCTTGCCGATTGACCTTCGCTACGAAGAGTGTAGAATTGGCTCCTATACTTGTTAAATTCGTTTTTACACTGAAAAATTCAAAATACAATACAAATGTTAGTTTAAGTTTATATCATGATTAGAAAGATAATTATGATCCTAATGTAAGGAAGTAATAAAGAATAAAGGAGTTGATAATGTAAAAAAATGGATATTTAGTAGATACCGGTTTAATTAAAAAAAAATTTAAACTAGCCAAAATAACAAAGGGCCTCAAAGCGTGGCCGTAGACATTATGAATATTTTCACCGACTGCAAGTAAGGGTAATCGTTTTCTGTTTCATTATGAATAAATTGTTTTTGAGGTTTCAAGAAAGACGGGCTGAGTGCTCATTAAGGGTTTGATGAATAAATAACGACTTAACAAGTGATTTTATGTTAGTAGCACAACTATTTGAAGCAGAACCGCTGACTGTCTGTTCCAAAATGACCCTCCTTTTGGTTTTTCTTCAAAGCAGATATCAAAGGCAATCTCGAATGAAAGCAAGGTTAAAATCGTTGATGCATGTGATGATGGAATGCCAGATAGCTTTTAAGCTGGTTTCGGGTTTCTAGCAACTGGGTTTTGAGTTATTTTCGTTTATCAGGATATTTCCGAAAAAAAACATCAAATCGTCGTTTCATAGATGACATTTTCACGGTTTTCTGCGTTAGCGGATAGCGTTATTTTCTGATTCGAACTCTTCTTAAGTGGCCAACAATCATACCGATAGACGACAGATAATATAGTACGCGTAGAGCAAAAATAAATGGTTCTTCGTTTCAGACTTCTGGTCATTGTCTGACAGCAACAGATCACGTTGTCCTTTGAATGGATTCGGGTTGATTAACCGTAACTGATAGATGATGGATAAGACGAAATATTTGTGATGCTGCATCGTTTGGCTATTACGTATCTACGCAATACGAGCTAAGAAAATTAATTTTTCTCTAAAATTACTATGATCGCAACGAACTAAGTCTGGCGTTTGAACAAATAATTTAAATACTTTCAGAATATTTATTGCTCGATCATTGATTGATTAATTGCTCTTAGCTATACAGTAGGACATCGATTATCAAGGACCTGATTAACCAGCGGGTGGGTTATTCGTGAGTTATTATTATTATTATTATTATTGTAGTTGTTGTAGTTGTTGTTGTTGTTATAAATATTACTATCAAATCGCGTAGCCTTACGTGGAATTGTTTCGATGCGCTGGCTCCAGATATGTGCTGAGGGGCACCAAACAATGCTTACGTACTCTAAGATCGGCCAAACTAAAAGCGTTTTTATACAACCGAGGTCACGAAACTCTTTTGTCATTCGAAATAACACGCTTAGCGTCTGATTACCACGATTAATTAGATATGTCATGTGAGGTCTAAAACTAAGTTACTTGTCAAGAAGGATCCCTAGGAACACACTCAGAACGTTGTAATAAACAATTGTCAATATTGTACTACAATAGGATAAGTGAACTGCTTTTTTAGAAGGACATTACTTGACATTTATCGACGGACAGTAGTAATGAATTTCGTCGGTATCATGAACTAAATACGTCTATCGCATGTTGAAGGCGAGCACAATCAATGACTGCATCAGTAAAAAAGGATAGCTAGTAGCATAGTTTTGAATTTTTAACCTGTCAACCGGTTGGCCCTAGAGGCTCTTGAGCATTTCTCTATATTGCCCGGTTAATCGACGTTCTACTGTATAGAATTATGTTACCAAATTAAAAGCCATATAAACAAAAACGTTTTATCCAAGTCATTTTTAAGAGTCTTTTCTGATGATATCTATTGTGATTAAAGAAAAGTTATGATTTTAAATAACACAGCCATTCTTTATAAAACTGTACGAAAAGTTATTTTAAGGAAAGTGGTTCGTGTTTTGGTAGCCACACTGTACTATAATGTTATCTCATTTGCCTAAGTGTCGGAGCTCATTATGGTATGATGGAAAAGCATGGTAATTTTGGTAAATTTACAGATACTGCACAGGTATTACAGATAACTGTATCCCTATTACAATAGCTTCACGTGAACATTCCACAGATGAGACTCATAATTGAACCATTAAATGGAAACAGAAGAAACCCCGCGGTAAGAGAATTACTGATTGTAGTAGAATGCCGTTCGTACCGTTCTTGTTTACAGAGTCTTGCAATTGAGTGAAGCAGCAAACCATAAATGAACCATTTCACGGGTGTACGAGTTGTGGCCGAAATCTGATCCACTGATCGTAAACAATCGACGTGACTTCTGGACGAATGGTATTTGAAGGAACATGGTAAGTGGGAATGAATTGAAGTCAAGGGAAGAAGAAGAAGATGATGATGACGCTTACCTGATGCCGCCTCTCGTTGTATCGTGGTTGAGAATGTTTTCGTTGTGTATCCAGTAAACGACTGACCGTAACATCGAGATGTGTCGGATTTTGCACATCAGCTTTATCGTCGAGCCAACCTCATAGTACTTATCGTATAGTGGGGCACCTTCTTCGTCCACGATGGCCACTTCGGGTGCTATGTCGGGGTAGAACAGAAGGAATAGTCCAACGCAGGAGACAGCACAAGGGAACAGGTGAGAAAAGGGAAAGAAAGTTATAAATATATGGTTCTTCCGTTGTTGCTTGGGATGTTGTATTCGCTTGGGATTGGATGGTACGACTCGCTTGAGATTTGTGCGTGCTCAGGTAATGGCGAAATTGCACCTTCGTTTGATGTAGGGCAGAAGGGTAAAGCTTCCGATTCGCAGGTTCAGGAATCCTCCACGGTAACACAGTTTGTGTGCTGATACCTCAGCGAAAGCTTAAGGTAAAATCGACATGGAAATGGCACCATAAACAGTTTACAATCCCTACTAGCCTAGCGTTCGTAAGCTGAAGACTTAGTAGGTATAAAACAAACAAACTGTTCATGGTTTGCTCTGTTTACTGTCGTTCAGCTGCTACTAGTAGACTCTTCATATTTCGTTATGCAAACGATTTTTATTCTAGAGGATGGTGGAAGTATACAATTTATCCTATTGACACTGGATGCTGCGTTGTATGATCACTAGTCTTATTTTTTAATGCAATGATCCTGTCCAACAACTAGACGTAGTATGCATGACAAATAGTTATTGTTGTTATTTTTTTTCGTAAGAACGGTTAGGCCGTATTGACTTACTTTACTACGTTGCCAGAAAGTCACCCATAACTATGGGAAAACGGTGCGGATGGGCTTTTGACCGGTCCAGTCGTGTGAATTCCAACGTCGCTGCCAATACACTACCGAACAGCGCCACAAATAATTATGTTGTCAAAAAAATAGTTTGGCTTTACTCATATGGTCCTGCTGATACAATATGAAATACACATACTTTAACACAAATTTCATCTTCTTCTTTATCGACATAAAAACCTCGGGAGGTGTAGGTCTGGCATTTTTGGCTTTGATTTTTTTTCACCCGTAGCCGGATGGTCAGTCCTGCGTACGAAGGATTGATTTGAGCGGGATTTTGAATTGGTCCTGTAGTGTTGTGACCGGCACCGCTACCAAATACATCACTGGGTCACATATTTCATCGATGTTTTTTTTAAATTTGACCGTTCCTGCCAGTGGTGAGTTTCCGTGGCAGATCTACGGAGAACAGATTTGTCCATAACAATATAATTAAATTATACATTACTTGAGCACAAGGTTGGACTGCACAATTAATGCACAGTTGTGTTACCAGTCTTCGTCGATCGAACAATCCGAAAAGAGAGTGGATACATTAGTATTTCTGCAGTCTCATGCGCAACACGAACAATGTACACAGTACATATCCTACTCAATGTCCAAACGTCCATAATTAAAATATTATTATTTTGATAGTGCTAAGTGGCGGTCGATTGATCGGGTACAATCGAAATAAGGTGCCTTTTCTCCGTTGCTAGAAGGAATTGTCTCCAAATTAATATGAATCATTCCTTCTTTACTTTAGATTAAGATTCTAATAGATTTAAGCAATGTAGACTGGCCGATTTTCATTAATAAAAACAAGTGATCAAAGATTTATTGATGTTGGTGATTGATGATGATTGATGTGCCAAGTTCCTATGCAGTATTCCGAACGGGCTACCGTATTATGTTATCCATGATGGAGACGCCCAATCTTCCATCGATTAAATCTGTTCTTAGTTGTATTCTCGGCCTTTATTAATCCTAGGCCATTTAGTTGAGCAAGTCACTCTATGTCGGTTGAAAGTGTAGAGAATTAAGAATTTTCTAAAACGCGCATTTTCAATGATGGTTTATGAGGGTTGGTCTTGTTCTCATCATATCTGTTTTTGAATCGTTCAATGGATTAAGATTTATTTACACTCAAACCGAACATGTATTTGAGCCGCACATTGTCAACTGTCTTGTTTGACCGGCTCGAAATCTTAACTAGTTTATACTGTTTTTGTAAAACATACTCACCACAAAAAAGTATAGTATAGTAGTATAGTATAGTCAGTTTTATTATTTTTCCAGGATATGCAAAAATTTGAAACATGTTCAAGAGTACATGGTAGTATGCTAGTGAGCAGAATTAAACAAGGAAGTATGCTAAATTGAAGGTGTTCTGCAGCGCAATGTTGTTAAGTATTTAATTACACCTTCAATATGAAATTATTCTGAAAGAAAAAGCGTTAATTGGTTTCAGGATGTAAGCCTGCCAGGTGTAATTGTTGTTGAAGCGTAGCATAATAATGCCATGAAGGAACGGACCACAGTTGGATAGAGGAATATGATGAAGTGTAAGCTCGCACCATGTGCGTAAAATCTTGGTGCAATGAGGTGGCAAACTAACAAAGAACTGTGCTCCTAACTTTGTGCTCGCTCTAGGG
This sequence comes from Anopheles moucheti, assembly GCF_943734755.1. Taxonomy (NCBI): domain Eukaryota; kingdom Metazoa; phylum Arthropoda; class Insecta; order Diptera; family Culicidae; genus Anopheles; species Anopheles moucheti. Next base: position 61,163,752 of record NC_069140.1, read on the forward strand.
ACAAATGCACTTAGAACGGATGCAAGTTTCTTTGGACGGGCATATGTGTGCTATCGAGTGCCGTTAATGTTAGGAGCAGTGCCATCCGATTGACAAACCCCGTTGCGAAGCCACACGGAAGTTCGTGCACCGCGGGGGATTAGTATGTAAATTTATGCACTTCACACAATAGCAGGCTCGGATGCTTAGTGCCTTCTTCAAGAGGAAGCAAGTTAGCTTGAACGACAGCAAGAGAACGTGCTTAGATGGTTGGTTATTTATGGATGGTACACGAGAAATAAGGCAAACCGATAGAAAATTTAACAGCTCTTTTTTGTAGGAAACTTGTGGAAGAGTTGATGATGATGAGCGAATAAAAATGAGTTAATAATAGAAAGTTTTATAATCATGATTGCGCGTAAAGAAAATTTGTTGGGCACCGGTATCTCGTTCATCATAGTCACGTTTACGATCAACGACATGGGAAAAAATGTATGTTCTTATGGTTACAAGAGTTCGGTTTGGTGGTGTTTTGGTTTCTATTCAAAATCTTAAACAATGTGTGGAAATGTGTTGAACTAAAGATCTTGCATAATCAGCTAGTGATGTATCGTGAGCGAATAATAAAAATATATACATTAGAGCTAATTATTAAGTCGCAACAATAGTTAATGTAATCACTAGTGTTAAGGATGTTATTGACGTTTTTCATTGACGAGATTTGAATGAAAGTATTAGAAGAGAAATATTCGTCTAAATTATTAATAAATATGTGTTTTTTAAATACCGCTAAAAAAAATATCTACAAGATTTCTGATGACACTTTCCATGTTTGGTGTTAATTTTGGGCTACACTAGCAGAATTATCCAGCTTAATTAAATTTGCTCTCGATAGGCACGCTGAAATTTTTTCACATGACTAATAAGATTAACGCAAGGACCACTGTTGGTTCGAATATCTGTGTACGTTTCGTTATTACAACGAAACGTGTGGGAACCATAATAAGAAATACGAAGGAATCCATTCTATGAATTCTGGAATCGTGGAGCGTAGATAGAGTTTGTTTGTTTTTATTTTCTTCGATCAATGCTGTGCGAGTGGTAATTATTAATGTGATCAATGAATGAAACTTTTCCCATTGTAATAGCGTAACCATCCCATTTGCTACTCACGCCGAATCGAATTTATCGACCGATATCATCTTACATAAACAAATGGCACTCGTGGCTCCTCACTGGTGCGATAGATAAGAATATTCTTCTTGTGGAAGGCTGACTATTTGCGCTGAATCTATAAGCATGAGGCCGAATTATCATTTGAGGTTACATTTTCGAGATACACGTAGTCAGTACTCGTCAACAGCATGGTGGGAAATATAACATAATCTAATAAGTATAATATCTGTTGGGGATTGAAAACGAAAAAAGGTAAGAAAAATAAAATGATCTTTCTAAATAAAGCGACGGTTGGACGAAGCATCGAAGCATCAAACCAGAATAGCCCTCATGTACGACTCCAGAGATGAAAATAAATGGTTTGCAATAAATTTGATTCAGCAACTGTACAAGCATTCCACAAATCAAGTTTCGCTTGAAGACGACTCGATCGAAGGTTCTACTCGATCGATGTTGTATCGGGTTTCATGTGTTGTTGGTTTTTGTTTTGTTTGTTTATCGTAGTGCTGGAAGCAATGCTAAACTTAAGATGCAACGGTACGGATAAACTCTCGAATCGGAACAAATATCTTTAAGCGGGCACGTGGGTCGAGGCAAGTATACAGCGAGTGAATTGACGTTACTTTAGCTTGATTTGTTGTTTTTCTGGTTTCCATATACTTGCCTTTTCTTTCATGAACCATTTTCTGGGTCGTTAGTTGACTGCAAAATGGAAGCTTATAGCTACCTTCCGGTGTGTGTGTGTGTTTTTTTGTGTGCGGCTATTCCGACAAGACAAAAGAGCCTCCAGCGTACGTTGCCCATCGCTTAAGAAAACCTTGGAACTAAGGCGTTGACGTTCCCCAGACGCCAGCAACTAGGACAATCAATGGATGAAAGAAGCTTAGGAGGTTGGCTATTACTGGGATAGGTATCCATCTGGCAGAAATAGTTTGCCACTCTTTCATCACTGGCCGTGCATCGTCTTTTGTAGTGCACGGAGGCAAAAGAAGAGCAGCTAGGAGTTTTCCGAAGGGTTTAGATGAGATTTAAAAGTTAAGATGATGGGATGGAGCCTTCTTCCTAAGGCTCTCGGTTTGCGACGAGTGAGACTTTACGAGCAGCGAATGAGTGCCCGGAAGCTGCGGACAGTTTCTTGAGTGTCGAAGTAAACACGAGGGACGTGGTGATATATAGTAAGATTTGTGGGGTTTACAAAAGGCAGGAAGAAAGTGTTTATATGCCGTGTACCGGTAGGGTCAATCGTGATCATGTTGATCCCCGGCTGGGGATGTGTTTTTCTTGTTATTCGTTGAAATATTACATGTGTAGATAGAGATGGAAATCGTATGCGAAAACAAGGTTCGGCAAACCGTAGACAGGAAATGGTCGGAAAATTGAATGAAGCGTAACAGTGGGTGACGATATATTATTCGTAAGCATTTGAACCAGCGTGCGATGGCAGAGATGGTAGAGTAAAAGGAGTGGAGAAATGGAATTTTCTAGGGCGCAGTTTACAGAGGGTAAAATAAAAGAATTACGTTTGCTTGATGAAATAATCTTAGTGATTACAAGGGCTTACATACTTCATGACTAAGGATCAAAATAGGAAGTTTGAGTTAAAAAGAGCATTTGGCAAGTATGTTGACCTATTTTCCAAACGTGTTTTGTTATGTCTTTGCAATGTTTGTAACGTAGGGCATTTAAGTGTGTAAAAAAAATGTTTTGTAGGAAATGGTTATTTCAGATATCATTAGCTTGCTGCTTGAACTAGTTTTATGTCGTTTCTAAAAGACAAGGACCAATTTCTCTCAGTATCCATGATCAATCCTGCGTATCTTTATAGCTGCAACGCGGTATGCCATTTTCGGGTTGAAAACATTATTTAAATGGTCGATTCCGAAAAACTTTGGAATTTGATTGCAAATAGTTGTTTTTTTTTTTTGCTGTTTACCGTTCAAACTCTCTGAAATGTCACAGAACGTGTGTAAAAACACATCAAGCATATAAAAACAAATCAACGATTTTAAAATTCATTTTCTTGTAATCATTTTCACCGGTAACAATCGTTCAATTCCCAATGCTTGAATGCTATAACATTAACAATAGTGAGTAATTGTAAAAGAAATGGTGTGTTGATGGATCTTGGAGAATGTACAAAATTATCGCAGATTGAAAATAAGCCTCTATAATAGGCAACTGAAACATCCTCGACTTGCACAGCGTGCTAGAAGTTTGAACATGGATCCTTGTTCTATCACGGTTGAAAACGATGGGTGGTCATAAAAATTTGAGAGGGCCATAAAAATCGATTGCATCCATAAAAGCATATTTTATGGCTTTTCTATAGTAGGTGAGATTTCCTGTATTTTGTTAAAATTAAGTTTATCATACGGTAGGTAGAGATTGGGAAAACAAATCAATAGATTGCGATGGATAATATCTGTTATATGCCAGTGTATAAGCTCACAATTAATCAATTCACTAAATTCAATCTAATATCAAGCGATTTAGTAATATTGAACAATAACAACGAAATTGTCAACACCCTTGGTTGCTTGATATTCAGAAGCGATTGGTACAAAGTTAAAAAATAGTTAAACATTTCGTTTATGTTATGAATATATTTTTACAGGAATGAGATTGCATTAGGAATGCTAATTGAAAGCATAAACAAAACCAAGATATCGTGTTGCTATATGTTTGCAAATAGCGTAATAACTTCAATTCAAATCCAGAGCATGGGCTTCCCATGGCGTAATAATTTGAAAAGAACATTCATCTGCTTTGCGTGTATTAATACTGCTCTCGCAAACCTTGTACGTATTGGTACGACAAAGCGAAGAAATTATCATGCTTCCATGGTTTGGTGATGTTTTTTTAATGCGATTAAGCTACGGTAGATGCTAATGAACTTGAACACAAACGCAACGTTCTTTAAATTTATTACCAGTTTCAGAGACAGCTTAAAAGCTTTTCCAATCCGTTCGTTCGTCTTACTTTCTGTGGAATGTACCGAGAAAGCAGTGGAAAAAATTGAAGGAATAAATGAAGAACACATTATGAGAGCATCTGCTCGAGAAACGGAATAGTGAATTTTTGGCATAAATAAGTGGTCCCCTAACCAAACGCTCACTACGATTTTCTACTAAAACTCTCTTTGGTACGGCGATGCCACTAAGGCAAATTGCAGCAATCCTAACAACTTGAAGGAAATTATTATAATTTATGTTTGGGCATGATCAAAAAGTTTTCCTTCCTTTTGGCCGAAGAAAAATATTTCCGGTTTTGCAAATGTACTGTTTGATACGGTTGAAATAGCCTAGGTAATAGTTTTATGGCTTGCATTTGAAAATAAAACCGTGTAGTTGGTTTGTACGGTGTCTTAAAAACACACAAGCCATATGAATGTGTGAGAACATTGTTCAAAACGCTTGGTAAAATATGTTAACTTTAACGTAGGAAGTTCGAAAGAGCAAAGGAACAAAAAAAAAAGAGTCAGAAGCGAACCGGATGCAAGTTTTTTTGTTCTTGCAAATTAGGTTTGATAACGGAACCCATGCTTTCCGTTTGTTGCTTATACTATTCATCTATAAGTCCGTTCCGAAAAGCACGTTGTCGGAATGACGCTTGTCCTCCTTTTTCGGTTAGGTGTTATCCAAGGACAACCACCGTAAAGAACAGAATAGGCTATATTCTGCTACCGTTATCAGTGCAGGTGTGACCATTCGTCACCAGGCCAAATAGAAGCAAAGAGATATCGTTTACCAGTCCACTCGAACCAAGCCCTCTCTTTTTTTCTTGCTCGGACAGATGGAACGTGGTAGTCAACCGCGGCGTTTCGAAGTTATCTTAATTTGCCTCATTAAGGGCTGAAAACGAACCCGACCTGGTAATGGCTGTGAATCATTTCTGGGTGACAGTTTTGCAGGTCAAAGGAGTTTAATGTTTTTTTCTTCGGAAGTTGTTGAACGTAAATCATCACCTTTGCATTGTCTTAAGTGGAAGCCGGGTTTGTCGGGTTTTGTTTGATAAGGGAGTGTGTACAAATCAGCGCTGTCACTGTGAAGCACATTCCGGCGGTAGTGATTTCGAGAAATAGCTGGTTGATACCGTTTGCAAGTGACAACGAAACGCCCTCTATCTTTTTCAGCGTAAACATTCTCGGTGCTCGGTAGTAGTAAAATCTTGTCTGAATTTCCATTTACCTGTTGTTGGGAAAGGAGCATGACTTTTAGCGGGTTGGAACAGCTTCAGCGATTGCTCATACAGCATCAGTGGTTAGAACACGATTGTGGCTCTGGTACGTTTCACGTAGTGAACTACAGTAAAAACCCCCGAGGTCCGTTTCAGGCGATTCAAGAAGAAAGGGTTGTAAGCCCTAAAGACCCGTTTTGGGTTGAGGCGGAAAATTGTGGAAAATTTGTTGTGGATAGCGGACAGATAATGAAGACAGAAATTTGTGGAATTAATTACAAGAGATTGTTGTAGGAGATAATTTTCAATTAAATGCCACAGTGCAGGATTTGTGTTCCATTTTTCGGAAATAAACACGTTTCGTAGATCTAAATACTCGCACATCTGTGTGGTTTCTGAAAGAAATATTACTGCTTGCTATTAGATGAGTTACGATGAATTAGTGTATATTTGTATTCAGTTGATAAAGTCAATGCTGTTATACAAGCCACTGCTGTCAATAAAAATGAACTTTGTTGATGGTGTTGAATCAACGCAACAATCTATTTGTATATATATCAACGCTTTCAATATTACCATCAATGACAATGTCTCATCAATGACCACCAATGATGGATGTTTTTGTACGCCACTATACGTTGTGCTGCTGTAGTTGGAATACCGATGATGTGGAATAGAAGGGAGCTAATGTTATTTTGGTGTATCAAATTATCTTAAAGCACGACCAACTCACTGTGACACAAGCAAAGCAAACGTATCCTATTTCGTACTGAGAGTCATCTGATTCAGCTCCACTCGAAATGTGTTTAGGGTTTCAATGTCCTTGTGAAGGTTGAGTGCGTCACAAATTGAATCGAGCAATACGCCAGATTGCCTACGACTTGAAACGTGAGGGAATAGTGGGAAAAGCAGTAATTGATATTACCGATGTCCATTATTTTCTCCAAACTTTTAGCAGTAGTATCACTTTACAACCGGAAGTGCTCTCGGATATGTAAGTGTTAAATGTGTCGACTGAGAGTGTTAGTAGAGTAGAGATGATTCACCACTGGGATATGGCGCAAAGGAAAGCATTGTCAAGAAGCATTACCGGTACTGTTGTACAAGAATAACTAAAATAGGCCGAATTGTTGTTGTGTATCAGAGACTAAAAATTAAGTTGGAATCAATAATTTGACTACATGTGCAATGAAAATGGACAGGAGAATTCATAAAAACGTTGAAATAGGTTCGTCAAAGACAACCATGAGTATTGTATTTCATCATAGCAATCGATGCTCAGTGAAGTTAATTCGTATTTGATCAATCTGTAGTAAGTATTCATTCAATCAGCTGCAACGGTCTTTATAAAAAAATTAAGCTCATCTGTGGCAGATCAAAATGGAACGTGCTTTTGAAACTACCTACAGTCAGGATTACACACATCGGTTGGAAAACCGTGAACTAGCGCTGAAGCACAAGATAGATGCAAATCTTCCGGGCAGCTGTTTCTCACCAGCATTACAATGCACTGTAGCGGTTGTAGCGGACGATAAAAATAGAATGAGTATTGACTTCGAATCAGAAGTAAAAAAGAAAGACTTTACCAGGTGTGATGCGAATCGTTTCGTTAAAAGTCTGGCCAAAACACATCCCGAGTTGTATGCTGATATTGAAAACTGTCAGCCATGGAAGGAGCGCGCTGGTAATTCATCACCAAAATCAAGCTACCAGCTGGATTATGACCGATTACCAGAGAGTGCACCATGTCTCGGGAACATTTTGGTGCAATCCGATCGATGGCCAGACTGGAAATATTTTCAGCGAGGCTGCAACGACAACCCTTTATGCAACAGTGTATCGGGCCCTAAAGACACTCCATGTTCTTGTCAACTTTGTCCTATTGAACACCAAGAAGAAGACTCGAACAGTGCCGCTAGATATGGATGCGTGTATAGTATATCGAATATTCCAAAAAGTTATATAATTTCTAGTCATTGGCCTGATAAAGACTGGCAACGCAGCGTTACAAATCGAACGGAGTATCGTGATAATATCGGACGCCTCGGTGGGGTATTGCAACGTGAAAATGTTCACGATCATAGTCGTTGTTCACCTCAGCGAAATTGCCGGCATAAATTTTTCTTGTAATTGATGTGTTACAAAAATTCACGGTCTCAGTATTTGTAAAATACTCTTTAGTCTTTGATTGTTTGAAATGTTTGGAATAAACCGTGCAAGCTGCGTTTTAGGAACAAAAACCAAATTCTCCAACCATATATCAGCTGCTTACCAAAAAGAGGCAGAAAATTGTCATGCAATGAGTGCATAAAATAAAAATTTTAATTGTACTTATTTTATAAAACCCAAGATAACTTGTTTCAACTAATTAAATTATATTTGATGTTTTGCAAATTACTTGCTGTGGATATTGCAGTGTGGGCAAATTGAAAGTAAACAAATAATATTTTTTTTCGAATTTTAACTGTATGTTGTGAAATTGTGCATCGCAAGATCAAAAGATATTGAACAAAATGCCGAATAGCGCAAGGTGTGTTTTATCCAACACGAATGATTGATCACAAACCAACAATAAACCAGGCTGGTTCAAATGGAAGGTACAGAGCTGTACTACCTTTCGTTTACATGTTCAAAAGCAGATAGGACCAGCCACATATCGGCCGTAGTGCTTGGTTACATTAGCCCTAATGTTTGATTTATAACACATTACCTTAAATGTGTATTTCAGGAATAAATAGGAATGCGGTTGTTGACAACCTTTGTGTACCTTGATAGCCAGCTCAATGTATAGGTTGACTATGGCAGCCAGTTTTTTTTTATCGTTGGTTGGTTGGTTGAAGTAAGCATTGGATGAGAGCAACGTCTCCGACATGGCGAAAAGGTCAAACGCAAATCTACATTTCATAACCTGCTTCTTAATCTACCCTCTCAAGTGGCTTCTTGGAAAATTTTGGAAGGCAAAACGGCTGAACGGATTGTCATTGGTCTTTTGACGGGAGCGAACTTTTCGAAAATGTGTTAAAACGAAGTGGATCACTTATTGGATGAAAGTGTCGTACGGAAAAATGTTGGAGAATTGTGAAGGAAAATGGGGCGGAAAAGTGTGCTTCTTTTTAATGCAGCTGCCGAAACGAATGATCCTGTTCAAGATTCCTGCCTTTGGAAGTGAAAGCTTTGAAAGCAGTAGTACGGTAAGGGTTGGAAAAAAGTGTGAATGATCATAAAGTTTTCGGCTGATTCGGATAGCACCACGCTTTGGTGGCATTTTTCAGGTGATTTATTTTTGTTTTCTCGCTCCACCACAGTGTGCGTGGCAAGTAAGAGAGTAGAACATTGATTTGAACAAAACATTTGGGATGTGCTCTTTAAACTGTAATGAAACTTTATGTAAACTGTACTGTACTGTAGCGATTAAAGATACATAAGATACGTAACATATAAACATCAAACATAACAAAGATTAGGCGATATCTCGAACTGGGTTGCATATTGCAAACAGATTGTTTATCTTAAATATGCTTTCTATTTCAGACAAATATTAAAAAACAAACAAGTACTGCTTATGTGGTAAATTGCCGCTTGGATTTTTGATCATTGCCTATTTTCAAGTTAGCTGCTTATATTCAATAGGCATTTTATAGAGCACTTGAAGTAATGCTCATTGTTGGATTATTTGATATTGATAGTGCGCTAGAAACAAATTTGAAGAATTAAAATTTTCATTTAGTTTTTAATCGTTTACCATGGGTGCAACAATCAAAGGAGGTGTTACTTGTGGGTTGGTATAAAAATAGTCATTGAAGCTTGCTAAACATTCAACAAAAAATCACCAAATGGTACCATCATTAAAGCATAACTTGAGTAATGCATTGTGCATTCGACTCCAACGGTACCAAATATAAACGATCACCATGACGAAAGGAAGGAGTAAGAAATGTAAAGTTGCTCCAGTCAGCGATAAAAGCTGCTCTGTCGAGCGCCATTTGGAAAGATCCATGCCAAGCTCTTAAAAAGTCCCAGTCACTATGTGCCTTACTCGCCATCTGATATTCTCCGAATTGCTAATGGTTCAAGATCCAAAGAGGAAATGAACAAAATAGGAGCAGAAGTAAAAAAAAATACAACTCCAAACAGCTTCTCATAATCGTCAAAATGGGCCATCCATTTGACTCGAATGAGCGAAGTAGTTGAGTGGTTGAGTGTGAGCTTGCTGAAGCCACGAGAGGATTGCACAATCCTTGAATTATTTTCCGAGTACAAGGATGCAAGAAGGGGTATACGTTTTTTGCATCCAACAGTGCACTAGTTTCTGAACTGGACTGGACATCTTTAAGCTTTCGCTTAGTACTTCGAGCATTATGACTGGACTGCAAATGTTACCTTGGAAAGTCGTAAAGTGACTGTTAGTGTAGAAAAAGCTGTTACTTATGTTTAACAACTTTTCAAGTACGGCTAAGCTCTTGTACCAGCTTAGCTAGTGTCGCCGGAAGATGTTAAATCCCAGATTGGATCCCGAATTGTTGCGGACAGACGCTCTTGTGAATGACAAATTTTTATATTCCGTTGTCAAAGCTGGCATGCTGCACAAAACATTGTAAACATTTTTTTATCGACTGTGTCATAATTGAAGCGTAAAAGAATAAATAACAAAGGTTTGTTTTACTTTGTTTGTGGGTGTTGTTTGCACTATGTTGCGAGTAAGTGCAACGTGGTATTAGTGTTGCATTTTGTTTAAAAGTTATTTTGGCAATAGTTCCGATTATGCTTGCAACTGTAAGCTCTGGTTCCCATCCGATTGATTGTACGAAAAAGTGCACACATTTTGAATGAAAAACAGGCTATTTTCACATTCCTGGAGCTTCGCCCAACTCATTTGCTCTACATTTCAGACATTTCCGTTCCATTTTTGGCATGTCCAAGGTTCATACTTTATTGCATTGCAAATGGACATACCAATGGTTATGTGTGAGTGTTTGAGTGCTGCATGTTGGAAAGAGAGAATACATATTCTAGGAATCCGTGAGGAAAATTACAATGTTTCACGTTATAATAATATTCGTATTTGTCAAACCATGCACACAAATACTGAATGCGCACTTGACTGTCAATGGCAGAAATGGCATAAATGTACGGTACCACATAATCCAAGCGGCTTGTAAATAAAAGTTAAAAACCCTTCATTTTATGTAAGAATGCTAGATATTTGATAATACGTATGAATTACAAAAAATGTAAGAAATAAAGATGTTCTTTATCCTCGTGGGAACATGAAGCACGATGTAGACCGTGATTTGAATTTTTATCACGTATCGTTTCCTGCCAAGAAATGCTGTTCAACTTACTAATGTGGAATAATAAGAAATGTTTGTATAGAAATGATTTTAATATTTTTTAAGAAATTCAATTTTGTTTTCCAAGTTTAATGTATATTTGCGATTTAAGAAAGGGTATGTGATTTCGATTGTGTTGTTCGCACTTAATAGGATGTTGTCTACATGGGGTTTCAACGTAATTCGCTTGACATAACTTCCATAAAAAATATAATTAATTAAAAACATAAAAAAGATATAGGGTGGTTTTATACTGCAATAGTGAAATACAGCAAAAGGTTTCGCATTGTTTTTTTACGAAAATCTTTTGTTTAATAAACGAGTAAACTTTGAAAGTAAACAGTTTGGATATGTTGAGTCCGATCGTACGGTTTGGCTTATAAGTGAAAATAGTTGAAATGAAATTATAAAATTATTATGAGGATTTGCAATAAAAATGTAAAACCTCCTGTTTAACTTGCTGATGCAATAGCAGTGTTATTCTGTACAGTGGTCAAAGACGTTGTTTTGTTACGATATGTATTAATTTGATAAAGCTTTGAGACAGAGAACTAATAGATCAGCGGTCCTGAGTAATAAATAAGTCACAAAATGTCTATCCTATAGGGCCTATTCCCATCGGTCTTGTGTGTTAGCTGTTCGCTGGGAAATGAAAGGTTGAAAAATGAGTAGTCCTACGACTTAATCTTCTTATTTATCTCCATGATAACCGTGGACGTTGGCTTTCCTTACACACTGGATATCTGGAGCTGGTGCTGTGATTTGACATAGCCCGTAGACGTGTACGTACTTTTTCTTATCGATAAAGTTGTGAGGCTAAAGACTAACAAACAAATTGTTCAGCCTTGCATACATGTCTCAAGAACAATTTAAATTTTAGCTTGTTATAATCAAATACAAAATATATGGAATGTTTACATATACAATTAAAACAATAATAGAGTATAAATCTTATATGTTAATAGCAGTAGCGGTGACAAGGGGCTATTGTATAATATATCATTGATTTCATGCCATTCATGAAACTACAGCGTAGTCAATTGAGGTTGAAATCTTGACTAGAATCTGTGCTCTTCATATTTGAAAATGTTACTGCATATTACAGATCATATCAATAGATGCATACCGGTTACAACAAATTATTATAGACATACATTACAGCTTTTCAAGCGAGCAGTACAAGGCATGTAAATGACACTGCAAGAAATTTCTTTCGTTTATATAAGAAAAGATGTGAAGCGTCATTAAGTTCCCAAGAAAAGTTTAGACAAAAGATTTGGAAGTAACACCCTATTGCAATGTTTATCATACTATGAGAACATAAATTGAAATATTACTTTATTTATAAAGTTATGGAATTTTAGACGAAATGCTAAATTTCAGTACTTTTTCAATGTCATTTTCTTCGTGACGGTTGGGACAGGTTCCGTAACGTAAACCATGCCAGTGCCTATAAATTTATACATTATATGTAGAACATTCCGTTCGTATAACCATTGAAGCAAACGGACATAAATAGGCTAAAGTACAAGAAATCTAAGGTGGTACCCAAAAGAAGCTCAGAACTACTGTTATGGTATGGTGGGCGGCGAAGCAATAGGCGAAGGTCTTATAATTTTGCATGAAGTCACAGCCGCGTAACACTTGGCATCCGTGCACTGTTCCCGTCGTCGTTGTCGTCGACATCGTAGGGCAATTGACTGTCTATCGCAGTGCTGTAGGACTACACCCGGGGAAGAAAATTTATAATACGATCCCGATCGTAACAAATGAGCGCCAGCGCACTGTCATATTTTATGCAAGTTTATGTTCCTTGACTAAAGTCGGTTGTTTCCGTTGGCATCACAGCGAGTACCAGCAAAATGTAAACGGCTTGCATATATTGCCGATTTGACTGGTACTTTTTTATAATGCGAATAAAAGCAACTGTTTGTGGGGTTTGTGATTGAAGTTTGAGGCGTTGACACACAGGTTGCAGTGTGCGTGGTTGAAATTCGTACAAAGGACAAAGTTAGTGTATGTAGTGTATGTTAGTAATCCTGTTTGTTCGGGAAAACTCGGTTTATTCATTAAAATGCAAATCAAGCGAAGTGTGCCACTTTGTGTTATATTTAGTTTTGTTATAACTGTATGTGAAATCTAGTTTTGTGTAGTAAAAAAACGAAAAGTTTGTACGTCTGTGTTCATTGAATTATTTATTTTATTTATTTCAAGTTTCAATATAAGAGAATGAAAATTATATGTATGGACGGGAGTGCATGTGAAAAATAACGTAACTAATGAATAGACATAACTATTGCTCGAAATCCGCTACATGCGAGCCTAATTCCTGCTGTGAGTGATACATTTATTAACATCATTCAGTGAATGAGACCTTAATGACACAATGGTATTATATTGGGTGAATGAGCTCTTTGAAATCTTTGATAAAAAAGGCAAGAAAATACGTGGCTACAACACTTTTTTGTTAGGGAAGTTTTTCGTTCAACAACAGCTGATTGCACATGCTGTTATATCATGGTTGAGCAGTTCCTGTGGCAACAGCGTAATAACCCTCAAGGAATTATGCGGTCTACGTGCACAGCCAACATAAGAAACCCAAAATAAGGACAACATAAATAATAGTACCTTCCAGGAATACTTGATGGGATACGTAGCACTTGTTTATCGTGTTAAAGTGGTGCGAATATTCCGTGGATAAGAAGGTAGTAAGCTTCGGCAGATGGCAAATGGCATGTACTGCATTGTTTGCTATTGGTTTTACAAACACACACACCATGAACCCAAGTGACCATGAATGGAAATAGAATCACAGTGGCTGGTTATACTGGCACAACTGTTACCCGTATGTTTTAACAATGAGCTGATAATTCTCATAATTGAACGTATTCATAGGTGATAGCAAATAGTCAAAAATGGAAGGCAAATTTACAAAGAACAAAGAATAATTAACGAACAAAAGTATCTTAGCGAGTAAACATTGATTTTCCTTGTACAAATATGCATTTCATACAAAAACGCATTTTACATGAAATAAACAATGAAAACTCATTAATTTTTTCTCTAAAATACTAATTTTTAATTGTTTTATATACTAAGAGAGCGATAAGCGGTAAATGAAATTTGTTATACGTTTCGTACCATTCCCTTTATATTATGTAAAACTGAATGTTACCAGACATCCTTTGGCGTTTGAGTCCAACGTTTGATATTGAAGATGTAAGAAACTACCATTACTACTTACCGTTAACATACAGGTAGTAAATAATAACTTTGGGAGGATGTGTCGATATCTGACACTCGTACACCCCTTCATCATTCTTGTTCGCTCGTGAAATCTTCAGACGCCAGTTGTTGGGATATTGGAACTCGATTTGGTATCGGGAATCACCGGAGTAAGTCTGTTTTCCGACGGTTAGCAGCTGCAAAGCTGTGTCGCCGCTTTTTCGCCGAACCCAAGATACCTACACAATAGGGTAAAAACACGAGTTACATCAGAAAAGTTTAAGAACGGCACGAGCAAAAGCTGGTACCGTGTACTCGTGTTCACAAATTGAATTTAACCTTTAGAGAGTATATTTCATGGGATGGGATGGTACAAATGTCTTTTTTTGCTTTCTTTACAAATTTGTCGTGTCGTTTTGAAACGATTCCTGCATCTAACATCCTTTACTTCATGGGTATCGGTTTGAACGAGGTATAAGTTATAGCAGAACTTGTATTTGGCCGACCGCTCGTTTTTGTAAAACTTTCCGGCTAGGAAGAACAAAACTAGTTCAACCTGCTCGTAGCTTGGACAGATTGCATATTTTATGTTCAACTTGTCACAATTGAAAATGTATTTGACTTTGGAAGTGAATGTTACGACAAAATTATAAAATTTGTACATTACCTTCTGACGTTAAATTTTTTACACAATATGTATTAGAATATTTGGGCTAGAGAATTTAACCTTTAGAACAGATGGAATTATATGTTATTTAAGATTTATACATACTTTGTGAACTTAGAGCAAAAACCACATTTTTATCGTTCACAAGAACACAAAATGATGTAGATACGTTAATCGTTTCTGTATTTTGATATGTTTGCAATTCATGTATGCATTTTTGAAACAATTATTGGTTTAAAGTGTCGAAATAATCTTGAAACAGAAGCCTTTTGTAACTCATTTCATGGAAGCTTGAAGTATCGAAACATCATACTTACCGTTTTATCCTGCAGCAAACTTATTCTACAACTTAAAAAAAGGGTATCACCGTTCTGTACCGTGATGTTGGTGACGTTATCAGTTTCAAAGTGCGGCCCGTACCTGTAAAGAGAGAGAAGAAATTCCAAATGAATATGGGAATATTGCAGTTAATGCATAGCTGCAGTTGCAAAATTGTAAATCAAACTAGTTAAAAGCTACAGATAAAGTAATAACAAGATTTCATGTCACAGAATATAAGTTACGTTGTAAGTTTCTTTAATATTACATTCATGAGCAGGTGTATTGAAACATATGTGTTTCATCTAAATATCTCTCTATGTATCAAATGTTGATAGCTCATTGATATATTATATATTCAGAATATATAGAATATATTAATAGACCATGTCAGTATTTATTTTGCATTACTGCAGCTTAATTCATTTATTGTTTTATTTTATGTCGGCGTATACAACAAACCACCATTATAGTAGCGCTTGGTTTAGTGCTTTCGAGCTTGAACTAATGTATCGGAACCAGTGAAACATCTTATCAGGGTAGTCGGTGGCAAAAGAGAGATTATCCTGCTAAGTGGAAAAAATAAGACTACTAATCCATCAAACATCAGGCCTAGTGGCCCGTTAGTCCGACGAGAGAAACACGCAATGTAGCATGAAAAAAATGTGTTTATGTATTATTATGTTAGAATAGAAGTTTTCAGTGAACTACTGTACCGTGTTGAACACACCAGTTAAAGTCCAATATAGATTTCCTTTTTTGCCCAAGTATCACGGTTTCAACGCGCCTGAAATAATGATTAAGGTCGTCAGAACGGGAATGGTTTTTAGTTAGGTACGTTAACGCGTGTTGGAAAATTTTTGATTGACGTAAATAGTACAACCCCATATGTAACTAAGTTCACAAGCTACGCATCGCAAAACAGATAATAAATCGTTTCTGATTGAAAACCCAGCAAAACATGATATGCAATTTTAAGTTGTACACTGGTTTTATACGAATTACTATTTTTTTAAATTTTTGTTAATTATTTATGGAATCATGATTGTTGAGAACATGCCGTCATTTCGTACATGCTAAACCTCCAGGAACATGATGTAGAAATAGAATCAATAAGAGTTAGCCAGGTTAAATATTGTGGGTAAAGTAGTTTTAATAGTACGCATCAATAAGTTAAAAGTAGCTAAATAATTAAAAACCATGTATTTGAGATAAGCTTAAATTTCCGCTTTTCATTTGATCTAGAATCGAAAACAACTTTAAACAGGTTAAGTTGTTCGAACGTTTTTTATGGGTTTGTATGGCAAATCACCGGATCGATAACATACATAAGTTATGAGTTAAACAATTGGATATTTGAAAAAAGGCGGTGTTATCACGCTATCAAGTTAAAGCAATTTAAAGTTCCAAATTAAATTGTTGTACTAACCCAACAAAGTTTCATTGAAAGAAAATGAACATGGTTCAACAACTGTTAATTTAATAGCGATATAAAGTTTTGATAGTTCCACAGATGTTAGTTTATCTGCCACGTCGGGGTTTTGTTTTCGTTGCGGTGTGACAAGTTTGTAACTTTATAATGCTCATACACCGCACAAATATTTACTTGCACTGTCGAAGTTGCACATAATGCCAAACCCATGCTGTTGTTTAGGCTACTGAAAGTAGAATGAAGGAAATATTTGAACAAAAGTTAGAAAACACCCGTTGAACCCGTTTGTAAGCTTTCGGCGCAAATGACAAAACTTTCGTGTCCAACCGTGCAGTAGTGTCCAATCGGTGTAAAAATACTAGTAGCATCCTTGCCTTAGTGCTGAGTAAATAATGTACACATAATTTCCCTTACCTATAGCGTTCCCTTGTTCTTTGTTGAAGTTGCCCTATGATTCACGATTAAAGGACCTGCAGATGCGAAAGTGCTTAAAAGGTCATCCGGTTCATAGTTTGCGGTTGTCGGGCAACGGTGTGTACCTCAGTTTGCTCCGGAGGCAATGCTTTATCAAGAGTCATAAAATAAATGTAATGCCTATTTTCCGTGGCTTAATCGCACCGTATGGAGAAACAGTCGCGCCGCTTGTTTAGTTCTTTAGGTTGTTTGGTTTTGTTGATTTTCCGCAAGAGGAAACATGCGCCGACAGGTTGCTTGCGGTCGGCAGTTGGCAGGGGTACAAGGCAGACATGGTCAACGGGATCTTCTGGCATCCCACGGATGCACACTTACGTTTTGGTGGATGAATGGAAAAGGTGTGCTTTGAGAAAGCAGCCATATGCGTTGCTTGGAAATGTAATTTTAATTCTACGGCAAAGCCATCACGGCAACATATTAAACTAGCAGTGTTTTCCCCAGCGAGTCGGCCAACTCGGGAAAAGGGAACTTAAATAGAAACTCTTTTGATAGGTCTAATATATTGCATTTGCTCTTCTAGACTCAATTTCGGTAAAATTAATACTGCAAAAGGACTCTAGGAAAGAAAAACTGTTCGCACGTTCTGGTAAACTAATCTTCAGACCTGTTTGAGCCGTTAGTACTTTAGTAACATAATATTGGACATGACGTATTTGAGAGTAAAAAGTACTTGTCTTTGTTGATACCTGAAGTTGTTGCCTTTATACGTGAGTCTTGAACGCTATAAAAGATTCTATTTTATGTATAAACAAGAAGTAATGACGTCGCAAGATCATGTACCATGATTAATGTCATTGGTAGTAGTCATTTACAGAACCATCTACAAAAGACTTGCAGGGGATTCTGAATCATCTTTGCCTTTAATATGCACTACTAATATGTGTTTCAAGCCCAGAAAACGAGATGCGTTGGAAGTAATTTGGCTGGACGCGTTGTTTTTTTTTACCATACTTATGTTTTACACACTCTTATATTTAAGTTATTCAACCTTGTTTTTTGTTTGTTTGATAGATGTTTATTTAGAGAAAATGTAATTGTGAGAGTATATGTAGAAGAACGGTTTATAATTGCACTTTAGTCAAAGACAAACAGTGTTTGCAACATCAATAACATAACTTCATGAATTAACACATAAGTTGACATAGGTTTAACATTTTATGTGAGTGAAATGGAATGCAATAACGAAACGGATGATTGTGTAGTTGTTGCTGAATTATACGTCAAAGATGCGTACGGACACCAATTGATTGCTTGTACGCTCTGTGGAAATCTGCAACAAAAATAATTAAATTACACTGCAGTCAAAATTGCAGTATCACAACAGCAGCCCTGCGTGAAATAATAATTATATCGCTACTGGTTGAATATGCTGCTGCAATTAACACCATGCACTGCTGTTGAATGACCATAAAACTAATATTTGTGGTTGGTCATTTGATTTGAATTGGATTGCTATGCACAATTAGAAGGAAAGTTCATTGTATGCAAACATGTTTACCATATTAAAATATATAGTAAATTTAATGGAAAGTTGGAGCTTGTTTTCTTCTTGGTGTAATGGCCTACTAGGTTATGGTAGTTATTTCTTACAGACTATCCTAGAACCACGTAACCGGAGATGTTACGTGGTATCGATCCGTACAGGATTTTGTACCGATCCTGTCGTGTGAAACATCTTCGCCACTACCGCCTGCACCTCCAATATCAAACTATATTTATCAGCTATCAACTATTTTTACTTCGTTTCTCAGTTTAGAATGACACCATTAGTGTCATCAAGAAATGTTATGGCAAATAAGGCTATGCGAATTTATAACAACAGATTCAAATATCATTTTATGGAAGTGGTAGTTTAACGACTTTCAGACTCCAATTTAATTCGGGAATCCAGGAATGTGTTCGAACTGATAACACCCAACCATGCATAAATAATCATAAGAATTAATTACGGTTCGGTTTGTGTAAAATCGAATACGATTTTGTAAAATGCACATTGATCGATGCTAGTCAACTGATATTACCGTAAAGCGGTTATTTAACAAGGGTAGAAAAATGATAATGAAGTCTGATCTTTTTGTGCCACAGGCGTATGGTCCTGTTAAGATAGTGAGTGTATTTCAGTTACTAGGAAAATGTATTACTAGGAAAATGTTAACTCAAGCTAGTACGATAGAGTATATTGTTAAAGTAAAGAGTATTTGTAATAGATCAACCTGTGCTGATTATTCAAAGTTATGTTGAACTATTTAAATCTAGGACATTGATATTAACTTTGAATGATACGGAATGTTAGTCATTAAAATAGAAAACATTCGTTTGACTATCGACACTACTCATCATAACGTTGATGGTTACTGCTGGTTATTGCTAGCATATTTGATGGTGATCTTCTAAACACAGCCCAGCAGCCTGCCTAGAAGACAGACGTAGAACAAAGCTTTATACTTTTTCTAATACTGCTGGCACATAAATATTGTATTGGTGCTTATTGTCAGCCGCTTATATGTCATTTAGCCTATTTATTCTTGCATCTAATTTTCTAATGTTCTCAGCTCCTGTTGGTTGATGAGTTTGATTGTTTAGTCACGAGATAGCATAACGATCGGAACGAGAGTTTGTTATCTCGTCTCCGATCATGACGCCATTGCATTCGGGAATCAGCCAAGGTAGAGAGAAAAGAAGAAAAAATGAAGAAGAAGAGAAAATGAGTGTTGAGTTAAACATCCGCATCCCGCAAGCTTGAGCTTGTGATAAATATACTATTCATATACTATATCATGAATGCTTGATATTCACTGTATAGAAGTCTTTGTTGTTTTTGGTACATAAATTATGCAAATGTTTATGTTTAGTTTGAAAATAAGACATACAATTAAAAAATACGAAAATTTCCGGAAACATTCTAACATATAAAATTTTTAAATTAAGATACATTTCTTAAGCCGCCGATGTGATAAGAGTAATTCAGAAAAATGGCATTTATTCAAGACCAAAGATCACGCTCAACTCGCATCAGTTGTCACAGGAAAGGATAATTCAGAAAACATCGAAAACTTTTCCTCATCTTATCATCGTATGAAAACAGACACTTGCAGCAGCAGCACATAGCGTGTGAAGCGAATGAAATGAATGAAACCAAGGGAGGATAGTAATTGGTGGTTGATCCGGCCGTCCTGATTAAATCCACTGCCTTGACGGCTGTTTTGATGTCTTTTGAAGCAAGGACTCGTCTGAGGTTGGCGTGAATGCTAATGGTGTTGTTGTTGTTGTTCAACCCGGAACATCGAAAGTAATTTCTGACAACGGATGGATTTCTGAAAACCAATGTTTGTTGGATGAACTGGTGTAATGCTAACGTATGATAATCAGTTAACTGTAGGATGCAATCTGATGAAATAATTATCCAAAGCCACTATTTTTGCAAAACAAAAGAGAGGTATGGTGCTATATAAAAAAAGTTTGAAACAAACCTATTTACTTACAAGCTACAAATTGAGGCGATACATAATAGAAAACAAATTGCTTGTTTTTTTATCTTCCTGAACATTCTGTTTTCTTTGAGCTGTTTACTTCAACTGAATGCATGAGTTAATTTTGTTTGCTGTGTATACAGCTAAATATTTGTGTTTGGTTAACGTCAAACAAGAAAACGAGTGGAATGAGATTAGATAAAAAAACGGCTGTGCTTTGAGAAAAGGTGCGACAGTCTGAGATTTAATATCCTGTGGATAGTGGGGTTTCACTTACCTCCGAAAGAAGCAGTGAAATTTTCGCGTATTCTAGTATGGAAGCGTTTGTGCAGCTATACTTTTGAGTTCATAGGCCAAAAAATAAATTTCTCATTACAAATGATAAAAAACAATCATAACGCTCAAGTAGGAAACTTTGAAGATAGATTGTTTGAATAGTTTGTATCTCTGCAGGTAATTTAATGTGTTTTTCTAACAAATAATAAGTAAAATCTTTTACAACATTCACAAATCAAGAAATATCATAAGCATTCTCACAATTTTCAGAATTCACTGTATCAGGTTCGACACTATTAGCTATTGAATTTTCAGCAACTTAGAAGGTTATAGATTATGTTCTTTTCATGACAGGCATATGCAATTTAAGTATCTACTAAGCAGAAGAAAAAAATTAGTTACTATATGGAGACATGAGCCGTTTTGTTATTGATTGGAAAAGTAGCTCAATTATGCTAAATGTGAAATAATTGGCCTTTTATGATTCCAGTCACGTTTATGAGCTTTCTAGTGATTCCATTTTGTTTTTTTTTTGACAAAACTTATTATGCTTCATTTTTTATGCTTTCCATGTTGCCATTCTTGATTTCAGCTTGATTTTGTTTACTCTTCACTGTTATTTTGGTGAGCTGATGAGCAACATTTTTATTGTTTCACGACGTCTGTCTTCTGGAGATGAAGTTACATTTTCTGATCTATATAAAGTGAAGCACATGGTTGTCGAAAGATAAAATAATTCGTTTATTTAATTTTTCCCGAGAAGATTTTTGATTTTTTTTGCTTCAATAATCGGGTATTGTTGGCTATTTACCAACATAGCAAATGTTATTTGGAGTGGAAAATTAAAATTTAATCAAGATCAACCTCGAAGGTATACCAAATGTGATTAAAAAATGTGGTAGGTATCAGGTAGGTTATTGTCACATGCAGCGTACGTAAAAGAAAATTATTCATAAATAACATTTGCAACAACAAAAAATCATCGTGTGCATCGAATACAATTATTTTGTGTCACAAAAGTTGACGATCCAGTCGTGTTGCTTTTTACGCGAAAGCAAGCTCGTTTTTGAAAAGCATTAAATAAAAAAAATGTATGCAAAATAAATAGCCGCTGGTGTGATGTGATGCATTCTCGGTACACCATTATTCCACTCGGTGCGTGGAGAAGTAAGATAAAAGGAATGGCAAGGCTGTTAAATTTATGCATCCATTTTCAACACATTCAATTTTTTATTCGCGTTTTGCAATCCAAGCACTTACAATTTTTGAGCACATCCAGTAATGTAGGTGGTATTACAAAATATCACAATAAACGTGTTTAATATTTGTACGACATAATCAACTCGTACAAATTGAAATTAATTTTGCACAGGAAGGAAACGATAGGAGAAGTGCAATGAATTTCATGTAAACTTATTTGATCAATCAACTTTGTTGTCAGTTAATGTGCTCAGCCACAAATACGACGCACAAATTGATGGCATTCTAATCAAAGATGACAGAAATGGACCATGTTGTGACTAATGGAAGTACGAAATGATGCAAGATGACGGTGCATGATGACATGACGCATAGCCGGAGCAGTTTCTGCACCGCTACAAAAAATAGTGCATAATATGCGTGCAAGTTCGTCGATTACGCCCGGGACAACGAATGCAGTTGATCAATGGAAGATGATACCACGTTCTATGGTGGGTCAAAGGCATGTTCTTGCATGTCAAAGGGGTTCATAGCAGGATTGTACTTGCACATTGCTAGGCCCAGATTACTGCGCATCATACAATGCACACAGCCGATGTCCTGATCCAGTGTGAAGGCTGGAACACAAAAACTACTCATTCAAATACGCGATGCTTGCACAACCGATTTATCAACGTCATCTGGTTGGCTTGGCTTTCTAGTCAGAAAACTATCACGGTAGACAGTGAAAACACCCAGGAAGCGTAGGAAAAATCTGTCGCGTGAAAGTGTACCTTAGCTAGAATAGAATTTTTTGTATGACACATACTATCACAAGCTAGTGATTGAAATGCATCACGAAACGAGAAGAACGAAGAATAGCTCTTGTATCTATTACCACTGCATGATGTTCTTCTAGCGCTTAGGTTGCTAGCCTATGCAGTGCCATGCATACTATGTGTCAATGGTGCATGGATTACTATGAGTATCGGTAGTAGAAAACAAAGCTACGGTTGAAAAGAATTCGCTGTATTTCAGGTTGATGAAGATCGTAACATGAAGTGCTCATCGAGATCGGATAATCGGAGTGATTTAAAAAAGTTTTTATCAACTTTGGCCAATTTGGAAAAAGAATACAGTTTGTCGGTAGCATTAGCGACCGATGATTGACTGCAAAACACGGCAATAGGGTTATAGCTAATTTTGGATTATTGCAATGATACCATTTTTATTTCCATTAAAATAACTATGACTCATTTAATATAGTTTTTGCAGTAAGAAAAGATAAGCATACATTGGATCCTCCACAATGAATACTTATCGTAAAATATACCCACTGGTATGATTGATATTTATTGACGTGAGCAGGCATGTTTTGAGATCTTTTCAAAGACCAACCAATTGTATGGTGAGTCAACGCTGAAATGGGTAATGCGCCCATAGCTAGAAAGTTCAGCTAAGCTTATACGTGAACCATTACTGCGTCAAAGATGCGGAAATTATTAAGCTAGGCAATCATTACCGGAAACGGTCTGTAGCATAATGAAGTGTTGTATCGTACTAAATTGTTGCTGGAGCACTTTTCATGCACGATCATTCCTGTTGATTCTGCCCGGAAAAGCCCATGGGCGTCAATGCTACACAGAACAGAAAGAGTTCCAATATTCCTTGCCAGTAATGATGTCACGTAGAATCCATTTGCAGGCTGGTACGAAGTTGGTTTCTTGTTTCTGCTTGGCTATCACCACTGGAAATACGTTCATGGAAGGGTTCCACTGCAGAGATGGTCATGCTATGCACCAAATGTCAGGAAACAGATTTTCAACGCAATTCAGGTGTTTCATTTTTCACATAAAAGGCTGCCTAGTATTGTTCACAGAATGTTTAGCAAAAGGAAAAAGAGTCAAAAGAAACTTCTGCTGCCAAAACACCTTTTGCCTCTAAATCCATTTTCTCTAACACCGATCGCATTTTCAATGTCGTTTCTGTCTTCATCTGACTTTGTGGTGTGGAAGCGGAGCAGAATGCTTGATGAAATTATTTTACGGTAGCTAGTACGTGTTTGCAGTTTTAATTCAAACGTGGTGTCTTTTCGCCTAACGCGTCTCGATTATGTTAAACGGGGTATTGCTTTCTACGGTAGGTTAGTTGAGAAAACGAAACTTTATTAGGAAGCTGTGTTAAGTATTTCTCAATACCATTCTCTGATTCCTTGCCATAAATGAAACGTGAAACATATCGATCGACTTACACTGCATTTAGTTTTAGTGATCGATGTTGTTAAGCTGTTAGGGGAGTTGCGCACAGATTTGTTGTGGACGTGTGAAGTGTTGTGTAATATTGTAGTTCATTTATGCTATCATTACTCACCTAGTATTGTAATAAGTTGATTTGTAGTAAGGAGGATGATGGTCGAATACATAGTTTAGGATGGGACCGGTACTTTTCAGTAACTTGCGATGCTCGCCTACCGGTTTCACCACCATTGCCGGAGTAGTTGGATTAAGATTCATTGAATTAATAGTTCGATGGCGATGCAGGCTTGATGCTGTAGCGGTCGTTAGCGTATCGTTGGATGCGATGGAGTGGAAATTTGAAATGCTGATGGGATTGTTTCTTCTTGATGCATCTGATATCGATTGCTGTGTTGGGGAATGCTTCTGTATCGATTTGGGTGGGTCGTTATGAGAGTGAGTGGCTACCTCCATTCTCATGGGCTTACTGCCGTCTTCTACATTATGTACCATTACCGCGAATTGCACACTAGACGTTGGCCTTCGTATTGTTCGTTGGGTGGATAAAGATAGATTAGTGATGTGTTGCTCCTGTGACACATCTTCCGCTGATACGGTGAGTCCTGATAGGTCTGTTGTAGCAAAAGAGCCCCTACTGTCGGCGTTAGTGGTCAGACCCAACATCGACGAAGGTAGCTGAACAACTGTGCCTATTAGTAAAGGAATACAAGACAGAAATACTATAAGCCAACATGGAGATGTTACGACGCCAACATGAAGAAATTGTTGTTTGGCATAATAGTAGTAATAGTAAAACGGAACACGATGATTTCCCTCACATAGTTTATCGTCCCTTTAAACCACCGTCCTTTGTGGTAATGGTATAACACTTATTTGAAAATGTGGCATTGAAAAGACTTTAATGCAATATATTTCAACAATTAATTATGTACGGCAAGGTATCGTACAGGAAGCATGCTCGTTGGAATATATGAAGAACATTTAAAAGGGTTGATATGGTGTAAATATTTGGAAATGCTTCTTTATAATTTTTTATCATCCGTACAAAATTGCATATCAAGACTTCTGATAAAGAATGAGAATATTTTCAAGAAAAGACTTTCTAATACATGCTTTAGAGTTTAGCTGAATGTACAGATCATATTATACATCGCAGTATCGTATCGGAATCATTGGTTTTGATATATTAACCTGAAATGTTTTCTCTCCAGAGATATTTAGTCGGTAGTCTGTAATCTTGTACACCGTTAGCATCGTTTGGAGCAAATAAGATTGACATTTTTGAAACGCCCTCACAAACGAACAGTTGTTACTAGAAGAATACCAATGCGTATTCTTCAGTGCGTTGCAATGTCTGTGCTTTAACGAGCAGAATATAATCCAATCAAAATCCTCGAACCGTTGTATGTAGTTCGCGTATCCGATAAATTGGGTGTAGAAAATGGTGGACCAGGCATTCAAGGTAAGTTAACATGAAGGTGATAGGTAACCGCAATTCTCCAAGGAAAGTGACGCGTTCAAAGAGACTTTGAATTTAGAATAGCTGAGCGATACTTTCGTGTAGTTTTCTACAGATAAATTGTATGTGTGAGTGCTCAGAATAGGAAATTGAATTTAACTGGTGGGTTGTAGTCTGAAAACGAAGAGCCAAAAGTGAATATTTATGTGGCTTTCGAAAAAAGGTTCTACGAAAAGAATTGCAAAGTATAAATATGAAAGTAAATCTGATGCATAAAATGTGTTAAATACCCTAAAGAATTGTTAAATCCATGAATAGTATTATAAGAACGTTACAATTGTTGCTAAAGTTTATTTTTGTAATACAATTGATGAAAGGGCATAACAAATTTGAAAGGGTGTTAGCAGTGATTAGAAATCGATGTTTTGAAATCGTGTTGACTTTACAACATTAAACATTTTTTAAGAAGAAGCTAGAAGTGGTGTGCTAGAAAAGGTAAATTGTTATGCGTTATAAATTGTATTATAAGTGATTTTTTAGGTTAACGTAGCAATGTTGGTGATAGTGCTTAGGGTATTTGATGATACAATTGATAAAATGAGCAACTAAATGAATAATTATCAACTTATATTTTTTCTTTTCACGGAAGAACGGTTGGGTCGTATATCTTATCAACTGGTTCGTATTAAAACTATCACATTTTTACATTCCATTGATACATTTACATCATACATACAACATAGTTGATACATTAGACTTAATGAGATGAAATGATGTTGTGTTCTGTTCTATGATTCAAATTTTTCTTTTTAAAGTTTTTTTAAATTTTTAACAGGTAGATAGTTTAACAAAAGAAACAAGATTTACATGTTATCTATGTTACCCAATTACAATAACAATTCCAATAACAGATTTTTAATTAATGAATGAATTTACGGTTAGTTCAGATATAACGTATACACAACGGAAAGGCCATTTGATGAGCTAAAGAGTTACTTTGACATATTTACTAGAAAAAAGTAACGCTTTCACGATAGCGGTAATTTTACTAGTAGTGCGTTCTTGAAAAAGAAAATCGCATCCGACATGGTGATAATGAGGATCATGGTGCAGTCTATTTAAAAAAAGGTTCAACTGCAATTTGGGCATCCGAACGGCCACCAGAATGTTAGCTTTCCCAATATGTGAATGCCTTGGCTGTCTTGACAATTGATAGACTCTGCCTTTCGGCGTTAAATTATATTTACTATGTGGCGTCTTGGAAGTAGCATTGTAACCGTGGCTACGATGACCGTTTGTTAGGAGCATAAGGATATTCCAACAAGATTCAATACCAATATCATCAATAGCTGAAAATCAATATACTGGTGTTCTCCCACAATGGCCCACGTAAATTCCGGATTTGATTCTGCTAGTTTTTGCTGATTGGCCATTTTGCAAGATATCGTTAAAACGTATATATATATATATATATATATATATATATATATATATATATATATATATATATATATATGTATATATATATATATATATATATATATATATATATGTAGGGAATAATGTGTGAGAAATTGATTTATTAAGAATGATTGCAAAAATGATAATTCGTATAAAGAGTTCTTTCCACTTTGATCGTCAGTTCGCGAATCCTCTCTTCGTGACACCGCGCGTCACTTATTAACCTTTCTCCTTATCTCTTACTCTCTCTATCTATTTCTGTTTCTCTCCTTCCATTACTCTTCCACTCTTCCATGGGTGCTTCCTTGTTCATTCCCACACGGCCTTTCCTGATAACATTCAATTCGAATGTGACCAACTTTTTAACATATCTCCTGCCGTGGTAGTCTGGACGGGCCCTTCCTCTTCTTCGTCGATTTTACGAACTTCATACCTATCATTCGGCAGTACTTTTCGAATTTCATATGGACCCAAAAACCGTTTCTTCACCTTTGCTCCTGTCCTAAACTGAGTAAACGGTAGAGCCACTAAATTACCAACCTTATACTGTTGTGTTTTCTTGCGGCGAAGATCATAATATTTTCTGTTTTCCTCTTGAATCCTACCGATATTTTCACGTGCATGTTTTCGTAATTCGTCTCGACCATCATTAAACATATTCTGTATCTCTTCCTTCAAGATTTGTGCCAACCTGAGGTCATCCTTCGTTCTCATCTTTACTCCAACGAACAACTCGAATGGAGTCATTCCAATCGCTCTTTGCCAACTGTTGTTGATGACCGTTTGCACCCTATCGACGTGCTTAAACCACTCGTCTGGTTTTTCTATTGATAATTTGGTCAATATCGGAATTATTACGCCATGAATTCGTTCGACTTGTCCGTTTCCTCTTGGTACACCCGTTACAATTTTATGAGATTCTACATTATTTTCCGCACAATAATTCTCAAACATTTTAGAGGTGAACGCAGTACCTCTATCGGACACAATTCTTCGAGGATGTCCAAACGTATTCGCAATTATCTTTAATTTTTTAACTACTTCTTCTGTCGTCGTAGATTTCACAGGAAATAACCAAACAAATTTGGTGAACGCATCTACTACTGTGAAAATGTGATTATACGATTTCCGAGTTGAGGGCATAGGTCCCAAATGATCGACATGAAACGTATCCAAAGGTACGCTTCCTTTTGGGATGGGGTGAAGTTCCCCTTCTGCCTTACCTCGCTTCCTTTCTCCTACAATGCATTTAACGCAAGAGGCGATACATTCTTCTATCCTTTCGTCAATATGAGGAATGAAATAATCAGTTACAATTCTTTCTTTCGTTTTTCTTACGCCGAAATGTCCCTGCTCGTGTGCGCGTCTTACTACTTCACTTACCATTTTGCTCGGTACATACAACTTTTCTGCTCCCGCGCTGCCTTTGTGGAGAATACCATCAACAATCGTAAATCCATCAAAGTCTCCCTGATGCTCGATTCTGCGCATAATCTCTGCTATCGCAGAATCATCATGCTGCGCTGCTGATATCCGCGCACACACCGCTGATGTTACCACCATCACGTTCGCCCGAGACAAGGCATCCACATGCTTCATCCTGTCTGCTGAACGATGTTCCACCACATACTCGAATTCAGCTAGCACATCCAGCCATCTGCTGGTCCTCGCGTTCGGGTTCTTCTTTGCCAAGGACTGTTTAAACGCGATGCAGTCAGTCACAATCTTAAATCGTTCTCCAAGCAGATAACACCGGAACTTCTTTACAGATTCTACGACCGCCAAAGATTCTAGGTCGAAAGAATGATAATTCTTCTCTGCCTGGTTCGTTAACCGGCTGTAATAATAGCAAGGGTGAAACTTTCCGTCGTCCTCCGCTCGCTGCATCAAAATGCCAGCCAACGCTTCCTTGCTTGCGTCAGTATGAATTTCCGTTTCAAGTCCTGATTTGAAAATCCGAAGCACTGGATACTGACTCAAAACCGTCTTTATATGATCGAACGCTTTCTTCACATCATCGGTTACTTCAAACTTTTCTTCTTTCTTTAGCAACACTGATAATGGACGCATCACTCCCGCAAAATTCACCACAAATTTCCGAAAGTAACTGGCCAATCCGTAAAAGCGTTGCATTTGTTTCGTCGTAGATGGCATCGGAAATCTTTTCACCTTCTCTACTTTTAACTGCGATGGTTCTATGCGTCCTTCATAGATTGTGTATCCGAGATACTCAATCCGCCTTTGTAAGAATGTACACTTCTTCCAATTAAAACGCAGTCCTACTTTCTCCGCAACATTCAACAAACGTTTTAATGATCTCAGACCTGCTTCTTCATCCTTCGCTGGCACTATTATATCATCGACGAATGCTAACACGGTTCCATCGTTAATTAGTTCACGCAATACTGAATTTATGAATCTGCCAAACGCACTACCACTAAGACACAATCCAAATGGAGCTTTGCAGAACTCATACTGTCCTTCTTGCGTAACAAACGACGTGTACTTGCGACTATCTTCAGCAATAGGCACATGGAAGTATGAATTTTTAAGGTCTAACGTCGAATAAACTCGTGCACTTTCTAACTGATCGATTTGATCCTCCACGATTGGCATCGGGTACGAATCACGTATGATCTTCCGATTGATTTCCCGATAATCTACACATACTCTACGCGATCCGTCTTTCTTCGGTACAACCACAATCGCACTAGCGTACGGACTATTCGATGGACGAATCACACCATCTCGAAGCCACTCTTCTACTTGCGTCTTTACTGCTTTTCTTTCCAGTGGGGCAAGCCGTCTTGGATGCGTACGCACCGGAATATCATCACTCACTTGAATGTGTAACTCGTTTTCACTACGCGCACACTCTTTCGGATCGTAATTCTGTATCCACCCTGCGATAACTTTTTTGTACCTTGGGGGAGATTCAATTTCTTCCTTTTCAATATCAATATTGAAGATAAAATTCTCCGACGTCATTTCCAAGCCTGGGACAATATTCTCTGCCCGCTTTAATACTCGAACACCGTTCCTGGTCACTTTAGCATCAAAATGTTCTAAAGACGCCGTTCCTAGCACAGCTTCAAAAGGCATGCTATCGTTTGTCACCACGTAGAAATCCACTTCCCGGTATAGTTCGTGATCGATGCACATATCCACTTTACACACTCCTTGCGCCGCAATTTCTTTTCCACCAAATCCTCTGAACGTCACTGTCGTGGTGTCTAAGCGTGGTCGCCCGATTTTGTCGTACGTGTTAAATGCCATTAGATTCAAGGAACTACCGGTATCGAATAGAGTTTCTATGTCGATCGATCCTATTTGCGCAGTGATCATTGTTTTCTTCGAGCCCGTTGGTTTCGTCATAATTTCGTCTTCTCGTCTGAAGGAATTTTGAGGGGAGCGCATACAATGCCCTCGATTGTTTTGTCCACACATCAACACATTTCGTTTTTCACTTTTGTTAACGCCTTTGTTACACTCGCGTGCCCGGTGACCGAACATATTGCATGAGAAACATTTCGGTCCTTCGTTCTTTTGTGGGCATTCCGATGAAATGTGTGACCTATTACCACAGTTGAAACAATTCTGCTTACCGTTCACGTTGTTCCACTTTTCGGCTAAGCGTGATTTATCCTGCTTGTTACCAACTTCTACACGTTTCGTCTTGCTTTTTTCGGTCTTCGTAATCTTTTCAAAGTTCAACAACTTCTTTTTGAGCCGCTCGATGGTTTGCGCCTCTAGCAGTATAGACTGATGATACTCGTCGTCTGTAACTCCACTCACAATATACACACACAGACTTGGCTCATCCAACGCGATCGGAAGCGCCAGCCGTTGCATTTCGTATATGTAATCCCGAATTGATTCGGTCGTCTTCTTCTTCCGTGTTGTTAACGCACGATGCACATCGCTTGCGCATATGCGTGGGGCGAATTCCTTTATCAGTGCCTTTTCTAACTTCCCGAAACTGCTAAAATTGCTCCGAAGTGAAAATACGAAGCGTCTAGCGGTGCCGGTCAGTTTTTTACGGCACATGATCAGCTTTTGTTCGTCGTCCCATCGTGCTGCTTCGCAAATGCTCTTCAGCTGCATTAGCCACATTCGCACGTCTTCTCCTTCCTCGGCACCGAAGGATTCAATGCTTTCCTCCATGTCTCTGAAGGAGTACACTTTTAGCCGTCGTTGTGACGATTTGGGTGTAGATGTAGCTTTAATCGCCGTATGGTACATCACATCCGAATCATCATCTTCATCATCGTCATCAATGCCGTCGTCGTCGTCATCATCATCGTCGTCGTCGCTTGGGCCAATAGCGTCACCACGTTGCTCGTTGTTATGTTGCGAGTCGTCTTTCTCACTAACATCGTCGTCTTTTGAGCAACGATCATCATCGTCTTTGCCTTGAAGCACATCACTAATTCCATCATTGGAGCTCGCCTTACTCCGATGGTTGATGATTTTTTCGGCCAAATCCGTCTTTCCGCCTGATGTTGGCAAACCAAGCTTTTCGCATTCGCGCACTAAACCGATCTTGGTAAAATTTTCGCATAACTCTGCAACCGTCGTCATATTGCCGTCTTTAGTTTATTTCGTCGTTTTCACCAAATCACTTTTACGCAAACTTGTCCTTTAAAAATCACTCACTTCCCGGACGAGCCCCCATGTAGGGAATAATGTGTGAGAAATTGATTTATTAAGAATGATTGCAAAAATGATAATTCGTATAAAGAGTTCTTTCCACTTTGATCGTCAGTTCGCGAATCCTCTCTTCGTGACACCGCGCGTCACTTATTAACCTTTCTCCTTATCTCTTACTCTCTCTATCTATTTCTGTTTCTCTCCTTCCATTACTCTTCCACTCTTCCATGGGTGCTTCCTTGTTCATTCCCACATATATATATATATATATATATAAATATATGTATATATGTACATATCATCACATCATATATATATATATATATATGATGTGATGATATGTACATATATTTTTTGTGAACGTGTAGTTATGCATCGTGGGAGGAGATAGAAAGGAGTCTTTCGGAAAGTTCATTTTAAAATTCTGCAGGTATTATTCAATTGTAGATTTTGTTTAACCTGCCATTACAAGAACCTAAAAGAGACATGAATGTTTATTGAAAGAAAATTGAAAAAAGGAAGATTGTTTCCATCATTATGAGATCCCTTGAAGCCATTAGCAGATGGAGTTTTTTCTACACCTTGAATTTTTTCCGGAAGGCAAGCACTGGGTATTTTGTCGTTTTGAATTAATTGACCTAGTTCTATCATTTTAAACTAATAATTCAGCCCCTAAGCCAACCATTATCATCGATTTGAGAGAGACCCAGCAGTATATGGTAATAATTGTGGAAATTTAAAATGAACATTGCGTTACCTTCTGTGAGTTGCAGTTGCTTCCGGGGTTCCCTAGGGTTTTGATAATGGTGGTGCAGAAAACGTTTTGAACCGTCTGATTCTAATGTATCCTCGACAGCTTCTAGGTCATTCAATTCCGTTTGAACGCTAACGTGTACGGATGTAGATGCAGGCATGCCACCATTCGATGGGGACATTATCCGTACGGGGTTGTCGTGAATAATGCCGTTGCTGTTGTCATCTGCATCGTACCTGTTTTCTTCCACTGTCACCGGCCGATCGTCGCCCGTGTCGCTTTCGTCATTTTCTGATGTATCATTTTCGTCGTAGACATCCTGTTCGTTCAACGATGCAATGCCAGAGTCATTGTCACCAAAATTGCTCTCTATCCGGCCAGTGCTGCCAAAGTGCGATTCAATCTGGCTGGTGTTTTGAATGTCATCGGTATTTGAAGGAAGGGTGAGTTGATATTCTTGGTCTGGTTGACCCGTTGATGATACACAGTGTGCTATCATTAGAACAATTAAACAGCATTGATACATCATGACGGACACCTGGAATGTGCCACATTCACGCCACAATCTCCGTAGATTGAGCGATGGCTAAACCCGTGTGAGTAGTTTGTACCAGTTTTTTTTTTCAACATAAATAAAACATCTTCTTTCGTTTTGCTCGGTCAAGAACCGCAGCTGTACGCGTTGCCGTCGTCGTGACGGTTCGAATCATGTTATTGTGTAATATTTTATTCCAATACTTTATAGACCAAACAAGAAAGGTTTTGGTTTACAAATGCACGTGAAGCCAACAATGTTATATTCTGGAATGAAAATGAAAAACACACAACATAATTACAATGATTATTTTTCCTCATGCTCAATGCTAGAATGAACAACAACAAACAAACAACTAGAATGAACAAATAAAGTACATGAATTACATCGTTTAAGTTCGCTGGATTCGTTTGTATAACCTTGATTCGGAATGTTCTGTTTGAAACCATGCTTTCTAAGCCTTACTATAAAATCACATCGGAAAGCAAACGGAATACAATTCCCATCTACTACTACACTTTCCGACTCGTAGTATTCATTTTTCTATTTTCTTTGTAGATGAGTTTAGTAGGAAACCGGCACTACACATAAGGTTTTCGGTAAAGTTTTTTGGTTGAATGAATTCTTTGTCGTCGTTTTTTATCTTGCATGGTTCTTGTGAAAAACACAAACATCATGCTGCTGCTTTTGTGATCTCCGTAAGTTTATATGCTGGTGATACTGTTCTCAGTTAGTTTGAAAACAGGCAGCACATGTACGGCGTTGGTTTAGTTGAGGTGTGGCATAAAGTTTTGTGGCCCAAAATTTCCGCAAGCGACTGTTTTTTCTCGATCATTTTTTATCTTTCTCCTTATAATCGATGAAACCTTCAAACTGATTGCTATTTCGTGCATTTTTTTGTTTGGTGTGAAGTACCACAGCCCAATCAACACATGAAGTCTTCCAGCAAGCGTATCTCAATGTTATCAAAATCCGGCATTTTGTAGGCTCATCTTCTTTCTGGCGCTGCGGGCAGTCAACAGGCGTTGGCAATTTTTCATCGCTCGCGGGAAAACTAACCAATTAACCTCGCTGTGTTTCAGTGCCGCATTTTTACTGTTTGTTTTGTGTTGGCTTGCGAATGATTTTCATCATCTTTTCTAGTAAAAGCTTTTATTCTGATTGAAAGTTTGTTTCGCTGCTCTTTTTGTCTTGGAAGATTTTGATTTTTACCAGTAACGAGACTAACAAAAACATCGAGTGTGATGCAATAGTTGTTCAGGGTTTACTTAATGCTTTTATAAAAATGATTAAAAAGCTTACAAGCAATTTTTCAATTGTTTCACAGTTTACAGTTTGCTAAGGTTGGACACATCGAACTAGAAAATTGTGAGTTTTTTGAATGAAAATATTTCGATCGAGCCGTTTTGTATGAAAGAAAGCGACTATTCAATAATCCAAATATAGAGCATTACCAATAGGTTATTACTGTAAAAACGTGGTACTTTTTTCGATGGATTCCATAGATGAATATGAGTGCACGATTACAATAGGTAATATTAAATTGACGAAGAAGTTTTTCTTAACGCTATAATACAGTAAAATAACAGATATTATTGCACCCTTATTTGCAGAAATATTACAAAATTAGCATGCAGAAATATTGTTTGAGTAAGGTAAGGTTATGGTTTCAAGATGCAACACTTAGTTTAGAATTATAATAAGTATTTATCACAGACATATATTTGACGGTTCAATTTTTCAAAAAGTTCTTTGTAAGTATTGTTAATTCTCTATTATTTGCTGTGGTTCCAAACGATTGTATCAAAGATATAAAATGTATAATGTACCGATGTCCTGCACGGTGACGTAAGAATGAAATCGCATCAAATGATGTGAATGCTCATTGCATAACGACTTGTACAGAGACAACATCCTTTCAGGATAACATTTGCCTTGTTTTATTAAAAACTTCGCATCTGCCGCATAATGAGAAATGTTTACCGAAACCCAGTTGACAATAACAATTTATTTGTTTTGTTTTCAACTCGGTTTCGTTCCGTAAGTAGGTTTTTTTCTTATCTCGCTTCTTCTTTAGCCCCAACCAAGTAACAGACAAATTTGTTTCGTTTAGAAGAATGTTTTGGAGAGGGAAAGTTTCGGTGGCACGATGAAGATTTCAATTTTCAAGTACTCTCTATAATGTCTATCTGTGTAATCACTAACAAAGGATTTATTTTGAGTAGAGGCAACATAAAATGTATCTATCATCATAATCATGGCGTTAAAATATGAAACAAAAGGAATTTTGCTATGCAAATAAAATACTGCGCAGATAGACTCAATATACGTTATATGTTGCAGGCGCTCAGGGAGTAAAATGAATGTAATTTCAAGCATTGCATCAAATTATATTCAATTTGAAAGAAACAACATTTCCCTAAAATATGTAAGGCGTTGTTATAAATATGGTAATGTTGCAAAATAAACACCTGTAGCAACAAAAAAGGAAGTGCATAGACAAAATCCATTGTATACCATACTTTTGTGTGTTTTTGTATTTCAATTTGACCTATGCTGCAATAACAGGTAATTTCCATTGCGTATATTTCTTCATCATGTCGTTGATGGTTTTTTTTTCAAATTTTTATACTCTATCTTGACATTGTATTTATGTATATAAAACAACAATCTACATTTGAAGCTAGCATTGAAAAAAGTTTTAAGCCGGATTTTAAAAAGGTATGTAAAGAAGGATCCGCCAATTTTCTTCCTAATGATGGGTTATCGATGAAAGTTTTATTAAAATGTAATGTTTATTAATTAAGTTAAACATGTTGTTTTAAAATGAAATAATGCAACACAATCTTCAATTTGGTTTTGCTGTTGGGTTTATGTTGCTAGGCAAGTGCTGATAGTCGACTTGAATTGTATGAAAAATAGGAAACCATTAAATTTGTAGCGACGAATGATTTATGCTGTAACATCCCCAAAAACTACCGCTATGTATCAAGATGGATAACATTTCCTCGTGATGTAGGAGGTTGTAATTATGTGCGTTACGACTAATGGGACGTAATGAAGGGAACTATAATTAATCACCACCAAGTAGATTGTCCTGCGAAGAAAGTGCTTCAACAGACGCTACAATTAGCAATAAATTCATTATTACTGCCCTTATTATGAGGCGCGTCGGTTTCTAGAAAACTGTTGTTCATTTTTAGAAAATCACAAACAATACTAATTACATAATAGTCCAGCACCAACTTCTTGGGTGTGCAACAACATCAAAAAGACACTTTTTATGCATGCTATGTAGTTGAAATGTAATTATATTAATTTGGTGGTACCTAAAACTAATGAATTTGATGAATTCATTCATCATCGACATCAAAACAAACAAAGAATATTGTTGAATTTGTACTTGAATAACGTGTACAGTTTTGGCTTTGTAATAGTGGAAAGATTTAAATAAACAAACAAAGTTGAATTAAGTAATAATAATTGTAATAGTGCTTTTCCCTGAAACCTTCATGAGCAACATCCATACCATGGATAGCCCCGGGCTTTTGCATTAAATGGTTCCCAAATCGCCCACTAAAGAGCAAGGTAGAATACTGCGCCATTACTAAGAATATAGTGCAAAGGTTTGAATAGGTAGTTGGCAACGTGCTACGTCGGGGAGTTGTGATTTCCAATAGCGTTATGCAAATGGGCACTGGAACGTTTTATGTAAATTTTAACGAAGGTCCCATACAACTCCACGCTGTCCATCTTGTACAACCGGCAAAACTCGAGGTGTATCACTGAAAATAACAACATCTCTGACTCCAATCTGTATAATTTACGGGCCATGAAATCGGAGCAAGAGCGCCATCATTACGAAGGTCAGATAAAAACGTTTCCAAAGATCTCTTTATTTAAGACGGGTTTGCCATTCCGTAGTCAGTTATTCTTCCTTTCATCTAGAGTACATGGCTGGTTTAAAGTTATGAATGAGCTTATCGGCAAAAATATAGGACTGGGTGCGTACACTAGGTAATAATAAAATATTAGCTTTAAAACTGACGAACGAAAAGGTTGAATGGATCGGGTTGAATGGGACAAAAATGTTATCCAGCATATTGTATTGCTAAGTAATTTAAAATATTAACATTTTAACATAGCAAGTGAAGAGCAGTAATGATATTAAAAAATAACAACCTTTCATATTGCAGTTATTGCGCAATATTGATTTGCACTCCACAGTGAAAATAAAGTATGTTCTGGTTCATTAAATCAAGATAATTTCATTGACCCTTATAATGTTCCACTTGGATGGAAACATTGGAATCAAAACATAAACAAAATTATATACTAGAAGGATAAAAAATACAGATTTTGACCGAATGTATGAATCATTCATTAGATAAATGTCTTATTTTCAAAGAACATATCAACGGTAACAGACGATATATCATTACTGAAAATCGGAAACCGGACGAATCTTTAGGAGCATTTCAGGATGCACAGCTTTTCAATATTTTTGTTTTAGTTAGTTTTTTGTTGTTTTTGTGGGAGGAAATCTTTCATCATGATAAGAACCAAGAAGAGGCCAAAAGTGAAAAATTCAATTGTGTTTTCTTCATCGAAACAAAGTTTGCACAAAGAATAACAATGGCTAGGGGATATGCACAAGCGGGCAAACTGGAAGGACTCGCCATTTAGGGTTGTTCCAGGGCAAAGATGTTGCTTTGGAAAAGCAACGCTTACCGCAATTTTAGCACGCCTATGCTACTAGTAATTAACATAAACTCTAAGGGTTTTTTACTCGGTGTGTTGTTAAAATGGCAATGGTCAATAGATTTGTTAGGGTTTGCAGCTAACCCATGTCTTATCAAGTGGAAAACATAAAAAATAGAATTTTGTATAACGTCTGGTCAGCTTCAGCAGTAGTATCTACAAAAAGGTTTTAACCCGAATTGAAAACGGCTTCAACCAAAAAACTGTTTGTATCCTACGATTAAAATTATTTGAAATCCATTTTCCAATTTCAATTCATGTTATTGAGTTTATTAAATTAATAAACTATGAATGAATTGTTTGTTTGAACGTTCTATGAAGAGAGAATTAGACTCCAAGCATTACAGTATTACAGCAAAAGAAACATTACTGGATCAGTTTCTTGTCTTGATGTTGTTGTTACTTGAAAGTTAGTTCTTGTAATTTGGGCTTCTCCTGAACTCCAAATCCCACCCATTTTCCCACAAGCTAAAGAAAGATTCGTTCTTTACGAATAATTCTCTTAAAGGTAAGGCAAAATCGAAAGTCGGTACTATTACAAGATTGAATGATTGAAGAAATGTATATAATGCAAAATAAAGAAAACCAAATATAATGGATGTTGACGACATCTTCAGTCTTCATTCATCTTATTTGTTCGGGCAACTTCATTTGATACGTGATTAATGTTAGTTTGGAAGAAGGAACGAACAATTTATCGTACGGTCGTTACCGTGTGTATGGTAACACACGTAACAATACATCGCGGTACGTAAATAGATTTGCTTTGTGTGAAAAACATTTGCACATAATAACAATTGTTCCATGTTGTTCACTGAAAACATGGAATGATGTGAATGGACGAAAGTATATGTTTTACTATCTTTTTCTGCGTTCAATATTCCTAACTAATAATCAACCGAGTACTAGAATTTGCACTATTTACAGAATTAGAATAGAATTATTTCACAATCAACACTTTCGCATATACCCTACTTTTTTACAAAACAGTATATACTGTATATCATTCCGAAGAATTGTGCTGCGCTTCGAGCGAAAATTATCGATTAGATTATGAGTGGCGCGTGAAGAAATGAAGTAATTTTCTGAGGTAGTCATGATTTGAGTTATATTTTCTTAGTATCTTAGTTTAGTTTTAGCTGTGAAACGATAAAGTAATTATTATTACAGCTAATTGAGAAAGAACAATCAAGTGTATGGATTGTGTATTACGCGTTAAAATATTTATCTGTATATTTAGATTTATTGAATAGTAACCACATAGAGTAGCAATACGGCCTGGCCGTTCCTGAAGAAATAAAAAAAAACACTTAGAGCTGTAGTGATAAGAAGTTAATATAACTCCAACTTCTATTTATTCCTTCCTGAGACTGTCCTAAACATACACTGAATTTAACAATACGTAACTTTCTCTACACCGTATAACAGCTGTGCTATTGCGTAAATATGCACATTTCGTATCATTTGCATGATTTAACAGCAGTTGTTTCACTTCATATCATTTCATTCAATAATTGTTTGCGATGATGATATACACACAAGCCTTTATTTTCGTACAATAGGACAGTCGTAAAGTAACCACACTCTTTCTCTATTCATCTCTGATTTCATAACTCTTGTGGGATGTTGTTCACCATTTCGCTGAGAGTATGATCACGAGTTTCCCTTGGCATAACGCTTTCCTTTGCAGGCGAATTATGGAAGACCACCCGGAGCTTATGGCTATAATATTCATGGGACGCTACATTTTCACACTTTTGCAGTCGTCATCTGTGTCGTCTGACGACGCCCTATGCGTTGTTGCACTGAAGCAAGCAACTATAAAATTGGAGTGAAAAAAGACACATAAAATAAAGATTGAAGCATCGTCTTAAAGCGTTGAGTTAAAATATTCCGGAAAGCGAAAAGTACATACACACTCTTGGGCAGCGTTTTCTAGGCATGAGTTCTTTTGCGTATTAGAGCTTCGGTTGTAGAAACGGCAACAAAGAGCTGTGAATTTCATTGCAAATTTTGCGCTCGTCTTAGGACATGTATTTCTCAAAAAACTTATATCAACAAGTGCCAACGATATTCCAAACGATTGGACAACAAAAAAAAAAGTTTGACCCATCGAAACCTATGGTCACATGAGGATGAAAAATGGATTTTTTTTATAAGAGGGATCCATTTCAGTTAATTTTTTGCGGCACACTTTAAAGCGCTTTCGAACGATAAAGTTATGTGAGAGCCCATCGACGTTGATCTTTGGGACGGAATGGCACGAGAAATTTATTAACATAATTTATGGAATGTTTGACAATTCTGGTACACATCACCCGGACTACTTGTAGGATCCTTTTCGCTTACTTTGGATGCTTTGGATGAAACATCGGGATTTACAACGTATTGTTTGCTAGAAAGAGACATATTCGATGAGAGTGCTTCACTCTGAAAATGATGTTAAAATATACCCTCAAGAACGCCATTTTTGTTCATCGTTTTCTGGCTATTTTCGCTACAATGGCGTAACACAGGGTTTGCATGTATCTAATGTATCCAGTGTAACCAGCTTTTGTATTTCTACATACTATTGTTGAAAGGCAAAATCAATTATGTGTAACCTTATGTGCAAAAGTACCTTATACATGGCAAATACTACCAATTAACGTTAAAGTTAGTTTAACGTTAAAGTTCAGTTATGATGTACGGCTAGTTAAATATTTAAGTGTCGTCAAGAGGCAATTGAAACGGCGCATGAAATTCTTGAACAGGTCCGACATATAATCCGGAAATGCATGTTTAGATGGCTTCCAAACTATTTCACAGCCAATCACAGCAACAGCATAGGGCTAGCATTTAAAGTTGCTTCGCATGAAGAGGACAATTACCACCGGTCTCTGGTACGGAGGTGGCTCTGTGACTTCTTCCGAAAAAGCAGAAACGACTGAAATGCTGCAGTGGCAGCACTTCTTCTCGGCATCGTATCTATTTGTTTGTTCTTTTCATGTGGGGAGAAAAACGGTGTTGGGAATAAAATTTTATGGACGTTATGCGCCACATAAGAAAAACTTTTATTCGCACACGTTCTCTGCTCTGGTTAGCGACATTGCGATTTTTACGTGATGTCTGAAACTGCTCCAAATGAATAGGAAAACAGGAACCTCATTGCATTATACGATTGAAATATTTTCCTCGAAGAAGGCACATTTCGAAGCACGCTTATTTAAAACCAATTATTGAGGAGTCTATAGAACTCATGCGCATAGTCGATGTTCTTGTTTGCAACAATTGGAATAATGTTATTTACCAACGCCAACGCTGCACGGCTTCAGCGAGAATGATGTGTCGTTTTGTACGGTACAAGGGTAACGTGAAGAACATTTGTTAATTTCATGAAAAGAGGGATATCGACACTAGTGCAAAATATAATATAATCCACAAAAAAAGAGAATTTAATCGCCTCCCATGCACGGCATAGTTTCATGTGTTTTATCGCGCCACAAATAATGTAAGGGTTGAGCTTTTATGCAATGCCAGGCACTGTTTAAGCTACATTGACCATACAGGCAAAGAGTTTTGTCCCTGAATCGGAGAAAATTGAAGGGAACGGAACAACTTTACTAATTAATTTAACAAACCATTCAAGCTGAAGGCTAGATCGAATAGACTGTTTTTGCAACGAACCTTAAGGGTAACGAGAACCCCCAGGCAAGGTCTGGCAAAGAATCATGTTCGGACTTTTGCCCTAGAGCTTGTAAATCCAGAACTTCTTCTTGATTGCTCTAGTTCGTGTTTTGCAGTAGCTGAATCAGGAGGGTGAGAATTGATTTAATTAGATTTTTCGTTTGTTTGGGCCGCGCCGTTCTTTTCGGGTGTTAGGTGCGCGCATGATTCCAGGCGGCCAATGCAAAGGTAGCAATCAAAGGTAAACCTGAATGATGCAGGCAAGTTCTAGCCACTTAATCTTACACCTTTCTGGCTGGTCGATATTTTTCATTTATATTCATTTTGCGTACGGTAAGGTTGAGCTGACGGTACACATAACGTAATTGACTGCCAACGGCTAGCCCACATATTGACCGACCTTTATAGGCATGTAACCGGAGCGGTCGATCAGGAGCACGGATACAGTTTACTCGTATGCGTCATCTATCATATGAGATTAACTCACCACCGACTGAAGATCGCAGCTAGGTAACGACATTGGGATACATTGAAAGTTTTTTGCATGAAGAAAATTGCGCTCTGAAATGATTGATGATACGTGGGTGGAGGAGAAGTTGCGGCGTTCTTTTATCTCGTTTCATTTTTTAAACGACATCGTTTACCGTCTAAAGCATAACCATATGTATTGTACAATTTTTTTATTCATTTTATCATTATAATTGCTTTTCAATAGTACTATGGAATAAATAAACACTTGCAATGAATATCACTCAATGTTGAATAAAACTTTGACACTTAATGCCAGGGGCATCATTTCTGTTCAGAAACGTGGCAGATTTTTTTGTTATGTTTTACGATTTTTTAAGGGCAAATCTGGCGTACATCTGTCAATCTTAGATACACGATACAAATCTTCTGCTTTCGAAAAGCAGCAACATCATCTGTAACATGTGACAGAAGTAATAAGGGTAACATTCATGTTGTATGAGATGAATACGTTCTACATAAAAAAAATCCACCATTGCATAGGCATTCGGCTTTGCGCGTCTTGTATCCTGTTCATAACATCCTTATCATAGCGTGCTTCTGTGACAGTTGTACGCTCATCACTCGCTACGTTTGGCATCTGCTGGCGATAAGCAGGGAAAGTATCTGTGAATAAGATAGACGTATTGTTTCGTTTTTCATTGCGAAGCATTTGAATGAGTTTACATTTCACCGAAAATCAGTGCGAATATGTATAAAATCGTTCCTATAACGAAATTTTCGAAAAGGACTTCATTCTTAACATTAGACATACTATGTAAACCTGAATGATTGATCATAGACGCAGTGGAAAAAACGCAATGGAAGCCCAAAAAATGCAATGGAAATAAGCCAAACGAATTTGTTACTTAACAATGACATGTTAAGTACATAGTGAAATATTTCATAGTTGCTATGGGTTTGTGTGGTGGCAAGCCCCAATTGTGTGGTTTAATTATGATAAGTTTTTTAGAGTTTACCCTGTTTTACACAGAAGATATTTTTATGTATCTATTTTATTTAATGTATTACGGACTATGGAAGTCTCGACTGAGGTTTACAAAAATTTCATGCGTTAGTACACATTTCCTCCTACCAAACTACCTTATTACACAGAAGATATCACGGTATTTTTTAAAATGATAAATCGTCCTTCTACTTGATTTCCTCCACATCTTATTGCAGTTTTACACTCAAATAATGTTGTTACATTTTAATATACAAACCTATGAGCAACACATTTATAAAAGCATAGATCAGCGAGTTGGCGAGTGAAAGTCGTATCAAAAGAAAGCATCCTTTCCAAGACGGAAACACATTAAAAAGTATTGTCCTGATTGGCGTTATCAGTGACTAGCTACAGCTATGACTGATGATAATACACATTAACACGGTGTGGTCTCGAACGTCTGGCGAACGGATGTTGAAAGTTGATAAAAACCGGAAACAGGAAATTAATGGAAGTTTTATGATTGTTCCCGAAATGAAAATTGCCGCGGCTATTTTCGATCCCCGAACACTGCAACGTTGATCATGATGTTGATGTTGATGGCCAATAAAATTTAACAACTTTTCATACCAATCTCTATGGTTTCCAACCTAATAGTGAGGAAACGGGGCAATGCGTTTGAATCATAGCTATAAAGTGTGCGTGCCGTTTTAATGGACCTTGAATTGGCCAACCTATCCAAAAGCCACAAAAAAGCATGTTGCAGAAATTTGGAAGCTCAGCGACAGAGTCTTGTTGCTTTATTAAGCAGATGGAAAATATCCTACGGTATCATGGCGAATGTATTTACTGTAGCGATTTGCTATCATGGGTGGTTATTGTAATGTTAGATCACCATTAAGATAGCAAATTTAATGTCTTTCTTTGAACTAAAATAAGACTCGAACGAGTTTCTATTGAATTGTCATGTGTGAAACAGAGACACAGACAGACACAATGAGCAAAAATGTATCGTTTGAATGTGAATCTTAGATTCTGAGCTATTATCAACGTATAGATAGTAATCTTTATCAAACACAATTTCATATCATCCTGGATTAGCTAGATTTGGGCCATATTGTTGATGGGGTTGAAATAGTTTTATGTACATTAAGCCTCGGTTGACCCGATGGTGTAGCTGTAGCATTGCGGTATAAAAAAATTAACCGACCTAGTATGAGCATCACCTAGTAGGTCGTTACGTTCAGAAAAAATAAACTTTTTCTTATTCTTGTTATGGTTACGTAAGCATTTTACGCAATTGTAGCTTTTAGTAGTTTGTAAGAAAAGTTTTGTTTTTTTGTATATGAACGATGGTATACGCGTACCTTTACCCTAGTAAACCATGTATTTAATGATTATCATATTTGATGATATTATTTTACGTTATAATCGAATCTGATAATCAATAAATACAGGTTTCACTGGTACGAGGTACGCCTGTACAACCGTACTCGATTATTTATTGATTTGATTAATTTCTTCATTATGACAGCTTTTGTCATATTATTAACACCATTAACCATTAACACAACGAGTTATGCACAATCTTACAAGGCATTTTCTCCTTACAATTGGCCTTATCCCGGGCATACTCGGTTGTATTGGTTGTTGGGCACCATACCTGATTATGTCAAAATATCTCCTTGGACCGTAGGGATTAGTTCTACATTGTTCTACCATTGTCATAGCATCAGGAGCAAACTAACTTCAAAAAA
This sequence comes from Anopheles moucheti, assembly GCF_943734755.1. NCBI lineage: Eukaryota > Metazoa > Arthropoda > Insecta > Diptera > Culicidae > Anopheles > Anopheles moucheti. The sequence continues at coordinate 61,208,208 of NC_069140.1, forward strand.
TGTATTAGCACAAAGAGTTATTCATTACATATGTTCGTCGTAGCTTTCCAATTTGTGGAAATTAATTCCAATTTCAAGCTATTTCATTTGGTGTTCTTTTTTCACGAGCTTGAATTCAAAATTTCCCTTCGTTGTTATAGAATCATTATCGGAATATTTAGTCAATAATCCTTTTCAGGCCGCCCGACAAAAGAAAAGATACACAAAGAAGAAGGTTAGATACAATAGTCAATGATAATAATTATAATTAATTAAAATAGGAATAAACAAAAAGAGGTCGGTGAATTGATAGCTTTTAAAAGATTCTTAGAAAGGACTTGAATGAACCGTTGCTTTGTGTTATATTTATTAATTGTATTCTATTTTTTTTTTTAATTTTTTAATCAAGTCCAACGGTGAGGTCCTATTTTTCTTGTTTTTTGAAACTTTCATGGTTAAGCTAATACACCGTTTGCGAAATTGTGTTTAAATTACGCTGCCTTGCGTTTTTGGTTTATTTTGTAAAAGGAATTTATTTTTTATGCAATAGAAATATAAGCAGAAAACAGGTAAAAAGATTGTCCTTAATCTTTCAAATGCTCTCATCGCCACACCGCTTAGGATACCAGCGTAAACCTGATACTGATTAGGTCACCGTTTCTAAATCGCTTTTGAATATTGAATTCCAATTTAAACAATCTTCTCTATCTTCCGTCGATGAAGATGAGCTGGTATTTGAATTTTCCACAATTGATGTCACATTCTGCAAAGCTAGCACACTCCGAAATATCAACGTTGAGAGGTTTTGATAACGTTGAAGCTGCCACCCTGAATTGATATGCTCGTAGACACCACCTTGCAGAAACGGGTTTGACCTGGCTTGAATTCAAACATGCTAAAAGGATCAACCGATATCTTTAGATCGGCAAGTCGCATACAAACACCTTACCTGGCAAGTGGGTTTGGGCTCATTTCCTTCCGCCAACGAATGCCGAAAACAACATAATGGGCTCTGGTTTTGAATAGAACAGCTTTTCCTTTGAGTTTCGGTATTTCTGATAAAGTAAAGCTTTGAAGAAAATATTCTACGTATCTTGAGAAAATCAAGAGTTAAGAAGGTGCTTATTATCTTAATGAGTTCCAGTGCTTAGGCAAGCAACACGGTTGGTAACCAAAATGGGGGATGTTAGATGACAAGTAAACGATAAACCTCAGTCCTCATTGACTATGGTGGTTGGTGTACTTGTACTTTGGGATGTTGGAAAATTCCGTTTATAATAAAATTGTGACAAACTCCTCCCACATATATAATAGAACGAAGGGTGTACGTATGAAAATATACGCAGCAGGTTTTTTTTGTCGGATTGTTTTTAAATAGCATTAAATCCTTCAATGTTTAATATCCTCTGCCCTTTATTAAGGTAAAGTTCAGGAGTACTTTGAATCGTGAAAATTAATTGTAATAACCGAAGCAAAGTATACCAAAAACTTTGCTATACGATAATAATAAATAGTAAGACTCATGTAATTAATCTGCTTGACAAACAATAACCCTTACAACGACCTTTTAGATATAATGAATCATAATAGAGTGTTTTTCGGCTTAATGCTTGTCCAAGTTTCATTAGTCTCTTTCACCTAGCTTTTGCTGAAAACGGTTGTCAACCAATAGTTTTTGGTCACTAATAATCGTTACCACCATTCTAGTTTGCGCGCCATCTGTCTGAAACAACCGTTCTACAGTGCCAGTGGCACGACGTTACGCACAAGGCAACATATCAACAGCATGAAGGAGGAGTGTTGCAAACGAAACGAAAAATGAATGTTTCATTTAAACTTCACGGTTCTTTTTGCCTTACTTCAGCATTCGCGTGTTGGTAATCCTTATTTAATGTCAGGAGCACTCGTGTCTAATGTAGATGCGTCGTTCATTCGTTATAGTTCACACTTATCGTTGGCAGACCAAGCAAGGCGTAAGAGTTCTGCTAAACGCAAAATTAGTCGGCTGGTTTTATTTGATCTGAATGGTGAACAAATTGCAATGATAAAGTGCAAGTAATGAAAAAAATGTTTACTTCTGCATGTAGGTGAAAATAATGGTTAAGAAAACAAATGGAGAGTTAATTTAATGCACATCTACTATTTAGGATTTGCAACTAGCTTTATGGAATTCAACTGGTATATGAGCTTACTCTGTGTACCAAATTATGTTGTTTTTATTTATGTATGTCGGTTGTTTACAAATGTTGACGTTTACGGAAAACATGATACATATGAAATACAATCCTACAACTTCTGTGGCATGTTGTTCTGAGGTTCAATGTTATAAATAATATGAGTAGCTAAAAAGTTTAAGAAATGTGAAACATTATACAAGTACATTATATGTACTTGAATATCATGCTTTCAATATAATAAATATTTAATAGAAAATACATTAGTACATGATGAAACACAAAGTTAATCATGCTTGGTTTTTATAAAACTAGCATGCTTTCAACCAAACCATCGTGTGCGAATTTCATAAAATGTAAAAGTTGCTGGTTTGAACATGTCTTCAAAGTAACTTATCGTGTCTCAAATCAAGCACGCAAAATTGATTGTACAATGGAGCCAGACTTCGGAAGCTTCGGTGAGCGTAAAAAATTGATTGATGACACCTAAATGTGGTACTATGCTTGCGAAAATTTCTATCGGCCGCTGATAGTACAGAGCTGATGATTGAAATCGTATGAAAGGGAGAATTTTTCGGTCGTTCTATGTTCCAGAGCAATAAAGGACTATAGAATGTGCGTTGGGTGAAAGTATGCCTCTTAAGCTCGTCAAAAGAAAATCCTTTCTGACCTTTTTCTTCGGTACAGGGACAATGCCTTTATTGAATGGTATACGCGTTGCACGGGCAGTTTGATGTTATGGAAAAATATTAAATTACCGCTAAGCCATTTCACGCAGTGTAAAAAATCATTGAGTTGATACGTAACAAGCTAATTTGCATCTATTGGCTTATTTACAGCTTTTTAAATACCTTTTCACGTGAAATGCAAGTAAGTTCCAATGACAATATAAAACATATTTTTACTTTTCGCATATACATGATTGCGTTTAGCAACAGGCATATCAAGATTTTTTTTAGCAAATCATACCTCGTATACACTAATTTTTTCATGCTATAGAGTTAATTAATTGTATGTTAAAGTCTTCAGAAGATATCAAAAAATCAAATACATTCAGTGAATCCGACTCATCAGGCTCCAGGTAGGTTGGCCATGTTATTAAAAGAACACCAAACGAGTCAAACCGTAAAGTTATTTTGGATTTCCGGGGTCTTTTAGTGGGGTAGGGCTCAAATTGAGATGGTCCACCGAAAAATCTGGAATATCAGATTGGCAGGCACGAGCGGTTTAGAGGACTTTTGTAACTGGCCAAGCGGTTGTAGCGCTCATAAGAAAGTTAATAAGTAAATATGATACGATTTATTCCTAGTAAGTAAGTTGATGTATACGCATCATATGATATGATTTATTGTTATTTTTATAAATAATGCGATTAAGCGTGGTGGTGTATTGATGGCGGTGTCGTCTACACACGACAGGACCTATGTAAAATCCTATCCGGACCAAACCCCCGAAGGACTGACTATCCGGTTACTTAATAAAAATAAGTCAATACACCTGGCCATTTTAACGAAATTTATAGAAAAATAATGTGTTTGATTATTGAAGTTAATTTTATAAATATATATGATTATATAATATAATATAATTTTATCAAGTAAGTTATAATAACTACGAAAACATAGTTGAATGTCTAACAAATTGATTATTCTAAACATTAAGATTATACTTAAACACTCAAGAAATTAACAGTTTAACAACGTAAAACCCATTGACCGTGTTTATAGATTTTTATCCATGGAACACATTTCCTTTTGCATCCACGAAATATCACCAAAGAAAGATAGCACGTTTTTTTAAAGCAAAATTAAATGAACCAGGAACACCTTCACAAGGAGCGGAAATATTATCATGTTGTGAATGAATCGAATTATGGAATCAAATTTATTATTCACCACTGATTCGGAAGATTGATGAAGTACCTTTTTCTAGGCTCACTCAAGCCTAATTGTAGGAGTGGGTGAGGTGTGTATGAGCGATATTTGGTGTGCATGTGTTCGGTATATCCTTGCCCACGGTTTGTAAGAAAAACCATTTTCGCATATTAATGGCTATGTGATTCAATAAAATCGATTTAAAAAAAGGTGCTCCTAATGGTTTTCGCTCAAACTCATAACAACAATGGAGCATGATTGCAACAACATTTTGCTAAGGTCATGCGGTAGCTTGCATAATTTCAAATACATAGAAATGTATAACGGAAGGATTTTATGAAGTAAATCAAGTATTATTCGGAAGAAAATCTTAATCCAATAAAATAATCATCATATTCCTGAAGTAATGCACATTAATATCTTACAAAGTCGTTCCTGTAGCAAGAAGGTGATTAGGCTATTCTTTACTTATGAACGCAGCATAAAACGATAAAAGTAATGGAAATAATATTATAGAGTTCTTATTTCTTGATATGATGGTGTTATTATTGTTTGGGATATTAATTTTACAGCTCAGGTGTGAATGCCACTTAAACAAGACTTTGTATCTGATAAATTTGACACTGCCCTGTCGTCATCTTTCGGGCTAATGTTTGCGAATATCTGGTACGTTTTGTGCGTTCTAAGTCCCTGCAGTGATAAACACTCATTGCTCCACTTGTTATTTATATCATTAACTTCGTTTCATGGGGATGCTGCTCATTAACATCGTAGAATACGGTCATCGCAGCTGTTGTTATGTTGGCGTGTTGTTATCGCAGCGGTACATTCACAGCAGCGGCAAATAATGTCATGGGCATCATTCCACATAGTGATGAACGTGTTAGATGTGTCACAAACATTCCACAACGACATGAATCATTCCGTATTCCCAAATTGCTTCCAGCATTTAAGGTACAGTTACTTTCTTTGATCTATGTCCTTTGACATTGTAGCTCAAATGCCAATGCAATGTGCTAACAAATAATAGAGTACTATCGCAACTGATTGATACGATAATTGATGCATGAATAGATGATGTTTCACACATACAAACTTATTTTAATATCGTTTGTATAGGACAATGATTAATCACACAAATAAGAAAACATATAATGATAACCAACTTATGTAAAACGACGTATCTTGGATTAACAATTTCTTGTGTTAGTGCAAAACGAAATAATAATAAAGACAAATTTTAAAGAAATACCATATTTGATTTTAAGGATGAATTAGATTATTAACTCTACAACAAGTAAAATTTACTGTAATAGCGCATTAAAACCCACATAATACTGGATAAGACAGATAAGATAAGGATGACCAATGTTATCTTTGCTAAGTGAAGTGACTGATCAAACAGCGTTAAAAGTTATCTGTAATAGACTCTTTAATTTTAATATCACAAACCCATCAACCACCTTCATGACCTTTGTGAAGTAAAGAAGTCTGCCTGAATTTATGTTTAATTTATTACCGCCTCGTTTAGTGAATAGATAACATAAATAAATCTGTTTACGACTGATGGCGATTTTAATCATCTTCAAATTTTACGCACAAGTTTTACGTGTTGAGGCTATTCTCGAACCCGTTCGGGCCATCTTTTTTGTATAAAGATAATGCTCATCGTTACCTTTCGTTAGTATACTGTTAACAGTATACAGATTGGTTGTGTGAGCGTGTCTCACTGCGACTAACGATGGCCTCCGGCAATGTATAAAAGGTCGTTCTTGGTAATGGACATACTTCCACTGCAAAATTATCAGCAAAACACCAGAATGGGGTTAATATAGCTCTTTTTTCCTTGGTTTGATAAAGCGGTCCAGTAAATGGGTCTCTATTATGAAGGTGGTTACTCTTACAAATGGCGCACTTTTCTCAATAATATCCCTAGGATAAACGACAGATAATGATAGAAACTTTGTTAGTAAATTGCTGATAGTCCGTGCATATTTTTGCAAGATCAATTTTAATTTCATACAATTCGTAGCGGTGATATTTGACCACCAGTAAGCAATAATTTGAACAACGGTAAATAGTTAGTAGGCATTCAAATTTTCATCCAACCTTTATCGGTGTATAAAGGTGTCTTATCGGAACACTACCTACACTATCGCAATGAACATAGTTGGATCATATTGGAAAGCTGTTACGCAACAAAATAAAGCTAACGAAAGGGTTAAACTTTAACATTGGTAGAAACGCTTGCAGCATTTAAATATCGCGTTATGTTCAATTTTATTTTATTTGCAAATAAACCACACTACTATCATTAAATTACCTTAAACACCTGTGATAAATATTCAATCATCGATAGGTTATTCCAGATTGAGAGTTTTGTTTAATTTTGTATTCAACTACGAGGAACGCTTATGTCAAAGAGAAAAACAAAGCCGGAGTGCTCAAAACGAAAAAAGCTTTTCAATTTGAGAAAATTGGATCGAATTTTAAGGATGAAGTACTATCATATGTCCATGTCTACATGTACACCTACATGTGTTTGCGCTATGTTTGATCGCAAATAACAAACTAAACTAACTAACAAACTAACAATAAACTGACAGTTCGTTTTTATAAATGGCCCTGGTAGCCTGGTGCGAAGCAAAGTGAGTACTTCTTGTGCGAATTTCAAGAGCTTCAGTAAATCGATACTGTGATGATTGGAAACCATGTGCCATTGCACAGTGGACAATTTCCTACAAATGTCTAGTTAACATTATTTTTTGAGAAATAACAAATTTTTATTGATTATAACCCAGTTACATTCCATAGTTCTTTATCCAAGTTTTACCATTCAAAATACGATACTTTACAGCTACAGTTTTCGAAAGCGTCCTTTAATCTAAAATTCTTGAACGTTTTATTTGATGCTCTCTTTTGACATTTCTATAAATTATGTGACGACTTTACCTCTCATCGCCCCAGTTAACGAATTCGGCGATATTTGAGTAAAAATGTTAGGAACACTAAGCCAAAGAAAACATACATTTTAAGAGAGAAAATAAAATTGGACAGGACATAATAGTTCCATTTACTGAAAACCCAAGAATCATACATTACTAGAGAAAAAAAGTTTAGCAATAGTACAAGACATAAATCTTATAAGGTAGACTAAACGTTACATCAAAAACAATTGGTTATGGGAACACTTAATGCTTAATCTGCATGATAGTTAATTTTTACATACTTTTATTAAAAATAAATGTTATACCATTACGTAGTACATATGAAATGTCTCCACTCCATGCCTAGCATTAAGTCAATGTTAAGCATGTGAACATTGTCAAAACAATTTTAAACATGATTTATTCATGCTTTCATTTTAAAACTTGCTGTTTTTGTTAGAATGATAAAGAAAGATTTTAATTCTATATAACGTTTGATACAAATCATAAACACGGATAGTAATACGGAAATTAAAAACAAAAAAATAAATACGGATAATTGCAGGAAAAGAAAAAAGGAAAGAATTATCGTTAATGAAAGGTTGATGGGCTAAATAACTGGAATTATACAAACAGCTTATTGTGTTTTCAAGTTATATGTTGTGCGAGACATGCATAGCATTCTTCGTAATCAGTAGATTTTATATAAAACATCACACCGAAAAGCTTGCATGCATGAGTGGTATAACAAATCATGCGTATAGCAGAAATCTAAACATTTTATCAGAAATGTAATCAAAATAAGTTTGATCAATGCAGGTTATTAATAATATTTCCTAAAAAAAGCCTAAAATATGATTGCCCACATTCTTGGTGTCTTATTTGGGAGATTTGGGAGAAAATTAATGTTTCACAAAAGCGTATGCCGTAGCGTAAGTAAACGGCTCATTACTGTAGAGAAAATCAAGAAAAATATAACATATCCATACAAAAGTATAACATGACCTAAATGGTCAGTGCACCAGCAAAAAGACCACCAAGGAAAAAGATTGATTGTAAAGATATGTTCACGACAGCATGACACATACAGTTTTTACTTTTTTAAGAAAAGTTTTACATTGGTCACCATTTCTTTTAGAGAAATTATTCCTGACGATATCAAAATTTGTGCCTCGAGTAAAGTTGCTCACGTTCTATTTTGACTGACACTCGCAACGCCGCGATATGCATTTAGTGTGTTGAAGACAGTATGGTTATAGCTGCTGAGTAGGCCAACCATCAGCGACACAAACCTGAAACAAAATTAACGAAAGGGTCCTAAACGAAGTAGGCATCAACGTTACATGATTCGAAACGCACGAGACGCACGAAATTACAGATCCGGAAATTTCTTTACCACAAAACCACGTTTCGTCTATTACAGGAAACAGCAAAAGCCTTAGGCTTTCTCAGCATATAAATCGTGATGTTGAACATGAAAATAATTTCATGTTTTGACAGGTCTCAAACCGTGTGAAGTGTTCCATTTCGAAGGTCTTCGCACAAAATCCTAACGAAATGATTTGTTACGGTAAAACCGTCAGACTTTAATGTTCTTAAAGTACACAAGAATGTTTATATGGACAAATGAAAATAAAAAAAAAAACACAAACAAATGGGAAAAATATCAATATAAAAATTTCACATCCATGTACTGTGTTTTACCACATTAAACTCACATACAACACTGGGCACCGGTCGCAGCAGAGAAAGCATGTTTACACAATTTAACAAAAATTCTTACGACCACGGAAAGGATGATTAATGACTAATATCATTCAAAACCAATCTTCAACAAGCAGGACAAGGCTAAGAAAGTGATGATTTAATACAAAATGAACTGCATGAAAATGAAAAACTTCCGTGATGTACGTAATGTGATTTTAATGGCATGCACAGTAACAGAAGTGTTGATTTTCGTTTTGAACCAAATCGATTAAAGTGCTCACTTGAGAGCTGGCATAATATTTTCGTTTTGTCTTTATTTTTACAAACAATTTATTTGTTACGAACCAAACCAGAAAAGTTATTTTATTTTCATTATTTTAAGGGAGGGCATGTCATGATATTCGTCATTTTACACTCAAGGTCATTAGTGGTCAGGTGCATCTGTGCAAGTCCTCTTGAAATAGCGACTGTCTTTGTGCAGTAAACTGTTTAAAATGGCCAGCCATGACTATGCACTGCAATGCAATAAATCAATTTAACTAACAAATATCGTAAAGACTCTTAAAAAAAATCTTTAAACCTACTAATTTAATGTAAATTAATATGTAAATAAATGTAAATAAAATGTAAATGATGCATGAACTTGATTTAATTTAAACAATGTTGAATTTTATGTGTACAATTTTACAATCACAACGTACATTGCAAATTGGGGTGTACTGCAAAATAAGAGAAACTCTTAAATACCAAGCAGTGGTGAAAATGGAACACTTTCAACCTAACGCACTGTGGCTTGTAATTGAAAACGATGCGGGCCCATTCGGAGGACTCCTTATAAATATACAACCCCTTTAATTTCTGGAAAAGCACAATCATAGTAGCTTGTCACACAATGATAATTAAAATAATGCTAATAAAAAGGTCTGTTCAACGAGCCAACCATTCCATTCTATGCCAGTTGTCGCTATGCTTAAAAATGCGTTGAATGTAGACAAAACAAACTCTGTTGATGTTACGGTGACAAAAAGTTGAGCCAACATCTAGAAGTTTCTGTGCTAAGCAGTAAAGTGCTGACATTCGCCTTATCTGTTTATCCGCCGGTTAGGGCTTTTAGGACAGCCTTCACATTCCGGTGCGCATCGCGGATAACCAAACATCATTAGTACATGACTATGAGTAAGAATTTGAGCTGTGTTTTTCTTGTTTTAGTGATACAATTTTGGTGGTAAATGGGTCCTTTCTCATAATGTGTGGGTATCAGCCAGATACGGTAACCTGTCGTTGAGCTATGTAACATATGACTTTTGGAAACGATTTACAATCGTTCATGTTCGTGTTTGTTCAAAGCAGTTGGCAATGAATAGTTTTATGTTCTGTTATAAGAACACAAAGACAGCTTAGAGACTGATGTTAGATGATTTTTCACGTAATCAATGGGTAATTAATTCCTGAAAATTAATTGAACACTATACGGTATGTCTCGCCAGGAACTATTTTTACGAACTATTTTGAATGTTTTTTATTTTTTGTTTCGTTACAGCTTTCCGGCCGTATCCACTTATTTTTACCACGGAGCCTGATAGTCAGTCTTTTCTACGGGGGTTTGGTCCGGATGAGACTTTACCTCGGCCCTGTGAGGACCGGTGCCGCTACCATTACACCACCGGGCCGCGCCAAATTTTGAATGTTTTAAGTAAGTTCAAATTTTATTCCAAACTATGACGAAGGTCGTTGCGATAAATGTTTTTAGAAAAGGGATGTTCATTTACGGGTCAATTGGTTCACTTAGCAATATGAAAAGAGTTGTAAAGGATTAAGTTATTTGCTTCATACGGATGAATGTGACTCTGTTGCACGTTTTACCCTGGAATAGGAGATTGTTTCCGGTTGTTTTTTATTCCTACTTCAAGCGATAACCTCAGCGAAGATGACAAAGTGAATTGTAAAACGCTGGAAACCTAAATTGGGTGATACCATCAGTATACGTACGCTGTAACCGTTCCTTAACATATTGAGCAATCATCGTAGCTTCCAAACAATTCGACTATTCGAGGATTTAAGCAAGGACGACACGTTTTTACTCGTAGCCACACTGGAGTGACACGGAGCAAATACCACATATTTCCGCCTCGACTGATAACTATTCGGTCGGCAAGAAAAACCCGAAAAGGTCTGAAAGCAAATCATGCGTGACAGACGTAGGCTAGTTATCGAGCAAATATTTCAACAATCTGCGTCCCAAAAAAGCGAGGAAAAGTGTCTTTTTTCGCAAAGGGCGCGTTAGTGGTGTAGAAAGCTGTGGAAAATCCGACTACTGTTTTTTACGCATATGTCCCTAGAAACACGAATCATGTTGTGATTTACGAACCCATGATGGGATTCGTTTACTCTGAGCTTTGTTGTACCATCCCAGGAAGTGTAGCTATCGAACTGAAAAAAAGGAAAATGGTAAATCATTCGAGTGAAAGGGTTTTGTCAACGGTCACGCCTGTTAAGAAATAGGGGAAACAGCATAGGTAAGGTCCACAATGACAAACAGCAAGATTGGGATGTTATCTTCAACTCCCTATGTGTGACCCTAACTCAATTGTTAAATGTTAAATACAATGGTATTTTTACATTTGAAAACAGCTATATTTGTTGTAAACCTTCGCAACTGTTATCAACATCGTTTGAATCATTGTGTTCTCGGGATATTTTGTTAAGATTTAAATAAAACATGCTTGTGTTCAGCAAAACGAAATTCCTGTTAACATGTGTACAAGATGAAAGGTGAATACATGTTGGAAAGATATAATCTATTTTAGCGTTCCTTGCTTTTTGCCCGTCAAATTTCATTCGTAAGTCGTATCAATTATTTATTATTTGTTTTCTAATATAGCTGGTACTTCACCATCAACCAAAGTCATGGTACTCGTTCCGTTTAGGTTTTATTTCGCGTTTCTCAGGAATTCGATATTAATTTTTGCTCCAAATATGAAATGCTTTGATGGCATATGGTAAGAAGGCCAAAGTGTATCCAAATGTAGGTCTCATGTATCCTTAGTTAACATCAACCCTAGGGTGATTTTTTTTGCATGACACGATCTCAATTCCAACATTCATCATTAAAAGTAAATGGTTGTATCGGTGCCAGACATAAAAAGCTTAGTATCATCGTCTACGAAAGAAAATAGTCTTCGGATTACACATGTGGGAGTGTACGCACAGTTTTTGTATGCCGCAAGCTCCGTAAATGCACGCACGAACAAGGATTCGAGGGTTTGTAGCTTAGCAATATAACCTCAAAGCTAACAACAGGTATAAGCCCGCCCGGTTCCATTTTTTATTCTCGTTACATGAACGACAGATCAGAAAGATAGGGCGGCTGCGATATTCGAACATTTTGTAACAAGCTCTACATGTCTCGGTGATAGCAGCACTCCCAGTTATACCGATTAAAATAGAAATAATGTCCCTGGAGCGCACAAGACATGCCAAAACCACGGTGAGAATGCGCGGCAAGAAGAACACATTTGCTGTGAATACAAAAGCTCTTTTCGATTACCTCTTTTCATGACAGCCAATACGCCAGCCCATGGTATACGACCTTTCTCGGTATGGTTCAAAAAACACACCTAGAAGCCTCTTCGCTCCACGCTCAACACGTTTCCGAACACCTTATGGATCTGTCACCTTGCTTGAATCGGGGAAACGAATAAAACTTTCTCACATGCGTCGACAAACAAACGTAACAGTTCACACACGTAGGCACACCGCCCACCACACGTACGCATTTGCGATGAAATAGGTTTGCACCAGCGTAGATGTAGAGAGCCGTAATTTCGAATTAGATAACACAATTTATCGCTTTCCACGATCTGCAGCATCCCTGTGTCCCAGCGCTATGAACAAATCTTTCCCTCTCCGGTACGCTTGCTAGGCTTAGCTCCCTGCTTCTAGTTATACACTGTTTGTTGTTCGAACTTGAAACAGGCTTGAATATGAACAAAGGTGGACTACCGTTCCCGCGAGTAAATGCGTATCGGTTCGAAATTGGTATGAACTTGCGTGAAGCATCGAGGTTTTGAACGTTGCTATCAGTAGGACCTGCTGTAGGTGGGCTAGGATGAGGTGCGCTCAGATGAAAGTAGTATAAGGGATCTAAGTAGTGATCGAACGGGTGGTAAGCTACTTAAACAGCTACTGATAAGCGTTGTTAGCCTTGAACCAGTGCGAGATAGTCGCCATACTTGTTGGTCCTTTTTCTCTTAGCGTAGTGCGAAACCCAGGTTGCATCAAGGCCCTAACCATCTTGAAAACTTTTTTATTTATAGCCTACTATGCCGCCATTAGCTAAGGGTCCAAAGTATGCACTAATAAAGCTATATATTGAAATGAATTTAAATTCATTTGCATTAATGAACTTCCCGGTGGATACTGTATTTGATTTCCGTGAACTGGTCATGATGGAGAAGGATATACATTTTGCAACTTTGCACTAAAAGCTGCATTCATATGGCTAGTTTCTACCTGAAAATTCAAGCTACTACGCCGTGTAGTGTACAACACACTAATGTTCCATTTATACAAATAAAGATATGACAGAGAAATGGACATTTTATACAGAATTGCAGCAAGAAACATTCATGCAAGCTGATCCATGCTTAATTTTTCATAATATTTACTCGCTAACATCGAGCACAGATTAATATCGTTCACCAACGCACAGAAAAAGGAAGTCATATTGATAATCCACAGATTTCTGCGAATTTCTATCCGTGCTGTAACGGTATGTTTGACGCGCAGCAATTTGAAACAACGCAGAACAAGCTATGGTTAAAAATTGCTGGAAAACGTTTTGCACGGGGCTTGAGTGATTTCAGCATTGCTTATTTCTTATTGGTTACAGGCTAAAAAAATCGTGGGTTTTAGAAAATATCTCAACATAATTAGCGTGAACAATCTGCAGGCTTTCTTCGTTTGCATTCGCTGCTACTATTTTGCTATAGCTCTGTGACCTTATTTTTAGAAACAGCATTCGATGCCAAGTGGTTAGATGTTGAGCATGATTTGTTTTTCCGCTTTCGATTGGTAGATTCAAAGCTATGTTCCACGTGAAGTACGTGATGATTTTTTTTGTTTCAGTGAGTTTTGATTCGCTCTACGCTTATTGGCAGGAAGTACATGAAGGTTTTCCGTCTAACGAAAGCCTTTTAGAAAATAATTGAGTTGGGAATACACAAGATCCATAATCAATTATGCAGCCACTCAGGGAAGTTGGATGATGATGCTTCAAGACTTTGGACGTTAAAGTTTGGGTTATTTTTTATATGATCTATTTTTTTCCTACGCCACGATTGGATTTCTTTGGAATCTAAATAATATCGTTGTTTCAAGCATCAGTTGTGCACAATAACTTTAAGTTAACATTAAAATCTTGACTTTTGGTAGCTTTAAATTAAAACAAAAGTTGCTTATTTCATATCTTTATCTAACTTCAGTTTATCGTATAGTGGATAAAACCTTATGGATGAAATTAATAATGAAATGCCTAATCCATTATGGTCAGCTGGTTTCTGTGAATGTCCGCTATTCGGACAAATAGAGATATGATTCGCTAAAATGTACGCCGATAAAATGTAGACCGTGTTTCAAATACGGTTTACCGTTTACCGTTTAAAGCTAATTGTTAAAGCTTAATATAGACTATCTAGAATTGTATATGCTTCTTACGTTTGTAAGCGATATCAGCAACAGACCATCAAAGTTCAACATGACCCTTTGTTCATCTATCGACACAGTTTTTTAGTATCACTTGTTTAAACATAATGGTTATTTAATTATCTATCAATTATCAATAATTTTCTATTGCAATTTTTTTTAATAGCAGCTGTAATGATCAACTTGCTCACCTCCTAACGCAACATTGACAAAAAAGACATTTTATGCATAAATCTCAAATAATGTTTTACATTGTGTAAGACATGTTGAAATTCCATAATTGGAATCGTAATATTCTAATAAATAAAACACAGAATGAAACTAAAAAATAATAATAGTGCTACCCAATAATATACATACCTTATGTTGCACATAGATATACTTCCATTCCAAACATATTATAAATTCCTCATAGACATGATGTTCAGTTTTGATGTATATATGATATACTCCAGATCGTCCAGAGAGAGATTAAAATATATAAACACACGAAATTCACGAGCTTACATGTCAGCATACATGTTTTTGGTTTATACTACCGACTTAATAAAAAAAAGTTGTTTTAGCTTCTACACTTTCTCAAATTTTACGCACATTTACGCTAGAATACTGAAGAAAACAAACCTCTCTTCATCGTGTACTTAAAGCACTCGACACCAGCATTTAACATTGACATTCATGATAGAAAATGTAAAATGAGCTTTCATAAATCATTTTCCAGTAGACACCTTATCATATCACTTCAGTTATATCACGTTCAAAATGGCTATGAAATTGCTCATTCTCAAGTAAAATAGATTGGCTACCTCACATCATTCACATTTTTGTAACACCACGGCACATGTAAACACCAGTTAAAACTTGAAAATATATAAGTAACACAATTGCAACAACTCAGCCAGTTGCCAAGTAATCTGAAACATGATAAACACATGAAACACCATGGGCATCAAATCCTATCAAATTAGTAGTCAAGCAAATCAATCGTATTTTTACTTTTTTTGTAAACATAATCAACGCGTATGTCGTATGTTCATAAAATAGAATTGACAAATACACGATGCTGATGATTTTACAACTTTCATTTTCAGTTACAGCACATTCCCTACAACAACTACCATCGCATTTATCATTACTATTGATAACTACTCGTAAACATCAAATGATTATCACTTTCAGATACATACATAACGTACACATATTTGAAATACGAATACACAGAACAAATTACAGGTTTGTTAATTTTACGGATTTGTTTCACTATTTCTGAAAATATCTCGATTATTCACAAAACGCCACGATATTAGAAAAACAATTTTACTCTTTTCATCATGTGTCTGCTTTTTCTTTACACTTAATCGCACAGCCAATACAGCATGGATATTAGAATTGAAGCACTGTCACATAGAAGACACAATTTGTTGATGAAATGAATTAGTATACGTTTGCTGTAGCTTGCAAAAACAATTTGAATAATGCATGAGATTGGATTTACTGCCTTGGTACAACAATGAGCTCTCGCTTTGCTTTGCCTGTACTGCAATACGCAACTACGCAACTCTTTTTTGGAATAATTAAAGTATGGCCACATTTAGCACCACCGTAAACGTACGTAAAATACACATTCAACACAATCATCGGTTTGTTTTATGATTTCTTTGTATACAAAACTGTATGTTACTTGTCACACTTTGCCAAAGAATGTCTCTCTCTCTCTCTTCTTGACCTAACGACCTGCTAGGTCATGCCTGCCATTTCTGGTTTACTAGACTTATTTTACCACGTAGCCGGATAGTCAACCCATGATACGGGGGATTGGACCAAATGGGATTTTGTTCCAGTCCGTTCGCGTGAAGAACGGCGCCGCTACCATCATACCACCGAGCCGCGAAAGAATGTATGTACTGTATTAATGTACAGTGGCTCAATCGAACAGCACTGAATGAACTTTTCTTATCCCCACAACGCACATAGGGACCTCACATGCAACTTAATCAGCTGCTTGCACGGAAGGAACTGACATGTTTTGTGAAAGGACCAAACAAACGAACAAGTTACCAAAAGCCGGCATAGCATGGTGAAGCATTGTCGTTTTTCGGATAAAATGAACTATTCCCGAAGACGCCTGTTTGGCAACAACTCGCGAATATTCAAAACATCGAATGTTCCGGTGCAATTAGACAAGCTGCGATTTATCTCAGTGAGATTTTTCTCAAATCGTATTCGATGAAAATTCTATGTTTAAAAAAGGTGGCGATGTTGTGATGGCAAGCCTTTTTTATTCATGGACTCTTCTCGCAATACCATTACGAAAAATTTCGCTAAGATAAAGTAGGTCTTAGCATACTTTAGTGATATTCGTTCCTGGCAGGTTCGTTCCGTTCCGAAATTTGAAACCTGCCGAGTCCATGGAACTGGGTACGAAATTTTGAACCTCGCAGGTTGACAGAATAGTTTACGAAATTTTGAACCTGGGAGGTTCACGATAAGCACGAAGGACACACAGCGACACAAGAGATGGAAAAAGATAACATAATTCGGTATACCTTTTAGCGATAATTCCTTATACACTTGTTATCAATATCAGCGAAAGTAAAGTACTAAGCCCCCCCCCTCCCCCCAATTAATATTCCATATATATATTTCATACAATTCCGTCCTAATTATCCTGTCAGTTCCGTTCAGCCCTTTTCCTAAAGAAAACAGTTCCGTTTCGTCCTTTTCCGAAAGAAACCAGTCCCGTTCCGTTCCGCTTTTTTTAACTTTCCCATCACTAGCATGCTTACACCTCGTGTCGTTTGTTGTTCATTTCGATAACGCAATTTGTTGCGCATGCTCGTATACACTCGGGATGAATATTTGAAATACACGTTTTCACCATTGATTCACTCTGCAAAAGGAAGCCGCCCTATTTCGAAAAGATTAGCAGCATCGGTTCGAAGTCATTTTTGCTCTTTACGTAGTTTTATTCCGTTTCACGTCATCATTCAATGACTCTTTCGTCATTTCTCCATTCGTTGAACATAATTACAAAAATCTTGCAACAGTTACCAAGAAGATGTAAACAAACAAGAGAAACATTGCAACTCGTACACCAGAATGGGTTGATGTAACGTAGGCTCAGAGTTTCAGTTAATTTGTTGGAATACTTTAACATCGGTTGATTCCTACAATTATCTATAGTTAATAGAGTACGTCACGCCGTTTTAATGTGAATCTTGAAACTTTGAGAACAATAACACAAAAAGTATTGATGGTAGTATTTGGTGTAAAAATCCCACTTTTTTAAAAAAGCACAGTACATACAAAACAAGTGAGAAATTGTATCTATGTAAAAGAATGATTCTTTTAAAATGGCCAGTTATTAAACTTTCAACAAAAAAGCACATTCATAAATACTCCAGTCTGTTTTCCTCAAGTTTTTCTTTTGCGTGAACGATGATGTGAGCTGTAAAGTTTTGTAATAATTTGTACTAAAATTTTATTTTTTTAAATAGATGAATAGAAAATAACAATATAAGGAACATTTGCATCATTTGTCGTCTTGCAAGTATAACATCGTAAATATGACGAACAAGACAGCAGCAGCGCTGTCACGCGAAAAGACTATCACGGGTAGCATGTCTCCAACGACGTACCTAGCCAAGAAGGTGAAATGCGAATGAAATGGTCCATGGAAATTTGGAAAGGAATTCTCAGTCATCCGTACCGTCGTTCAACAATACGCAAGACTCTTTCCGGATGCGTGGGTTCACCTGAACAACAACCTAGGAGTCATTTCGCGAGTTTTAATTAGTGCGAAGTAATATTAATTATGAATAAGTCTTGCTAAGACGAATGCTTTCTTTGCCTCCAATAGGAACTACCAGCATTTGCGTGGAAATAACCCGTTACATCAAGCTTTAAGCATGGTGTGTCTTTTATCAGTAAGGTATTGCTGAACGGTACGCCGTTGCACTACGATTTAAGAAGCTAACAAAATGAGGATGCTCAACTTTTTTGGAACAAGTACTGGTTGTGGGGATAATTTGAATCGTCACAGCAACAGTAAGCTGCTACAAGGATATTCTAGTATTTAGGAGAATACCTCAATGGTTTAAAATCATTCGACAACGAGAACATTAATGGTGACGTTTTCTTATGTATACCACAATTCTCCGCGTATAAGATACACCATTCTGTAAAAAAAATTGCCTCGAAACACAGTGATGCATCTTATCACTAAGTTGTACACACACACAAAGAGTGAAAAGAGATTGATTCTTCTGGTGATGAAAATGTTTCGTGAGGCATTTTTGATTTATTTTAATCGGTCATATGATTAGCATTTTTGATGTAGTAAATTTGAGTTTTGAAACCTTTATAATGCAAATATACACATAAGATTAACAAATATACACATAGATATAAAATGCAAGTTATACACAGGTCCAGCTCTATCGAATGCATGGGAAATACGGTATTTTTGTACAGAAGGTTATTAGAGAAGTAAAATAAGAAGACTGAACGGAAACAAATTAGAAACTATCGTTATTGAAGGCAAAAACCTCTCCAAAATGATCGGCAAGACCGGTTGCTTCATAACAAATTGCTTAATGTTCAGTAATGGAGCGGTCTCATAAAGCGGTCAATGAATGGGCGGAATACGCAATACAGCATACAACGTTGATCAAATCTTACTGATCTTCATCGCTACGGAGAAAATAAATATGCGGTACTGATAATAAATAAGTCAAGAGAAAGAAATAAGCAGGCCGGGAGCTAAATCGGTTATGGAGGTGCTTGGAGCAGATGAAATTTACGATCGCATTCTGAATCGTTCTGACGAAGCTAAAATATTAAGAAGAATCTTCTGAAAGAAGTACAACGGATATGTACATTTTGTGGGTTGCACATAAAGAATACTATTCTGTAAGATGGTAGTGCTTCGGAAATGGACAAGGTACGTAACAGTTCTTATTTTGTACTAGGAAAGGGACGCAAATAGCAGTAACCTAAGGATATTGTTATACTTTACCAAAAAAAAAGTATACAAAACATAATTTTCAGCCTGTCTCAAGGATGTTTATTACCAAAAGACGTTATGTGCGCTGTATCTTTTTAATTATTTTCTACTCATCATATCACAGACTGCTTGATAATGGATTGATAGTTGTATTGATTGTCATTTGTTACAAATTAATGCCTTTTGACGAATGATAGATGTTGTTACAGCAACGTAACTAATTGTCATTTTCACTTGTTCTTTAGCGTTCTCATTAGCGAGAACTGTGATTTTCATGTTTAGTTCAACGGTGGCCATAAAA
Source organism: Anopheles moucheti (assembly GCF_943734755.1). Classification (NCBI taxonomy): domain Eukaryota; kingdom Metazoa; phylum Arthropoda; class Insecta; order Diptera; family Culicidae; genus Anopheles; species Anopheles moucheti. The sequence goes on from NC_069140.1 coordinate 61,227,878, forward strand.
CTATTTGAGTTTTTTATGATTGAAACGATACTTGAATTCAATATGTAAAACTTGGTACGTCTATAACTGCCCAGGCATAACTTTTCTCTTCTTCGGGCTATTGGATTATTTTGTTTTCTATATGTCTATAATCAAGTTCCTTTGTCAGATTTTTGAAGAGATTTTTGATATTTATTTTAATTAACAAGTTTTGTTTACATATCTTACAAATTTAACAAATGGTCGCGAGTGTGGAATACATATTTAAAATAGACTAACTTATTTATTTAACACATGATGTACCAATAGTGTATTTGATAGCGCGGCTGATTCGTTTCCACACGACCGAGACAAAAATTCCTTCCGAACCAGTGCACTGAAACAAGAATTGACTATCTGGCCACGAGGTAAACATAAGTATAGTAATCCACAAATGTCTGGTATGTAGTAGTAGGTCGTTAAGCCAAGAAGAAGAATAACATATGTACTGTCCAACATCTATTATGGCTTGCAGCCAGGAGGATTCTTAAAGTTGTTCCTGTTTTTGTAGATCGCGAAAGAAACTAAAAATAAACCGCATCATCTTGTGTGCATAAGTGAGCGCTTAGTTCCTCAACTTTACATTGTACTAAACTAAAAGCATTAATAAATAAATTAGTAACAATAAGCCCAAGAGCCACGTATTACTCAATAAAGTCTATTGGTGTTTTAAACGCTCGAATGTTATCAGCAGAGGATAATTACATTTATCTTATTAAACAAATTAGTCAAGTTATGTTAATCAGTAAACTTTTATTTGAGGAAATCTAATAAAATATTAAAGTTGTTTTAAATTTCTATGTCTTCACCATAGTTGAGTAAATAATTGATAGCACCGGTGAGAGTGCATAAAAAACATAAAATAGCTGGAACTTTTATATGATTCTGATACGTTTTTCAAGTTCAAAATAACTTTCAGGTTAACGAGTTATTTTTTATGTACTATATTACAGGAAATTGGTATAATGAATGAACAAATCTTTACAAAACTTCAAAAAGTACTCCAAATGAAGCAGTTTGTACTAATTAGCGGCACGGATTAAACATATTTTTAAACATTTTTTGCGTTACCAATGCTTTCATCATGGACAAGTTAGCGTCATTATGCGAAGAATGTGGTAAGTTATTCTACGATTTGTCTAGCGAATGCTCCTTTTCCTGTGTGACAACGAATAAGTACGACCTACATTGACGACTTGGCTCATAAATATTCATAGCCTTTCGGTTGCATCGGGTACCATACTCCAATGATTGATTAATTAAATGTAGAATAAGTAAATCTGCATCATAATAAAGACCACTACGAAAGACGCTCAGGGCATAAAATCGCTAAGACAATTGTTCCTTTGATAAAGAACCCATAAGGAATAAATTGGATGCATAATCGACAGCAGATTTAAAGCGCTGCGCTGGGGAAAGATCACATGATTTATCGTGATTTATCAAAGAGAAAGTTCTCTTTGATGTGTAGCAGATCTGATTTCACCAAAACATGATAATTTTTCCTATTCCCAATCGTTGGTAGCCCATGACTTGGAACATTTACATGCAATTTATCCTCGTGCTAAACTCTACACCATTTTCTATGGTGATCCAGAAGGGTTATAATGTTGTTGGTGGCACGTCGGTTTCTCACGGTCAAGGTCAAATCCCATTCTCCGTAATACGGATTTGAATATTCTTTACTTCAAAGATAGGATAAAAAAAGCCAAAGCCAAAGGTACAATTTACCAATTCATACAACTTTTAATGCGTAGTGCCGTAAAATGAAGAAGATTGTGTACTTATCGATACCGATTAAGAGGTAAGTTGAGGTGGTGTACACATCCAATTTATCCCCATTTTCCTCGTAGCAAATTCTAAATGTCTGCGTATTTTTCATTCGAGAGGATCGGTACCAAATCTTATCCGTACCGTTCTCTCATACGCAGGATTGATGTTTTGTTTTGTATGTTACATAATACATAAAATTTACAACGAAGGCGGAAAGTTTTGTTGCAAGGGAACCATCCGGATTGGAACTTACATCCTCTGAAACCTGTATCACCACCACAAAAGCCTCTGAGACGTCCATTCAGGATTTTATATCAAGCGTAAATGTAACGCAATGAAAGTACCTCGTATGTAGGTCCTTATTTAGTGACACCAAAATTACAAATAAAATCTTAGTTTAAAATATTAAATGCACCAGCATATTTTGTATGTAATACAACGTGCCATACTTCAAATATACATTGATTGATCCATTGACATTTCTAATAATTTTTTAAATTTAGTCCAATAGCATGTGTATGTATCTAATTTTCCAATTTATGTAAAACCAATTGCCGTCAACATTTCAAACAAGAATGCAGTTTACGTTTTCTTTTTCAATTTGTATATTTTTATCAATCTTGGGGCATCGCTGAGCATTGTGATGAGTACTCCGAAACTTGATAGATTTCTGGCGATACGCTAATTTTACTTTTTAATCAATTCTCAATCGTGTAATTTGAGCACCGTCTTGTAAACATGTTTCGTTTTCAAAACTGAGTATTCAATATACTTGAATATAGTTGAAGATTCGCAATCAAGCAGGATGGGTATTCGGGGATGGAGGAGTGCAGCCTTGAACCGTATTTCCCAAAATGGGATTGGTGTCCAGGCCATGTCAGCACGACGTACTCCAATATGAGTAGCCCAAGAAGGAGAAGTACCATGTGCATATTTTCTTGCATTTTCTACACAAAGAAAGGAGAACGTAAATGGAAGATGTAGCTTAAGATCGCGATGAAACTTGTTCAATATAATTTAATTCAATTTGGGGCATTTTAGTTTTCAATTTTCTTTTTTTCGTTTTTTCTATTTGTGTGAGATTGTGTATGTATGCATGATGAAAAGATAAGGCAACGTAGGCACAGGAAATTAACTTATTTTTCACCTTCCGGTGTAGCTACACATAGCATTTCATTTTTGAGTGAAACATAATGTAATATATGGTTATTTTTCTAATCAAAAGCTAGAATGCTTGAGATTTAGTTTTAAATAAATATAAACCGATATTTCTTTTAACCGCAAATTCAGTTGAATCATATTAAATTAAATGAATGTTTTAAATAATTCTTGGAATATGGTGCTTGGTCCAGATGCACACAAATCCAGTGAAGTGAATCATGAAGGGGATGTTCGTAGCCATTTTGTACTTGATTTTATGACACATACACAAACCATTTTGTCGAAACAGACTCGGTACGTTACGAGTTTGTGGGATAATTAATTTAGATATTTTAAAAATTATGCATACTATTTTTAAAAACAGTTCAATATTATAAAAAGATCATCAGCAACGATAAATGCTAAGTGATTATCAATTGCTCGTTAGATTTTCTTTCCAAAGGTATACGGTGAAATACTGCGATGTTTCGAATCAATTATAACTGTTTTGTAGTAAAAGAAAACTGAAAGTAAAACTGCTAATATGCACACACGCACTTTATGATTCACGGTACTTAGCCAAATACCGACCAAAATGATTAACAGCAAAACTTCTCCCTGTGACCTGTCCAAACTGAAATCCACCCTTTCGTGACACCTCGCAAGGTTTCTCCCTCCAGTTTCTCCAGTGCTCGAATAAATTACCATTTCTGCCGTTGAGGTAGCTGATCGTCAAAAGCGCAACCAAAGCAACAACACCGTTTGTTTTTAGCATGGGAAAATGTTTGATTCAAAGGCATGTTGCCTATTTTTCACGGGTAGATTTAGCCGTGCGACCGTTACGGGGTTGCCACCGTAAGCTTGGCTATTGGCCAAAGCTGGAGAAAGTGACACTTTTTTGCTCACTACAAATTCAGTGGAACATGGGCTGCTATTAATTATGTTTTCTTAATGCGGATGAAAATACACCGGACCGGAGCGTTTGCGAATACAACACGGTCAAGCCGAGAGCCTCTCGTTCTACAACTCATAAATCATTGCTATCCTACACATTGTGGTCTTTGCTCAGGGTTGGTAGCAGCTAGCGAGGGAAAAGGAAACATCAAACTTCAAAAGGTTGGTGCGAAAATGAGGCTCAATCGTTGCTAGGAGGTTCAAGCGTTGTTAAATACTTTTCCAGTCCTTTCACAGTTCGCTTGCCATGAGAATATAGAAATGTCATAGAAAATATATGGATAGGGTAAATTTATTTAAGAATTGCTTCATACTGGGAAAACTACAGAAAAATTTTTATAGATATTTCTTCATTAAAAATTTCAACAACAAAATCAATTGAGACTCAACAGCTTCCATGTTCTACATAACCCATAATTTTGTTGAAAACTCGAACTATTGCTGGAACTATTGTTTTGAACTTTTGTTCTAAATGGTAAAAAGAAACAGTGGGATTGATGATTACATTTTGGTGGAACATTAGTTACACAAAATTTGAAAAAGTTGTACTTGACATACCAAAATCTTTCTTTATTGACTATCGTTTTTGTGTAACTTAAAAATACTAATGGAGCAGCGAAAGGTTAGAATAACAAATAAAAAAATGATTTATTTACATCCTCAAAAGTACAAAGCAATGATGGACCAAACACTTTAAAACTTATGGTCATACATATGTAGGTACGCTGATTTTTATAATCTTATTGCCGATTTAGACGAGAAGAGATCTTTTTTCAAGGGTGTTTCCGCACAACATAGACAAGTTCCATTGTGATTTAGAAAAACCGAAGTCCATAATAGCTTACCGGATTTGACAGTCAATTCGCAAAGTTGGAAGAATGCCATAGAACTTGCCATCTAAAGATGGAATAGAAGGTAGAAAATATCTCAATCCGCTGCTCAAGTGAATATAAGAAATGCCTTGTAGACATGCTTGGCTACGCTTCCATCAACATGTTTTAGCTGAGTAGGAGTTGGCTGTTCGCCACTTAATGTTCCTCGAAATGACAGAAGAAGATAGCAACTATCAGTAAACCGTTAGGGTCATCATGAATTGGGTAGATCAGTAAAGCTTTTTTAAATGTGAATTCAACAAAAAAATTGCAAATAGATTAGTCGATTCGCAAACCAAACGACAACATTCTGAATTATGACTTTGGAGTTCTGGGTTTACACACGACAAGATCGGTACCAAATTCCATCTGGCCCAATTCTTCACTGCATTGATTGATTATTCACTTCGACGGTAAAAATAAGTCCGATAAGCTAGAAATGACAAGTCAGATATGCCTCAGATTCTCACAATGCAACTTCACGTTTCTTCAAAGATCTTCTATAAAGCTCTGTAGTTGGATAGTCGTGCTGGAAAAGTTGTGCATAAATGCAGATTTTTGATGGAAGACATTAACAATGAACAACTAAAGCTTTCTGTTTGTGAAAGGATAGCAAAGGATTCATGAATCGCAATTTTCTACTTTATGTTACATTTTTATTGTATGCCGCAATAAATGAAACTTCATGGTCATGAATTTAAAAACTTAGGGATAGCGAACGTAGCTTTGTTATAAAATTAATTCATTTTTTCTAAGCCCCCAGTTATTTGCAGTACTGTAGCATCTCATTCATCCAAGCTTATTATTCACGCCTCGGGAGGGAAATTTGGCTTATTAGTGACTGTAACATGTTCATTTATTCCGCACGCCATAACTCCAGCATCATAGCTGCTAGCCCATAAAAAAGAAATCTTCAAGGCGACCGGAAATGTGGGGAACACATAAATTATGTACCAACTGTAAAATCTTCAAGGGAGAGGGCAACGATCGACCTGGGAAGAAAAATACATTCGTTCGTTTTAAGGGGATCTTCACCACAAACCACACTTGGAACCACTGCCGGAGTGACTTAGGAATGCTCCCTTAAATCACCTCTACAAGGACTTCATCCATTTTCGAGGGCCTTGCCAAAGAGCACACTGACAAACTTTCCAAAAGAAACTCGAAGCAAGTGCGTAAAACCGTCAAGCCCTCTCAAAGAACCTCTACGGTAGAATAGCTATGTGATGGTGGTGAGGAGAATACAGAATGCAAGTGAGGTGGTACAGTCTGAAAGGTACTTGAGAAAATGACGACAACTCGTAAAATTTCGGATGGTTTTCGTAGGTTACAAAATTGAAAAGAATCGCATCAAGCGTTGAAACTCCTTTGCCTTTTCTTCGTTCTTCTGCTCACGAATAGTCTACTGGGACAACAGTAACACTGCGACGATGCATATAGTACATTTTATCCGGGCTCCTTTTATTAGTAAATATTTGGCAAAAGTTGTAGATATATCGAATTTACATCTCCCGTTGCAGTATGTTTCGATCACCAATCGGAACTATCGCCTTGTACGTGCTGTGGTTGAGTAGAACAGATAAGGTCTTGTTTTGTTTATGTATTTTTAGAGCTCTTTACGATGATGACATTCGTAAACGGAGATTGAGAAATAAGAACATCATCAGACTTTAGAGATAAGGGTTCAGTTTAATCTCGCAAGATATAAAATGCAACAGATTTCATCAGTTAGCTCGATCAATACTGGATCCTTTTCGTTCCCCTTCATCCGTACCAAACAAGGTTGTGCAGGCACCCTTCTCTAAAACTCCCATCTTTACGGCTCACTCAGGGAGTACGCTCTTTTACGATATGTTGAAAATTGTCGATGACAAAATCCAATGATTACATTTTTGTGTTTTTCTGGGTTTTGCACGCCCATGAGATTTGCACGCCAGCGGGTGAACGTTGTGGTCTTATCACACTTCATGTGTAGGATAAAAACACTAGTTTTCTCAATTGTAATCAAGGATAGTCAAAACCGCGTGTTTTTTGCTTGGTATAACGACGACAACTATTCTTCACTTTATATCTATCATTACAAACATAATGGTTTGAGCCTGTTTATACCAGTTCCGCTATAGCGCCGTAATACACTCAATATCATGTTTAAAGAACTTGTGCAATTTATTACACGCTGATATCTTGTTCGAAGAATCCCCATGATGGTATATACTGCTGATAAGGTCAATGCAGCTTAATACTACGTGTCACTGTTAAAAAACTATTGTATGCCGCATTAGTAAACCTGCTGTTAAATGGTAACAGGTGTAATACTTTGACACGTTGATGGGTTGTAAGAACAATCGAAATCTTATGCGAAAACTCTAATCATTCTTCGAGAGCAACCACAATATATCCGGTGAAACCAGTATGAAGATCCAATATACCAGCTTCAGTATAACGAATTAACGTACTAAAGTAGGACAAATCCATGTAGAAGATCAGCAAATGAAAGTTTTTCAACATATCCAGAAATTATCGCTTTGCATTTATGTTACAATAAAGTATATTGAACGCAGTTGATAGAAACTAAATTGGCATGAGAGTTCATGCCTAGTGAATGTTGCGACGCGATACAGCGATAAAACACTTTCAATAAGTTTATCTTTTAAATTCTTGCCATCTAATAACGCTCCGTGCATGAAGACGCTTACTGCATTCTTGATGCCAATAAACAAAACAGTGCATACAGCAGTGAACGGCTTGTCTGTGTACATTCCTTTGCAAACCAGCTAGCATCAGCCACAGGAAAATGTTTATATCCGTCCAATAAGTTTACGGTGTTGTTCGTTACAGTTTTTCTAGCATAAACACCATGTTATGGTGCTTCGCAACGATGACTAAAGGTTTATTTGCTTGCTTCTAGATTTGACTCAATGGGGTATTTATTCCCCTAAAGATTTTACAGTACATCAAATTAGGATTGCTTGTTTGCACTGCACAATATGATAATCTACATAATGGTGATAATCTTAGCAAAAGCTCTATCTTAAACAAGGTTCATGCGAGACAGATGTCATGCGTGTGTGGTAATCATGTTCAAAGTCTAGGAAACTAACAGTTAGGTTCTTAGATTTACGGATAGCATACAAGACACTTTTCCAATCAAAGTTGTTCAAGCCGACGAGCGTACTAATCTCTCACTGATGAAGAAGAATCTTACTCGCAATTAAATAGTAAAATATACTTGACATATGTTTATGTCAATTAAATGTACATTTTCAAAACCTTTACAACTAGGCCATTGTAAACATGTCACAAGTTAATACCATGTGCATGTATAAAAACTGTTAATAATTATGTATGCATCTGATACCTGTACAGCCTTAGCGCAATATTTGTTTGTTCGCATGCATAACTTTTATTTGACTTGATCATTAGGTAATTCATAAAATGTAAAAAAATCACAGAAACGTCCCTCATCAAACTCGTTTACATACGAAACCACGGGAAACTATGGGTTCGCTTAAAATGGCATCAAATTTGAACTTCTTGCTAACACCTGGCTCGCAAAACCTCAATAAAAACTTCACACATGATTCGTAGACATATTTCTGCGGAAAGCTGGTAAACGAATCGATAACACAGCCTCTTAACTTTTCAATGCTCGTGTTGTATTGCTAAAAGCCTTCAAAGACATTTCGGAAGGAGTTTTCGCGAAAGTCAAATAGACCAGGAGACCCTCTTCACTTGGGCACTTCCCAATACGGAGGACCTCTTTACCACGGTTGAAATGACGGGTGAAAGTTTTGCCATTAATCTGAAAAGTTTTACCTCTGCTATCTCCTACCAACCTTACCGCATTATGGTGGAGGTGGTACGATGAAACGCTCGATAAAAAATGGAAAAAATAAAGGCATATGTTTAAATTGCCTCTTCTATGCATTATTGTCGTACAGCAAGTTCTAGCGACGATTAAGTGTTTTGTTCAATTGTTCGTTCACACTCGCATTCAATTCAGCTCGTGCGTTATTTAATGTTTCAACATATGAAGTTTATTCATTTCAGAATGTTATGATCGTAATTACATGTTATGCGAATAAATAACACTGCGGCTTTCGGCGTTAATTTGATAACGAAATTTGTCACAATTAGCTTAAAACAGAAACTCACCATGCTTGATGATGACGGTACGTGGTACATGTTTTGTACTCTGTTGGTGTCTTTATTCAACATGTTCTATTTTATCCGATGATTAATTATGGTTGGTGATGAAAGTTCCATGCATGTGTATGTTTTAACAATCTGCATCTTCTAATCATTTGAAAACAAAATAATATAAGTAAATATATTTATATATCTATTCATTTTGATAAAAACCGTTTACATTTGAAGAAATTATTTATGAAAACAGATGCGTTGTAAAAGTGTGGTAAACTTATATTTTGCCGTCATAGCTTTGTAGATCATTATATTCCGAAAAAAAAAACCGGATTCAGGACATCCGTTTCGGGGTTTTTTTTTTAAGTGGCATTCCCCGCGGCAGTAACTTGGAGCCGGTACTGTATTGATTATTTATTAGCAATGTTACTTGTGTGATCGCTGAATCGGCCTATTCTACGCTGACGACATAACACTGTTCCAGCTCGACGAGCTACTGATTGTCGCGGTTTGCAAAGATCCATTGACTGTTTCACTATCTGGTGCCAAAAAATGACCTGTTGATTGTTGTTGATAAGTTAGTGCTGTTGAGTTACCTTTGATCGATATTTTTCATCAGTTAATGCTAATACTGTGATATTGTAGATAACCCTAACAAAATGTTAGGATTTATTCGTCGTCAAAATGTTTTTAAATCGAGCGAACTCCTCAACCATCATTTTTTAAAAACTCGATTTAAATCGCTAGTGCGTTCTGTGCTTGAAAACAGTTTGGTTGTGTGGTGTCTATCGCAGATGTATGGTCTAATTAATAATGTAATTTGAGTAATTAAACGTAACTTTTCGTCTATCATATCACACTCGTTGTTTTCTTTATAGTCCCTCGCTAGTAGATGTTATAATGTTAAACGATCGTTCATGTGCAAATTTCTTCCAAATCAATCCAAAGCATTCGAAGTTCCAAAGTGCCAAACATATATACAAATACAATTTGTATTAACATAATTTATTTTAACACCGAATAACTTTGTGATTTATTATGTTGCAACCGCTGTTGTTCACTAAATTACAATTGATTTTGTATTTGTAATTGTTTTCATCTTGATGACAGTGTATTAAAATATTACATGCTTCCATTCTTAGCACTTTCAACATTATTCAACCTATTTTATGTTTAGATAAATGCGAGGAAAAAGTATTTTTTTCTCAACAGGTTTAAAACTATGCAGTGAAATTGCATCCAAAAAACGACACAATATGACAAATATGATCGCAACAAACAAACACAGATTTATTAAATGTATTCTATTAACTTTAAAAAAGTGGTTGGATTAAGAGTTCTACCTGTGCTTTAGTATTAGTATTTATATTCGAAAACAGTACAATATTTCCAGTGCAGTCCTAAAATTGTTTATGCACAAATACAAAACATGACGTTCAACATGCGCGTGGCTGAAAACCGCACTTAAGCTGAGTGGTAGATCACGCTCAAAGATGTGTTCGTACGACGGAGAATAACAAATACCCTGTCCATCCAGTAAATTCCGTTAACGTTAAGAGAAACTGATACGAAGTAAACATCAGCAGGAATGCCGGGAGAGTAAGAGAGCGATCGCAACGCTTTACATTTTTCTCTTGGATCGTAAGGGTCAAGTTGTAAACTTTGAGCCAGACGCAGTCGACGCTTTGAAGGCGTTTTCGATTGTGTATTCGATTCGACAGCGTCTTCCAAACTACGCGTACAGTGTTTTCGTATAATATTTCGTATGTGATTTACTGCTTCTAAAGTTTCCAAAAAAAGAATAGTTGAAAAAACGGGTTTAAAACATTTGCAAGCAACAAAAAACCATTAGAGCTTGTGTAACTTAAACGCCAATTTTTATCGCGGTGATCGGAAGGTGCCGCGGCACGTGTGCGTGTAGTTGTATCGGGATCATCGATCTACACTTGTTCGAGCGTATGTGTCTAAAGTGACCGATCGTACCGGTAAGACGAAGCAGTGACGTCATCAACCTACAATCTTTGTTTATTCATACTTCATATGATTTGCTTTTGTCAAGAGTTTATTCAATGATTTGGCATATACATGTTTGTACAAGGTACTGAAACACCACCATATTGGATGTGCTATACAGTGAGCAGAGTTTAACGGTAGTGAACCTGCAATGATTGAATCTGCAGTAAGTGTAACTTTCCAGCTGGGTACGAACCCGTTTGTCCAGTAGCTGTGAAGTTTCTGTCATGGATGATCGACAAAACACAATCTCGATAGGAATGCGGACAATCCGTTGCATCCATGTGTGGTTGTGTGTGTGTGCGTTATTGTTCTGAATTTTTTTAATTAAAAATCTGGCAATGGTTTGGTAGTCCCATTAAACTTACGCGTAGGAATAATCGAAATCGAGGATGGAAATAAATTCATACGTTGCCAAATAGTGTACACCAGAGATAGAATAAATTAAAATAAAAAAAGGTCATTCGATATTTTTAATACAAAGTGTACTACAATGTGTGCAATGAGATATTGAGCTCGATATTATTTCATGCCAGATCCCGTGTGTGACCACAAAGAGGCATGTTTGAAAATTGGTTTCGTGCTATTGGTTCAGTGAGTAGTGAATTTCATATTTGTCGATAGCATATTTGCACAAAGAATTTGTGATATGATTTATGTATGCGTAAATTTGTAGCAAAATAGGAATACGATGTGATAGTTGCGTGCAAATATGTGATTTAAACGGAACATAAATATAAATCATGATCCCCAAAGCAAAGAGTGAAGAGGATGTATTAAAAGTGCTTGATGGCAAAACGTGCTCCATGTTCCAGTGTAAAATGTCATTGAATGTAATATGTTACATTGATTCGAGCGTAAAATTAAAAAAAAAACTGAACACACGAAAATGAGAAAATTAAATGTGACGAGAAACAATTAATTGTAATTAAACTCTGATTTTACAAATGCACAAACCGTTAACGGCTTAATCAATCGATATTGATTACTAAATGACATACATGACACACATACACACACATACATATACCCAACTATTGCTACAATCAATATCGCAATACGCGGAAATATACAAATTATATAACTTCAGAAACGACACATGTGTCCCACGTGACACGAATGTGAAACCTAAAGCTGTTTGAAAATGCCTTGTACAAATGTTATCAAAGTGAAATGTTCATACCTTCACATTATCGATTTTTATTAACGAAGGAACGTCCAGGCCGTATATCTAACACCACCATCGTGTTTAACATGAAGATAAATCAAATCCTGTATCAGGGCTGTTTCTATTCTTGTGCTAGCTTCGACAGGTTTTTGATTCATTTTTTTCAGGTTGATCGACATTTCAAAGTTATCTACGCATTATTTTGCAATAGATAAATCGTGGGAAATGTGTAAATGTACGTTGCGGGAGAAATTTTCACTTGAGTTACATTAAATCTCTTACCACGTTTTTACGAAGCTGCACGGATATAGTAAATAGTCTGTTTTATCGTCGATGTGTTTAACAAATACGTGAACGATTGAACGAAAGTTCCCTGTAGAGGGTTTAGGTAAGAGCAAATATGGTTTAAGCTTCTCGAAAAAATACTTTGCACAAGAGACAAGAGACTTATTACTTAATTCGACACGAAATAAATAGAAATAGCATCTATATAGAATTGTTCAGAAATTCCTTTTTCGGGATATTTTCTGAATAAGAATCAGATTTTTTGCATATCTTTCTAAGTTTTTCAAACTTTGTCATTATTTGTCATTTGAATTAACCATAGCTAAATAGTAGGTACAACGTACATGAGGTTACGAACCAGTCGAGATTTGAGCATTTACCGGTAGTTGGGAATGAGTCAAATATCATATAAATACACATTGTCTAAGTTTTAAAGCGAAACTGACATTAAATTAATATTTTGAAAATTCAGAGTATATTCTACATTACAATCGAAGATGACAACAACAGTGGAAAATTAAATATTGCATAAAAAGACTTTTTTTTTAATTTTGTTATTATGATAAATAATCCTATCCATTTACTATCCAAACTGCTAGCAATTAAATTGCAATTGCCATGCCATTTTCAATTGCTGGCTTGATTAATTAATCTGCATTTTGCTATCTTGGTGCGACCGACTAATACTTATTTTGAAATATTTCAAAGTTCCTTCGGTATGGCACAAGCCGTAAGTAAACAAGACAACCAAACGCAACGGACTTAGAAAAATCGCCCTGTCCTCAAGGAAAATTTGAACAAATTCTACAATTCATTTGAATATTCCAATAAGCAGCAATAAGGTTCAAGTGCAGTTACACTTTTTTAAAAAAGTTTTAGTAAGTTTGACGAGAGTCACAATGAAAAGTGCTATAAGCGACTCGTAAGCCGTATTTTGCCAACCACTACCATAAACCAATCCTGTGACTAATATGTATATTGTTAACTATATTGTTTGATCCATTCTTTGGTTTTACTATTGTTCAATTTGACAAAATTGCAGTCGAAATATACTAAATGGTTCAAATGACATCTGTTATGCTCGGTGAAATTGTCTTTTGTTGAAAATGCTATGGAAAAAATATACAGAAACTGCAAATATTGCCCAAAAGTTGCCTTTTTGTATTAATATTACATCATTGCAATCATCACTACTTCGTTTGAATGCAGTTGTGTTCCCTTTTGTTATTCTCTTTTTATTCTTGAGGCTTGGTAATAGAATGTTTCTGCATATGTTCCATTATTTACCGCTACTATTAAATCCAGTCGATTGTTTTTTATTCGAATCTGTTTTGCCTTTACCGCTTTTATGTCCTCCTTTTCTGTTCTATGATTTAAGAGCGCTAGCGACCATCTTACGCTGTATGTTAACTGAGCACGAATCGGAATAACAAACACGTGGTATCCCTTTTACCATAATTTATGGAGGCTCAGGTCTGAAAACGTTTATTATGGACGATCACCTTTTCCTTGCGAACTCATCATTATAATACAAGTCCACAGCCAAATGAAAGAGCATGTAAAACTGAGGTCACAAAAAATCAGGTACAAACAAACATACACACTTACATACATACATAAGCAAACAGGGTCATGACAATCTGGGCACTGAGTGTAACAGTCATCACGTCCCACTGAGGTTAGGCAGGTTAGGGTGTGGATCGATTTTTTGGGAATTTCGTAAAACGTTCTGTACCTAAACATTGAACTACCTGTAGGTTTTCATAGCTTTGCTGTCACGTTTTGCAAATTGAAAGCTCTTAAAAATGTGTGTCTGGTAAGCCATTTTCAAACGATGAACTCATTACAATTTTCTGTTCACCAGCAACATTTGTTTGAGAAGCAAACATTCGTCTTTCCAGTTTACTATGGAATCATTCGTCTTTTTAATCAAGGTTAAGTTGTTAACAAAGTAATTACCATCATAGTTCCTTTGAAACTCTTTTAAAATGTGCACTACAAATGCTGCTATGGATTGAGCAAAACTACAATTTTTATGCTAATAACCCATAAACTAGAGCTTAAATTCTTCGCGATATTCTTTATTTAAGCACGATATTTCCTTACCTATTTTTAGATCGATTTTAAGTAGATTTCTGCAAATAGTTCAGCATAAGATGCTAGCTCTATATCCTTACGGAATGAACACCTCGACCCAATACATCATCTTAGGTATTTTTGTTGCTGTCTGACTGCATTTTCTGTATGTTTTTGTAACCGTTTGTTCCTCTTTATCGCAAATGTTATGTTTTAATTTATCGTAAACTAAAACTCTGAACGATTAGAGTTGACACAAGTTGTATAATCGTCATGACTCTAGGATGATTGAAACTGTGGCGATTAAATATTGCAGTTATACCAAACATACAATTCTGCTGCAGCTCTGTTGATCAAGGAGAGAGAGGACGAGCATGAGAGAAATCAATCCATTTGGAAATTCGCCATAGCTCGTAGCTCGAATTCGGAAACGTCATATTTCACGCTGAAGTTGATATTGATATAGTGCAAACGATAAATTTCACTCCCACAACGGCCTCACTATCCGTTGGAAGTTATTTTGGATAGTTCAGTATCATGAGCAGGAGGCCCATTCTGGCTGAATCATCGTTTCATCATCGTGTTAAATGGGAACCGCTTCTGCTTGACTTAATATTTATTTTTGAATTATACATGAAAAATAGCAATCCAAAATTAAAACGATATTAATTATGCTTTGCTTTTAATCACACCTCGCACTTCAACTAAGCTATTTGCTTTCATGTGTGGAGTGGAAACCTTTAATATGCTTCGGAATACGTTACTGTTTTAGTTGTTTCACACATAAATTATGAATATATGACTTTGAAGTATAAAATCTATTTTCGAACATATAATTATGCATAATTAAAGTAAGCACATGTGTACGCGACAAAGGTTAGGCACAAAGAGAGAGGTTCGCTTCACGTTATGCGTTGACCCCTCAACGCAGCCGTGCTGCCAACCTGTAGTGTTTATTCTATTGAAGTTTATAAAGTCTAGTTGTGTACTAGCGGTGTTGATAATGATGATGATGATGTTACATTATAATTTCTCCACCGGGGGAGAAGACGAACGTCCTCGGTCGTCTCTTATGTGCGTTTTTGTTTTTTTTTTTCTTCTTTTTTTTCATATAACGTTACAATATTTAAATCTTAATATTAATCCTATCCATACCCTAACTAAAAAAATAGAAAATTCACCAAAATTCACTTGTTTCCATCAGCCTTTTAATCTTTTGATTTTGCATTTATGACGCTTGATTCCTCTTATATTTTCAAATGTCTTTTCCTTAATGTTTTTTGCTTTTGTTTTATTTGCCCGTGGTTGTGTTTTCGTCCTGATATTTGGGATTACGAAAACTTCTGTTTCTTCGTTTAAAGCTGGAGCTGCTTTTTTATTCACATTTTCAATTAACTGTCGTTTTACCGTGGTGTCTAAATTTCTTTTTGCCTCCAAAAAGAGTTCGTTTGAATTTTCCAATATTTGTGCCGGGTTATGGTTTATCTGATTAAACGTTAGCTCATTAGGTGTAAACTTAGTAGCTGAATGAATAGTATCGTTATATAATGCAACTGCTATTCTTACAATTGATTTTGTATCGCATCGTTCATATTTGTGTTTGTTCGTATTGTAGATTTCCGTTATTGTACAATGTGTCTTCTCTATTTGACCGTTAGATTCTGAGCATGAGGCGTATTTCAATGCGATACTCATCGATGCTAAATAGTTTCTTAGTTGCGCGGATCGAAAGGTTGTTTCCTGATCGGTGATTATTTCTTTTGGTATACCATACTGAGCGAAATAATGACTTAGCTTTCTCTGAACTTGTATTATGTTTTTGTTTTTGATGTGCAGCATTTGTAAATGTTTTGAGAAAGAGTCAATTAGTGACAAAAAACTGTGATTATTAATTATATAAATGTCCATGTGTATTCTTTCCAACGGTTTACTTGTCACTGGTCGGGGAGATATTTTTATGTTGTATGGTTTGCGTTCATATTTATGCACGTTACATGTTTCACAACCATTAATAAATTGCTTTACTTGCTTTTGCATGTTTGGGAAAAAATAAGCACGCCTGAGCTTCTGTTCAACTTCCGAAATCCCACGATGAGCTCTATTGTGTTCGATCGATATCAGAAGGTCTTGTCTTTCTTGATCTATTACATCCTCAACTACCGTTTTTGTCATTACGAAGTGACCTTTAACCGCGAAATTGTTTTTTAGCACATCTTGTAACATTTGCGTAAGTGGTTCTGGGACCTTAATTGCAGTTTGTCTGCCGTTGTGAAAGTTTTCTAAATGTCTCACTATGTCAATCTCGTTAAAGCCGCATTGAGTTACAGTAACTCTATTGAAATTTGCGAACGGCTTTTCCTTCACAACTGTTGCGTTGTTCTGTGTTGTGTTATTTGAGATTTTGAAAATAATTTGATTTCGGTAGTAGTTGATCGGCTTTTTTGTAATGTGAACAAAGTAATTGAACTGAATTTGTTCTGGTTGTTTTCTACTAAGCGCATCAGCTACGACATTCGTTTTCCCCTCTCTGTATTTAACATCGTACTCGTAATTTTCTAATTCCAATCGCCAACGCAATATTTTAGAATTCTTATTGGACGATTTAATGAATATTAGTGGTTTGTGATCGGTAATCAGTGTAAATTTACTGCCGTATAGGTAAGGCTTGTACTTTTCCACGGCCCATACAATGGCCAACGCTTCTTTCTCTGTGGTTGAGTATCTTGTTTCTGTTTCGTTTAGAGTTCTACTGCCGAATGCTATTGGTTTTTCTTTTCCATCTTGTATTTGAGACAGAACTGCTCCTAGGGCAAAATTACTAGCATCTGTCGTCAAAATGAATGCTTGTGTGAAATCCGGGTATGCTAATACTTGGTCTGATGAAATAATCATTTTAAGCTCTTCGAAACATTTTTTATATTCTTCATTTTCAAAATCTACTATTGATTCCTTTTTCAAATACCTGGCTAGAGGTTTGGTGATTTTAGAAAAGTCCCTAATAAATCTTCGGTAGTACCCTGCTAAACCGAGGAATTGTTTAATTTCCTTTTTAGTTGTTGGAATTTTCCAATCCAGTATTTTTTTTATCTTATCCGGGTTTGGTTTGATACCTTCGCATGTTATTACATGCCCTAGAAATTCTGTTTCCCTTCGTAAAAATTCGCATTTGTCTAACTGAATTTTTAGGTTGAACTTAGCTAAACGTTGTAGGACTTTCGATAAATTTTTCAAATGAGTCGGTAGGTCTTTACCAATTACAATTATGTCATCTAAGTAAACGAAGCAAATATTCCCTATTAGTTCGTTCAGCACGCTATTCATTGCTCGCTGAAAGGTAGCTGGAGCGTTTTTAAGCCCGAATGGCATTCTATTAAATTCATAATGTCCATTCGTGGTACTGAAGGCTGTTTTTTCCCGATGTGCAGGGTCCATCTCGATTTGATGAAACCCTGATTTTAAATCTAAAGTGGAAAAATACGTCGATTTTCCCAGGTTGTCTAAAATTTCTTCAATTTGCGGCATGGGATATTTGTCGTTAATCGTTTTATCGTTCAATTTACGGTAGTCTATTACTACTCTAACTTTTTTTATTCCTGAGGCATCCATTTTTTTGGGCACCACCCATATGGGGGATGAGTATGGACTACAAGATGGGGAAATTATGCCACTATCTAACATTTCTTTAATTTGTTCTTCTACATCGGGTTTCAAATGATGTGGGTATCTATAGCTCTTTGTGTATGTGGGTTCTCCATCTTTTGTTATGATTTTATGTTTTACTACATTAGATGCTGTTAAGTTTTCATTTGTTCGTAACAATACTTCTTGATTTTCATGTATTATTTTCAAAAGTTCGACTATTTCAAGCTCTGATAAGTGATCAGAGCGTATAATTTTTCTAATATCCTTCAATTCAAGTTTTTCCTTTGAACTCAGAGGGATTGCAGATATCGTTTCGAAATTGTTGACGTTCAAACCAAAGCGACCTAAATCATGGGGGGGCTTTGATGATTTGCTGATTATTCTAATAACCGATTTATTTTTACTTGAACGATATAATCCTGGTTCAATTATTATTCCATCAGTCAGCTTTTGATGGCATGGAACGAACCAATCACCATTACATAGTGTATTAATGGTTACAATGTGGTGGTACACATGATCTGGAGGATGGTATTTATGAAACGAGAAAGCACAATCTCTGAAAAAAATTTTCTCATTTTTAAAATCAATTTTTGCTCCTGTTTCTGCCATGTATTCGGCCCCAATAAGTCCATCAAAAAATTTATGGAACTGTAATTCGTGATATGTCTGTGTAGGTAAGTTATTTCCTAGTAAGTTTGCTTTACCCTCCTTATTGATTTTGAATGAACCATTGATGTTGTTTATCTCTGATGTATATGATTTTAGGTTCATTTTAATGATACCTGGTCTCAAGAGGTTTTTGTTTGCACCTGAATCTATCAGTAATTTTATAATTTTACCAGATATCGTATTTTTGCACTCGATGTATGGAATGTAATTAACTAATTTGGTTCGGGATTCTCGTGACCCTCCCAAAAATTTACTAACAGTTCTTCATCTTCTGAGTTGGAAATTATTTCATTGTTATGAAGTATTCCTTTGTTACGAGTTAATCTGCTCTTAGTTGATTCAACTTCCATTGGTTCTGTTTTGTTTGTATCCATTCTAGATTTGAAGTTTGGTAAACCATGTGCTTTTATCGTTTTATCACTTGAAGTGTTATTGGCCCTGATTGGACCTGTAGTTGTATGAAAATTCCTATTACTTTCTTTAGAAGTAAACTTACAGAGGAAAGCATGTGCTTCCTCAATACTTTTAGGGCGAGCAGCTTGTGCGTACCCAAAATACGGAGTTTTTAATCCACTTATGTACGCCGCTAGACTGTATTCGTCTATAAACTCATTTATTGTGTCCCAGTGAGCGTTGTATTTTGCATTTTGTTTTGCTAAGGATTTTATATTGAACACAATTTGCTTTGTTTTTTTATAGTGTTCCTCAATACTACCTTCCATGCGATTATGCCACAATTGACAATTGTATGATGAAAGTTCTTTCTTATCACCCAATGCTTCGGTCAGTATTTCTCGAATTTCGCTAAAGTTCGAGGGGTTTCCATTCACGCACAATATGTCCTTCGCGTATCCTTCTATTTTATTAACTACAGCGGTGAAATACATTCGAAAAATGTGTGGTGGCACAACATTTTCAAAAATGCCAAGCGTTTCTTCTGCTGTATTTAACCAACAAGGTAATTGTTTTTTATTACCATTGAATACAGGCAGCATTTTAATAGGATCTGGAATTTTAAACATGCTTCCGAAATCACTAAATTGTGCTGAATTTGTCCTAGGGGGGTCTGTATTTAGAGCAGGTGTGATGTTATTTAACAACACCTCATGTTGTTCTAATTTTTCACCTATCTGGCAAATCACACCAGTCAGGTTTTTTATCTGTTCGGTAAGCTCTTTTACATCTGCCATTTTGCTATCTAGCGTAAGGTTTTCGAAGAGTAGAGTAATTGGCTCGTATGACAATGATCCCAGAGATAATTCTTCTGAAGAATTGTCGGAAATAGTCGCTTCTGACTTGTTTTTTCTCCACATAAGGAGCGAACAGTTGATCTGTTCGGCTCTTTGTTCACTTTTGTACGCTCATAAAAAGCGTTAATAAAAGTTCACCTTACCTCGTGGTACACTTGTAATATGTGCGTGAGGTCGTTGACGTCTGGATACGGAGCGGCGGTATCACAAATCGCCCTAGTTTTGAAAAATCGCTAGGAGACGGAACAAATTCCGGATACACTTATTGTGAGATTTTCACTTCTCTTCACTTGCACTGTTTTACTTCCGTTTTAAAACCAAACGACTACCGGCTGCGCCAATTATGCATAATTAAAGTAAGCACATGTGTACGCGACAAAGGTTAGGCACAAAGAGAGAGGTTCGCTTCACGTTATGCGTTGACCCCTCAACGCAGCCGTGCTGCCAACCTGTAGTGTTTATTCTATTGAAGTTTATAAAGTCTAGTTGTGTACTAGCGGTGTTGATAATGATGATGATGATGTTACATTATAATTATATATTTAGGATTTTTGGTACAAACTTTTATATACCACAGAGAGCACTTTATGTTCCATTATGTCAATTGTAAACAAAATTAATTAATAATCATTAAATACAGCCACTGGTTGTCTTTTTAAGAGTTTAGTATATCTTAGGGGTTATGTATATTATGTATGTATTGTGTTCTAGTCTGTAGTTGAGTTTATTCTAATCATTGAAAACCATTCAATTTCTTTTTTCGCCGAGTAAGTTTTTACGAATAAGGTCACGTCCATGATTATATGTTTCAGTACACTGTAGAAATTTGTGTTTACATTTCGCTTACATTGCAGCATATATTTCATGTATTCCTTAACCACCAAGACTTCGTTCACTTCGAAATGCACCATAGGAATTAAAAAAAAAACAGAACAATCTTGGCTTCCGTTGGCCATTTAATTCGGTAACATACTTTATTTTTATCCAAACAAGTAGTCTTCACTTTTCATTCCAAGAGTTGGAAAGTCTGTCTGTTTCTAAAGGTTTTTCTAGCTTACTTCCATTACTTGTAATATGTAATAGCCTTTTAGCAGCTTGGTTTAAACCGTACCTACCTTAAACAGTTTTGTGCAAGTCTTAATATGCTTTATTTTTTTTTTACAGTACTACTTGAAAACTTATAATGCAAATAAATAAATACGCTTTGGCTTTATTAAGTTTATTTGACGATGAGCTAAATTCAAAGTGCTGAATTATTTCACTCGCATTAAATGTTTACGGTTTTGAATAAAACCAATATTTATGGGTCAATGGAATTGATTTCTATTGATCGATTCTAAATGTGTTTTATATTAAAAGGTTCTTTTTTGAACAAGTATTAATATGTGAAACAATTATAATATTTTTGGAGGATTTGTTTGCATATGTTTGAAGAGACATATTATTGTTAGTATTATTATTATGATGACATATGTAAATGTGTGGTATGTGTGGAATCTTTTTTGTTTCCCTTGAGTTTTTTAAAGGTGATATTTTTTTTCTGTTTATTTTGACTCATACTCTTGCGGGCATGCCGAAAATGTCACTGAAACAAGATTTGAACATGAGCAATTTAATACAAGATTCTGTTTTCATTAGATGTATGCCGGTCGATCCATCCAGAGTGGAAAGAGACTCTTTTGTTTTTGCTTCGAGTAATCTTTTGTTTATTTTATTAAAAGCTTCAACATCCTAATTTGAAAGCGTTATTGCATCAGTAATTTTTCACTTTAATATACGAAGCAACACTAAGGCCACTGCAGAGCAAACCACCGCAGGTTGTAATATTTATTTACAATTTTGTTCAGAAAAACCATTTTGCATACGTTTCCACAATCCCCTGTTATACGCCTTTTTAACAATCGCCATTTTGAATTATTCTCCGGTTTTCTCCGGCTTGTTAATATGCCTTGTTACTGCTTTTCAAATGCTTCAATAAGAATTACAATTACAGTTAACATTATGTTACATTGGCATCTTAGCTTTTATTCAAACTGATGAATTAATAAATTCATCGTTCTTAGTCAATAACGTTTTGCTAAGTGATAACCAGCTTTATTTACAATATATAGTACTTTTTGTAGCAAGTACTTACAATCCGGCTGCGTGGTAAAATAAGTCTACTAAGAAAGAAATGACAGGTATGACCTAGAATGTCGTTACGTCAAGAAGAGAGAGAGAGAGGAAGAGGAGGAATATTTTTAAATTCATTATTGAATATTTACAACTGCATGTATAGTACTATATAGCTTACAAATTATACTCTACTAATACTATACATGCATTATACTATAAGTTTTAAAAAGAGATATGTTTTGTAGTTTGTTCTGCCTGTGATAGTATTTGTGTTAAATTTTAACAATAGACCAAAATAATGGAAGGATTGGGTAAACCACCAAACATAATTAACATGCCATTTTGTGTTTTGCATACCATTTTATTATTTTGTAGCGTAGAAATACTAAATAAAACGCAACAAAGTATTTTACAATATTCTATAAGATTCATACGATTAGGAACAGCTAAGAAAAATGCTCCTTGCCCAACAATATTCACGAGTTTGCTTCAGTCATTTCTCTTTGTCTGATACATCAGTTGTTGCATGTTTTGTTGTTATTCGCATACATACTTGGAAGGACTACTTATCTATCCTGGGACCGTAATCCATTAGCCATACATATCATTCTTAGTCTTTTTGTCATTTTTCAAGCAATTTTGGTGACCTATGACATGTTGCATAGCTCGTAGTAAGCTGTATGCTGGAATTTTTGCTACCAATTTGATGCTATTTTTAGTGTGGGTGAACACAATCCAAAGTCACAACCCACGTACTGCCTAACGTACTTGCTACAATGTTACAGATTTGCGCAATCCTTGTGGAAAGATTATTCTTTCTGACGTTGAACAAAGCCTATGGCTAGAACCAACATGTTTGTCTTTCGAAATCATATACCTACAGAATTATGGTAATTAAGGTAAACATCGAAACATAATGTACCCTCGGAACAATTGTCATGTACCTTTATAGAAATATACAGGTGTACTTCCTTATATTTATAATAATTGCATTTTTCTGATTTCTTACGTACAATCTCGATTTGTTCGTCCTGTATTCATTTCTTTAGGAACTTTGGTTGCTTATTTGTAGTTTATTCCAGCAGTTAATTTAAATTATAATAATTACATAGATATCTCTAATATAACATACTATATTATAACAAACACATACTATAATATAACATACTATACTAAGTTTTGTGTCTTTTTGTGGGTAAAACTTATTTATTAACACTTAACAAATACGTACATAAAAACACTTATTAAAAACGCGTACAACGATCAGCGATTGTGCCGCGCGCTTGATCCACGTCCTTGCAGCCTGTCGATCACGAACCGAATCATCTCCCGCCGCATCACAGGACGTAATTGTACCGGTAGGGAGAGAGCTAAACCACAGCTAGCGACAGAGACGACTATATCCGCTACGCATCGGATGCTGTCAGTTCCCAGACAACATCGAGCGTGCGGATAAGCTGTGTCGCGGCTGCAACGTCAGGCTGCAACATCTCCCCCGGCTAATTGAGCTGATAGGCTCCGAGCCGACGCGGGAGTCTTCTCACACGAGAAGACCTGCGTGGCAAATCCATCAGGCTCTGGGTGGTGCTACCATCATGACGGTTACTACTAACATAAGGATGTACCGATTTCGCCACCGGAATGTCGTTCCGGGCACTCGCTGCTGGTGATGAACGATCGGGCAATGATGATGGATGTGTTGCTGGTTCACTTGTGCTGGGTTCCGGAATCGGCTGGGTTGGCTCTGGAGGGGAACCCGAGGACCAATCCTCTAACAACAGATCGAGCGGCAGCTGATGTCTTTCACATGCGCGGTCAACCACACGTCGCCGAATTTGGTTTACATGGCGCCTGAGTGTACGTCCATCTTGTGCAATCACGTCGTACATAACTCGTCCGCGGCTGCGAACGATCCTTCCGGGTATCCACTTCCACGAGTTACCGTGGAAGGATTTTGTTGAAACTGGCTCGCCTGGCTGAAAGCTTCGAACTAAAATTGATGAGGAAGAAGATAGTGAGTGTGATGAAGGGGGCCGCAACAGCTCCAATGCTGTCCTGATGGGGCGACCGAACATTTCCTCTGCTGGAGTTTGGAGCATTTGGAGTCGATCGGTACGATATTAGGAAAAGCTCCAGCGCCTCATCAAGGGATGTTTCATCACTCTGGATCTTCCGCAGTGCTCGCTTCAGCGTATCAACGAAACGCTCTGCCTGTCCGTTCGATTGCGGATGGAATGGTGCTGTGGTAATGTGCTCGATCCCGTTACTGTTGCAAAATTCCGCAAAGAGGCTACTTGTAAATTGGGGACCATTGTCACTAACCAGTGTTTCCGGCATACCGAAGCGGGCAAATATATTACGCAGCATGGCGATGGTGGCAGAAGTGGTTGTACCTGATGATTTGTAGACTTCCGGCCACTTGGAAAAAGCGTCAACCACGACTAAAAAATAAAACCCTTCAAATGGCCCAGCGTAGTCGATGTGGACTCTACGCCAGACGCCCGTAGGTGTTGGCCATGCCGCTGGCGTAGCTCGAGGGGGTGCTTTTGCGGCTGCCGAACAGGATCCACAAGAGGCCACGTAGTGTACAATGTCGTCGTCGATCATCGGCCAGTACAAGTAGCTACGCGCGATTGCCTTCATTCTCTGCATTCCCGGATGTCCCTTGTGCAGCTGGAGCAAACAACGGGAACGCAGCTTCTCCGGGATGACCACTCTCTCCCCGAAAAGTATGCAACCCTCAACGGTTGAGAGAGATTCCTTCCTATTGTGGTACCGTGCCAAATCTGCTCCGAAGGTACCGTCATGAGGCCATCCGTTTTGCACGTACTTATGGACCTTCCGGAGCAAGGGGTCAGCCTGCGTAGCTGTTTCAACGTCTCTGAAACAAATTGGAAATGAGCTCAGCGCGTTAACAGTAACTGACCTTAAATCCTCCTCTAGCTCCAAGCTGGCGATCACGTATTCGGCTTCAGGTTTCGCGTGGTGTTGTATCAGACGAGATAATACATCGGCATTTCCGAATGAGCCAGTTGGTACGTACTCAATGTCCATGTCGTACAGCTGAAGGGTTAGCGCAAACCTTTGCAGCCGATTTGCTGTGTATGTAGGAATACCCTTCTTACTGCCGAATATGCGGACTAG
The DNA here is from genome assembly GCF_943734755.1 of Anopheles moucheti. Classification (NCBI taxonomy): domain Eukaryota; kingdom Metazoa; phylum Arthropoda; class Insecta; order Diptera; family Culicidae; genus Anopheles; species Anopheles moucheti. The sequence continues at coordinate 61,253,143 of NC_069140.1, forward strand.
TGGTCGGTGGTCAGTCTGCAGCGTGAAATGACGACCGTAAATCATGCGGTGAAATTTTGTTACAGCAAAAATTATTGCTAGCCCTTCCCTATCGATTTGGCTGTAACCAAATTCTGCTTTGCTGAGCGCTCTGGATGCGTGCTGAACCACTTTCATAGATCCGTCCGGGTACTTGTGGCATAGCGTTGCTCCTAAACCAACCGAAGATGCATCGGCAGACACAACTATGTCGCGCTTTGGGTCGTAATGCGTGAGTAACAGTTCCGTGGATAATAGGGCTTTAAATTGTTCGAAGACTTTTTGGCATTCGGTAGTCCACTGGAACGCACTTCCGGTTAGCAGCAACTTATCCAGCGGGTAGCGTAATTTACGCATGTTAGGAATGAACTTCGCATAAAAGTTTATAGCACCGATGAACGATCGAACGCCTGTGACATCTGTTGGAGAAGGTAACTTCTTGATGGCGTCGATCTTGGCAGGGTCGGGTCGTAGGCCTCGGCTGTCGATGATATGCCCTAGGTATCGAATCTCCGGCTTGTTGAATGAGCACTTTTCTTTGCGGATGGTAAACCCATAGTCCTTTATTCGCTGCAGGGTTTCTTTTAGGGCGGCATCGTGCTCTTCCTGCGTCTTTCCGCCGACAATCACATCATCCATGTAGGCGGAGACTCCATTTACACCGGCGAGCATTTTATCCATGATCTGTTGAAAAGAACCAGGGGCTACTTTGATGCCTGGAGGTAGCCTGTTATAATAGTAAAGGCCTCGATGCGTGTTGATGGTAAGCAGGGGTCGGCTCTTTTCTTCTATTTCCACCTGCAAAAATGCATCGGACAGATCAATTTGTGTAAATGTGACGCAACGGGCTAGTTTCGAAAAAATATCTTGCGGTAACGGGAGCGGATACTCATGTGGATGTAATGCTGCGTTGAGTCCGGTGCTATAGTCTCCGCATAGTCGTATTTTGCCGTTCGCTTTGCGCACTACTACGACTGGTGCTGCCCAATCCGAATAGTCGCAGGGAGTAATGATCCCCAGCTTTTCAAGTCGATCTAATTCGTTGTTGACAGCATCTTCCATGGCGTATGCGACCGGACGTTTCGGTCGAAAAACTGGTCTGCTTTCCTGTCGCAGCTGTAGATGTATTTGTGCCTTGGTGCACAGGCCCGTTCCGCTAAAAAACCGTTGGAAATTTCTCTTCCCAGGAACATGTTTCCGCTGTTCCTATGTGGTTGCAAAAGTTATCCATTGGGATCGTCCCCAAGCCGAAAAGATGTATGGAGTCTGCCCCGAATAATGACAGATCCGCCTTTGAAACGCGAATTGTCGTCTGCTTGGTGATATTATGCATACGCACGTTGGCTTCGAACTCACCTACAAGGCCGAAAACTTCGCCGGAAGCTGCTTTCGCTCTTACCTTCGGTGGGTTAAGATGAGGCTTACCCAGCTGCTTCCATAACCGCTGGCTGATCACAGTGATGTCTGACCCGGTGTCAAGTTGTAGTCGAGCCGGCTTTCCTTCGATAAAAATGTTGACAAATTTCCGCTTCTGTTGTATGCTACACACGTTGACTCGTACTACTCGAGATGCTACTGCACGACGATGATCGAACCGCGGTCGTCCTTTGCGTCGCTGAGACGAGTTGCAGAAACCCTCTCGATGACCCATACGTCCACAATCTCGACACTTGTTGGTTTTATATGTGCAGTCACGGGTCCAATGCAGGGCACCACAAAGCCAGCACGGAGTGTGTGGTTTGGAGGCTTCGCTTCGGGGGGCTGACTTGGTATGGCGCTCGTTGCCGTTGTTGTTCCGGTGCCACTGGCGGCTGCTTCTGGCGTGCATTGCATGCACTCGTTCACTGGTATCCGTGGCGATCATGGCACTATCAGCTTTCACACGCACTAACCGTTGACATTCCGCTGCTAGCTGCTCTAGGGTGGCGTATTTCTTGTCTTCGATGGCGGCTAGCAATTTCATTCGTATGTCCCGTACGCTTTCGTCCTTCAACCCACATACAAGGATGAGACATTTGAAATCTTCCTCCGTCATCGAAGAAAATTCCGCTTCGACGCACGCTTTGTTAACACGGCATGTAAATGCTAGCAGGTCCTCGGTGCGCGTTTTTGAAATATTAAAGCATTTGAAGCGCTTACTTAACACGGATTCCATTTTGCCGAAAAGGACAGTTAACTTTTCCACCATTTCGCTAAAACTGAAATCACGCGGTACACGAGGCAAAATGAAGTTACTAAACCGGGCGTGCTCGGCGGTTCCCAGTTTGCGTCCCAGGAGCCGAACTTTGGCGGCGTCGTCTAAACGTGATGCATCCTCCTGGAACAGGTCAATGTACCGTGCGTACCACGATTCGAAGGTCAATCCTGCTTCTGGATCGTAACGGAATTCACTTATATTGCCCGCAAGGGCTTCCAGTATTAGCTCCGGATTGCTCGGTTTCGGAACTAGTTGCTGATCAGGGTTCGGTGGCTGCGGCTGCTGTTGATGCTGTTGCACGAGCTGCGATAGTAGTTGCTGTTGCTGTGCCAATTGCTGTTGCAAAAGCTGCAGCGTTTGTTGCAGCGTCGACGGAGCGTCCGTTGGCTGGAGGTGGATGAACCCGGCGTTCAGGACCCCATTTTGAGAGAGACGGCGTTGCTCTTCGATGATTTGCGTCTCTTCAGGGCTGGACATTCTGCGGCGTTTCACTGCTTTTCGTTGCACGTTTTCACTAAAACTCGTCGCCACTTTTGTGTCTTTTTGTGGGTAAAACTTATTTATTAACACTTAACAAATACGTACATAAAAACACTTATTAAAAACGCGTACAACGATCAGCGATTGTGCCGCGCGCTTGATCCACGTCCTTGCAGCCTGTCGATCACGAACCGAATCATCTCCCGCCGCATCACAGGACGTAATTGTACCGGTAGGGAGAGAGCTAAACCACAGCTAGCGACAGAGACGACTATATCCGCTACGCATCGGATGCTGTCAGTTCCCAGACAACATCGAGCGTGCGGATAAGCTGTGTCGCGGCTGCAACGTCAGGCTGCAACACTAAGGGTTTCACATTTTGTGAAACGAACTATGTCATAAGAAGTAATTATCTGGATTAACCATAAACGCAAGTTCTGTTCGGACAATGAGCTAGACAACAAGATGGTAAATTGGCGAAAACCACACAATCCGTTATAGGTTTGTATTCAAAGATATGGTTCTATAACTATGAGCTTTGAACTTACGCTGCTTATCAGCATAGCAAATACTTAACCATCTTTTGAATATGTTAATATCAATAATATTTGGTGACAAGCATACTAAAAAAAATGGTAGTGCAACCGTCGTCATCAAAACAATTGCGGTAGTGATGATTGTGATATGGGTATTACAATTTAAGTTAGGTGCTTAATGAATTAAGTTAGGTGACCTTCACTGGTTTGTACAATCATAATAAATAAAATATAAAAAAACAATAATTAATAAGAAGACGAAAACGAAGACGAAGAAGAAAGAGAAGGTTGCTAGATGACCCAGAGGTAGTAGTAACATAAGAGCGGAACGTGTAAATAAAGTCAAGGAAATCTAAAATACGCTCGTTAAAGGCTGTAGTATCGCAAAAAAAGGGAATATCAACCAGCTGATAGTATAACAAATACTTATGAAACAAATTAGAAACAGGCCATCGCTTTTTACAAGTTTGTTGTTAACAGACATAAATACAATGTCATTTGTATGATACAATCATGAAACATGTCATATAACGTATAGCGTGATAAAATACGTACAATATTTTTTAAATTGCCCAAAACTTCATTAACAAAGCATGGTGCATTCGATGAAATTTTTCGTGAAAAAATCGAATTAAACACAGTGTGAATTCGTTAATACGATAATCCTTAGCAGGGAAGTTAAACTTAGATACAAGAATTTTCTACAACGAATAACAAGAACAACAGTAAAGTCGTACGCTATCTTGGTAATGGAAAAAGTTTTTTTCGTGCCTCGTTCCTAGCCTTTTGGATGGTATTCGTTTGTAGTTCTATGCGTCTGAAAACTTTTTTCCTTTCGTTTTTTGCATTCCACGGTATAGCGATACGAAGCATTACAATTTTCTAGGTGCTGCCACAAGGCGTGAAATCGTTATTTGCTTAAGAATTTTTGAAGCGCGATTTTTTACGTTTCAAATCAGAGCTATCGGCGACAGTTTTCTGGATGATTTCTAAAAGAATTGTTCAGCGAAAGTTTTCAGATTTATCTGTGATAAACGTTAATTTATACAAAGTTTCATCTCAAATACTTGCTCATGGACCCCAGTTAGCTCAATTCTGCATTCCTAGTGTTTTGACTTCAAGCACAACACATTTGATCTGCGGGCGAATTACAAACAACGTACATAAATAGATTCACAGAAACAGAAGCTATAGACTCACTGTAAAATGTAAGTGCGGCTGATCAGTCGCACATTAAATTGTTTTTTGTATAGTACTACAAAAAATAATCTAAGTGGTTTGTTAAAGTTCCTTATTTAAATTATCTCAATTGAAAATGCCTCGCGAACATTGTAAAAAATACAAACAATGATTTGAAATTGAAATTACAGAACAATGTTTTTGTTTTCCTTTCCAGGCGCAAAGCTCAACAAAAATTGGGATGTGACGGAAGCAATGGATTGCAGCAACTTTGAAAAAAACATTCAAATAAATTGAAACCCTCTTCAAATGTTGTTGAAAGAACAGATAAACCCAAATCAATCTCCATCTTGTTTAAAAGATAATCTAAGTACAGTCTGCTCAATAAAAATAACAATACCAACGAGGTGTTATAAGATGCATCTTCTAATGCTGTAAATATCGAATTTGAATGTACAACTGATGGAAAATGCATTAAACCTCTCGAGTCGACAAACATTTTGAATTCGAAGAGAGGATTCATCAAGAAATGACAGAGCCGATGGTATAATATTACTGTTTGATGATACAAACAAGTTCAAATCGGCTTATAATTGCAATTTTTAACAATCCGCAGAAGTAACGAGATCCAAAATATCAACGAGAAGCTACCATCGCTTTTAATTGACCACCTTTTTCGGTTGCATTTGCTTAAATCTCGAGTCCTGTAACATTATTCGATCCTGACTTCCAGCACGAGCAACAGCAATACCTTGGTGCTCACTAGGCCATCCGGGGTGTAGCTATGTAGGAAGAGCTGTTCGAAAAGTGCGTGGCACTAGTTTAAAAGCAGACAAATAAAACGTCCGTAGACCACAGTTTATCGGTGGCATTACTAACATGCGCTACGTTTGCGCCTTTGTAATAGCCACGAGGTTCAGGTTCACACACGATAGGATATTTATGATACCATCACGATGGACTCGTTAGAATTTGGCTGTTTGTGAGTCGAGCCAGAATCGATTATACTTGGGTTGTGTTATACACCGTGCCATAAATAACCGATAACTAACTACCCGTACGAACCTTCTCCGAGTGCTTGCTACGCCAGTTGTATAATGTTGGCAGAGTAACTTTTTGGAAAATCGTTTGCTTTGCTTTGTTCGACACTTCCCACTTTGAGCAAATCTTTGCCGATGGGGCATTTTCTTAAACCGGACGAAACATCCGAAATCGAGCCATTCGAACCCGAGAGCATAATCTACACCGGGTCTACAGCTGAGGGCACGACATCCATGATGGGAAGACGAGCAAAACAGAATCCTACCATCGTTAGCAGCACTGAGTCTGGTAACAACAATGGCCAAAGCACTTCCCGGACCAGCGAAAATAAGAAGCTGACAAAACCAAAGCAGAAAACACGAGACTCTGATTGTTGCAGCATTAACTTTATCAAGTATTCGTTGCACACATTCAACACCATATTTCTGGTAAGTACGCGATCGATTATATATTCTTTTATTTTGTTGTCTTTGTCTCAATATTTTACGATTCGCTAGGGTCCACTAGGAGATATTACAAAACTGCAAACAATTCTCCCTATAATTCAAACATTTCTCCCTTGTTCCCTATTTTCTTACTATTTCAAAATTATAAACAATGTCCTGCATCGATACATATATAGTGAAAATGTAATGCATTTAGTAAATCATTTCCTCTATAAAATAACCTCCAGTTTGTGTATTAAATCATATTGAAATCAACACCATAGAAAAACGCAACCATCCGGTAACTCCGCCGGTCTTCTCACGAACGGACCGGACCAAAATCCCATCCGGACCAATCCTACGTAGCAAGGATTGACTATCCAGCTACGTGGTAAAATAAGTCGTCTAGTAAGCCAGAAATGGCAGGCATGCCCCAGTTAGGTCTTTACGCCAAGAAGAGAGAGAAAGAGAGAATAACGCACTGTCAATTATTTAGATTTTTTAAAGATTATTGTACAATCCTCACTTGGAATTATAAATGATTTAAAAAAAGGTTTTGGGCGGTCATTCGTCGTATCACAGATTTCTAAATAATAAATATCCACAGTTGCTATATATGCTTTTTGGCAATCACTGTCCAGAGTTTAAAAAACCGAAAAATGTAAAATATTTGAGATTCACTCTGAGATAAACATAACTCACTGTTTATGTGTCGAAGATGGCATCTACATGTTGGAAAAAATTAAAAATGATGTGGAATAAAAGCATTATGGGGAAGTTTGCTAAAACATCGCAATTCACTTAGGCATATCAAAACATCTTTGAATATGTCAATATAAAATGAAATCAAACCAGAGTTGTGGGTAGAGTTCGTATCTCTGGTGTATTATAAAAAAAAACATTGAGTTGATGCACCTGCATGGTAAGATCTTGAACAAAGGAATGTATAGGGAGGGAGGCGCTCTGCTTCTGTAATGGTTTGTGATTCATTAAATTGAATTAGATTCCTGTTTAAAACACAAAATCCTAGCTTATATTACTAACTCAGACATTAAATTGATCCTCCCAAAAACTACAGCAAAGAAAATGTAAGAATGAACATAACATTATAACATAACATAACATAACATAACATTATAACATTAAATGTGAAACTGCACGAGTCTTCTAGAAAATCATCTGAGTCCGATTATGATTTGGAGACGTGACAACAAGCATTGTATTCAGCATGGATATCCGCTGTTTGAAAAATCTCGTTGACAGATGGTAATGGATTGGCATTCGAATACATTCTGACCAGTAGACGTTTTCCTTAAGGCTTTGACCCCGAATTTTCACCAGCCATGTGTAACCGTCGTTGAGAACCTTTTTCAAAGCACTTGACAAATAGTTGAACTTTTTTCAATCACATTCAATCAGCTATGATTGTTGTAATATATTACAAACATTAATGGAAAATTGTACTTACTTGTGCATATCGTAAACAAATGAATACCAAACTGAAACTAAATATTTCATCCTTACCATCAAAATCTTAAATACTAGGGTAGAGTTTTGACATTGTGTTAGCAAAGCAGAAATTCACATAACGAATTCAGAAGTTTTATTTTTGGCGCAACTCGTCAATTTGATTAGAAAGAGTACTGATAATTGCTACATGTCGCGAAAAGTCATCATGTTTCATTTTGAAATCCCGCTGTAGCTGTATACATTGACAAAGTCACAAAGTTCTCGTTCCTCCATTCATCATCCACGATAGGTTCAAATGCTCAATGCAAAAGCAGAGGAAGATACCAATTATGGCATTTGTTCATTCGATCAATTTTCTTACCCTATATGGCACACGTGGACACCTGTGAATGATGTGCCTGTCAAATCTATCATTTAATCCACTCCCAGCAGTGGGAAAATTGGTTTGCAAATAAAAGGAACAGTTTGAAATAGAATAGCATTTCAGTGTGAAAATCCTTTCCACGTAGCTGTTAAAGATATTCGTTTTCGTTGTTTGTTTTTTTTTCATTCACCGCTTGTGTTCAAAGCTTTTGAGCATTCGGATCCAGCTTCTGCGAATTTTAGCAAGGTACTAGAATCAAGTGTCTGAATTCGGTTCGGGTTCATTCATATAGCCGACATCACACACATTGAACTATTGTATTATCGTTGCGCAACTATTTTTTGGGAGGTTTTTTGAGGGTTTGGGAGGGATTTTTTGGGGGAGGTTTAATCATACTTCTTCAAGCAAAACGGTACGTTGGAAATACTTGAAGAAAACTGGTTCAGCCCTGTCACCGTACTGCTGATGCCGTGTTTGACTTGTACTTGAAAACTAGTATGTCTACCAAACCAACTCCATCGATTGCAATCGTCACTTTCAACTCATTTTCCACATATTTTTTTAAGCAACTTTGAGGTAGTGTAAAACTCGTTACTCTCAAAAATGTCTTTAAAATAGAAATTATAACAGAAAAGGATAATCAAAAATAATAGGACAGAGGAATGTAAATTGTGCTTACATAAAAAATTTAAAAGTATTTAATAGCTATTTTGGGCTACATCAAGTATGGTTCTATAAAGCTGTACCAAGTGCTTTGTACAAAAAATTTATTTTGAAAAAGAGCGGAAACCAAACCTTTAATCCTCGCTTGCAAAAGCTCTCAATTTACAATTTAGACGCTAATGGAGATTTATTACATTCACATTCAATTCGAAATTTTTATACCATTATCACTCTTGAAGCCCATAAAAATTGTCCTTAAAGTAGACTGGTATGAAAAAAAATGCTTCCCGGTAACGGACATACGATTCATGACCCTATTGTTCTAAGGAATCAGAAGTTAGTCGGCCATTAATTAACGCCTAATTAGTTCACATGAGGCATCGCCTTTTTCACATGAGGCATTCTTGCGATGTTCCACTACGTAAACTAGTAGGGTCAGATGGCTATAAATTAAAAATGTATTTACGAGATCTTCTTTATTTGCTTTATATATAATTGTTCTTTTGTCTTAGCATCGCTGTGAACAAAAAGCAGCATTCAATTGTAGTAAACATTATTACGATTAACGTTATCGTTGGTTCAGATACAATCATATGTGAGGCTACTTTTTTATAAAATATTTATTAAAAAGTGAAGAAAGAAGCAGGGCGGTTCGGTGGCATGATGGTAACTGCGCCGGTCTCCACACGAACGGACCGCACCAAAATCCCGTCCGAACCAATCCTCCGTATCAAGAACTGACTATCCGGCTACGTGGTATAATGAATCTAATAAGCCAGAAATAGCAGTCATAACATAGTAGATCGTTACGCCAAGAAGAGAGTGTAGAAGAAAGAAAGGAAAAACTTATATTCTTGCTTACAATTGTAAAAAGAGAGACAAAAGAATGAACTAAGAAAACAAGAACACAGGTTGCAATGTTCAAACATTTAAGGACTTCTACATTATACTACTCATCTACTCCTATTCATAAAATACTATTGGAAACAACAATGCTGTGATCATTGTTGCTTCCAATAGTGTGGATGATATAATTACCTAAACAAAGGTAGGAATATGATCCGTTTACTTTTACTAATATTCATTAGTACAGCTAAGCGGAAGGAATGGAAAGGAGTTGTGTATGGCTTACGACAGAATATTTCAGGCCGACGACACTCTGGAACACAGAGCAAATTTGTGTTCCAGTCTATCCACCCGGGAACACTCTGTGCAAGCTGATGATCCTCGATTCATCATGAAAAATAGCTCTCCATGAGCAATTTATTCTGCTTGCCAGAAAGTAGAGAGCTGATCTCTGTGAAGATGATAGCTTATGTGAGCTGATGTTAGCCCAAACCAACCGGTAATTTAATGTTGGAACACTGATTTTCTGAAACACTGATACTTTAAGTGTTGTTTAGTTTGTGTTAAATGTAATAAGTAGAAAACATGAACCGAACAGTAAAAACAAATATCAATAAACTTAATTACGTACCTCAATTGAAAATTGCATCTTGTTATTTTATACTTTGATAAAAATAGTGTTGTTGTTAGTAGATGCCAAATCCTCCCATGTAATATGCGTTTTGAATATATAAAATCGGAATATATATTCTATAAACTTAACTTCTCATGTATAACCACACAGTTTTACGATTTAATTCAGAGTCTTGTTGTATGTTTTTGTTCGTGAATAACGGCCAGGTCGTATTGCTTAAGCCTTGTTGAGATGAACAAATTAGTAGTGAATGCAAGCACGAGACGAGACTAGATGGCAACAATCCGCACCGAAAACTAAGTGTTAAAGTACGTGGCGATCAATTTAGCGTTATTTTTCAAAGAATACTGAAAGAAGTGTCCGCGTTTGGAAACTGCTACCTATATCGTCACGTACGATGCACTTTTGAAGCGTGGGATATTTATATTGGATTTAGCAATGATGTACCATGTTGGAGTCTACCCCTGGTCATGTTAGAAATCATGTATACTGCAACACAAACAGTATCTTGTCGAAAAAAATATCAAAATAGGATATGAACAAAATAATATGACGATAATATGAAAATTATGACTGATACCTGATGATGCAATTGTGTATTCGAACTTAAACACCCTGTAAATTTCCGTACCATACGGGAGTCGGTTAGTTGACCCGAATGTTGAGCAATGCTTTTTGTTCAAGAATCTTAAGGTTCTCGATGATTATGACTTCATCCAATTATAAAATATTTTCTTGGTACCTAGTTGATATGTGATATTTGTGTAATACAGTCATCGTGCTATCGTAAACTTAAGAAACAGGTTTGCTTATTCAATATTTCATAAACAAAAAGCGTTACCGTCGCAAAACATATGTAAAAAAATGACACTGTATTTACCTCAATGTAAAGTGTGTGAAAAGAAACTAAGATTGTTTATGCTTAAACCAAAACCACCATCGATCAATTGAAAAAGTTACCACATTGGGGGAAATTTATTTGTATTTAACAGATTTCATGACTCTTAAAACTAAAAACATCAACAAAATAGAAAAAAGAACCAAGGGAGACTAACATTGATTCTAAATTGTTTAATCAAATAGGTTTGTGCTCGTTGAACATATGTATTTTAAATGCCGGGATAACATTTCGCTTTCAATTATGTCTCTGCGGCACTATAAACTCCCTTAGAACTAAAAGATAATCCCAACCATTTGTTTATCTCGTCCACTTGCAACTCACTGCAGTCGTATTTGGTTCGTTCAACTATATTTTATGACCTCAGCCGTTGATGTAAAACATAGCATAAAAGATCTTTAAGAATACTCATTGCAATCTAGCTGCAGCGTTTCGAAAATGTTAGCTTCAAAAATGCAGCGTAACAGAAATGTTTGCAATAATTGTCAACAGCTTGTCGTTTTTGATATTTGGTACAATGTTGATGTTTACAGCTAGAGTCTTATTAAATCAATAATGAAAACCAAACTATAGATGTTACGAATACATATTACACTTTATGATAGCAAGAAAGACGTTAAATATAATGACAACATTTCGAAGGAATGTTTAATGATTTACTTAATGAAATAATACAACAATTTAGATTTATAGCAATCTGAATTTTCGACCTGAGCTGGTTCAAACATTAGTCCACAGGCTTTTGTAAAACAAATTCGAGAGAAACCATTGGATCGATAGAACCGTCGTGTGTATATTCACGATTAATACAGCATCTGTAGCCAAGCGAAAGCGAACTATTGCCCCATAGCCTTCCATTGCTTCACCATCACGCTTCACAGCCTGCTACTTGAGAGTGATGTGGTCAGTCGTACGAAACCTCCAGCTCATTCAGATTTTATCATCATGCTGTGCAAGTTCGAGTAATGTAAACGTTTCTAGTGCGCCACAGCTCGCCTTTATCGCTATCTTAATTGATTTCTCTACGACTCCGTCCATTTCCTTTCCAGACGTCATAGCTATCGCAAGACGATCGCTTCCAAATGGGACGAACGCTAAACATTTTTAGACCAGATGCATTCTGAGCCACAGCTGGCAAATGAAGACCGTGGCAACACTTAGTCGCCACGGTTCCAATGAACGAGGAAAGTCTAAAACTCCAGAAGAGAGCATCAAGTGATTGTCGATTAACAATGCTCTTTGCTGGAAGTTCTTCTCCAATAAAAAGAAACATCAAAATACTATTGTTTTTTTTTTTGTAAAAATGGTCAAGCCGTACATCTAAAATCGTATTGTTGTGTAACTTACAAAACTGGGGCTGTAGGATGTAATAAAAACACGATTCGTAAAACAATGCCAACTGCATTTAAAATAAAAGACTAGTTATCTGTTCAATATTATCGTTTATCATGCAACTCATACATCCGCAATGATAGGATGCAATCTAGTGTGGATCAAATATATAAGAAACAATTTAAAACCTTCCATGTGTTCCTTTTTCGAAGTTTCACTTATTCACGGTTCTAGAGAGTGCAACGAGTATCATTTTTTAAATTATTTTACCAAATTGTACCATTCTACTATTACGTTCTTTTTCTTTTCGTACATTTTTTCTCCTATTATTACTTAGAAAAAAAAATTAAATTAAAAATGAAATTAGTTTATAAAACTTATATAAATGGTTAAAACTTATGCGCGCGTGTTCCACTCTTAAGCACGACCAAATGTAATAATATACATCTGAAATAAAAGCATAACATATTTTGAATATAAATCAGATGGGGCCGGTGTGTCACAAGACAAGAAAGATATCGTTTCATTATCGGGTCGATCCCTTGTACCCTGTATTGAAAGCCCAACTATAACTATAACTATAAGTAACAAAAGAATAAAATAAATCTTGTATCCAGGGTTAATGTGACACTACAAAAAAAGAAAATGAAATTGATTTTTGTTAGTTCTCATCTTTGAAATGTTGTTTTTCACTTCCAGATATCGGGTTTAGTAATAATTGGCGTTACCCTTTGGACGATATTTTGGAAACATCAATATATTTCTCTTCTATCAACAACCAATTACGTTATCGGAACGTATGCTTTGTTGGCCGCGGGTTTGCTAGCGGTTTTTGGTGGAATTCTCGGATGTTGTGGAGTATGGCATGAGCAACGAGGAGTGTTGGTATTGGTAAGTAATCAACATGAAACGACTGTACTGGTATCGATTTTATGAAGCGAATAGCCAAAAAACAAGAACTGTACAAATACAAACTGCCTCTTTTATTGAATTTGCGGACCCCAACAGATGCTCTGTTTTGAAGATTCGACTGTTCTACTTATGTTTATCACCGTTTCATAAAATATTTTCTCTGTTTCTTTATTACATTCCTATTCAATAAATATGCATAATAGCGGTGTTTGGTGTTTATTAAATGCTCTACATTATGATACGTAGTATAAGAAACGAAGTAAATCACTTAATGCTGTAATAGTGTCGCAGCTCTCATTTTACCACACAACTTGAGCTATTAATCGCATAATTCTTGATTTTAGCATCATTAATTAATGATGATAATTAGTTTTAGCATCATTCTTGCATTCGTTCTATTCACGTTCATTTAGAAATTGATAGCAATAAAACAATGTACTAAATCAAATAATTGTCTTCCGCCTACAACTTAAACAGCCCAACAAATTAGTTAAATTAGTTAAAGTTAGTTAATTCCAAAAGCTTATTGAATTTTTTATATCTATTTCACTAGCATTACGACTGTTTAAAGTTAAAGATGAATTTATGGTGATTGCCTTAAGATAGTAAATGACCTATGGAATGGCAATCAAGTAGAAATCCATACGGTTTTAGGGCCGGTTTTATTAAATTCTCAAATTAAACAGTGCAACTCTCCCAGAGTTGTATGATTATCACATTCGATATGGATTTACAAAAAAAATACTCGAGGTTATTCCTTCCCGTCTTGTCCAAGGCTGATGTAACTACAATTCCTACAATGTTCAACAAACTTTGAATGTAGTAAGAAAGTTATGAATATTCTGATGTATGAAAAAATACTATAAGAATGATGAAGAAAATAATGTAACTGTTGTTGTAATCAATTAGTTTCCATTCGTGGTGCCATGCTTCCCTTTGGTGTGTTGTTAAGTTCACTTTTGATAATTGTTGTGACAGAAAAGATCCCGACTTCGTCATTAATCACATTGATGTATGTTCAATTGAACATGCTAACGACAAGTTTATAATCGATAAATTAATGTTATACCATCCTTAGACGCTTCGATGGCCAAATGGTCGTTCTACATTTTCCTTTCGCCCTCCACTGTCTCCGGTGGTTCTGTAACAATGACACGTTCGATACTCAGAATGTTTTTACATAACCTCAAATTCCCACCAGCGTTAATGTGACAATTTGCAATGGTCATACCGTGCGTTTGTGTACAAAAGCCGTCATGTTTAAACATACGTCGCTTTACGCCGCGGGAAATGTTTGCCTATTGGATGCTAACGTTTGTATAGCGCCGCGCGTATTTTGTGTTTCCGATTCTTCTGTACAGTAAACAGTGGATCCGTATGAAGAACAATCGATGTATCCGTATGCGCAACACAACGTTAACTGTTGGTTTCTGACAAGCTAGCGGCACCATTTAGTTTCGAAGAAAGTAGCCCTTAGCCTGTAAATTAAATTTGATTACTATGCACACGCAGTCACGATTCCCATTTAATTGCAATTACATTACGAACAGAACGCATCAACACCAGCATCTAACGAGCGTAACCAACCAACCTACAGCTATAAGAATTACTTGGGTTACTCGCGTTTGGTCTATGGTCGGCTGTCCGCATAACACAGACGTGATGCTATTTATTGGTGATGAAAATAATAACGATGCGTACAATGACGATGCATCATCTTTTCCAATACAACGTCCTTGACACGTCAATCGAATCATCTGCATCATCGGATCGCGTACTGAATTTCAATGTAACGTCAGCAAATCATTTACTCATTAGTATTGGATATTCCAGATCAGATATAATTATTTACAAAAGACGCATTTTATATTAGGAGTTTTTAGTTTTTTTCCGGATATGCTTTCTTCTTGCCAAACTAAATTTAGATTAAACAAACTAGCACTATTTTTTTTTTATTTTTTCTATTATGACGGCCGAGGGCCGTATGATCGACATATTTGGTCGAAATTGCATGACTTTGGGCATTTCCTCCCAACAAACTAGCACTAACAGAAATATTGTTAACTAGATTTTAACTGTATTTATTATAATCCCGAATATACGGGAAAATAGACGAAAGGGTGGAGAACGATTTCACAAAAAAAATCTAATCGACCGACCCGAGAAGAAAATTTTTCCGAACTAATGTGAATCGTTCTTTAAATCCAGATTTTGATAGATATAAGAAATCGGCCGTTCTTCATAAATGAATAAAAAGTATTGATATGCATATGAAATTATGGCAAGCGAAATTATACTGCTTTCTTTTGCAACAATACATGATCAATAGATTCCAATTAACGTTAAACTGTGAGTGAATGTCAGAAATCAAAATTCACTGTTTCTTAATTACATTTGGTTTGATGACCTAATGCGTGAAATAATTGAATAAGTGCTGAATCTCTTTTTAAACACACTGTTGCGATATGATGGCAGAAATGAAATATGTTTCGCGGTTCACTCACAAATGATACAGTGTGTTAGTTATATGTAAAATTTCATGTTGATCTCTGTTTCGTTTTTTTCAGTATACTTTTGTTCTACTGGTCGTGTTCCTGCTAGAATTCATTGTGGGCGGCTTAGCTTATCTTTACGAAACGCAAATCGAGACGGAGCTGCAGTACACCCTGAACGCAACATTCATGGAACACTACGGTGTGAGTGAACAGCAAACAAAAGCTATCGACAGCCTACAGCAAGAGGTACGCATTACAACATTGTGTTCCTCTTTGGCAAAGTTGCTAACGTTTGCTAAAACTGGACGAGATAACATTTTTGTCTAAAAAAACAGTTTGACAGTAATTAAATACCTCGTATCATGTTTTTTTTCTTCTTTTATTTTTCTTCCAACTGCTTCCAACATCCGTACGGAACGATACGCGACGCGTTGTCCTGTGTCAATATACCACCTGTGCCGGACGCGCAACATGAAAATTCTGTCGAATTGACCTGCTGAACAGTTTTCCTGTTGCGGTGCTATACGATTCGAAGATTGGCGACACAGTGTGTGGTTGCGGTCACGACGCAAAGATCTGATAAAGCCAACCGAGGGTCGTTTGGTGCCAGATTCGTGCTGTATAACTGTACTTGCAAAGTGCGGTCTACGTGATGGCCCAAGTAATATTCACTATACGGTATGTTTGCCGCATGGCCAGCGATGTTAATTTTCCCAATAATACTGAGTTATAGCACTTTGGGACAGTGCTTGTCGGGCTGTTTTCTAATCATGCTTTCGACGTTCAAAACTGTCTCTTTGATAGGGTTGCATATACGAGATGACGGATGACCTAAAATATCATTTGATAATTCTCGGTGCCATCGGGCTCGGGCTAAGCGTGATACAGGTCTTCGGTATGGTTCTCGCTTGCTGTTTGTACGTGAAACTCAAAGATGTACTCGACTGACAAAAGCCAGCGGATCCAATAGTCGAGCTAATGGATCCGCTCCCGGACAATATCAGCCTTATTTATGGATATGACGATCAGCGCGTATAATAGAGCAATGAAGCCATGGAATACGTTACCTGTTTAAATAAAATCATTTCACAACGCTGCGGTTGAAAAATACTTTCTTAAAAACCTGCTAGAAACTACATGAAATGAAGTCTCGGCGGATACATGCAATCTCGATTTAGTAGCAAGTAAGAAAGGATGCTGTTGAAACATAATGTTGCAATCTACAGTGACACTGCAAACAAGTATGCTGTTTGCAATCAGGTTAAATTTTTGGCTTTTCCGTTGTACAAATTATTAATAATAATGTTTAAAAAGGTAAAACATTTCCAAATAAGTTATATTTCATGCGCGGGAACAGCACATATTAAACTACAGTTCAAATGGTCTATTATGAAAAATAAAGATAAACTACAGATGGACTGTATGAGGAATATGTCTTAAATGCTTCAAATGTTTCAAAATTGAAATTTTGAACTAATAATATTTATCAAACTAACCTGTGAAATTGTAACCGGTACTGAATAAGTGTACTTATCGATTAAGCTATACCATTATAGCTAGATTTAACAAACCACGTTCGTGCAAAGCGAAAAGAAATAGGAAATAAAAGTAATATAGATATTTATTACGATCATATATATGTACAAACTGTTTGAGTGTGCTTTTACGCTTTTCATTGAAAAAGACGCTGCTTCCCTATAATTTACATAAATTTTACTGCTGATGTAGAGAGCCCATCGAATTTTATTCAACTATCTAGCAATGCCGTCTCCGAAACTACACGGAAATGGCACACAATCACCTTTTACGCTATGCTATTTCCCCATTTGTTTTAATTTTGTAAGCCTTACCAACGACGAACTGACAAAACTTGAGCAATTTCACTTCTCTTTAGTTAACAGTACTGTTTACGGTTCACTTTCCGCCTCTAGTTTTATACTTCAAACTCTTACGAAACGATTTGTGTACACTATTTTAACCTTGCCCTATCCCTAGGACCCATTTAAACATATCTATCAAAGCCTTAATCGTTTCGCACGATTAAACAACCTTACCGCGTTCTCCTGAGAAATTTAAATAAATAGAAAACTAACACAGCGAACAAGTATTTTAATTTTTTAAAAGATACAGTCTTATTAATTATGAGCTCATAAAGTTGCATTCCTCTTCGCTATAAGCATGTTTTACACATTACACCTGCCCGAGACTATTAATAGACAGTTTACCGACTTGCGAACATTATCAATTATTATTCAAGGTTCTTTAAACTATTGACTCTTCTAACCTGAAATAATTGAGGTACTCAACTTACAGTTACCGTATGTTAATTGAATTGCTACAAAAAAAAAACGATTACATTCAGTTGCTGCTACTAATTAAATTTTACGTTCCGTAACGTCCCGAAAGTTATTTACACCGGCAACGGTACAACGAGATCTGCGCCAAGAATCTGCTAAAACGCCATCGCTATTCGCGGAATCGATCTCAGTAGTCTAGAAAGTTGTGTTGAAGCACAGAATTCTTTGTAAACCGTCCAAATCATTATCTACCACTGTACCGGTAGTAGCTCAGGTCGTCCGCTGGTTCGCTAGCGGATGGTTGTGGGCGAAAGGCGGAAGTAAACGATTTGGCTGCACCCTGCGTAAAAAGAATGGTAGAAGCGTAAAAAGAACGACCCAGGAATCGTGGTAGAAAGTTTTCGATTTGTGATCATTGTTTAAAGGAGCAACTTTTTTGTTTGGGTGGAACAAGAAAAAATTCTTGGCCACGGCCTACCTGTAGCGCTACGCCTAGGAACTGTGATACAGCACGAGTCACACCAATCGCTGCATTCAACAGTTGTCCTCCGGGATTGATGCCAAACCCGCTAAACAACGATGCTGGCTCTTCAGTCACGCTGGGGTTGATTGGTTTCTGCAATGAGAAAAGTTTCACTTCAATATGCCTATTCAATTGCTTTTAGGATCCAAAGGGAAGGAAATTTTCTTACCGCATCCGGGTCTAGACCCTCATCCCCGTACGATTGTGTTAGTGAAGCTGTTCTGCCACCAACACCGCCACCACCACCACCACCACCACCACTAAGCCCAAACGTTCCCGTTCGAATACTGGTGGCACTGCTTCCAGCGCCAGGGACTCGATTGCGTGGTTGTGGAGCTGTTGCTTGCCATTCGCGCCACAACCAACTCAAACCGTCCAGAATTGGGCTTTGCGATCGTAACGGCGGTGGTTGCGGGGGACGAGTGCGTCTCGGCGTGGGTCGCGGTGTTGTGATAACTATCGGAAGTAATGTAGACGTCCGAACGCTTGGCGATATTTGCGCCAAAATGTCCTCAATATTTCCGTTCGTGTTTGACGGTCCTATGCCACGCTGCTTGAGCACGGCTGCCAAAATTGCTTCATTAGTCTTACCGTAAAACTCTGGTCTCTCAATAACTGCTGGGCTGCTATTGTGTTGCTGTTGCTGCGTGAGAAGCAGCTGTTTCAAGAGTTCGCCGTCTGCTGTTGAGGTCGGTCTGCGCGTAGTGCTCGTTGTCGTCGTCGGTGTCGTCGTTGTCGTCCTCGTCGCCGATAGCCCAGCATTGGCAAACAATGGTCCGGAGCCACCTGTTCCAAGCTGCTTGGTAAGGCTCGGAATATCTTTCTCAGTAATGGGTCTTCCCAGTAGATTCGAAAGAAGTTTCAAATCATTGTTGTACTGCTGTACCTCCCGATCCAGCTGCTTTTTCGTTTTCTCTATTTCCTCCGGAGACAGGGTGGTCGGTTTTGAAATTTCTTTCGGCTGACTCTCGGTGCGTGGCTTTTCGTACGATGGAAACTCATTCCCAGTTTTCAAGGGTAATCGTGCAATGCTCTTGGGATCTCTTTGTATTGCTAGCTGAAGTATTCTATTAGCCAGCGGTGTGTCGACGAGGGGATTTGGTGTTGCAAAGTTGGGTAATTTACGCTAGAAAATAAAATCTCAGATTAAACTTACTGATTCACATGAAAGAAAAACTGGTTACGTACCACATCGTTTAGAAAGGCTGGATCATCCTTATCAATGATGACCGTGCTTAAACTCGGCGTCGTTGTTGGACTGGGTGTAGTAGTAGTGGTGGTAGTGGTAGTCGTAGTCATCCTTGTAGTTGTACTAGGTTTTGAAGTGGTAGTGGTAGTAGTAGTAGAAGTAGTGGTGGGTTTTCTGGTTGTTTTTCGTCCATTGTTATTGGGTGACTGTCCTCCGTTCAGGAATCTCGCTAGTTGACGCTGGGGAAAGAAAGAATATTGTTTGACCACATCGATTCGATCACCAATGGTAATCACCCAACACCATATTTCTTACCAAGAAAGCTAAATCTTCAGCATCAGAGAACGTTGTTGTACGAGTTCTCTGTGTAGTAGTAGGATACACGGTGGAGGTTGATTTGCGTAACGTACTTTTACTTGTCGTAGGAACCACCAATGTACTGGTAGATGGAGACGCCTTTGTGCTTGTTGTGTCCAACCTGCTTGTAGTGCTAGAAGTTGTGCTAACAATTGTTGTCCGTGGTGTGGTTGGTCTAGTGGTGGTTGGATCCGCCGGGTTTGTGGACCGTTGAAAAGGCATTGTACTTTGAACAATTGACGTGATAATTACCCTCCCGGTGGTTGATATTGAAGTGTCATCGACGGGAGGTGCACTTGATGTTGACAATAGGTTAATCTCCATAGTAGACGACACATTGTTTGCATTCTTAACACCTGTTTCGTCATTCTTCTTCCTTGCGTACTGTTCGTTTGGCTCCTGAGAACTAGTACCAATGGTAAATGGTTCTTCGCCACTATTCAAATCCAATCGTACCGAACCAAAATTTCCTTTACCAACTCCCATCATATCTGGTACGGTGTTCTCGGACACACTCGGTGTAGCTGATGCTGTTGTGATCTTTGGCTCACTGGTTGTAGGAATAAATTCGTTATCGTTTGAACCTGTGCTCGTGGTTACGATCGGTTTCCATCGATACACTAAGTCGGGAGAATTCGGTCGTGAGACTCGGACGTCTTCATGAACACTGCCAATCTGCAATGAACCAAAAATAGTTGCCCAATTAGTAGCGTTATGATTTCTGACATTATTTACTTTTTCTTACATTCGAAGTTTCCATCGATGAAGCAGGCGTGGTAGTAGCGATACCATTCGTTTTGTTCGTCGATTTTGCCTTACCTCCAGCGAGACTGAAGACATTGTCCGATTTCACCTTTGCATCCAACTGGTTCGCTTCGTTGTACTTGCGCAATATTTCAATAATAGTTGTCGTACCCTGTTGGCAAAGCGAAAAATTATTATTGCAAATCAACACCTAGTTTCGCAATTCAGAGCAGATCACATCTACAGTAACGTGCAAAAGCGATAGTACTCAGTAAGCTCCGTATCTACAAATGTTGGTCGGCAGTAAAACGAAAAAATCATAGAAGCAGAAAAATCACTCATAGCGGAAGGTAAGTGAGCGACAGAGGGAGCGCGATAGAGGGAAGAAAACAGTAAATCTTAAGAACAGTTGCAACCACCAAATTCATGCATAAAGATTAGCCTTGGCTTATCTGTGATTGTGATGATGTATTGAAAGAGCATGATTTCCAAACATAGGATAGTCGGTATTGCATTTGATGTAAATTTTGGTGCTAATTTTGTTTTTATAATGCGTAAGATCTGGAAAAAATCTTTCAATCCGCCAAGACTACACCAACAACAACAAAAACACTCCGAGAAAGATAGCTCAAAGATACGACGATTGTATATACTACTGTTAGATGCGACTGGGATGTTTTGTGTTTAGACTAGCTAGTAGCAGAATTTAAGAAAGATCAACGCATTTCTAGCAGACCATTATACAAGGAAAGGAGCTTCAGAATGAGTATTCAAGTACCGTGGCTTGGTTCATTGTGGTAGAAAAAGTGATACTAGAAGGTAGAGCAGTAGTACTATAGACAACAGGACTCTTCGTAGTGGGTGCCGTGCTGACAGTTGGCTTGGTGATTATAGTAGTGCTAGTGGAGGCTGCGGTGCTATTAGCTGGTGGAGCGAGACCCAACGACTGTAACAGTGGTGGAATTTCTGATGTGCGATAGATGACACTGTTCGGGTTGCGTAGCTCACGCGGGTCTATGTTGGTAACTTCCACGGGACTATGGCGCTTGACCTCGGGCACAATCGTACCGTTCGGATAGCGTTTCACCACCGTACCGTTCGGAAATATCCCATACACGATCCGCACATTTTCTGTCGTTGTATGAACATTCTCATCTTCTCCACCAATCACCCGCCGAACGACGGTATTGTTCGGCAGTATGCCGTACACGACAATCCCGCGGGATCGCTGACCGACCGGATGAGTTGTGCTCACCGCAGGGATCGCAGTAGTGAAGGTCACGGGAACAGTGGAACCAATCGTTTCAGCCTTGACAGTATCAGTTGTGCTCGATAGTGTCATAGTCGTAAACGAAAGCGAAGATCGATTGAAAGAAGAGTCCACCCTCGAGACCGGGGCAGGATCATGGAAACCAATTGGCAAGACTGGTATGCGCATTTTAAATCTCGGTCGGTACTCGTCGGTGGTAGTTTCGAGAGATTTGGCAAAACCGAGCCGAGCCAGCAGATCGGAAGGAGATGGGCGAGTGACATCGGAAACAGATGGGAAAGAGTGAAGTGTCTTACTTACGGTCATTGGTGGTGACGTAACGTATGCGGTGGAGCTCGTCTGTTGCGAACCAATGGAGGAAGCAATTGGAGTGATGGGAGTAATGATGAATGGTGTACTGTTCATAATCTTAGCAGGCATTTCAGTGGCCTGGTCGGGTGGACTAGTCGCTGACAGTTGCCGTGGATCTACTTGAGCATTGCTGCTGTTGCCGGATGTGGGATTATGGTTAGTGTAAGCAAAGGTAGTCGAAGCAGGGAGTACGTTTGCATCTGACGATTCCGTTTCAATTTTGACACTTGCTAAAGTAGTGCTAGTGTCCGTAAAGTCGCTAAAATCCGTTAACTGGGTAATAAAGGGTGGCATTGTTGAAGTTGATTGTTCAAGACCAGAAATGTTTTCCTTGGGATAGACAGTCGGGGTATGTGCTTGATATAACTGTTTGTAATGAGGAGTTGTGAGGTGTTCTAAAGCGATTTGTGACGAAAATGGATGCGCCGTCGAAGAAGCACTCTCTATTAGTAAGGCATCGTTATTTGAAGCTGTTACAATAAACACGGATTCAACGTGGTCTACAGCATTGATGGTAGTAGCGGTACTAGGGAGCATGCTCGTTGATGTGGCCCTAGAGGTTGGGATAGTGGTAGTCATTTCGGTGAGGTCCCGTTCTTCAGTCACACGAATAGTAGTAGTAGGCAGTGTAGTAGTCGATGTCGGTGTCGCAGTTTCCGTTTCCATCGTTTCCGTTTCTGCTGCGGGCATTAGCGGTTTCTGTGTAATGGACAAAGGAACAACATCAGCATCAGCGGTATCCTGAAGGACACGGGCATCGAGCGAAGATCTGGGAGGTACAGCAGGAACGGTAGGAAGAAACGAATCACTAGTCGTACTACCAATCAAACCGTCCTGAACAAACGGCAATATATCCGTGAGAATTCTATTTTCGATATCATTTTCTGCACAGCGGTCGCAGTTATGGCCGTTCGTTTCTTCCTGCTCGTATAGTTGTGTCGCCAATGACGTTGCTTGTGTCGATGTAGTCTCTCCAGAACTTGCTAACGAGTATTGCCTAATCGTCACATTCCCCTCCGTGATCCGTGTGCTTGCAATGGTTAGATCGGTTTTATTTACATTCGGGTTATCGGTAGATTCCTGATAGCTAGCAGTATGTACAAACGTCTCGCCCGCGCTTACAGGCAGTACGTTGGAAGCAAAGGCAAAACTGTTGCCCACCATTTCCAGTACCTTGTCGTTGGATTTGCTAGAAAATAAAGACGGTTCTGGTGATTGAGGAGGCGGTGGTACAGTCGTAGTGGTAGTAGTGGTGGTAGTGGTAGTGGTGGTAGTGGTGGTTGTGGTGGTGGTAGAAGTTGAAGTGGTGCTTGTTGAAGATGCAGACGTAGAGGTTGGTGCATCAGTGCTGGAGGACAAAAATTGTAAACTTTCGGTAGGTTGCGAAAGGATCTCGGACAGTGCGCTGAATATTGACACAGTCACGGCGGACGGCACGTCCTGGACCCGATGATTCGGTGTGTCAATGTCGATATGGCTCTGGGTTAAGCCAGACGAAACTGGGGCGATCTCTTTTTCGCTGCCTCCTGATCTTTTCTCTCCGCTAGCGATTGCCACGTTAAGATCCTGTTGATTTGATAACACCTTTAGTTGGGCTTCCTCCGTCTGCAGTTCGTTTTCGACGTAATCTTCGGTGTCTCCCCTATCATACTGATCAGTAGATTTGATCGTGGCTCTATGATCATCGTCGTAGATATCGATTTCGTTAGCTAGTGCAGCGGTGGTGGAGTGGGAAGATAGGCTAGCGATGCGGCTTGGCAGTTTTGTGCTGAAGTTAGCGGGCTTTTGTATAATTTGACCATCGGGGATAACCTTTACCTGTAATTGAGGGATTACAGTTTTAGTTGTGAATGTTATGGAATCTATTATTATCTATCATATTTTAACAAATGAGGGAAAAGCAAGGAAAAAAAGATATATGTGCTATTGTCCCGTAACCAAAAGTAGTGTTACATAGATACATCCGACATAAGTGACGCAGAGTTGCACAGACGTAACTTAGCTCAAAGTGTAAATTTAAATTGTGTTCTTTGACAAAGGAAAGGATAGTTTGTGTAAATCTTTATTGCAAAGTTACAATGCTGCCGAACTAATTGTTCCTTTCAATCGGTCTAACATGTTAGATTTTCGGCTATATGTAATCAAAAAGCAAAAAAACAAAATAGCTTTGGAACGAATAACAATCATACATTTAGGACAACGTTCGCTGTTGCTGTTCGGTGTACTCTTACCTGCAATGCATTATTTAAGTTGTTATTTTCACTTTCTCGAATTATTACTTTTAATCGCTTCCATTGTGATCAATTGTTTTTATGTTTATTAAAATGTTTTTTTACCCATTCCACCTCTATTTACGGATGTATACATATGCGAACAGAGAAAACCCCACTAAAATCTTATCTATCGTTCAATTAGGGGTTAGTAGCAATTAACGACTTAGAATGATTAAACCATTGCAGATGAACAATAATGGAAGCATAAGGAATGATTAATGTATTATAAGATTTCAATTCATGGTAGTAAAGCTGATGCGGACGTAATGTAGTACAACAAAGTGTGTTTCAAGTTGTACCAAAAATTACGCACTGTTATCTGGATGATCGTTAAAGGATTAATCTGCTGGAAGAAAATTTGAAGAACAAAATTAAATTAAACGCTACACTTTGACCAACAAGCATGTGTTTCATGGTACGCAATGGATCGTAAGCGTTGAGGTGCTAAGTACATCGTACAAAAACTTTAAATTAATCCAAATCAAATATTTATTTATTTTTCTGCATACTGTGCTCTACAAAATATATATATAAAATACATCATACACTCCAGCGTAGATGCAAAGATTAAAAGTGTAAATTACAATGAAATGTTAAACAACTTTGCAAAATCTGGTTAATTGTACCGTTTTGGGATAATTGTTGAACATGAAAAAATAGGCATTAGCATCTAGGTAATAAACCAACACCCGAAGCATTTTAATAGCGAAATACCGTTTACTTCTGTGGTTTGCCGTATGTGACGCACATGATTTTCATCGTTATGCTGTGTTTGTTGCATAAATTATGTTGAGGCACTTTTGTATACGGCCTACAGCAAATCAGTTTTAAGCGTTTGTAGACAACTGTTTGCAGTATGGTTGCTGTACGTTTATAAAAATTGGCAAATCAGGATATCGCATTGAATGTTTTTCCGAAATTGTCTAAAAAAAAGGTTTAGCTACCAAGGTCGTTCTGTGCGCATTTTCTGCTTGTGCTCTACTCTGTGCATTCCTATAGCATACTGCACCGATTTTCCATATCCAGTGCTAGAAGCGTTGTTGTCCCCTTTATTATCCACCTTCGTAATCGTACAGTCTCCAACAGATGGTAAGCCAGTGAATAATGAAACATCTAAAAGATGGTTAACCGCATGCAATTCACCACCGTTTGATGAGATGGGTTGTAGGTCGTGATTCCAAATCCTGTTACCTTTACCAGCGAAACACGACAGAAGAGGAATAGAAAATTCAACCAACAGATGATGCATAAAAGTGATGTATACATATTAGTATAATGTATAATTTTGCATACATTTTCTATGCAGCTTTTAATCATATCACCTCAGTCAGTAAAGCAAATCGTTTAGTTTTCAATTCAGCCTAGCATTTTACGAAGCTTACTTCTTATTGTAACCAACGTTACGTGCCAACTATACCGTGTGCAGATACATTTTTATAATGTCTATTGTACTCTACCGGGTGTAACTGTCGTTAGACTTGATTAGTTGGTTTGGTTTGGAATAGTTTCATTGATGTAGTTATAATTTAGGAGAGGTTTAGCTATCCTTTACTATCCATACGTACCGTTGATAGCGTCGTAAACGTTGGAATAGTTGGTGTGTATACGGCAGGTTTTTTGTTTGACCGAATGGAAGAAAAAGATGGAGGCCGTTTAAACTGTAACGATGTCGGAAAGATTTTTGTAATACAAATTATCATTAACATTGTTATCGCTAGTTACATTAATAAAAAAAACTAATTATCCACATTAAATACCACATTGCAGACAATCACAACATAACTTGTTAAGCACATGTGTACATTCATAATTTTCACATCGAACTATCAAGATAAATACTGATCTGTAGGCTTACTTACCACAGTATTGGAGCTGTTTTTGCTGGAAACTGTTGGTCTTGCAGTGAGTGAAGTTTTCCTTGCAAAGTGCTTTACCGGTGCCTTTGTGTAGCTTTCACTTGATCTTGTCGAAGGAATAGTTGTGGTACTATAATTATTCATCGTTTTAGTTAAGTTCTGTCGTCTTCTCAGATATTCCACCGGATTTGTGTATAGAAGTGAGATTTGTTGAGGTCCCTCTTCAATATCGTCTACTGATAGTTGACTTGCTTCACGCAAGTTAGGTAAATAATTTGTTAGCTCTTCTGCTGGCTGCTTATTGCTGTTTGATCGCGGAACCGCATTACTTCGTTCGGTACTAAATCTTAAGGCATTCTTTTCGACCACCGCCAATTGTGGCTTACGTTGTGACAAGGAACCCGACCTAGGTGAAGGTGAGAAAGGTTTTCTAGTCGTCGTCGTCGCCTCGGTGGTAGTTGAGGTAAGATAGCTCAATGTGTTCTGTTTTCTCGTGTACGTTCGAACGGGTCTTGGAGTGATCAATTTCACCGTGGTCGTTGGTCCTGGTGTAGTCGTACTTAACACCTTCACTTTGCCACGAGGCTGACGTTCGACTGGATTTGTAACTCGCTTCCTGGCTTCGATCGTCGGTCGTACATGTGACTTACTCGTCTTCTCATCCCCAACTTCTACCGATGTCCTGTCCGGAATGCTAAATCTTTCATTCGAATTTTGCTCATTTCTTTCACTATGCCGTGTGCGAATACTGAGCTGTCGTACCGACAGAACCTGCTCCGAGGATGATTCCAACGAGTTGCTTTTCTTGGTCGTGCGCAATGTTTGTAGAATGGTTTCGGAGGATGTATTGTTTGTTTCTGAAAACTGCGATCTTCTATGCGTTTGTTCCCTAGATTTCGGCGGTACTACAGTACGATACTGAAATTTGTTTTCTTTTATGCCGGCCTCCTTCGGTAGTTGCACACGTCGAGCAGCGGCTTGATTAGATTTGTTAGCAGTCACAGCGGCTTCCGTAGTTGATGGTGCAGATTGGATTTTCCTACGTTCGGGCATAGCATGTACACTTTTCTTGGTTGTGCTTTCCAAATTTTTCACGTACGCTGTCTTCAATTTATCATCATTAAGCTGCGCTTTCAATAGCTTCTTAAACGGTTCTGGATAGTTTTCCTCCGACGAACCCTCCTCTCGTTTGTTTGATGCAACAAGGTTCGACCCTTTGGTACCTCTTCCTGAGATGAAACGTTGAGCCGACCCTTTTAATTCGTCTCTCACTTCATTCGAAAGGTTCGGGCTTAATGTTGTTAATGTGCTGACTCTTTTCGCTACCCGTTCGCCTTCAGCGCCGGCACTTGCAATCGTTGTAAAAGGTTCTTGCTCAAAATTTTTGCTCTTAGATCGGCGCCGTTGCGAAGAAAGGTTCTCCTTTTTTGCAGGCTCCAACGCATTTGATACAATTTGTTCTTTATCGTTATCAATACGTCTTTCAAACGCGTTCTGTGCAATAATTTCCGTTCGCAACGAGGAAGCATTGTTTTGTTTCGTCCGTCGATTCGGAACGGTGGCACGATTGTTCGCTTCGTGCACATCTTCACTCTCGACGCTGGTACGAGATGCGGTTTGTCCATCTCTAAAATCACGTCTTTTTTCATAGCCATACGCTTTTGTAAATGAATCCACTGGGGGGGTAGTAGTTGTTGATGTTGAACGCCTTCGAACAAAACGTGTGTTTGAAACTGTTACGGGTTCGTCACCGGGATTTGATGATAGTTCTTGTGCATTTTCTAACTCCACTTGTTGGGATCGAGATGTAAATCTGATGGATCCCCGGTACGCCTAACAAATAGATAAAAATGAAAAACAAAACTTATAAAACTTATAAACGCGTTAACGATAGAACAAGACAATGCGAATTTTGAATTGAATCTGTCCGGTTCTAGTTTGTTTGCCGATGACGTTTCATTATCAATGATCATTAATTTTTAACTCGTGCGGTTATATTGGGTTTCGAGTGAAACATTTCCCTTCACTGTACATCTATCAGCTTTATCTTACACACATAGGTTGGCATTGAAAATGAAAGTTTCCATTCATTGTACCGGCCCAGGTCCCTGTGCCTACGGTTGGTCGATGAAAAATGTTCAGATTTCACAGTGATATCAAGCAGCAGGAAGTATGTTTGGTACCGTCGGCAACATTGCTTTTATGCTTACCTCGACGCACATGCACATCGACACGTGCTGCTCGTTTTGCAACCGTTTTGCATCGCTGCACCTGCACATAACCGAATGGACGACTAAACGAGCCAGCGGACAAACGTACGATTGAATGACCGAACTATGCAAACGAACGATGCAACAACCGAGTGCATTCACTGCGCTTGCTTGTGCATTTATCTTACCAATAGTGGCTTACAGTCTTCCGCACTTTTACCTCAAAACCTGCACATGTTAACCACGTGTCGTATTCACAGGGGTTGTAAGTATTACCACTTTCTTTCATACGATAGGCGCTCATTGCCCTACGGAAGGATTAGGAATGCGATTAACCGAAGCAAAAACTTATTTGAGCCGTACGTTTTGTGATATGAATGCGTGTTTAGTTTAATGCTACTACGAAAAGCTTTTTCTACGTTTAGTGGACTACTTTAACATATCAGATCATTTAAAATCCTTAATGCTTTTATAATGTTTGCCTTGTATGTACTCTTTTAATCATTTACATATGATCACACCCTTGCTACTAATATCTTTTCTGTATGCGTAGTCTTATTGATGTAGAGAAAATGCAACAAATAATCAAGCACCATTTCGATCATGTATGGGTTTATTACAAGAACGCGCGATGCGCCATAGGACCAGTTATTTATCCCGAGAACTTGTCACGAATTCTGTATCTGTACCTCGGGAGACGCCTTTTCACCTTTCTCCAAAAAAACTGTGTCTACAGATTGTGATGCGTAACTAGCGGAACTACTAACAAGAAAGCTTAACATAAAGAGACACCAATAGCGAGGGAATGAGGTGAGAGTTTAACACGGCAAACCTCCAAGCAAGGGCCTTAAGCAATGTTACATGACACCGCTACTGGACCGTAGCTAATTCAAAGAGCCGAGATACAAATGGCTAATTCAAGCTCAGTCCTTGAATAGGGTTCGAATAGAGCTCTGAAAGGGTGTGTTAAAAAATTTACTGCAATATTAGTTGCCTAGTTTCCTAAAAATCTATCCTGTCCGGAAAAATTAGTTATTTTACCCTTACCAGACTAACACAGGCACATTCGAAACATGAAACGTGTATGAAACAATTGCGGTTGGTTTCAGATTTCGATGGTTTAATTTCAATTTCACTTGAAACCAACAATTTTCAACAAATCTTGCCTTCCCGCAAACGCTAACCGCTTGACGCAACACATGAGACAAAGATTGCTTTGTACCAAGTATCGTCATCCCTCGTATAAAATCCGTACTGCAGTACAATCACCGACGCATCGTCCAGTGCTCGTCTTTCTTCAAGTGCCCTTCAAAGTGAGCGGAATTTAGCACTAGCACTGGTAATACCCGATGGTCATCCTATCTCTCTTGATGGTTGATGGTCCTAAGTATGAAAATGCTAATTGGAAAGCATAATCTCCTCCTGCGGCATTTGCCATGTCTGTACCATTGTGACCGACGTTATTTCCACGATGCTTGGGTTGATTTCATCGTCAGTTTCGTAGGAAAATGTTGCAGTACTTTC
Organism: Anopheles moucheti; assembly: GCF_943734755.1. Lineage (NCBI taxonomy): Eukaryota > Metazoa > Arthropoda > Insecta > Diptera > Culicidae > Anopheles > Anopheles moucheti. Next base: position 61,283,227 of record NC_069140.1, read on the forward strand.
GCATTATACATATATGTATATATATATACCACGAACCCAGCTGAAGCATACCGACACATGGGTTTCCCTAAAGGAAAACATCTGTAGCTTCCTACTCATTAGTGGACTATGAGCAGATGTAGGGATAGCCTCAAACCAATGGTAAAAGAATGATCTAATGTTGAAAGGCACAAATAAAACATGAAGGATTAGCCAGACCCCATTCAAAGCGCCATCCCACTACTTACTTGGTTTGTGGTATTGGAAGGACCGATTATTAATATATTGATGGCATGGTTGTAGCATTCTTGAGATTTGCGTATCGTTATACTAGCGGTATGCCAAACAAACCTAATGAAATAAAACAAAGTTGCAAAGGTACGAATTGCATCTAGCTCAACTTTTTCAACGGCGTTTTACAGGAAGATGTTAAGAATTGTAAGATATTTTCAACATATTTTTTATGTATTTACAATTTGTAATGGTTTATTTCCATTCATTTTCAGTACTCACACAATACTATTTTTATCGCGGTATTATCACGCGTATCCACCCTTGGGATTGCATTTTACGAACCCTATCGACACAAATTGCAAACTTCCTGTGGACGTATCATTAACCAGCCACAATGGCGCTACACATACTTAATGTTCCCATAATGTTATGCTACTATATTTCCCATTTTTGGAACCTTTTCCAATGATTTCGCATGTTTTGCGAAATTTTTACCGTTTTACACGACCCACTGCCTGTAACTGTATTGCCGTTGTAAAGAGATTAAAGTGAAAAAAGGGTACCTCACTTAACGCGGAAGCCAGTGCCTTCGGCATGCAGTAACCATTAATTCTCCATTTTTCCCTGTTCGTCACAGTTTCACCCTATTAATACCGCGTAACCCGTTAGGCAGTGTATCTCCGCAGCTTTAATAGAGCGACCAGTGGGGCGAAAGGGTATACTTTACTAATAATAATACGCCTAAAGCACATCGAACGGTAGAGAATCTGACGTTTCGATGCAAGGTGCATTGGATTTCCTCACACGTTATGGAGATTTACCTGTTTGTAGTCATACACCATGCTCTCCGTTGATGATTGAGCTGCATTTAAAGATTTTTTTTAGTTTGTCCGCACCACCAACTATACAAAACTATATCAAACTTAGCAAAAGCTCCGTTTAACGCTTGACACTTGGATGCCATGTCCCAACTGTACGTTTTGCGATGATTTATATTTCCATCTCCAGTGGGTGAAGATTGTGATGGCGGAATAGAGTATATTTCATTCTGTATTTTCCATGTTCCGAGCACTTTGTCATTATATCTACTGTTGCAGAATTTCTACAACGGGACCCTTTCTTTTAAGAGGTCTCGGTCCCCGCCGAGCTTTGATTAATTGCATTTCTTCACAGCCTGCATTGTGTAAACGTAAGGAAAACGTTCGGAAAAGTAAAGCCGATACCAGTGAAACTCCAAAATTTTCTACCATCCCAAATCTGCCGCAACTGGCCAAAAACATTTCGACACACAATCTTGCTATTACATCGTCAGAGTCGATTAGTTTGAGCGCCAGTGTTTGTGGTGGTAGTGGGGTTTTCTTTTTTGGCGGGCATTGCATAAAAGAAGAAAGTCCCGGTATCTTTTCATGGCCATCAATCGTCGCAGCGTAAATGCCCAAAAAAATCACAAAGCGAATTGTTTGAGCAACATGGGTTTGGGTTTCGCGCTATATCTACCTGCGTGTGAATATGCGCACCATTAGGTGCCATCAGCGGAGGAAAATATCTTTTACAAACCTAACAAAAGCTCGTCTAACAAGTACCACCGAACGGAATACATTAAAAGCATTGAGTTTCGGGAATAGAGTAAAAGTTCCAGAGCGGAAATCAAGACTGCTTGCTGCTTTATTTGCTTTGCCTATTGAGCGAATTAATTTAATGTTGTCTTTTAAACGGTAAAGAGTTTGCATACAGAAGAGGTAACCGAGAAGTCCAATGTGTGGCTGGGGAAGCCGGTGTGGAAGCGAAAGTTTTGTGTTGCTGATTGGAATAATTGTGTACGAAATGATAATGATGCTTTATTGCTTTGTGACTTGTAAAATTAGAAAACAAGATAAATGTTGGGTATCATCAGATTATAGTATGTGTTTAAAATCATTTTAAAATCGTTAAAATTTAGCCCTGTATTTTCTTGGAAGTAATTGTTTGCTCTATATTTGCTCAAAATTGATATCTTGTTGCAATTTTTGTACTCGAATTTGCAACAGCATACTCCTTAATGTGAATGTAAAAAATGTATAAAGATAAGTTAAAAGTCACTCCTGTCCGAGGACTGTCTGACCGCATATTGACCGTGCACAGTGCGGATCTAGTTAATGCACCTTTACCTCATGCAACCGCTATAGGTGCACTACCAGCTGCACAACTCTGGCGTTGGCTGAAAATGAAAGTACTGAAGCAATCGACAAATCTAGTGCCACACAGACACGCGAACCGATCCAAACTGGTTCCGCAACTATTAAATTTTCTGATGATGATGGAAGTGAAAATCCGACAAAAATACTCGTTGAAAAAAGTGACTGATTGCAATACTCGATTATAAACAACTTGCTCACGCAAAAAATGTAACAAATAAAAAAGAACATCAAAATCACACCGTACACTGATATGTACACTTGGTGCATGTGCACCATGTTTTTACGCTGCGGGGTGCGCACGTGAAAGAGTCGTATACGGAGAAACAGTGTCATTTTGCGTGTTTTTGGACACAGGCTTTGAAAACCCAGCCAACCGAAACTCAACATCAGGCCACAACAACAAAAACCCTCACACACACCGTAAACAATGCGACAAAAAACCTCACCATGGTGTATGCATCCGAAATCTCTTTAGAGAATTATAACTGCAATGGCGCCAGAACGTACCAAACAAAAGCCGGAACATTGCGGCTACGCGTTCGCTAAGCCGGATCATGTTTATTATTACTGACAGTTTCCTCCTGAACTCCTTCTGGCACATTCGAATGCAATATCTACTGCGACAAACAAGTGCGAATCCTTAAGTGCAACAGTTTCCGCACAAGAAAACCGCACAAACACTCACCTTTAGGGTTTGTATAGTACAGTATACACAAATATTTAGTGAGCTTTTATATTTGTATTTTAAAAAAAACGGCTAAAGTGTGATACATAAATAAGTTCAAAAGGTTCACATTAAATTTATCAAATAAACCTGAAACGTATTCCCATAGTTTTCAATAAAGCTGCGTAACCCGAAGGAGGTAAGTTGTAAATAGTAAGTAGTTAAAGTAAAATAACGTACCTACTTTTGTCCACACAATATGGTAGTGCAACTGCTGTTTGCACTTTCCAGCATGTAATCCAAGTTGCTACAAAGCCTTTTTTCTCGCATTCTGGTGTTATACCGGGCTACCTATGTGGAAGTTCGAAGGACGTTTCGCAGGCCTTCCACACAGCATCCCACAGTGACTGTGCTCTCGTTTCTGCCGGTTTGTTGACCCTACCGTTTTTCCTTCGCACTGAAACTGAGGCCCAGCATGATTTTTTATTACACACACACACGCTTTATACTGCGGCCACCCCCTCTCTATCCCTGCCCAAATCCCGCAGACGTTGATGTACGACCATTTAGCGGTATTCCGTCCAACATAAACCAGTTTATCAGTTCAACTCTGTTACATAAGCTGAAGCACTGCGGTATAAAACAAGGCTTAAGAGACGCAGAAGGACGAAGAAAGGAAGAAATAAAACAAAAACACACAAACAAAACCGTCGGAAAAGTCGTACCAGTATCCGAATAGCTCAGCCGACGTATTGACCAACCAGCTGCATTAATTGAGGGCAAGACTGGTCTGGGCTGGTGTGTTGCTTCCTTCTAAAGTTGCATGGTACCAGCGAAGGACGCCGGTGATTGTAGCCGCGAGTGGCTATAGGGCATGGTCCACTTTTATTTAGTTTTATTTCCGTCCATTAATTTTCGCACTTTTTCCTGTCGAACGGCGACGCTTTAGCAAAACCAGTACAGCGTGCCAAGCTTCCATTTGCAGTACAGCAGTGCTTCTCTTAAACGTGATAACGAAATGTGGCCCATATCTTGATGTACTAATGGCACAATGTGCTGATGTTTTGTTATGTATAAATAATATGTATATGTACACAAATACATATACATATATACATTGCTGCCAGGATCTTAATTGGTGTTAGATAAGAATAAATGAAAGAAATGAAAGCATAAAAAATACTCCACCATGCTCTGCTAATACAAAGCAATCGAGAGTAAATGTTACGCACCCGTGTTTTGTCTTGTTTTCTGAACCAAGGCACACAATTAGGACTGCGTCGAAAAGCGGATTATCCCATATTATAAATTAACAAATAAATCCTCATTGCAAGCCATCTTCTCCCACGTTCCTTTTTGCCAGTCGGGCATGATGGGCTGATGGCTATGGTTGCAATGAAATTTGAAGTCATCCTCCATCGGATGAAAAATTGCCGCGCCAAAATCTAATTCAGAATATCCGTACTACGCCACTTATTTCACTTATTTTTAACGTTGAGATGTTGCAGATTTAGATACACGGATGCTTTAATGTCTGTAAAGCATAAAAAGGGAATCCTGCAACAGTATCAACTAACTGAACTACCTTTATGCATGGTCTCATCACCTAACAGTTAATAACTCTCAGACAAGAACGATGTTTTTGTTTTTTCGTAATAGCTTAAAGATGTTTGTTACAATTTCATGGTGTTACAACGATGGTGTTGTTAAGATATTGAATAAATTATATTTGATTAATTTAGAAGTATAGTCAAATGAATTATAAATATTCAAAAAATATCACAATCCAAGATACTCTTACTTCCTTACATTTTACTTGGGCTTTCATACGCTAAACAATGATTTATTTCCAATTTCAATCTTAATCCCTACAGCGGCATTTAACAAACACCTTTAATCAACCATCGGAAGCGTTGTACCCCGATGCTAAGCTGAACATTATGTATTTTTTGTTTATGTCAATCTTACAAAATGCCGGTCATTAATAGCTTTTGCCTAAGGTTAATGCAATGGGTTGGAACCAGTTTTGATCTGGATGATATTTTCGCACAACCTCATTTTTAAATGTCAACAGGATATTATGAATCATACCGCCACACTTTTTAAAATTGTGTTACTATCAAATGAGATTTTTGAAACCTATATTCACACTTTGCGCGGGTAAGAACGCTGCCTTACATAAGGAAATCCTGTACGACCTTGGCATTCTACTTGCCAACTGGTTTTTACGTCCGTAGCAGCACCTGATAAATGAAAGTGCAGCTTCCAGAACGTAAATATCATCTAGATCTAGATCTTCGACGTGTGCAGAATTTCAAGGATGTATGGAAACCGCAGCTTTATGTCGATGAAGCAAACAGGAAGCAATTTGCATAATAGTGCACGTTCCAATTTGAGTCTGTTATTTTAGTGAAATATTCGATAACTTGTTTCTTGGCATGGATGCTGCACATTTCTTTCCGTTTTTCAAGTAAGACATCATGGTACGTCGTTTTGGCACATTTTTGTTTCATCATTAGGACGTACTAGAAGGCATTATAGAGCATATCAACATAAGGGGAACACTTTAGACAAGTAGTGTCAGCTAATATGAAATGCTGACACGCGTTTGCTTCCAGAAATAGAGTCAATGCAATCGATTGTTCGAAACAAGATCGCATTTCTTAAACTGAAGTAGCTGGCACTTTCGGTAGGGATATCATGATACCTTGATTAACGAGCTCTGGTCACAGCGAGTGCCGTCAAGAGATTTACCTGCTATACAACTTTGTTCACAGCATTCGCAGAGTGGTCGCAGCTTGACCACTCATCCAATCCTTTCACTTTTGCATTCGAATGTGTTCACCCATCTCTGTGCCGAACATAGTTAAGTATGAAGCCTGAAACAGGCTAGCATTATTGAGTTTTAATATGTGCTGAATGTCAGTGGAAGCATGTGATTATTTTTTCTTGTTAATACTTATAATACATCATTCTGCTGAATTCATAAGGTAAAGAGGGGAGATTTTGAATAGTATTTATTTGCGCAAGAAGGAGCTTCTCGGTGCAACACAAAATCAATAAGAACCCCACAGATACACAAACTGTAACATGTTTAAAAAACCAAATTAATAGTAAGTAATTATTAACCCTTAAACATACATTTAAAAGACTTTCTTTTTCTTTGCTTAACGACCATGAGATCAGTCATGCTTACCCGGATAGTCAATCTTTGCACGACACCCACGGCACCGAACCCGGAGGCCCAAGATCCTAAGATTGCATTTACAGTAACAATCCACTTGAAAATATATTAAAGTGATTCTTTTCCGAAAAACAAATTTAAAACTCGAACGAAAACGAATACGAAACAGCCCCTTTGGATTCAGTGACCTAACAGACAGTAAGAAGTATGTTAAACTAGGTGAAACTGTGCCAGATCGTATAGTTATTGGCTATTGGTTTGTGTTTCGCGATTCCAAATTCTACTACTACTACTTTTTTATCAACAAAAAATGAGAATTGGGCATCTCGGTACTTTATTTTATAGCGGCGTCGATCCCAAACGAAAGCACCGACACTAAATCCCACCCAGACCGTTTTCCTGCACCACGCATTGACTATCCGGCTATGTGGTAAAGTCAATGGCCTTGTTTTAACGAAAAATTATATATAACTACAGTGATATTTTCGCAGATGTACTAAAAATAAATCAACAAGTTCAACACGTTCTATCAAGTTTCATAAAGCCACAATCCCCGATTACACTGATTTATTAACAATATGATACTACCACGGGGAGAACAGCCATTGCGTACTTATTCATCCGCAGTAAAGAATCAATCAATACAAACCCGAAACACTGTATCAGATCGCTTTTACTTTATCTTTAGTCAAAATTCCTTCCTATCTAATGCACCGCTATTCCCACCCACATCCTAAGCAAATATTTCACGGAAGAACGTTACTCATTCTTTTCCTTTGATGCAATCAATTATCGCTCGTTGCTTATAATTTGTCAAAATAAATTAATGAGCATCCTGTTACGAAAACCGTTGTTAATTTGCTCGTTTTTCCTTAGCCGAGCTACTGCTGCTAATCACCTTTCATGACATTGATTTTCAGCAGTTTCCATAAATTTTCTATGATTAAAGAACAGTTATTAAATATTACATTTAATACCCCAATATTACATTATTGTACATGTTTGAAATTGTATAATCGTTTGTAGGTGTATCGCGTTTTCAAAACCTGCGCTAGGTTTTTCATTCACATACTTCTGAGTTCAGCTCTTGTTGATACAACTAAACTCCAACAAATTTAGCTTGAAGATCATACCGGCACAACATATTCATAACGTATCTGTACATACTAAAAGTAACATTCATCATGCATAACAAAAGCTTTCCTATCACATTTTCCTATCTCCAAACGTATTGTCAAAGCAGAGACAATTTATCTCTCGCTGACTAATTGCCTGATGTACCCATTTCCAAGCAAAATCACCGCGCTTATCTAGGCTACTTCACAAAAGGTACAAAAGCCAAGGCTGTTGCGTAGTGTACATACATCTCAGCGTTAAGGTACGGTGTATGGTGCGTCGGCATCAAGCCGTAGTCCGTTCAAGTGTCATTTGGTGCCGAGCACGAAACATACACTCATTGATTAAAGCGCGATGACGATGGCATGGATGAAAACACATTCAGCTGTTATGCCGATCGGTTTGAACAATGACACACAAAAGTGAAATAATCATACGGCTGCCTCGAGAGAAAATTCCAGACGATCGATTTAAAGGAATGCTATTCGTTCGATTCCAATTAAATCTAGCCTCTAGCAGGTGGAAGGTAACGCGACTACTCCCTTGGTAGACACTATAAGAAATGCACATAAAAGACTGCCTAGTGTACAATATTCCGCTAGCACCCATGTGCACTGGGTGCAATAAGACGATACAGAACAACCAACTCCCTTAATTCAATTGTTTAAACTCGTTCGATCTATCGCCTAGGTACTTGGGCACGCGATAGGGGACACGACGAGTGGTGATTATGTTGGTGTTTAATGGCATAATTTACACCGTCACCATTAACGTTAGCACCGTCGATTTGCGTAACAATTAGGCTTCCCGGATGCACGGCCAGAGTAGAATCAATGGTGTGCCCGCCCATATGACTTCTAAAATTATGAAAACATCTCACCATTTTCTTGTTACGCTTCCGTTAACCTCACTAATGTTTTTGGATCTCTTGCTTGTAGCATGACTGATTATCATGTAGCTCGACGGGCCTCTTAAGTTTTTCGATTTTCGTTCGCATCTCAAGTCGTGGCGCTGATGTTTTATTTATTTACGATGAAAAGTTGATCGATCGGTAATGCTTAAAGCTTTGCCGTGCTGTGCAAAATACCACACGCGTCAATGAACTCCTAGAGGTGATTATAAATGTTCATGTGATTGATGACTATCGCTATCGTTCAATCGTAATCACCCTTCAATTATCAGATTGCAGTAACAAGAGTCATAAGAATATGTTATGGGTTTCATCAAACCAATTCCACGATATCACATGTTTATATGATACACCACTACACCATTACATTTCTCATTTTGTTATATACAAACTGTTCAATATTAGCACACTTTTTTCAATTTCAAATCCACCTGATGGCGCCAATCCAGCTTAGCGAAAAATTATGCTGCGCAGCCTAGACTTACTTAAACCAATTATGCATTGCACCGCTAAGGATCGCACGCAATAAAACCAGGTACGCCAAACAATTATTGCACAACATCGTGCCCTGCTTGTACCAGTCACTTTCTTTCCCTTTTCATAACACTTTTCCATCTTTCCCCCTTCTTCCCCTTTTACACATATTACCAAGCGCTTTTACTTTCGCTCACGGTAGATGACCGTATCCATTTTCCTGGCACCTTATGGCGGTACCAGTGCTGCGGTAAGAAAAATACTTCCCGTTTCGTTTCATTACGTACCAGCTTCCTGAAGGATGCGGGGTCTGCATCCGTGCAGACACGACACACATACTTATGAAACAGCGCCCATTTCTCCATTTTTTTACCTTTCCCTACGTCTGGTACTGCACTGGCCACAGATTCGGCTTACATAAACTGCCAATGCAGGCAAATTGATTCCTTGGCACAATGCATTGCGTAGATTACAATGTAGTAAGACGATTTGACTAAACCCCTGTCTTACCAACAAGTTAGTAACTGGAACAAAACGTGATTTCCCAATGACAACACAGATCGTACCTGTAGGCAGCATCAAATGGCAAGGGATTTTTACCTTAAGCAAGTGTTTGCCCTAATCGGTGGTTGCGGTTTCAAATAACCGCATCCGCAATAATTTATCATTTTTATGTTATTTTTCACCTCTCCCAAAACAGACCACAACGTACAAAGTAAATCTGTATGTATTTTCTACAATGCAGAAAATAGACTTATGGCCAAGGAAGTATAAAGATGTAATGCAAATTGATTTCGTTCAAATACTGAGGAATTGGTGCATATTGAATGGGTGTACAAAATTGAAACACAGTGCCTCGTTCAGAAGTAGTACATTTAAACGAAAAAATCTAAAGACATATTACAATAATATATTTTAACATATTCTTCAAATGGATTGTCACATAATGACGGTTATTTTCACATATCCACGGTTTGATAGGACCAGGACCTTGTCTCTACATTTTTTTTAAACAGAAATTAAAATTAGATCGCATTGCAAAATAACTAAAAAGCTGATAAACCACTACAACAATCGGAAAACAGTAGCAGAAATCTTGACAATCCAATGTGTATCGAATATTTAACACATTTGCATCCCAAAGGAATACAACACATTCTAACACATTCTGACGTATCCAAACACATAGTTTGCTAAATAGTTACAGTTTTGAAGTTGTTGTCGTTGTTTACTTCCCTCATTGATCCCGTTCACATAATCTCCATTATTAAGGGCAAGTAAAACAATTTCACTATCGATTCCTGTGTAGCAAATAGAAGCGAGATGTTCATCTTTGCGTACACGAGTTAAGGAAGAAACCGCATTCTTCCCGATGGAGTAAATTATACGAAGTTTGCCTAGGGTCAGAGAGGGATAATCCAATTTTACCAAGTTGCCACTTTGTAAAACTTTGTTCCCGACACCAAGCAGAAATACCGTACCAATCTTAATGGTTAGCAGATTTGAATGAGGCGGAAAACAACAATGCGACATAAATGCGCGGGGCGCTCCTCCTTCCCTCCATCCACTATCTCCTTGCCACCCCGGGAGGAGCCACAAAGTCGCGAACAAAGTTTAGTATTACTCGTTCCGTAAAAACGTCGCATTAGGAAAGCTTAATTCCGACACCACGCTTATATCATTATATGATTTGAATGAAACTTGCGAGAAAGTCGTTCCATTACACTGTGACCATTTTTCGGAGATTTTTCCGCATGAATGGTAGCACACAAAATCGGACATTACAGGTGGCCTACAGCTTGATGTAATTTATATAAGTTCATTTTGGATTCTCCGATTCGTTTCACAAACAACACGAACCATGGGGGAAATTTGGCCTTTGCGGTTTCTCTTTGGTGAAGTTGAATAAATTTCATGTTTCTTGTCGGTGGGCAAACTTTTACGAGTACAACAAAGCCTAAATCAATCAAACTGATCGAAATGAAAGGAGTAAACACCATGAAGACCGAAATTCAACCACAAAGTTAGTACTATAGTGTACAACAAGTGCAAAACTAGAACCTTTAACAACCTTTTAAACTAGGTAGATAATTAATTCTTTACAATTAAGAATTCCTATTTAAATAAACAATATACTCTGCTATAATGCATCTGCTATATAATATACGCCATTGAATATGCATTTTACTTTTTTAGAATTGAGCTATTCGTCATTCTGCGTCATTGATATTTTACATTTTTTATTCCGAATCTTGGCCAAAAATAATGAATGATACCACAGAATTAGCTCACGTGTAAAGGTTACAATGTTTTATGGAGCATGCATTTATCGTACGCCGGAAGCTAAAAAAAAGATTTTCTGAGTTTTTATCCAAAATATGAAAAGAGCGCAAAGAGCAAACTGAAAACTTTCGGTTTCAAGAACACAGCATTTTTCTACGTACTGTTCTGAAAACAAAATGTGTGACATCTAAATCGACGCATTAACGGAAAAACAATGCTACATAATACATGTTTGGGAATGATATGAAATTTCCACCATTATCATCATTATAAACTTTTACAGCGGCATCTTCATCTCCATAGTACCATTGGAGATTAGAACAGTAATCTCAGAATTTCACGAACATGTTCAAAATTAGGAAATACCATTACATGAAATAAAACATCATAAAACCAATACTACCCAACATACGCTGCGAATATCATTCAAGCTTAAAGAAGGAAATTGTGTTTATCTTATTACGTCTTACCTCGCTTAACGTCCATAAACTAGTGATGACAAATAACGACAAAAATGTCGTTATTTTACGGTTGTTCCACTTCATCGCATCGATAATTTCCAAACAGCCCCTCTAATGGCCGTTTAGCTGGTTTCTGGACTCAGGCACTGTTATCAACCTACAAAAAATGGAAACATTCATGTTAAGTTAGAACTTTTTCGTCTTTATTGCCTGGATGGTGTAACAAGTCGTGTGCATTTATTTGGCAATTATTATTATTAAAACCATGCAGCTAAATTTACTTTCACTCTACTTCGCGTAGTATGATACATTAAGGACAGTTTTTTCAAATATCTTACATTAATTAGGTGTTATACTCCCGACTCATTAACTTCGACCTTGACCATGCTACCAGTAACCTTTTGTAGGGATCATTTATGTCCTTCGGCAAAGACTATGCCGCTATCCAAAAATTCAAAACCCATCAGCGCCGTTAAAGTTGCGTACAATGCACGGGCCATCTAATTTCCAATTTGTCATGGTTCATTTTTAATGGAGTTCATTATTTTTGTACAACGAACGTAAGCATGCATTAAAGCTGATGCTAACGGTAAGTTTTGTTTCGAAATAAGTACATCAACCACACACATTTCGCAGTGTTTTTTTATTCATCCTTCGATACATTTGTCTAAAGAAAAATCAAATTTTAAGCATATTGTCCTAAAAATGGATACCTTTTTTCGAATTTGTAAAATAATAACATAACCGCTATCTATAATTAAAATTCACTGATAGCGCATGCCTACGGCATGGCTTGAAATACAATATTTCAAAAATAACCAACTAGCGTGATGCGTAACACATTCAAATATGTGCATTGGTCAAAAGTATTGTTTTTCGCTAATATTATTTATAAATATTGTATCACTAAAAATGTTTACTGAAGTAGGTCGGTATACCATCATACACGAAAGGAATTATCAATGTATTTTGTTTACCCAAAACGACCAGGCGGTTTTATTAACGAAAAGATTTTTAAATTACGTAATTCATATCAATTGATTTTATATAAAATACATTTCCATCCAAACGAAACATAATCCGATGCTGCGCTCTGTTTGTGAGTGATTTCTGCCTTTTCTGACTCTGCTACTATCGACTGCAAGTGCGTTTGATGCATATGCTAATCCATTTATTCAGTATACAACACTACGACTAGCCCTAAAATGGTTTTACTAAAGTGTTGAATGTGTAACCCACTCGCTTGTTGTATTATTATTACGACTTTTAAGCATACAATCTATGGATTAGATGGTCAGCAGTAATAATGTGAGATAGAAGCACACGACAAATCTTCAACTGTTGAAATTATTGGAACAAACTCGATCTTATTTATAAATATAGGCGCTTGGTAACATGAGTCAAAACGTGTTAGCTGAACATTTCGTAATCTCTTTAACCATAGCGTAACATTATTAGCATACGCCTTCAGTTTTTAGTTACCATCAAATAAAAGATGCCAATTTTTGCCAACGATTTGGTGAGCTAGTTTTCTTTTTTTTTTTGCTAACACTCCTGCGCAACAGTCTTTCCTACGTATTCAAATTTTGGATGCAAGCTTTCACCGCTTGGCGACAATCAAGCGATATCATCGTTCAAGAAGACGTTTTATCTAAATAACCTTTTCTGTACGATTTCTCTATATCCATTCACATTTAGCTAATCAGGTTTGGCAATATAAACTAACAGCACCGACTGTTAGATCGGAATAGATATGTTGCTTATATACGTTTTTCGGTGTACCTAGTTACTTTCAATCTGAAACATACTTTTGTTTTTGTACATAACATTCTTTTCTGGTTTTTACTTTGTTTTGACCTAGACTTGCATTGTTGCATGTGAAGGAGAGTACGACTCGCCAAATCTTTTACTGCTTGATGATCCGTAATGAAAGATTTGTCTAGCCAATAAAGCTACGAACTGCTCTTATAAGAATATGACAAGAGGATCGTAAAACAGATCATAAGTCTATTTTTTCAGTCAGGTTATCTTTTTTTACATTGTATAATTCCAAGTGCAATAAATGATTTCATGTAAGCTGTACCTTTTGTAACTCATATGCAAGAGTCTTATTGCCTTCATCAAGCATGTTTTGTTTTCTAACGCACAGAACAACATGCGTTACTGTAGGAAATACAGTGTTCGTATTGTTGTTACTATGAGCAAGGTTACGTCAACAACAAAAATAAAAAAGCCACTGTCACCTAATGATCTGAACTAGGATAACATTTTACCGATCCGAAACGTACGAATCACGCACATGACTCATAATCGCCGGTTTTATGCAACCGTCACAATTATATTACGCTGTCATTCGCAGCAAAACTAAATAAAACACACGCACACTGGTACATGCAAAGAAGGAGATACCGCAGCAGCCAGCAACTCGAACCGCGCTGTAGATCACGTTATTAAGGAGCATTAATAAGCTTGTTAAACTGAATGCAGAAAAAACACAAAATGGTCCAGAAATAGGTTCAACTTGACTATTACACTCTCACTCTTTACCAACGCTCGAAAATACACAAAAACAGGTTCAGTATCTGTTTAAAAAAAGTGAATGTCCACTGCACTCGGACGTGATTATTGTAACCTTTGCATTTCAGTCAATTGGCCTGATTTGAAGAAGAAAAAGGGAAAATTAAACACGAATAGTGTGCAACCGTTTCATGACGCATGATTGGTTCGAAAGTATACACTTATGCAGTATCGTTTAGGTATAGCATTAATGCTTCAATATGTTGCTTGTTACTTCACTTTCATTCAGGAGACAAACCTCTCTATAAGGGCAGCTGAAACATGATGAAACAGGTGCATTTGTACGGAATGTGTTCTTGTACAAGGTTTCGTTCTTTCCAGACGATTACATTTAGTTATGCAACTTGTACATACAACAGTCGCTCACAATTAATTAATGGACAACTTACCGAAAACAATAAATTGTTGCAAAAGTAATGTCACTTCGTTGTAAATCCTTACCACCTTTAACGCCACCGTCGCTGCTACCGTCGATAACAATCTTGTGCAAAGGATTCGGTAGGGTTTCTTTCACACGTTCACACGCAGGCCAGACAAACCAGCCAAACCTTTCACCGGATGTAATACTAGGTCACCGAAACAGTTAAAACAAAACAAAAATGGAATAAGTATGCTCTTGTCTATTACCTATGGTATTGAAAATAAATAAAACAATAGACAAGCGACACTAATTCTTTTTTGCGTTAATGACAGCACTGTAGTATTATTTGTTTCGTATTTACAACTACGAGGTAAAAAGAATACCTTCTTTGAATTCAACCACACACACGCACAGAACAAGTTGCTAATCAATAATCACTTTCTCGTTATTGTAATATCAATTGATTCGATTCGATTGATTGCACGTGGTCGGGATTCGATTTAAATACACGATCACCAAATCCCATCGACACTCGAATCAATCATAAATCTGGCTCCTTGGTTGCTTCAGCAGTTTTTGCACAAAACGTGCAAAACGCTTCTTTAACTCAACTCAATCGTAATCGATTCTTTACACTACACTTTATGCTTCCATTTCCCGGTTTGTAGAATACCTACATCGTCGTACTGCTGTATGCACCTATGCTGTAAAATTACGAACACCATGATATACACATTTGCTTCGATTTTCAACAAATTTTCAACACCATTTCACCACACTGACACAGTTTCAAAGATTGCACTTGTTTGCTTTACTTATCGGAAAATACCTGACTCATGTCCTCACGCCGCAATGGCTTGAATTAAAATCAACGATCGTTCACGAAAACGGCCTAAACTTACTCAGGTCCGACTAAACCCAGTCCCGAGTCCCCTCCACTGTATATGGTTGGAATGGTTAATATGGTTGTTTCTCCCTTCTACTTGCCACGGGGTGTTGATATTTTGAGCGAGTTGCTGATCTCGTCGTAGCTACTCTCTCTTGAATCAAATTTTGGGGTTTCTTTTCTTTTTTTGCCATGAACGTTACCGATTTTTAAATTAAGTTTTTTTGTTTGCTGGTTGATTACATTTTTCGAAAGCACTAAAAGCACAGATGTCAAACTTATATACCGTACAGCCACGATCGCTCGAAACCTAATATGATCTATTTGAAACAAAAACAAAACGCAGCAAAATTCGTCTTCCACTGCTTACTGTTTAGTGCATTAAACTAACTATTAACTGTTAAATTGATTGCAATAGTCTTTATAACAATATTAGCTTCATTACCCACAAATAACCCAAATAAGGTATCCCATTAAATCCGCAGTGATCCCAGATAACTGAAGCAGCATGTAAATTTAATGTAACAATGCTCTCGTCGTGAATATATGTGTAACACGAGAAAATGTTTTCGTTCTCACACAGTACAAAACCGATCAGAAAGAAGCACGCATATAAACCGATCAAGTACAAAACGGTAATTTATTTTATATCTTATGGTTGCATGTTTCGCGGAGTGATACTTTCCGGAACAAGGTTTTTTTAGTAACACTAATAACTGCCCAGAACCAACGTACGCGTAACGGTAAACTAGTACCCCAGAAACCTACAATCACATCCATACTACTAGCCGCACAACATCATAGTTCAAAGTCATCAACAACATAACGCGCCGTTCTTCATTTTACGGTCCACCGCGCAATGCAGCTTAGTCTTAAAGGCACTTTTGGAGCATTAATTACGTCCTTTAACCATTTATGATTTTATAAGTATGTGTGCCTTACATTGCATAATTAATGTAATGCTTCGTACAATAATGAAAGCAATTTTGCACTGTATCCAAATGCTGCACCAAGAGCGGCGTTGGTTTGCTTTACCCATTTCATTTTTAGAGAATGCGAGCTACAGGAATAATCGTTTAATGCGTAAATTCGTTATATTTCCAAAACCAAATCCTTATGATATGCGTTTCAAATTAGTGCTCAACACATATGTGTATTGGCCTCTCGTACGACCGTTAATCTACCGTTTCACAATTCTTACTTTTGCAGTTCCATCACATGGCGTAAATTTTTATTTTCTGCATTTGTAAGACTTGATTTATATTAATAGTATAGAAAAAAAAAGCCAAATCAAAATTATAGATGAAGCAGATTTACATTTGAGGATGTGTTTAACTGCACCATTTCTCCCCGCAACCTGTGCCTTCAAGATGATTCGGTGAATGGTTTTTATAATACAGCTCAGTATTATATTATGTGCAATTGATTCATTTGACCATAGAACAACAATGAACGATTTTTTTCAGCAGAGATCATGTCAGATGTGACCTGACTCATTTCATTTACGTACGATTATTACTCAGTAGTAGCGGATCAGCTACGGATTTGCGCCGGATCCGGGATATTAATGTGTTGCAAATAACGGGATCGTGAATTATCGAACATGTTTGCACACTTTTTTCCAGCTGGTGGATTCGACGTAAATGCAAAACCAAACTCGTTTCCAACAGATAATATGAGCTACAAAGGTTGCATTTGTAGCAGACACGAATTTGCTGATCCGGAGCACTATTTGCAGGCCCTGTCGCAATGTTTGTAGACTGTACCGTGCTGTTACCACGTAGCAGAATATCACGCATGTATTCTGTATGATTACTACGAATGCTGCTGTTTGGTGCTAAGCTGCTTTGTTGAGTAGACATGGCAATTGTAAAAGGTCTTTGACCGATAGTTGATGTGTTGACTGTTCTTGATACGAGGTTGGTACCATAATTGCTTCCACAGTGGGAACTGTTTGCGATCGATTGGGTTCCATTATTATTTTGCGAAGTTGGAACGGATGACTGTTGGATTGTTCCAAAATTGTCAGGCGGCGGATATCGACTCATGGTATTACAGTTAGAGTTATTGAACGGCATCGTGGGGTTAGGAACTGTCTGCACTCTATGACCTTGTGGAAGTACTGGCAAACGTGGATATGGGACCAAAGCTGGGATGTCCTGTAGCGGTTCAATGGCGCGGATGAATTGATTATTATTAAGCATTGCAAATTGTGCTTTTTCCGCAGGTTCATCAAATAAGTTCGACGATACTCGAATAAAGGTGCTGTGACGACGTTTTTTTATGGCACCGGGAGAAGTTGCATTGTTCATGCTGTTTCTGCTTTCGTCTAGTTGGCTGACTGCGGCCAGAGCGCAAGAAGCAGTTTGTGTGTCAGTTATCGATGCTAGTTGCTGCCCTGCTGTCGTCGGAGCGTTGGTGCTTGTTGCTGGTAGATTTACCATCGATGCGCCGCCAACATATTGAGATTCATTGGGACGTGTTGTGGCAGAAAAGTTTGTCAAAAGCGTAGCTAACTGCTGTCCTTGTGCCGTCGAAGTGTTGCTGCTAGGTTCTGCTTGATTCACCGTCGATGCGGTGTTAAGAATGCGAGATTCAGTAGGAAGTGTTGCGGGGGATATGTTTGCCATAGGTATCGAAGTGCATAGCCCACCTTGCAATGACACATTAGGTAGCGTATTATTGACCCCCTGCGAAAACGCTCTCTGTCTACCTAGTGTTCCGGTAAACTCCAATGGCACCAATGAGTTTTCCACCGCTTTCATTTGCAAGGACTGTGATTGTTGATTCGATTCGGGTGGCGCTGTTCGTTCTATCAAATATGCGGGAATATTTTGTTCAACAGTTGATACAGTATCAAGCACCTGTGAAACTGTAACGTTAGCAGCAGACTGATTAGGAATAATGCTATCCGGATTTTTATGCAGGGCACTAATGTTGGTTCGTTTCGCGTTGTTTTCTGAACCGAGCTGCTGTGCGGCATTTTTAGAGGTTTTCTTGGTCCCAATATGTATTTTAACTTTATCCTTTGCCTTTTTTGTGGGCTGCGTCTGATTAGTAGCATTTTGTCTTTTAGTAGAATCAGGCGGATTGTTTTTCGAGGAAGATTGTTTTTCTAAACCGCCAGCCGTGGGCTTTGTTGCAGCGCGATGATCGTGTTTAATTGCTGGCCCCGATTTTGGATTTATCTGGCTATGGTATTTTTGCGACCCACGGGACTTCTGTTTACTAGATATCTCTTTCGAAGACAACTGTGAGGCAGTATCTTTATCTTTAATCTTTACGGACCTATTTTTATTCTTCTTTGTTTTATCTGTCTCTGAGTTTGCGTTTAAAGACAGTTCAATTTGCATACCACCATCGGTTACGCCATTGTTCAATGTAGTTTGGTGAACTGATGGAGAAGATTCTGTTTTGTTATTGTGGGATTTACGCGATCCATACGATGACTTCGTCACTGAGATTTTTGAATCACTAACAGGCTGAATATCTGATGGTGTTGATTGAATACATTCAACCGTTTGTGCCTTACTTAACGGAGCTGACAGCGATGTACTTGGTGCTGCTGCATCATTCTTTTGGAAGCGCTGCTGGTTGTTAAGAATGTTCTGTTTATGTTTTAGGTACTGCATCATTTGTTGTTCGAGCGTCAGTGTCTCTTGAAGGCACGGCAAACAAATATTGGTGGTGCAGCTGTCTCGATTGGTAACCTGGAAATTGAAAAAATAAGCAACACAAGCAGCCTTTTGTTATAACACGCTGTAATCAACGCAAACTAGGAATTCTTATATGCTTCACAAACTAACAAGGCGGTGCCTACCTGTATATTGAACACCTTCAGCAGTTTTTCTTCTAATGCTTTTATCGAATAGATGTCCAACAGTTGGTTAACAGAGCCATCGTGTAAACACAGTCGGCAACAAAACGTATAAAGTTTTTTCGGCATGTTGATGAAATATTTTGGCTAACAAAATATCCAACTGCCGCCAAGCCCGAAGCACGGCACTGTTTGACAATCATTGCTATTTCTATTGCCTGTCCAAGCAACCAGAGGAGACCGTGCCATGACGAGCAAAATGACAAATGAAATATTTCACATTTGACGTGCTAGCGTAGATGTAACTTCGTACCCAAAGTGGATATAAACGAGGTGTATTCATGTGAATTGTCGGTGTGTGTATGCTTTGCAGATAAATGTTTGCATTCGCGTTACTTGTAATACCGGTGAAGTGCGTGCTTAAATTGATTTGAGGAAATAAAAATTATAATCAAGATGTGCAATTTGATGGTTCTACACATAATGTAATGGATAAGGTTCTTCTTGGCGTAACAATCTAGGCGGTAAGAAGTATGCAAAGCACGTCTAGCAGTCTAGTTGTCATATCTTTAAACATTGGCAAGGGTAACGCATTTGCCCGAACTGTTGATACGGTACTACGGTTAAAGTTTCTACCCTAATACGCAGTGGTAGAACAGCTCTTGCCACCAACCTGAGATAGCATTGGTGCACATCCTGGCTGCGGGGAATAGTTTAAAATTGCGTACTTATGCTGCTGAGTATTTCGCTACTGTAATATCTCGATTGCTACTGTCATATCTAACGTGCTCAGTCGAGGGATTGGACAATACGAAACATTTCGCATGTCCACCCCATCCCATTGCAATCATTCTGGTATTATGGTCCGTAGAAGCATGAATACGGTGAACAGTTGCCGTAGATGCTAGAATTAGGTGAACTAGTATTTTCCCAACAAAGATGATAGTTTCTTCTTCAATTGATTGAGACCAACACAATTGTAGGCATAAACTAAGAGGTGTGTACAATTTGAATATCGTTTACGCCTAAAGTTAGGCATTCTAATCACTACCCAGGACACATCTATCAAAAATTCGACCATGTATAGTGACATCTAGTGTTCGATTTCATACAAACACACCTTTGTATTTTGTAGTTTTATCAACCGTGGATCCGTATGAATGCATCACTTCAGCGTCAACAATTGTAAGGTTTTGTATATTCAAACGTTTTTAAACGTATTTAAACGTTTGCATCTTTACCATTTTCAAACTTTCACTAAATTCGACCGTATAGCTTTGGTTTAAGTTTACAGTTGAAATAAAAACACTTACATACAAATTTGATTCTTACCTGCACATAATTCTCTTTAGAATTTAGTTGGATAAGAAGTTCTGCAACACTAGCAAGTTCAAAAGTCGTCCATCTTTGAGAAATTTATCATTTAATTTTTAAGGTTGTTAACTTTCTTTGCGTGCACCTATGTTATCAAGGATCACCTGGCGTAATGATTTACAGATCATATACGCACACGCACACAATCGACTAAACCATTTGAAATTAGAATACAGAAATAGCGCAGTTTTATCCACACAAAAAGGAAAACACGATCGACAGTGTAGTACATAATTCAGAATTTATTATATCTTCTCGTATGCTCTTGTCATTAACATTCATGTTTAATGTCTGACCGGTGCAAATGTTATGCCAGTCCATGCCATTGATAGCGTTAATGTGTTGGGTGCTTTCCGATGCTAATTTATCGTACAAATTATCATGCAAAACCATCCAATACAATACTAAACTTCAGCAGTGGTTGATAGTGATAAAATCTTAGAAACATTCACAAGATCCTTTGGTAGTCTTTCCTTTTCCTCTACCCTGACCGCTTTAGAAACGGAACGCATTCAATGTTATTTTATAAGAACATCTAGCTATTCTTTACATGCGTTTGTTTACTTTAGGGTTTCAATGTTATTTTCTTCACTGGCGTTTTACCAAAACGATCCTTCTTTCCAAATTTCTAACATCATGTATCTTTCATGAAATATTCGTTGCAGTCCATCTTGAATAAGCATTCATTTTACAAGAATTTATGGGAAATTAATAACTGCTTTGTTTTTTACGTAAGGGGATTCCGTTCTTTACATGACTTATTTGATAATAACAACAGCAAATAAAGGAAGCTAGCCACTGCTATTTTCATATTCGTTATCAATGCAGAGAAGGCTGCTTGCATACCTGCGATTTAATAATATTCATTGAGAGTGATAAGGAAACGTGTTTCGCTACACAGAAATACTAATAATAGTCAATCATTGTTTCAACCAATTTGACATGGCCAACTCACATAGGCAGTATTTTTGTTTGCTCAATTTTTCTCATTTCGGGAACATTTATATACCAGAGTTAAGTAATGATGACCATGCCGTGTATTTAGTGGATCTTTGTTTAACGAACAAATCGAAGATAAACTCAGTGTGCATAGCTTGTGTCTATTGACAACATAGAAAAACATCCTTTCTTTCTTATTCCCACGAATGTTACAAATTTCGTCAACACGTCCGAACGATTTAAAGAGCAATGTAAGCACAGTTCAGCATGGATGAGTTATTGTGTTATGAATGCTATCTCATTTAAATTATTTTACTATCCTGGGCTGTACTAATCTGTACTAATCTGTAAATTTGTAAATCCATCTTCTGTATGTGACATGCTTATTATAAAATTGTTCAAATTAAACTATGGTGCATTTTTGTGATCATAGCATGTTCTAACTATTTCTTCGGAATAAATTAAAAGACTAAACCCAATCTCTTATCGCCATGTCAATTGTAACAAAGATGCTAATGATCGTGAGGAAGTGTATGAAGGATATATGAATTTCTGAACAGAAATAAGGGATGTTAATATTAGGCTAGCGTTTTGAATGTGCTACGAGCTGTTAATAAGGGCTGCTCTGCTGCTGCTGTAAACTAAACTCTGTATGAAACAAAAAGAACAATCTATTCCACATCCATGGAATCCTCTGTCGTTTGCTTCTGTGTGTTAGAATCTTGATTATCACCCCCTGTAGTTTTTTGTTGCGAATCTTGGCCTGCACTATTGTTACCCGTTCCCGCTGAACTATTTTGTTGATTCTGGTCTGCTGGTGGAGTCTGAGGCTTCGGTTTTGGTCTGTTCAAAACTGAATTCGTGCATGTCGTTAGCGTTTGCGTTTCATGACGAATATCTGCAAGCTTGATCGGTGGATCTTCAGTTTTCCTTACGATGACCAACTTCGACCGAGCCTCTTCGTACCATTTCTGTGCCTTTTGTGCAGCCTCGGTAATGTTAATCATTTCTGTTTCCGTAAGATGTTCATATCTAGGGTCTTTCGCCCGAAATTGTTCCACTGCTTTCAAAGTTTGCTGAACAGCATGCCCAAGTTCTATAAATGCCTGTTCCTGGCCGCTATACTCTTCGCAACGGTTTCGAACCGGCTCAATCTTAGCACGCATTTTTTCTAATCGCGCTTTGTATACTCCCTTTTCGCAAGATTCACCTTCTTCGTACAGCCAATTCTCAGTTTCTTCCAGTTCGCGACAAATTTCGGCAGCATCTTGAGGATCGATGTAAGCATGCAAGGTGCCATCTTCTTGAACTTTTTCACGTACTTCATATACTTGTTCCTCCAGTGCATTTCGGGCATCAATGCGCTCTTTCTCTTGACGATCGTTTGCAATCATTTTCATCTGGAACACGAAGATTAACAGTATTATGAAAATATATCATGTTCGAAATGTCCACAGTATGTCCATGTCCATTTCAAAAATAGTATCCAGGAAAACGTGAACACGTATAGCAAATATCATTATGTATAAGCAGAAATACGCACCTCTTCTTCGAAGAATTTAGACAAATCGGCATGAACAAATCCATGCGTTTTTGAATCAATCGTCAATTCCACTTGTTTAGTCGTTACTTTTTTCTTCTTGTCCTGTAAATATAGATAATTTTTATTCAAACCAATTAAAATTCAAAGCAATAAAATTGTCATAACCACATTTAAGATAAAAAAACAAAACATTGAATCGTGTTATACATTATGAACTGCTAATGATCATATCAAGCGTATTAAGTAAAGCACATCATGAATAACACTAAAATGCATTTTAATTCTTCATTTATACTGTCCACAATGATTTAACCCTGTGTCGGAATGGATATGAAGCTAAATTTGTTTGTACTTTGTAACAAAAACAAATATCTTTATGATAGGTTTCCTTTTACTTGTAGATTCTGCTTGTTTCTGTACGTTAATAGTGCAATTAAGTGTGTGTTTCCGGCATGAAACGCAGATTTCATGTTATTTTTGACAACAAGTTTATATAGAAGCATATCAAGGTAGCACATACCGATGTGAACCATCTGGTGACACGTTGCGTCCAACCCTCTCCACTACTATCGTTGGGTTTAGAGTCCTTTTTAGGATGCTCATCATCGCTACCCTACAAGAACACGGTAAATTGCCAGGATCAAAACATAAGTTAGCCAAACAGAGGCAAAGAGAAAGAGAGAGAAAGACATACAGAATGAGAGAAGTCAGTTGGTTCAGAAGAATTTTTAAAATCTACAGTCTAGAAAACGAACGAAAAATTTGATATAACATCATGATTTTGCTAAAATCCAATACAAACACAATACTGTGTTTTAATGTTGTAAGTGACATTTAACCAGACAATAGCCAGTCCAATTTCAAGTTAGTCCATTCGATTTGCATTGTCCACGAGCAATATCAGCTCAATTTGACAATGTTTTATTGTTTAAACATATTCGCGAATATGAATAGAGGCAAAACGCATTTCATTACAGAAACACACACATACATACATATCAACAGCAAGAAGTATTGAACTATATGAAGCAGATAACAACAAAAAAAACAAAATTAAGTATTTTCCTTTGGGTTTTTAAAATTGAGAAAACGTTACTTTCTAATTTCCACTTCTAGTTGAGATAAATCCTTAATCCAAATAAAAAAATCAACTGTTGGAAACACGATCCGTGATACCCGATCGTTTAAAACTACGAAGTGACATATAATTTATGACACGAATGAGATACATTACAACTGCAAATTTTATTTCTAAAATCCACATATCATTACAGAGACTTACCTCTTGGATATCCATGGGTTCTCCAACCTTGCTAGATTCGTCACCCTGTGGTGATGCAGAATTTTGGGTTGCATCACCGCTTTTCGGTTGATCTCCATTGGTGGCTGGAGTTGGCGATGCCGGTTCTTCACTTTCTTTGCGCTCGTACATCGTTGCACTTAATATAGTAACGATTCCGTTATGATTAATCCGAACCTTTACTTTTACTTCCTGTGGCTCCCCATTCGTATCGGGCTTAATGCCTTTCAAATGGTATGAACCAATAAATACATCAGGATAGGGAGCACTGTTTGGTTCGTAATGCAAATTAATCGTCAACGGTTCTTTACGATGAACGGTTAACAATCGTGTAAACGGTGATGCATGATACTGGTCGAAGACCTTCATCTCATGAGCACCATCTGCATCCGTCCAGGAAATCAGCACCGGATAGGCCTGCACATCCGTGCAAGTGAAATCACGCACACGCATTGCAGGCGACATGATAGCACATTGCAAAGCCGCTCCACGGGACACAGCTTCATCCTGATTTAACGTAGTACTAGCAGACTTGCCAAAAATTTGTTCAATGAGCTGCTTGATAGCTGGAATGCGGCTGCTACCACCCACGATTTCAACCGAATGAATTTCCTCTGCCGTAAGCTTCGAATCCGCAAGCAGCTTACGCATCGTTGATTCTATTCGCCCGAACAAATGACTCGAAAGCTCTTCCATCTCCGAACGTTGCATTGATGAATGGACATCTATTTCGTTCATGAAGCATTCGATGTTTAATGGTAGCTTTGTGCTGTTGGCTGACATATTTTTCTTCAATTTTTCGACCTCCGCCATCAGGCGTAGAAAAGCTCTAAAAGTGAAAACATAGTTAGGAACGTGAAAGCTCTCAATTTACGATTCACAATAAAAAAAAACACATATACGTACCTCTTCTTGGATGAAGCATCTATCTTATACTTCGTTTGAAACTCCTTGTTAAAATGCGTTGCCAACACTAGATCGAAATCCCGGCCACCAACAGCATCTGAACAACTGGCCAACATTTTTAGCGAACCCTTATGAAACGCACATGCAGACACCTGTAAAGATGCATGGCCGCAATCGACGAATATAACGTTTCGTGGTTTTTCTTCCGACGCAGGTAAATCCTGTTTATAAAAGCCGTAACTTAAAGCCGTGGCCGTAGTTTCATTCATGAGTCGCAACACATTGAGGCCAGAAATGTTGGCCGCATCAAGAAGGGCGTGCCGTTGAGCATTAGTAAAGTACGACGGTACGGTGACGACACAGTCATTAATTTGTGTCTTTAGCTCTTTAAATGCGTCATCTTTAAGTTTGGTGAACAACATCGCCGTGATCTGCTCCGGAGTAAAAACATGCTCCTCGTCTAGGTAGTTCACTCGTATTCCGATACCACCGTCCGATAACGCCTCCGTCCGGTACGGAAGAGTACGAAGCTCATCCTGCACATAAGGATCGTTAAATTTTCGCCCAAGCAATCCCTTAAAGTTACCGATCGTGTTGTTCATGTTTGTTACTTGTTGGTTCTTGGCGGCAACACCAAGCACGCGGTTGCGTCCTACGAAAGCCACACAAGCTCTAAAAATATATGCAGAAATTGGAGTGCGGTTAAAGATTTTTGAATTACTACTAATATTAATGAGTTTATACATACATTATTTAGACATAATTTGAAGTTATAAAAATACATTAAAATGTGCAAAGAATATCAAATTAAACAAATATTTTTTTTAAACTCACAATGATACAATGCTTCAACGCACACACCTCGTTGTCGGTTAACCCAATAATCTTATTGTTTGTTATAATGTTCATCCAATTTAATGGAAACATAAGTAATCTGTGTAACACACCCATCTAACTTCTCTATTCAATACAAACTCCTCTCCCTCTTTGTCACGGCCAGTCATCAGCAAACAAAAATCAACTCCGCCAGCTACACAATAGCAAATCATTCATTGAAGAATGGTTATGATAGTTTAAATCGTAATACTATTAGTGTTCTAAGAGCAAAATCTAACAAATGTTGTATATCGTATAATAATATTGAAAGATGTTAGTTATGGATCCTAACATGATGGCTGCAAAGATCTACAGCAAACGAAATAACTTCACCCTACAATGTACAGATGTACATTCCAAAAACGGAACGTTTGCTCCAAAAACAGGAATGGTATGATGTCGGCAATGTGACATGAGGCGTATGTTTTTTTTGTTTTTGTATTGCGCGAATGGAGGCAACCAATGAGTCCGTCTCAGTCTTCCTCCATGAAACAACGGTACGAGGTCCACATTAGTGCGCTTATATATGTGAGATTTGTGAGTAATCGCAAGCGAAAATAACACACCACGTACACCTCCACTAAACCAATCTACACCTAATAAAAACGGCGTTTATTTATTTTTTTCAACGTCATTACAGGCTCTTACTAGAAGATGACCACCATAGGTTTTATAGGATACATTCAAAGCATGGAGGATGAAAGAAATAGGGCGCCAAAGGAAATGCTAATATTTTCGTTCCATCGAAGTGGGGCGGTTCAGACCAGAACGCAGACCGTATGTCATATAATGCAATACAAAACAACATTGCAACAGCTTCGACCAGCGATGTCAACCTCTTTTACCCTAAACTGGAGAGTGAAGCTCTATAACTCTATATATAACTCTAACACCGCTTGCTTTCATCAGGTAATCAGGTGTAGGTCTATCGGATTGTTAGAATGAAGTTTGCCAAATGGGATTTTATACATAAATCTATTCCCAATATTTGTTTTCAAACCTTTTACATTTCATTGTTAGATCATTTTAAAAAATAGGAATGTGCAAAAGGTGATCCGCACAACGTTTCTTATGCTTGGAATAATAAATTTCATAATCAATATCTACAGACGATATCATATGACAAACATCTACAGTACTGGCTGATGAAGTAACAGCATGAAATCAAGCTGTGTTAATAAATTTGTATTCAATTACTTAGCGAAACATATTATAAAATCTGCATCTGAGCTTTTGCACTCTCAATAATATGACTTAAAAACAAATTTCGAACCATGAAGCTAGCAGCATTCAATACGTTGGCTGACCTTGAAACAGTTGATGTATCCATTTAAGGTGTATCTCTTCGAATGATGGTACTTCGCTAACAAGCTGCTGATACTTACTTAGCAGCAGGATATTTTACAAACACGACGTTGTACACACATCGAAGCACAACCAATGCCAAAGATGACTCATTTAAAGTTAATATATATTTTTTCCTTTATAATATAATCACATATAAAAGCATGTGATAAATCATTCCGCAATAACAGAGACAGATTCAGCAAATCAATTTAATTTGAAGTTTCTTGAAAATCTCCTGTAAAAATATGGAACTTAAAATATAAAAACAAATATAATTCATGGTTAATAATTTTTAGACTGGACCTCACACAGCTTTGATAAACAAGCCTAATCACGTAAAGTAAGCGAAATGTCTCTCATGGAAACAGCCTTAGTTCCAAGAAAACATCAAAATTTAAGCATTAAAGTAAGAATAACTAGTTGACACAATAGGTGCAAGTAAAAATTCTCCCTAAAACACGTTGCTAGGCTAGTGAAATAGAATGTGTAGTGTGTTGTTCATGTTTCAAAATAAGTTTGCCTCTGTCCGTGGTACAATCTTGCCGGCGTGCGTACCATCGATTAATAATATAGTCTCGCTCTATACCTTCCTTGAGATGACCATGAATGCATTATAGGGAGGAATGTTGTCGTTAGAGAAAAACCATTTTTTGTTTACAATTAGCTAGTGCAGATCTTTTCTGTTCCAAATGTTCCAGTTACGACAAGAAATCGATAATAGTACGAGAACATTCTCGAACAGTTTGAGGTTATGTTGTGCTCGGCGCTTGGAACTGTCAAACTGTTCGAGAAACTATATTTTACCGAATGGAAAATTCAGGAACGTGTTATTTGTAAACCATTATGTCGGACCTTTACAAAATCGAGGCAAATCCAAGCCAAGACAGTAGAAACATGCTAAACTTTATATAATCCTCCATGCTACATCTGAAGCGTGTGCACGGTGTATAATGCAAGACACACACGTTCCCACATTCCACATGTACCAAGCGGTGCTCATTGCGTGGAAGTTCGAGGGTATGGAATATTTTTTCGCTCTTGCACATTATACCAATTTCCTACTTACGGTGTGGCTCGCAAACTGTAGTCATTTGCGATGGTTTCGATTCCTCCGGCCTTAGCGACAGCCACATAGCAGGATTCGTTTCCAAAGTCAATTCCAATCACTGACATTTTACAGCCTTGCTTGGTTCTTGTTGGTTAATTTTCCTGGAACGGTACCAGGCAGTTTTGGCCTCACAAGGAAATCGGTCACACACTTTCACACTGTTTTTTTACAGCTTTACAGAGAATACGTTCTCCGCTCAGAATCGTTAATTAGTTGCAAACTGAAAACAATGATTCCTCGATTAACTGCTATTTTCACTCTCGTTGCACACTTTGCTGCCTACTTCAATTCACTCGGAAAGCGATTTTGTCACAGTGAACTTGTTCGGGTACGCACACTTCGCCTTCCTTACTTTCATAGGTAAATGACAGACAAACCTCACACACACACATTCACACAAATCGAACGAACCGCGTTCCCTAGCGGCAAACTCAATCTCATTTTAACCCTCAATATTGCAAACCAAAATTAACTGTTATTATTGACAGCGGAACAAGAAAAACATTCCCAATTTCAATGATCAGCATCAATTTCAATCAATCGAAAATGTAAACAAATCGGTTCCCTGAAATAGTAAGAAAATCAGCTTAGATGAAAATAATTCCAGCATCTGAGAGCAAGGCAAGGTCGCCTTAGAGAACCCATGTATTGTACATGAAGCTTAAACAATTGTTTTGTACTGGCATTCTCCATAGTGGCATCCCAAGTAGTCAGATTTGCTTAAGCAGCCTATTTGGCAACGCTAAAGATCGATATTTAAATAGGTCGTTTGCAGTAGATAACCAGCCTTGAAGTTCCGCGAACTTGTAAGTAACCTTTAAGCAGCCCTCGGCCAAAACGTCAAAAAATGTTATTGCCTGACTACACGGTGGAGGAGCTGTTCATATTTATGGCTTTATATTTCTTTTTTCTTATTTATTAGTTATCATTTTATGAGATTCGAACCTTGGGATTCATAGAGACAACAGAACAACTACTTTACTAATTCGGCCATAATTGGCCATACACGTCACACCCTACAAAATACATATATAAATGATACCAATCTAAATGGAAAAAAGTTAACATTTTCGTCTACATTCTTTTTCATGTTTTGTCTATTTAGGTATCAATTGTTATTTCGGATTTTTATTAAATTATTGCAAAATAATTGTATATATAATTTTATGTATCGTTAACTTTTTATTACACAATAACACAAAACAAACGAATGCCACTTATTACCACTTTCAATCGGCGGGGGCACGAACTTTGCCGTAGTTTGTGAGCCTTAATCACAGAAGAGTATGCGCTACGAACTATGTTGCAGGAGCAGATAACCTCGCGATCGGGGCTCATTCAATTATTACGTAACGCAAAATACCGCGGAAAACGCGTATAACTTGTATGCCACTTGGTTGCGGTCGCCTGCCAAATTTCCGCGGCAGGCTGTCATTCTCCGCGGCAAGCTGTCAATTTCCGCGGTTGTGAACGGTTCCGCAGACTTGTCCATGTTCCACAAAGCCGCGTTTCCGCGCCTGTTTGACAGTCTGCCGCGGAGAATGACAGCCTGCCGCGGAGATTTGGCAACCGACCGCGGTGCAGTGGCATACAAGTTATACGCGTTTTCCGCGGTCCATGTGGAGACGGCCTTAGGCTCAAATTGTGAAGGAGCGTCCAGACTGTAGACCATAACAGTTATACGTAACAAAATTTTGTTATGTTATACTTGTTACGCGTAACAAAAACAGAATGGCGAAATGTCGAATCCGTACCGTAAAGGAGCGTCCAGACTGTAGACCATAACAGTTATACGTAACAAAATTTTGTTATGTTATACTTGTTACGCGTAACAAAAACAGAATAGCGAAATGTCGAATCCGTACCGTAACATATGCTCGAATTTAGCAAATTCGAGTTGTTTTGCACCGGAAACAATTTTTAAACATTGGCGGTTGATCTAAGCACGGAATTAAACTTTTTCCCATGGTCTTTGTGCAAAAATAATGTATTTCAGCAATAAAATAGTTTCTTGTTACGCTACGCGGGGGATTTTGCGTCCACACTTGTTACGGCCCGTTCAGTGTTGCCAAATCATCCTAAAACGCAATTTTATGTCAATTTGGTTGCCAGAAACGCCGATTTTCTGCTCGAAAACCATTCGAGCGTATGTTACGCTTACAGTCTGGACGCTCCTTAACATATGCTCGAATTTAGCAAATTCGAGTTGTTTTGCACCGGAAACAATTTTTAAACATTGGCGGTTGATCTAAGCACGGAATTAAACTTTTTCCCATGGTCTTTGTGCGAAAATAATGTATTTCAGCAATAAAATAGATTCTTGTTACGCTACGCGGGGGATTTTGCGTCCACACTTGTTACGGTCCGTTCAGTGTTGCCAAATCATCCTAAAACGCAATTTTATGTCAATTTGGTTGCCAGAAAC
Source organism: Anopheles moucheti (assembly GCF_943734755.1). Classification (NCBI taxonomy): domain Eukaryota; kingdom Metazoa; phylum Arthropoda; class Insecta; order Diptera; family Culicidae; genus Anopheles; species Anopheles moucheti. The sequence continues at coordinate 61,314,168 of NC_069140.1, forward strand.
GCCGATTTTCTGCTCGAAAACCATTCGAGCGTATGTTACGCTTACAGTCTGGACGCTCCTTGATGGAAGAATGGCGTTGATGCGTCAGCCAGAAAGGCTGGGATAATCTCAAATTTTCAAAAGTTATTCTTAAATTCTCGACAATTCGTGTAATCTAGTATGCGGAATTGAACTTTTCATTTGTCAAATTTTATTATTCCCCAAAAATACGTTACATTTCAATTTTATAAACATTAACTTTTGTAAAAAATTACTTTAATTGTTCAAATAAACGTTAGGTCGTCTCCACATGGGCCGCGGCCGCCGCGGTACCGCGGAAAACGCGTATAACTTGTATGCCACCTCGCCGCGGTCGGCTGTCAAATCTCCGCGGCAGGCTGTCATTCTCCACGGCAGACTGTCAAACAGGCGCGGAAACGCGGCTTTGTTGAACATGGACAAGTCTGCGGAACCGTTCACAACCGCGGAAATTGACAGCTTGCCGCGGAAAATTACAGCCTGCCGTGGAGATTTGGCAGGCGACCGCGGCGAGGTGGCATACAAGTTATACGCGTTTTCCGCGGTACCGCGGCGGCCGCGGTCCATGTGGAGACGACCTAACGTTTATTTGAACAATTAAAGTAATTTTTTACAAAAGTTAATGTTTATAAAATTGAAATGTAACGTATTTTTGGGAAATAATAAAATTTCAGTTCAATAAGTTCAATTCCGCATACTAGATTACACGAATTGTCGAAAATTTAAGAATCACTTTTGAAAATTTAAGATTATCCCAGCCTTTCTGGCGGACGCATCAACGCCATTCTTCTATCACAATTTGAGCCTAAGGCCGTCTCCACAAGTTATCAAATTATTAATGTGCTTCGTAACACGAAAAGAAGAAATGGATCCCTGAATACTAAATTTAAACGAGAAAAAGACTGTACAAAAAAAACTCAACCCATACATTACACGCCAATATTTATCATAAAAGGATATGTGCCTAATGTCCGTGTTATCCACTTAACCGGTAACCGTCGAGTCCCGAGGAGCACGGATAATCGACGCTCGGCTATAGTGACATAAAATTGCTACGCGCATATCTTTTATATCAATACCTTGGAAGTACGATATTTGAAGTTGTCAAACGTCACATTAAAAAACAAAACAACAAAATATTCGAAAGATTTGTGTTGTTGAGAACAGTTCGTTTCCATATAAAGCAGGTAAATTCATTTGCTGAAGAATAAAAGCGTTTTTACATCATTTTTTCACAGTCACACATGCACCTTAGATTTATATATTGGTTCTACAAGCAAGATATTCGCGTTACCATACGTGTATTCCATGTAAAAAAGTTAATTTTTTGCAGTGTAGCTCAATATTCAAAACCACCTCGATTTATATGTTCTTCTCGTTGCACAATGCCAGTGATGGAAATTAAATAGAAGAGGTTTCGCGACTCTGCGAAAATATTAATTGTTCTGTACGCAAATGGTTTACGTTTTAAAAGGCCCAGCTACTTTTATCCACAAATTTAGATTATTATTTATTATTTTTCAGAAGATCACTTGCAATATATTTTGTGAAATTCAGTAGATAAAGTAGATAAAGAGACGTTATGATATTTGTCGACCGTGCCAAATAGACGGTCCCAAATAATTATAAATTCGAACGATTCGAATGGCAAAATTGTGAAAATTGCAAAAATGTATGCTAATGTATTGAGAAACCTATATATGTCAAGCATGTGTTATAACGACTGTATAAAACATCTTTTAAAAATTTGTGCTTATTGTTGGTTTCGTTGTCTTCCGGCAAATCCATTCAATAACTTTACTAGCAATACGAATTACTTATTTTAAATTTTATATTTTGGGGTTTCTTGAAACGATTCATGGGCGATCCTCTATTCTAGATTGGCGGGAAAACTTGTCCCTCGATGTGATTGATAATGATTTGATAATAGCTGATAACGAAGCATGCTTATCAAATTGGTTTGACTGCCATTCCAAAGCATTCTTTAAATGATTGTACTAAACGCTGCGAACGTTATTTTTAAACGATTAGAAACGGTTCAAAGAATAACGCATAATAATGCGTTCGATCGAGCATCGTAAATCGAGCATCATGCCACCAGTAAGCAAAACTTCAACAAACATTTCGTGTGTTTTAAGACATTTCTCAATTCGACCGGAAATTGGTGATATCATCTGAAACACAAGTAAAAAAAAATGATTAAATATAAGTTACAAATCGTAGTAACAGGACTAACCTTGAGTTTAAACCCAGATTCGCAGAGTCAGCATTCTAGTGACATCCACTCCAAAATTTGCAGCATCAGCATTCGAGTGCGATCGACACCGAGATTTTCATCATAATTTTATCTATCCTCGAAAGCAACCTCTTTGATCAACCTCACGAAGCAAGCAATGTACCATACTAGAGAAGTCTATAATATAACCCATAAAACCCAACAATTATAGCCCGTAAAGGAAAAACGAGAACTTCGGTTATTTCTAAATATACAGAAAAAGATCACTATACTAGTCTCGTTAGTGCAATGGTGGGAGAAGGAAATGTCTTCTCATCACATAGCAATATGTTACTTTGTCAAAATACTAGAGATTACGTATAGTTCACAAGGCCGTTCTTCCGCTAAATAAATTTATAAACAACGAATAACTACTGGTTCTTAAGCATGGATATATAACTATGTTATTTATTATAAAATTTGTATCTAACTAACCTGAACTAACCTAATTTTAACAATTGAGTGCACATAAGATACGTCCTATCTAGTCGGCGTATAAATCGAGAAGAGAGACCGCGTGTCCGCTGCCACATGCGTCGTTAGCTTTAGCTGTCACTATAATGCTCCTGATCTTAACGTATTGTAACGCTACTGAGTAGCTTTACATTTGTTATACCACATGATTATATATTATACAAGTTTTGGAATGGCTGGATGCACGGATTCGAGCAGTTAATTAATTTCACTTTGAACTATACAACAGCATGTTAACGTTTCGTCCCAACTTTTCATCGTACACGAATTCTGTAGAACTTTGTAGCTGCTGTTTGCGAAATATAATTTGTGAAATTTAATTCAATGTTCTGCACAACGACTTTCGGCTATTCATTCACATATCTCGTATGAATGCCAATAGTGCATTTTACTTAGTTCATCTGTACAGCGCTGCGTATTTAAGAAACAACAATGACTAAAATAATCTTAAAATTATGTTTTCGGAATCTATGAGGGTTCATGAATGTTTGATGACTCATAAATATTCAGTAATCTGGAAGCTTCCAGCAGTCGACTCAAAATTTAAATGACTCCAGTGAGCGCAGACCCTACGATTGGATTGGTTGCAAGCTACTTCCATAAAAACTGAAAAGCAACGAACAGTCAGCAAATAGAAGAACCATATTGGATAAGACAATCGTTAGGAAAAGGGACTTACGATTGGAAGCTCGGAACGTGTAATTGCAGATCCCTCAAATGTGATGGAAGTATCCGAATCTTATATGAGATTTTGACATGCAGAAGGCGATACAGAAAGGTACGATGGTGCGTCAGTGTCGTAGCAACAGCACTATCTAGTGGTGGAGAGAGACGCGAACACTTGGCGCTGTGTGCGTTACAACAAATGGTGTTCACGTGTTAGCCGGTGCATCGGAAGTGCAGGTTGATGTGCAGGTGATTTGTGGCAGATTCTTCAACCTGAGTATTATAATTGTGCACAGTCTGCACCTTGGGATCACCGATAGTGAAAAGGAGCACTTATTTATGCAGCTGGAGAGGGTTTACGGTCGCTGCCCATAACACGATGTAACGGTCGTTTTTAGAGCACCCTGCTTCAAGCTCATGAACATTCGCAGCAACTTCTTCCAGCATGTACTTTGCTTCAGCTACACCTGGAATTTACCACACCGGACATATTCCCAAATCGACCACGATCTAATTGACGGAAGGCACTTTTCGGATATTATCGGCATCAAAACTTATATAGGTGCAAACGTCGACTCGGACTTCCGATCAACAACAACATCGCCGGGATGCCGCTCACAGACCACGTATGGTAGGGTCCATTAGCACCGCAGCCGAATTGCAGCCGCAGTTCGACGAAGAGTGCAGACGAGCACTATCCGGGAAAAATGTAGCGTGCGCTCGTATGCTACAGCATGAAACCCGTCAGAACATGGAGAAGTATAAACGACTGAGGAAACAGCGACTCTGCTCTTTCAGGACATGAAGTGCCGTTTTAAAGAGTCAGATGAACAGCTGCTGAAGCAATGCCGCCTATTCAATTTCTGTTCTGCAGACTTACGTCCATTGTTACAAATTTCGGGCAGCTATTACACTTGGTTTTTTGGAGGTAAATTTACTACCGACCAAATGTCTACACTTCTGCAGATTTTCTCGAAGTGTCCTATTCATATCCCTATGCACCACCTTCACCGACTTCAAGGCGGCCTACGATACCATGGATCGACAATGGAACATCATGCAGATGTACCACTTTCATGGAAAGTAGATCCGGCTTCTAGAAGCCACCGTGAACGGGGTGCAGTGCATGGTGAGAGTATCGAATATGTTGTCGGAATAGTTGATGATGATAAGACCCACCTTATTCCCAACACAGGTTTGAGAGAGACGAAATTATCTTTAAGATATTTAAACTCTAATAATTTTGTATGTAAAAAACTGATCGATCACTGGTGGCATCAAGGATCTTTCCAAAGCACGCGTCGAATTCCATACACTTCCAAAATTAAACTCCCATATACTAATTCCCCAGTGCGACACCCAGACCGTGTGAGGTCGGTGTGCCGAGTTCCATTGATAGGGTAAGGTCTATGCTGGTCTAGCTGTTGGGACTGTTCCATGCATATGGCAAGATCCTCAGACACCTACTCCTACAAATCGACCTTGCCAGACTGCACATAAAGCGACCCTTGATTATCCCTTGAATGACCACTTCAACGCCCGTGTGTCTGAAACTGTGTCTCATACTTTTTTTTGCAAAAATGTAATAATCTTATCATCATCATCTAGATCGTGATGACAACTGCAGCTACACATCACATATATCACAGATTGTTTAATATACACGGCATACCCACGCTTGAACTCTTTTAAACTACTTGCATTCTTTATTTCATTGGGTAACCTGTTATACCATTGAATCCCTTTGAAAAACAAAGAATTTCTAGCATTGTGCGATAGTAAGTTCGGAACTGCGGCGTCATCTGCCCTGCGTGTGCAGTACCTATGGACGTCTGATCCCCTAACTATCTCCCAGATACCCAGGCCATATAGAAGTCGAAATATAAAAGTAATGCTCTGGTAAACAATCTATTGCTCTACTGACATCCATTGCAGGATTTTTGCATTTTATGCAGAAAATCAACCGATTCCGATCAACCAATAATACGATTCTGCAATCGTTGAAGCCTAATAATTTACCCCTTGAAGCCTAATAATGCATTTTCCAAGAAACAGAACGGACGAGCGGAAATCGAAATGTGGTGAAATTAGTGAGTTGTAGAGCTGCACTTTGCCAAGAAAATGGAGATCGTTCGCAAGCCTACTTCTTAGCCACTTTGCTGATGACCCAGCCAATTTGAGCGTCCAATCCACCAGTACACATTACCATGTAACTGGTCTTTTTAATGTTTGACGTTAGCTAGTATAAAAGAGCCAAACATCAAGAGCAATCATCGAGATTAATGAGAGACTCTGCTTGTTTGGTGTCTTTGGGCGAGATAAACTTAACAATATCGTATGCCAAAAGATTGATCTCACAAGACTTCAAACCCTGTTTTATGTCATTAATATGCATGATAAACAAAATTGGTCAAAGATCACTGCCTTGCGGAACTCCAAAGGTGTTTTCTATAGCCTGTGATTTCTGATTAGTTTCCACAAAATGTTCTCTGGGTTTTATCTTTTAAATAACTTTCGAACGAAATAAGCTCGCTCTCCACAATAACAAAACGCTGTAGTGTTGACAACAATATGATTTTGATATTGTCTCAAATGTTCGTTTTACATCCAAAAATTATCCGTAATTATCTTCTTCTTTTATTCCATCCACACTTTTCCTCTCGCCAGTACAAGATGCAAAGCAGTTTCAAACGAGTACCCTTGCCGATATCCAGACTATCCTCGTTCAAATCTTACTCTAGGGTCTGAGGCAAGGCCATGATGGACTCTCCTGTCTGCTTTTCAATATCGGCTTAGAAGAGGTCATACAAAGCGGCATGTAATGAGGACGTCAGATTTCTCCTGTCGGTTATTCAACATAGCTCTGGACGATTTTATGCAAAGTGCGAGCTTGGGTATCCGATATTCTCCCGTTGGAACTGCGAAGCTTTAAAGTCAACAAAAAACGCTAAAGGATAGGAATGAGGATGAATACGACGAAGATACAGTAGCTACTTGCCGGAGTCTATGACTGTGACAAGGCCCACAAAAGTATTAGGGTACCGGTTAATGTGTGAGCGTTTCGAGTTGGTAGAGGATTTTTGTTACCTTGGAACGATCGTAACTTAGGATAACAACATTATCAACGAATTCCGAGAGCACATTGTTATGAATAATCGTGGCTACTCTGGGCTTAATACGCTTCTACGACGCAGAAGATTTCGGCTAAATACAGAATGCAACGTACTGTCCCGGCCGGAAGAGGTTTGGATAGTTTTAACAGTTTACCTGGAGATAAATATTATTATTATTATTTATTAATCAAAATTGTTTGCCTCGCGGGCTGTACAATGGTATAAAAAAAAACTTAAATCTAAAGAGGCCCTAAACCAAACACTACAACAAAAAGAATAAATATACATATAAATTGATTTTTATCGACATTATTATTGATTATCTTGCACTTGAAAAATTATTTTTTTTTAAATGTAAGCTAATAAAATACCTCGGAGGGTATTTGTGGTATTTGTAGCGGCACCGGTCTATATACGACACGACCGAAATCTCACCCTGACCAAAGCTCCGTACGCAGGATTGACTATCCGTCTTTGAACGTTTTCAACTTCGGTCAAAAATCGTGGCTCTCGTGGGTGACTACTCTCTGAACCATCAAAATGATATTTGGTTGTTCTTTACCTCTGAGATTTGCAGACCCAAATATCCAAATATCGAGGAAAACAATTGTTCAAATATAATTCTGAGAATTTAATCGACCACCATGAAATTTAAGCGGATTAACACAGTCCACCGCTATGTATACACGGGCGAAGAGTTAATTGTCTTATGTGGGTAAATGTGATACGAACGACCGATCCTTGTTGTTTATCACTTCAAAAAGACTCTTGTTACTAAATATCACTGTCCTACTGCATTTTTGTCCTACAACAATTTTTCTAATACGATACGTATCATTGCTTAGATTGCTTGTTATTGAGGAACGGTTTTCGCTTTGTGTATATGACTTCAGGTTTCCCTCCTACAAATGACGTTGAGGTATTACACTTTTTTTAAATTCCATTTCAGAGACATGTTTTTCATTTCCCCCCGTGGAGTGATTATCAAATTCGAATAAGCTGCAGTGTACGTATTCTGAACTTGGACGGTGGAATGGATCTAATTTGGTGCCCAATTTTGATCCCAATTTTATTACGTACATTTTTTGTAAACCGGTACTTCGAACATTTACAGATTCTTTTTGGTCATTATCGATGAGTATCGCATCAATTCGCATTTCTGGGTTATTTTTTCACGATCCATTTTTTAACGAATGGTCAAATAAAATTTGCCTTTTTAGAATTTTCCTCTTGAACGCGGTTAAGATGGTTTCGTCAGTTTTAGACATAACCGTTGACGAACGTATTCTCATGTACTCCATACAATGAACTCACTTTCGAACAATCAATTTGACTTACCAGACTGGGCTGGTCATGTTGTGAGAATGATACCGGACGACCAAGCCTGTAAAGTCACATGGTAAGCCGAAACTAAGATAGAGTGATGGTGTTGAGATTGGCTGATAACGGCGTTCGACTGTGAGCGTTTTAGAGTACCCCGGCAGCAGGACGCATGTTAAGTAGGTAATTAAGTTTCAGCAAAGTGAAATTGACTATCCCGTGATTCTTATACCTTAATATTGATACATTTGTGACTAAAATATATTAACTTAATTATAAAAAATGTTTTATTATTATTGCAGTTAGTGATTCAATGAACAAAACACAAATAATTGGGTTTTAGATTTAGAACGCTTCTCTATCTTCTGCTGTCGCTCACACTGTAGACCAAGTAAGACTGCAATTTGAACAGCTGGACACGGTGTTGAAATACTGACTAAGGCTGCAAATGATTTTTGACTAAATGTGTTGTTTTGCGATAATTTAATTTCCACACAATAGTGCTAGTATTGATTATTGCAAGAACAGAACTAGAAGTACAGACATTGATCATTCAACAACCTTCAATGATGTCAGCCTCAGAAATGCATGGTTGTGTGCAGATTGCACATGATGATAGATTAAATTGTCAGAACTTAATTAATCGAAACTAATCATTCCCGCTTTGATGTCGGTTATAAAGCTGAAGCTCTATTAATTTCGTACAATAAGATTAACTCGCTCGTCTAAAGCTATGGCTGGTCATCTAGCAGAAAAGCATCTGAAACTTGTTATGCTAATCTAGTCATAGCTCGAGCCGAAGCTCCGTCTGTCGCAGACCAATGGCGTGCAAATCGAATCAATCGATTAGGAGCCTCGACTTCAGAGTTAACCAATCTTGTTCTACTTAACTGCTGCATGCAAAACAGATAGCCTTCATATGACGGGACAATCAGTACTTTTTTCAAGTAGGTTAGCATTTGTTGGACAACTGTCAGGATGCCAAATGATGTTGAACAGGAAGTAAGAAGTTGCAGTCAGTGTCGATCGAGTGGTTTAAATACGCAAATGAATAACGTTGTGCATTACGCACGTTGATTGACATGATACTTGCTATAGCTGGGATACTTATCACAAGCAACACTAGTATAAAAGCGTTGTACAAATTGTTTCATTGGCGTCAGTCGCAACAATAATCTAAGATAAAACGATTTCACAATTCAGCTTTCGCTGTTACGTAGCGATCTTTATTCGATCGTTATACGGAATAAATGTGTATGTGTCGCAAGCGTATCGACAACTGAATACGAAATAATATTGGCAATTTTAGCTATATACGCGTGTTATTTATATTTCAGTATTTTAAAATTGCTTGCAATTTATTTTGTCGGTTCGTATCATACATATTGCAGAAGGTTGTCCGATCTGCGATGCAAAATCCCGTCGTTTTTGATTAATTGAACGAAAAATGATACCAACAACATCAATCCTACAAATCTGGTGGTAAAACGTTGGAATAAGTGATGTTCCGAAGGTAAGTTTGCCGTTTTTATTGCTTTATTTTTCCCACAATGCACAATAACTCGCTTCAATACAATAAAAGAATAAAATAACCGTGACCTAAGAGATGATGTTTTGTGATGTTTTTATAACATATTACCACCATTAAGATTTAATTGGAAATGTTACTTTATGAGTGTAGACGATGTCATTCCGTTTTCAAAGCCGTTGGTTTGGAATTGCATTATAGTCAATACAAAAATATTTCTTTTAAACAAATGGTTAAATTGTGCTGCTCCTGTAATGAATAATCAGAAACAGTGTTGTAATGGTATATACATTTCATTTACTACAGATAGTGTTATGGGGGTTCTCAAAAATGTTGAGATCACATGGAAAGTGTAATAACACGCTAACCTACAAATAATTGTTACGGAGAACATTTGGTATGCAAATTTATTCAAGTAGGTAATTTGTTGCCGAAATATGTTTAAATTTGCCAAACGTATTCGACGAAATCAATATGGCTGTTTGTTTCATGTCGTGTCCTATGTTGTGTTCATTCATCATCAAAGTTTTCGGTACGAATATAGCTATTAACGATGATAATCGCGGAACAGTAAATGGTGCACGTATTTAAATTTAAATGCGACTAATAATTGCATGAACTAAAATAGTTTATGGCTGCCGCGTCCCCGAAGGAATACAGCATGTGGGTGCCGAACGTGATAGTAAATTTTATGTGCACCACGTTTTACCATACCACACAGAGCGACAATCACAGAGCGGCAAATCGTTCAATGGAATCTATTCCAGGCGCCCGGTGGATCTATTGCTCAGAGGATCAAAGCGAAACATGGTTGAAAGCAAGGAATGGACAACACCGACAACTTGTCGTCGTTATGGCGCCATTGAAATTATTTTCATTGTATATAATCTGCAATGCCGTAGGCTTTCTTATGATCTTGGCACTGACCAATCGTTTAGTTTCTGCAGTCGAGGTAGGAAATGAATTAGCAGTAACAAGGTAATGCTTTTTTAAACTCTATTATATTTTAATTTTTGGCCTTATGCATGCAATAAGCAACAAGTTTGTACCAGCTGTACCATTGTTAGTAGTCAGGGCATGTTAGTAATTCGCATCAGTCGCGTTATAAATGAACCAACACTTGTGCAGTGGTGCATTATCATAGAATGGCTAATCATTTCATATTGAATATAAATGCAAATGAAATTGATTTGTGATGTGCTGGTAGTAAAGCACTAAAGAATCATACGCTAAATAAATCAAATACCACATATCATTAAACTTGGTACTATGGACATATATAAAATCCAGACTTGATAAAATAGATGTCGATCTATTGCTGGTTAGTTGGAAGAAAATACCTATTTGGCACCAACAACGTATTCAACATATCCAACAATATCCTTTATTACTATTAGTATCCTAAATTTTAGCTTAGAAAATATGTTGCAAAATTTATGATTTTTAGTACGGCTGCAGCATATCTATTATAACAACCAGAATATGCATATGCCGGAGACACAAGATTGAAATAATCGGTATCAAAATGATGATGAGTCCCAACTGTTACCAAAACAGGGTTGCGCAACATGGAAGTATTTTATGACGATATTATGTTATTTGTTTATTTTATTAATTGTATACAATCAAATGGTGTCATCGAAAGCTCAGCATATTATCTCCATTTTAATTTTCTGTCGTTTTTATAACAACGTACAACAAAAATTGTTCCTTTACTAGCATTCAGAAAATTTAAAAAAATCAAATGCAATTACTGAAGGCATTCTTAAAGTCCCCTAGCACGCGCGCGGGCTGAGGATTGTTTTGATTTTTTTTTTACTTTTTTATCATTTTCAAATCATCATCATCAAAGATGACGAGTGCAGTATCTTGTGCAGTAATTGTCCATATCTTTAATGTCTCGTGGCATCTTGTTATACATTTGCAATCCTGTATAATACAGTGATTTCATGTTTCATTTTGAAGTTGAGCAAAAATTAATATGCGGTTATATTAGCGTTTTATATAGATGTACATTCGCTTCAAAGTTCAAATAATTATGTATTCTTCTTATAACTCCACATTTTTACTATCTCTTGGCTATCACGTTATCAATGTGTCTGTCAAATTTTAGTTTTTTGTTTATTATTACTCTCAGGTATCTCATTTCTTCAACTCTTTCAATGCATTCTTGATTTATTTGTACACTCAACCTATAGTCCACATTGTTTTTGGCACCTAATTTTTGTCAGTGGTATAGAGAACGAAAGAGGATTAATTTCATTTCCTATTTCATAACACCTCTCGATACTAACCATATTGTGAAATAGTAAGGAAACAAAGAATCTTACAAACTAGATTTATCCTAACAAAAAACACTTCACAGACCAACACTCGAAAAGGAGCAAACAAAGCAACAGAGGAAAAAACGTTGGGAAGGGGAGTGAGATGAAGAATGACAGAATCGAAAGGAAGACATAGAAAAGGAGTAGTCAAAGTCGTCAGAATAGAAATTGAAATGATGAAGACTAGATAGGAAGGGAGGATCAAACGACGTTTGAGCCGTTTGTACAAAAACGGTATTTTACACATGCCAAACAATATAGGATAACCGCTACATCATCTGTAACCAAGCTGGAATCGCTGTTAGTTGGTAATCGCTTATTCGTTGCACTTGCTCTGCCCAGGTGCGCTACTCTGCCAATTGTTGAATTTTGATTACATTTTGAGGCCCCTTTTACTTTCTCTCTTAGGGCCTTTACAAGTGTAAATCCGAAAATGAGCAGAAACTGTATGAACTAGGTGCCGTATATATGATATCATGAGTTTTATTAGTATTTTAAGTAGTACTACCTGGTTGAAAATGCCAAAAATTGTACCACTTTGGATGAAGTTTAATAACCTTTCTTTAATAATTTGTTTATAAGTTCAAATTCATATCCGTTCAATTATGGTCTTCGATTGTCCAAAACTAGAAACATGGTGGACTGATCTTGTTCATTTCATAACAAAATAGTTATACGTGGAATACCTTGAATATTTTTTGATGATGATGCGGATGATGATGATAAGACCCACCTCATACCTCAAAACAGGTTTGAGAGAACCGAAATTATCTTTAAACTCTAATATTTAAACTCTAATAATCTTGTATGTAAAAAAACTGATTGATCACTGGTGGCATCAAGGATCTTTCCAAAGCACGCGTCGAATTCCATACACTCCCAAAATTAAACTCCCATATACTAATTCTCCAGTGTCCGTGTGAGCTCGATGTGCCGAGTTCCATTGATAAAGTAATGGTCTACCAGCTGTTGGGACTGCTCCATGCATATGACAAGGTCCTCAGACACCTTTCGGGACAGCAGAACGTCCTGAGCAACAGAACGGACGAGCGGAAATCAAAATGCAGTTTCTCAAGAAAATCGAGTTCGTTCGCCAGCCCACACTTCTTAGCCACTTTGCTGATGACCCAGCCAATGAGAGCGTCCAATCCACCAGTACACATTACCGTGTAACTGGTCTTTTTAATGTTTAACGTTAGCTAGTATAAAACTTGAGCCAAGCATCAAGAGCAATCATCGATTTAAAGCGAGATTAATGAAAGACTCTGCTTGTTCGATGTCTTTGGGCGAGATAATCTTCTCCTTTTGTTCCATCAACACTTTCTATCTCGCCAGTATAAGATTCAAAGCAGTTTTATGTGAGTCCCCTTGAAGATATCCCGACTGCTCGCGAATCAATAGCTCATGTCCGTGTACCAAATGCTCCTTTACTCCAATTTCAAGATTTTTTTCGAGTACGTGAAGCAAGTTGATGGGACGAAAATCTTCCGCGTTGGCAGCTCCGTTTACTTAAGGAATAGGTTTTACCAATGATCCCTTCCACGTATTTACAAAAAACGAGTTAAACTTGATACAAACGTCGGAATCATCTGATTCAACCACGTTATCAAATCTAACAACATAAACGCACGATTTATACGGTTGTATCATGGTTTTTAGTACTTTTCAAAACTCTTTACTGTTACTCTTTACTTGAGATTCCTACCTTATACATGCCTATATTCAGACCGATCGTAACTCAAGTTTGTTCTAATAAATTTTTTGTATGCCTTATCCCTTTTCGCTATCCTCGCTATCCTACCGTCGTCATCCAGTATGAGGATGGTTAAGCATCCGTAAGCCTATGGTCTTTTACATAAGATTTTCTTGCCCACCAATGGGGAAATTGGGGAAAATTAAAACATTGTGTCTTGCGACTATAGACTACAGTACTCAACATATATATATATATATATGGAACAGTAGTTTCCAGTCATCCAGTGGTACTTAGAACGGACCCAAGTGGACCAGATTGATTGGATTGGCTCTGTAACGCTGTTGAAAGTGTATTAGATGACACGTGTGTTCACAGGCATTCGTTTGTTCCAGCACTGATCATGATAATGCATTATTTACATACTAAAATTAGGGACTAGCGGCCCGGAGGTTTAATTTACTAGCAATGCTAGTAAACCGCTGAAAAATCCCATCTAGATCAATCGCTCGTAGCATGGACTGACTACTCGTACTCAGGTAAATAATGGCTAAGAAAGTCAGAAATGGTATGCCCAATCCATTTGAAGTTGCAATGTTGCAAAAATTTTAGGAATTCTAGATTATTTATAATCTTAAATATAATAAAGATAATTAGCAACATAAAATTATATTTTTTTTATTAAATTTCCTGTATTGTCGTATTAACAACATAATATATTATACCTTTGTGTATAATTTTGTAACATATAAATTATTTTATGATAATTTGTATTTTTTCCGATTCGGTTTTCACACGAACGGATCGGACCAAAATCCCATCCGGACCAATATGACATTATAGATCGAATTTATTATAAAAAATTGTTCAATAAAATGATTAAGCGAACACGTCAAATAATACGTTAAGAAATATTATGCTAATCGAGATTTTGGGAAAGTTCACATGAATCCTGCAGATCTGGGCTAAAGCAAAAGCAAAGGATGAAAACAAAACTGGTTTGGATCGTGTGTCCAACTGACGTTCCGCGTGAGATAGGAATAACTCAAATGGAAACACATCGAAAAGGACACCAAGCAGGAAATGTACAATGATCGTTGCGGTTCACTTCCTTTCTTCACACTCGCACGTGCGTGGGGTCGGCTAGGGTTTACGTCCAGTGTCACCGGCGATGTAATTTACCGGAAGCGTTAGCGACAAGCATCAGCGCATAACTATCCTATGGCAAAAATGTTAACACAAAGTCCTATTCTGTCTAGCAACTTCCATTATTCTAGGCTGTACATCTATATAACCAGCGTTTATTGACATCATTAGAACGGTGGAAACGCGTACCACTGTTGGGTTGTGATATTTTATTTTGGGAAAAACGTTTCATCTTTCAACCATTTGTCAGCAGCGACTGGACGATTGATCTTAGAACGTTTGTTGGAAGTTCTCATGGGACATTTGAGATTATGTTTGATGCAGGACCGTTACATCTGAGCATAATTAATGCATGTGTTTGTCCAAGCTTGGAATGTCAGCGAAAGGAGAATCTGAAAATCCGTACTCTGTTATAATATTATATATATATATATATATATATATATATATATATATATATATATATATATATATATATATATATATATATATACATATTTATTCTGTATCAGCTGGTTGATTAATTAGTAGCATTAGCAGAACTTTACGTGTTTAGGTTCATATAAGTTTTTCATTTAAAATCAATCAAACAAGCCAGCTAATAGATTTTTAGTTTTAAATGCTGCTATACGGTCAATTTATATAAGAGTAAAAAAATAATCTTTATTGAAAATGAAACCGATCAACTGCTCAGTGCCTTTCACAATCGCATTAGATTGAGTTATATACAGTTTGCCTATAGTCATTTACCATTTTTATTTGTTATATTATTCCTAAAATTCAATGGGACTCATGTGTCTCCTTTAAGCGTTTTCTTAATTGGCTTAACAATATTAAATTCAAAAAAATAATTTACCAAAAAATAAAAATTAATCTTCAACATAATTCTCATAACCTAGTAATAATGCAAACTTTCTCGAAAAAAAAGGAGTTTCTCTACTGAATAAACGCTGTTGGTTCTTACTTTATGACCGAAACATGATTTCAATGCGTGATGTCTAATGCTCCATCGAAGGCGAAATGTTGTGAAAAACGGGTTGAAATAGGAGCTGTCGCTACAACTGTCGACACCAATTGGTTCAAACAAGAGTATACATTCAATGCGATGCAATACGAGAGTGTTAAGAAAGATGATCCTTTTTCGGGCACGTGGACGACTGATCGCATCGATCGATGACTGCCGGACGAAACACAGATGTGTTCTTCTATGGTGGTATCTTTTCACAAGCGTGGTAATGGTGCTTAGAAACTATAATATTGATACTGTTGGTATCGCAGTACAACTATATTTCTACTATTAATAAAGTATATGATAATTATTACTATTATTATTTCGTTAATTGCATCGGACACACAGGTGACTTAATGAATACTTAAATGAATGATTACCATTTATTTACATAACTCAATCATTATTCTAAACAATGAGCAATAGATAATCACCGAAACCGCACATTTAAACAGTTTACAACATTTTAATGATTTTGCTAAAAAACATTTAAAATGAACAATAGCTTTAAAGTGCATTTTTGTAAATCGTACCATTGCACATGGTTATGGCATATGGCACATACATGGTTTATGCCATATACCCTGATATTTTATCCACTGACACAGGAAATATGGTTTCTCAAATTACAATATCAAGCAGAAAGCTAATTAAAAACTCGTAAAAGTCGTTGAAGTGCTAAATTGATATAACATTACGATATTGAATGACTACTTGAATTATATTGAATGCAGGCAAGTTACACATAGGATGTTTCACGTTTGTACTGCTCTTGCAAAGTAAATAGATTGTTAGGTTCGGTAGGTTGTAGGTTATTCAATTACGAAGTGCATTTAGTGGATCTTTAATAATATTTATTATTTGAGTTCTGTGTATTCGTGCCAATATAAAGCATATGTTTTAATGTTTTAATGTTTTCTTCTTTTTTATTGGCACATGTTCCTCACGGGGTGTATTTTTTTTTACTTAATTTACTCGCAGCTTGATGGTCAGTCCTGCGTGCGGAGGATTGGTTCGGATAGGATTTCGGACAGGTTCTGTCCTGTAAAAATTTTACGAATACAAATAATATTACATATAAGCTGTATTGAAAGGAAAATGTGGTTAAACAATAAAATTGGGTTTAAAGGCAAAATATCTTGACTAAGGATGATGAACAACAATTGCCAGACTGAAAATCATCCGCTCTATATCAGTTACACCTACTTTTTACTGCCTAATTAATATACCCGGATATGTGTTGGAGCACTATGAATAGTTACAATATAGTTTCATCGGTGAAAGTAACATATTTGCTACCATACCTTAAGCAAGGGAAACTCTACCCTTCCCTATTGGTTACCGCAGTAGCATCAAGTTTAATTATCAGGGGACCGATCACAGACAAAAGAAGGAAATAAAATGCACCGGAAGACCTTGTATCGATTAGTCATAGCCGAATAATCCCCTGCAGAGCAGTAGCATTGTAAAGCCGGTTACTTACAACATATGACATACGTAGAGCTAGCCATTTGACAACATTGGTTCATCTGCATTGTAGGTAACATGAGACAACTGTGTCTGTTCGCTGCCTAAACAGTGAAATTTGATAATATATCCCTACACAATTTCATACTTCCCACTGCGAGTATTTCATCATTCTGTTCATGGTTTGGATACGTTCCGCGTAATCATCAATGTCGGAAGAAAAGGAAAAAACAACATCATAACAGCGAGACGAGCCTTTTTCTTGGCCCCCAGAGCTCTATAATGGCTAGATTGATTTCTTCCCATTAGTAACGTTAGTAAATTGGAACAAGTGTTTTCCACTCATACGTGTGCAACTATGGGAAGTGTTGTTTGGTCGGACTCTAACGAGCTTGTTGATAGGTAACTTCAGCTGAAGAATTTTATATTGCTAATGTTGCCGCCAGTTATGATCTTCCGAGATTTGTGGCCAATCTGAACATTTGTGAAAATCATTTGTATAAAATTGATGTATCATGCAGCCAGCGGGAAGCTGATTGTTGAAGAAGATGAAATACCATAGAAATATTATCTCACCAGGATGAAGGACAAGGTCAAGTAACTACCGCGAAGGCAAAGAAGCAGGACGGTTTGCCATTCGTGGTTGTTTAGAAACTATGCCAGGCCGAAGCAACGATGTGGTGTTAGCAACGGAAGCTGAGGCTTGCACTAACGAAGTAATATTTTCTAATGCTCTTGTGTAAGCTATCAGCTACGAGTTAGTTTGCGAATAATTGCAACATGACATTAAATTTTTGAAAGACCATTACAGTTGGCCAGTAATTTTCTGTTCCTTGACATTGTCCGATATGATATACTTTTGCTTATGCTTATGCTTCATTCGCAGAAATCTTCGTTTGATGAGAAAAATTCCATTACTTTACTTATAAATTATAAGGCAGCGTCTATCGTAAATGCAAATCATGCTAATGGTAGCAAGATAAATAACCGATATCAAGGACACTTCAAAAAAGAGCCTTAGTTTCTTAACATTTGTAATTGTAACGTAACCCAGATGACCAGTAACTGAACAATGACCTAAAAGGATGTCTATTAATAAAGGTATTATTACAATGTATTCATCAACCAAATCTATTAGGGAACGTTAACCTCGTAAGATGCTAACAAACAAAAAAGCGTCGACAGACTAACAATATTTCAAATACATATCCCCAAAACTGGACGATAATTTTCACCGTTCGGAGGATTGCTTTAGTTTTTCTTTCTTTTTCACAATACAAGATCCTTTACCGGTCTTGGGAAAGGGTAGCACAAAACAGCAAACCAGTAGAAATCCATTGGTTAGGGGAGTTGGAGAAACTTCACCCTCTATATTTCCCATTCCGTTAACCGGTTCCCAAAGCTTTTTAGTTGGTTGACCGGCTGTATTCGTTTACACAAGTGCACTCGGTGGTCACCTGGCTCCGCAATACATGCTATTAAATGCCACTGCTACATAGCACGACCCTGTTCTGTAGGCAATAACCCATCAACAGATTGATATTGGGTTTAGATGTATGTGTGTATGTAATGTGGCTAATGCCGACAGTGTTGAAACCCACATTCGGTAAGTAATCTTCTAGTCCCCTAGACCGATGCCCGAGTGGCATTGCAGTCCTGGTGTGTTACCATGGGCAACGGTAGACTACCAAACAAACGCGCTACGTCGAATTATCTCTATGTTGCACAACTCAACAAATTCATCATGTTTAAATGTGGAGCATTTGGCGTCGCTTTATGTATGAACTCATTGAACCGTTTTTTGGTTTTTTAATCGAAACTAATTCAGTCGTTATGCTAATCGCAACTGATAGTTATGATAGTTTTATGCAAAAAAAAACTCGTCTAAAGGAATAATATTAAATTATTAGATTTGACATCTAGGCATCACATCCATTTGAAATGGCATTTCATTCGATCAACAAACCTTACAACCATATTCTCGTACTTTTCCGATTTGAAGATTCGCGGACGAAGATAACATTTCACTAAAATATTAAATTTAATTTTACATTTTACCTTCCGTACTTTACGTACGTACGTACGTACGGAATAAGCATATTTAAAGCACGTGCAAACTAATTGTTAAGTCCCGTTTATCTCACAATTAATTAATTACGTCACAAAACTTTTTAATGGTGTGAATAAAATTTAATACCATTTTGGAAATTTTATGATAAACTACTTAAACCATGGCAACACGGAACGAACGTTAATTGCTTCTCTTCCTGGCGTAACAACATACTGCCTGTACATTTCGATGCGGGAACAATTTAGATGAGATTCGATTCACGTGTTTTGGTGCGGTAGACCATCGACACTACTGACTTACTTTAACTTATTGATTTTCCGCTTTCCTAACATTCAGTCGTAAAAAAAGGGTTCGGATCAAACAGAACAAAAATTGGAAGGTGGTATGGGACCGGCATTTACAGTATTGAATTGATGTTGAGTCCTTTGAACACTGTGCCCAAAACTAAAACTTTATGTTTGAAAAATGTATTTACTTAATCAATGAGATGTCGGTTAGAGTTTGTTCTAATAAAGTTTACCAAATATATGTATTTTTTTACATTTCATTTAAGTTCGTTCAGATTACGGTTCCTTAATTGAAAATAATTCACATACGATTACGGTATTCACTTATAACTAGATGGAAACGTGTGATTGAGCTATACGGTGTGATCGTTCCTTATGAAAGCAAAGAAATGTAAGCGGTTTTGACAAACATATAAACGTAATACAGCACGCAGTATGAACCAACACAGCAATACGGCCTAATTGATTATGCCGACTTATCTAAATCGGAATAAGAGATTGAAGAGTTTCAAAACTAAAAAACTAAATCGAATGAACTTAGCCTCTTCCTCAGAACTCGAAACAATTTCAGGTTTGAATTTGCAGGAGAAACTGTTGCAAAAATCAAGAATGTGTGATTTGCTTTATAAATGTATTAGTTTGAAGGTATATGCATGGTATGCTTCTGTCATGAAGTTTACCCCTTTTTTAAGTGGAGACGGATAAAGAATGCTCTCGGAAAACGTAGCGAGAGCTAAAAGGATAATGCTGAACGAGAGAAAATATTGCGTAAATATTGCGTCAGTATACTACTAGAACTAGAAGAGCGAGTAGGCGAAATTCCACGAGGCCACAAGAAAACAGTAACATTATTATTGATAATATACTGCAGAGAAGCAATTCTATCGTGTAATAACGTTTTATTTAACGCGTAATGTAATGGTTCCAGAGTGGTTATGAAATGTTTCGTATAGAAAGGTGTCCCAATACGGAGTTATGTAAAAGTGCAGGAGGTCACTGTATACGGGGTGCCGCAGTGTTTGAATACCGAATCGGTCATTATTGACTCAACTAATTCGTGAAATAATTCACAGTGCAAATGTTTCGTCCTGACAAAATCATCCGATATTCGATTGCAGGTTAAACTTTCGATAAGCTCTGATGCATCTCTCAACGAATGCTGTATTTATTGGCTTACGGTGTATCTCGTCATAGAACAGTATCGAATCGTACGATGAAAATTGCATTAATGTACCGGTGTTCCTGGAGTTTCAGTTCGTGTTTCACCACTTTTCCTCGTGTTGCGACACAGTGGGCCAACGGTGTAGTGAAAATGTCAAAGTATAGTTAAAATACAGTTCTCAAAAGCTCTAGGTTGTAAATCATCAAAGATGAAATTAGGCCGCCCTGCTAAAAAATAACTACATGTTATGATTAAGATAAAATATGAGATTCGCAAAGTAATGCTGAAATTTCTAGCAAAAATTTATAATTTATTTGTAAATCAGTACTGCCATTTGTATCTGCGATAACGTCATGAGAGACATATTATTACAATTAAAATCAATAGAAAATAATTCGTTCCCCCTACAGAGGTTTAATGAAAACTATTTCATATGTTCAGGTTAACAAAGGTACCGAGCTCACCGAGCTCCTATATGACTATTTACTCCTAGTTTGAATTACTTGAGTAATCTATAGCTGGGGAACAAGGAGTAAAGCTCGGGTGTAAAGGTATAAAAAAAGGTTTCCAGTGTGATTGAACCTGATTTCAATTCAATGGTTTATCGTAGTAAGGACATTAAATCAATATTTATCAAGCATCACGTTAATATTCATACGAAGTAGAAGACTATGCAAAGTGAAGTGTTTAAGGTAGTCGTGAACTTTTTGTTTCTTCCTGCTCAGTTATTTTTTTGTATATGTTTCCTGATTGTTACACAAGCCTATTAGTTGCATCTCACAATACGAATTTTTTAGTGTTTAATCCTTACTACAGAACTGCTAATAGTTGGGTTTTTTTTAACCAAATATAGTTCACCAAATTTAACGGAGGCGATACCGATTTGGAAAACAAATTTTCTTTCTTAAAATTGATTTCTACATAAGGTGAAATAACAGTACTATGTACAGCAAGTCCCTGCAGTACGTCATACTCGATATACGCGATTTAGCAATGCGCAACTTTTTAGATAAATGACACTACATATATAATGAAAGGAATTCTGCAAATGGCAGTCCTCAAACTTTCAAAATGCAATGAGATACATAAATTAAGGAAAGTTTATTACGTATTTGGATAGAAGGAATGAAAAAAGTAAAATCCTCTTAGTTCAGCGTAATTTAATTGTGAAGTTGTCTTTGACTCCTTAACCATAATTATATTTCAACTCTTCAATATGAGGTATAAACTAAGGCTAAGGAAATTCGCATACGCGAAATCTCGATATACGTCAAAGCGTCCCGAACATTAGCTTAAAGCGGGGAGCTGCTGTATTGTTATAAAGGAAACGTTAAAACATTTTTTAATTATACAGTGTATTGAACGACAATCGACCATTGTTCTTGTTCGATTTCCAGGCGAAAAGTGTATATCTGAGCGGCGAGCAACAAAAGAGAAAAAAATCTTAGTGTGGAGCGAATGTACTCTTCAATTTTGTTTGGAAAAACCGAACACAATCCGAAAGAGAAAAATGACAGCACTCTCTCTCTCTATCTCTCTCTCTCTCTCTATTTCCATACCGTGAGGAGCAAAACATGAGAGAATTTGATGTTGATTTCGTTAAAAAGGGGGGAAACGAATAAGCACGCACGAGCGAGAACGCATTCCATCGGAATCGTGCATTTCTGTCTTTCTTGAGGACATTCGCACTATGGGCATGCTTGTGCAGCTGGTCAAACTCGTCTCGAGTGAAATGGCAGCAGCAATATTTAGCGAACGATGATGTTTTCTCTCGTTTCGGCGAGAGGTATGTTTTAAAGGAGAAACAGGAAAAAAGGACAGACAAAAAAGAGAGAAACCAACCAGACCCGACCGGGACCCGACTTGTCGCGGTTGCTTGCGTATGAAATGCGTTTGGCGCAAGAATTTCGTTCACTTCGTCGTTCTGAGAAGACCTGTCGCACCGCGTATCGTTGTGTATTGAAGGCGATTGGCGCAAGAATTTTATCCTGCGCGGTATACGTAAGCTTTAACGAAGGTTTCAGCAGTAACGTGAATGATAAGATAATTGCGAACGTGTTGGGGAACTTTGCAAAACAGTGAGCTGAAAAGTTTTGCTTAATTGAGTGAAAGTGAAATTTTACACAAACTTGTGCAGTCGCCATAGTGTGCCGACGTTTAAGAACCAAGTAGGCCATCGAGAGGTTTCCTTGTGAGCGTTGAGCATGAAAAAATCAATTTTTGTGCTAGTTGCCGCACTGGTATCGACATTTTCTGCTATGTGCAGACACATTAAACGTATAAGTAATACACCGTAAAATACCGCTGGTTCAGGCTAAAAGTTGAAGCCTTTGATAGCATCCGTAGGGAGACGCTTTGCATGTTAATTATATAAGCAGATTTGCATGATACCGGACAGGCTTTTCCAAAATTTCGGTCGCAAACATTTCACAGGCCGAGAAGGCTTCGGTGTGTAGGGCAGAGAAGGTTTTTCGGGTTGAAAACATGTTCATTTTCCAAAAGCCTAGCTACGGTAGAACGAGTAAGAACTCTTGGTAGTTTTATTACTGTAACGGGTAGTATTTTCCGTTTATGCATCAATGAAAGTTGCAGTTTTTGCAGAAAAGTGTTCCAAATCTCAATTTTCTCCAACGATGTTTCTTATTGCTATAAATAGGAATGTAGTTTTGAGTAAAAAGATAACCAATCGATTATTTGTGAGCGAATTGTCATACACGCGTGCATTTAGAGTGTAATAGTGGACATTGAATTGAAGGACTCTATGAAATTAATGGCTGCAGCCCAACGAGGCAAATGAACTAGTTTATATAAATATTCATTACAGTGATTGTCGATAACGCATGTGAATAAGTATATTAAATTTTTATCAGCTGTGCCTGTGGAACAGTGATTGCAATTTCTGTTCCAAGCTGTACGCGAAATAAATGTAGCAAGACGTTCCCTTTGAAGCATCGTATGTTGTGAAGAAACTCAACCGGCGTTTGAGAATGAAAATGAAAAAGAACCAAACAGCAAAAAATGGACCCAAAACTGGTTTTTGTAAGGTATGAAAATTCAGAATTCAGAAACTAAACCTACACGTACCTCGGGGCTGATCTTCGAGGGTGCCATTGAAGAGGGTTATTCGTGCAAATTATCCAGCGGCACCGTTTGTCCCATCTCACAGCAAACCACCGCCAAATGCCGAACTAGGTAGGAAGCGGTTTTGACTGCATCGACGTACCCGTAGTAGCGTCTTGGGTGTATGTGTGTGTGTATATATATACTCGCAAGCGGCAAAGCAGCGAAGACTGCGGGAAAAATTAGATGAAAAAACTCGAAAAAATAAAATACGCACGAAAAGGCTGGCCCGTTCTTTAAATTGTTCGATCCAAATCGTCCAAGAAGAAAGGCCGAGAAACAAGTACGCTAATCTTATTTTCGCATGTGTTATTCCGGTTCCGCAGAAGTTCGTCGTTCGGCCAGAGAGAAGCAAATTTTGCAGCATAAGCATCGACCAGTAACACAATCGAGACGCAGAAAAGGACTGCGTAAGAGAGTTTCAAGAGGATAATGAAAATCGATCTAATAATAATAAAAAAAAAACCCCAGAAGAAAGCTACAGTACCGTGCCCTAACCAGCCTCCTGCATTCGATGTGATTGTTTAAGTGTGTTAGCAGTGCTCACGATTTAATTAGCTGCTTTTTATTGTTTGTCCCGTGTTGCTATGTTTCAATCGGTTTCATATCGTCGCAGAAGTATGAAATGTTTACGGTGGTGAAGTTGAAAGCAATGATTAAATCAATGTGTTTGTGTTGTTGTTCCTTGCAATTCTGTGCATTCTGCCATGTGCTTCATGCCATAATATCGATGTCTTACTAAAATGTGCGATCAGCGTGTTACGCTTGTGAGGTGAGGTGATAGTATGTGTGCAGGGGTTTTTTCCTTCGACTAAGTTGAAAGATTTTCGGCGCCGTGGATTACATTTCGGCGTCGGTCAACAGATCCGTTTACATCGCCGTAAAGTGTGCAGGTCGTCGGGGGTGTCGAATGGTTTTGCATCAATTTCTACCGAATCGGTTCGTACGACACGAAAGGAGGATAAACGCGCAATACAGAAAGCAATTAATTTCTAACGCACCGTTGAACTGTGATGGTGCTCGACGTGCAGAATTTCTATCGTAAGGAGCCCGACCGGCTGAGGCAGCCGCGATTCGTGTAGCTCTGCCATGACCAAGCAGCTCTGGAACTGCGATACATCCTGGCGATGTGTCCAGGCATTGGCAGTGATCCTGACCATCCTGCTATTGCCCGGTACAGGTAAGTGTTCTCTTTCACATCATTCGCTAATTTGATCGTCGATCGCTCCATGTCTCAATTTTGCTCTGCTTAATCCCGGCGATAAATCATCTGTCACCAAAGTGAAATGGTGTCCACAAGCTAGTCGGGGAAAGTGAAACCACCATACTCTCCGATGCGTATGACTATTTATATTTGCAGGTGATATTTTTCCAAACGAAATCATCCAAATGAGCAATTTATGAATGATAAACAAGACCTTTGCAAAGTTTTTTTTTCTCTAAAGCTCACACGTTTTCTTATATTCTAACATGACATTCGTCGTCGTCCAATGCTCATTGTAGACGTTTTTTTTATTATTATTAGCTCTTTTGCACATCGAATGAAACCACCGTGACGCACGTTTGAAATGTAAATAATTCAAAGCCGAAGTCAGGTGTATTTTGTGGACAGCTTTATAGATTTCATCTATGTAGATATATTCTTTAAATAAGCTGACCCACCCTCCAATCCTCCAATGTTTACTGCGTTTCGATAATCTCCAAAAAGATGATGTCCGTTTTTTCGTTCATAATAAGATTTTCATTAATTGGTTATGATGTGCATCAAATATCTCTAGACCGTAAACCGTATTTTAGTATGCATACGCAAAATGTTCACCAATAGCTATGTGAGGTCCTTGGAACGCGTTTTCGTAAAAACCCTGTGCAATACCTTACTTATCGAAAAGTCTTCAAAATCCTGCATTGGTTTGCATAAATAGGCTGATGAGCTTCATCATCAATTAAATTTCACTTGGACCGAGGGAACGGGTGGAAGAACTTTTGGGAGGAAAAAAAGTCGCTCTCCATTCTCAGCCGTTAAGCTTTTGATTTTGAGAAGCAGTGGCTGGATTGAAACTGCCCAAATTATTTGGCTTCATTCGGTTTCGGTTACGGTCTGGATTTTGGTGTTTCAGCATTCGGTGCTTGTGCATCGGTTTTTAGTCGAAATGCCTTGTGCTAGCACTATTTGTGGCAGGCACAGCAACATCGCCGTAACACAGTGCCGTAAAGCATGGAATTAACAGCACGCGAACGTATCATTCATGAACAACCTTGGATATGTATGGGTTGTATTTGGTCTTTTTCTTTTTTTTTTGCTTGAAATGTGACCACGTGTTTGCGAAGGAAATCGAATCGCAACATGCTGTGAGTCAAGCAGATACGAGGGTACGGAACATAAAATCGAGCATGAACATAACCAGAGCATAATATTGGAAAGAAACGAGACAGGAAACGCGACCAGAACATAAGCAACTGGGAGAGGATATGAAATACGAGAAACGAAACGACAGCTATGCTAAAAGAGCGTACGTTTGGATTTTCTCGGCTTTAAATTTTCGCGACATCTACCTAAAATTCTTCCGAGTCGACTCGCGCATTAAAACCGCCACGAACATGGTGGTGGCTTGCCTTGGCTGGAATAAAAGGAAACCAGAGCCATCAGCCTATAAGGAAGTGACTGACAATATGAACATTATATGAAGATGAGACTGGAACACAAAAAAGGGACGATGGAGAAGAACACTGAATGGTGAAGACAAGAACACGTGATGTGATGCGCTTTTTCTTCCAGCGAATCTTTTCGCACCGTTTCAGATGCTTTCGGCGCCGAACGGTACGGATGGCTAGAGTGGAAAGAATTTGCAGCAGGGCACGACCGCAAAACGTAAAGAAATCGAAAGAATTCGTCCTAAGAACGTTATACGAAATCAGAAAAGAGTGCAAAACGGAGGAATTTCATCATCGCTTGAATAAATAAACGAAAGACAGAATGGCAAGGGAAAATTATACAACGAGTTTTCTAAATCAGACGGCATTGTATCACTAGCAGAACGTATACTTAGCTACATATAAACAGGCCTGAATTGAATACAAACATTCTCTTTTATTATATTTTAGTATGATTTCGCTCAACGAGCACACGAAACATCGTACGAGTTTCGGAAATGGATAGTGAAATATTATGTAAAACAATACCTGGTGTTTCAGCACTGCAAAGTTCTCCCTTCCAAATTTAAAATCGCTTCACCGGCAATATAATAGAGCCGACAACAACTCGGTCCGGAAGCGGAACATCTCGGCGAAAGCGTTGAAGAGCCTTTCACACACACTCCCATATAAGAACTTAAGTGTTTCAGCATTTACGATAGGGGGCTACACAATATACAACCACACCTGTCGATGCTGACGCTAAAGGTCGATAGATATTGCACATGTACAAGGAAGGCACCTTCCAAGGCTCGGGTTGCGTCTAACCTGACGAGTCCGTCGGGCATAACAGGCCCGATTGAAGGGTCTTCCCGTGCGTCTTGTTTTTAATACTTCAAACATCCTCACCTCCCTTAGCGGCGGAAACGGCATTGAGTATTACTATTAATTGATTTTGTATTGAATTCTTATGTCTCGCTTCCTGCAGGAGCAAACATCAGTTTTAAGGGTTATTTGTAAGGGTATTGTATCGTAGCGTACGTGGCGTGGTTGCTCGTTATTGATCTCCCGTGCTCTGTACCATGGCAGCGGGCTTTGCGTTGCTCAGGATATTGTTAGTTGCTATATCTTGTTTAGTTTTATCAATAAATAGCAGCGCCTTATAAAATCATAAAATACTAATCATGTTGCTATCGATTTGAAATTTTTGTATGTTGCCAATTTGATCATTGTATGGTTATGTTCTGAGGTCATCCGTTATGGACCTTGTTGTACAGCAGTATCAGTTTTACAAATGTAACTGATGTCGCATCAGTAACGGATCTTATTCATTTGTGTTATTTTACGTAGCCGATTCAGTCCAAATTTCACCGACGGGAAGGTCAAAATATCATGCTGAGTGCGTTTTTCCCCTAAGGTTTAGCCAAACACGATTCAAATAGTGGTTTCGCATTTAGCAATCAAGAAGCATAAACCTGTCATAAAGGGGATGCTATTTTCTACTAACTAAACGGACTGTATAGTATCGATTTCATATTTGCACCTGGTCTTAGTTGAAACCTGATCTGATTGACGACTGCTTAATTATTGTGGTAGTTAAAATCACAGACAGTCAACTATCATGGGCCAAATTTCCAGAAAAATAATTCAAAACTATATCCCTCAATTGGACGGAGGATTGGTCCGTATGGGTATGTCGTGTGGCACAGGCGTCATTATCAAAAAAATCGCTGAACCGCTTCAAGAATAAATTTAAAAATTATTCGTATATGGCAAGTATGACTTACAAGTAGGTCGATACGCCAAGGACCGGTGAAGATGTTCTGTTTCCAAAGAAATGTCAAACAAACATTGTTTTCTTCTTTAGTCTAGCGATTCAGTAACTGATATACTAAATACTGTAGCGTTTCGGATACTATTTGATGCCGGTTCTGTCGTTCTGTACTAGATAGACCCAGCAAGATTCTATAGTCTGCTACTCCTTTAATATAATGAACCATAGGTAGCGCTTGCATTTGAATAGCTTACCACGTGGATATAGTCAATATTTGTGACTAGATTTGCCTATATCTACAAAGATAGTCGAGCTTATAACAGATAATAGAGATTTCATAATATGATTTCTAGTTTCGTGTTCTGATATAATACTATCTTGTATGTATTGTATGCTTTTCATGCTTTAATATGAAAAATATGCTTTTTATGAATTTCAGAACAAAATGTTACAGATTTATTACTACTACCACGAGACAATCTTATAATAAATTAATCTCGAAAAATTCAATTAGCAGTGTACGATGGAAAATATAATACATCGTTTTCAATTAATGCTTCGAATACTTCCATAGATCATTTTTTCTAACAGTCGCAGAACTTTTTTGCGATGTTGAAGCTGATGAAATGGGTGTTGAGTGTATAAATTACCGCAGCACGATTCGGTTTTTTTTTGTGCCGCACAACGTGAGCGTGGTGCGTTTGTGCCACCAATGAATATACGAGCGATAATTCAGAATCATGCAGAGCTGCCGAAGATATCTCCCACGTTGAAGTGCTTGACTAGCCTAGAGTGATGACATTCGCGATAAAATGATGAAATATTTGAACCACTTTCCGAGCTTAATGTGAAACGAATTTGTTTTCAGTGAAAGTATTGATTTTGAATAAAATCAAATGATTGAATTTGATAGAGCGTGGATAAAAAAGGAAGCAAATATGCCAGAAAGAAACTTAAACGCATGGTCATATTTTGCGGTGTTTCCCAGCTAGCAGTAGTGCGTCAGTAATTGATCTTTCTTCAAATGGGGAATGATTTATCGGACGCCAATTATGATGCTGAAAGGTATATTGTGTACATTTTCAACATGGCAATTATGATCCACCAGAAATCCATTGAAGCTTCTTCCTGCGCTCATTGGATCGAAACCGTTTGATATTTTCACACATATCGTTAGCAGAAGCTTATGAATATTCGATTGTTGAGGGGATTGATTTGAATCGTTTGTCGTGCATCGTATCAAAACAGGCCGGCTCATCAAAAAGTATCTCAGGAAATGAGTCGGTGTGCGCTATTGTAGCGGGGGTATCATAGTTGTGTTACCACCGATTGGTCAAAAATCATTGGAGCTTTAGTATGCTAATCGGTTGAGATGTTATCTCCGCCTTTTGATTTCATACCAGGGATCGCTAACGCAGTCGCTTAATAGCTTCTTCTGAGGCTACTCTCATTCACCCGCAACCTAAGACATTTATGCCACGCATTATCCAATCGCGACAAGTTTACGTATCATTGCTGTTTAGTTATCTAGACCGGTTCCGGAGACTAGAACAAGTGTTCGAGTCTTCCTTTTCTGTATTCGATCTATATACCGCTTTGGTTTAAAAATCCACCAACGTGGTGTAGTCCTGTATTTTTTTTTCGAATAACGTATTTATAGCACGTAGATTTGTCAACCTAATCGAACAATAATATCGAAAGGTAAACACACTTTCTTATACCTCCGGTTCATCGTCCTTCATAAATACGTTTAAATACAATTCGTTACTTCCGACAATGGTGCTGTAAAGTGTTATTACGTAAATTTCATTCTTGTTATTCACTCTCCATTTTGGCAGTAGTTTATATTCTCCCCTCTTTTTTTCTATTGATCTAAGTATTTATGGCATGGATGAAATAAATCCATCTCATTATACTAATCGAATTGCTGCAAGATGACGATTTATTTGGAACTGTAAAATTGTGCACACGAAGGAAAACTTTACGGAATTGTGGAATATTTTTTTTTTATTTATTCAGGAACGGCCAGGCCGTATTGCTAAATTGTGGAATATGATACCCTAAATTATATTTTAATGTAGTTATAACATAATAATGACTCGTAATGTATCACAATTTTAGTGAGTGGTTTTTTAGACACTAAAATTTAAACTGGGACGGTTGTGTATAGTATTTTTTTCATTCTAATACATTTGATACACCGTCACGCAAAAAAAGAAAACAAAAGCATAAATACTCTTATCTTTAAGTGATACCTCTTCAGTTCATACGGAAAGACCCAAAAGAACGCTTGTGCACGACGAAGAGCTTTTAAATAACATAATTTTACATTGAAAGACAACGTCCAGGTAGGTTAAGTTTTTTTGTTCGAGAGGAAATAAAATAAGACTTAACAGGCACGTGATTTGCCATGCGATTGTAGAAAAAATCGATTGAATACCACAACCTAAGAGTTGCTCGATATTGCTCTTTTGTTATGACATGTTTCATTTGGAACATAAATTGTGTATGTGGTGAGGGCGTTCCGTGTGACAGTATAAAATAAGGAGGGTTTCAATTCACTTTATCAATTATTAGTTATAATCCATTTTCGAATGATTGTTAAAATCATTCCATCATCACGAAATAAAAACTTATTTCAGTTGATCTATTTGCTGAGTAAAGATGCAATATATTTTCATCAAATTGTACCATTAGTTTTCAGAAACTTTTTCAGAAACCGCTGCATTTTAGGTGCATTACAAACGTTAAGATTGAACATTTTATTTAGGGGGAAAAGTAACAAACTGAATTAAAAATCACCCGAACTAAGGCATTCATTTACCAAACTCCAGCCAATTGGACTGGAAGTCTACCAACAACAGTGGATTGGTTAATTGAAAAAAAAAACAATGAAAGCTGCACCAAGTGGGGATCCATTTTTGTGGGGTGCCTGTTTTATTCAACCGTCTGGGCGATTCGTAGCTTTTTGAAAGCGCTGCTGTTACATACCGCTGCTGGTTGCTTATCTCTATACGAGTGAACGAATAGTCAGAAAAACGTTAAGGTGAGATGCGTCGTGGTGGTTTCACTAATCCTGTTCGATGCTATTTCGTTGAGGAAGGTTTTGAAACTGGCCGAATATTTAAATAATGTGTTTCGGGTAAAATCGGATCACCTTAAAACGTATTCGCAGAAGGTACCAAGGTGTGGAAAGAAAACGAATGATAATGTAACAAAAAATAACAGGAAGAGCGACAAATTTAATTATCCCATATTCTTCCCTTGGTGTTCAGTGTTTTTAGTTTTGTTTTATATCTTGTCACACAACATCCAGATTGAGGACGATTTATTGTTCTCAGTAGATAAAGTCGACATTGAATGAAACGTTTTATCGTATATTTCTCATTGCCTTTGCGCGTAGGGTGGCATGTAAGGAAATAATTCTACAAATGTGTGTATTAACTAGTATGTAAATATCCCTCACCCAAACGTCCCACAATTTTCCAACATTCGTGTGTTTCCGTGGTTGAGGAATTCCATTGCCCAAAAACAAACGTAAAGCATAAACTCAACGTGATCTAATTTGGAAGATCTCATCGATGAATTTCACAAGTATGTAAATGAGGCATCCCACCCATACACCGTTGAATGAACATGAAAAAGGTTTGTTCAGTTATTGACCACTTGGCATGAAACGTTGTTAGTAGATGGTTGTGGCTTGGCGTTCTATGGATGACACGTTTTAATCTCAACCACCAGATGGTGTTATGTTTGATAATGTTATGAAATACAAATAAATTTGACGAACTTACTACGGCTATCCGCGGAATAAAATGGTAAATTTGTGGTGTGACTATACATAGTCACTTAGACAATCCAGTTCTAAAATATATATGGCATTGAAAGGAATAATCATAACATATGATGAATTAATTAATATTAAAACACATGTATAGAAATATCAACATTCGTTTAGTATATGTGCTAGCTAGCATCCCATGGACAAGGGCTTGAATGTTTATGCGTCTGAGCATGTGATGTTTTTACATAAAGTTGCTTGAGACATAATGCATGTGTGCTTGAACAACAAAAAACTTATCAATCAGCAATATCTGTTTTATTTTTTTTTTCATTTTCGTCAAAGAGCTCAGATTTTGTGCAAAGCAATGCGAAGCAGGAGGAAATGCTAACAAAGTTCAATTGATTTCATTAAAGAAAAATGTTGTCATCAGAATGTGACAGTAAAAATCGAAGAACACAACCGCAACGGTGGTCTCATTTTGAGTCTCTTAGCAAAAGTTTTTCAGTTGGTTGCTGTGCAAAAAGTTGCACAGCGCTGCATAAATCAATGGTGAAGTGCAAATTAAACCATATGTTCTTTTGACAATCATATATTGTATGCAAATAAATAGCATTTATCTTTATTCAACGTTACCATGCTTCGCGTACATGTTGGGTAATAGAAGCATAGCACCAAAGAATTGATCAATTGTTTGATTTATGGGTAATCAAAACATAGCACGAACTCAATACCATGAACATAATCATCTAAAACTTACAAACTGCTTTCCATTTAAGCCTTCGAATGATTTAAAAGTTTAATGAAACAATCCTCATCATCCAGAAGCCCCTTATGTAGATTTCCTGCGTAGTTATCAAAATACAGTTTAACGCCGTTTCTAACAATGTGGACAAGAGAGTGAGACGAGTTAAAATAAACATTTTTTTTGCGCTTAATTGATGATTGAATTGATTTACGAATTTCTTAATTATAATATATTTATGAATATCATATTCCCAATATATTTCACCCGAAGTATTTAACACGTGGTATTATATAGTTATGTGGTTCAATTACCCCAATATTACTACGATATGGTTGTTTTAAAGTTACTTGTTCGATAACACCTTTCATTCTTAACAATACGTGCTGCATCGTTTGAATTAACTAGACACTAGCTAGGCATAATGATATCATAACAGAAAATTGAAATTCCAAAATTAAGTTACGATGAAAAACTGGCCTTCAAAACGTGGACAAGAACTATAGTGTGCGTGGCCTATATAATGACACTACCATATCTTGCTGAAAGTTTTACGCTTATGCAGCTCTATTCATCAGAAGCCTTAGCCGACACCTATCGGACAAGGCACCTTTATCTCGAACTCTCTTTGACCGGTTTGAAACGAATAGTAAAATCTCCGACGGAAGCATAAATTCTTCCTCATTAATAAAGAGAGCTTTAAAAATCGTGCATCGTTTCTGGCTCTGCTTTACTGCTTTGTTCGTTACTTTGAGGCGTCGTTGTTGGTGGCCTTGGGTGGATATTCGATTTTCTAGTCAAGAGGTTCATTGCCAAAGAATCAAGTTATTGCAACGCGAGTTTTGTGCAAAATTTCACTCCTCATTAAAAACATTTGAGCTCTCCTTTTTAGTATGTAGCAAATCACGCGTTATACTATATTATCTATATTTTGAGCTCTTTATCTATACTGTGATCGAAGTATAATGCATATTTTTTATGAAACTTTTCGTTATTTCATTTGTATGAAACAAAATACCGTAACTAGCGATAAATAGCGTTGCTTGTAGCGATGTAGTTCATTATTACGCAGTCGAAATTTTCTAATTCTCTAGGGTTGTTATAGTTGTAGCGTTTTACGATGCAATAAAAATATAAACAATTTTCAAAGCTTATACAAACAATGCTTAAATGTTTAAATGAATTAATAATACAATTAATTTAAGAATTGTAAAAACATATTCATGGTTTCAAACTGATATCAATTTAATTGATTAATCGCTATGGTATAAAATGGTATAAAAATAATTTGTTCATTAAAAGCTTATTCAGCTAGGCCTCTGAATCACGATCAACTATCGCACTTAGTACTTAGACCTTTTCAGTAATTTATTTGAAATAACAACTTGTTTCTTCCCATTATGTCTATTGCTTCCATCTAGCATTTCCAACAGGATTTCCCAATATTTGTTATGCAAATGATTTAGGAGCCACATATTTCTACGAAGCATAATGTGTCTCGATTTCCAAAGGCATTTGTTGAGTGTACTTTCCTTTCCCATTGGCACATGCACAATTATTGTGCGTTCTTTGCACAAATAAATAGCCAGTCTTTGCTGTCAGCATTGTGCCGCTTGACAAATTTCTCTATTTTTCTTAATCTTGAGGAAAAGGTGATTCAGGCAAACAATGACATTCATCGATTGTGTTTTTCAATGGGCGTATATGATTGCTAAGTCAAGCCTCGTCAACTTAATTTAAACCCTACAGTTGGCCGGCGTAAACAAGTGGAGAGAGAGAAAGATACTTCTTATGCAGAATGATTGATGTGGTTATTTTATATGACAGCACATGTGTGTTCGCGACAGACGTCTTTGCAAATGCTTCGATTGGTCATTTGCACCGCACAGCGATGCTGCCGTTGGCATAAGAAACCAGAGTACGACGTACCTTGTCCATTCCAGATTCGTCAATAGTCAACGGTTGGAAAGAACATCTCAGGAAGACTCTTGGGTGATTTGTTAGTCTCATAGACTACGGGCAGATCGCCGTGTCAAGATTTATCTTGTTACACTCTGTGCCGTGTTGTGGTCAACTATGAAGTGGTTGGAGTTTTTTCATACTGATTTCTTTGGCATTTCTCTTGGTATTGAAATTTTACTGTTTCTTGAGAAATGTGCTCAAAAAACTTGTTGCGAGCAAAAGAAAAACTTAAGCCTGTGCATATCTAATCGCGTCGCACATGAGTAATTGTAGGATATTACAATGGAATTTAGCGTTCGCAAACATTTTCAAAGAAGTTTGACTTTCGTTGTACGATGACATCCTGGGAAAATGATCTCTTTCTAGTTTGCGTGTCAACAAAGGTTTGTGTTTACTTTTCGTTCAGCACCTTATGGTCGATTCCTTTATACGGCATTTTTATGATGTGAAATACAAACTAGTTAACCTAGCTCAAAGTATCAGTTTTTGTTTTACTTCATGCTGATATCGGGATAATTTGTATAAAAACATAAACAATAAAGTTTAGTTATAAAGATAGTCAATTGCGCACCGGTATACAAAAGTAAAAGAACATCTTTGGTTCCTATAAATTATATGGAATTGATAATTAATTTAAAAACAAACAGAAATTTAAAACATTATTGCATTACCCATTCTTAAGGGTTCATTACGATTGCTAATTACGCAAATTGAAAAATCTACGATTTATGACAGCTAATTGCAAAATAATGACACAACACGACAGTACACCGATGACAGCTATCTCATTGCACTAATCGATATATAATTGATTTATGTCTTCTTTACGTTAAGACACATGTGAACCGAAACATAACTCCCTTCGCTGGTGCTTCACTGCATGCTTTCAAGGCGTAACAGTTAAACTGGTTACTTTGCATTCGTTTTACATGTTCATGCTACATTTACCATTATTTTGTTCGTGATTACTACCAGTAATTAACGAGTAGTTTAGTATGTTAAATTTTGATTTCATTGAAAAAGTTTTAACTTATAAATAGTACTTGTGGTAATGGACAGTGTTCAGTTACTAACCCGCTTCCATTCATCGTTAAGCTTTATACAGTAAAATAGATAATTTGATCAAATTTGTGCATTAATGCATTTCGCTTGGGACAAAAATTATTGTCCCGTATGCTCTGTTCATAAATGCGACAATACATTTTCAATACGCATGATGTTCAGAAATACGAAAGTGACCTTTCACTGTAATGATACACAAATTTCCAATAGTCGATAATACCCAAATTACTATAGTATAAATAAAACCAAATAAGTAATACAGCGTATGAACACGAACAAATTAGTTATTGTAGTGGTCGTTGATCAGAATCACTGAAAATCTTGTTTAAACATAGCTTCGAAATTTTCTCTTTATGTTGTTGTTTGTTGTTTTTATAGAGACTTTGAGCTGGGCAGCTATATTCACCTCTATGTTTTCTCATGATGGCTAAACACTTATATACAGACAGACAATGTTAATTTTTATACGGAAAAAGTTTCTTCCCAATGGAATGTTGCAATTTCATATGATAATTGGTAGAAAATATTACAACTTACGTTCAGGAGATGTTTTGTTTACTAAAATCATGCTTATCAACTTGTTTATTGTTTATTGTTTACCTTCAGCTTTTTTGTTCTTAGCAAAACGTTAAGAATTGTGAGCCATTTTGGCCAAAGTTAATTTTATTACAAATGTTAGAGAGTTCAACTTCAACATACAGATTCGAAAGTCTTAAGAGAAGTCAATATTAATTATAAAATATCGTCAAAATTTTAGAGTGAGTAAATTTCGTTTCCGAGGAAATATACAGCACATTATATTCATAATTGGACTATTTACCCTATACGAATAGCTAAGATGCTTCGTACAAAATCAAATGCCTTTTTATTGTGACATAGTTGTCTAAATATATTTTTATATTTTACCTTTCAAGTACCAAAACCGCCAGAATTACGCTATATTACTAATCGGTTTGTTTGATCGTTTGGTGCAAATGATTAGCACATTCTTGGGCACGAGAATGTCTATAGGTCACGTGATGTCTGGATATAAATTTGTCCACGCCACAAAAATCAACTGATAAAAGTAGTAGAAGCAATTTCTCGTACCATATCTGTCAGAATAAAACTGGGATATATGTGTAGCGTTGATTATGTATGTTTGCTAAATGTTTTAATTCTCCTACCCGTTATCAATTCTATAGGACTAATCTTTATTCTGCAAAGTGCAAGCATATGTTTCCTTTGGACGAAAGTTTAACTAGACAAGTTTATTTGATAGGGAAAAAGTGAAACTGAAAGGAAAGTTGTGTTTGCCATCGACAACATTTTAGGGGAAACCCTATTTTGGGAGCGTAACAGGTACGATTGTGTGCCGATCAGAATGAGTCTCTAGAGGCTCATCGATATTCCCTAGCATAAGTTCCCGTATCGGCTATCAATGAACACAGGTACCGTTTCTGTTTACGAGACGATGAATAAAAATTTAATTAAGAGAATTAACCAATATCAATAAATCTTGTTTTTTATTGATTGATTTAGTTGGCACATGTCCGAATCGACGAAGAATATTCCCTATGGGGTCAAAGTCACAACTTGTGGAGTGTAATAAAAAGCGGGTGACTAATTGTATAGTTTCAATGTCGTTTAGTAGAATTTTGAGTTTTGAAAACGGTTTACGTTTGTCACCATTGTCGCCTATATATTGTTCCATAATGTTATTCTACTTGTAACACGTGTAATGATACTTGTTTATTCACCTCTCCTTATAATTTGATTTATCCAAAGTATTTATTCTGCGGTATTTATTTATTTTTTTTTTTGTTTTCGTTAGAACGGCCTGGCCGTATCAACATTTATTTAATAATTGATAGATGCTTATTGTTCATAATGTATTGCCTGTTTGTAGGACATTTAAGACATCTAAGTCTTCATCGATATCTTTAGCTGGGTCGTTTAGTCGTTTATGTTTTGGTTCGAATAAAGGTGGTCCACTATCCAAAGTGAAGTGATTTATGAAATATCAAACAAATACTTGATCAGAACGGATTAAGAAAATAAAAAGGACGATATCAGATTATGATAAACATTAAATCAGCATGCCAGCTTAAAGCTTCCTTCAATCTCGTTGGGCACATTTTTAATATGGAGATCAAATTCCTGTTCGGTAGTTTGTGGAGCTATTGATCAGTTTTGTGCGGGAAAAGTTATATGACATGTATTTATGGCGTTTATCGCTTAATTGCTGACTGAAGATTTTGTATGTAAGCCGGCATTCAACATTACCATGAATCTACCTGAATGTAATGGGATATCGTAAAAAATCATTTACGATACTTAAACAGATGAGTGTGAATGCAAGAGTTGTAAACTAACCACATTAAAGCCACCTCTGAATAAACAGATTCATTCGATATGGAACAGAAGTGAGTCGATTTTTCGACAATTATTTTCACAGACATTTCGCAACTTACTGCTAACCATATTTAAATCTGTCAGCAAAAACAATGAATATTCATATGTTTAAAATGTATGCATAAAATACGGAAAGACAAACCTAAGACTAAGAGATGAGCGTTAAACTTGGTGGTTAAAGTGGAGACAAAAAAATCTACGAGCATTAATTAGGTTGAATTTGATTTTATGAAATTACAATTCAGCTTAGCTATACCAAGAAGACGTGGCATGGTGGAGATGTGTCGAATATGCTAGTCCTTTGACAAAATAAGCAATGTCAGTAAAGTGTGTTCCTGTAATCCAATTTTGAATAAGCTGTAGTCGAACAAGTTTACCTTGCTCTCTAGATAGATACAAACTTCAACAACGATAGATACTTATTCAGCGTTTAAGTACTCTACTGAACTGGATTACGGTAAAGTTAATATTGTTTTACATAAAGGCATTTCGACCTACTAACACATAGTGCAATAAAAAAGAAAAATAAACTGAAAATTGATTAGCTATTGCGCAGCTGCATGCTTGTAAAGATTGTAACTTGGCTCAGACAACTTTCTTCCAGCTAAATAAGATAGGTATCCAACTTAATACTGTGATAATTATGGTATCATAAATCAGAATCTTAGCTTCTTAGAGTCTCTGCTTTTATTAAGCCTCTTCTAGACTAGTAAGAATGTGTGGATAAAATAAGCAACAAGAAAACGTAGAAAAGAAAGCAAAAGAAGTGAAGTTTGAGAAGATATCGATGCGAGGAAATCATGATTGTCTTCGTTGTTTGCTTTGCTAAAAGGCTCAACGATGCTGGATACTTTTTTTTGTTATCGATCGTGTGTTGTTTTATGTGAAACCCTGAAACTGAGCAAGCCATGTCATCAACATCAGATTGCTCCTGGAGGTAGAAAGAGCACCAATGGTTTTTTTCACCAAATTAAATGGAAAAGCAGCAACAGCGACAACAAAAAAAACAAACTGATGAAGATGATCTGCATTGGGACGATCGCACTCAGCAGCGTGAGCGTCTTGATCTTTTGTCAGGTTTTTGTGCCCTTTTTTACATAAGTTAACGGTGCGTCAGGTTGTCGAATGGAATCCGGACGAATCCTTATCTCTACTGCCGTCGAGCTGTTATTTTATGGCGCTATACTACGTTGTCGGTGACTTGTGAGAATAAATGTTGATGGTGGACCTAGCGGAAACGGCAACAAATAACTAAGTGGTAAACTATCTAAACCGCAACGAAATGATGAACCACAGACTATGGTGCGAGATCTGCCTTTTCAGTAGGCAGATGCGTTACTTGCCCGAATGTTGCTATCCTGTAAAGCGATGTTCGAAGCGCGGTTGTGAAAAAGGGAAGAAATATGATATGATCACGAATTAGCACCCTTGTGCGTCATTTTATAAGCCGCCCAACAAACGACATAGGAGATTGCCCTTCTTTGCCTTGCGTTTGGTTGATCGCTGAGAGACGTTTGTTGACCGTATTTTATAGTCCAATCGAGGACACCTGCTGTGCTTGCTGAAATGCTTAAGCATAGAGTTGAAATATGTTCCATCATGTTTACATTCAAGTTGCGAATAATGACCTATAATTCATTGAAATACTGAACATTTGCATCATAACTAAGTGTTACGATTGTTTTATCACGTATCGAAACATTTAATAGATTTATCATACCTCAGAGCCACGTGATTTACTCCCATGGTGTTACGAGCAAAAATCAACAAATAAAATATATAGCCTACACAAAAGGTATAGGGCTACACGCATTTTAAAGGCAGCTATTATTTCCGAGAGATATGTGTGTTATGGGAAGTTTCTTCGAACTGAACCCATGGCATTTGGTGAATAATATTATATAAAATGAGGTATTGTAGTTTGCTAATTGTAACGCGTCCAACTTTTCTCATAATTGAATGCACTAATCTATCAAATCAGATTGGGGAAGTCCGGTATTGTACTTGCTAGCGGTCCTGGTCTTTGCCCGACAGGACCGCTCCAAAATCCAATCGAGACCAAACCTACGTATAACTAACAATCCAGCTAAACGGTAAATAAAATTAAAGAAAGCCATTAATGACAGAGCTATACCGCTAAAACAGAAAAAGAATTATCATTTATCAGATTATTTATCAGATTGTTAAAAGTTTGATTATTACTTAGCATGATTTTAATAAGATTATACATACTGAATTGTTGATTTTTTGCTTCATACATATAGTAATTCTTTACAAATGGATTTTCACAATAATACCAATCCGGTGGAATGATTTGCAAACTTCAACAGTTACGAAGCTCATATTATGAACAAATTTTAAACGCTAACTTTTATTGGACGAGATCGTAATGTAGAGGATAAAGAAGAACAATATCGTAATGCCCAAACTGGAACTATATTTTCCTTTCGAGTTTTGCTTTTCCACCAACAACATAGCATGATCGCTTCATTAACTCAGCTCATAATTCACAGATTATCCAACTTAGTGTATTACGTGTATTACGTTTTGTAATCTACATAAAATGCAGTAGTCTGAACTCGTGAAAGATATAAATAGTTATGAAAATAATAATAAAGACTTAACCTGCTGATTGCAGTTGATCCGTTTTGATGATATTACATAAACAAGTTGTTTATATATATATATATTGAAACCATGCTGCTGGTTACTGACCTCAAGGCCTGATAGTAAACTTTATTCAGGGTTGAATACTTTTAACTCTACCTTTTAAAAAAAAAAACTCTCATTAAGTTATCGTATAAAAACGTATTGGATAAAAAAAACCGTGATCCCTGGATAGCCAGTCTATATTACGGAGGCACTCAATCTAGATTTGAGCATGCTGTGTGTAAGTATAAATGTTTAGTATGACGAAATGGTGTTATGGATTTCTCCGTATCCAACATCGTTCGTGTTAAGTTGTTAAGTTCATTTCTCGTGGAACCTGTCATCTTCTAGAAATATTTCAACGTTTTGAAATATTTGTTATTCAACTACTTTGTGAGATGGCTCAAGGGTAGTAAATGACAGTCAAGTTTATTGATATTACCAAAAATTTAATCAATTCTATGGTATGCTAAATAAGAAAAAAGGGAAATATTAATGACGTTCAACTGTTACGACTACTGCAAACTAACGGTGATGGCCTCTGCTAAAAATGATATGTTGCACATGGACACATGCTGCGAGTATATGAATCCCTATGTCAAAGTTCAGTTGTTAATATTCACGTATTGGATTTGCACGATAGCATTACAATTTTTATCACGGAAAATATATATTAAGTTTATCTGTAAAGTAGTACACAGCAGCAGATTAAATAAAGTCCCGTTGAGCAACCAAATAGCACAGTTAGTAAGCCACCAACTTAATTATTTTAAGCCTCCTTTACTTCAATTATGATAGTGTACAGCACAAATGACGTATAGTAGAAATATCAAAATTACAGGTAAGCTTATACCCATTATTATTACTTTCATTTTTTGTTTCGTAATTATAATTTTGTTATTATCATTATTGTTATTATTATTATTATTTTACCCGCAATTAAATGCAGATAAATGATCGTTTATAACTTTGTTTACTTATTTTCTCTTTTTGCATGGCAAGAAACTAATAAATAAACATTCTTTCATTAATGTTTAACTGCCGCAAATAATCGGAATAATTGATTTCTGCATTGATTGTACAGTTTCAAACAGGATATTACTCTTGCTCCATAATATTGTTGTATGAGGTTTGAACTTATAATTCTAGTTACAGTATTTTCACAAATAATCATTAAGGAAATAACTATCATTGGAATGCCCTATGTCATTGTCGTGTGAACAACTATGTTGTAAACGTATATTTACATCAAGAGATAAACAATACAAATGGGAACAATTGATATTAGCTCAGCCAAACACAATTTAGATAGTTACAATTGCTAGAAACATGTTCAAACAGGGACTTACAGATTCATCATGAGTTTGTAAAGCAATAAAAGCATTGATTGTTATATATCCCATTTGATAACAAACATAATCCATGACTAGACTAGTCTAAAAGCAACTAGAGTTTGAATTAACGTTGCAAAGTTTTTCCAAATGTTATGGTTATTGTTGCTATGCAGAATAAGACCTCAGAAGGATAAGCATCATCAACACAGAAAGTCATTCGTTGGGGAAAACTACTACAAAGTAGCTACATCATGAGGTATCAGTAACACAAACTGGCGCCCCAAGGGCGACCATAAACAGATTTATTGTAGTGTTGGGAGTTTTCTTTGGCCTTTGTTTATTCAACTTTCTCTTATTTCCTGTTTGCATCTCCA
Organism: Anopheles moucheti; assembly: GCF_943734755.1. NCBI lineage: Eukaryota > Metazoa > Arthropoda > Insecta > Diptera > Culicidae > Anopheles > Anopheles moucheti. Next base: position 61,356,547 of record NC_069140.1, read on the forward strand.
TTGCATTCTTAAATGTTCTGTTTGTAGTGTGACTTGAGCGAGCTAAGGCTCGTTAGTTAGATTTTTTCCAACATATTGAAATCTAACGTAGATAAGCTTAATGCTTAGAAACAGATTTGCAACGAATGAACTGAAAACATATACTTCACTTGAATGTTTGTATGCATTAGCGTTGGGTAAATGTATAAAGTATGTATATGTAATTATATCTTTAATAAGAACAATAAAAACATTCAAAGATTATTAAAAGTTTGATTGAAATAAATGAAAAATAAAGCAAAATACAAATTTAATTACCGTAATTGAACTGGGAAGCATACACTGAAATAACTGTGTGTATACTAAACATACACACTGTCAAACACTGCACTATGATTTTCACTAATCGGGAAGTCCTATCACTTCCATAAGCAAATCCTGTAAAGGTTATCTAACTCTGTGTCTTCAATGTCATCTGATAGTTTTTGATAAATATTCTTCTGACCAGACATATCATAAGCATGTCTGCAAAACACGGGAACACCGCGATGGTACATCCACACTAACCGACCATTATGAAAACAACATAAATCATAACAATAACAGCACGGAAGTGGTAAAGCTTGTGTAGGATACGCATTTTGGCGAGACCGTTTACGATCCCGGTGGCGTCATTGTCGATATGGTTCACAATCCGCAAGGCTTTTTAGGCTACTACATTCTTGCTCTCACTAGCCGAAAGTTTTTTGATGTTGGAAAACGCTTGTTGCACATTCCTGCCACTTGTTTATTCCGTGTAATATTTCTAGATTTTTGTTATATTACAAATGTGTCTCTGATAAATACAGTCAGAACTATATTTATTATTAATGGGGTAATTCTAAGAACAGATAACTACCTACATAAGGCCAACATTGCATTGCTTTAACGTATTCGAAATTCAGTAAGACTAGCAGGCACAACACCAATTGCTGAAAATGGTATGACACAATCACATATAGCTACAATCTTTGTGTGACAGATTTAATTGATTTATGAAGAATGTAGAGAATCTGAGCCCTATTATGCGATTGTTTCATTTTTATTGTTGATTCGCTGTACGAACGTATATTTGCATGCGTGTGAGCTATACTATTACACTGTTTCAATTATTCTAAAATGCTGTCAGCCAAGCATTTGTCCTTTGTACCACCATAACGCAGGAAATGCATTGGGTGACATGTAATAAATATAGCAATTTATGAAACCTGAAAACGATTCAACAAAATGGGTCTGATATGACCTTTCGCCTATACCCCGTAATTTTAATTGATTGATATGATTGCTAAATGTATCGCTTATTTATGCAGGAACATATCTTATTAATTGGAACTGTCTCTGTCTTCCATCCATAGAGCAAGTAATAATTTTTGACGCAAGAAAACCGAATTTTCTCAATAAATGTGATCGGACAGTCGTATTGTTTTCATATTTCATGATATTTGCAACTATGTTTTGAAACAAATAATGCTTGAATTTGTTTTCTTTCAGGTGGTGCGCTGGATCCCGGCATCGATTTATTGGACGCATTAAATCTACACTCAAACTTGTCCCAATACCCAGGTGTAACGATTACACCATCCAGAGTATTTCATTTGTCAGGTAAGCGCTCATTATGTGATTCCATCCTCATTGAAAACAGTTAGATTCAATAAAAAAATAAGTGTAACCTATTTATGATGTGAACATTTACACCTGATCGTTGATTAGTTGTCGTATTAAGACCAGGAGTCGGCAATGTGCGAAGATATTATCCGGCTGGATAGAAAATTATGCAAGACGTCATAAACAATACAAGATGTCCGCGACATTGAATAGATATACATGTGAATCATAATCGATTTGAAACGAGTCATACTTGTCAGCATTTTTCAACAAAATTTCTTTAGTCGTCTTTTCCCAATCAATTAATTCTTGGTCCGTCTATAAGCCTGCTAAAGTAACCTCCTTGCGAAATCCAAAATGCATGCGGCAATGGAAGCAGTTGGGGATGGGCCGGTGGTGTATTGGTAGCGGTGCCGGTATTCACACAGGGGCCGGTGGACATGGCAGGTCCAAAATCCCGTCCGGACCAATCCTTCGTACGCAGGACTTGTCTATCCGGCTACGGGTAAAAATAAAGTCAGAAAGCAAGCCAGAAATGGAAGGCCTTTGTTGTACCGATGAAGAAGAAGAATGGAGCTGATGTGTTTATGATTTCATCGTACAAATCGAAACCTAATGTGCCTAATGCGGAGAGGCAGATCACGCTTCTTGAAACCATAAGGGGAAAGTTAGCTCAGAGCCCCACCAGTGGTCAAATCCTCCTCACTAACTGACCAGATGATTTTTTTTTTTCGTTGGAACTCGTTGGACGGAAAGAGGGAGGGCGGAGGGGCCCAAAGAACCAGGGTTTCCCGAAAAACCTGATTGAATTAACGATGGACGAAATAAGGCCGCTTGTGATCCCTTATTCCCCCGGTATATTGTTTACGGAAATGTTTACAATGATTTAATGATATCATCTATTTCATGTACCAAAATCTTGTTTCGAGTGTCTGACCCGCAGGTTTAAAATTGTTTCTAATATCTGGCTTTTCTCGTGAAATATATGCCAATCCCTATTTTAGACGATAGCCTTAATACCTCGCAAATGTTGATCGTTTATACACGTACTTATCAGTAAGCATAATAGAGAGTGATTTGGAGGCTATTAAACTTCTACCACATACATCTCTTGACAGTAGGAACAAATGTGAACACAACATAAAAGTCCTCCTACAACCTATTATTAAACTGCTCAATCAATTAAACAGCTTCGCTTACCATTCGTTTGGCATACCTATTCCGCTAGCCGAGTGCGGCATAAAAGTATCTCCTATTCATGGCCAGAACATTCATATCAGCCGAGTTTTGCAACAGAGATTTTTCCATGGTTTATGTATATTATATTGACCGGCACTGGCGTCCATACCTCCACACTTCCAGGAAGAAGTCTAGACAATGACACCACTACGCTTGTGCACTTTGCGATCACGTCTAGACTTCGTCTATGTTTTTTGCTGCATATACTAGTGATTCTGCGACACTTTTTCTATGCGTTGGCGACACGTTGCTCACGTAAGGTGCGTTGCAAAATATGTATGTAGCGAAGTAGGATTGTTGATATAGTGTACAATTACCAACGTGTCTGTTGGTAGCATGTTTGCTTAATAAAAAATCTACTTTACTGATAAATCATGAAATAATTATCAACTATTGGGATACCAATTTTCTCTACCCAAAATATTCAACATTGTATATCAGATAATATATTTGAATGGCGTTAAATAGTGTTATTAAATAAACAGAATAGTTTAGTATAGTTTGTTTGTTTAATTCAACCATCCCATAATCGAGAGATATAACAATATCCATCAGCAGTAGACATTAGTTATACAGTTTCCTATGGAGGTAATCATGTTGTGCGAAAATTTTTTTTTTGATTTAGTTTTAGTTACATAATTTCCAGTATTACGGCTTTTGCCGTATTATCATGTCATGCTATATTGTCTGGTTTTCAAATGTTTCCAAAGCATATTTCGAAGTTTTGTTGATTGTTGTGCAAATCCAGGGTACTTTATGTTTAAAATCGACTCAATACATTCGAACTTCACAGTCGAGATGTTGTGTTGATGCCGACTAGGAAATGGTACCGTTTGCATTGCTGCCTTAATAAATCATCGCCGCGACAGTTACGACCGATTTGGGACCATTACGGGAATTATCAATATAAACACTACAGTGCGTGTCATAACAGTAAACAGTTCCATTGTTTGTTGCAATGAGCTCGTTGGTGAAACCTATAACAGTTTTGAAATAAACAGTTGAGCATGCAAAACAGTACTCAAGTTTGTTGAGCTTTAAGTTTGTTTAAAAAACATAACAGTAAGTAATAACAAACTTTTTTCAGCTTCGACATCTGGTGCTTGATTGTTTATCAAATCTGATTAGTTCATCATGCAGTGAATAATGCACTGTTAAACCGTCTTTCATGCCTTATAGGATATAGGTCTTTCGTGTGTTTCGATATTCTTTTATTTAATTTTTATAATTAAGGCGACTCTTCGCCATATTATGCCGCATCCGCCAAAATAATAAGTCAGTTTTTAATAATGTTACATGGATTTTATAAACATCGATTTTATCGTGAACTTAAAACTTTATCCCATACCGTCAACTATCACTTCACCTCAATCAACGTTGGCCAAATCGGAGCACTGGTAGGACGCATTAGCTCATACAATACTGGTAAATCTGTCTCTCTTCCATCAACTTGATCAGTATTCTTGTACTTCTCGGCTGGGCTTGACGATGGTTTTGATTTAGTGTAGAGAAGCACCGCTTACAAATGAGAAATTTATGGCACATTGTGATGAAATTTATCACATTTCTGATAACGTGGCGTGTGGCAGCTGCAGGTAGTTTGCAGCTCAACAACATTCTCTACATAAGTGCCGTTGCATCTCCGAGTCACTTTCTATGGTAAGAGCTTATTAGAATACAAATACACTTTACGTTGTTTTACAGTGCATTTGATTCCTTTGTAGGAGTCAACAGTTATCGAAAATGCTTGCCAATAATGGACATAACGTTAGCTTACTAAGCATCTACAAAGAAGGAAAAGAACACAATCTGCACTTTCTTAAGCTGGACGGAGTTGACGAAGCGCTATCAAAGGATCATACCATCGATTATCTTTCAATGCACTCGATGTCCCCGGCAGAACTGTTGACATCATTTGCTGACCTTGAACATTTGGTTTGCACACATGCAATTACATCAAAGCAATTGTTGAATTTGCTCAACTATCCAAAAAACTTCACATTTCATCTGGTTATTCACGACCATCTTGCAGGCCCGTGTTTGCTATTACTTCTTGAACGATTCCACTTTCCCCCTTTAGTGATGGCAACTGCATCTAATATTTTTTCGAGTGTGGAATGCATCTTAGGATCGCCCATGTATCCTGGGATTATTCCTAACTATCTGCTAGATACACCACCGTCGTTTGGATATTTTCACAGATTGCACAGTTTCATGTTAAAAGCATACGAATTGTTAATCAAACGATATTATAGCAATCCCCACATTGACCGGTTAGTTAAAAGCCGCTTTCGAAATGTATCTTTGGTTTCACGCATGGAATCGAAAGCTGCAATTATTTTGATGAATTCCATAGATATTTTCGATCCTCCGGAACCTCATATTTGGCGTGTAGTAAACGTTGGAGGATTACACATAAGTGATCCAAAGCCTTTGCGGGCGTTGTTCTTTCCACGACGAAATACAACGTACGATAAATGTGTTTATATATCTTTTGGAACCAATGTAAAGATGTGTAATTTGAACAATCACATAGCTCAAAGCATAATTACGACAGCACGATTGTTGCCACATATAAAGTTTTTGTGGAAAATCGATACTCCTTCAGATGAAGATATCATCCCAGGAAATATGATAACCTTCGATTGGTTCCCTCAAAACGATCTTCTAGGCAGTGGAACGGTTGATGCATTTATCACACATGGTGGGCTTCTGAGTGTGCAAGAGGCAATTTGGTACGGTATACCTATGCTGGGTATTCCTAATTATGGAGACCAATATCAAAACGTTCGGCGAATCGAACGAATGGGAATAGGCAAAAAGTTGCTTCTCGCAGATGTCAACCAAGATTCATTAAAGAACCATTTGCTGGACGTGATAAACGAGGAAAGGTATGTACATTTTCAAATACATTACGTACATTGAACTGCTCACATACTCATTCCAATTCCATTCGAATATTTGTTATAGGTACAAACAGAGTGCAACAGCTGTGTCACGAATCATTCGTGACAAACATACTACTGTGTCCGAAAAATAAAGTGACTTTCCGTTTTTTTTCTAAATGGTATTTTTATTAGGCCAAATTAAGGTCATTCCATTCGAAGTAATCCCCTTCCGATGCAATGCATCTCTTCCCCCTCTTCTGCCACTCCTCGAAGCAGGTGGAAAACGCGGATGCAGGGATGGCCTATAGTTCCGCCGTCGCTGCGGCTTCTATCTCCTCGATAGTGTGAAAACGGTGTCCCCGAAGCGGCCGTTTTGCCTTGTTGAACAGCCAGAAGTCGGCTGGTGCCAAATCTGGTGAATACGGCGGTTGCGGAACGATATGAGGGCCAGTTGTTGTGAAAAACTCCCTCAAAATGATGGCCGTATGGGAGGGCGCATTATCATGGTGCAACAACCAGCTGTAGTTTTTCCACAAATCCGGCCGTTTTCCGCCGGCCGGAAATCCCAACACTTTCCGAAAGGTCTCGTATCGTCAACTGACGATTGTTGACCACCAAATCCTTGATTTGGACGACGTAGGGGTCGTCGGTCGAGGTGGACGGACTCCCCGGACGGTCCCCGTCTTCGACCTTCTCACGGCCATTCTTGAAATCACTGTACCCTTTGTACACATTTTTCTTCGACATAGAATCTTCCCAAAAGGCTTTTTGTAGCATCCGCAATGTTTCCGCAGCGTTTATTTCATTGCGCAAACAAAATTTGATACAGGTGCGCTGTTCCACAAACTTAACAACTTGGTCAATATGGACAAAAACACATGGCGCAGCTCCGAAAACAAATTTTCACTACTAGCCGGGTTGATGTTGTGACTTGAAACTTGGCAAATCTGTCAAAAACATTCAAATTGACAAACGAAAAATAAAAACAAAAGGCTTCTTTAGGTGTGCGAAATTTGACATCTAGTGTCACCTTACTTTTCGGACACAGTAGTATAACACCGCAGAGGAAGGCACTTTGGGTTGTGGACTGGGTGCTAAGAAATCACAATAAAACTTTAAACATGCTTGATGACCTAAATGATGTGGGATACATACAAAAGTATTCGATTGACGTATTATCCACCATCATACTAATGATTTGTTTGGTCATTTCATTGGTATATCGATCGACGGTGGGATTTGTTTGTTTCCTATCAAAAATAAATTTCTCTGTCAAAAGTAGTAGGAAAACGAAAACTGGTTAATGTACAAAATGTTAATGAATTTAATCCAATATTATAAAATAAAACTCAGGAAAATTATTGCGTGTGACAATAAACTGTAGTACAATAGAAGGCCTCAATTTTCTTGTAGTTTTAAATTTCTGTTATTCATCTCAGATATGACCAAAGTTGTACATTATGTAAAGGTACAGTAAGCGAATCGTTCAACATGCTTTCTGTGTCCATGGCGCTGTGAAGTGAAAGACATAATTCATAGCTACCAAACGTGCTTCCAGCGTTATAAATCATCTCACGTTTAATTTCCTGAAGACTATTCATTGTGACATCGTAATGTTTTGCTCGTTTGAACGGTTAGATTTTACATTGCTAGCCATGTTTTGTCGAATGACGCTTTTGTAAGAGCGTGAGATGTTTAAATCTTTGTTTTATATTGCTATTGCTATACACAATGTTACCATATACCACCACATGGTTGTTGCAAAATATTAGCAGTCACAACGGCTGACATTTTTACCAACGTTACATTTTTAGATCAAGTGAATGTCAGGCGACCGCCAAATCGATCAATTTAAACTATGTTTATCACTGACTTTTCATATATACCTATTAATATATTGCATGTTAGTAAGTCGTTTCGTTTGTAGTTCATGTCAGCGTTCTAGTGATGCTGATGCTAAGTGGTGATGTTTGTTTGCTAACGTTTATAGCATGTATTTGTTCATTTGATAGGAAATTGCGAGAATATTGCAAAACCTTGCGACATCAACGTGTTGTGCATAGCACAATTAGATTAGAAAGCTAAATCTGCTAAAATATATAGCTAACCTATACACCATCCGGTATAGTACCTCTGTGCAGGTTGATGTGCTACAGTTAATTATTCATGGTCGATGAACACATCAGAGCCCCCTATTAGCAGCTTAACTTACATTTGGTTAATATCTTAAGGTGCCAGTCCCATTAAGGGGTGACTGCTTTCTAGGTACTATTTATTTTTTAGATAACACAATCCTATCGCGTCCGGTGTAAAAATGTCAAACTATTTCGTAATTCTGTGGCGCACAATTCCACCACAAAACTGACAAACGAATGGACTGGACACTAATAAATAATATCGCGTGAATAATGCCCGTTGTTGTGGACATTATTTGCGGCACCGTTGTGTTGTTTACCGTTTAGTCACCTATGCTAGCAACATATGGCACAGGTTCATTGCGTTTATCATGCATTTAAAACTAAAATAGGACAGCATTGAACATGAGAGTGCGGGCATGAATATATTGCATGTGCGGAAGCCATTCGTTTGAATGTATACACCATTTCGTACTGTCCTTAGAGCCTAATATTATCTGTGGTGACATTGCGCGTCAAAATCAATTTGATGTTATCACTGAACCGTTGTACGTTTTGCCGGTTTGTTGTACTGTTATTTTAACAGTAAATTATTGCAATCTACAAATAATGTCTCGAAAACTTTTCAATGCAGTATCCATGATACAAATCTCTTTGCAATTATGAAACGAAAATATTATGAATGAAGATTATGCATTTTTCTTAAACACATTTGTTTTTATCTCTACTTTATGGTTCATTTTTACAGGTCTCGATCGAAATCTTGTTCTTCCGGCTGCGGTTTTTCACCGGGCAGTCGAGCAGATGAAAAAATCACCAGAATTCACTTTTTCCGTTGTCCTCAAGCAAGAGCAGTCAAACTCTGGGACCATAATATCATTTTCCAACGGAATTAATAGGTAGGTTTCAAAGTTCAAAGTTACAGTTTCCCTTTCCTTTTTTTCTCTCTATTCCCCCATTTCAACTCATCCGCCTAATGCGTTCATGGCATTCAAATTATCCAAAGTTTTGCAAAGTCAAAATTTTTCAAATTTCGGCAACATATTTTGAAAAGCATAAATAAATTCCAATTGTTTTTGCATTCGTGTTTTAAGCATCGCTAAAGAACGCTGTTGCTTGTCGCAACAATAAGTGAATCCCAATTGTTTATCTTTTAATGCAGTGGCTTTTCAATGAAACTTTTAGAGTCATCACTTTGAATGATTTCTATTGCTTTAACTTCTTACATTAAATTGCTATTCCTTTTCAAGTATGGATTCAAAACACCTTTACATTTGTTGCACACTGCTATATTGCTTAAGGATAAGTATTTTGTTGAATATTATTTGTTTTCCTTTTTTATATTCTTTTGACGCAAACACACATCCCAGATCCTTTTATTCTGTTTTGTCCAGTTTTTTCTCCATGTACTTTTCATCTTCTTTTTCTCTAATCCTAATCGAAACATTGTAATAATTAATATTAATGTTAAGGTATTTAGAATTACAATCAAGTGGAAGACGTGACGAAATACGTTTTCATTACACACACATAACAGCAGCGGGTGCAACGCAGATTCTAACGGAAACGTTTCCGTATCGACTAGCGGACGATATCGAGCACAAGGTGTCGCTTACAGTCAGCGGCACTGAAATGCAACTATTCATCGACTGCCATCCACTGTATAAAAGAGTGACACATTTTTTACCAGATAGAAATTTTAGTGCTTCCAATATGCAATTATTCGTCGGACAAAGAAACTCAAATAGTCATTATTTATTTAAGGTAAGCAATAGGGAATCCGACTGCGGATGTACATCAGATAGTAAATCACTTTTTTATCATTTTAACTTAACTTTGCTTTGATCCACACAGGGAGAAATAAAAGATTTACGTCTCATCACTGGGTCTTATGGTTATTTATCTCAATGCGAGTTGATGGACGCACAATGTCCTACCTGTGGACAATTCTTAGAGTTAGAAAATGCTTTATTAGAATTAAAACAAACAATGTCGCTGTTAACAAAAAGGGTAAGTCTTTCCACTGCAATAATCGTGTCATCGAATATTGTGTTATTCTGATTTTCGCCTGTTGCAGCTAGTGGAAGCAGAGAAACGCGTCTCATATATTGAGGAATGTGATTGTAAAAAATCATGCTTAATAAATGGTACAACTAAAAATGATGGTGATGCCTGGGATATTGGGTGCAGTCGATGTGAATGCAAACAAGGCATAGTCAAATGTGGTCCAAGACCATGTCCAGAAGTTAAATGTAAACATCCAGTATTAAAAGAGGGCGAATGTTGTCCTGTCTGTTTGAGTAAGTATTTACTAATTCTAAAACCTCATTATTGGGTATTGGGTTGTTTGATGGATTTGGAAATATTGATTAGAAGTTATTTAACGTATAATAGTGAAAACAGTTGAACTTGAGCATCACAGAAGTGCAACAAGTGTAACCTGTTGAACAGAGAAGAGTAAAAATGAAAGTGATATCACTTGTTTCTTTCTGAACGGCATGTACTCTATTCTGAGACTGTTAATGCTCTTGATAATTATGCGTGCACCACTGGTCTCGAGGAAACTGGTTACCATCAAACGGAGGTAACTTATGGCTGAAGTATGTCATTGTTACAGCTTGTATTGATATAGAGTTAAATCTGTAATAAATTGTTCATGGATCCATCACGAAACGGTACTCTCAGATTGTGCAATGGCTTCATTACCTAGCGTAACGTGTGTACCGGTAGTGGCAGGATCAAGTTAATTCATACAATGACACAAAACAAGGAAATATCCTACAATGGATGAAAAACCGGTTACATAGACATGACTTTTGAACAATGTATCGTACGTTGCTGAATGAAATAATAGCAACGTCGTAAGCATTATTCTTCATAAATTGCTAGTAAGTTTTATCTTTTTTACATAATTTGGCATTTTCTCAGTACACTTTATTTATTTATATAAATACGCAAACAAATAACAGAACAATCGATGCTCAATAAGTAAAGCTCTGTAGATTAGAATTTTATAAAAAAATAAGACAAAGAAATAAGAAATTTTATTTTATGCAACATCATGAAGCCATCGTTAGCCATCAAACGGGACACTAAGACTAATCTTTAAAAAAAACTAGAGACTTTGACTTTAAAGTGAAAAATCACTTTACTGTGTTATTGGAATATAACACAATTGTGCCTTGTCCTTATTCAGAACGATAGAAACAGAGAACAAAGAAACACGTTCAAAGTTTACAAGGTATGCTATTCGACGCTTACCCTGCCTGGTGAAACATATAAATTAATAAAAAATAAACACTAATAATAATATAATATAAAAAAATAAATAAATAAATACATAAAATAATATATTAATCAATAATTGCAATGATCAATAAATTAAATAGTTCATTTATTTATTAATTTACTTCCTTATTTACATGTCATTTATTCTCCCATTGTCTTATTTGCAGAATCTTGTTACATTACTAAGAAAGACTTTGAACATGGCGAAATCCAAATCCTTGGCTGTAGAAACTGTTCGTGCGTTGATGGTAACATGCACTGTGAATTCCTGCAATGTCCCGAACTAAAATGTCCACCGGAACAACAAATGTCTGTGACGGATGAATGCTGCAAATTTTGTCAAGGTATTTCATCGTTTCCATTAATACTACCATCTCAAGATCACATTTTCTTGGGAGACCAACATCAGCAGCCCCGACAGCAGCAGCATCTCCAGCAGCATCAGCAGCAAGACCAAGAGCAGATTACGTTTCAAGTGAATCATTTTCAACAGCATGAACACAACGAACGTGAAAACTTCCATAACTCATCTGACAAAACAGAACTCAACGCGAATGTTAATTCTCTCGCAGAAAATGATAATGATGGAAGAACGATTGCCGATGGCTTCGATGTTGACAGCAATTCTCAATTTATTAGGGAATTTCTCATCGATCAGGAAAACAGCAATGATCATGAAGAAACTGTCGACAAGATTGTGACTGATTCAGATCAACCTGCAAACAAGGATGACCAAATTCTCTCAATGCTAATCATCACTAATGATCGCTCACATGCTCAGATGGATTTCCTTAATGATCAGCGTGATCGAACACAGCGGCAGGATAAGCACTTCGCTTTGGCACAAAAAAATAAGGAAACGGAAATTGAAAAAAGCGACAATATACATTTGGGAAAATTCACAAGAGAGTCTGACGCATTTCGATGACTACTAACACTGATACAAACGATATTTGTGTATTGTGCTCTAGTCGAATGTAATCTCTTGGAGATGAAATATCTTACAACTATCTGGAAGTTTATATACTCAGTTTTAAGACTTACAAAAACATCGTACGACAATGGCTGGAAGAAACCAATCCTACCCACAGCACCATAGCTTTACAAATTTTCATTAAAAACCGACAATTTTGCGCTTCCACCATTCCGTATATTTCATCCAACGTGAACACCGAACAAGTACCAAAAGCATTAGCTGTACGCTTTAATATGCTAACGTTCACAAGCGATAATCATCCGTACATTGCGTTCATTCACCAATCAAACAGGAAACACAGCTGTACTTGGTTTAGTTGTATCTAATACTGCTTCTAAACTGGTCTCCTCTTCTACTTAATAGACAACTACTCTGACACTCTTGTGCTGTTTAATTTATTCCAGCTATCTATCAGCTTTTAATGTATCAAAATTTTTGGCGCAACATAAAAGCTTTTTTCTACAGTTTTTTCTATTGCAAATTAAAAATTACTAATAAACATTTCTTTTTTCTTTTCATGTCTGACATAACAATCACTTCGAATCAAATCCTTTTCGATCGAATTTGCATTTCTTCCGTTTGCCTTTGACCATGGCTGTGAATAACTACTGCTTGGAATCTGGAACTAACATGCACCAATATAATTCATTGCTACATTACGACGCTTTACTAATGATACTTGGCAAATGTACTGCTTTCCACCAATCTTTCTACTTCACCCGTTATGCGCCCTAACATACATGCCAGGTGTGGATTACTGTTCAAAGGGCCATGCATGTCATAATAACGCTACGTGTCTTAACCTTAACACCAAGTACACGTGTACCTGTCGTTCGGGCTTCCACGGAGATGGGTATCAATGTTTCGGTAAGTAGTGGTTTAATCGCCTAACAATCTTATCATATCCATTCATTCATACAAACGTAACATAAAATATATGTGATACTCTAGGTAATGCATAGATATTTGGATTATATTTTTTCCTGTGCAGTGTAATTGCACAAACTTTCGTGAATCAACTAGTTCGGTGACAAAATCAAATTAACTAATTTTCGAAAGATCAAAAACAATTACAAATTACTCAAGTAATTGAGGCTTATGCGCCATTGGGGAATTGAAATGGGTTGTTGAAAATTTTAAACAACAAAGTTTAACTAATATGCATAGAATATTACCATCATAAATTTCCTATCATTACTATGGTGTATGTACTAACATCGTTAAATCTGTTTTCATCGTTTAATATTATATATTTCTCATACCGTACATACCGTACCGCTGCAATTTTTATAAATAAAGTTAGCTATGTCATATAATATTGCAACATCGAATATGCATAATAACTATATATGCTATAATTTGAAACGAATGAAGTTTAACAAAAATCACATTTTATTATGTACTAAACCACTGCTGTGGCTGTTAGTTTTTTCATTGCTGCAGTATTGCCCTTGACTTTCAAACCTATCTCGAATTGGATGCATCCCAAAATATTAACATACGAATCAACACTATTAATCAACACATCGCAACATATACTATTCATTTTTCTTGTTGCCATTTAGATTCTCGGTACGATGTCAATTGCTAACAAAAAATAGAAACATTTGATATCTGGCCAATAAATTGGAACATTTTTTATGTCTTAATTTTAACACAAGTGCCACACATGCCAGCAGAGGTTTGAGGCGATTTTTTCGCACATGTTTATGGTTAATGAATTGACTTACAGGTTACCCGTTAAGTCAACGAATTGGAAGAAGTTGTAAGCTGTAAGCGTTTTCCATATCCATCACTACCACTACCAATGTTACAGTTTTTCGAAGCTGAGTTTCTAGATGTAAGTGATTAGAACCAGCTTAATGAATGCATCCATTATTACAGAAATATTTGGTCAATTTAATTATGCACGACGTCCTTAACTGTTTTCGACAACGATCAACGAATTATTAAATATTGTGATCAACAAACAAGCTGCTAATGACCGACAACAGTTTATTTCATTCCTTCTAAACTTTGTTTTCGTCATAAGAAAATTCAATAAATAAATTCAATAATTTAGATACTCCACATAGGCGAAAAGTACGGCCACACAAGCGACCGCATGGCGGTGGTGGTGGCGGCGGCGGTGGTAATAGGAGACAACACCACAAGAATTCTACTCACAGAAACAAACATTCAAAGAAAAAGAAGCACGAACAAGCATTACAGTTGCAAACAACCGAAGGTGAAATATTGTGTCTTTTGTTTGATTTTATGTTCTAACATAAACGATCTAATTATGTTTTTTATTCATACACATGATATTTTAACATATAGTTGAGCCCATGCAAAGGCGCTAAAGATTCTAACAAATAATACAGTACATTTCCATTTACCAGCAATACACATAAACACGAGTTTAACCATGAGCAATATAACTCATACGAATAGACACACGGACACGTTAAGAAAGCTTTACTAATAACATTTTTGTTGTTGTTATGGTTTAGTTATTTCGTTGTGATTGGTTGAACTGCTCATAATTAGTTAAACACATTGTTACATTTCATGTTTCAAATTATAACTGTTAAAAAGCAATTATGCCATTCAGTCTTAAGACGTTTGTGACTAAAAAAACAACAAGCGTAATTAAAGAATCCACATAATGCACTAACGACAGGAATCGGGATTGGATGGATATGACGTTTGAGTGATTAATGTCTTTTGCAAAATACTAGAACGTTTGCCAGAACTGATTTTCTATTTCCACTATATTTCCTTTGATATTGTCAACACCAACCAGATGTGGATGAGTGCACTCAGCAGGGTGGTCTTAATGGTAACCACTGTCATCTGAACACGCGATGTGTGAACACGTTTGGTTCGTACATTTGCGAATGTTTACCTGGCTACCGAAGACAAGACAAGTTTAACTGCGTGGAGATGGACGAATGCAAATCTGGCGAACACAATTGCCACGAGAATGCCGATTGCATTAACACATTAGGTTCTTACCATTGCCAATGTAAGGAGGGCTACACAGGAAATGGACGCGATTGTAAACGTAAGTCAATGAGCCAACGAGTTTATGGTTGATGGATTCGGTAATGAGATTTGAAAATACATTTATCATCTTTGTCATTTTAGCCGTGTGCAATCAAACTTGCTTGAATGGTGGCGAATGCCGCTCACCTAACGTCTGTACATGCCGCACGGGATACATTGGTGAATCGTGTGAAAAAGACCTGGACGAGTGTGCAACAGGTCTGCATCGATGTAAGGACACGACGGATTGTGTAAACATGCCGGGCTGGTACGTATGTGAAAAAGAAAAGCACCTATAAATGTACTATTTAAACTTTCTCACCACTGATTGTAATACAACTTGTTATATTAAAAAAACGCTACAAAAAAACTTTTCCTGCGTGTTTCGAGCGTGTTTTTCAATTTACTAAAAAACACGCCACGCATTGCTCTACCTTAAATTATGATACTCTTTTATCAACATTCCTCCATGCTACTAAACAACATAAGCTTAAGATTTATCTCGTTCCACAATATTGTCTCCTGCTCATACAAACGTTCACCATACGACATTAACTTTAAACCAATTGTAACTTATCTGCTATTTCAGGTACTTCTGCAAGTGCAAGGCTGGATTCGAAACCAAAGGCAAAGAATGTGTAGATATAGATGAGTGTTACCTCAATACGCATAGCTGTCATCCGACAGCCCGGTGCGTTAACACAGCGGGACATTTTAAATGCGAATGTCCGGCCGAAGGCGATCCGGATTGTAGATTAAGTTGTATGTTCGAAGACCGTGAACTACGAGATGGTGACAAAGTATCACCCAGTAACGCGCCATGCAAAATCTGTACCTGTTCAAAAGGTGTGATCAGCTGTGTGGAGCCTCCGTGCAACTGTTCTTCATGGCGTCCAGGGGTCGTCAGTGAACTATGTTGCCCACAATGCGATCCGAAACAATCTTGCCAGCATCAGGAGCTGCAACATGTCACGTTTCGCAGTGGCGAACAGTGGATATATCAATGTCAAACATGTGAATGTTTGGTAACTATACAGCAAAACGCTCCTGGCATATGTGTGTGTAAGTGTTCTATATCTTCGATTTCTTTCAACGTTTCAGTATGGCGAATTTGACTGTTGGAAACTTGATTGTCCTCCACTCACATGTGATAATCCGATGCCGGCCGGACCGGCAGACTGTTGTCCACGATGTCCAGATGACAGGTGTGGGTTTGAGAACCTTACCAAACTAATCGCGAGCAATAGCGCTGAAGAAGTCGGTGTCGGAACAACATGCTTGTACGGGAATCACGTATACCCACCTGGACCATTTAAATATCCGTCCAGAGAATGTACCACCTGCTCCTGTAAGGTAAGTGTTCGTACTTTGCCGAGACGTATCACATATTGGTAGCACCGCAGAAACCACAGCAATTAGAACTTTTTATTATTTCCAGTTGCTTTATACAGTTAGAAAAGATCAAGTCTAGGTTCAGCAAAAGTTTATTATTTGTTTAAAAACAAAGTCTAAAAACCAATCGCATATGTGTAAATGTGTATTAGAACAAAATATTACATTTTACTGTATATGTTGTGGAGTCAACATTCTCGTATTACTATTAAGGTCGCTTAACCCTACTTTTGAATGGGCAATATTTTACTGTTTGGTAATCTAACTGATGCTTGTCCTTTCACCTAACAATACTAAATTCTCCGAACTTGCAGAGTTCTTCGGAAATGTTATTAAGAAACCACGAGACACAAACAATATGAAGTTCATTTTTTTAAGCTCTATAAATCACTCTAAAGATCTAGACGTGCCAATGGAATCGAATTGAATCATGCTTAATAACCCGTTATTTTTGTTTCTTTTTGCATGAAATTCTAGCATTTCTTGTCTCATTAAATCATGTGTATTGCTTGTAACGCCTGTTGGACGTTGTTCGATGATACATTTCTAATCGTAAAAAATACTTCTTCGGTATGATATCCGAATATTTCACAGCTTTCATTTACAGGGATCAACAACGATCCACAAAACTTGTTTTGATTTTTTATAAAACAATCCAATACTTTAGGCAAATATGTTTTATATGGCAAATATCTACCAACCTTACGTATTGTAATGTAAATTGTCACTTTCATTTATTGTTTTGTTGGCAACAGTTGCATTGGAACGGTTATGAATGTCGTAACTTTTTGAACTTTTTTTAGCTAGTGATATTCACACATAACACTATTCTGTTATATCTGACGATAGCAAGATACAAACTGTGTCATTCTTAGATCATTCTTTTGTATATTCTTGTGTGCATACATGGGGGCATACATTTGAAGTTTCGGTACATGTTTCGGTAATGAGAAACAATGTTATTATGTTTACTGAATAATGTGAACAGTAGCACGTAACAAATGCTGCCAAAGCGATTAATATACTTAGCAACTTCCGAAGTCGAATCTGCACGTGTGTCAATGAAGTACTTCTTAATAATTGATTGCAAATGTTAACATTTCATAACTTTGCTACTAACTAATGCAATGTTCATTTATTTTCTAGTTTTTTTGGAAAAACAATCTTTCATAACTTCAAATGCTAATTATACGCCTGACTCCTTTGACATTGAAAACAGTAGAACTAATAATGATTTGACAAACGTTGATACTATTTCCTTTTTTTATTTTCAAATATTGTTTTCGAACGTCTTTATGTACTTTCTTGTAACTAGTGCTATTATTTTTCACAGCTCTTTAGTCGATATTAACATTACAACCATAATAAACTACATGACTTAACTAATTTAACCCTGTAACCTGCGAACAAATTACATTCCAGGTCCCCTACTGTGCCCTACTGGTGAGCAATTCCGCGTGTTGTGTGCATCGGTAAAAAATCACTCTTTAAATACACTAACATTCGAGTTAATCGTATTATTTCGGTTATTTCTTTTGTCGATGATATTTGTTTGAATTTGTGTTAATTTTTTGTCGATCGTTGTGTTCTTTATTTAATTTTTTTTACTGTATTTACTGTTGATTATTGCTGTCCTTGGTTGCCAACAGTGTTTTGTTTATGTTTTGGCTAAACTATATTTTAGGTTTTTTTTAATAACATTTTTTACGCAGTCAATGTGCATTTACCATATACTATAAGAGCAAAACATCACCAGATGTAATCAAATATAGGAAAAATACACATACCGAGATGAATCGAAGCAATAGCTTGCAAGCCCTTTATAAATTTGTGCTTGTTTCCAAACGACTAATAATTGGAAATGAATAGTCTTGACAACAAAGCAAAAACAAAATATTAAAAGTGTTATTCGAACCCCAAATACCATTCAATTCAATTGTTTGCCAAGCAAGCGGATTAAAGGGCAATAGGTTTTTTAAACTCTCATTGTAATATATATATATATATATATATACAAGAGTTTGCAAGTTATGTCTTTTCAGTCACATATCGAACATGTATTCGCATAATGCCGATCATGCAGTAGTACATTACCCGCACTTCATTAACCCCTCCGCATTATTCAGCAAATATGCTCATGTATGGATTTACATACCCAATCGTAAGAACTTGTGCTAATGTATAATCTTGAAACCTCCGTCCCACCGTTTTGATACCACAAATCCCTGTTCATATTTGTTAAACTTTGCAATACCCTTTATGTTCAATCCAAACACAAGGGAACTTACATAAACATTAACATTGTTCTTAATATTGTAACAAAATTATTTCGTATATGGGTGTATAGGATTTGCCGTACACGATACGCATACACCTATTACAAAATGAGCTCATGTTTACATAAGTTAATAAAAGTCATTATGCTATGTTTGATTTAAACCTGAATTAATTTTATTAACACGTATAGTTTGATTAAGTTAAGTTCAACAAAAACATTCCACACCAATCACGTATAGCAATTTTGTAATTCAAAAACACATTACTTTCTTTCAAAAAGTTTGTTCTATTCCACTGCGATTATCTTACTGTTGTGGGCACTATTTACTATTTTTCATGCACTTATTGCAATCCCTTTGAGGTGATCTACTTTATACATGTACATTAAAACTTTTGCTCAATATTTCTGTAACATATTTGCCACCTGTATTCGTGTATGAATGCATAATTTAGTTAGTTCAACTTAACGTTATACGATATGTCTTCCTTCATGATATGGATGCAGTAGCAACCCGTTTGAAACAACCCGTTTGTAACATACATATACATTGATTGGTTTGTAATTTGAAACATGATGCACACATGGTTTGAATGAGATTGATTTAAATGCAAATTTTCTAAACATCGTATAATCTTTCAAGTACAAATTATCACGCATCGTTAGCACTTTTAAAGAGCTTAGTTTACAATTATGCTACACATGTTTCTTGAGACAAACATGCATTTTGTAGCTT
Organism: Anopheles moucheti; assembly: GCF_943734755.1. Lineage (NCBI taxonomy): Eukaryota > Metazoa > Arthropoda > Insecta > Diptera > Culicidae > Anopheles > Anopheles moucheti. The sequence continues at coordinate 61,376,126 of NC_069140.1, forward strand.
ACAAAGCAATGAACTGCATAATAATCAAATTTAATCTATTTTAGATTTATAGCCCAGCATATATTGTATGTTTAGGGTGTTTTGCAACTATTGTTTTATTTATAGTTTTCGTTTTTTCTGATTTTTTTTCGTTTCAGTATTACCTAACGCACCATTTGTTTGATGTTTTCGTAGTTGAATCGTTAGATGCCTCAAGCTAATAGTGATTATAATTTGTGTTTAAGTAGAACAGAAAAAGAGCATGTTGTAATCGTTTTTGCACGTCTAGTAAATGATTGTTCACTCCATTCGATGCAATGAAATGTATAACTATATAGTTAAATTACTATACATACGTTTAAAGCAATCTATCCAAATGAAAGTATTAGAATATTCAAGAACTCGCTTTCTAAACGAAATATAGCCACAGAAATATTAAAATTTTGAAAATGTACAATAGGAAATACAATATATTTACCAAAATGCATGCAACTTTTATCAAATGAAAAAATATCCAACGCAAAATAATTCCAAACAAATTACTCTGACAAAAGAAAAGACAGAAAAGTTGCTATGTATGATGTGTTGCAAAAAAGTTCTTAAATATTGCATAATCAAAGTTTGTACTAGCAAATATTTTTCATTTTTGCCAATAAGTTTGTAGGATAAGTAGTAGTTACAAGTGTAAACATAATACTAGTATGTTTAATTTAATTGTGTTTTAATTTTTTTATCTTATTCTTTCCCTTTTCAAACGCTACATCGTCGCGCGTGTTTCACATTTCTGGGTTTATCTACACAATCGACACATGCACGCACATCGGTGATCAACACCATCAACATGACCACTAAAATTATGCCCAACACAATACACGAACATACATGTGAACAACGATCTGGAAACTTTTACTAAAACTACTTGCCAACCTCACAATGCTAACGTCTTCATTTTGAAACGGATGCGCGTGCACTTGCTGCACTTCCTTCGGTACTTTCATGGACTGCAATGCACCAATGTTTGCACCTGTTCCGCACAAAAAACGACTTCATTATACAAATGAATTACTGCACCCGAATTTCATACGAACCTTCAACTCAACCGATGCACACATTTTTAATCAATACGAAATTAACTGCATCATGCGCTACATGCACTTGTTAAACCTAACATCGTTTCGCTTTTAAACAATCTAAACAATATCAAACATGCCAACTCAAACATCAATCCTTCGTTCTCCAACACGTGCTTCAATACGGGAAACTGTTGATGGTGTGGCGCTGCCCGGGAAACTCGCATTTTTGGTGTTGGAAATGCAGAACGGCAAAATCACCTGTCGTTACGACGATAACTGCAGTATTGCTGACAATCGTGGTGCACTACGAATGGTGGAAGAGCTTAATGCGAACAATAGGATCAACCCTAGCTCTTCTAATCATAAACCATCGCAAACAGCGACCCCAAAGATGTTGGTGCACCCACAGCAACAGCATCATCATTTACCACACAGGACTGCGGCGATCAATAGTTTATCGAAAACAGCTAGCCGGCCTGGCAGAAATAACAAAGCAATGCCAACAGACGCAACAATGGCAGGAGATGCAACTTCAACTAGCACGGCAACAACATTTGAAAGGAGCACAATTAGTAGTAAACAACATTTTAATCACGCATCAGATGAAACATCAATTGCGCGGACTTTCGCTATCGGCTGGTCTAAGATCAATGCAGATTTTGGTGCAGAACCAGCCGATCCACAGTATGCTGCAGGATCCATTACAGTTCCAGAAGCAACCAGCGGTGCTGGACATTTCACTAAAGCAGGTGCACCATCGGGCGACGAAAACATACTGCTTACGGCACCGGCAAAAACGAATCATTTACAACATAATCCTGACAACGGAGGATTTACAATTGAAGCTGAAGGCGGATCATCCTCTAGGAAACAACAAGCACCCAACACTGTTGCAACAACACCACAGACCCCTGCAACGAATACACACAAAAAACGATCATTACTGCAAATGTTCCCAATTTTCGATTCGATTAGTGATTTGGACGGTGATTTAGTAGCCCCAACCCGGCGTAATACGAAGCGCAGTGAACGTGGATAAGAGAATATAAATTTCGCAAGACAACCCTGTTATTCGAACGCAAACCAAAACTATTCCAAAATTAATTTACTATATTATCGAGAAACACGTATCCTTACAACGAAAAGAATAATAATTCAAGGAGTGAGTTTTTGTACATGATACATACATATGTACATGTACATCATATGCACATGGTTCAATAATCTATTGCATACAACAATGAAGGTATGTAGTATTTATACTGCAAAACAACATTTGGTAATTATTAACAGTTCATTAACAGTACAATCTCAAATTAACTCTGATCAAAATCGCATACCTGAAATAATATCGAGATACATCAGGTTTTGACATTTTACCGTTCAAGTGTTAAAAATTCCTGCGACATTGACCTACGTATATTCTAAAAAGCATTCCTCTCCAACTCAGCCTTCATACAAAAAGAACACACACACACATACACACACGTATACAAACCCCCATTTGATGCAATAAAGAGCAGGTTTATGGTAGAATCCCGTAATTAAATTAATCTCATAGTTATAAATGATGGAATCTTCAACGATGCAGAGCGTTAAGAGTAAAACAGCAATTTTAATCGGCCTGAATCGAGGTAGCCGCATCGCGGAAGTAATTTAACAATGAAATATGCAACTGCGTCAATAGAACAAAAAATTCTGGATTTTTGCATACGTTTGACACCAACGAAGGAGGTTGTAAGTTCATAATGGGCTATATAAAAAGTGTAATGTGTACAAAATAGCAAACTATACTGATGAATCATTCAACGGATTACGGAATGTAATGTTTCGTCCGAATTGTACTATGTGTTCGTTAGTTTGGTGGATAATCAGTACTTACTTATCTCACTGTAAGCAGTTAATGTATGTTTGCGCAGAATGAAAAGATGATAGAACTTAAATAGGAATAGGTCAAGTAGATAGTTTAAAGTAATTGTGACAAATGTGACACAATGTTTAACAAATTGCTTGGTTCTAGTCATTGACGAAAGGGAACTTTAAGGAACACTTATTTATTGCAACTCATTACTCTGATTGTGTTTGTTACTCAATAATGATTCTATCAGACTAAGATCAGCCATTAAATTCCTTCTGAGCAAGGACCACAATCCTTCCTGATTGATATGACAAAGGTAATGGAATCAAAAAAGGCGTTCTTCTATTTATTCATGCGACGAATCTGCTTCATAACAAAGCACAGGGCAAACAAATTGTGTGAAATATTTGATTTATTCATTTTGTTAGATTTTATTGAGTTTGGTTTCTGTACAATTAAACGAGACATAAGAGTAATGAAATTTAATGTTTTAAACTTTTTACCAGCCTTAGAAAAGATGACATACCGATGCATCTCATGATGCCTTGGAAAATGCTAGGAAAAAAACAACTAAATGTAACTTTAAACATCTTTAATGGGCATACTGTGACTTTGAAACAGTATATAAATTAGACCAGATTAAACTTCAAACCGAGGTAATGCTAAATAAACATAGAAGAGAAAAAACGGGGTTACGACTAAAACTGTACGCCATGTAGAAAAATGAGTACGAACATAATATGACGATCATGCACGTTGATCATGACAAACAACGACTAGAACCGCAAAAACGGGCATTGAATGTAATTTGGAGTTTATCAACTATAACACAAACAAACAAACAATATAATAGTTTAAATTATTTACACATTTCAACGAACTGCTAGCATTTAACAAGCTTATCGAAAAGTGGACAAGAAAGGACTAAAGAAATGATTTTTTATACATTACAATAGAATCGTAATAGCAAACGTGTCATGCATATTGTTTGTACTTATAACTGTGACGTGAATTAACGAGCGTAAAATACCGACCATTGTTTTTTTTTTACAATATACCGACATTTTCGAACAACTGCAACTAGCACTAGAGTGCCAGACGAATTATCAGTGAACGAATAGCTTGATACACTAATAGTAGGAACATAGAAGCTGCAAATTATCTACTTCAAGTCGCAAAATTTTAAAATAAAAAAAATCTTAAGTAAGTAACGATACGCTGGGTAAGATACCGCTTTCTATATCTAAAACAAAGCGCAAATAGAAGCAGAATTGTTGATAAGGAGGTAGTCAAACGATGGAATAAAAAGTATGAAATTAATGTTTTCGGTCATATGTTCATAATTGTTTAGTGCGAGTTTCTGTGTTTTAAGTTTTGATTTCAATGTTTTAATATTCTACACTGTACATACAACTATCTAAACCCTACATTAATTTTGATATAAATTAATAAACAAAATTAAGAGCTGAAAAGACGAATAAACACTCTTATGTTCCCATTTAAATGTCCTGATTAGCGCATTTGAAGGTATAGATATTAATAATAATAAAAATACAAGCATAGACGTTTATCAGCAGCGTTAACGAAAGCTAGTGAGCCTGCATAGGTCTCTTAATGACTGGAAATTAAATATGTATTTGTATGTCTTTATATTTTATATATCTCTATTCATGAAACATACATCTAAAGATATATAGAACATAAAGACTATATTGTGCATATATTTATACATAAATATATATACATATAGCCTACGCATTGTAACTTAATATGCTTAGATTAGTTTAAAAACTTTTAGGATAACCAAGAGAATCTTATGTACATAGGTAGTTAACAACGAAGAACACATACAAAATAATTAAACATTAGGAAAACAGCAAAACTAAAATAGTAGCAATTGAAATCAATTGAGAGGATGAATGAAGAATGTATCTCAAAAAGAATGAACCGCATCGCATTAAGTTTAACATTAATGAAAGAAAGAAACAGACATTAAAAGCAACGGTCATATGGATGAAATTAAACTTCCAGTTGTACACAATTTGCCATAGTAAACTAAAGCCAATCAATTAAGGATCAATGTTTTCAGAATACAACGCAACATTACATTAAATCAGGTACCACAAAACTACCAGGAGTGTATTACGACAACTACAGCGGCATGAAATAAAATGCATTAAAAAAAAACAAAAAAAAACCCCAAAAGTACACACATGTTCCAAAAGATAAACACAATTGTACAATAGCAGTTTACTAGTTCAAACAAACCATGTGAATAATTTGAGTCGTATAATTTGAAGATTTGTTTAACATTCTTTTGGATAATAATTTCGTAGTGATCAAAAATGCAAATCTGAATCCAAGAATTTCAAATCTACTGCAAATCTCTCTTTCCATAGTTTTATCAAACATCTCGGCATATATTATTATATTTTCCAAGATGAACGGCAATGCTTAATGCAATATAATCTAAATTCTTAATATAATCTAATTTAATGAGTTTTCATAAATTGTAAAATGAAAACGAAGATAACAAGTTTTAGCATCTTGTTGGGTTTTATTTCTTTATGTTTAGCTTTTTTCAGTGTTTGGCATATGGTGCCATTGGTTAGAATTTTTATATCCTGTGCAGTGAAACGTGAAAGTTTACACTATACGACAATCTCTTTGTACATACACATGTAACTATCCTGCTTTAGAACAGGCACGTGTGTAATACGTAGTAGCTATTTTGTTTGGCAATTAAGCATACAATCAAAATCTTGTTTGATTATTTAAAAGCAAAGCATTCATGTTACCTACTACATATTATAATTCATTCACACCTTATGATTGTTTTGTTTTGTATCGTTTGTTAAAACTACGTTTAACTACGATTTGGCTATCAGCTGGATCAACACAAGATCCGTGTGAGATAAGGGGGTTAGGATTGTAGAAGGTAATTACAACGTTTACTACAACAACTATAATGAAACGAAAAGCTCGCACAACTGAGGAAAAATCTTAAACGTAATATTTTAATTGGGCCAAGACTATGAATACACCCGTTACGATATGGTGAATCATGGGCAAAAGAATTGGGAATAGCAAAGGTTAGAAATATTTATGGACGCACACAAGGAAACAAAAGTCAACATTAAAACGAAACTAGTAAACCAATTATATAATTGCAACGGTACCAGCAAAAACTATTAGGAGTGAATATTGAATTAAAAATGAGTGATCGATTGTGCTGCAACATACACAAAAAGAACCTCGGAAATATATTAAAAACTGTGCATGTTACAACTAAAACACATTCGTACAACAGAAAACATTTAACACAAAGCCCAAGCAATAGAAGAAATAAACAAACAAGAAATATAAATGGTACTATGTGTTGAATTTCTATGCTTTTCGCTCACGAGATATGTCATCGGCTTAAAAGAACATTGCAGTCATAATTCGCTTCTTTCATTCATTATTTCTGTACTATTAGACCCACAACGCATCGATTCGAGTATCTGTTTACATGGTTTGTTTTGCGATTCCCTGACACAACCACCAACACTGGGGCACTAACACACCCGCAATCCGATAACTAAGATCTTATTTCCACCTATTGCTGTTCGAGCGATGCTTACCATTATTACTATTTTGCATATTATCGTCCTGTGCAGCAATTTCTTCATCTATCAGCAAGTCAAAATTTCCTAACATATCCGGGCTTGGAATTTTATTCCAACGCACGCTATATTGAGTAAGGTCGGGTTATAAGTTATTGTTTTAAAATAAACTGAAAAATGCTTTACTTACTCTGGTACCCCATCGGGCGGCAAAACAATGTTGAGAATGTTGTCTATCAGCTTGTATTTGAGAATTCGATCATTGGCTGTAGTCGAAGTTAGTGACGGCGAAGCATTCACTTCGACCAGCCACGGTTTCAATGTATTATCTATAATGATATCGTAACCGTAGCATTCGAAGCAGTGCCTATCACTGGCCATAACACTTGAAACTGCCTTTAATGAGTGTACTATAAGCCAAGTGATGGACCCAAATAACTTATCCGTTACTTCCTTCCCACGTGTGCCCTCGAGATAGAGACGCAGATTTTGCACACTCCACTTACCCCCATGGTGATTATTATATTCACCCTGAAATTGTACGAATGTGTGTACGAACTCAAATAATGCGTTGCTTCAAAAGATCCTCTTCCAATAATACTTACTCCATGTTTCTGCACACTAACGTTTGTAAGGTGAACGTACATGTTGTCCAGCTCCGTAACGCTTGTATCATATTTGACAGTGCAAAAGCGGCAGAACCCCAAACGAAACAGGTAAGCTTTCAGTGGACGAAACGATGTTACAAGAACGTACAGGCGTAGGTCAAATTTCTTGCCACCTATCAGCAGCGGATTCTCGATGTACCTGTGAAATCAGTTAGCATGTTTGAATAAAATAATCCTTGCGATTAGCATTAGTAAACAGTACCTTGAAATAACGTAGCTCTCTTTACCGATTTGAGGATGAAATGAGGTTTTTGCTTCTCTGGACCAGCGTTTCAGTTTGGAAAGTTTGTTGATTAGAAAAATGCCTGCTCCCTGGGACTTGCCGCACGGTTTCATAATCCACGTGCTTTGTGGATTTTTGCGGTATTCCTCCACGAACATGTTGTAATCAGCTGGCAAGACGAAAGTGATAGGTATGAAATCTAGGTACAGATATTTTGAACCTCCGGGTATATTTGCTTCCGTTTTTTCCGCCAATGGATTTCCGTCTCGTTCGAGGTCCTTGCGATAGCGCTTGATATTCTTTACTAGTAAATCCTTTCGCGACAGCTCGTAATGATTCGGGAAGTGGTTAATTAGCTGGTTATCGTGCATCCGGTATCCACTGTCGACGCTAAAGATGTTTCGACAGGTACCCGTGCCGGCCCAATAGAAGTTCCAGTCGTCATCCGCTGTCACTTGCACCCAGCCACGTTTTTCAAAATTGCTTATGAGCACCGACTTGTCCAGGTCGGTGCAGAAGCAAATCTTCATCCGTTCATGACCTGTGGCAAGTCTGGCATATGTTAACGTTCGTGTCCAAAGAAATTACCGGAAAAAATATCAAGAGAAAAAAACTATCTAGTACACTACAAACAATTTGCACAGACCTTTTCGCATTTTTCGCTGATATTTGCTGCCCTCCATCTACTCTTCATCGCGGCTCGCACTTTACTGCGCGAGGAAAGTGCAGCATGAATGAGACTATCCTACTAGATATCATAAAGACACTTTAAGGGCCTTGGAATCACAAGCGTATACAACATTGGCATGTTCACTATACAGAGCATTGCCCTTTCGATTTAGGTTGTGTTTGTGCCCCTTTCATCATACTGATTTATACACATTGTGCAAGTCGTTAACTCGGAGGAGTTGCTAGAATAAAAAATCTGAAGGCACCTTATGCACGCTATGACCTCAAATCAACAAATACTCTTCCAGCCACCATCGCAACCTTTCCGAACAACTGACTTGTGACTTACCTTCCATACATGGTGGCCAGGTTGGTTGATACTCTTTTTGGTTCCATGGACATCTTATTCGTTCTGTGTTGTTCACGTTGTGAACAAAAAAAGAAAGCTTGATAGCCTTAAGTACTACGGTACTCCAAAAACGCAGCAAGTAAGCTGCCAGCGAATCTCAGCTAAGCAAACGCAATACTATTTTTAAACGCCAAGCACGCAATCTTTCGGAAACTACTGTTTCACACCTATAGCTTCATATATTTAAGCATTCTGAATTTATACACATTTTCGACTTTGATTTCGATTTTAAATTAAAAAAGTAATTCTTTTCAAATAAATATCACAATTATAACAGAGACGAATGAATTATAAATGTGGAATTAAGTGTGAGCAATTTGTTCAAAAGAAATCTAATCTACATAATAACAACAGATGAAATCAATATCGAAGTAAACAACTGCACGCACGGCAGTTACCATAACGACACCGTCTAGCGATTCGATGTATTGGAATGAAACTGTGGGGTTTTATCCACGATTTTATACTATAATCTGAGAAAAGATTCCCGTTCAAGAACATCTATCATCTTGCTGCAATAGTTACAGTAAATATGTTGTGAATAAATACATGTAATATAATTAACAAGTGGGAACCCCGAAAGAATTGCTTGTGTTTCACTTACAGCAAAGATTTTAGGCGCATTTTTATAATAAATTAACAGTTTTACCGAGAGTGGAAAGTATGCGCCAACTTTCATCGAAAAGAGCCGATCTGATTAAAATAACAATTACCATTTCTTTACAGCAAATTTTTTACGATTCCATCACATTTTGAATATGTTTATTAGGTTCCTATCATGCATTAATGTGACACGCTTTTGATTGTGCCAAAGCATTAACTCAGTATTAAGCTTAGGAATCGTTCTCAAATTCGGCAGGATTCTTACGATTCAACTGGGTGTGCAAATTTTCAATGTAGTTGTAAATCATGTATCCCATGACGAATGCTGTAGATATAAGAATGGAGAAAACATTAAAATGCTGTCCTATTTCATTCGGAAGCCGATCCATACGGGCATTTGTCCGATACAAAAAGAAAAACTTACGCGGAGCCACGATGAAAATTTGCGAGCGAATACGTCGGAGCGTATTCGGTACACCCTTGCTGATTACATTCGCAAAGGCGCGTTGCTCGAAGGGGGAGATCTTGTGCGTGACAATTCCGCGTACTTTCGCAAGCTCACCAAATCCGTGACCCATGTTGTTTGCAGGATTGGCCCGAAATCACTCAAAACTTCAATAAATTTGCTGTAAGTAGTAGAAAAACAATCACATATTATATAACTCCGTAGAGGTTCGGAATATCGATTCGGGAACAAATATTTAGCGTTGGAAGATATGAACTACAACGTTCAAGTGGAGGCGGACGCTCGTTTTCTGAAAACTTACCGTTTATAATAAGTTTCGCGAGATCGTGCAATCCTACAATTTCTCGAAATGAAAATTACAAACCATGGAGCCAAATTTTCTTTCAGGCCGATAGTGACAGCGACGAAGACAGTTGCTCGGAACGAACTTTGACCGATGCACCAAGCTAAATCGCATAGTTAGTTATGGCCTACTAAATCGCAATATTTGCCCGTAGTGCAGCATGCTTCCCATATTTTACTTAGATCGCGGCTACACTGCGGGAGATTATCGGGTAATAGGAGATTCGTTTTACACAGGAAAAGTCCAAATGAAGTCAAAGACGAGAGTTAATTCGTCCAACAATTTTTTTGAACGAAAAAGTATTTCTTCCATCGTTCGTACATGGCTTATTACGATAGTGGTGATACATTATTTCAGCAAATAATTTTCCTGCAAAATACGATGTTAAAAATGTACAGTTAGCTAACATTATAGCAATTTTGAATATAAATTATTATCAGAATAAATACATGGGACAAATGCTTTCAGTGTATACGCGAGCTTCGTGCCCAGATGGCAAGGTTTACAATGCCAGCGATCCAATTCTAGATTGGTGTAGTTACCTTGGCATGTTGTTATGCAATTGTCAGCGCTCAATGTTTACCTATGGTTTGATGAAATTCGTGATTCTTTGATAAACAGAAGTAACTTCTATTAAACATTTAGCCACCATGTCAACCCGATGGTATCCAATTTACCAACGCGGGAACCCCCAACTGCGGGTGTTTTTGCCTAACTTTTGGCTCAAACTGGTGCGGCCGGAACACAAACAACCTCCCAACGTTGTGCAGTTCGAGTGTTCCATGGAAATGACCCGGCACGATGTGAAGAACTATTTAGAAAAGATATACAAAGTTCCCGTCGTAAGCGTCCGTACGCGCATTGCTTTGGGCAATACCAAGCGAGACCTGGTACTGGGATACATCACGAAGGAAGAGGATGCCAAGCTTGCCTATGTCACTCTGGTAAGGGATCAATCAATTCAATTCAATCTCACACTGGATACAGCTTGTGGAACAATTGACTTATGTTACTACATTCTTTTAGCCAAATACTATGAAATTTGAATTTCCGGACATCTTTCCAACTGAAGCAAAGCAGAAAATAGAGGACGATAAGAAATCCCTTGAGGAAGCAAAGAAAAATCACAAAAAGTTTCTGGATAAAAACAAAGACCGGCCCGGCACACCTGGTTGGTTTTCCATTTAATGTCAAACTAGTTCACACTTACATGAGTTAAACGAGAATATTGTTAGAGTAAACTAATAAAACTGGCTTTATTTATGCTCGTTACTTCGAGGTTAATTCGTTAATTCGATAGCAGTATACACTTGAAACAAAGCGACATAGTTAAACAGACAAACGCGTCGGAACTGCTCGCGCCAGCTTCCGATAAGTTTCATAGTCGATTGGAAGTTCCTCCAGGTCCTTCGTCGGTCCCATACACGTTGAACAAGTTCGGATGTCGTAAAGGAACGCGACCTGTGAAAAAACACAACACTGTTGCAGTACATGGAAGCGTATAACATTAGTACCAACTACACCTCACCTTCGGATGCGACGGGCAGGGACGGAATTTTCTGCCGAAACACAAATGACCACATCGCAAACATTGGACTGTTGTGTTCTTACGTTCACAAATGCACGCTGCCAAACGTTTGGCTTCGGCCTCACGATCCTCCTCCGTAAATATAGGATCTTTTCGAGTGGTCTGCATAGCCGACGATGTTTTAGAATTCTTTTGGCTGTTTCGTTTCATCGCTCTTAACAAAATTCGAGACTTGTCTACGAAGAAAGCAAATTTTGAAGCGCTGCCTACTGCGAAAGTATCTTTTCTAGCGCTTCCACTCACGTCAAATGTGTAACTGAAAAATGGCGTCCCACAGAAATCACCAAAATGGGTACCTGTGTGCAGGGTATTGCAAGCGAGTAGAGAAGCAAAGAATAAAGGATATATGAGAGTGTGCGAACGAGACAATGGTTTTTCTTTTATTCCAACCATACTCGGAATCAGCTTAGTCTGCGTCTAAACGTTGTCGGGACTGACGTTGAATTTTTCTTTTCTTCATGAACGTGTCGCTTGTGGTTGATTTGGCGTCTAGTGGTACGTGGTCGATGACTTTTTCCTTGAATTTGGGCTCCGCTTTTTCCGGCTGTGCGCTTGGTACGTACAAAGGAGCTGGTGTCACTGGTAGTTGCAAATCCATCGGTTGTTCTTGTCTGCAGGTGAGAATCACATTAATATTAAGCTACATATGTCGATTTGATTGTACGATACGAATATATAACTAGTTCTGATGGATAATCTTACTTGACTTGAACCGATTCCCAGCGGCCGTACGGATTTTTGGATCGTTCAATTTCGGCATTGGACGCTGCTTCGCGTCCATGATCAACCTTTTTCTCGATTTCTTCTTTGATTTTTCTATTGTGTTTGAAAATCTGGGCCATATTTTCACGGCGAAGACGGGCAGCAATTTCGTCCGCATTTTCCAATTCGTACTTTGCCTCGAGGGCAGCATTTTCCTTTTGCTTTTGCCATGCGATTTTAGACAAATTCTCATACTCGTCCTTCTTCATATACCCTTCTTTGGGTGGTTCCCAAACGGATTCCCCAGTTTTAACGTTCCAATAGTAAGGAAACCCGTCGTCATTTTCTGCTTCCACCCACATCGATTCAGGATCTACTTTCGTATCGTCCTCTATCCGACGCTTCTTTGCCATCGCTTTTCCCTTGGATGATTCTGGATCCTCGTCACTGTCAAGGCCGGGCAGGTACAATGGATCCGCTTCGCGGCCCTTTTTCGTCTTCGAACGTCTACTGTCCGTAATGCCGGAACTGTTTACCGACGGCCCAGCACATGGGCCGATTTGATCTGCATTTGCATTGACTTGTTCAAGCTTTTGCTTCTCGCATAACTCTCGCGAGCTGATATCGGCACCCGCGCTTATGTCCAGCATGTACGCCTTCATAGCTGCGTCATTCATCTTCTTTAAATCAGCGTCAATCTTGCTTTGCTCATGCTGAGCTTTATAACTATTGCGGCTGATCTCAGAAATACGTTTCTGTACGTTCATCTGGTGTCGCTTCCCATTTTCGTGGAATTGTACACTCTGTAAAGATATCGAAGTTCCTTATGATCGACCGCGTTACTATGCACGGATCTATTAATACTTACGGATTTATTATCCGCTATCCAGCACTTGCAAAAGTCACAATATTTTCGCTCGTTAGATTTCCAATAATCCGCCCTATTTTACGTGAAGAAAAATGTTGTTGATGTTAACGAAGGCGATTATCAAAACGATAGTAAAACATAAATAACTTACATTATGAGTTGTTTCACAAGTACAGAATGTGTGTTTTCGCGATTGTTTAGTTTTGAATTACTAATTTAAATTTGTTCTCCGGTAATAAATTTATGTGGTATTATAAAAATAACGCAGTTTTTTGCTGGTAGCAAACAATGTTGGTAAACAAATTGCTGCGTCAGTGGTCGAGTAATTTGACACATGAAAACAAAATACCATTCGACAGTTTGACACTGAAGAGTACGCACACGTTTTTTCAATTATACGGTTACGGACGGTTACGGTTATACGGTTACGGACGAATTGATTAAATACACAATCCTTTCTTTCGAGTGATACAAAAGGAAATTCTTATTTCTTTAATAAGCTAGTGTAAAAAAACAAAACACCCAAAGAGAGGACAACCAAAGTAAAAATGGGGGTCCAAGACCCAGGGGGGGGCATACCCCTCAGAAACTATTTCGATGCGTTTAATGAAATCAGTGAGCCCAAAAGAAAAATGGGGAAAAAATCAAACATGGTTTCCAACATGACAAACCTCGTGGTAGAGGAAGAAATAGTATTAGTAATGGAATCGACGATAGATGGCAAGGACCTAACAAGGTGCAATCCTTTCCTCTTACAAAAAGTGATAGAAAACGCGCTCGGAAGCAAACCGGAACAAGTTAGTCGCATACGTGGAGGAAAACTAATGATAAGAGTGAAAAATGAAAAATTGGCAGAAAGAGCCCAAAAAATAAAAAAAATAACGGACACCAATGGTGAAATCCCAGTAAAAGTGTATGAACATCCCACGCTCAACAGCTGCAAAGGGGTAATACGTTGCCCGGACATTGAATTCATGAATGAAAAAGAAATTTTAGAAGGTCTAAAAAACCAAAAGGTTGTGGAAGTGAACATAATGAAGAGGAAAATGGATGGTGAGTTAACTAACACTCAAACGGCAATCATAACGTTTAAATCCATTAGAACACCACGATCGGTGGATTTTGGTCTCTACCCGGTATTAGTAGATTTATACATACCAAAACCAATGAGATGCGCAACATGCCTAAAAATCGGGCACACAAAAAAATGGTGTAAAGGTGAGCGTATGTGCGCTAATTGCAGCTTACCGGTGCACGAGGATAGTTGCCAGGTGATAAAGTGCGTGTCATGTGGAGACAATCACAACACACTCAACAAAGAATGTCCCGTATACGTAGATGAGGTGGAAATTTAAAAAATAAAGACGATAAACAGGATCACATACAAGGAAGCAAAAATAATCAGACGCAGGCAATGTCCTGTGCCTCCTAAAAAATACACCTTAACGGAAAAAACATACGCACAAGCAACAAAAAATATCATAGCAAATAACGTAGAATACACACAAACAAATACACAAAACACAAACAATAATCCCACAGAAAACAAGTCAATACCACAAAAAGAATTAACCATACAGACAGTACATCAAACAAACCAACCAACAACATCCAAAACAAATAGCAACGAAAAAATGAGCTCAACTAACTTTATACTCGAAACTCAGGACGAGTCAACAGCCTCTTCCTGCAGAGGAAAGGATCACAATCCTACTAAAAAATACATATGAAAAAAAAATTACATAAAAAAAAAAAAAAAAAAATCACAAAGAAACAAAAAAGATATACATGTATATACATTACAACTTGCACAATGTTATCTCGCAATCTTACAAGGCCTTAGACTAATGCAGGTAAACATTCAAGGACTTAAAAAAAATAATGATGAATTAAAAAAAATAATAACGGATAAAAAAATAGACATTGCATGTTTACAAGAAACGTGGCTTAATGAAAAAACGGCAAAAGAGATTAAAATTCCCAATTATCACCACGTATACCAAACAAGAGCAGATGGTTACGGAGGAAGCAGCATTATAGTGCATAAAAAATTCAAATTCGAGTTAGTGCACATCCACCAAGCCAGTAACTTCGTCCAAACGGTGGGCATAAAAATCAACAATAGTAACACGGTAGTAATCTCGACTTACGTAAAACCATCGACTCCTAGAATTTTTTACAACACAGCCCTAAAAAAAATATTGGACTTGACAAATAGAAATGTGATAATAACAGGAGATTTTAATGCTCATCACAGAGTATGGGGCAACCATTATAATGACACAAAAGGGTCCATAACTATGAACGAAATAAATGGATCAGACTTTATACTTATTCATAACAAAGAGGTTACTTTCATAAGTAGCGATCCAAATAAAAGGGACACAGCAATCGACCTGACGATGGTGTCGTCAGATCTAGTACAAGATACAAATAGAATAGTCTCTGATGAACACATAGGCAACAGTGGGCACAAGATAATATACACTTGTATTAAAGGACACACACCTAACAACACTATTAAAATTACTAACAAATTTCTAGTACAACAACAAATTCGACAGTTGCAAACCACCGAACATACACACATTATCAGCATTACCAAGGATATTAAAAAAATAATTAAAGATAACACAAATACTTGCAATCATACTCCAAAATCGTGGTGGACAGAGGAATTAAAAAAAGCATGGGAAAAAAAGAACGAGGCTAGGAAAACTTTTAACAACAACAAAACCTTAGAAAATCACATTGACTTTAAAAAAAATCTAGCAAAATTCAAATTCCTTAAAAAAATAGAAAAACGAAAAAATTTTGATAAATGGCTAGAAAAAGTGAACTCTGACACCACCACCACTGAGCTATGGAACATCGTTAACAAATGCCATGGAAAGAATGTAAACAAATCCTTCTCAAATTTCATTAGCTATAGTCCACAAAATGCCAAAGATTTTTTAAAAATCAATTTCCCTAATTTTAAAAACACAAAAAACAAACAAGTACTGCTTCCACTACCATATAACTCGGAAAGAGAACTCTTAAATTCAAACAAATGGCATCAAATAATAAAATCAAAAAAAAAATACGACACCTGGGGTAGACGGAATAACATATGGTACATTATCCATACTAAATAATGAACTAGTCAATAAAATTATTGAAGAAATTAACGACATGTACCGGGAGGGAAAGGTTCCAAACAGGCTAAAACGAATCAAAATAATTGCAATAGGCAAAATCGGGAAAGATCTCAATGATATTATAAATTATAGACTCATTGCCTTACTCATAACTATTTTAAAAGTGGCTAATACAGCAGTTTTAGAGAATGTAACGGATCAACTAGAAAAACATCTAATCTTACTTGAAACCAGCTTCGGGTTTCGTAAAAACAGATCAACCACAGACATGATTAACTTATTAATTAACACCATAACAAACAACAATAGAAAAAAAAAGTATACTGGGGTAGTATTTATAGATGTGAAAAATGCCTATAATAGTGTCCTAACCAATGAACTAACTAGTATTATGCAATCTCTGATGATAGCGCAGAATGATATAGCATGGATCCACAGCTTTCTACGCAACAGATGTTTAGAAATAACAGTGGATAACCAAACAGTCAAAAGAAAAATATCAAATGGACTTCCCCAGGGGGATGTTCTCTCCCCCACTCTTTTTAATATATACACCATCAGTTGCCATGAGATCAACTCGGGGAAAATTAGGATACTCCAATACGCAGATGACTTTGCGATAATAGAAACAGGACTAACAATAAAAACCGTAGAAATCTCTCTCCAAAGATCGATAAACTGGCTGACACAAAAATTAAAAGATTTAAACCTCGACATTAACACCCAGAAGTGTAAATATATGACTTTTCCAAAGGACAATTTAATAGCGAATTTACACATAGCAGGAAGTAGAATACAGAAAACAAACGAACACCTATTTCTGGGAGTAACAATAGATACCAAATTAAACTTCCATCAACACCTAGAAAACAAAAAACCAAAGCTACAAAACGTTTAAATGCCATAAAAACCATTTGCAACTACAGGAATCACATAGATCCTGAGAAAGCCATTCAACTTCATAGGGCACTAATCCGTGGAAGCCTAGAATACGGGATTGGTTTTACTCTTAACGCCAAAAAAACAAAAATAAAATCCTTTAACACCTTACTCATCCAATCCTTACGAAGAGTAACAGGATGCACTAGGACCACCCCCATTAACACTCTACATGCCATAGCTACGGAAATTCCATTCCCAATAAGAAGCAAATTCCTAGTCGCCAAACAACTCATTAAAACAATAACCTACCCATCAAGAAATACTCACTTACTAAACAAACTTCAAAATAGCAATCATACACAAAAGCTCTCTGCCATAGAAAAAAACTTATAAGGAAAACATAGACACACTAAAAACAATTGCAAGAACAAATTTCAATTACCTAAATAATAACTATCAATACGTCGATATAAGAGTTAACGTACCTGGCTTGACCGCAGGCAAAAAGAATTACAATCCCACTTTGGCTTACCAATTTTGCATGGAAATGATAAAAGAAAATGTATCGAAACTTACAATATTTACTGATGGTAGTAAAAACATTGATGGATGTGGAATAGGACTATACATCATACAAGAAAAAAAGGTAGACCAAAAATTAGCTTTCAAACTGAAAAATGAAGTATCAATATGTACAACAGAATTGTATGCCATTAAAAAAGCCCTAGAATATGCCATCCTTGAAAAAATCAAAAACCCCATTTTATACACAGACAGCCAATCTGCTTGTATTATAATCCAAGAAGCCACCAAAGAAAAATTCACGGATGATATTGTAGGTTCTATTATAAATAATTGTGAATATCTAGAAGCTAAAATACAATGGATACCCAGCCACATAAACATAGAGGGCAATGAAATAGCGGACGAATTAGCAAAAAAGGGCACGAAAAGTAATCCAATAATTAATAATCTCATTAGACCAAAAGACGCAACAGTAATATTGCGAGAAAAGGCAATACTAGAAGCAGATGGGTGGTACACCGACATGTGCGTAACTAAAGGAAAAAAATATGAAAAATACCAGAGAAACATAGGCAAAAAGATGTGGCATAACAAAATGCAACTAGAACCAAAAGACATAAAAATAATCAATAGACTAATTTCAGGTCATGATTATAGCAATTATTGGTTACACAAATTAAAATTAACAGACGAAGGCTTATGCAGAACCTGCAATAGTGCAGATACAGCTACACACAAAGTATTTCAGTGCATGAGATTCGGATTAGAAAGAAGAAAGGAAAAACTACCAACAGAAGAAGCATTTATTAGTAGTTGGAAAGCAAAAAAAACTGAAGTAATCAAAAAAATTCTAAGATTCATTCAGACAAACAAAATCATATTCTAAATAACGGCTGAACGTAAATCTTAATAAGTAGAACATAAGGAGCATAATAATGAAGTAGAGCATCACTAGATATAAACAGACATCAAACAATCTCACATAAGCCAAACGTCATAACATAACACACAAAAGAACCCAAAAGGGCTAAGAAATATCATACAAAAAGTAGAAAATAGGGACATATGGCCACAGTTGCCGGTCCACATATCAAGAGGTATTTGTGTAAACAAAATCACGAAATAGTACAGGGACCCAGGTTGCTGGATTCTAGTGCCGGACCGTGACAAACCTCGTTAAAAGAAGAAGAAGAAGAAGAAGAAAACAAAATACAGGTAGTACACGAGATAGGAACTCGTATGAGTAGATCGGATAAATGATTTTGATAAGGTTTTCGTTGTTGTTTGTTGTTTTATAGAGACTTCCCTCCCGGCAAAGTAACTCATTTAGCATGCCGCCTTTGTTACTCCGTGAGTAAAAAATGCTCGTTCTCCCTCTTCTCGCTACACACACACATTTGGTGTCACCGCCGAGTGTGTTCAGTTGTGTGTCATCTTCCGGGAGTGAGGGATGTACGAGGTGAAGCCATCGATAAAATGAAGACATTTTGTGTTAAATCTTCATAAAAAGTAAGTAAATTTGTGTAACACGCTAAAGGAGTACTCGCTTTTCATTAATTTTGTTTTAAATTACAGTTTTGTCTCGATATTTTCACGAAAACCTGGAGGAAAAAATCATCACCAAAACAACAAAGGCCAACAAAGTAGGCCTCGAGTAGACTTCGCGGTATGGCGAAAAAAGTGTTTAATTAATTAAGGTGAAATTTATGTGTGCGTGTAATATCAGTGAATTAAAATAAAAAGTGATAAATATAACATTTGTGAAAATATAAAAAAAAATCTGCGAATGTGTTGTAATCATTGTGCGCATCATTAAACCATCCGAAAAATGAAGCAGAAAAATGAACCACGGGATGAATGACGTCTCTCACGCCTTGTTCATTTGGCCTTATTCTGTTTCTCCCAATAAAGCCAGAATAAGGCGAGAATACAGCGAAAATTTTGTATGGGATTCTCTCTCAAATTGTCGGGAGGGTTTGAGCTTGGCAGCCACATTCGACTCTTTACTGTAGGTGATGATGGTCTGGATGGCTAAGGATGGCTATGACAAGGTTTGCAATATTTAAATTTTCAACAAATTCGTTTATATACCATCAATATATCTCAGTCGGATAATAGGTTAATCTGGATAGTAGGAATAAAAAATAAGCTCACTCATCTTCAATGTAATTTAGTTATGCAATTTTCTCTGACCCCTTAAACATAGTTATGTTTCAAATCTTCAATATGAAATATAAAGGATATGGCTATGACAATTATCTATACGGGAAACTTCGATAAAGGCCAAAGCGTTCGGTTCCAAACATTGGCGTAAACGACGCGCTGCTGTATAATAAATTTGTATTGGATTTTACTGTTGCTCAAAAAAATTGCAGCTGTTCTCTTTTAGAATTTGGGCTATTTTTATCTTATAAAACTAGGTCTTCTATTTCTTCCGTCAACGGTGTTGCAGGGAATATGTCAAATTTCCTTTGGAGATGTCATTTCCAAGCTGCATGGATAATCGGACCGGTTAATAGGCGCTCAACTGTAATTTATTATCGTTATGTTATATTAAGCAAGGAGCTTAACCTTATAAACTCTTTATTAAAAAAAAATCTCGAGTCGCTTGGTCTCGGGCAAAATGGTAATAAAAACCAAAACGATGCTGCGGTCTGTAACGTATTCACTTAAGGATAGTCCGTCCTTTAGTTAATCATCGGATATCAATGTTCTACTTAACCGTGTGTCGGATTATCCATGCAGTTTAGAAATGTCAGTTACAAAGCGAACAAAAATTTAACTTGAAGTGGAGCAAGCCGGATCTCGACGATTACCGGATAACTGGATAACACGGATAATAGGCACATCTCCTTCACACGGATTCCGAGATACGCGGTTTTAGCAAATTTCGAAAACTGATTTTGATGTTAACACAAAAGTGAACAAAAAAGGTTAAAATTTTGTCGAGAATACCTTCTTTGTTCATATAAAACGTTTGTTTTTAATTTCTGTTAGTGTTTTCGTACAAAAAGTCGCCTGGATTATAAATATATATACAGGCTGTCTGAGATACGCGGTTTTTGGAAATTTGACCGATGAGTTAGTTTATAGCACAAACTCTAGGCTAAAAGGGGAAAAAATGGTCGAAAATACCTTCATTTCTCATATAAAATATTTGTTGTTCATTTAATTTAATGTATTCTTACAAAAAGTCGCATAATTGGCTGACTAAATTAAGTGCAGAGAAGGAAGTCGATTCTGTGACATATAAGTAAAAACGAAATTGCACCAAGATTCGGCTTCCGCGGACATTCGGTTCGCTATAATAGCGTATCTCGGGGACTGTCTGTAATGTACAGGCATTCCCCGAGACGCGCTATTTTAGCGAACCGCTATAAAAGATGAAAATCCGTGTATCTCGAATTTCCGCGTAAGTCGAATCCTGGTGCAATTTTGTTTAGACTTCAAAGTTACAGAGTCGACTTCCTTCTCTGTATTTAATTTATGCAGCGAATCAGACGATTTTTAGAAAGATTGCATTAAAATAAGTTAAAAACAAATGTTTTATGTGACATAAAAGGTGTTTTCGACCAATTTTTCACCATTTTGCTTAAAATTGTGCTATAAACTAGCTCAGCTGTCAAGTTTCCAAAAACCGCGTATCTCCGAATCCGCGTATAAGAGGAACCGCGTATTTCGGAGACTGCCTGTACTTTTCCGGTGAGTTTTATCATTGCAAAAGAAATTGCAGTTGTATTTTTTAAACTTAATGGCATTTTTCCCTTTTAAATCTTACTTTGATTCTTTTTTTATCCGTGTTGTCCATATTTCGGGCAATTTCCTTTGGAACTGTCATTTCCGAACTGCACGGGATATTCGGATACCAGGTTAAATGGCTCCCTGGAAATCTGTGCTAACTGTGAAACTGATGAAGGAAAACAAAAGAATCTAATTGCGAAAAAAGATTTAAATTTTATTGGTTTGCTATGCATGGCACTACAAATAAAATGGTTTGTTTTTTTTTTAATTCATGCTTGCAAAGCTAAAACACGGCAACAAACGACGGGCGGCAAAATCACGGAAATATCACGAGTCAAAAGATTTTAACATAAGACGACGAAAATTAATAGAAGAAACATGGTAATCGAAGAAATTGTACAGAAACGGATCCGATCAAATAAAATAGAAAGAACAGAACGTCGGAGAAGGCTATAGGGAGAGAGATATAAAGAGATGGGATGTAAAAGGAAACTAAAGAAAAGAGAACAGAACTATTGTACTTTTTATCGAACAGAGAAGCGGGCTGCTTATGTCCAGTTTAAATTCACGTATTCAATGGTACAAATTATAATAAACCACCCCATAAAATAAAAGCCTGTGCTTTAAGAAAAGATTCTTCTTCTTTCTGACACAACAACCTCAGGTGGTCTATGCCTGCCACTTCTCGCTTACTTTGACCTAATTTACTGCTTCTATGCCGCTTACGTACGAGGAATTGGCCCGGATGGGATTTTGTCCCGGTCCTGCAGTATGAAGACCGGCGCCACTACCATATACATCACTGGACCGCTCCAATTAAGAAAAGATTATGCACTAATATTTATCATCAAAGGGACATGTACAAGAAGTCGCCGAGATATACAGTATAGGCCGTCTCCGAGATACGTAGTTCCTCTTATACGCGGTTTTTGGAAATGACAGATGAGCTAGTTTATAACACAAAACCTAAGCAAAAAGATGAAAATACCTTTTTTTGTCACATGAAACATTTCTTTCTGACTGAATGTATTCTTTCTTACAATCGCCTGATTTTGTTTAAGAGACGAAAGAATCCCTCAGGGATCAAAGTCTCTATAATCCATATAACAACAACACACGCCTGATTCGGTTAATAAATTAAGTCCAGAGAAGGAAGTCGACTCTGTGACGTTGTAGTATGAACGAATTTCACCAGGATTCGACTTACACGGAAATTCGAGTTACGCGGATTTTTCCCGGGTTATAGCGGTTGAAGATATTTTTGAAGTTGCAACACAGCAACAACACAATTGTTTTCATTTGTGCTAGTAATTTCTCGGAGTAGTAATTTCATGGAATTAAATTTGTAGATTTTTGTATGAGTATTTTAAATTTCTAATTTGTCGAACATGAAATATTTTCAAAAGGAGCGGCCCGGTAGCATGATTGTAACGGAGCCGGTTTTCACACGAACGGACCGGACCAATCCCCCGTAGCAAGGACTGACTATCCGGCTATGTGGTAAAATAAGTCGATACGGCCAGGCCGTTCTAACGAAACAACAAAAAAATCTCGAAAAACACGTTATATATTAATGTAAAGAATATTTCTGTTAAATTTTTATTTTTAATCAGCTGAATTTGGGATAATACGGCGAAGAGCTGTCATTATAAACTAATAAAGCATAATAATTTTGTTATCAATATGGGGGTACCGCGTCTCCTCCATACATATAGATGACCTAAAACGACTTTCTCTCGAACGCGACTAAGAGTATTTCGTCATTTTTGGACAAAGTTCATGTCTGAGAGGCGTATGTGCGTACTGGAACCGGAGTTTTAAGTAGATAAGTTTTCGCAGACAGCAGAATGCACCCTAGCGCATTCGAGAATGAACCCTGAATTAGGACATAGGAAATGCATCCTAGTGTAGGAGAGTTTTAAACCAATGATGTCTATATCATAAGCATAAGATCTGGATTAACTTATAGAAGATGGTCCAATAGGGTTCCACCTTAGAGTCGTGGATGGCCATCTACTGCGCCAGATTTAAAAGTAGACAAGCTAGCTCATTTTCTCTTTTACGAATGGGACGATCTTATAGTATTAGGGAGGATACCTTGTATGCGATATTAAACACAGTAATTCCCCGGTAATTGCTGCACTCTAGCTTATCTCCCTTACTGTATGTAGGGTAGATGATGTTTAGATGAAGAGGCATTTCGCACCCTTTCCTTGAGGGGCAGGAGTTCTAGCAACAGACATGTGATCCGATAATCGATAAGGTGATCTCAGGAGCGTTTAACGAAGTTAAAAAACTTTCGCTGGATGGAGTCAAGTCGTACCGAAAGGCCGAGTGGCCGAAGGCCATCAAACGACATTGGCATACTCGAGCAAAGACGGAATAAGAGAGCAGGTGTTCTTTCATCAATTTAACCAATGAATATTCGTTTGAAAAACCGTTATTTATTGTAGGTGTTGAAAATATCATTAATATTATATTAATAAGTCAATATAATTGTAGTTTTGTATTACCATTCTGTTTCTGAATTCACAATTCATTCGTTACTTTTTTAACCATCACCATCGTCTAATAGTAATCATATTCGATTCTTAGTATTTCCATGCAGTGAATGTATAAACGACGATGTTTTTTGTATTTACTAGTCACATTTTTATATGTTTATATAACGTGTTTATGGATGCATGTGTGTACTTGAGAATGGTGTAGAATAGAATTCGAAATTGTTTGTCTCACTGCATAACCTCTTGAGGTAGGTTAATGCTGTTATGAAGCATAACAATTGTTTACATGTTGCCTTAACTCCCTATAAGAAATTTGTGGTTTATAGCCAAAATGATCTCCTCGATTACCTCATTAAACGAAGAGCAATAGTGTGTGGGATTGGTTGTAATTTGTAAATATATCGGTTTTGTGTTTTGCTTTTACTCGTTTCAGCTAGCATTCAATTAGGTACTTTTATGTTCGCTAAGAATTTATTTAATATTTACCGTATTAAAAAAAACACACACACACGCGTATCTAGCATTCGGTATTATTTTTTCAAATAAACTTATCACTTTCTAGCTTATTCTACTTCCCAATTTTCCACTGCCAGCTACATGTTTTGTCCTTACTTGCGAAACGAAAATACTTGACTTTGCTTTTTATTTGTGAAACCGACCGACCAACAGGCGACAGTAGTGGCAATTTCCATAACAATTCACACTAACAAAAAAATGAATACGTTTATATTTCTCGTGAAATTAATTGATCTAGTATGAACAAACAAATCACAGTATAAAGTATTAAGTTTTAATAATAAAACAATACATTCAAAAAACAAAAACAATTCCATTCTTAGTACAGCAATGCTTTTTTGCAAACAATAGATAAGAACAGCGAAGCAGATATAAAAAAAAACAAAACCGAAGAAAGAAAACAAATAAACACCATCTTTACATTATCTATGCATCACATTCCCATTAAGTCGTTGTATGTAGTATATTCTTCAATTACATTTGTAATGAAGGCAAAAAAGTAACAACTAAATAGTATGCACATTAAATGTGGGCACCAAATCGTGTGGTAAGTTGGTAGCAAGCTCAGTAATGTAGAAACAAAACAGTAAGAATGCATTTTCACGTGGTACCTCGTGCATTCCTAACTTGAAACAAACCGTTGAATTTATAATAATTGTAATAATTAGAAAACAATTGCACACGTTACAATCTACACACAACATCCTCCGTGAATCACATTAAGACGGAATGTTTGAGTTACGTTTGTGTTTGTTGTTATTTGTCTGCATTTTTCTTGCGCTGTAGTACTCCTAACAAATGGTTGATTTTGGTATATTGTAAAATCTGCATTTTTTGTTTCGTTTCATATTCGGAGTTCAATTATTTGTTTTTAGATAATGTTACCTAACACCAAATAATTTAATGGGAACTTCAAAGGTCTTTTTAAGATCTTTTATGTATGTTAGTTTTGCTGATAGCTCGTGTGGACTTTTTTGTGTAGGAGAAATGTATAGGAAAATATAGATGTAATTAGTAATATAAATTGCCAGATTATATATTGTATTCGTTTTGTTTCGCTGTCATATTATTTTGTAAAAGGTTGTTTGATCCTGTTTAATTTTTCTCACTTTCGGTTCTTTTCCTGCTTATTCTTGCTTCACATTAGTATGCATACTGGTTCGTATGCTTCCGTTGCTATGTCTCGAGGTATATTGGCATGAGATATTTGATTTCATTTTCATGTTTCCGATGGATACACACAATTGTGGTACGCAAACGCATGTATTTTTTCCAATTGTACTGTGGTACTAGCTTGCAGGTTTTGTAGAACTTTGGAAAGCTATGTTTTATTTGCTTGTACGCTGATTTTTTTAATGTTTTGTTTTAAGGCCTGAATTTGTGTTAAAAATTTGCTACGCTTACTTGACCTTATATGCTTCTCGTTTGCCACATCCATTGTATTTAGTTTCGTTCACCATGTACCAGGATGTTGTATCACACAAGCATTCATGCCTTTCTCACACCGTTTCCTTATTTTTATACTAAGCTACAATACATAGTTTTTTTCCTGTCCAATTTATCAACATGCACTTACTGTGCAACCTTTGCACTACAATTGAAAAACCATTCGTTTCGCTTATAAGGTAGACTAATGCATTTTATTAATTTGTTCTGCCTGCGAGTTTGGTTTATGTGTGTTTAATTTTCAATTCGAAATATATTCTTGTCTATCTACTTTTTTGTTTTCATTATCAACAGTACATCTTACTTACATTTCATTTCCTTCATAACCCACCATTTCTTTGACTATAATTAGCTCTTTGTGTCATTTTTTGTCTTAACTTGCACATTAATCCCATTTTGCCTGTTTGATTTTGATACAATTTATTTGATAAACTTACTCTGTATCAACGTAGTTATGTTTAAACATTTTAGTTCCTATTCTATTGTTGGGCTGATGGCTATTGGCTCATGTTGCATGTTCAGTTTTTTTTAGATTTGACGTTATATACTAAATCCTATTTATTTTTAGTCAACCAGGTATTTGTTGAGGCAAGTTGTTGTTGGTTTGATAATTTTTTTGCATGGGTTAGACTTATCCGTCTTCCATTAAGTTTTTCAGTATTTTTACATGTTTTCATTCAAAGGCACCCTTTTTATTTTGACTAATTTGCGTTATCTATTGTTTTGTTTTTATAATCTTTGTTGGAAAGTTGTTATCTATTGAAGAGTTATATGTTTGTGGTTGAATCTATGCTGGTGAATTGTGAAATTTGCTTGACTTTTGGATGCTTATCAATTGTTAAATTTTTGTTGAAGTATGTGACTGTCGACTCTTTTCGTAACATATGTTAATGAATATTACTGAAACTAGAATAGTTTTAGTATGTATTGTAAGCAAGGGATGATTCATTCAAACTCGTGTAAATTTGTGTTTTACAAACGCACGGCATACGCTGGATTGTTGAGAGAACCTTTAGACAGACATTTGTTGTGTTTTGTACTCATCTTACACTTTGTGTTATGTCATTGCTACATCCATAATCAGTTCCGCAATTCATAACTATTGATGGTCAGAAGAAGCTATATGCCTTAAACATTACTAACAGCTCGGTGCACAGCGGTAACTATATATTGTTTTTGTTCTATAAACATTACCGTTAAATTTAATTGCAGTGCATGATACACATATGTGTAACGAATTGAGTGTTATTTACATGTTCGTCCTTTGAAAATATTTCAAATCGATAGAATTTCACTGGATACTTGAACTTTTCTAGTGACAAAATTTTTAAAGTGCCCATAATATAAGATGAACTCGACACGGGATGACGCAGTTATGAATGGTTCTGTGAGATGGAAGAAAGAAGTGCGTACGAAATATGTTTTTATTCATCGTAAACTTGCCAATCATCAACTCTATATTGTTAAATTTTGAATATTTTGCAAAGATACATTGCCATTTAGATCAGAATTTTGTGTAGCATTTGTAAAGATATAAATTTTAACGTGAGTTGAATTTCTTTTCGTTAATATCAAGCGATAAGAAGACGAATGTAATCGTAATAACTGGTCAATTATCGTAGTTTAGAATGACTATTTGTAAGATGAATATTCCAAGTTGTGCATATTTGGAACAGGTTGCAGTGGGTACAAGCGCATTCATAATGCTTGTTTTGGGTACATGCGTATGCGGTATGGTCTGCTTACCAATACATACCAAACTTTGTTTGATATAGTTTATCTTTGTATTGTTCGTTTAATTTCCTTAATTTTGTAAGTAGCACACGCCAAAGTACAAGTTTAACCTTGGTTTAGATACTATGCATTTTTTTGGGTAAACCATTTAGAGGAAACCAGAATATTTAGGAAAGAGATTTTGAACAAGATCTGTGTGATAAATGAATGCCCTTGGTCTGAACGGTTCAGTTATCCATTGAGAGTTCCTTTCTCTGGTGGATAGAGCTACGTCTTGTATTTTCTTCATTTCAAATTTTAAATTCAACTTTGTTGTGCTTTTACATTTTCTATCCTGCTGCTGTTTCATTATCCCTGTACACCCAGCTAATTTTGGAACTTTCCTTTTCACCGTGGATTGAACTGTGGGATAGCCAATTATGTTGCCATTATTCAAAACATCTATAAAATATGCTAGAAAATGTGTTTTGTAACTTTATTTCATGACTTCTATAGTTTGCATTAATTTACTGTGTTAGGTACTGATAGGTAAGCTAAATTTGTTGCAATCAGCTGCTCTGCATTCGGCATTTGCTTTTTTTTTTAATGCTAGCAAAATATTCACCTTTTCTCTCTAAATTTCTTTCACTTTCTCTGAGATTGTTGTACTTTTTTCAGTTGCCTTAAACGGTGGCAAAATTTTTTAATTTAGTAATCCTGTCGATACAATTGATTAGATTTCGTAGTACGTAAGAAGTTTCGTGTGTTTTAGTAAGTTGAAATGTTACACTTCTGTACACGTATATGAGCAATTAACGTTTCATGCCGTGCTGTGAATGGTCCATAATGAAAGGTTTAAAACGTGTGGTTTTATGACAGAAGGTCTGTTGACATTGAAATAAAAAAAAATCTTATTTAGCAACCACGAAATTGTATGCGTGTAACCATCCATTACAGAAGAGACAAAAACAAAATAAAACATTTAAACATTAAACAATTTTCTGAAGTTGAACTGGGAGCCGCACGAATTGAGAGATGCTGTTAAAATTTTCCTTTTTTCCTGTAAGTTTATTATTTTGTTAAAGCACAACTAAATAGGGTCAGGGGAGAATTTTTACCCGTTCTGAGGTTTGATTTGCAATTCGAATTGTTAAGGAAACGGAACAATTGTGCTTTGATTTACATCTATTTTCAAAATTTTCCTCTTCGATTCAAACGTTTCGATAACAACAACAACAAGATTTTGTATAAATATAATTGTATTTTTGTCCTGTCCGGTTGTTTACATCCTTCGTAACTTTTAGCTAGTATAACAACGTGCTCCTACCTTAAAATTTGAACAAATTGGTTTTATTACATTTTGTATTTCAACACTGTATCTATCGCAGTTCCTCCCACAACATAGAAGAGGTCGTTGAACTAATCATAAACCAACCAATCAAATAACAAAATCAGGGAAATACAGGAAACTATGCTATCTTATTCCACCAGGGGTTTATTGATATAGAAGTTAAAGTAATTTTTACATGAGACAAACAGGTAAAATTAATTCTAACACAAAATAAAGCTGATCAAGGAGCAATGAAAGAATGAAAAGCAAAACACTCAAACCAAGTTATATGAGGAATTTAGAAACGAAAAAAATCAGCAAACATAACATTCTATAATACACACATGCTAATAAACACAGTCACATATGCGCATACGTGTTGGAAAGAAAAGTGTATATATATATATGTAGGTAAACCTACAAAAAATCACTCGTTAGACAAACACTTCGAAGATATCAATCAGAGAATCTTTATGCATAGGAATAGGAAACTTTTTCAAGCATAGAATTGTGTTGAATGTTTTGTTTTTCTAGTTGTTGTGATGTAGGTGTGCCGATGTAAGATAATTGGGATTGTGGAACATAAAGAAATTAACAAAATCAAACAACAAACAAAAACTTTTACATATTGTAGTTCCATTCCTAGCTTCTTGGTCGAACAAAATCAAACAAAAAGTCATTATGCCAAGTGAAGCTAAGTTGAGGACACTAAATCTCAAGTATTATATTGTATTATTAAAGGTAGATTTTGTGTGTTTTTCTCATTTACAGTGAAATCGGTTGCGCAACGGTGGTACTGAAGCACATAAATGGTGGTTTCTTGTGTTCGGATCATTGCTATTCAGCTCTCGATCTGACCAACTATGGATCATTCGGTTTGCATCTTTGTGGTCTTACGAATTATATCGAAGAATACTATTTTGTAACCCTTCGTATCCCCTTCCCCCCACCAACTTGAACAGTTTCATGTTTGGATGCATTCTGGAAAAATGTGAGATGCATATCGCAAGCCCTGAAACCTGTAAACCACCAACCACTGCAGTTGGCTTACTGGTGTTGCAAACTTTCCCAATGACAAATGAGCCGACTCTTATTGCGACTCGATTACAATTTCGATGTTTCTTAAATGGGTGATGCTGCAAAACCAACTGCAGTGTTGTGCGAGTAACAACTACAAAACCGATTGCGTTGCGGCGCAGGCAAACACAGCGGATCTAGAACGTCTCCATCGTATATATACTTTTCTCTCCAGTTGCTATTCTCTTCCTGCTTCACATAGTTTGTGCTTTGGCTATAATCTGTATGTTTCACAGACGCGTCGCTGTGCGATGCTACTTCGAATAAGAAAATCATGAATCATGAACCTTGGTGGCTTCCACTTAGCTATTCCTTCATCAGTTTCCTAGCTGGGTTTTCTAGCCAGTTGTTTCTAGTTTTTCTCTTAACACTCATGCTGCACACCATGGCCACTGTTCGAATTGCGACGTGTGACTATTTGCTTATACATCGCTTTAAAGTCTACTGGACGGACTGTAAATCTGCCGGAACTTACCTACCACAACAACGACAACAGAGCCTATTCTGCTCGTTACCACGTGTAGGTATTGTAGGCACGTTTTTCGTTCTACTATTGGTTCGTTTGCCTATTGCTTTTATCGTTCTGAAACCTGAAGGAGTGTGGGCTGCAGTATGCAGTCGCACCGCCGTATTCTGCGTAGCACGGCACTGCTAAAGGTACAACACGCAACAATACCTTGGACGAAATGTGTTTTTTTTTTGTAATTGTAGTAGATCCTAACGATATCTTAGCATCTGTTTTGCAAATCTGCAAGACGAATTTAGTCTTGGATTGTGGATGGGAAGCCAGCCATAACCAAGGTTTCTTATACAAGGTAGCCCTCGACAGTGTACGGCGGTTTGTGGGATTTACGAGTATCGAAAGTTTAGTAAGCGATCAGAAAAAGAGAAACATCACCAGTAAACTGTTTCCCTTTCCCTCGCTTAACATCATTGATGACTTTTACTGAGCAAATGTGAGTTGAACTCGTACACGTTGTTCATTTGCTCTCCACATATATTACACTTCCATGGGTTGCTTTCGCTGTGGCATCCCTTATGCAGGAAGTATAGCGTCTGATCTGGGAACTCAATGCCACAGAATAGACACTGTAAGTTTCGCTTCGCCTTAGATGTGAGAGATAGTAGCAGGTCAGTCTCCTGCCCGGTGGAGGTGATGGTACCATTTGAGGTAGTTGCGACAGCAATGGCAGCTGTACTGCTACTGCTACTGGAGCTGCTGCTGGAGCTACTGCTAGAACTGCTTGAACTGTTGCTTCCATTGCCACTCTCCTGAGTAGCGCCGGGTGTAAGAACGTTTGAACTGTTCGGAATGGGACTGCTGGCCGGAATAGGCGAACTATTAGCCAACATTCCGTTACGAGTGGCGCGAGTTGTTGCACGTGCCGAGATTCTTCGTTTCAGGTCTTCTCGCAACAATGACTTCAATGGCGATACCTGCAATGAGCGTTTTTGATTTATATTGTACAAAATGTAACACAAAAAGGCACAGTCAAGTCGCCCGATTCAACACCCTGACACAGCAATACAGCCCTTTACCTTGATCAGCGAAGTCAAACTAGACGAAGGGGTAACACATTCCGTTGAATTACTGATGTTTGAGGTTGGTGGTTCTGTGCTACTACTGCTTCGGGGTTTAATATCGTTGTACTCATCGTTCGTTGTTGGTTCCTAAAGTATCGAATAATGCAATAACATATCTTGGATAAGACGCTTGGATCGCTTGAGCATAAGATGTAGATCTTCGACGTACAATTATTCATATTAGCAAAGACGCTCAAACACATTAGAAAGAGATAAACGCAAACAGATGGCTACTCACATGTCATGATGGATGACCGTTTTGACTTACCTGTTTGATAGGTATTAAGCTAATCGATGGTGTAATAGGGTTATCAAAAATAATATGCCTTGAGCTTTGTACTAGTGTCGGAAGCATCGTGGTAGTCGTCGACGAGGACGAAGATTGGGAACTGGAAGGAGCATTCGAGTCTGCCGAATGAGGTGAACCGGCCGGAGATCCAGATGATGCGACAGTTGGTGTCCCACCGTTAGAGGGTCGCACAATTGCTTGAATGTCCAGTGCAGACGAGATCGTTGCGGATGAGGACGACGTTGTCGGTGTGCTGCGATCATTATTGCTGCCAGGGCTGGGACCGTTTGAATGTATCATAGGTGTTCCATTATGTGTTCGATTTCCTTGCTGCAACTCTTGCTGACTTCCAACAGAACCTCCTACACTGGCGGATCCGTCGCGGCTACAGTTCAGTGGTAAGCTGTTGTCATCATCTGCATTGTCCATCGAGATCTCAACGTGAGGTGTAAGAAAGTGCATTGGCGGTGTGCCGTTATCTATCGATCGTTGCATCGTATCGGCAGCTGCAGCAGCAGCAGCGGCTGCCGCACCTCCGTCACCAAATGAGGCATTGACCGCGTTCATAGCTGCCAAGGCCGCCGGTAACAAGTTAGCCGGATTGTGTTGATCAAGGGCAAGCAACAGTGACGATGGTGTCCCTGGTCCCGGATTATCCAAATCGATGCCGTGTCGATTGAAGAAGTGCACTCGTAACGATTTCATTGTACCTGCACGGTAGCTACATAAAGGACATGTCTTTACAAGATCATGCTGGCCCACGTGTTCGTTTTGAAAATGTGCACGCATCGCAATCTGTCGCTGGAAACCCCGATTACATATTGGGCAGTGGTAAGGTAGCGTTTTTGTGTGCGTCGTAAAGTGCTCCGCTAGGTGATCTTTACGGAAGAATCGTTTTTGACAGACTCGGCATTCATACGGCTTCACACCTGTGTGGCGCATCTTGTGTCGACGCATGTTCGCTCCGTTGGAAAACTTCATATTGCAGACATCGCATTCAAAGAGCTTTCGGTTGCCATTGTTGTTGTTAGCGTGAAGTGGGTTGTTGTTGTTGATCGCACTCGTGTTGTTATTGTTGTGGCTATGGTGGTTGAGATTGTGTTTGAGATTTTCTAGCAGTTGGGCTGCAGCCACACTCGACGTAGTTGTGGTTGTCGTGGCCCCGGAGGTAGATTCAGAATTATCCGACAAATTATCATCACCTCCACTAATGTTTCCGCCTCCACCGCCGTTTCCTGTGCCAATATTACCAGAACCACGTAAGGACGAGATTGTACTCGAAAGGCAGCTAGCAAGCGCGCTACTATCCATACTCGAATCCACCGAGGAGGCGACACGATCGTTCATTTCGCCACAGTCAGGCTCCTCTTTGGTGGTAACAGATCCGGCGGCAACCTTAGCAGCTGCCGCCGCCGCCGCTGCAGCGGCTTTCATGATTATACTGGCTGGTGGTTCCATCATCGAAGCAAACGCAGCTACTGCTGCTTCTGCTTCGGAGGCAGAGGCTGTAGATGTAGCTGCCGCTTCCGTGTGCTTCAGTAAACCGTGGGTTGTACGCCTTCTTAGTCCATGTGAAGAGGATCCAGCCGAGTCCGGCTCACTAGTGGACATCGGTACTATCGAAATCGGACACGGCGTTCGGGTTTGTCCACGGACACTCCGACGCCGTTTGTTCGTGGAACGTTTCGTTTTGTGGCGTTTATGGATCAGCTGAGAGACGAGAACGGCAGCAAGCGCAATGCTACAATACTTTTTATCTTTATTTACAACTCAGCCTGCAGTAGTTTTGGCAATAAAATTTGTACTCAATTTAGGCGAACAATCCGTACTGCTCCTGAAAGAAAACAATAACGTTTAGATTATGTTAAATTTTGTTTGTTTTCCGATATGATGGAGTGTGTCTAAATTTACACAGCAGTACAGCAGTTTATTTTTTAGATTTTTAATCAGGTTTGCGATAGATATTTATTAGAATATTCAGTTCTCTCGTGGAATAGCTACTGTGACTAACAGGTTGTCTGTTTCGATTTCTTAAAATTAATTATATAATTTAAAATCATTCTGCCATTGAATTTTGTATAGTCGATAATGAAAATTAATAAATCCACAACTTCTTCACATGCAACTCCTGGCTGGCTGTTATCTATATGATGAACATACTATTTGGCTCAATTAGGGTCGGTCAATAATGATTGAAAAGCCATATAAGGCAGAGTATGCCTTCTTTAAATAATCAAAAATCATTATGAGCACACTCTAGAGCACAGTTTTAAAAACAAATTAACCAAATAGGTAAATTAAAACTAATTGCACCGAAAACACGGTTTTTGCAGATGATGTGTAAACGAATATTATCAAACGATTATAGGCGGCGGTATTTCACACGACAAGACTGATAAAAAACCCACCAAGACCATTTCCTTGCAACAAAAACAGCCTATCCGGTTAATTGATACAATGAAGCCCAGTGACCATTGTTCCAAAAACAGACAAAATTCGACTGGCAAAATCTGGTTGAGCATTGCTTGGTTTTCAGAATAAGAGACTGACTGTGCATATCCTCCTCAACAGGCTAAACAATTGCCGCATCGTTTCTTCTTGATCTTAAACGGGACAACATCCTCAAGAGGTCTAGCCATTTCTGGCCTTCTGTGACTTTATTTTCCCAAGCAGAGTAGACAGTCCTGCGTACGAGGGATTGGTTTGGGTGGGATTTTGGCCTGGTCCGTTCGTGTAAAGTCCGGCACCTTTACCATCATGCCACCGGGTCGCATCGTTTAGTTTTTTTTAATTACTTTATAAACTGATGTTGTGGGTTAAAAATATTGCACAACTTATTCTGAAGTATTTGAAAGAACACTGAAAAAATCATGAATGAACTCCCCAGATATCCAGATATACTACTACTAGCTGCTGATAGTATGAGTATGCATGATAACATGACAGGAAAAAATATTGCAATTTAATGCCACCATGGTTGCACAATATACGGACCGACGTACTAATGAAATATTTACTGTCACTTATCCATCCCTTGGCATGGACGTTTCACAAAAATGATCAGATGAGCCTTCAATTTTTTTCTCATAATTCTCCGTATTTAGTTAAAATTGATTGAAAAAAAAAAGTTAAAATTGATTCATTTTTGATATCTTCATATTATTTGTGATAAATTACAGGGGATTTCCAATAGAATTTTCTCCAATAGTAGTGCTTTTGTATTGTTTGTAATATTAATACATACAATAATACAATAACAGTAATAATAATGAGATAAATTTTCTTATTAAACAAATTGAAAGATTTAAGCTCTCTCTATCTTCTCCCCCCTCCTCTCTTCTTCATTCTCTCTCTTTCTATCAATTTTCTTCTCTCTCTTTCGCTTTCTCTCTCTCTCGCTCTCTTATGCTTCCTCTCTCTTAATTACAATTTAACTACAGTGGAGCGCTGATTATCCGGGTGATATTTAATCGGGTGTCGGATTATCTGTGCAGCTCAGAAATGACCATTCCATCTGTCAAACAAAAAAAAAATTGGAATTTCTTTTAAATGGATATTGGCATCAAGACATCATGTTTTTGCATTTTGCCAGTTATGATTGTTAGTTAGACAGAAAGAGAAACCATGTTGGTTTTACTAGTTGGGGTTCTATGCTTGTTCAAACCGGTGTTATTAAGGTACTCATAGTGCAAAAATGAGCGATTATTTGGGATATTCTATAACCTTGTGTATGTTTGAAAAACAAGAAACTGGCAACGGCTCATTCACAGTAGCCAGTTCAACAAACAGTGCATATTGAAAATAGGTTGTCAGAAATGCCCAAAATTCCAAGAAATGCGACCTAATTGTCATAGGGATGTGTTTTTACCAGCCAAGTTTTAACCTAGTGAACCATAAAGAAATATATGATATGAATATATGATCGAATATGATGAGAGCAAAATTTCTACCCCCCAATGTAACCAGTTTGATTCAGATCATGGATTAGGGTATAATATGTTTGTTAAAACAATTTTATAGGACATCGATCCTTAGATCTCCAAGACGACCAGGTGTTAGATTTTTGGAAGAAAATGACGATTGTTGATGCGTTTAAAAGCGACTCTGATATTATAACAACGACGGTGAACAGCAACGAAAACGAAATGTCAACAGATTCAGAAGAAGGTTCCACTCATGGAGCGATTGATTCACTTACTGCTACGGCATATACAGATGAATTATTGAAGTTTATGGATAAAAAGGATTTAACTGTAATGATAAAGTAGCCCTAAGAAAAATAAAGTAGAAAGCTGCAGTGCAAACTAAAATAACAGATTTTTTTCCAAAAAATAACATGAAATCTTCAATAAAAGCAGTTTATCTTTATAACTTTTAGTTAAAAAATTTTAGCCAATAATTTTGTTCTTAAAAATATTCTTATAAATATTTCTGCAGGTATTTCATGTTTACTTTTTATCATAAGATCAGCTGATTGCACAACGTAGTTATCAAAATTTTGTGCATGTGTATGTGTATACTTGACCAAAGAGCAAAACACTTGAATATTCACTTACACTTTTGAATTTATTTTTTTTTAAATCCTATTTTACAATTCCAGTTTACGGAACACGGGTTCAAAATAATTTGTGAAATGTACAAATGACTAGCACAATGACACTTTTTTTTTAATCCTTTCAATGCTAACGTAACTTTAACACAAGGAATATTATCTGATTTTTTTCGTCAAATGATAACAAAGACAAATAACAGTCGATATATATAACCAAAGATACATAGTGCAGATACGGAATGATTCGGCCTTAAAGGGAAAGTACGTCGTAAAGATGACCAGCTACACGGTCTGTTTTGTAACTGGGCCTGTCATAGACATGGAGTTCGACTTTTTTAAAGAGGAAAAACAATGACTATAGTTAAGATGTGCCTTCTACTCTTTGAACTTATTGTGAATTCAATGAATAAATACAGATAACAGAATTTAAGACTATTAAAAAATTCAGAGAAAGGAATATACCAAAATGGGCCCGAAAACAGTTTATATTTCATATTCAAGGTAGCATTCATCTAAAAAAATTACCTATGTAATTAAAAAAACTCACCCTAACATTGAAACAAGAACAGAAAAAAAAACTAAAAAATAAAAGAAAATAAGAATCAAAAACTAAGGAAGGAGCCGGTAACGTTACAGTATCACGTTTTTTATTTTTCATAAAAGTTGTTTAGTGATAACTGTGATTACTTTTAAAATTTTCACAATTTAATTTCTGGATTTCATTTGACTAAACTGAAGTCTGAGTTTTGTTCTCACTCGTTCCTGTGTTATTAAAGATGTGTATTACTCTCTTATTGATTTCGATTGAAGACTTCACTTTCCCTAAGCGTAACAATAATCGATACGGACAAGATTTTATTAATCAAAATATGAATAAAAAACATGCTAACAAATGTCACTATCAATGTTCAAGATAAAAGCAAATTTGCATCGATGTAGACATGAATCGTAAATAAAAGTTTAATCACACCATACTTTAAAGTTCATATATTTACATAATCATCACAGACCCGCAGAGATTTCCTGAAATGGTGGGTTTGTTCGTCCGAATGCTTTTAACCGAATCGAGTCCACTCATAAACGGGTCACCTATTGCGGACTAGGTCAACATTTTACTGAAACATATGCTGCATGCTTCCAATAAAGAAGCGTGAATCCGATCCGGCCAACATCAACCAAGCGTTGGCTGCCGCAGCATAGCCAAACGAAAACAAAACCAGACCAGCAACCATCCGGTTGATGGATTCAGCGAGAGAATTGGGGGCGAGGTGCAGTAGACTTGCACATCAAAATGTGGTAGTAGTTCACCTGTGTTTGAGCCCTGCTTTCACCAGTACCGCAACTGTAGGTAGGGGATGGCGCGATTCCCATGTATCAGCACATGGTACTAAAGCGCAGTAATTCACGCTACGGAAAAGATGAATACATTCGTTCCATATATTCGAACAGCATATATTTGGTTGATTAGAATTAAAAGGATACAAGTGTGAACAGAATTCTAAGTGGTTTATGAAATAATTATAGCTGATATTATTTTTGTGTATTTTAAAGCCATTTTATTATCTCCACTGATGAGCATCTTTGTATAATATGTTGTTTCTTTTATGAAACGTATCGCATTTTCAAAACAATGAAAATGGAATGTGAAGTATGTAAACAAAAACACCATGGATAAAATACAATTGACAATGCAGGATTGTTGATATCAAAAAATAGATGTAATGCCATAATAAATATTCATTACAGATAATATGGCTCATGAAAATGTGCCAATTGATAAATGATAAATGAATTACACGATACTTTAAAACTCCATTGCATTTCTTTGGACATAGATTGATGATTAATTATGTTACAAATGTATAATATATTGAATGGTATTGATAACGGCAACAGGTTATGTTAACGCTTTATATTTATAAAACGATTCTTCTTATTGTTCAGTCTCGTGTAACATGAGCACAAGTGACACCTTCGTAGCATTCGTAGGACTGTGTTATCTAAACAGTAAGAATAAATGGAAACTAAAAACAGACGTGTGCTGCCCTGCAACGTTGTGTTGGTTTCGAACTTAATCCCACTCACGCTTGACGCGTCAATTGCGTACGCTTGCGTCTGCCCCGATTGTATGAATGCACATTTCTCGCCTTCTAGCTCATCGTTGAACAAGTGTTGTCCCGTAATCCGTTCACCTTCGTTTGTCTGCTATTGCATTCACTGAGTGCTACTAATACCGTGCGCCTGCACCGCAATACTGCGTCGGTGTCCCAATTAGTTCGGTGCAACAACCTGTTGGTTGAATCGCCGGACTGCTTGCCCCATAGGTACCTTGCCCAAAACGGTAAAGTGATGTGTGGCCTTGCGGCTGAAGACAGACTGTGTATGCATTCAAGCTGGCCCTAGAGAGCGACAGAATCATAGCAGCATATTAGAGGGGGTTTTGGTGTTAGGAACAGTCATTATTCGTTCCGATGTATGATTTACATATTATGTTTTTTTTCAGAAATACCAAATCAATAACGATTCAGAAGATTGTTTTTGTTATCGTCAAACAACCAATAAAGCTATATTTAAAAGTTAACAATAAATCATCTTAACATTTGTATGTTAGTATGGGGCTATTATTGCAGCAGTATTTCTGTTTACGTATTATAAATGACTATAAGTAATTTAAAACTTTCAACATTTTGACACCTTTTGCTAGGGAATCATTCATGCCTCCAAACACTCGATCAGCTGTTGATTGTGTAGCCCTGGACGCATGAGAATATGAGTAGCCAAGGGTTGGGGTGTTGTTTTCAGCGAAACCATTGCCACACAATCGCACCAACACACAACCAGGTTGCGCTACCGAGGTCTGATGCACACGTTCGACCTGTCCTCGTTCGGTCGGTGGCTTCATAATTAATTCTTTCCCTGTTTCCTCCTCTCTCGAAGGCTTATACACGATTGCCAAAGCGGTGGCACCGCCAGCGATGATCACGATGGCGAAGGAACGAGCTTTCAACATAGTGAATCAACCTACTGCTGCTCTCCCGGACCTCGGTAAGTTGGTTTTCTGTTGATAGTTGCCAGTTTGGCCGACCATGCGCCAGCCACATCGTAGCTTCAGGCGGGCCCATCTAGTGACCGATGGAGCTGTTTCACAATTCACACCGCGTATTTAGTGCATGCCTACCCTCACCTCTTTTTTACTCTTTGAAGTATTTTAAAAGCGAAGGAGCCATCCAGCCAAACAGCTTCGGCTCTTGAAAGAGGGGTATAAGAAATAGAAACTGCCTCAGATAGTTATCTGCGCCGGACGAGGCTTGGGTAGCGTGAGCAACGAGAAAGAAAATGAAAAATGTGCATAACTAGCAGTAGAAATCACAAAACGTCGTCCATGGTGATGAAAAATGGGAACTTCACTTCACCGACGACCAGTTGGATACAGAGAGGGGCGCTGGTTTTCCAAAGCCTTGGTAAGGAAAGGAGAGAGTCTTTTCAATATATAAAAAATGGATGAGGTCCGTTGCGGCGAACTGCACGCACGCACTACTGACTTCTATTGCTTCAGTAGACCGCAATGTTGCCTCACAGCCTCTAGTGAAAACGTCCATGGTAAGGAACGAGCAATCGGGCTTTCCTTCACGTCGTCGTCACGATGTCCACAGTCTTTGTGTATTGGTGCTCTATTTTAGGCGCATGTCGAAAGCTCCCGCATACAACCGCACTACCGTCAGCCCTAGGGCCTACAGATAGGTTCAACACAGGTAGACTTGGGCCGCACCGCTTTGAACGCCGCTCCCCCGCTCAGTGTGAAAGACTCAAAATACTCAAGGAGCTGTCTATTACAGGCCATGGACTTTGGGCAGGTCCATATTGCATGCGTGGCACTGGATTGGTTGGCCAGTGAAAAGCGCCAAGTCAAGTGTAACTGCTTTGCGCTTTCCATCTCCAAATGTGTCTTAAACGGATACAGCTGTAGAATATATCTAGCCTCGAAAGCAACAAACTTGTCGCACAAGCGACAAACAGCCGTCCAATAATAAATGCTGCTGCCTGTGACAAACAAACAAATAATGTTACACACTTTTTTGAATACAAATGACACATACGAACACACGTGTGCTCTATAGTTTAGAAATGGTCCAGTGTTTAAAAAATCCTTTTTCCTTTGATTGAAACGTTAGTTTATTTTTATCATTATTGAACTTTCTGGAAAGTACTTTATCAAAACGAAAATATTTTCATCAGCAATCGTAGAATATATCCCATACTATTCGGGCCGGTTTTGAAGGTGTCTACGCCTCAAACAGTAAAAAATATCCATCATGCATGGAAGATGTGGTCATAAGTTCGGAATATATATTTTTTTGAAATTGCGTAAGTTGGTTCTAAACGTTCATTACACCGTTTTGATTGATGATAAGCTGTTAGATGTAACAATTACATTACTGTCATTCAATTGGACTGCGAAGTTAGTCCACAAGAAAACACCTTGCACTAACATTCTTCGAACCCAACTCGCTTGCAGCATACGAATGTCATTAAAGGCCGCAAACACGAATATAAACCAGTTCCGAAGGAAAGTGAAAATGAATATTCTACGCACACTACATCGCCGACGCCGTTACTTGGCGCGCGGTTGAATAGTTTGTTGCTGTTCGTCTGGTTCTTTGCCTCCATTCATTTTCACTGTCACTTTTTTCTATATAAAAATGAAAACTTGGAGATAGCGACAAACGCTTAGTGGACTCGCCCAGAATTGGATGCTATATTATTATGAGATCATAACCAACATATTATAACATTGATGAATTCAACAGTATTAACTCTTTTCATTTTTCTTATAACGGAATACCATTAATGCGCTAATAATTCAATGCATTAAATACGTGGCTTTAGCAAGGTGGAGTACTATAGGAACGGAATAAATGAGCCCTAATCTTTCCTAACATAAAACCCGTCGTACCAAATCTGGATGATGCTTTGTAATGAAAAAATCTTATTGAATGCGTGCACAAGCTTGCAAAGCTCCCCTGCTGTGAAGAAATCAATACTAAAGAAGAAAAGTGTGTGTACTGGGAAATCGTTATTGCGTTCCTCCTGGAGCAAAACTCATCGATCCGGTCAGTGAACCCAACCTAACAAAAGCGCCATCTCTTGCATGCGTAAAAGTGCGTTTATATTTTCGCTCTCTCGCCAACATTCTCAGCTTGCATGCGCGACCTCGGTTCAGGCCCTCCGAAAATGCCTACTCAAGGGATTGTACATTATATACATGATGTAGGAAACAGGAGAATCCCGAAAAACACTAGCTTCTGTCAGGACATTGACCTTTCTCCGTGCTACGCACCGACGCAACGAACGCAAGTCATTGACATTGAACAGCTACGGAAAATGGGAAGAGGAAAAGCGAATCGCGTTATGTCTGGGGGACGCAGGGGAGCTGACTGTTGTAGGATCCAGAAATTTTATCGGGACAATGAACTTGAGTAACCCCACGAGTGAGTAGGATATTTAAAGGAGCTCGCGTGACAGCTGGATTATTCTTGCTTGGGAACTCACGAGGAATGTATACTTCCC
Source organism: Anopheles moucheti (assembly GCF_943734755.1). NCBI lineage: Eukaryota > Metazoa > Arthropoda > Insecta > Diptera > Culicidae > Anopheles > Anopheles moucheti. The sequence continues at coordinate 61,418,047 of NC_069140.1, forward strand.
CAGATGACTAGTGTATGTTGTAGTAAATGTGAGTTCTCGTATTTCTCGCAGCAATATGTTTATTGTTATATTTCAATAATCTAGTAGTGATAAGAGTATTATTATAGATTTTGTTTTTTGCATGAAGTTATGTTAATGTTTAAATAATGAATGTGCAACTTATAGACAGAAACATAGTCAAATAGTTTGCAAAATTTGACTACTTTTGACCCATAAACACCCAGCAAAAATGTAAAAGATAGCGATACGATATTTTGCAAATTAATGTTTCATTTTACTGATGTGCATTATATACCATTGTGTATAGGGTTTTTACAATGAAGATCGAAAGCTTTACACATTAACCACCTACGGAAATTAATTACATGGTATTAGACTACGAAATTACCTTTTGGTTTATTAAAATCTTTTGTTGTGAAGTTTTTTGCATATGATGGGTTGGTTCCACGGCATTTTGTCAACGTAGCTAATCTGGATCGGCTAAGTTAATCTGGACTGACACACTTATATATATGCTGCAGACAGGATGATCAGGTTAGCGTACATATACTGAAGACTTTTATGTCGAGAATACTTGTCGTGAAAAATCCTAGAATGTATAGAACCAGTTTATGTATGCCTTATTTCCAAACTCTCGATCCAAAAACCGATGCACGTAGAATTTTAGAAAACAACTTTACTATCCTTTTGTCAAAGACAGTAAAAAATTAGTGACTTATTCCACTGGGGTGGTACGCTGATTAACGAATTAGGATGGTTAATTTAAACTGAATGACCTCAACCGATTTCAGATGGTATACCTGAGGCGAATTATCAAATTCTAATAGAACGAGGGGTGCAGAGTATTAAGGTTACCTAAAGAATCTAGCTGAAAACAGTCGAAGTAGTTCCGCCCGGGGTCCCGCTGTCAATGGGAGCATCGATCTAGTCAATGTGCGAGTATTACAATCTTTACCATTAGTGGAACTCCTAACAATCTTTCCGCTTGAGCCCTACAAGTAGCATACCTAGTAGCATCCGCCGCTGGCCTGAGCTATGATAATACCATTCTGACCTATTTTAAAACAGAATAGTGATGTCTCATCGTATGATCCTCGTATATGAGAATTCCATCAGCACGGAGAGCTCTGTTGAAGGATTTTTTCTTAGGCGTCAACACATCAACCGCAAGAGGTTTGGGTTTTCCATGTCTGGCTTTCTTTGATTTTATTAACAGTAGAAGGATAGTCAATCATACGTACGGTGGATTGATCAGGATGCAATTTTGCACCTTCCCTGTCATGTGAAACTTGTACCGCTGCAAAATAGACTACCACCGGGACGTCCTGTTAGGTCAGTTGAAGAACAGTCAAATTTTCTTTTGCTCTTTTTGAATTTATTTGTTACGAGCATGACATCTAATGACTCCTGTTATCTCATCCAAGGTGTATAGGTAACTGAAAGATTATATGTTTTCTAGTTTTTGCTAATCGAAGCTATGTCTACGTAGAACCATATCTGTACTACATATCTTAAGAAAAAACTAGTACTTCATGCAATTCATACATTACTCCAGCCAGCGGCACGCCCGACTTGCATGTGAATTAAGTCCAAGATTTGAGAATCTTCTTTACCTTCTTGAACTGGTTCAAAGTGACGACCACGTAATGACTGAGAATCGACATCATACAAAACCAAACATTTTAGTCGATAGGAGTTGAATCCTTGATTCCAGGCTCCTGAGAGTCCACTAAGTTTTGTCCAAGAAGTCGTTCAGCTGGAACACGCAATAAACGCCGTATACGCTCTTCTCCGTTTGCAGACTGGAGGCAACAACCTGCACCGAAAACTAAGCATTAAAGTACGTGACGTTCAATTTGGCGTTAACCGAATGCAAATGGTATCTGCCCTATACCGTGCCCTATCAGCCCCTCCATATCCCACAAATCTGACGATGCGTTTGGGATGTTCGTATTGGATGCAGGAATGCTAATCCATATTGGATTCTATTCCTGGGCTCATTGCACATCACGTGGCTGCTGCAACACGAACAGTATCTTGTCCGAAAAACGAAGAATTATTGCCCCCTATACCAAAAGCATGAGAAGAGAAGTATGTACAATAATAGTTGATTCATCCATTCATTCAATCATTCAATACCAACCCAATTTTAAGTCCATTGAACAATAGAATACACTTTACTATTACACTGAAGCTGCAATTATTTCATTCAAAATCCGAAACACCAGAATGGATATATTCCATATCACTTAAAATTTAATTACATCACTAGTTAAATCACTTTAAAAACGTGTGCTTTAAAAGGTTCGTTTTGAAAATTATTTTTCTTCTACAAATAAACCTTCTTTTCTAAGGTGCAATATCAAGTAATGATGTTTACCCTGAAGGATGTGCACATAATGAAATCATAATAGTCATTCTTACTTCTTGCGAAACATAAATTCATGTTCTTATGTGAGTATTTTAAATCAAATTTATATAAAAAAAAACATGTGTAATGTTCTACACTTTTGTTGGGATTACCAGAATCGTTTCATAATATAAGAGGATGCAAACGGCTTCCAGTTAGATGTTAGGAAGCGAAAATGAAACAATTTTGTCTCATGTCTTGGAATTGAAATTCAAATAGTAGAAAACAAATATTTGACTGTGCAAACACGTCCCACGTTCCTTAGGTTGTCCACTGAATCGAAAATACGTATGATTAATAACTTCTCTTGCCTTGTGGGAGGAAAGACGGAAAAAGTTTATTTAAATGAAATTCAAACAAAACCTTTTTTTTCACTATTAAAGTATTTTATGAAGGTTCCTCTGCTTGTAGATTTAATTGAGCTCGCTAGTTATCCCGGCGTATGAAATTTTATATATAACAATATTCTTTTTGTAAATGCTGTATTTATCAAACTAAAGTGTTCTTCTTTTAAATGATACTAGTTGCGAATTTATATGTGTCTTTCAATTTTTTTTGCTAATTCAATTTTTATAAAGCTTTGGTTTGGTTTGTTTTGATTTGAATTATTTTATTGTTGGTTGATCATTGATTTAATTTGCATGAAATGGTAATGGACAACTGTTGAAATATGTGCTTGTAGGAAATTCGCAGGAAATAACGAAAACATAATAAAATGGTAGAATAGCACAGCAAAGGCAGAAAGATAATAAATGAAAACGAGGTCCAGCAACAGCGTGTAGGTAAGAGCTAGGACTAATTAGGATGAACCATATTATCCAGCCAGTAGGCAAGACCCAGCCACACAAGAAATCGGATCCGTAATTAAAAAAATACAACTTCCTGTTTATGATGATATTTGTAGTTTTTAGGTATGATGATCATTTAAGTACACACTAAATTGTTTTAAGAATTGCAATAATTCTATATTGAGCAAAGTAATTTATTCACGCCTTGCCTTTCAAACATTTAGTAACAATTATAGCTATTTTTTCTGTGAAATGAAGGAATCCATTGATATGTTCTGGTCCGTTCAACAGTGAAGTGGCCTTCACGGCTTCAAGTTGGAAATGAAGAGCTTCAGATTGACCCATAAATTCCATATTCCTCATGCGCCACCTTTTATGTTTTGCTTTGTGCGTCGTGCAACCACCGGTGAACGGAAGGCAGAAAGGTTAACGATATATTGCGAAGCTTGCAACTATAGCAGGAGTCTTCCCAGGTCGGTTGCAAAATCGAAATGGTTGCCGTGGAGGGGAACCTAGGCCCAAACTTGATATTTTCCTTCGTTTCAAATTGTCAAATGTAGGTGAAACGAATGGAAAACTAAAAACAATACTGCTCATGATCCCATAGTGTCCATCCATCTTTCCTCGGCGCTTTGGCAACAATCACGGCACCAGATTCAGTGAGCCGTAGCAGACGCAGCCTGCACGGTGCCCTCAGAATTGGTGGGCCAGCCGTGATGGACGATGTTCCCATAACATAATTTCCACTTCTTTATACGGTAACAACCAGAACCGGAGGAACCTATACTCTGAAACCAAATGACGAACCACAGCAACAGCAGTAGGGCCACAGCATACATTTGCCTTATTAGGTTAGGCCGAAACACTCGAATTGGAGGCTTCCTCGGATTGGAGGCCACCAATCATGCCGACGCTAAGGGAAACGGTTTCGTCGGATTCGGGCCGATTTCGAAAGGTAGTGGAGATAAAGTAACGACGGATCCTCGCTCTGTTCGGGAAACCACGATCAAGTAAGGCACACTCAGCTGATGATGGTGATATTTCACACCCCTATAGGAACTCTGCGCTGCTGTGTAGCAAGCAGGTCTCCGAAATCAGACATGGCGTGGATCGGAATTCTGGCATTGCACACGTTGAAAGCATGGTGGATAATCGTGCCTTAGATGATATAGCCGCATGCACTGTGTTGTACAGTACGAAAAATGTAGATGCTGGACAGGTTACGATAGCAGTGCTGTTTTGCAATACAGCATACTACCAGTGCTACTGAATTGGAAGATCAGCTACGAACAAATTTGATTGGTGAAGAAACGCTCGTTGTCGATGACGATATTGGTGGCAAACTACTTCACGCATGTTTAACCATGATAAGGTTTTATCAATTATTTTGCTGTATTATTTTCTTTCAACGCGCATTGTTAACTAATATTTGCTATTTTTACTCGGATTTTGCAACGAGTCCATCCCAGGAATATTTTCTATTTCCATCTACGATCGTATTATCGATCTTCTTTCCACTTATTTGTGCCCTATTCTTCGTTTCACTCATAGCCGATCATGGCTCTTGCTGAGGGAGCGTTTTGGTATTTCCCCATCACCAGCAACTTTAACAGCAGTCTCGTGACATACTTTCCAGCCACTCAACCAAGCAACCGACCAGCCAACCCAGTGAACTAGTGAGCTCCATAGCAAAGGGGGGAGTGCTGTTGAGGTTGGGTAGTCCATTAGAAACCGGCCGCAGCCTACGAACCCAGTGACTACCTTTCCTCGCCTATTCCTATCAAGCCTTCTCCCATGCCGATTGAAATGTCCCAGTTAAGCAAAGATGAATCAAAGCTCTTTGGGTTGGTTTGGCAAACACGTTTATTTCTTGTATTTTTTGTTCAGATTCCCCGGGCTGGTAGTGGTAGTGTGTGCCTTTTTGTGCCCGTCGCTGTTACATAATAATCCACGGCCATCGTTGGATCTTGTGGAGGTTGAAATGAAGCTAAGAGTGGGAGATGCTGCAGGAGAAGACCGGATTGATGCTGGATTGGATGGGAAGATGAGATCTGACTGTGCATTACTTTTAATTTTTATGTTGCTTTTTTGTGCGTAAAATTAACATTACATCACGAGCCTGAGTATTATTTATACACAAATGCCATTACTAGTGAAACACACTTAAAATTGAAATGTTGCACCCATTTTTATTTTACGTTACAAAGCGTTTTTAAATGCACAGATAAATAGGAAAAAATACAAAAAAAAACTCTCCAAAGGAGAGTTGGTTAGCATCTTTGGTCTATGAATTATATCCCAGGTTGATAAGATGGGGTAATATATTTTTATTATTTTTTTGTAATATATATTCTCATAATTCTCCTTAGTTTTGATCAGCCTGTACTATCTGTCTTTTCCATCTCTGTTCTGTCTCTGTTCTTGTGTCTCAATCGTTGATTTGTCTGAAATGGCAATACATGATAAATTTGAAAGGATCTTTTTCGAGCCAGGATTAAATGCGATACAAATTCTTCACACGATCTTCACACGAATGGACCCGACCAAAATCTCATCCCCGTAGCAAGGAATGACTTTCCAATTAGGTGGTAAAATAAGTCTAGCAAGTCGTTACGTCCAGAAGACAGCGATATTATGAAAGATCAATAAGTTTTTAGTAATAACAACACAAATTATGTACCTCACAAAACTAAACATAAGTACAATACTAAAGTTCTCCTGTTGGCGTAGATTAATTTGAGATTAAATTGTATAAGTAATCATATTGAGGATGAGCTTTATTGTAGTAGGGTTATTTGATCAACCAAATCGTTCTTTCGTCACAGCATTCATCGGTCACGTGTTCGTTATTCGTGCTGTATTATTCAATTACAGTGAGCTCTGCTGCCCCAAGAAATTTGTATCATTTCTTATTCATGTGCAACCCATTCGGGCGCTGTTGAAATGATCTTCCATTAATTCTTCTAATTTGTGTAGGATGAGAAATTCCAAGTAAAAAACAATCCCGACAATTTCAAATATTTGCAAATGTACTGACTTTACCTACCAAAAAACTAGCTGTAAAATGTGTTTCTTCGTATCCTAAATGGCAAATGGAATAGGTTAGCAAGGACTCGAACAAATGGCTTGCACAATTACACTAATTAATCGTCTCCGGATATATTCCAACAACCCATCGCTACTGAAGTGCGTCTAAATATTTGATGACACCTGAGGGATCATTAATGTGCAGGACACGGTAAAAGATGTTCGAAATGAAATGGAATCCTTTTAAATTAGTACACAACCATTACGCTCACAGTGTCTAAGCTCTCCTGTTTTTTTTAACACAAACTTTGTCTTTGATCAATGTTTCTGTAACGCTGCCGTTATCATTCTGCTGAAGGCGATAGTGAATGGATGATTAAGCTTTCAATCACATTCAAATTATGTATGATGTAGCTTTTATTACTTGAATTTATTGTTAAAAAAATCTTATTTTTATATAGGATACCATTGTACAAACCAGTAATAGTTTCGCACCAGTAATGGAATGGAAAAATAAAACGTTTGGCGGCACAGGAACCTTTCTTGAAATTGATTATGGAAATAGATGGCTAGAATAAATTAATTGGTTTGACAAATTGAATGAAAGACACATTCAAAATCAACAAGGCCGGTTCAGAATGAAAACATAGGCGTTTAAAACAGCATGCAGAAATTGAATACTTGCTGAAGCATGTGAGCACAGAAATAGAAAATAAGGTCAATTTCTCTCGCTCTTGTCCACCTTCCCTGTTTGTCATACGGTCCCTTTTGCTCATTGGTTTTCTCTCGCTCAGTCTTTCCCAGTGCATTATCGTTCGCACGAATGCTCACTCACATGAAATGTATGCAAAAAAAAAAATTTCTATGATGATGAGCGTCCAAATCTCGTCCCAACGTTCTGTGCGCCACCCCATCGTGACGCTATATACCGAGGAGAGCCGCGGGCTTCGTTCAATCCATCACGCGGGAAACTCATTCTCATTCGCATACGCTTACACATGAAGCAAACCGTGGGCCAATGACCAACTGAATTACTGCCTGTGTGAGCTAAGCAGCTGGAGTTGGAGGTATGGAAGGTAAAGGTTCCAGACCGTTGGCTAGGCATGAAGTGGCTTATCTAAGCGAAATCCGAATAGAAATCCAGAAAGAGATCGCGAAGACGGCAGCAAAACCATAAATATGTGTGAGGGGCACGATCGTGATACCCCAACGTCATCACGCTTGGCAGACGGGAGTGTACATCGTTGTGGTTCACTACTACGCGCGCTGAATGAATGAAGCGAAAGTGAGTTAAACTGCCGACTACACATGGGCCACGCACGTTTGCGCGAATGAATGCCAGAAAACTGGCATCGTTCCCTCGCTGTGAGTACGATAAACCGGTTTCTTTAACCGATGGACGACCGTGGAAGTGGAATGAATCGAGAACGGTTGCGAGCCCTAAATCTCCAAACTCGTGGTGGGGATTAACAAGTATTTTTTCCAGCCTCGTCATCCCCGTAGGAGCAACGAGATGTTAAGCGAGAGTAAAACTATACCTAAGTACGTAAACGCAACGCACACTATTGGTCATAACAGGTGTTAAGGTGCATGGATTGGCTTAAAAATCTAAGCAAAACTAAATTAGTAAGCATGAGAAATTTCAATTCAAACCCTTTTCTATGTCTTCTAACGGATCGCGATTGTATTCAAGCATTTAAATTAAAACTCTAATAAAACGACACAAACTAAACAACATGGGCAAACATTAGTAAACATGTTTTAAAAATGACATCTACAGCTTGTGATACCCATATGAACTAAATTGGCAATTCCGTCAATTTCAGAGCCACCGGCAAAGCTGTCCAACAACCCTCCTCACAATAGGTGCACCCCTGGCTTGAAGGTCTATGAGCAGATCGCATCGATCATGAACGTCACGCCCTGAATCACCGTAAGCTTAGTGAGACAACCAATAGTTTAGGCACGCCGAAGTACACGTAGTGCGAGAGCGATGCACTACTCTCTGTTTTTGAATTCCCTCCAGTCCGGGAGTGATCATTTGCCATGTCACGGGCTTTCTCCCGGAGGTTCCCGGTTGTCCCAGTTACAATGGCACGAGCAAGAAATGAGTGAAAAAAAAAACACCCCGATGAAGACCTCATAACATCACTTTCTCTTTGTTGCACAGGATGGTAACCAGATCTTCGGGAAATTGCCATGTGCGTTATTTATTGGAGGGACCTGCGATGCTTTGCATGCATGTCTAAATGATTTGCTCGTTTATGCATTGACATTTGCTTTATCATTACATTTTATTGAAAACTTTTAATACTGTTTTTGGTATATCTAACCTTGCAGCGATCGATTATCTGTCGATGCATTAATACGTAACTTTTAAGGCTACAATATGAACTATAGCGTGAACAAGTATAATTATTCTTTCCCATCTGTTAAGAGTATTTTCTCTTTTTGAATATCTGTCAACGGTTTCATTATTCTATTTGGCTTAGAGGACACTTGTGATTATATCAGACATTTGTATTTGTCGTATCATGAATTTCTTTTTTACATTCTAATTTGCAATAGTATTTTTGATAGTTTTTAAAATCACATAAGCGGATGTGTACTTTTTATGCGTAGTTTGTAGGTTGTTAATTAAACAAATATATCTCTCTGCCACGCAGGCAGATATATGAGAGCACCGAGTCACACATATTCAAAAAATCTTATTTCTAAACGTAACCATTAATGAGTTTTGATGATTAAACTGTAACCTGCAATGTTGTTGTGCAGAGATAAACGGTCGTGCAAATTGCAAACTCTAGATTATTTGCAAACACAGAGTGTACAATAGTTGTTCTTGTAATAACTAAGAACCTGCCAATGATTGAGAGCGAAAATTATTCAAATGAGGTCAACGAACCTTCGATCCGAGGGGTTGCGCGATCGAAAGTGGAGACTCAAAACTGGCAGCATCACATGTGCACCGCAATTGCGTAGCACTGCTGAGTTACTCAATTCCCTTCGCGCTCTAGTGTTGGTGCTTTTAATGCACTCACGCGAAGCTACGGTAGTTACATTGAACGACACACGCACGTTGACGACGCGCATCGAGTGCCCGAACTCTTAGGCAATGCTCATTGCTGTGACGTCACGATGTTTTGACTCGTGCACTATTTCAAACTGCATGGTTCAGAACCTGTTTGAGCGATTCGCAAAGCGGACGGGGCATAGACGAGCATATTTGTACAGTCCGCTGCTCATGTTGTGCCACTGCTACTTGCTGGTTCGCGATAGCGCTGCGAGTGCAGCATCGCATACATTGCATACCGAAAACAGCTGATGGTAGTGGTTTTCGTTACTCTTCCCTTGATTCACATGCACTGCCCGTCGGGGTGTACCTACCAAGCCGGGGCTAGTGGTTGCGGGTATGTGTTGCAAGAAATACTGGTCGTGGGGGACGAGCGTTCGGGGATAGTTTTGTGAATGGGTTATTTTTGGAATTTTCGGCGGGATCCAACGGTTACAATTAGATGCAAGAATTCATTTTCTAGTTCAAGGTTAGGAACCAACAATGCACACGTTCGTTTACTTTCTTATCAAGCGCAATTTGTGTCAAACCATGGAGACGCCTAGTGTTTTGTATTCTGAGGGCTAACATACTTTGCTGTTAAGATTACTAACAACTGGCTGGAGCATTTCCAATTTACTACCTTATTTGCTGTATCCTGTGCTTGTATATAATATAATAGTTATTATCTTTACAGCATTAGGCGGTCAGCGCTAAGTGATGGAACTTTGGAAGTAAAGAAATTATATTTATACATATTGATAAATATGTTACTATATAATATGTGCTTTCCTAAAACAAACTAACTTGCCACCGTTTGTATATTTAGAGCTTCCAACATTGAGGTAAATAAAAACCACCGATAGTGGGTTGTTCAAGCCCCAACGATTTCTCATTAGACCACTCCGTGTTACTTACGCCACTGACGGCCCGGGTTTACGTCTGGCAAAATGAGGTCAAAGAACTAGTGCCACTTGCTGTTAACGGACAACGACAAACGAACGATAGTGGAATGAAAAGAGATCGCAATAGCAAAAAAGACACACGCATACATACGTGTCGGCCATAGAGAAGTCTCGGAATGATTCCATCGTATCGATGGCCGCTATAAGAGCCAGCTTATGTAATGTGTGCGTCTTGTTGTGCGCTGAATAATTTGTAAAAGGTCGCAAGAAAAGAGGGGATACAACCCGAACGCAAAACTGGTGAAAAAAAAAAAACCATACACACTGCATACGTCAAAAACAGGCATTGCTCCAAATGGCGGGCGCTAGAAGTAGGCGCGTCTCTTACCAACTCTTGTTGGCCATAGCTGTGCGCGTCTTTCCTACTCTAGCGAACTCTCGTTTTCACCGGCAGCAGTCGGTGGGAGCAGCAATAGAATTTACCCTCACAGACTCCCACAGCGACTGCAGGCCATTTTCACTCGTTATTTACTATTCTCTATGCGCTGGTTCGCTGTTTGCGCCAGCATTTGTCTGCCTGGTTCCAGCACCATCACTCGTCGGCAGCAAGTAAACTGAGCACCCACATGAGAGGTGGCGCGACTCGACAAAACCGGGCGCGCGGTAGAAGAGAAAGGTAAGGTATCGTCGGGCAGCAAAATGGTTTCCAATTTGTTCAACACGATTGCATAATGCATCTGAATTGCGATCGGCCGGCAGGTTCGCGTTAGTATTTCGACCTGTCATAACCTGTCGCGTTTTCTCCAACATCGGTACACCGACCGCGTACGGGCGGCGACCACAACCCATCTATCCAGTTGAGACCAACTCTTGCAGTTTTGTCTCACCTGTTTCGTTTGCATTTCCAGCGCGGCAATGCCTGATGGAAAACTGCTGTTGGAGGCTGTGGAACGTTAATGCACGGTCCGAGTGCCACCCAAGTGGCCTTTCGCCACATTGTGCTTTCCACGTGGCTTTGATTTCGAGTTACGCATCGCGTATTGCCGTATACGACCCATAAGCGCGAACACACCATTTTTTTGCTTGTGGCGTGTTGGTTCCACCACGCACAGTGGCCTAGATAAAAAGCAACTCGGTAGATTGTTTGGTGAGCTTGTGTACGTGTGTGTGTATGTGTGTATTTGTGCTTTTTTCATTCATCTAAAACCTATTGGATCACTCTACTGTACAGGACGACGTCGAGTACAAACTATGCTCTATTCCCTGCTCACACACACTGCACATTTATCTGGGTGCACTCACAGACGGGTGTCACTGCAAGGAGCATTATATAGGTGCGCGGTTGCAACGGAGTGTCTGCCGAGTGAGTACGGCTTGCCCCATCAGCGTGAGCTCCATAGGGCATCTCGCGCGTTCGAGGGCCTAACCTAAGCAACTTGTCGTTGTGTCGAAAGAGGATGGCGTAATGTTCGTTTGTGCGCCGAGCGCGGCAAATCAGGTCACAGCGAAAACCATAACCCCACTCAATGCGCGTGAGTATCGCTTGCACATCAGTCAGTGAGTGTGCCGGGGGTTTGATCTCGGTCGGTCGTCGACTTGTGCCGAGCTTCATTGGTTTTTTACCGTCACACTTCGCCATGCCGCGCGTCCCATTTCGCCACACCTTTACCATTTCAGCGCTCATGCTCGTTTTTTGCATCGGCTCGGTGCAGCCACGGTAGACAACACTAGTGCCGGCGGGGGTTTCAAAAATAATACTAGTGCGCTGCAAACGAACACTTTTTGGCGCGTTCTTGTGTTTTGCTGTGCATTGGGATGGGTCGGTTTGCATTTTCCTTCAATTGTAATCGCTTTTAATTTCTGCGCTTGTTTCATTTTCTCTTTCTATCCACGTAAACGTGTTTCGCTATGAGTGCCAACCCGACTTCGAGCCGCGGCCGTGTTCGTGTGCTTTGCACGGGGGTATGAGTGCGTACGAGCAAATATAGGTCAGTAATGTAAAAGCTGCTTCCACTACTTCTTGTTCGCCGTTTTAGCCGCTTTCTCGCTCCTGCAGTCTCTATCGTTTCTCCACCCTGGTCTTTCAGTTTCTCGCATGCTTTCCTTACGTACGACTGTTTTTGCTCACGTTGGGGCACTGTTGTCTTCTTTGTAGTTTTAACCCACATCATCACATACCATCTTCAACAGTCTTCCTTCCCTTGTTGATGATAATCCACGCAAATCCACCTCGAACAGGACGGTCCCAACGAGCTGTACCATTCGATTCAGAGTAGGACGGAGTTGATCATCCTGTGCCGTTGGGTAAATGATTCAAAAATTCGCACACACGCATACAGAAGTTACGTCGATCAAACGAACGCCGTACAAACGATCAATCGGTGGCGCATGTTCTCGTACGCGGGTTATCGAAAAGGCTGCCCAAATCGTTGTCGCAATAGAATGGTAGTGGACTGAATACAATTTCTGCTAGCCATGCAGAATGCATAGAGTAAAGAAGAGTTGAAGCGAGTGGGTGGGTTGGGGGAGGGTATCGAAGGAGAATAGGCTATACCGATCTTTATGCTGTTTAAGCAAAAGTGGAGAGCGCGTGAATTAATTGCCGGGGTAAGGTAAATGATGGCCACTGTTGCTGAAGCGAAGCGCAAACGATTCCGGAGGAGAAAATCGGTCAGAATGGTTTGCTCTAATTTTTTGCTTTCCTTTCCATTTACATCAGAGAGCAGACCGTATGTGTGGCCGCCTAATGTATGTATGATGATCGAGCTAATCGTCACGGGAGCTGCTATAAGTGCTATTACATCCTTACAGAAATCTAACACTAACTGCTCATCTCGACCAAATGCAGGTTCATGTGGACACATTCAAAAACATTACGCCTCAATTCATTGCAAATATTACATTATTTTTTAAACCTCAAACTTTAACCATTTGTTTTTGTACATGTTTGGCTCCACCATTGTGTGTTTTATCGATCGAACCTTCAATTGGCTAAATATACCTATGTTGAAAGTGTACAATTTCCACTTTTATGCAAGACAGATCTTTCATAAATATTTGAATTTAAGCAATAGGGGTTAACATAATTGAGAAAAAAAGAAAAACATTAGCAATTATTAAACTTAAAAAGCTTTCAATTGACGTCGTTTAAAACAATATACTTTAATTAGACTACTACTGTTACTGCTATTACTAGTAGTACTACTAGTACAAATATATTATACTTATATATACTCACTATTATACTACTTGCAAATTATTTCAAACAACTTCCTATAATACCCTAATCGCATAATATACGAAATCGCGATGGATAGTGAACGTTGAGGTTTATAAAACAGTAACATTAAGTAGTGGAATAACTTTTTAATAGTAAATAGTAAATCGTTATGAAACATACCTTTTTTATCATTGAAGATCGGAAATGTGTTCTCCACTAGGATCTGACTATTCATCAGTTTCAATGAATTTGTGGGTTAAGTAATGGACGCCACTATATTGCTCAGATTTGTTTTCCTTTAGCTGTTATACTTTACTGCCCTAATTTGTAATGTAACTACTACTAACACCGAGCAATTCCGTCCGAGCGCTGGACTAGTATTTTACGCAACAGAACGAACACACCATTCTTGGGGAAACGTCGTAATATTGAAAACAAACAAAAAAACAAAGGAAAACTAACCCTGATTTGGTAGCGTCATAAATTATTTTAAACACTTTTTACTTTCAAAAGATTCCGCGAATTTTTCGCAAATATTAAAATTAAAAAAACCATTCATCACTTTAGGAAGGAAAGAGAGCACTTAGGGATACATTTATTTTTTAGAAAAAAAAAACAAATTTTAAGCCACGTTTGCCAGTAATGTGTCACCTTTGTATCACACGCACATGGTTTTTTATTTGTACGAATCACAGTTCACAGAATTATTCCAAAGGTATGCCATACAATATGCGAGTTTTATTCACACATGCGGAAAGCTGCACTTGTTCAGCCCACACTGTTTAAACTATTTCAAACACTTTTTTTGAGTCAACAATATCGTTTTCATTTACGTATTGCCTCGAATGAGGTTATTGTTTTTTTTTTCTCTAGGAAAAGCTTTCTGGAGTGCGTGAGAAACCAACATAACTGATGCAGTATATCCTTGCTGATGGTTTGTGTCCCGACTAAAGGCTTAATTCCCTGTTTTCCACACTTGACGATGGATTGTTTCAGATTTGTGCATTTCAACAATAAAACACTCCTTTCATTATCCGACTTTAGTAATAACAATTGTAACAAGCTTGAAATTGTTTTTATATCCCTTGATCGATAGGTTTTGTTAATCAATTTCTTATACAACCATACTCAGATGCACACACTCGCACACATACTTACACTCACACACACACGCGAATATCCAAGAAAAAGAAGACACTATCTATTGAAATGAACACTATGCATAAACAACGAAAACTGTTTCTTGATATTTTCATGATGATAAGATGATCGGTAGGATGTATTTTGCAAATCTCGAGAACGAGTTTGGACAGCTTCACACTACCGTTTTCCGTCACATAGGTACAAATAATATATTTTTTAAACAATTTTATCACTTGAGTATGCTAAGCTTGATGATAAACACCCATTTTTAATTGCGCAAAAAGAAGTTCCTAGTGCGGGAATAATGACGCGCCCTATTCGAGCGGAATTATTAACACTCGCGAGCTGGTATTTGTTTAGTTAGTGGTGGATTTTTTCTACACATTTCGTAATCTAATCTTCCTATCGATAGGGACAAATGATTTCATTGCAATAGTTTAGGGATGAGCTGCACGCTTTTATCCACCGGATTGTTACACAATAAGCTCCTTCACATTAAGTGTGCCCTTATCTTTGGCACATATATTATCTGTTTTTCTTCACCTTACTGAATATGTTGCTCTACTTCTGGGTCGTTGGTGCTGTATGGTAAACTGAACTTTTCAATACGTTCTGGAAAAACAAATCATTCACTCGACGAATTTTGGCAAGTCAGACTGAAAGTTTTTCCATGCACTCCGACCAAAAACCCGGCATGATTGCACTGTTTCCAACAGGAAGGTTCGCTCAATTCGCTTCATTTTTGGGTATGCTTGCTCGGGAGGCAATTTTCTCTCAAATGGTAGGAACTGTCAGATCGTTCTGTCAGGACCAAGCATACACAAACATTCCAAGGCACGGCACATCCCTAATAGCTGTTTCTGCGCTCACAACTACACATCCGAAATAAGGAGAGTCACACACTGATCTATGAATTTCCACAATGGCACAATGACGTGAAGTTAGTGAAATCGATTAAATTATTCACCATTTTTGGATCTGGTATAGTGTTACATTTGCATGTAAGACGATACTGGATGTTTGGGCTTGTACAGTGAAGCTGTACTAATAAGCTCGTCCTAGTAAGTAACACTGAATAAAAACAGATGTCTTTAATAGTCAAGAATCTTGGTTGTGTTTGACCCCCATCCCCATAGTTTGCTCCATATTCGATGCGTGTTCACTACACCATCCCGGAGGATTCGAGAATGTGTAAAAATGCACAATATATCCATTTCTGGCAGCATTTCTAACTTCACTGACGTTTGTGTGTATTGATCCCCGTACAGGTAAACTTTATCTAGCGAACACTTTGTAACGCCGACAGGAACCAAACCGTCTACGACGTCCACTGTTAACAAAAGCACGATGATCGAGGGAGGAAAATGAATCCTGCATCTTAGCAATTCCTCATTGGAAGCTTGTTGGTGGGTTAGGTTAAAAATCGTTCTTCGGATCGACCCACGTTTACAACGGGCGACACTCGAATAGTTTATCGTGTGTATCCTTTGGGGATGGAAACCGAGCTTCTGTGAACATGAGCGAGGAAAAACTCTCTCCACAGCACAACACTCTACGCCATATCACGTACATACAGCCCCACACACATAGGCAGCCTTCTCTCGGATTTTTTCTGATGGAGAACAACTGCAAGTGGTACCAGGATTCGAGCAGTGATTAACGTGAGGCTAATTTAAGATATTTTCCACACATTCCTACAGCCGACTGACAGTCGAGCAAAAGCTTTCCGGTGCACTGTTTGAAATGGAAAACCAACTGCTAATACGGTTATAGCGAGCACTGGTTTGCTGTTTGTTATCACACATTTTCCCACAATTCACGAACTGTTATCCTTGCGAATTCCACTCCCAACATGGTAGAAAACATATACGATCACTATCGCTTTCTTTCAGATGCTGCATGGCTTGTTTCGCCTTTTGATAACATACACATCATCACATGAACACGGTGGATTTGAATGGTTTTCAATATTCGGCTCGCTGTTATCACTTTCGAACGTTTCCCTCCGTTTTTCCACTTGTTTGTTATTGTTATTGTTTTTTGTTCACATACGTTTCCCGATTTGCGTAGCGCTACCAACTATGTGCGCATCATGAGACGGAAAATCGAACTGAAACACGATCTCGTGCGATGCCGGCCAAAAACCATCAAGCGCAGGCACTCAACCTGCCGGGAGATCTCACAGCACGCATCAAAAACCAGCGCAATGTCACTCATCGATACCTCCCCAAGTGGGGTTGAGCAGCAATCGCGTGGGGAAAATTGTTTGCCCGAGTGCTCATGAAAGCGAAAGTGCATTCGATGGGGAAATTAGGTGCGCACATGCATACTATCGGAACTCACTCATGGTAACTCATTCGCATGTTCCATGGTACCGGTACCGTTCTTAGTTGATGTCCATCAAATTATTTAAATTTTTGCATTTTTATTACAGTGAATAAAGAATGTTATAAAAACCGTAATAATAAAAAGTTTATTGAACCGACAAAAATTTGAAATTGGCAAAATTAGTTGACAGTGTCCATTGGTTTGACCAAAAATGTATACAGGAGGAACCCTCTAAATCGCTCATTCCATCTCAATTGGTCGAGCGCCGTCGTCTGCCAATCCATTATCCCGGCTTTTGTGGTGGACGCATCTGCGCCATCACTATATCTCAATTTAGACCTACCACGCCTTCTCTGTCCATCTGGACGACCTACAAGGACTTTACGGGCAGGGTCGTCCGGTGTCATTCTCATGACGTAACCAGCCCACCCGGAGCCGGGCGAATCTAATCCGCTGTACGACAACTTCGACCACGTTTTTCCAATTTATGTACAATAATGTATTGGCGGTACACTGGTTCCCTACCAATTATAGCATTGCACTTAGGAGTTTGGTGGAATATGAGGAAAATAATTCACACTAGGTGAGAATTGGAAAATAGAAGTTTTATGTATTCACGCACTGTTTGGTGCACAATGGGCCAAAATACTTCCCCATTATCGACAATTCCGATGCCGGTAATCGAAGATTTTAGCAGATTTTTTACTTTCTCTTCGCTATCGGTGGAGACAAGCGCGGCTAACGTGAGTTTCGTGACTGTAGAATCTTTATGTTTATTATCGTCACATGCCTCCCTCAAGCTGATACTATTTACGCGGACTCTAAATCTGCACTCGATCGTGTCCCTCTTTCGTTGCTTGTTGAGAAATTGTCGCGATTAGGAATCAATTGTACTGTTGTTTCTTGGCTGCGCTCCTTTCCTTGTGAGCGTACTTATCATGTAAATTGGATAACATAAATGTCAACCTTTCCGGACCCTTTGCTCTAGAGTAGGTGATCCCCAGGGGTAGTGTATAACCATAGTTCTGTTATTGTTTGTCCTGTTCCTAAATGATGTTGTTGTTTTTAATTTTATGGAGACTTTGAGCTGGACGATAGTTCTGTTATTGTTTGTCCCTGTTCCTCAGTGATGTTGTTGATTTTATTTTTATAGAGACTTTGAGCTGGGCAGCTTCATTCATCTCTTTTTCCTCATTGATGTTATTTCTGTCTTACCACCAGACAGTTTTCCGTGTTACGACGAAAATCTTCCTCCCAATTTCGTTGGTTGTAGAATGTGTGTTTCTTCAAGGTGTCCTATACAGTTTATCCTTTTGTAGTGTTACCAAGATGGCGGACAACATGGCGGACAAGATGGCGCCCAGGGTGACGGCAAAGATGGCGGACAAGAAGGCGGACAAGATGGCGGCCAAGATGGCGGACAAGATGGCGGACAAGATGGCGCTCACTCTCTCTACCAATAAGTTATTTCAAGTGTTATTTCATTTACCCGTTCCCGCACTCCTTTGCCCTATTCCTATGTACTAAATCATGAGGTAAATCGTGTTTCACTGGTTCAGGACTTAGGTGTATGGCTTGATAGTAGTCTCACCTTAACGCTCCGTTTTGACTCTATAGTTTCTAGGGCTTGGAAAATTTTGGTGCTATAAAATATAGTGCTCGTTATATATCTAACCCATTGTAACCCCCAAAGCACTGTCCTGTTCGTTGGTCAGATCTTTGCTAGGGTTTTGTTCAGTAATCAGGTCTCCTTGAGTCTACATTGACCGCATGTAACGGGTTCAGAGGTCTTTCTCCCGGTTTGCTGTTCGCAGATTCCCATATTAATAAAACAAGTTCTCCTATGAGAATTTAATTTGAATGATAACAAATTACTTCCACCTTCATTTTCATTGCTTTTACCGACCGCTGTTTTATTTGGTTCAAAAGGGTTTCAAACCATGTTTGGCACAGGATGATCTCTTCGATAATCTCAGTGATCTCTATAACCTACCAGCACCATAAAGGGAGATAAGTGATGGATGTCGTGTATGAAAATACTGGAAGGAAACATGTAAAGGAATCGATTGAAAATATCGATGGGAGATTGCCCCGAAGAGAGCTGTTACATAGGGATGATTGTGTGAATTGTGAATTGTGTGTTAAGCGACGCTTTGACCTTCTTCCCCCTAGGAGCCCCGAATTTCGGACAGAGGGGCATCAAAAAGAAGTTAGCCCTAATATAAAATTTGAGAGCATCATCAGTGTATAGAAAATGTTTAAAAAGAAATAATTTAAACAAATACCGTTGAAAAATATTCATTTTCATGTTCATTTGCTATACCTGGGCTTTGAGTCCGATGCTTGTTCTACGAGTGAGGTCCGTAGGGATATTAAAGAATCAGACTGCTTTCTGAAGCCTAATTTTGAGCCAGTTTCCTTGATCGTCGTTACCGATTGTTCGGTATTTTCCATCTGTCGCAATTTTTCTTTGACACGTTCCATATCAGCGGAGGACCTGGCAAATATTCTTGCTTCCGCTAGTGCCGCAAACTCTCCAGCATTCAAAGACCTCAACCGACGATCTTGAATCAACCAATCACAGACCAATACTTCCTCAATCGTCCACCGAATCATGGGATTTGGTTCGAGCAAGCTCCTTACAAGCGTTTTCACTCCTGGAGACAAGGCGTCATTCACACGCGAACGAAACTTCCAAGCTCGTGTCATTTGTTGTTCATACACCTGGCGAGTTTTGCCCTTAAATGGTACGGATTTGTTGAGCAGCATGTATAGCACAACTCCTAGGGCCCATAGGTCCGATGCTTTTGGATTGTAGGGTTTCCCTTTTAGCAATTCTGGCGCAGAATAATCGAACGAACCGCAGAACGTTGTGCTAAGTTGCGGCTGGTGATTTTTTTCAGCAACATATCGTGCAAATCCAAAATCACTCAATTTTACATTCAAGTTTGCGGACAGTAGAATATTTTCGCACTTCAGATCTCGATGTGCGATGCCCGATTCGTGAATATATTGGACGGCCAACGCAAGCTGTCGACACCAAATGCGCGTCTGCGGTTCTCCTAGCGGACCGTGTTCAATAACGAACGATAGCAGGTCACCCATTTCAGCGTATCGCATGAAGATACAAATTTTACTACGACATTTAACGATGGCATGTATGCGGATGATGTATGGATGACGCACATGCAACAGTATCGTTAGTTCCCTTGGAAGGAATCGTTTGCGAAACTTTTCACTACACTTTTTTGTGTCGATCAGTTTACATGCTACCGTTTCGATGCAATTGATTCTTCGGTTGTGATATTCTGCTAAATGCACCTAAGTGGACAAAAACGAGAGACATTAATAACGAAACCACTTCCGCACATGATACCTTTACCTTCGAAAATGCACCTTCACTTATTCGCTTTATCCATCGATAGCCTAGGGCTTCTATTGCTGAAGGTATAGGTTGCTCTCCTTGAATTGCCATTTTACCTAAATTGCTAATTTTATTTCGGTCTGTTGCAAACTGTATCACTGAATATGAAAAGAACACATTAATTTTGAATTGTTGCCTTTTGGTTACTTTGGTAAAATATCTTGCTCCAAATAGTAGTACACCAAATATAAACGTTTCTACGGTACAATCAAAGCTTGCGATGAGTTATGACGTGACGTGTGTAACCAAGAGTAAAATCAATGTTGCAGTTTGAAAACTTTCGCGATGTTTTTGGTATTGCCTGCTAGAAAATTGTTTCATTGTTTTCACACATTCTTATTAATCGCGTATCTTTCCTTTCGATCAAGTGTCTAAACGACCAACAACCAATAACCAATAATTTACCAACAACATTTAGCATTTATTTAATAACCGCGTACATCAGCATAATGAGATCTCAATGTGCGTTTGCATTTCTTTCTGATTAATGAACAGAATACAATTGAATAGACTTGAAATAATATTTATGCCTATATTTATTATATGTGCGCTTGTTTCGTTGAAACGGCATGGCCGTATTGACTTATTTTAACACGTAGCCTGATAGTCAGGCCTTGCTGCGGGGGATTGATCCGGTCTGTTCGTATGAAGAATTTGAAGACAGGCACTGCAACCATCATGCCACCGATGCGCCCCATATATTATATATGTATTATAGTGTGATTATTTTTTATCGTGGCGAAGTGTTTTCAAACGCAATCATACAACACCTTGTTGAGACCTACACGAGAGTGATTTGAAACAAACAAGATTAAACAGCTACAACAAAATATCCTTTTATGTATGTCTACCTACGTGCAGTGTTTGTCTTTATTCGACTTAAATTATGTACCTCGTATAACATTTATCGACTAAGACAACACAACAGATAACAAAAGATAGCACAAAACGTGACAACAAGAAATGGAAGCATAATTTTAAACGAAGCAGACCTTTGTTTTATACGATTCCAGTTCCCTATAATCATGTTCCGATGCATACGATTGCGCTTACCAAGCGTTCGTCGAATTCGAATTCCTTACAGAACTATAAAAGATGATCCATTTCGTGGAATTCTGTTCTGCAGCTACACAGTAGTGATGTGTGGATTCATGAATCCACTCCGGCTCGGACGCCAAAAAACCGGATTGAACTGCGGATTTGTTCCGTAGTTATATCCGGAGCTTACTCCGGATTACTCCGTCGGCGACTCATGGACAACAATGATGTTAGTTTAGTTCATATGTATTTTTGCCCTTTGCGCATTAGTTCACATTATAATTAGATAGATAACCTTTGGAACGTATTCAGGCGATATGCAAAAACAGAAACAGAAAAAGACAACCTGAAGAAACATATATTAACAGAACTCAACTTATATCTAAAAATCTAAAGATATAGGAAAACCTATTACTGTGGTGGAATGTCCACAGCGAAGAGGAGTTTTCTGAACCAGGGCAAATGCTGTAGAAACTAAATCGACTGGGAGGAGGTAAAGTGATTCAAAAGAGATTTGTACAATGCTATTAGTAATTATGATTGGACGTAATACGTTAATACATGAAAACGGTATTTGGGGTCGCCCCGTCTCCATTGATCTGAATCCGAGAAAATATTCATTTTATTAAACACTGTTACACAGTTGCGTTCAAGCAAGAATATTTTTAATACAAAATGTCGTGTAACAAATACACAACATCAGACCTTATTTTATATCAGATGGAAAAGATAATAATTTAATTCCATTTTGTTATGTATCCAATAAATCACTTTATTAACATTTCATGTCATGCATGCAAAAACAATCCACGCTTTGATGCTGTACCAACGCCGTACGCTCACTATTCAACTGTTGGTTTAGGTGGTTCATGCTTCTGCTCTTCGAACTCTCAAACTACAAATGCGTAACTCTTATGTAGCGGGTGTATGCTATAGTACTATATAATTATTACTTGCAATATTATCATTTTCGTAACTCTCGCGTTGTTTCTACGTTTATCATTCGATATCGAATTTTTAGGTGGCTTTTCGTTTCCGTGTTCCACTTGTTTTGTAGTTAAGATAGTTGCTATTTAAGTTAACATAGAGTATTAAACATTTTAAAACCATATATAAATGGGAATTAAGTATAGACATCGGTTGTCAACCTCTTTGAATTTACGACTACTTCCTGTCCTTCGCTCAAGGCATGAAAAAATCATAGTTTAACCATCATTGTACAATGTTGTCTTGCTGTGCACGCACATACACCATACTTATAATTGTGATTAACTACTGCCAATCGGTGCCAGCTTAGTCTCTCTATTCCTTGGATCTCTATGTATTATATGCTTATTCATGTAAATGTTTATTCCATGAAAAGTGTCGTTTAAACTAGTCAAGTAATATTTTCCCCATTTGCCAATTCGATAATAGTCGAATCGAAACATGTTTTCTCTAAAGTTTCCTACTAAGTAATGCATGTTATTCCTCGCTGGCAAAAATCTGTAACTTCGAAAAATCATTGTTTTACCTATGAAATCCCATTGAACACTATTTATTTCAATCCATTAAATACGTTATATTATTGAATGTCGAATGTCGATTGTATCTCGAAAATGATTTCCATAATTCGTCGTCATCGTCTGCCCAGCATTCAGAAAGCTACTTTTGAATGTGATAAACGAACGGATTGATTAGTTTTACTTCTTGAAAAAAAAACATTACTGAAAATGGTAACAACTGTCTTGTTTGGTTGTTTGCTGATGGTAGAGATTTGTTCATTTCCCACACACATACTGTATGACTGTAAAAACAATGTTTTTGTACATATACAAATATCAGATAAAGTTGTGAGGTCGAACGATTATTTATGCAAAAAATGTCTGGTCATGCCACATATAATGAAAGGTTTACTGCAATAAATGGTATCAAAAACGTTATTGATCGACTTTGAATAGCCTACCGCCAAGCAAACATAGGTAGACAATAGTGCAGACCCTTGAAGATATGTTTTGTGTGTATCGCATGGATCTTTTTTGTGGCCCATTGCAAGGGCTGATTATTGTCTTTGGCTTTCATCTGTATGTAACGTACTTTGTTTTAACGTGACCTCGGTTTTATCTAAACTAGATTGTACACCGACATCAATAGTATCTTTTAAGGTGTTTTCATACCACATGTATTCGTTTTTCCTATTTCTTGTTCCTTATTATCATCGTAAAAATGTAACCGCCTTGTATAATCCAGAAACCACTTCATTACCCTGTGTTGAATATGTATGATACGATTAGAGCAGTTTAAAAACGTGCGTAACTGACTTAAGGGTTATCGATTTCTAGTATTTCTAAATCTACAAGTTTCAAAATAAATTTCGTCGGTCAGTATCGGAGGAGACTGTCTACAATAAATTTGGTCCATAGTAGTTTCACTTATTTCGTTACAGCACAAAACTCTGCTGTCGAATCAATGCAAATACGATTTTCTGAAAGCATCATATCATAGCTTAATGACGTGGATTGTTATACCTTTGTGACATCGTCGCAGCGTGTGTTATGTAAATGATTTAATTCGCCTACATTTGCTACAGTTAAGTTTAATGTTACAGCATAAGCATACTAACATCATGTGAATTAACCTGTGTAATATTTTACCACAATGTTCAGCCCATTGTGCAAATGTAAATATTTTTTATAGATGAAATCAATAAACCGTGCGAAGTGATTTAGGTACATCAATTTAGATACAGGTCTATGTTCACGAAACAAATTTACTATTTTGGACATTTCGCTAAATATTTTTTGTATTATTTAAACGTAATAATCAACAATACTATTATTTTTGAATTGAGCCAGTGAAAGAGCTGTTGTGCTAGTTGATTGATTAAGTCCAATGGGGCTGCTACTTATGCTACTAGTTGGCCCATTCACAACAGTTGATGTGCTCGATGAAATAGAAGTCGTCGAAGGTGATGGTAGTTGGCCAGTGGAGGATGAAAAGTTTCCACCAGCAGCGGATTTACTTCGTACAGTTTGGGCGTGATTATTACTGCCAGCATTTGCAAGTGTTTCCGTTATATTGCTTTGATACGAAATCGAATTTGCAGAACTAGAGCAGACGTTGGTGGTTTGATGCTTTAAAAGGTTGGTAGCTGAGTTGGAAGTAAATTTAAGCAACGGATTTGTCGTTAAAGTTGTTAAGACCGAGTTCTTTTTTGCCACTTTGGCCAATATCGAACAATTACTGAATGAAGCTGAATTTTTCACCTGCACCGTTTTGCTTACGCTCAGTGGCACTGTACATGCGGAATTAAACGATGATGAACGCTGCACTGGAATGTTAGATGCATTATTTTCGACCGAGTTTCCATTAACCTGCTTGATAGAAACATTTGAAGGTGAATTGACTTCTTCCAACTTTCTTCCGATTAGCGTCACTGTAGACGATTGTTGTTTTTTCGACGAAGAATTGTTAGAAACCAGCGACGATGACGAAGAGTAAGTAGACGGATTCACCAAACTAATGTGATAAACATCCTTAACTGGAGAGAAGGATGCAATAACGTTGCCGGTAATGTTGGCGCAAGCTGGATTATTGTCGTTATCTGCCGATAAAGAACGGTTGTTGTTCATTAACACACTGCTGAGCACAGGTGAGGAAGCGGTCGACGAAACGGAACAGGAAAACAGCCTCTGCTAGGATGTTGAAGTAGCGGAACTGCGAACTGATATTGGTGAATCGCTGCCACCTCCTGCACTACTAGCAATGCCATTATTTATGAACGACGTCGTATTCATCAACTGCGAACTGCTACTCGACGGCTGACGATGAAGTGAAGCATGCTCCGACCCGACTCCGGAAGTAGTTGTGCTGGTGGTGATGCTGGGTGTGCTGTCGGGACAAGCAGTTGGTACCGTTGAAAGATCCTTCGTCGTCTGTTGAAAGAGTTTTGAATGTTTTTCGCAAGTTACACAGTGACAGAAACAAAGAGAAGTTTTACGACATAAAGAGACAATAAATATAAAAAAAAAACAAACAAACACATAAATGATTGAAACAAAATGAAGAGATTCTGTAATGATTGACTAAGAATCATGCCCTTATTCATTTAAGTGCATAACATAAATAAAAAATAGGATGAAAGAATGTCGCACTGTAATTATTCAATTCAAAAAGTAATAAATAAAAATATGCAAAAATGTCCACTAACATTAGGATACAAATATTACCAAAAATTTTAAGATTCAGTAAAGAATGAAACACACAGTTTAGTCTAGTAGAAAAAATAACGTTAGTACAGATACAACTTACGCCAATGCTAGTGACAATATTAGTGTTAGCAGAAGAAGCATTTGAAGTAAAGGCAGAAGCAGCACTTGGATTGTTGCCGCCTGGATTGGTGCTAGTTGAAGCATAAGCCATAGAACTTGCTGGGTCTAAAATTTCCTGACCTGAGCCACCCATTGGGCACACATAATCGCTCCATTCTTCTCCGCCTAATTGGCCACCTTTGTTGCTTTTTTTTCGTTTCAAAGAGAATTGAGACTTTTTCGGTGTCTAGAAATAAAATTATATACCGTCAGTTAAAACCACATACATGTTGCATTCGATTTAATGTACAAAACATACCTTTATTTTGGCGGAAATCGTCAATGGTTGGAATCCAAGTGTGTTTTCAGCTTCACGTTTCACTTGTATGATGTCGCGTCCCAAAAGGTCTTTAAAATGAGTCGCTAAATGACGACGTAACAATGTTTTGCTTGAGGGTATGTTCAGTAAATCAGCAAACAGTTCGGCCGTAAACTTGACTTCAAATATCATAAGCGCGCCATGTACACCAGAACCTCGTAAATTAGGAGCGTATTCGGCTAAATCGACCGCCCGGAGCCACTCGTGAACTCTTTGAGAAGTCCACAACCTGACATCGTCTTTGGCATTTATGTATACTTGTAATGGCCGACGAATGAGACAATCCGGATTCCATTTTTCACTACGCATAAGCTGTATGCCACGACGAATGCTTGATACATGTAGACAGGACGACATTTGCAAATGAACCAAATCATCCATCGTTAATTTATGCAACATTCGACCATCCATCCGAGCTGCTATGAATGTGTCCTTGTATTGGGGCATACCAATATCATCTAGCCATCGCTGAACCTAAAATATGTAAAAATGTCATTAATTAAACCATAGCATTTGATTACAGTGTAAATTAAAGCTATTTTACCCATGATGTATCCAGTTTTCCGGCGCACTTCAACAGCTCATCATCGCTTGCTGTTCCCGAGGTGTCGGCAATAGCTAACACTATCTTTTTCCGATGCAATGGATTCCGCAACGGTAACTCTTTTTCGAAATCTACTGGCGATGCTTTCATTAATTCGCTTCCGGGCACCGAGCTCAATTTTAACCACCTTCGTAATTCATCTTCATACATGCTTAAGCCAAGATGATCAAACCATAAACAGACCGCATCTATATCCCATTCGTGAAATGGTTTGTCCGGTTTACGATACTGAGACGTTCCACTCCATCCTAAACGAGCGCCAGCAGTAGCACGAACTCCTCCGCGTTTGAATTCTCCATCAGAAGATGTCATGTCATCCAATGTTCCACTATTGCTTCGTTTGATTTTGCCAAAAATATTTTTCAACTTGTTACTCATTGACGGTGATGGTGACGGTTGGGGAGTGAAGCTTCGTGTAGCAATAATACCTTCGGTTTGCTCAGAGCTCCCGATGTCTCGATTTTCTGTTTCAGCTTCAATAACGAAAATACATAGATAATATATAGATATTAGAATAAACAGGTCACGAACACAAGTATAATACAACGGAAAAGCAATTAAACGGCATCTGTTAATGAACGGTTAATGAAGTTACAACCAGACCAATAGCAGTTTATACATAAAAAGCAACGTTGTCTTCAATGATTCCAATTTCATTTGGCAAATAATACGTTTTAATAAATCAATTCAAATTAAATTACGTGCGATCGGGTTTTGAGTCGCGTAAGACCTGATAATTCAAAAATTGTTATAAATTTATTAAAACTCGTAGTAAACATATCAAGTTTAAATTCAAAGCAAATAACAACGTTATGGAATACCAATTACACCGGTACTATTACGGACAGTTATTCATATTGTTGGGTAGTATATAAAAAACACACACATCACTTGTGTAATTATCAAAGCGCAGTACATAGTTTGTATGGCTATGAACAGAGACTATTATAGTGTTATGCGTGTTATTGATTTATGATTTGTCCTTAACACAGCTGATCAATGAATGCTATTGATTATTTCGTTAAGGTTTGGAAAACATCAAAATCGACACACATCGACACTCACATCTAAAACATAATGCTTGTAAATTATTTTAAAAAGAACCACAAATTATAACAATAAGCGTAACATACAAGCCAATGCAGGCATTGAAAAGAAAAGTATACAAAATAAAACCTAGGTTTGGTACAGAAAATCCTCGTAGTTTATCAATTTCGCCGAGTTTTGGTCTCGCATCCTGCTTTGGTTCATAACGTGGCAATTGTGAGGCCAATGCCATGTCGCAGTTTGTCATGGTTTCATTCGGTGCGTTTTCATCGACAATGCATGATGCTATTGCTTCTTCATCTAATAACGGTGGCGATGGCGGTTCAGTGTTTGCGCGTTCTTGCTGCCGGAGCTCTTTATCTAAACGATGCACTTCACTTTTCGTACGGGCTACATCGTCATGGTCAGTGGTTGCAGAATCGAATGCAAGCTCTTGTGCAGATGCTGATGCAGATTTCATATTTTTAAGATTGGATTCAGCACGTTGTTGTAACGCTGTAGCTAGCAAAAGAGCATTCATAGATGTTGACGCTGTAATTTTGCTTTTTGGTACAATGGATTTCTTATTTGGTTGAATACTACCTGAAGCAAAATTGTGATTTTTTCTATCATTAATACTACCAGATAGAGCGTCATTCACAAACTCTACGGTTAGAGGCAGGGAATTTCTATCTGATTTATGTTCTGCTTTTCGCTTAGTATCAGAAAACTGTACACATATTGAATCAACCGGTTGGTTAGATTCTATCTGCGATGGTTGGAAATAATTTTCTAATGAAGGTAAGCATTTACCAAAAGCCACGACTCGCTTCGGGTTGGCATTACTATCGGTGGTTGTCGAAGAACCGCTGGATGTGCTAACTGTCGATAATGTGGTAGCAAAAGCTTGCCGTGGAAGACTACTGTAATGAACATCGATACGCTGCCGATAAGATGCAGGTGGGGTCTACAAAAAATAAATAAAAGAAAGATGTCACAACTGCTGTTAAGAGCCTAATACATTCTAAATTATATTTTTACGAGTTGTATTTTGTCTCCTGTTCCCAACAGAAACTAGAAATCGTTTGAAGCACTTACCTTCGGAGTTATAGGACTTATTGCCGTTTGCGGTAAACTACCGTGACTGCCATGATGTATTGGAGATGAGATCAGCGATGCACCTGGCGCTGAGGGTGACATGCCTACCATTCGGGTGTTCGTAATAATCTGAGGTCTTCTGAGTAAACTAGACGTAATGCTATTGTTATTAAGCACATTTGTTATTGTAGCTCCACCTCCATTCCCAACGGTAAGACCTCCATTCATCAATCCTGCTGATCCTACGGTGTTTGTTACAAAATTTGTACGCAGTTCCAGATTTTCTCTTTCCAGAGCAGCTTGCTGGAGTTTGAGCTCACTCATCGCTGACATAAGCTCTAATTTCTGAGTTTCAACAGAAGATCGCGAAAGCATTTCCTTTAATTGTAAAAATGGTAAAAAACGGCAACATTTATGAAAACATGTCTATCAATTTAACATCATATATATATTCGCTTTTTAAGTGACAAATCTAATCTTAAATAAGTGAAGCATAGCTAAAAGCATAAAAGTATAATATAAAGTTAGTAAATAAAGGAAAGAAAATTAGCATAATTTTAAAACGTAAATTAGAATTGTAAGCCATTCCATGATTGGATAGATTTCCAAATCCATTTAGCTAGAGAATGTTATTTATAAAATTGGGTTTGCATTATGAAGCTATACTTCGTCTCCATGTGAATTGGTGGAGTCTATTAATCTGCCAAGATGATATTGTGGTACGGTTAAAGCGAATCCCAATAAT
Source organism: Anopheles moucheti (assembly GCF_943734755.1). NCBI lineage: Eukaryota > Metazoa > Arthropoda > Insecta > Diptera > Culicidae > Anopheles > Anopheles moucheti. Next base: position 61,447,523 of record NC_069140.1, read on the forward strand.
AAAAATCAATACAAAAAGTTTTTTTTACAGGTTACACATCTGGCTTCTTCTTTCGTTTTGGAATGTATCGATCGTGGTGGAGTTATTCACCTTTAAACTAATAATAAAACTGGCTTCCGATTTCGTGCCTTTCTTGACATAATTTAAACATAGCAGGATAGTAGTACTGGTTGTACAGGGTTTGGTACTGGCCCCGTCATTGGAATTTCGGCACCATCTACACCACTGGGTATTATTGTTATCATCAAAAACCGATTATTGTTAAAAAAAAATTACAATTACCACTGATTTATACTTTACTAAATAGCACAATAATGAAGCAAAACATAATGTTTTAAGCTGGCATATACACATTTCACAAATTAGTTAACCCGTTTGAGTCTAATTAAAAGAAAAGAATCATTAAGTACAATGGCAAGATATCAATTGATTGCATGTATGTGTACATTATGTCTGTATGTGCGTGCGATTTTTGATAAACCTGTAACAAGTTGCTAAAAGTGAGAATTGTTTAATACACGCAAAAAATTTCAACAAAATTATTTACGATTCGTGAATATTTCGCTATGCACAATTAATTTTACTATTCCAAATTGCACTCTTCCAAATCGAGCTAAACTTCTCCACATATTGCATAAAAATTAAACTAATATGGTACTAGTATTAAGCAGAAAATATTCGTACAATGAATACCAAAACCCAAACCAAACTGGGTTTCTAAACCCAGTAAGTAATAATAAGGTACAACACAATTCAATGCACATCTGCATTATAAACGCAGCTGAATAGAAATAAAGTGATAGGTATATTTTATAAGTATATCATAATTGTTTTATAGTAACCCGTTAACCCAACGAGTCTTCCCATGACGGACATTGTCATATTAGCAGGGAGTGATTGATCTCGAATGCGAATTATAATGTACACAGGAAAAATGTATTGAACATATACCGCACATCCACATTGCCAAGGGTTATAAAAATCCTCAACCTTCCATACCATGTTTAAAGGACCATTAACGTTATACATTAATAATAACTAGCCCAAATTACCGAAGATTCACATCGAGAAAATCAATTAGCAAACAGAAAAGATAAAAACAATTCAAATGGATCATTATATGAAAAACGCATTATGAATCAAATTATGTAACATCAATTGCAATATAGTCTCTTGAGCAAAGATTAATTGTTTCATTCAGAATTAAACATGTAATTTACAGTATTTTACAAATTTTAATAGGAATACTTTAATCAGAAATCTGAAATTGTTCAAACAACATTTAATTACGCGGGATGGAATCTGGTAATTAGCACATGTTTAGTCATTAACTTACAAACTAAAAACCCAAAATAATCTTTTCAGCATACCCAATAATTTTGCTTTTAGGAAACCAGAGCGAACACACATTGAATTAAACAGTAGTAAAATCAAACAAAACATCTGTTTCAATAATAAATAAAATATACCGCATTTTGGCAACCTAACTGACAAACACTTGGCAACGATTACGTATTTTACTGATGTGTTATGGATCGAGTTTAATATCACAGATTTTAAAGATTGGATTTGAAATTACATATTTCTTGATTCGCAGGCAAGAATGCATACAATTCTCTGTATCATATTTAAGCAATAGTATAAAAGAGGTAGACCAAGTTTTGATTCTTTGACATTTAGTGTAGCATACAACTATTTGCTGTGCATTTATTAAAGCAACTCTATTATGTGATAAACACTCAATACAATGAAAGGAAGAAAGTGGGAGATATCAAACAAGACATGGGAACAAAAAGGACAGAATCTGAAGAAAGGGATTTTAAGACAATGAAAAAATTGAAAAGTTTGCTACAACGTTCCAGAAACGGTTACATAAACAGGAAAAATATACAAGAACCCACTGAAATAGTCTTTTTAACAGACATTTCCTCAATTTTTTTGAAATTTTAAACATTGTTTCTACGGCAAAAAAGAACACCAGTATAATGTGACCAGCAAGTTTGATTTTGTGCACACTTCGAACTTTCTGTCAACAGCTCAATGGATTCAAAACAGTCATGATGATACACAATACATTAACGAACGTTGTTTCAAACAATTATCATCCAAAAGAAAATTACGATAGAGTGAGTTAGAATAACAGATAAAGTGAGAAATAAAATACTATGCTCAAAACAAATAAGAAAAAAAGTAAAATATCGCGGTACTTTTTGTTTGTCAATCTGGATGCCAACTGTTTTTGCAAATACGCTTACTCGCTGGAGGAGATCTTCCGCGTTAGACAGTAGCTGATTCTTCTCTTTTATCATGTTTTCTAATTCACTGAGTTTGGTCGATTGCGATTGCATTTGCTCTGTAAGTGTTTTAACCTGCAGAGCAAGGGATTCTTTATCCTTTTGTAGACGTCGTAGCCGTTCATCTGTATCTTGGCGCTGTCAATGAAAAAAAAAACAAAAAGGAAAGATAATGTTAGAGAAGAATGATGGCTTTCAAGCTTAAATCACGATGCTGGTAATTTATATTTTACACGCAAAATTGCGGCTATAGGTTTTTTTACTTATGAGTACCGTATGCATGGTTCAACGAAATATTTTTTTTAAATATCATTTTTAATTTGGCGACTTCAAACCTGAACATCGTTGCTCCATTGTGGTCGATCCATTGAGCAGCATGGTGGTGGTACTGGTGAGTAATGATAGTAGTTCCGACTGCAGCAACCACTAGAGCAAGACAAATCTTGCGTACTATCTAAGGCACTGTTACTTCCATGTTGATACAGTTCCAGCTGTCGACGATGATAGTCGATCAACCGTAATTCTTCTCTGCTCTGATGGTGGGGATGATGGTGCGGGTAGCCCCAGTAATAATGGGGGTCCCATGGAGATAAAGGAGGAGGTGGGGGCGGCTCCCAAATGCCAGGACTCAGACGTGAGTTGTGCGAATGTGGTGGACAAGAATGATGTTGATGTTGACTTCCACTACCGCTACTGTTGTAGTTATTAAAGCTACCTGAATCATAAAGATTATTTTGATAAAAACAACGAAGAAGATAATTTAACGCCATTAGGCCTTTTGAACAGAAAGGTTTCGATTTGCCAGCAGCCATGCAAATGCTTTCCCATATAGAAGCTCACCTTTGGAATTTAAGCTAAGATTGCTCGACATAGAATCATGTTTGTGCAACGCAGACGAGGATGATTTTTCTTTGAGTGAGTGTGTACTGCGACTTTTACCATCTCGCTCATGACGACTTGAGCTTAAGTTCCGTCGTCGATCTAAACTGCCCGCTTCTCGTGCAGGTCTGGGTGGTTTTCCACTAGGAACAACTTCACCTATGCCTTGCGTAGTAGATCCGGTCGACTGACACTCTTGCCTTTTTTTAGGTGGCATTTCTAGGCTGCGTTGATCACGTGGAACCGATCGGGTTGCTGTTGTTTGCGAAATAGATCGTCGATCAGACTCAACAGACGCCTTTGGTGCTTCTGGTCGGTCATGAGAATACACCCAAGTAAAGTCATCATCACAGCAAGTTGAATCTTCTATGATGGTATGCATCACACATGAAAAAATCAATACAAACAAATTCAAATATGAAATGAATATGTAAACTTTTCATAACCTTTAACAATGTGTCTAATGAATCCGCACTAGATGGAAGAACAGCTATCATCATCATACTAACAAAGTAAGTATTATCAATTATCACTCGATTTTCAATTTGTTTGCACCTGTGGAATCACTACTTGAATTTACTCAAAAGGTTATCTGTAGCATATAAAATACAGACGACGCATTCAAAGTTTCAAGTGTTTGAATCCAAATGACGCCACGAGTGTTCAAAAGTACACTCTTCATATCCCTTGCTTTCTACAGTTTTCTTTAACTTTTTCACGTGTCCACAGTTTATACTCAACAGACTAGGTCGTTAGTGGGTATTGCAAAATTCTGACAAGTAAAATTCTTATTACTGATCGAAGCAGTGAGATGATAGAGCAAGCGCAAAAGAAACAAGTTCATCAAAAACCAAAATCTATTTTTAGAATGGCATTTGTCGACAAACATCAGCAAACAGCATAAGCAGCTTTGTGCCATTTAAAAACTGAGCTTGTCCTTCTGTTCGCAAAAATACGGATATTGAGAAATCGTGTTAACTAAAATGGTTAGACAACTTTATATAAGATAATCTATCTTGATCACCTGCTCCATGATCAGCATACGGAAGCGACTGTTGGCGTTTCCAATCTTCAACGGTTCGAGATGGCTGAACAGAGCCAGCCTGGCCAGCTCGACGTCGACGCTCGCGAGTAGTCGACAGTTTACGAAAGCGACGTTCTATCGGAGATAGAGAAACTGAACGAAGGAATGGAGATCTATCTCGATATCCAGATGAATGTTCACCATAGTCATCCTCCTCAGGTTGGTCGTCACTGTCATTGCTTTCAGAGCAACAGCCAGGCTTGTAATCTCCGTTAGAGTAGTCACCACCGGTTGAACCAATTGAAGCTACACTCCATGAGCTTTTGTGCAATGTATTTGAGGCCGTACTGCTATCAATTGACTTTACATCTTCTTCCAGTAAAAGTAAATATGAATTGTTACTTTTTCTCAAATCACTATCACAATCATGTTGTGGGACATCAGAATCGCAATCGGTGGCAAGTGATCGTATTGAGTTATTAACGTCATCTACGCCACTATTCGTAGCAACGTCTGCATCTTCAAAATCACGCAGCCTTGATTGTAAGAATGCATTTGCTTCTGATGCGATATTAGAACATTTAGTGTGACTATCATGTTTACTATCCACGACCGAAACATCTGCCTTTGCTATATTGCACACGTTTGGAACTGGTGGTAGAGGCAAGTCAATGAACTCGCCATCCTCACTGTAAACGCTATTACGCTCACGGATAGTTTCAAGGCGCGTCACGTCACATATTACGGGGTGACAGCGCGATCTTGTTGCGGGAAACGATTGCGACGAATGCGAAGTATCTGCTGGTTGTCCTGTTGCACATGTATGTTTCTCATTGCACATATCTCTTATATTCTCCATCGATGCAAAACAATTGTAGTACTAATCGTGGATAAGATTTTAGCGCAAATTATCAATAACTATTTTGCTTCCTCTAGACATTCTTTCGACCCATGGAAATTTGTCAACAAACACTTAACAAAGGCTTTAAATAATTATTAGACAGCAACTATTCGCACTAACTGGCAAATGTTTCGCTAAGAAAAACTGAATGCTAACAGATTGAATTCATTTCGAGAGTGTACACCAGCTTTAAACTCATGGGTGATAACACAGATAATGGTAAAGTGCTCTTATCAGAAACTCTCATAAAATTGCCTAATACAGGTGTGGAACACGTATGATTCACAATGTCACAAAACAGCTAGTCTTAATTTCCACATTTCTACGAATGATTTTATTCAACAGTTCATAAACAGGCAACGATTTTATTCTTAAAATTACACACAACAGCGCGCACATATGACCGCTGTCAGCGACAGAAATAAACGATCTGGCTATCTAGCCGCGATCTACGGTTCCGAATGAATGAAAGGCGACGAAACGATTGCTACCCTTTCAAAGACTAACACTATGATGGTTCTGCAGCATGATTTGTATAATCGAGGTGATTTAATGTAGTAGTACGCTACTCAATCGACGTTCAAACACTGCTGCATTCGTTGTAATTGCACCGGGAACGTTTGTATGTGTCACAACGTGCGTTAAGCAAAATATAGACAGTATTAGTGGGTAAACAGAGAATCATCGAGGGTGACTCAATGTATACCATCATAGCGTAGAAAGAGAGTGAAGCACACAATCCGAACAGAAAAAATACACATCTTTCCCGTTGGCCACGAACATTGGTTTCCTACATCATTAAGCCGGCTATGGCTGGCTCGTTATATTAATACATCTGCGCTGTTGTAAAATGGAAAATATCGTCGGATATTTAGGATCAACTAGATAGAACAGAAAACATACCCAGTGGTTTGCATTCTGCGTGTTTGTGTAAAAAGTATGCTGTTCAAGTATTTGTGTTTGTTAAAATTGAATTTCTTTTGATGACGTTCAGCGTGAAACCAATTGCGTCGGGGTAGTTTGGTAATTATGATGACCATATTATATATTCAAACTATGGCGCATATTTTGATTCAACATACTACCAACATTGGTATGACAGCAGGCAGAACAAATCATCCTAATGTTAATCCCCCAAATCAAAAACACACCTTCATTCTTTTGTTATTGAACACTACGTTTTTCTGCAACCGTATCGTTCGATTGCTGATCAAGAAAATTAGGAAATGACAATTGTTAAAATATAAATTTAACAGTTCTTCCACCCTTTTAATCATTTTTTTTAATCCTTACCTTGCCCTGCGCCCGTAGATGGAGTCTTTTGCAATCGGGGTTTTCGGCTGCTACTCTCCACTACCCGACTATTCGGTGCCTTTTGCAAATAGTTTTTCGAATTGGTCCCTAGAGATGTAATTGGTGTACTGCACAATCCTGTTTTGGGATTGTTGTTTATGGTGGAGGCATCATAACTAATATCCATATCTTCTTCACCAGCAGAAGAATGTGAAGTTTCGTCTCCAGAAGACGGAGACGTCGTCTCCGAGGACGACGATGAGAAAGAGTTTGACATCCGTTCAATTTCGTTGCTTAATTTTTTCGACATAAAATTCCAATAAAAGCGATTTTCTGCAATTTTGTAGATATAAGTATAGGTCTCATCAATGAATTCACAATAGATCCCTGCTCACTTACTTGACAGTAAACTTGTAACTTATGTTTTGTAACACTTTTAGAGTCGAGTAATGCTTCTTTATCGCATCTGATGCATAATACTAATGGTGATAATGTTGGTGGTTAATGTAACAAGAATATATTAAACCTGAAACAAAATTGCAATAACAAACAAAGTTGCTATAAGAGTAAAATGCGATACAACTATAATCTTCTTGAAGTATGCATTAATGCATACAAAAGTATTGCACAAACAACCATTTAGATGCATCATTATAAGCAATACGAAAAAGTTTTTAAATTTGAATATGGTTGCAAGTATTGCAATATTTTTTATTTAAAATTTACTACTTTAATTGCTACGATTTCGATTTTTACAATTACTAGTTATAGATAGTGATACTCTAAACAATTACATAGTTACGCAAAAATATTTTTCAACTATTTCGCTGTTCTGTTTCAAATTCACACACACTGCAACATAAAGTATTGCCTTCGATTTACACTTGAACCGAATGAGGTTATTTTTAGATTGCCTGGATTTTCTCATAGCAAGATAACCGGCCGCCTCACAAAAATCTGATACATCTTCGCAGCGAAACCTCAGTACTTGTAATGTATTTGATAATAAGATTCATTTTTCTACATTGCAAACTTTTTTTTTACTGTAAATTACAAAACGTTGATGATGAAAACGGAATGTTTTACGTTTGTGAACAAAACAAATCTCTTTAAAACGCCCATCACTTGCACCTTATTCTACCCATTCATATCCAAACTCTTTATACGTCACCTCGGCATAGTACTGTTATTTCACTAAATTTTAAAAAATACTAAACAATTATGATACTAAAAAACAGTAAATTCTTTACATTTTCCATCTGTCACAACATATTAGCAGTTAAACATGATAAGGTGGAAACAATACTTTTTCACTTCAATATTTTCACGAATCTCTCAGAAACAAAATTTTCTATAAACATGTATGTACACTATTTTGCCATGTTGCATATCTCTTCTGTAGCAGTATCTTTTCTGTCACATTTAGAATTTTTATGCTTGAACTGATTATGCGATAAACCGTACACTCATACCGACACAAATTCCTAACAAATACTATTGGTTACAAACGTTAAATCTGGTTGGTCTTCATAGGCTGACGACAGCCGGGAGACTAATTTCGGTACTGGTTTTGAGGATGTTTAGAAGAGCGCAACAGAGAACACGCATTGCGTAGTGCTGGATGAAAGCATAAAACAAGCACCACAGACGAAACCATATGTGGGGCAACCAGCTTCATGGTGCCTTTTGTTAGTTCAAACAGCGGATAGACGTCAAACAGCAGTTTCAGAAAACTGAGATTAAAATTAAAACACGCTCGACATCCAGCTAGGCGGAAACATGATTGAGCATACCAAGTTGATGGGCCTAGATTATAGCTTTCTTCAATTTTATATTTTCAATAAAACATTCATAGATAGTATAAACTTCTTGTGGTAAGAATAAATTGCGAGTCTTTTCTATTGAATAAATAATCAATACTCAATGTATAAATATTGAGTGTATAAATATAAATAGCACAATAATTTGAAACGTTTGACCAATATTTTCACTTGAATTTACCCTTCGCACGTATCACACGCACACACATATGATTTCGATTAATAAACAATATACATATTCATTTATGAATACGATGTACTACTGTCGAAATTATTTCAATATATTTTGTACATTACACTTTTAATAAAACATAGCAAAACAAACATAACATCAAACGAACACCATTCGTATTAATTCTATGTTTTATTCCCTGAACACTTTCCTTGATTACACACACCAAAAACTGCTCATATAAACAAAATAGAAAGAATTTTCGTTCGGCGTTGAAACAGATGTAATGTAAACATTGACCACTAAAACGAACACATCGGATGGTTTCGATACAATACCGCATACTAATAAATAGTAAGATACTAATGAATAGTTTTTCTTGGTGTAAAGAAATTCTAGGACATACTTGCCACTTCTGGCCTACAAGATTCATTTTAACTACGAGCCGGCTTACACAGATCTTCCAAATGCTACCACCGAGGTCGGAATTTTGATAGTGTAAAAGAACACTTAGGCCAAATTGTAATATAAAATTCATCTGTAAATTGTAGTGATTTGTGTGATATACTTAAACTTCCGAACCAATCCTTTTGAGTATCGGTATTATTTATTTTATATTTCTGGAATATACTTTCTGGAGTGTACTTATACATGACTTTTACAAATCTACTCTTTAATAAAGAAGTCGAGAGTTTAGAATGCCCTGATCGTTTGTAATGCAGTTGAGTATTGGTAAACAATAGTGATTCATTCATCTATCAGAAAAAAATAGTACGGAAAATAGCCAGTCGCTTTACAAATCTTTCGTTTAAATACCGGAATGTTTCCTGGAAATTGGAACTCATATATATAAATTGTACATAATTACAATTTACTTAAAATTGTTTTAAGATATAAAACCAGAATTATATCATTTCAGTTACAGATACACTTACAGTTACAGTTCAATTTATTACAAATCAAAATTTTATCTTAAAAAAAGTATATTTTGTATTGGTATTGACGTCAGTTTCAACTACCCATATACATTAAAAAATGAGCAGAGTGTTGACATTATAACAGTAGTTGTTATTTCAAAAGCATCAGATAAAGAGGTTGGATCGACCCAGAATGATTCTTTTTTGGCACGCTGATAAATACTTTGTGTTATAGCTGGACAAATCAGCTTATTCAGCAACTAGATTCTAGCCAGTGTCGAAAAGATTTAAATGACTTCCTGGACAAAACTTTGTTCATTACCTGTTCTCCGGATTTGAAACTATGGACTGTTTGTTCAATGTTATACAATGTCAATTCGAAACAGGTCCAATTCTAGATAGTAATTTTAAAAATTTCTTACTAAAATAACCATACAGGTCGTGCGTACCATAACTGCGGTGTTTCCCAAAAGAAACATTGTAGACGTTGCTAATAAAAATAGTATTCCAAAACACAAACACTAACAAATAAAAGAACCAAAAAAAATCACCGATGTCTTTAATCAACTGCCCTTTGCCAGGCTAAGGCAACTATCATGGGGTTACAAGAGAATTTTATTCAAATACGTTTTAAAAATTTTGATAAATTTTTGTGATTTTTGTAAATGAAAAAGGCATATACTGTTTTAATGTTGTAATGTCCGTAATACGAATAATACACAATCTTATATTGCACTCTTTTACATCGATCGATTACATCAATTTTGGTCCGGTCCTTTCCTGTGAAGACCGGCGCCGCTACGATCATGCCACCGGGCCGCATTATACGTTATGTACGGTTATTTTTATATAAAAAAGTTTGCTCCACTCGTTAGCAAACGAGACAATTTCATGTCAAGTGTTTAGAACGGCTATGAATAAACACAATAAACTATTACGATACATTTTGTTTTCATTTTTATCAATATTTTCTTCTGTGTTAAATCATTGCATTCTTGTATATTTAGGAATCACGTTTAGTGGACTCACGCAAAGACTTACGAAAAGACCCTTCATCTGACTACCACGAGCGACCTATGCAAATAATCGTCTCATAAAATAGAATCTATTTACGTCGCCCACAAAACATATGCTATAACAAGAATAGCTTACACCTACCACGTTAATACTAAAATATGTTTATTTGAACCGTAAGGACCAGAAAAAAGAACAGGTAAGGCAGAAAAAAATGGTTCCACAAAAAATAAAATTATATTGCACAAAAACTTGTTTAAGTTTAAAAATAATTGGCTCCAATCGCGACATTTCGTTGGGCTGCTCAAAATATAGATTCTGTCATCGTCGACGGTTCCCTACGTTCCAGATGATTTTAATCGCCTTGCCTTCACTTTGTCTAGTGTTTTGCCAGTATCTTAAAACCTACCCATTGACCCATTTTTATTTCAGAAGAATACTTTGCGCATCATTTAAGTAGCGAATAGCACGAATATTGCAGAACATTCCATGGTCGAGTTAATGCCATCAATGTTTTTTTTTTAAACTCGTCCACTTATCACATTCTCTGCTTTGCTTTACTGACAAAATTCTTAACAATGATTGAAGGGTCAAGAGCGTACTTGATAATTCCAATATTTCCACACTTTAATTCGAAGAAATAATAAAAACTGACTATTACAAGTACAGGGTGGATCAAAGTTATGTGTATAATATATTTTCGTAATTACTTTACTGAACAGCGTTTCTTACCAATCAAAACAGAATGTTGCACCACCAATACGAAATACGATTTTTCGTACAAATTTTCATTGAACCATGCTCCAGTATTTCTTAATACTTTAGCTAAGCAATACATCAGAATGATACTTTTATGGCCATGATGAACAAACGAAATAGACACTCTGGAATTCATTCTACATCCGTATCTCTTTAGAACCGTCTCGGTATAAAGGGTTTTAAACATTAACAAATGATGTATAAATCCATAACCAGTAGTAAAAAATATTAGCTATAATACTCACCGGTAAATGAGAATCAAGCCATGTATTGATGATATCGGCCGTTATGGGATCCGGTGAAGGGTGCATACTGGATGATTGTTGTTGGAGCGCCATGGCAAGTGACTGAGCTGCTGCCAAGATTGATGTGGATCGAATACCATGTTGTAAACCAGTGTTAGACGCCGGGTTGTTTCCTGTGTCATCAGGCGATGCAATGTACTCTGTATCACCTGAAATGGACATTTTAAAAGAGAACGAGCATTATTAGAAGTAAACTATGATGAGCATTTAAACTATTATTCAGTCATCATTAAAAGAAGCTGCTTTCAATTGTAGATAGTACAGTAAATTTCTTTGTGATCGATAAAGATTTTAATCACTCTTTCGAAACTAGCATTTCAATATCATTTTGTTTTTGTTAGATAGTAAAATACTTTTTTGCGAAAACATAAGGGGAAAAGAAGCAAATCTATAGCCATGCCGTATTTACCGTAATGATAACTGAAAGCTAAATCATTAAAAATTTAAGAGTGTTTCTTCTCTTACACCTACGACCATCAGACAAGAGACAACTGAAGTGTTCGCCATTTTATGTCTGGCCATAAAACATAGCTGATTTTCTACTGTCAACTGATTCATGGTTTTCGTACTGTCACCATCATATCAACACTATTATTTCATGAACGGAAGTATATTCTCTCTTCTCCACAAAGCACACGGAAGGCGGTTTTAACTAACCTCAAGCAATCGGAACTACCGTCGCTAACCAACAGGTTTTATTCATAAAGGAAGATCTAGCCATCTTGCAACAATAAAAAATATGCATAATAAAGGTTACAGTTGAATATGAATACTTTCGATGGAGATTTCCCTATTCTCGTTTCACCTTATGTGTCTGCGTTTTTCGTAAATGTTTATGCATTTATGCTTTTTAAAATAATTCATTAAAGGGAAATTGGACTATGAACAGAAAACGGACCTGACGTCCATAAAGGCCCAACATATTGCAATAACAACAAGTAGCGTAATTGTAACGATAATTTCGTGACAAACTTCTTCAAACAAATTGACAAATTTCTTTGGACTTCTTTAAACAAACTGCTTTCTGACAAAAATTTAGATACAGCTAGAACTTGCGATGAAACCGGCTCCAAGAATTTGTTTCAAATTTAGTCCTTAGTCTGTTCTAAACTAATGAAAAATGGGCCCATTCCACGGCTTCTAAGCAGTGAAAGTTCTTATTACCTTTGGCTTAACATGTGATCTTGAATGGATTATTTCTTTTTAACAAAACCAAAATACCGGGGCGGTCCGATGGTGTGTTTGGTAGCAGTGACGGTTCCTCACGGAGGGACTAGCCGATCACCCGTAGTACGGACATACTATCAGGCTACGTGGTAAAATAAGTCGATATGGCTTGGCCGTGCAAACACAATATAATAAAATTGAAAAAAAAAACACACGCACACAATACAAACACAAAATTTTCAACGAATATTAGTTAACTGTTACTTAATTTACGTTAACTTCACAACAGACTTCGAAACCGTTAGTTAGTTTGAAGCTGGCTCCAAAAGCAAAACTCTTGCTTGTTTGATGTGTACAGTACATTGTATCGGGGCATATTTGGTGATCGAACTATCTATTTTCACATTTTATCAAACATGAAAAGATTCATTAAGCTGTGATTACTGAATTATTAGGCATAAATAACGCAACAGATTAACTATGATTTATATTAGTTTCTGAGTATGTAATAAGATTCGTTGAAATTTGTATTATAAAATACTTCTTCTTTGAGCCTCTAAGACCTCAAGAGGTTACAGCATTTCCATTTCTTGCATTTCTTAATTTAATTTTTCTAACACACTTGCGTCCAGGGGCCACATATAAAAGTAATTATTAACTGTTCGGCATGTTTAGCGCATGAAAACCAGATTCCAATAATCGAACCATTAACGAGCATTGCTTATAATATAAATATGATTTTTTCAATCGAAAAATTTGACTATGAAAAATGTGACAAGCGTCTTTAAAACAATAATTTCTATATATAGAACTAAAACTAAACCGGTTAGGACTATACGGCCTGTCTGTTAAATAAAAATCTAAAAACGTTCACGGAAACAAACAACAACAAACAAAATAAAAACTGTATTTAAGATAAAAAATATCTAAATGTTAATTATCACATAAGCAAACATTTATGCTCAATTGAGGCTTACAGCTAAGACAACTCCTCCCGGTGAATGAATTTTTAACTTTTCTGCCAACACCATCTGCCGGTATGCTGCCATTTTCACTGGAGTGTGAATTTGGATTGTTACATGCTCGAAACCACCACCAACGGGTCATAGGCGCTAAAGTTTTTTATACGCCAAGACTACAGCTCTGTAGTTACAATAACGCTTATGATAAATACGTTGCTCACTTTATGCGCATACAGCTGAAAGATTCCCACAACACTGAATGAACTTTAATTTGACACTTTTAACAAAGACCACTAAGCACAAACACTATCATTTAAACCGGTTTAAAAACGAACGACACAATATTGTCATAAATGTAATCATAAAAAAATGCTTAATATGTCTGAACATATCGCGCTTTAAGTTACACAAACTCATTTCAAAATAATAGTTCACATCTTAAACTAGGGCGGTTCAATAATTGCGGTTAAACAGTAATGATTCATTATGATTCAATAATGATTCATAATGTGTTTTACAGAAAAATTGCCAATTACTATTTAATGCATACAATTTGTAACACACTTGTTTACATTTGATCAATATTTCTAGTACTGCTTTTATGACTAATAACGAATTAACATTTAACTTCGTCCCTCGCACGGCGTCGGAGTTTTCGATTAAGCATTTATTCAAGATATATGTTTTAATTGTACTTCTGCAATGTAGAAGATCTAACACTTAGATCTAACATCGAAGATTCAGATGAGCTGTATTGTATTATTTACTTTACTTGTAACTTATACTTAGCTGAATGGTAGATTTAGAAGTACACCCTCTTGGCAGATGCCTGCACAAATGCCATTGCAACACCGGTCAGCTACAAAAATATATATAGACTAATTTGTCATTTCTGTACAAAGCAATTTCCACATTCGATGGATATTTCAATTTCAGAATATTACTCCACTTGATCAAACAGGAAGTAAAGAGTCTTTTAATCGTCTGCAACACTATTTAATAGTGTTCCATCCGCATTAAAACTAAAACATAATTTAACAAATCTTCGCAATTTATTTGTTTACATTTCCATGTAACGTTTACCGCGTTATACCATGCAAGGATTTGCATAATAGCTAGAACATGTCTGTAATAATTGCATTTTAATGCTATTCTGTTTAAGTATTTACCATTATGAAACAAGTATTTTACTAAATCTATAAAGTGGTAATTACAAGTACTTATCCCTATCTTAGTATACTGTTAAACATACTGCTTAAACAATACTATAATATTACAATCCTTTGCCTAATGCATATCTGGCTATTAACGACCTATTTCCAGACACTTTATTACTGAAACACGTTTCTTCGGTCGGTGTAATTGCTTGAAGGGAAAAGCGAAATTAGAACAACTCTAACAATGGAAAAAAGTATAAAATAAACGAGCCTGACGGCATGTCTAAAAAGACATACGCTGTTAGTATCATGAATGATATAGTAATGATACTAACTGTAAACGCCACAGGAAGTAAATGTCCTCGTCATAATGTGGCGTCGGTTCTCATTAAAACTGCAAATACCAACTGATTCCGTTTACCAGAAGAGAAAGTAGCGACACAACGTAATTCTTCATGTTCATAACAAACGAAGAACTTCTTCACCAAGCTTATCACAGTTGAGAAACTGAAAATAAACAACACCAATAACCAGCAGGAATGCGTTTGTTCATCGTCCTGAAATAGATATTAGAAATCCAGCTGCGAAAAAACCAGCGGTAGTCTTATTGGAAAGTAATTATAGGAGATAATTAACAGCCTAATGTAATGAGCAACACACAGGCGATATGTAACATATTTTTTTCACTTCAAATATTAGAAATCCAGTAGCCAACCCTAATTAATGTAATATTAATTTGCGATTTAATACATTAATCTGTATAGTTGGTGCACAAAACCTAAAAAGACAACATTATAAAATACAGCAGGTTGCCAAGGGTTATGCTAACTTATTATCTTCTCTAATGTTCATGTATTTGTTCTCGTTATGCCATAGCCCTGTGTACGGGGCGCATCCGAGCGTCATATCGAGCATCAAACTTTTTCATAGGTAATGAAATAGTAACTGCATATAACAATGACAGCAACCAATAGCCTTATGTAAAAGATCTCTATATTTTATTCTATTGATTTTCTAATATTTGATATAACGTTTTACCCCTGTTCTGCCAATTATGTTCTCGTTTTACCGCATTTTCCATCATCATTATCATTTTGTTAGCGTTACGTTCAGTGGTCAACAACCATACACTACCGATATTAAATCACGATCCTTACCAAATCAATTTGGTGCAGTTAAAGCTAAACGTTCAATCAAGTGTAATAAAAACCATCACAAGGATACGAAAGAACGGCTAAGGATTCAATTTGATCAGCGATCCATGTTAAGATTGCATTAGCTATCGATACGCATCGATCCACATGAATTAACGGTGTTTTTGTACAAGCTATAGCAAAATTCAAAACCGCGAAACGATTGTATACCTCAAAATCGTCTAAAAAATGCTCATGCATGATTTTCAACCAGACTTTTCAATCGTAACAGAATTACATAGACAAAGTAAGTTTTTTTCTCCTTCGCTCAATAATAAAAAATTCTTCATCCTCAGCTTGTGCACGTGTAGGAACTTCGCACAAATGATCGGATGATTCAGCACAGTTTTCGCGATATTTAAAACTAGGACATATGATATATTGAAGCCACAGGGATTCAAAACTGTGTTTGTATTATGGATCATATTATGATACTGGATTTGTATTTGTTAAGGATTACACTGTACCACAGAAAATAGTAGATGGTCAGTTTTATGTATAAGATATGACACAATGATATTTCTATATTGTTTACCAAAATGAAGAGTTTCAAACATAATACTATTCAACAGGTAGTAGCAATTCTATGCATTTCACGTCGCGTTTTCTAGGTTTACAATAAAGATCTTTTTCTTTAATGCGCAAACAAATCACGAACACATAATACATGATTAAAGACGATAATACAGCAAGCTTATTACAAGAAAGCTATTTACATATTCCTCAAAGATGAGTCATAATAATAATGCTATGTCATGTAAGTAATGAAATTTACAAGGATATTAATACCAATGCAAGCAAATAAATACCAATGTATCATTCAATCATGTCAAGCCATATTTACTCCACTTATATCATCAACGTATCCGCATTCATCAACTTTTAATCGATTGTATTGTAGGACCATTGAAATCTAGAAATCAAAACGACAAATGCACTGCCAATTTGATTTCTTTTGATTATTGTATCGTTCTGTTTGTACTTTATTTTTCTTGTATTTATTTTATATTCACCTAGTCCTGTATTTTTTCCAAGTTTATAACTCTCAACTTTAGCGTTTTGTTTAACCTGTTAACTTAGTATTGTTTTTTTCTTCTCTCGCTTCTCCACATCCCTTAGTTAGTTAATAAGACTTATTTATATTTATAAAATCCTTGCGGCATACAAATTAAGATGACAAAAATAATTAAATAAATAAATGATGAACATACTGACATGATACTGACATGTACTGACCATCAATTTTAAAATTATCCACTCTATTAACCTTTTTCACGCTACAATCTGCCTTAATCTGTCATGATTAACCACTATCTAGATAAATTACTACAAATGTCAATCCTACATGAGCATGATCCAGTCGAGATTTGAACCAAGACCGAATAGTGTAATTTCACCATTGTTGACCTTATTATTTTACCAGCCCGGTAACTTGTAATTCTCACGAATAATAAAAAAAATTCAAATAGTGTATTTCGTTGAGTAATAGATAACAAAATCAAAATCGATCCGGCCTAGCCGTCCTTTTGAATAATAAAAAATAGATTACAATATCGAGAACATTTAATTTTAACAAATTTTTTGATGTAGATAATACCCTAGCAATATGTACTACACATACAGCTAGCGAATGAATTTCAACACTTGAAAAGTTACAGTAAATAGTAATGTGAATCGGTACAGATAACATTTCTAACAGATGGTAGCTTTCGATTCTGTATCAGAGAAACCTAACAAGTTTCCGCAGATTACCACAAAACAACAGAAAAGCGTCAATAAATGAAAAAAACGTATAATATTGGCAGTAAATCACATCTACTCTATTAAATTGAAACTATTTCACGCACACTTCTTCCATTCATATCTGTACAGTGCTTAATCCTTTTCTTGCGCCCTCGCAACACTTGGTATTCCATTCGTTGGCACATGAACGATATGGTCAAGCCTTATATGGCATGCAAACAATTTGATGGAAACATACTTAAAAACATCGGTTTTGGTTATCGATACACTTCATTCTCAAGAATTTTAAACTTTAGCATCACATGAATCGCTTATAATCATGTATTGAATAACCACAACCACATACAAAGTTTTTCTCGAGAAATCCCAATATTACTGTTGCCCCAATCATACACAAGTTGAAGCTAATTATTTAGAACCACTACGCAAAAAAACCACAAATAAACACAGATTTAGTCCATGTAAATTAAATAATTGCTTTAAAAATCACTACCGAGGACTACGAGACCGGCAATATTGTCAACAAGTATTATCGCAAAAAAATACTTCTTCAGCGCAGAACGGACATTCACACAATAAATACGCAGCAAAATAAAGAAATGCTCTATGGCTCTCGCTACCGCATCAAAAGCTTATATGAACTGAGCAACAGTCTCTTTCTCTTGCCGGAGCGTTATCACTGTTAATTTCATTTCATGTCCACCTGCTCTCTGTGTCAACAAACACGAACTCACAGCATCCAAAAAGGATACTGCAGGACATGCGTCCCATGAACATCGTGGCGAGAGGAACTTAGCAAAGAGAATTTTCGAATGGTCACAAGATTTTACAGCAATCTGGAGGCGGTAGAGATACATTTGATAAACTTTTCTCTGTATGTTTAATTCAATGACGCTATTGAACTCCAAAATGTTTAGCTAAAACACATTTTTCTACGTGAAGATTCATAACATTCGAAACATTGAAGTTACATTACTATCATTTATAATCGGATGACATAATCGGATCGGATTGTTCAACAATATTAAATATACCACAAATTGCGCAAAAATTATAAAAAAGCCAATTTGATCATAAGTATTATTGATTGCCTGAGTTGTTGACAAGACCACTGTCAAGAACATAATCATAGACAGAGAAAATCGTTTTAAAAGCTTTAATAAAATGTATCTGAAAAACGAAGTTTGAAAATTTTAAATGTGTACAATTTCAATATATACTTTATATTTTTGATAATATTAATTTTAGGTTAAAAATATCTTACCGTTTATGGCCTGCTAGAAAGACGCTTTTGGGTCAAAATATTGGTAAAGCTTCCAACCAAGCTTTTACGATTTAGCTTTCTACTTATTTCTGTTTCCTATTTCAATCTTTAGATTTCCTTATGTACACACTGTGGAGGGTACTAGGACAAACTCATTAAATATTCGTGTACTGTACTAATAACGTATATGTTAGTATATATACAGATACAGATATATACATACAGATATAGATCTGGCTGTTTGAACGAAGAATGTAGACAAATGACCTAACATAAGACCTGCGCATACCGAGCAATGCAGCAGCGGCAAGGGCTCTCCTATATAGCAGATGCTTACTAAAGGATTGAGCTGGCTTCAGAAAACCTCGGGTTTGAGATTAACGAGGCAAAAACCAAGTTGATGATGGCAGCATCAACGGCCTTGCTAACAAATCTTTACGTTACGCATGTTCAAAAAAGGGAGCACACATTCGAAGTCGTCCAAAATTTCACCTAGTTTGGGTCAAAAGTCAGCACCGACAATAATATTGATGTTGAGGTACGCACTAGGGTTCTTTCTGCTAACTGGTCTTGCAACTTTTTGAGGAAACTTCTCCACTCAAAACACCTGTTGCGACGAACGAAGCTGGTACTATAGCGTTTATAAAGTTCCAATACTCACATACGCCCCTGAGACATTGACTTTGTCCAAAACTGATAAACCCTCTTAGCCGCGTTTGGCGCGGCTTTCAAACGAATAAAGATTTTTGGAACCGTACGTGTGGCAGGACAATAGAGGAGCCGCTACAATAACGAGCTCTATGAACTGTACGACGAACTCAATGTCGTACAGCGAATTAGACTTGCCAGACTCCGATGAGCTGATCACGTCATAAGAATGACACCGAACGATCCTGTCCGGAAAGTCCTTTTCGGTCGTCCCGATGGACAGAGGAGGCGTGATAGGTCTAAATTGAGATGGAGTGCTGACGTTAATGCATCCGCCAGAAAGGTCGAGATAATGGATTGGCAAACGAAGGCGCTGCGGTTTAGAGGACTCCTGCAGTAGAAGACCAACTAAAATAGTTGATTTTATTGGTACCGAGTTTTACAATGTACAGAAACACTGTTTTATTAACACTCGAAGCTTGTGGTCTTTCATTACTTATAAATGACACAAATGGAGTCACTAAAACTTCTTTGACAACATATGTAGTTATACTTTCGTTATTTTTGTAATGTTTTAAATTTTTGTTTTATCCGAAATGAGATTGATCAAAAATGTGATGAATAATATGTCAGATACAAGAGATGAATTCGAAGGGCAAAGTGACATCATCGTTTTATTGGTAGATCGGTTTAACCGACAAACTACTAGTACCAAATGGCCACTGTCATGAACCAAATTTGAACAGTAGATAATCACTCAAAAAAAACTGATAGTGTTAATAAATAAATTGAGCACTTAATCACTGGTTAGACAATTTTTAAACTTCTAGGGAGAACGTGTCTTCGCGGAGTCATAGGGCAGGGTTTTCCATTAGGTGGCAACGAACTTGTTTAGTAAATTACTGAAAAATATGCACTATTTAATGCACACATTATTACATTGACACCTTCGGTATCGAAATCAGCGCAAAATTAGATTTATGGTTTTCAAATAATTCAATATTTTATGGAACAACGACCAGATCCTACCATTGGGATCGTAAAACCACGTCTCCTCGCACATAAAAATGATAAAAATGTGATGAACAGTAACGTATCGCGATGTCCAACATCGTGTTTTTGGAACGTGTATTTTTAGTGTTACATTCACAAAACAGATAAATTAGACTACTGCCGTAGAAGACTTAACTCGTTTTTAATACTGGAGTTTAAAATTATCAGTGTTACGACATTTCTTTATTAACAGACAATACTGCGCTTATCATTAGGTTGGATAAAGATAACATCAGTATGTAGTATTTATCGAGAATTTTACTCAACAGTAGTAAGGTTGAATTCGAATCGATGAAATGTTTCGTTTGAAAAAAAAACAACTAATTTTATCATTGTACAGCTCATTATATTTTAAAGTTAAATTTTCATACCTGATATGATGCCGTCCATTTGTTTGAGAACGGCTTCCAGCAATTCATTCGCCTCCAGTTCGCTTGATAATAATTTATTTTCAGTCGTTGTGGTTGCCATTATAATGGAGATACCGTTAGGTAACTTCCTGTATTACAGTACGAATAAGTCAGTTCGTTTCACTTCCTAAAACTACGCACGCACTGTCACACATTTATTGCAAACTTCATCACTGAATCTCAACACTTTTTTGGGAAGTCATTTCTGTTTAGCATGGTTTGGAAACATATTATTTTCCGGCAATTTCCAATATTTACATGAAAGATAAGTCCATTAAACCATGACTACATTTGATGTTATAGCCTGCAATACGACGAATATGGTATATATTCAACCAATAAAAAACCCTTATTAGACAAACCAATTTCATCTACCACTATTGCTCTCACGTTTGCGTAATCTATGTTTTCACACTTTTTGCACTCCTGAAGTCTATGAGCAACACAACCTGTGACGATCACCGGGTAATTGCACAACACATAACGGGCTGTCGTTTTTTTGCAATAAGTATAACCTTTATGACATCGTAGAAAGTCCTAGGTTAAGTGACAATTTTCTGAATACACAGAATGCAATACACAAAGGTTCATGATACATATGTTACGATAAGGCAAATATTCTTTGTTTTCTTCGCTACTTTCACCATAAAACTAAGAAGCCTATGAACCTGCACACTTTCTGATAGTTCACAATAACACGTCACATACATGCATATTTGGATGAACGATTATTTAATCTTTAGTCATTTGTCGTGGCGTTGGCTTTACTCCATTGGCTTCAAAACTACTCGTTTTTGTTGCAGGTTATAGGCACAGCAATCGGAAGAATGCGATTATCTACAAACATGAAAGTTAAAACCATAACACCAATTTTAACGTTATCATGTATAAGTTAATACACCAATTGAGTTATTTTGTTTTGTTAGCCAATTTTTTGCCTTTCTGCGACAGCGTTGGCCTAATTTGCCTGATTTCAATGTATGCATTGGAAGATAGTAAACAAAAAAAAGCAAAGTTAAGCTATGCGCGGTGGACGCGTTGCAACTGACCTTGTTACTTTGACGTACTGTACAGTATGTTTATGAAAAGTTCATGCATTAAACATAATGCATAATATACTGTAATTAATACCTAAACTATGTTCATACGCTTTTTACATTACACTGACCAAACTTTAACGACACTTCCGTACACAAGGGCTTTAACAAAAGAACGCGATGTCTGCACTTTTGGGAAACGCTGTTTTGACGTTGAATTTTGGAATGAACAACGTGTGTTCAACGGACATTTTCATTGACATTTACCATTTCTTTTGACTCCATAGTTAATGTGCGTGTACACTGATGGAAACAATTTTTCTAATTTAAATTTTTATACCGACTTTTTTTTCTATAGAATAATATTTAATAGAACCTGCTTTAACACACATGCATACTTTAAAAATTAAAAAATAGGACCTTTAAATAGAAGAGTAAACATTTCCAGTTTTGGTCTTATCGAATATCACATTGAAATATAAAAACCCGTGTTCGCTACTAACACATTAGCTGCGGTAGTTGAGCTCATGGCACAATGTACGTGAGATTGTGCGTAAACTACAGCTCGCAATTCGCACTATCAACACACTCACACCTATGACACGCATGAACGAAAGAGCGAAAATCCTTACAACCGTATCAACCAATAGGAGCACTCGATAATGACTATCATTGTGATCATCACTGCGCGCGCGACAAATGCATGGTGCGCGTTCTAATCCAGATCCTTCTGGATTGTTCTAATTGTAGTTTCGCCTAGCCGCCTGGCTATTATAAAGCGCGATATAATCCTCGATGAAGTCAGTTCGACTGGACAAGAGGCGAATGTAGCTGCCCAGCTTAAAGTCTCTATAAAAACAACAAACAACAACAGCTCGCCTGGACCCACCAAACGATCTACATCTTAATAACGCAGTAGTATTAAGTGTTAAATGATTGTTCCCATCTTGTGTTCTATGTGAAAGAAATCCTTTCTGTGGCAACCCGGCGCCTCAACACCCCGAAACAGTCCGTAATGTTGTGTAGAACTTTCGTAATTTTCGGTATGTTATAATCGTGTTAACCGGCGCGGCCCGGTGGTGTATTGGTAGCAGCGCAGGTCTTCGCACGACAGGAAGAGATGAATGCAGTCGAGAGACTCTAAATCTCTATAAATAAACACAAACAAACACAACAATTCGCACGACTGGACTGAGACAAAATCCCATCCGGACCAAACCCCCGTAGCAAGGGCTGACTACCGGGCTACGTAGTAAACATAAGTTGTTACGGCCTGGCCGTTCTAATGAAAAAAAAAAATATGTTAACCATTCATATTCGAATACAGTCAATACCCGAGTTTCGAGGTTCTCGTCTTACGTGGTTTCGGAGATTTTAAAAATTCTACATTTCTTGGAGTTTTGAATGCAGATTTACATTTCATTATTAAAAAATAATGTTCATGCCATTTTATTAAAATTCTTGAAATAAACGTAAAAATATCTATTTTCAATGGGCTGTATTACGCGGAAATAAGTACTAGATCCCTTAATACGACATATGAACGATATTTTATAGGAAACACGAGATACGCGGATTTCTCTGGGACGCATTCGAGTATCGGGTATCGACTGTAATTAGATCGAAGCATTTGTTAATCATTGAATGACTCTTTTTCTTATTATTGTCGCTCATTAGTGCAGGATTACAAGCTTCAAATCAAGTTTTAGTTTGCGTGGTACTCCAGTGTGTAGATGAACATATTCTTGCACGCTTGCAAATATTTTTGATTGTAGAAAAAAAGGAAACTTTATATTACAACTTGTATGATTTTTCCCTCCAATCGAACGTTCAAGGAAAGTCATCAACCATATAGTGCCGTTGCATCCACGAGCGCATTGCCATTGCTGTACGATGCAATCACAACCCTAGGGCAGAAAAAGAGAGCCGGGAGAGAACGGTTTGCTTAGTGAGCGAGCGCGAGATCGAGCATTTTGATAGAAAGAAAGAAACCGGTCGAACGCACGCACATTTTCATTCGTTATTTAGTTGTGAGTCAGTTTGGTTTGCTTCGAAAATTCCGCTTCACGAACGATCAGGTACGAATAAAGCAAGCATACCATTATTTTGCTGAGCCATTGTAGGTGTTGCCTTTTATTACTATTGCTGCTGAACGCGTCCGGGTGCAGACAAAAGTGTGTGGTGATGTTTGTATGTTTCATTTTTGCATTCAACCGTATAGCTAACAAGTGTATTGTGACGCAACTGTTCAGCATCTAACCAACTCATACCAAAGGCAGGGAAAATGATTTGAAGGGAAAGTGGTTTCCATACCTTCATAATCAAAGTATCGGTGAAAGTGTGGTGATATCGGTAAAGCTACACTTCAATCATTCTAAATACATTCGTATGCGAAAGTTGTTTTTTATCAGAAACTGTAGCACAACGCATCTAGTCTCGTGTGTGCCGGATTTTCAAAAACAAAGAGAGGTCGCAGAACTCTCGATGCTACAGAGACGTAGAAGTGGACAAGCACGGTGAGAAGCGCAGCATCCAAATCTAGCGGTATCGGTGAATAGAAAGTGTGTGTTATCTTTCACTCGAGTGCATACGAAATACACCATGTAGAAAAGGATAACAACATAAACAAAGAGATACTCCGAGGTTAAATTCTCCCTTTTTGCGAGTTCACGTATTTTTGAACGGGAGAGTCTACACTGAAGGCTGGAAGTCAGCGTTCCGACGGTTCGTAAAAAGGCGGTTTATTGACCGAATACGAGCGAACTTCCCAGACAAACTATCAGCTGATCCCAAGCCCAAAACAACGCAAGGAAGGAATGCTTGAAAGAGTTTATTTTATGCTTGCGTGCGTGCTCTATTGACATTTTCACGTGATATAGGTGCACTTAGTTGTTCGTCGTGTAATTACTTGAAGTGCACGTTAAAAACCATGTCAAGTATTTTTGAAATACCTTTTGCACGAACAGATAAACTAATTCATAGCAAACACCAGTATGCTAATTTAATGAACACGAACAACGCTTAGAAATGACACTGAATGATTATGGCAACCTGTTGAGTTTACGTGAAAACTGTTTGAATTGCACACACGCTTACAACCGGTAATATGCGTACAATACGTTGTGCAGCTTCTTTGTTGTCTGAGCTACAGTACAATCGCATAATTGTTTCATTCGCAACCCCAAAGTCTTCAGTGCAGTGTGACCGTGCTTGGAATTGGAATTTCACTTGACCAATTGTGGAGTTAGTTAATTGGCACAACAAGAACGAATGTGTGTTTGTGAGCGTTTATAAATGAGGCGAGGTGTTTGCAGCGTCTACATTAACAGGCATGTGATGCTCACTTCTCTTACTAAAAAATCGTCACTAAAATTTTGACCTTAAGTGTACAGAATAAATAATAAATACTTTAAGAGAAAAGGCGTAAAGTATCTTTTGTCAGTATAAATTTAATAATAAAATCTAGCAATAAGGATCGAAATCGAATCCCTATCGTCTCAATCAACATACATATCGCTCATACATTAATGTGTTTGAGCAGCTGGGAAAAAGAAAATATAGCATCGACAGGCCATCAATTGGTAGTGCGTACCATTTCCTCAAACTGCTGCAGTTGTATTAGAATGTTTCTTTGTATGGATTTCCGTTCAATCTGAACAATTCCTCTTACGGCGGGCACTATTAGAACATGTTTAAAAATAAATAACATCTGTGTTCTGTGGTTAGACCTTTCCCTGCCGAACTAGATCACTGATATTTTCCTACATAAATAGATCATTTTTCTTAGTCTTCTAATGCTTCTTGTTGTGTTACCTAAACTTCCTATTCGCCGCCTGTTGTGGCGAGTTTGGATTCTCCTTGAGTCTTAAGATCTGTTATATCTCATATAAATCAAGAGTCAAGAGTGTGTTTATTCCTTCAAATAGTTTAAAGATATTTTAATTCGGTTTTATCAGAGAGTTTAGGATCCGGAACTGGTATTAAAGAAAACGCCCATTCACTTAGAAAATTCGTCGCATTCAAATTATTTCATATATTTAATATAAACTATTCCTTCCTTATTCCTATGCATCTAATCAGTATGGTAAACCATTTTGCTTGCCAAAGAAATAAGTGTAAATTCATAGCAATGAATTTTTGGTTTTATTGGTCCATTTAAGCGAAAGCCTATATAAAGCCTTTATAGATTTCCAGTGCTAGAAATTTGTCTTGTAGATGCGTATGGTTTTAATTACAAAGATTGATCTGGCGAGTAGAATGTATCCTCATGTGATTTACGTTTCCAATCTATTTCCAATAATTCGCATTTATCTCGACTTTCGGTCAAATTCACCGATTGTTGTAGATAAAATTTGAACTGGAACAGAAAAGTATTGTCTGATTATTCCTACAATGTAAACAATGTGGGTATTATTGTAATGATTAATTTCATATCGGTGCTTCCCTCCCATTTTGATCTAAAACAATTCTTTTAATAAGTATTGGATAAAAGATGATACTATAATAATTGAACAGCATGAAGTTTTTGTAGTTTGTTTGGTTTTTGTAAGTCATTATGACTAACAAATAAACGAATTTAAATTGGAGTTAAGTCTGAAAGTAGTCATATAATAACATGTAAACATATGTAAAACTCCACAATTGGAACGACTAGATCTGTTTCCGACGCGAAAAAAAAATCCTTGAACTTTGAAAAAACAAATACGGCGTGAAAATCAATATACACATGCTCTTTAGTATACATTTTCATTTTTTTTATTTTTTCGATAGGGATAAATATTTGAAAAGGTATTGGTGTCGACGCCGGTCTTCACAAGACATGACCGAGTCAAACTCCCATCCTAACCAAATCCCGTATTATATATAAATATTTATACGTGGTATAAATAAGTCGATACGGCCAGGTCGTTCTAACGAAAAGAAATATTATTGGAAATTCTGATACCAAAAGAATGATTAAAATGGGACGTACGATCAGCCCGTTTTTCATAAAATAAATGAAATTTTATCAACACTGAGAAGGTTCAAGCTAAAAGGATTCCAGAAACTGGCATTTTGCGATTGAAACATGCGCAAAATTTCTGGTATTCATAATGACATTTAAATTTCGCTAGATAGCTCATATCTTTCGACATATAATTACACGGTCTGAAACACAAATAGAACACAATCGGTGGTTCTTAAATAGATATGGAATGTGGTGGTATTTCTATTTTTTCTAGACCTGGTCAATGTGTAGAGTCGATAGTACACGATTTTGTAGCACAATTAGTATGTATGGGCACAATCAAATCCGAATGCAGAATTGATCATTTGTTTTTGCATAATTCATGTCAAGGGATTTCCAGTTATTACATATGGCAATCCATGATAGATAACGTTTCAAAATAACTATTTCATTAATTTTTGCTCCCACAAACAGAGGGGGCGTATGGTCATTTTTGTCGGTCCTGAAAAAACAGAGGTAGGTTAACATCAGATGTTCAAACAAGCTGAGTAACTAAGAAAGTCCCTGGAGGCAGGATTCACAAGTCCTACCAAGAGATTATCAATCAGAGTAATGGTCATATAACGTGTAACAAATCCATCGTCATACGGCAATTATATTTGCTTACCATTTAGATATTGTCTATTACATCAAGTGGCGTGCGACATAACGTACGTACGATATAAGAATATATAAGATATAAGCAATTGAACTGTTCTGTTTTGGATAATATTATCAAAAATACTAAAGGATATTTTTTTTACTGATTTTTGAATTACATTGTTTGATAACAATCATTTAATGCAGTCTTGTTCAATACCTACAAATTTCGAGACATAGGATCTTTTGCAGATTAAACGTTTTACATTTGGTGTTGAGTTCCCGGATGTTGCTAGGTAGCGCACATGAACAGGGGCCAAACTGCAAATCGGGATATCGTGCTATTGAGTAATTGATCAGCTTATAAGCTCATTTATAACATAAACGCTCAAATGTTTTTTTCGCTAAGAAGAATTAATTCTTTATTACTTCCTATTTTCGAGCTCTGCATGTCCAAATACTGTTGCAAAACTGTTGCTGTGTTGTTGAAAACTAATTAGTCATTTACTTTTTGTAGATCTACTACTGACTGCATACGAAAACAGCCCCTTATCTGTGTGTAAACTAAAGCGGCCATAACAAAATGGATCACATTTCTTTGCTTTTCAAAGTTGTTATCAGACAAATAACGATAGATTGCTGTTTCAAGAGACATTTTACACGAATGCCGAAACCTCCCCTACCATGAGTGCATGGAGATGATTCATAAAGCCACACGCAAAATAAAACTACTATCAGTTTCAGTTGGTTGGAAGAGAGAGAACGAGAGATTTGGAGGGATAGAGAGAAAGAGAGAGAGAGAAAGAGAAAAAAGAGAGTGAGAAAGAGAGAGAAAGCAATTATAATTGCTTAGAGTCAGAATGCAAACTAAAGCGTTAAAGATAAAGAATATCTTTACTAAACACCATGCCGTACAATCTGTACCTTCTAACGACACAGGCACAAAGCCAGATACTATTTGGCTCTAACGGCTTGATCATCGTGTAGTAGTAGTGTATAAGTAGCGATCCGAACGTGTGTGAACCAGTTTTGTATTTTTCTTCTAATTGCAGGGAGAACAATTCCTACATAATGCCCTGCTGTGCAAATGGCGATACAGGAATAG
Source organism: Anopheles moucheti (assembly GCF_943734755.1). Classification (NCBI taxonomy): domain Eukaryota; kingdom Metazoa; phylum Arthropoda; class Insecta; order Diptera; family Culicidae; genus Anopheles; species Anopheles moucheti. Next base: position 61,476,227 of record NC_069140.1, read on the forward strand.
GTGAGTTATGTGCATACTTTGCTTTGAGTTTTATCTAACGTTAAAACAACAGTTTTGTTTTGAATTAGTACAATAATGATGAAGAAAAAATCATCGTGTGACCGCTTTATCGTCGAAAAAGTGCGTCCCTGACACTGTTTCCATTATGTGTTTTAGTTATACGATAAGGTGAATGTTTTTTGCTCGCAAGTGCGTGACCCAAAGTGTTCCACAAACTTTAAAATATGGTGGTAGAAACTTTAACTGTGTTTGGAACTTCTTTCATAACTTTCATAACATACAACGTTACACCCACTAGTTTAAATTTATTCGAATCGTTTAAAATGAGTCAAAATTAGTGTGTCGCAACTATTTAAATAAGTTATCATTTAAGGACAGATAAATAGTTCGGATAAAGAATTATGAATAATTGCGAATTTTAAAAATATATTGCAAAAAACATTTCATTTATTTTTTATTGTTAAATTAGGTTCTATCTTAACAGCTATTTTTAAGATAGATTATCGTTTAATGTTTTTGTTCACTTCAAAGCAGTGCTCTATTTCCAAACTGAACTGATACGATGAGGGTATTGAAATTGGATACAATATAATAGACATATTGGAGAGAACAAGATAGGTACATACATGGGAATGTGTGTAGAAGCATGACAATAAGACAGGGAGCGCGATAGAATAATGAAGATAGGCGCAAAAGCGCAATAGAGACAAAGCATAGTAACATCACATCAATAATTAGATATCAAATGCATCCGATGTATTGCCTTTATATGTAATGACCGTGAGATGAACCTGATGGATGTAGCCTCGATACGTTTAAGTACAAAACTGCATCCCAGTTGTGAGGCTAACCCAACTATGGAATAGTTAGCACTAAGTGAAACATTTGCGAATGGTTTGCCCGAAGGGCAGCACTGTACCTTTCGTCGCGTAACGCTTACTTGCATGGTCAGCACCGTGCATGTGTTTGGTGGTGTGCCACTTGCTTGTACAAAGGACGGATAACCAGTAGCGGTCTATAGTTCACTGCGTTCAGCTGTTGATCAAACACCGATGTCGAAGAGTGTGACTCTGACACAACGACTATAGGTAGAGTGTGTTCGAACGGCTCATCGAACGGACGTAGTGTGTAGATCGCGCGTGATCGCGGGTGTTCAGCATAGTGTGCGTAGGTGTCGCTATTTGCTAGCAAATCTTGAATTTGGACGGTACGCGAGCTAGAGTATTACGAAAAACTACAAGAACATTTAAGGGGCTTCTTGTTTGCAGTGATGACGTGTCCGGCATGTAAAACGTAGACAAAAATACAGAACGATTTTCCGCTTACTTGTGGATGATTTTTACGCAGCTGTGTTGATGAATTTATTTTATTTTGTGGATAGTAAGAACTGTGCGGAACAAAGAATTTAGATGCGACAAAAGGTGTTTAAAAGCGCATAGGTGACATAATGATGCGGCTTCTAACGATCGCTGGTCAATAACTTGGCGCTCAATATTTTCATTTGTAAATTATCTGGGTGCAAAGAAAACCACTGGACTGTTGTCTGAAGTTGAAAACACGATAACAATAAAAACAGAACAAAAAGTTTAAACAGTTTTAAATTTTGATGATGTTTCGCTCGCACGTATAGCATCTTAATGCCACAATTGAAAAAATCAACAAAAACTGACTTTGTTTTGTTTATGCTGTTAAGCGAGGTTGTGCATTGCATTTTAGCGCCTTTTACACTTACACTAGGTTCATAAAAGGGCCAATGTGTATGTGTGCGTTGGCTCCATTTGCTCATCACTAACGTTTAGCAGTGCGATAAGAGACTTTATCTTATCATATAACACCTTTTCCATGGTTTGAGAGGTTCCAAAAATCATACAAACTAGTACTGATATAAATTTCGACTGCTGGGACTGCTGTGTGAAGAGTGACTTTGAACCCGTGTTCATAAACAATTTATGCGATGGGATTGTGCTGTGGTGGTACAGATCGTGTGACAAAACATTCTAAAGAAGATATTCAACAGCCTACGGAAAGTAAGCGCCTAATATTAACAAAAAATTATGGAAAAACATTGTTAGAATGTAATGCGTGTATGCGTGTACGAATATTTATTTTACATTTCTTTTATCATCAGGCGAGCCACTTAAATATGATCCTGACTTCAAAGGACCTTTATCGAAACGATCGTGTACAGATCTTCCATGTTTGTTTTTATTTGTCACTTTTCTGTGTGCTTGGGGTTACGTAGCATACTATGGTAAGTATGCGATGTAATGATGGATATGCACAGAGACTAATAGTATGAAAATTAAACTTTTTTTAGCTGTTCAGCATGGTGACTTAAATCGACTGCTCGTGCCGATTGATTCCGATGGTCGGAAATGTGGTGTCGATAGCGAAGTGCATGATGAACCATATCTAATGTTCTTTAACATTACGGAATGTGCCAAAATTGATGTACCGATATCCGGCTGTAGCACTACACAGGTTTGTAACGGGTCGCATTACACCTAATCAAAGAATAGTAATTTCTTGTTTGCATTTAATGATTTAATTTTTTTTATTTTAGGTGTGTGTTAAGCAATGTCCAACTGAAGATTTTGATTTCGAAACCGCTAATTGCAATCCTTCCAATCTTAACGAGATTCGCACAAAATTGATATGCAAGCAAACCGTGAAAAAGACTGATCTAAAAACATGTCAAATTATTGGAGAATACATAAAAAACAAGAGATGTGCACAAACAGTTCAACAGAGTACCTCATGTAAGTATTGATCTAATGGAGTAAATTGATTTTCATGATGATGAAGGCAACAAGTTGTCATTAATGTTTGTAACGCATGGACTGTGTTTACATGAACATCATAGTATCTAAACATAAAAATAGGGTAAAATCAGATATTAATGCCGTCTTCCTGCTGCCGTCTAGCAAGTGACACCGTGTTCCGATAACCAACAACTACTATTACTTGCAGTGGCAAATCGATGCGTATCTAACATTCCTGAAGCGCAATGTGCACTCGTGCCCAAGCGATTCCAACAGCAGACGGGTGCCAGTACCAAATTCCAACTTTCATCTGAACAATGTACAGAAAAACGCAATCTTGAAAACATTTTGGAAGAAAAAATTGTTAAACTGCAATCCTTTCTGGCAAGATACGTGAATAATCTCATATCCGTTGTAACGAATGACAATAGCGTGCATCAGGTTTGTGTTTTTTCCTCTTTTGCTCGTTCTGTTTGTTATGATGTGCTATGATAAAATTACGTCACCTTATGTAGTTATGGCGATTGCTAATAACACAATGAAATGCACTAATACATTACAAATTAACCATTTATCGTCAGTTGTACAGTTAGAATATCGAAATCGATTTGTTTAGGAAGCATTTTCCAACCAGGTAGTTTTTTTTAATAGATGCCGTTTATTAACATGCTCGAATTGATAACGCTGTATTCATCAACACTCTATTATCATTGCTTTATTACTTATATTATCTCCCCTGTCTTTTCTTTTCATATATTCTCTCACACGTCCGTTTATCATAAAATCCACGATATTTTACTCATCATATCACGATCGGTATCGTATACGATTTATCAGTCTCGAAGCGATGCATTCCAGATGTGGGAACAATCAGTAATGGGGCTCGTAATGTTCAGCAATCGGTGGACGAAGCGATAAAAAATTTAAAACTTTTTATTGGGGTAGGTGCACTTTCCGACGGTTAAAGAACGGTGGTTATATTGTGTTGTTTATCTATTGTATTATTATACTATAATGTAATTCTTTAAAAAGTATTACTGCAATTATTGAACTTATTTTCACTAACGTCGATTTTATATTTATTATTTAGTATTAATCCTACTGCGTGGAACAATTTAAATAAGCGGTGTTACCAGTAAGACTAAATTAACTAGAATTCTTTACCGTAAAAAAACACTCGCCCATGATATGGTTATCTTCCTCTCTATTGTCACAAATCGGACGCTAAATTATCTTCATACACTTACGCATACTAATATTATAGAACTTGTTTTAAACTAATTTGGTAGAGTATAGATATAATGTTGGCGCATTTAAATTCGGTAACCTTTATGACGATCCAGTTTGCAATATTATTAATGCAAGCGTACTTCTCTATTGCAGACAAGCCAAATGATTGTGGAAGATATTTTGGAGTCGTGGCGTATGATATTGGTCTTCGTCGCATGTTCTGTACTAGCAAGTTTAATTCTCATAACGATGCTTCGATGGATTGCGAAACCAATGGTTTGGATTTCAATAATCGGCGTCATTGCAGCACTTAGCTACGGAGTGTACTACAGCTTACGAGAATACCAGAACATTCGTGCCAATCCTGTGGCAGCACATGTAAATGTGTCTCCTAATCTCAGTTCGTTAGTAAACTCTTGGTTTAAGTCGGATCAAACCTGGCTTTGGATACTTATTGCCCTATCGATTGTTCTGATTGTGCTACTCCTGGTAGTGTTGGTTCTGCGCAAAAGAATTGTTATAGCAATAGCACTTGTGAAGGAGGGTAGCAAGTAAGTTAATAATGTAATACGATGTTATCGTCAATGTTAATCTAAATGTTTATTGTATTTTTTTTTATCTCCAGGGCTGTTAGCGCTAGTTACTCCACCGTATTTTTCCCCCTTGTACCATGGATACTGCAGGCTGCCGTTATTGTGTTTTCTTTGCTGGTTCTGTTGTTTTTAGCGTCCATTGGCGATCCCGTGTATAAAATCAATGGACTAAACACATCAATTTCTTGCTTGTGCAGCAACGGATACAAGGAAGGAGACATTTGTGATCCAGTCGTATTCAACGAAAATTGTAAAGATTCTAGCAGAGCACATGACCAAGGTCGATGCATTGATGCTGCCTGTCACTTTCAGGAGGTGGATAGTCCTACCATAGTAGGATACTTTCATGTAAATACGCTATTTTCGAAACCTATTATTTATTCTAGTTCAATAGCCTTGCTAACCTTCCGTTCTTTTTATTTTGTTTTTTAGGCCTTGAATGTGGTTGGATTTTTCTGGTGTATTTGCTTTGTATCCGCGTTCAGTGAAATGGTGTTAGCCTTTACGTTTGCCACATGGTACTGGACACGTCAAAAGTCCCGCCTGCCATTTTTCGTTCTAACGCGCGGTGTCACAAGAACGATTTTCTACCATCTAGGCACGCTAGCGTTCGGATCTTTAATTATTGCTATCTGCAAAATTATCCGAGCCTTCCTCGAATATGTAGACCACAAACTGAAAGGCTACGACAATGGTGTGACGCGTGCCATTTTGTGCTGTTGTCGTTGTTTCTTCTGGTGTTTGGAAAGCTTTTTGAAATTTTTGAACACGAACGCATACATCATGTGTGCAATTTATGGTAAAAACTTTTGCTCTAGTGCTAAAGATGCTTTCAGCCTGCTCACGCGTAACGTACTGAGAGTAATTGCGCTCGATAAGGTGACAGGTTTTTTGTTTTTCTTGTCCAAGCTGCTGCTTGCTTCCGGAATGGCAGCCACAACGTACGCTTATTTCGATAGTGATCTGCCGAAAACACCACTAAACTACCCTTTCGTACCAGCTGTGTTTGTGTTCATTGGAACATACATTATTGCATCCATCTTCTTCAGTGTTTACTCTGTGGCTGTGGACACCTTATTTTTATGTTTTTGTAAGTACATTACCATCCTAAAATGATTTACATTCACAATTCTAACCATGTTTTTGCTTTGTTTCCGTTTTATAGTGGAAGATATCGAACGTAATGACGGTAGTGCCGAGCGACCTTTCGTTATGTCTAAAGGATTGTTAAAAATATTGGGGAAAAAGCAAAAGTAAATTATAATGATCACCAAAGATTGCACTACATGCAATTGCAACTCAAATAAATTCAGCAGCAATACATATTGACAATGCGTGGTCCACCATTAAATACCGCGCAATTTGAGGCCAAATGTTCAGCAATCCTGTATATATTTGGAGTGAAAGCTGTTTTAGTGTGTATCTAAAAGCATACACAGATAATTAAATGTTAAGTCTATATTTTTATACTAATTTATACGCAATATGATAGGAAGGATACAAGTAAATGCAAGATAATGTTGAGCAGGCAAAGTAAGGCATTTAAAACAAAGCATGAATTGTGATCGAAATATGAAAGGATAGGGTTTAAAAAACATCCACCATAATATTTTCAATAATGAATAATATATCCATATACTCGTCATCATACGGATTGCAATTTTTGATATCTTACCTTTGTATAATAAAGCACTCATATTGAAGTCTTGATCAAAATAATCAATTAGAACTGAAATCTCTGTGTTCCGGTTTTGCACGTAGTGCGGGGAATTTTTTGCATGAATGTTATTAAACTGCCAAATGTCATGGAGTATTGTGTATAAATAAAACACTTTTTCTAAGGCTGTAGATCTCACGAGCTTGTTATTAAAGATTAAGTATTGTAGAAAGAATAATGAAACTCATATATGGTGGTACTCTTTTTTGAAGTCTTCATGCACAGGGGTATTTTGACATAGAGTGTATTGTTTACAATGTTTTTGATCGATGCCATTTTTTATAATTGGAAAAAATAGTGTACTCATCAAAAACCAAACGTCACGGAAAGAGTTTATACAACAACGTTTCGTTTCGTTCGTTAGTTCGATACTATCAGGACTGCAAACGGGGAGGCCTACCTCAAGGAGTATCTACAGAAACGACTGTTTCCTGTGTAGAAGTAACTAGAAGACATACCTTACAATCTTCATTCCCGACACTATTCATTTTTTTCCTATAGTGATACAAAGCCAAGTTACTCACTCCGGTCAAGTCCATCGAAAAGTACTAAGCCATTACGAAGCAAACACTACGGAAAAATACAGGCAGGAAGAAACAGACATGCATCTAAATACAGAAAAACTATAACCCGAAGTGGAACATATTCTAATGGAGTGATGCTTAAGGTTATGGTATTGAAGATAAAACAATTTGCAAAATGCGTTCCCAATTTATTGACAGTCCTGAAAGTTTTTAAAGGATCGACCAACCAGTTAATTTTCTACAGCGTTTCAACCACGATGCAATTTGATGTGCGTTCTGTTGATAGTGTAGTAGCGATACTTAGCAGATACAGGAATCGATCCGAAACCTCCGAAGGATAATAGTCTCCACATTCCCTTACTCTTACTACATACGTCAACAGTAGTGATGGGAAAAACGGCTCCGGAGCCGGCTCCGAACCCACGGCTCCAAACCCACGACTCCGAACCCACGACTCTGAACCCACGGCTCCGGAGCCGGTTCCGAACCCACGGCTCCGGAGCCGGCTCCGAACCTACGATAACCCCGTAGGTGCTTTTGAACTAAAAACATCAAACTAAAGGGTCTGGAGCCGTTTCCGAACCAAATGAAATGCATGTGCTTTGCTGTACAGAGCATATTTACGCATTTGCTTATTTATTTTTTGTAGAAATACATATTGTGTCTTTACTTTCAACGATATTTAGTTTAAGCATGTAGTTTCCAAACATGTAGGTACCGTAAATCGACCAAAAATTATGATTTTGTTTGGATAATTATTTCAGTAAGTGCACACTGGTCAATGCCAACGACCAAAAACGATCCAAAAACGGCAAATCAAACTTTTTTCCCCGAATTTATTTGCACCAGACGCTACCGTACACTAACACCGTAATATAACACCATGCAACGACAAATCTGTGATGTCATCACTTGCGATTTGGAACCAGCTCCGGAGCCGTGGGTGCGTTCCGGAGTGCACATCACTAGTCAACAGCGTTAAGAACGGTAGCTTCTTTTTCTTCCTGGACCGCCCAAAGTTAAGCATATCGTGCTGACATGGCCAGGTCAGCAATCTTATTCTTGTGCATTGATCCTCAATCCAATCCTTAAGGCTTCACGTACATTTCAGGCTTCGGTCGGGTGTACGCTACACACACCGCCGCAGGTGTCCGTCCGACAATGTCATCCGCGTCATGCCGATTGAAGTGAACGAGTGAAAATTTTACCCGTGAGATTCAAACGGTTCCGACAGCATATTTGACTGCACTACATCCATTGTGGCCCTTAACAGCCTCACTAGCTTCCCAGCTAGTCCGTACTGCTGCATGCTGTCGAAATTCGTACTGCTGCATGATGTTCCATAGCTCTTACATTACATTACATAACTAAGAATTCCAAGACTCCTTACCAGAATTAAGTCTGAGTTAAAGAGTTAGAATAATGATAGTTAATCCATGATTTAAATCACGGATCAATTTTCCATTATTATTCCTTTTGCGTAACGAGGATCGTACCCAGTTATTCTATCTATATAATATGAGGAAATCTTACACCTTGGGAGGATGGGTGATATTATACAACCGACTGTAGCGCGAAAACTTAAGAATGAGGATCAATACGACGAAAACAAAGTACCTGATTGCTGGAGGTTCTGGCCGTGACAAGGAATGCCTGGGGATTAGAATGTCATTTGACGGAGACAATATTGGTCTTGACACTAGATAGCTGAGTTGTTTGGTAGATCAGATATTCTGACGATGGCCATGGCTGGAACGATAGGTTGGCTGAGATACGTGATGAGGATGCAGGATGGCTCATGTCCTACCAGGAAGGTGCTCGTCCGACATGAGGCGTATTCGTTTGCCGAATCTAGTTAAGCTTGTCTTGGCAGAGATTAAATGCTGCCTGGGCTGTAGGACAGCATGTTTGGACCGAATTTCCTGAAAACGGTCTGGTTACTAAAGCATAGCAACACGACGTGCTTTCAGATGAGTGCATCAAGAAACAGCATCGTCGTGCGATATATACTACATTTCTTATCTTAATGGTGTTATTTGTTCATAGTATTTTGTGAAGTATCCATGATTCCTTGCAGTTTTTAACCAGTGGTGTGCCCAGAATTATTGGCGGTTTGTACGTATATGTGTTTCGTGACGCGAGATATCAAGAAGCAATGAAATGCGCGACCTTGGTGTTTTGATAGACAATGAACTGAGTTTTGATTTTTTTAAAAGTAATCTATGTAATTCCATCGTATTTCGACAAATGCAAAAAGAAACAAACATACTGCCTAATAAATTGATGATCGCTGCTAATAATGATCGTGCTTGATCGCTGCTAATAATTCGAAGTGATTTTAAAAGCTCCTTCAATCTATACAGCTACGATCCTGCATATGACACTTCATTAACAGTGTTTGTATCTTTTATCATTATTATTTGTATTATTAGCATGAACCAAGTTAACTAAACCAGAGCTGAATCGGATCTGGATAAATATATCAATTTCCGGAAGACGCTTCGTATACCTCTATCACCACAGATCCCAAACGTAGGACCATTATTCATTCGCTAATCGTTTACTTAAAAAAGCTAAAGAAGTTCGTTTGGGAGTTTACATTACATAGTACCGCCATAGTTGGCAAATCGATGTAATCTGTGAAGAACAAGAATTCGTACGTAAATTATTTATCAGTACTGTTAGCGCACCAGCAACCTTTCTTGTGCGTAGTTGAGTTCTGAGTATGAGCTTATCATTCAATCACCTTTTTGACTAATTTTTTTTTACTTTAACAAAACACAGATTTAAAGGTTCTAAAAAAATGGCGTAAGTATAACTAAATTTAATGGTAAAGGAGATTTAGTGAACAGTTTTCAGAAAGATATTCAGAAGATATTCAGAAGGCTTTTTGGCCACGTATGTGTGGAAGGACATTGGAGGAGCCGCTACAAGGTCGAGCTCTATGAGCTATACGATGAACTTACTATCGACGGGTTAGACTTGCCAGGTTCCGGTGGGCTGGTGGGCCCAAATTGAGATGGAGTGATGACGTGGATGGACGCATCATCGCCGTAAAAACCGTTATAATGGATCGGCATACGACGGCGCTCGGTCGTGGGCGATTTAGCGGACTCCTGCAGATCACGACACGCCGGATGACTCAAAACTCAAGTTTAAGCGACATTGTAATACATTCAACATCTGCATTAAAACGTTCACGGTGGACGAATTAAACAATATACATTGAACATTCCCCAGAACAATGAATCTTCGGATTTCCTCACATAGGTTATTATTCCGAAATCACGATCGTGTTCAGGTAACAATACTTTTTTCCCACCTCGTGATTGTCACCTTCCAACCATGGTTTGAACTTCCGGCAAGTATGCCTTCGTTGCAATATCCCTTAGTTCAATTCTTAATGCGTCGTATTTAAATCGTTTTGACATCCTCGCAGAAACCAAGAATTGAAATACTTTTCACATAGCACTTTCAAGGACTATCTGACAAATATAGAAGGCCGTCCCCATTTCAGCGTAGTTTCGATTCGTATTAGAAATAAATTATTTGCAATAAATGTGTCCATGTCATACCTTTTTTATGAAAATATTGCAGGTTGCATGGCCTATTTGTCTAACACGTATTTTTATATTTTATAGCAGTAGAGCATGAAAAGCTTAAGCTATCCATCGAATGGGGCAATGTAGATACACGTATCAACAAAGCATTAATACTACGCTTACCAAAATCCTTAATGAACACTCGTAGATACATAATTCAATAATACACCAACTAAAATTTGTATAGCGATTCGTCAGAAAGTATGAAAGGTATTGAATGTTACACTGATTTTTTTTTGCAATGGAAAGGATTGTTTCTCGTTCAAAATCCTATTCTTTACCACACATTGGCTAGACAAGTTGCGTTGAAGGTTACCCAATTTCACACTTTTATTGAGCCGTGTTCAAACAGACACGTGAATGATGTAGTTCAAAAAATGACCTTGTCTCGCTTTACAAAACTCCATCAAATCTCGAGCATTCTTCCAAAGATCACTCTATTACACGGGAATGTTGACTCTTTTGATGACCAAATAATAATCGTACGAACCTGCTAATTGATCGTCGCTGATGATTAGCAACTTTGTGATACGATTATTTGAAGAGCGAATCGAAATTCAGGTGTAGCACACTGAAGCAGATATGAGCCATCGATATCTTTGTTCTCAAAAGTTCAATTTAGTCTTTAGTGTACCGTCAGACCGATCAGGTCGTTTCCTAAGATCAATCGGCTTACGACGTCCCGGTAACACGCTAAGCCCCAGCTTAAATAGGTTTTCTTTATTCAGGTGTGTACAAAAGCTAACTTTTTCGCATTTAGTGTAATGTTATCTCAGTGGAGTTCCTCTAACCAACGGGAATGTAATGAACAATTGGTGATCAAACATTGTGGCATTCGGAGACAACAATTAGTGCACAAGGAAAGCTATATAAATTATAGCAGTACAGCGAACAGATAAAACCTTTCCATATTAATTTGTAGTTCTAACAGACGCTTATTAAGAATCGGTAGTGATTTGTTTGCAATGTTTGCCAACAGAATGTTCGTTGGCAGAAGGTGTTTTTTAAAACACCAGTGAAAATATGGCCTAAGTCCGATTAAAGGGGTTGTTATTTACGGATAATAACTTTTCGATTCTGGCACTCAGAATGATACAATTCATGCAGATAGTGAAGACGAGGATGACAACATAGACAATTACATCGTTGATAATGTGCTTGAAAACCCCAGTAAGGACGAAATGGAACAATAATCGGAATTGTAATGTTGATTATGAATTAAACGAATTAGAATTTTTATCATCGGAAAAACGTTTTTCCATAAAATTCAATAATCAGGGTGATCGTTATACATGTGAAAATTCTTATTTATTTAATTTATATTATGACGGCAATGTATTTTCAACACCGCTTGTGTTGAGCGATAATAACAATTGTCACAAGGCATTTCCTCCTTGCGATTTGCCTTATCCCGGGCATACTCGGTTATGTGAAAATTCTTAATGAATGTATTAATGTATATCAATGTAACTATATTTATTTAAAATTGGAAATATAGATGGAATGGAATGGAAACGTTGTTTTACGTTATACTTCACCTTCCGTGACGAGTGATTGAATACAATTTTACAGATCATTTTAAACAGCTATGCGTTTCAATAGCCATTTATCACGTGGGTGCTAATTTAATGACAACATGCAAACGCGTTTCTAGGTTCCACACAAAAAATGCTTTTCACATTTCCTTTGATAGTCGCATATACGAATAGGTTTTATCATTGATCAGTTTACGAGCGCGTCACGATTGGAACAACAACACACGTTGTAAACATGGTAGTCAGCTCACAAGTACAGACGTTTGAATATAATGCATGAATTGTACACGCTGCCGTATGTAGCCTATAAAATGATCATATTATCACATCTGTGAAATGTGTTCTATCAACAAAAATCCTTTCATACATGTTTCGATGTGCACCTGTCACTTTCGGATGATTGGTTGGTGGGTGATGGGAAGAGCGAGGGAAAAGGGTTTGGGGATACACATATTTCCCCTTGAAATTGGTGACAATCTTTTCCAGCTACCTGCTGCTATGTTTGATCAATCAATTGGCCATTATCATGCCGCACTGTGTTAAACAGCAAATATCTTATTATTCAGAGATATCTATATTATATTTGAAGTGATATGTTATGTTCATCCGATTTTTAACTATATCTAACTTTATATGTCGCTCTTGTGTGTACATTTTCTGCCGCAACTGTTTTATTGCAAACTTTCAGAGTATAGAACAAGAGAAAACTCGCGAATAGGTGTTCGGCCGTTTAGCAACAAAGATGCCACATCCTCGCAGCTCCAACGGGGCTGCAAATCCTGCCTATAGTCGTGATGGCAACGAAACGCCAGAAAGGGCTGGTGGCCGACGTTCGAGGCCCAAAATATCGCAGGTTATTGTCACCCGTCCACATTACCAACAGGAGGATCTCAACAATGCCTTCAATTACTTCAAACCGAAGTCCAGTTTCTACCAGGAAGCAATGGAAAGCATGCGCGAAATGGACACCAAAACGTGTGTTACGGGGTTATTTCCGATCTTCAAATGGCTTCCTGAGTATTCGTTTCCTAGCGATTTTATTGGAGACCTCATCAGTGGCTTAACGGTCGGTGTGATGCACATACCACAGGGAATGGGGTATGCGCTTATAGCTAACATGCCTCCAATCACCGGAATCTATACAGCATTCTTCCCCGTATTAATTTACTTCTTGCTGGGCACGTCGAGACATAATTCCATGGGTATGTGTGCCACGCAGTGGGCTGCACCTTGGACAAAGTTTTATTATGTTATACTCCAATTTGCTGCATAGGTACATTGGCCGTAGTTTCTATCATGACCGGCAAAGTTGTCTACAATCACTCTGGCGCGGGTTCTAACTACACCAACCTGGAGGTCGGAACGGCATTGTGTTTTTTAGTCGGTATAATACAGGTAACTGCCCATATCTGGACATGTACCTAGGGGACATTCAAACGAACAAACATTCGTCCTATCACTTGCAGCTTGTAATGTGTCTTCTCAGGATGGGTGCCGCCTCATTTTTACTGTCCGAAGCATTGGTGTCCGGGTTCACCACCGGTGCGGCAGTATACGTGTTTACATCGCAAATGAAGGACATTTTAGGTGTTACACTTCCGCCGCTGGGTAGTAGATTTGAAATTGTTTATGTAGGTAGACGAGAGAAACCGTTCCGTTTCTGGAGTATTTGATATATTTTAAACTAATCCCACAATGTTATTTCCTTCGTCCTAAAGACTTATTACGAGCTTGGAAAAAGAATACCTGATACAAATTTGGTGAATTTAGGCATGGCGATTGTTGCCATCATTATACTGCTGATCAATAATGAAATCATTAAGGTTTGTAACATTATGCTACATGTTGTAAGGCTATAGGTTGTAAGTAATATTGTTTTTTATTATTATTTCAGCCACGCCTAGCCAAACTGTGCATCATTCCAATCCCGATTCAGCTCATTCTCGTTGTCAGTGGTACTCTGTTATCGATTCAGTTTAATCTAAAAGAAAATTATGGATTAAAAGTAGTTGGAACAATTCCTCAAGGGCTGCCGGGTGAGTAATTATCTGTAGCTGTAGGTACTCTAAAGCGTTGGGGTGCACTTATTAGATCATGAGAACTACAAAAAAATGTTAGAAGAAAATAATTAAAAAAAATCAATTCAATAATGAAGCTTCTTTACTTGTCTGTTTCCAGCACCGAAACTTCCTAATTTCGACATTATACCAGAAATTCTAATGGAAAGCATTACAGTGGCGATCGTTGGTTACACCGTATCTGTATCGTTGGGAATCATATTTGCCAAGAAAGAGCACTATGAAATCGGCTTTAACCAGGAACTGCTGGCACTGGGGGCAGGCAATGTATTCGGATCGTTCTTCTCGTGCTACCCATTTGCAGCATCATTGTCCCGTGCTGCGATCCAGTATTTGGCAGGTGGAAAAACGCAAATTACTGGTCTCGTTTCATGCAGTTTACTTGCGGTAGTGTTATTGTTCGTAGCATCGTTTTTCCAACCCTTGCCCCGGTGTATTCTAGCCAGTATTATTGCCGTATCGGTGCAAGGCTTGTTAATGCAATCTAGAGATCTACCAAAGTTCTGGCGACAGGGATTCTTCGATGGCGTTACTTGGATACTTACCTTTCTGTCAGTGGTGTTTATATCGATTGACGTTGGTTTGTTGGTTGGATTTGCACTCAGCGTCTCCAGCATCTTTTTCCGAGCACTCAAACCGTACATGTGCCAGATGGGTAATGTGCCCAATTCGGATGTATACTTGGACATAACTCGCTACGAAGGGGTATGTCACAAACTGGATAGGCTGTTATTTCAAGTGTTACTATAACATTCTTTTTCCACTCTTTTTCAGTTGATCGAGCATCGCGGTATCAAGATCATACATTACAGCGGTGGACTCCATTTTGCATCACGTGCCGTGTTCAAAAACAACATCTGCCAGTTTCTTAATATAAATCTAACCGAAGAAACGAAACGACGCAAAGCTCCAAATTTCATAGAAATGGACGATGCCATCAAGTTCCTAATACTCGACTTTACTGCCCTCAGCTATATCGACCCTTCTGCCATCTCAACTTTTAAAACATTCGTGAAGGAACTGGAAGTAGTCGATATACAAACTCTGCTCGCCGGTTGTTCACCGTTGGTGTTTGAAAAGATGAAGAAATGCAACTTTATCGGTGGCGAGGAACAATACGTTCGCACTTATCCTACTATTCACGATGCCGTCCATTACGCCCAGAAGCAGTTGAGATTGCGAGCTGGCGTTGTGTCGCAAATGATTCAAGAAGTACGTTTGTAAAGCTTTTTTCTCGAGTTTACTGTATTACTGCGTAGAATTTAATGAGGCTTCTAGAAATGTCGCTTTATAAAATTGTATTTAAAGGATGTGTGCATTCAGACACAGCCATCCAGAATCATGAAAATCAGTCAAAGCAATAACAATAAAGAAGTTCTTCGTCGAGAAGTTGATACTATTTGGACATATGAATGATAAACATTTCTCCAGGAGTTCATTTAACCTTGATGTAGCTTAGATTAATATTTTGTAGAATTTAACATTATTCTTCGAATAAAGCGATCATAGAAACTTGTTAGTACCAACGTTAAGGTTTTTTAAATAGATGTTATGGTTAAACAGTTGGGAGCGGGGATACGTAGCAAAAAATATGATAGAACTTGGATTCCTCTTCATAATGTATTTATGAAAAATTATCTTGTGTATAAGATTTTTTTACAAACTCCTGGTTATGTATCTGCTAGGTCATATTTAAATGGCCAACATTGTGGGTCTACACCGTGATCTATAACTTAGAGTACAATTTGAAAGTACTATTAAAAAAAATATTGATAATATTTTTTGTTCGTAATATTTGCTTTGTTTATATGGAATGTTTACAACATATCTATTAAAAAAAACTCGTACTTCGACTACTGCACGAGCTTCGCATGTTACTGACGCACGATTTGCATGGGAATTCAAATCTGATGCAAACGATGTCCTTGTATTCGTTGAGAATCGACTTCATTCAGAATCAAACAAAAAGTCTATAGCACTCAGGGGGGTTCACATCAGGGAAGTTTTGAATTCACAAAGTTTTGTCTAAAAAGTCTAAGAAATCGTCCAGAAACCAGGTTTGGACCAAATTTCCCTAAATTCTGATGAGCCGTGCCCTGTGCAACAAATTCATCATGTTTTCTTGCTTTGGCAGATTTCATTGCAAGTTGGGCAGAGCGATTTTTCCCGCTGGGAGATGCGGCATTTGGAATACTTAGCACGTTCGTATAATAACCAAGAATGCCGTCGCCCATCGTCGTGTTGCCCATCATATAGCTGCTGTA
Source organism: Anopheles moucheti (assembly GCF_943734755.1). NCBI lineage: Eukaryota > Metazoa > Arthropoda > Insecta > Diptera > Culicidae > Anopheles > Anopheles moucheti. The sequence goes on from NC_069140.1 coordinate 61,492,532, forward strand.
TCACAGGTTTTAATATTTTCTCGTAAAAAAAGTTGTCTTTTTTTGCCAGGCTTTTGCTATTGTCAGGCTATTGCTTGCATTAAATAGCTTACTCTATGGCACCATTCTTATGAGTTTGAACATTTACTTCTCCAAAAAATGAAAGGACACCTTTTCCCGGGTGTATTCGGCCGATCAGAATAGAATTAAACATGGCTCATAAATCATTACGCATACTTGACGAAAAAATGGTATTTGTAAATTTTGTGTTGTTAACAAATGAGGTGGTTTATTATCTAAAATTAACAATACAATACAAATTAAAAATTGAACAGATAAAACTCAACACATCAACACGTCCGTTCCTAACGCCGGTCGGGAGCAAAGAGAGAGTTTAGCATCTCTGCCTTTGACGCCGAATGTCAAAAGGGAGTGCTTGACGTCTGCGCCTAGCCCAGAATTATCCCAGCACAGGGTGCTCCCAACATCCCCCCTCCTTAATTACGCTGGTACGACTCCATCCACTGCGGAGGTCTTCGAACACGTGAAGATCTGCGTAGAGGTTGTACCGGCGATGATGATCCACTATCCGCTGTCTCGAAGCCTGGGGATGTCACCGATGCATGTGTCCCACTACACCTTTCCGAAGATGACGATGATGACGTGCACAAGGATGAGTAGGACGAAGAAGACGGAGATGGCAATGACGATGACGATGGTGATGACGAAGAAGATGACGATGACGATGGTGATGACGAAGAAGATGACGATGACGATGGTGATGACGATGACGATGAAGATGATGATGGCGATGTCATCGGGATCACCGGTGATGGCGATTCCATAGGAGGAATTACTGTAGGATCAGTTTGACATTCATCCAACAAAATGTCTAAAGCCATGGAAGACTGTACAGGATCCGACTGAACATCATGTGTCACATGATCATCCTTAGCGTTCATCCGTGGCCTCAACTGGTTAATGTGTGAACGCAATATATGACCGGTTGTGCTCACCACTTGATACATAACCTGCCCAATCCGCTTCTGAATAACAGCAGGGACCCAACTCCAATTGTTGTAATGATGCTTCTTCGCGTAAACGGTTTCACCAATGTTGAATACTCTGGTTCGGGTCGGTCCATCATCGATTTTGCGAGATACAGGTGGGCGCAGTAACTCTAAGCAAGTGCGTATTCTACGACCGAACATGACTTCTGCTGGTGTCCGCATTCCTTCTAATTGCTTGTTAGGTGTACTTCTATACGATAAAAGGAATGTATCCAATGCCTCATGCAATGACACCTCCCCCACCTTAATCTTCTTGAGTGCCCTTTTAAAAGAATCCACAAATCGTTCTGCTTGGCCATTCGATTGGGGATGGTAAGGAGCAGTCTTCATATGCTCTATTCCGTTACTATTGCAGAAGTCAGCAAATACTGCGCTCGTAAACTGCCTACCGTTGTCGCTTACTATCGTATTAGGCATTCCATATCTTGCACATAATCCTCTCAAAATAGCGACAGTCGCAGAAGCAGATATCTGTGAAGTGGATACAATTTCTGGCCATTTGGAATGTGAATCTATCACAAGCAGAAAATAAACGTCTTCAATTGGCCCAGCAAAATCAATATGGATCCGTTGCCATGGTGCATCAGTTTTCTGCCAAAGTGATGGTAAGCTGTGTGCTGGAGACTTAGCCGCAGAAGCGCACGATTTACAGCATTTCACCATTTCCTCTATATCAGAATCTATGTTTGGCCAATAAACGTAGCTACGAGCAATTCCTTTCATCCGCTCAATACCAGGATGTCCTCGGTGCATCATTTCTAGCACATGTTTTCGCTGAGACGCTGGAATAATTAACCGGTCTCCAAAGACAATACAATCCTCGATTGTTGAAAGAGAGTCACGTCTCGCGTGGAAGATTTTAAGATCACGACCTTCTAATATCCTTGGCCATCCATTCTGGACGTAATTAAACACAAGTTGAAGCACAGGATCTTTTCGCGACTCGCGCACTACGTCCTCAAATGCAAGCGGCAAAATCCTCGCTGCATTCTTCACTGAAGCGCAAATATCGTTGTCCAGTTCGATGCTTGCAATCACAAAGTCCTGTTCTGGCTTCTCATGACGATCCATTAAACGAGAGAGCACATCAGCATTTCCGAACTCATTGGTTTGAACATATTCGATCTTGAAATCGTAAAGCAACAACGTGAGAGCGAAACGTTGTAAACGATTAGCTGTATATATTGGTATTCCTTTCTTAGATCCAAAGATCCGTAGTAATGGCTGATGGTCTGTTTGTAGCAGGAAATGTCGCCCAAATAACATTCGATGGAACTTTGTGACGGCAAAAATAATCGCTAGCCCTTCTCGATCAGGTTGACTGTAACGCTGCTCCGTTGCAGTAAGCGCTCGCGATGCGTGTTGGACTACCTTCAGCTTCCCATCTGGCATCCTATGTGATATGGTAGCACCGATGCTTATCGATGAAGCATCCGCTGAAACTATGATGTCGAGCCGCGGATCATAATGTGTCAGCAAGAGATCAGAAGACAAAATCTTCTTAAATTGTTCAAAAGCATGCTGGCACTGCGGAGTCCATTTGAATAATCTTTCTTCCTTCAGCAGCTCATCCAGAGGCTGCCGTAACATCCGCATGTTATGCACAAATTTTCCATAATAATTTATCGCCCCGAGAAATGACCGCACTCCCGAGACGTCAGTTGGTGGTTGCAGCTTGATAATGGCACTGATCTTCTCCGGGTCTGGACGCAATCCTTTAGCGTCAAGCAAATGACCCAAATATTTAATCTGGGACTTGCGAAAACTGCATTTTTCTGCTCGCAAAGTGAACCCGTACTCTTGAATCTTCTGTAATACTGCATGAAGATTCTTATCATGATCTGCCATATCCTTTCCTCCTATAACAATATCGTCTAGGTAGACCGCTACTCCAACCAAACCAGCCACCATTGTGTCCATCAATTGCTGGAACGCTCCCGGCGCAGCTTTTACACCTGGTGGTAATCGGTTATATTTGAATAACCCGCGATGGGTATTTACGGTTAAAAGCTCACGACACTTTTCATCCACCTCTACTTGAAGAAATGCATCGGAGAGGTCAAGCTGGCTGAATACCGTACAGTTGCTCAAGCTAGTAAATATATCTTCTGGAAGAGGTAACGGATATTGATGCGCCATCAGCGCATTATTAAGGCCTGTGGAATAGTCACCGTAGATCCTTATACTTCCGTTCGCTTTTCGTACAACCACGATGGGAGCTGCCCACTCTGAATGCTCCACACGTGCGATTATTCCTCGTTCCTCTAAGCGTTGAAGCTCTTCATTTACAGCCTGTAACATCGCGTATGCAACTGGTCGCTTGGGCCGGAACACAGGAATAGCTTCATCCTTCAGCTGGAGTTGAACCTGCGTTTTCACACATCGCCCGAGCCTATCAGCAAATAGCTTAGGATAAGAATGGCAAAGAGTCGCACTGCTCACATCACCGATTTCTATACGCCTGCAAATTGATGATAACGGCACATCCCACAAACCAAAAACGTCCATTACATCCGCACCTAACAGCATTAAATCGCCTTTCACTACGCGAATCACGCTCGGCTTACACTGCTGCCCTATGCTTAGCATACACTGGAACTCGCCCAATATGTGTAGAGGATCTCCGGATGCTGTTTTGGCTTTTACTACAGGTTGTGTCAATGCAGGTTTTCCCATCTGCAGCCAATGCTTGTCGGATATTATGGTTATGTCGGCACCCGAATCAATCATCATCCGAGTATGCATCCCGTCTAACATAACCTTCACTTGTCCACGTTTAAAATCAGATATCCTGTTAACCCAAACAGTTCTGATGCTCTTTTGCCTCCGACCGTTGGACCATCTAAGCGCGGAACTACAAAATCCGTCCATATGCCCGTACTGACGACATTGACGGCATCTGTGGCTATTGTGTGGACATTTCCTGGCATGATGCCCTTCGCCACACAACCAACACTTAAGCGTTGAATCGGTTTTCTTTTCTTGCCCGGCGTTCTTATGTATTCTGGGATATGCTTTGTGCCTCTGCTCACCACGGACAACACTGACTGTTTTGTCCTGAACACTTATCATTGCCGTATCGTGTTTAATACTGACCAATCTCTTGCATTCGTCAGTCATTTGACTAAGGTTAGTCACTCGTTTGTCCTCCAATCGGCTTAACAGTCGAGTACGCACATCAGCATAACATTCCTCCTTTAGTCCGCACACAAACAATAAACATTTCAGCTCCTCTTCTGATAATCCGCCAAGCTCCGATTCAACTACAGCCTTATTTACGCGACACGAGTATGCTACAAAATCCTCCAGCTTCGTTTTCACAAGATTAAGGCATTTATAACGCCTTTCCATCTCAGAGCTCGGTGAACCAAACAGCTTCTTCAGCTTGTCAACAGTCGCCGCAAAATCAAAATCATTCGGCTTCGATGGCAGTATGTGTGAGACGTATCTCTCATGTTCCACGATCCCAAGCTTCCTCAACAACAGTCGCACACGAGCGGCTTCGTCCAGCTGCTTCGCGTCCTCTTCGAACAAACTGCCGTAGCGAGTAAACCATCCGGCAAATAGTACACGATCATCCGGATTATAACGGAACTCTTTAACATGATTCGCCAACGCATCGATGATTTGCTCCGATCCTGATTGCTGCCGCACATTCATAGTCGCAAGCACTTTGGTTACTAACTGCTCTTGCTGGTGCAAAAATGCTTCTTGCTGCTGGTGTAAGGATATCTGCTGCTGCCGAAAAATCTCCTGAATCCAGTTACTTTCCGCATTGGGGACGCCATTCTGTTGCTGTTCACTATGGCCGCCCCGCGATGGTTCCCCGTTCTCCATTTAGCACAATGAAGCACGTAAAGCTGGTAAAACTCGGTCACTGTTTCTGGCGTAAAACGTTGTTGAGATGTATTTCCTTTAATCCTCGTCGCCACTTTTGTGTTGTTAACAAATGAGGTGGTTTATTATCTAAAATTAACAATACAATACAAATTAAAAATTGAACAGATAAAACTCAACACATCAACACGTCCGTTCCTAACGCCGGTCGGGAGCAAAGAGAGAGTTTAGCATCTCTGCCTTTGACGCCGAATGTCAAAAGGGAGTGCTTGACGTCTGCGCCTAGCCCAGAATTATCCTAGCACAGGGTGCTCCCAACAGTAAATTTGTATACGAACTAATTGATCATTGTGAAAATATCCTCTGATGTCCACTCAGATGTTGATTGTTTGTTTCAGGCTTAGTGGTGGATCTAGGATACATCCATTATCATACGTCGACTCATAAAAAAGTAATTTAAAAAGCTGTATGTGCCCAAACAGTGATTAAAAATTGTAAAAACATTGCTTATTGATACATCCAAGGTTTGATTCGTATCCCACATAACCCAACTCGAGGGGCGGTGTCTAGCCGCGATGAGCCCCTCTAGGTGGGTACCTTTTGAAGGTTCCCTCCCCGTTAACAAAAAAAAAAGGTTTAATTCGTATCGTAGAACCTTCATTCAATGTCCTTTTTGGTGCTCGGAATAATGATCGATATTCGACAACTAGAACTTACGGTATCATATGATTGAGTATGTATGCCCAGGTTCGTAGTCAGAATATGAACTAAAAATAGTTTAATTTGATGGGACCGTGTTCCGCAATTCTTATCAAGGCACTTTAACCGTAGTTTTCCCAACAAAAAGCAATATTTTATTAATATTCGAAATGTCTGATCTTCCATTGCGTTATTAATAACAGAAATAGAGTCACAAAAACTACTTGGACAACGAATGTAATTATAAAACCATCATTTTTTTACAATAAACTAATCTATGTTAAAAAAGGTTGATCAACAATGTGTCGGATTCAAAAAATTAATACCATGGGTAAAGAGAATTCATCGTTTTTCTTCGGTATGTCGGTGTAACCGACAAAATGGTGAAGTACTACTAGAACAAAAAGGCCACAGTAATGGACCACATATCAACAGTAGACCATCACTTAAAAGAATGGCTGATAGTTTTGATAAATAAATTTGTACACGCACAATTTTTTGTTCTTAATGGATGACATCGATTTGCGTGAGGACTATGTAGTGTAAGCTACAGATTCTTTTACGGTTGACGATCAGCGAATGGGAAATATTTTTATGCTGGGATATGTAGCGGAAAGGAACATGGAACGATGTGATTTCCGGAAGATGCCTGTTAGTTAATCAGGGCCATGTCTATTATGCCACATGTTACCTATTATGTGTACATTGATTAAAGATACAGACTGGCGCCATTCAAGCATTGTTTATAAAGATCAGTATTGTATATCAAGTTATATGGATTGAAAAAGGTTGTTCACACTGTTTCCAAATTGAAGGCAAACTTCTTTAACGCGCTAAAGTCTAAAACCGATAAAAGATTCTTCTTCTTTTTCTACACTTTCTTATCTGCAGAAGGTCTATGACGTTCATGCCTTTCGATCGCAAGATTTCGGATGCTAGTTAGTTAGTGTATCTCCTAATCCTTTAATTTATGCTCACATCATCAACAGTTTATTTCTTGAGTCCCTTCGCACCGCAAGTATGCTTTCGCTCAGTTTTATAGTTTTCAAAAGAACAATTTGCTCTTTAAATCATTCACAAACTTTGGTTATGCATAAAATATAAATATCGTAGGCGCATGCGCCATATTTTCCGGGTTTCTCCATTTGGTTGACTCTGCCTACCGTCCACCCGGGATCGCTAAAGATCCTTTACCTTCGGTAATGGGCATTGTATAGAATAAATATATCGAGCCATCTGATCTATTCCTTCGTGTATAATTTATTACTCTCTTGTGTGACTACCTAATTACGGATGTCGCTAGATCAATGATCTATTTTGGAGCTTTACACATGTTTGCGCTGCTTTCTAAAACTCAATTTCGCACTGCATTGGAGCATCTAACATTTAAAACCTACGCATATGATTAGTCAAGTGATGCAAATTACAAGAGAAATGAATAAGTGGTAAAACGCAAGTGATCATAAATAATTTCACATCGTTATATGTTAAATAAAGCAAAACTTTTAAAATATTAGTTTCATTATCGCTGTGGTCAATTGCTTGATTGGTTTAAATTTCTAAAACATTTTCCGACACTAATACGTTCTGAAACTTTGGAAGGATCTTTTGGTAATAACTTTCACTGCTAGTGCTTCTGGAGTTATACAAACACTATTTGACGCTTTTAGCTGTTTCAAAAAGCTTCCTAGCAGATAATAAACGTATTAGAGAAGTTTAAATGAAATGTAGCAACCTTTCGGTGTATAGTTTTGAAACCTTATGATTAGTTCTAGATAACATTGATAACGTCCTGATGACAAAATAAATAGGTCGCGAAAGAAATAATTCAGTATGCCGCCAGTAATAGTGGAAACGCAACATATCTGTACAAGACAAAATCGATTTAAAAGTCAAGAATGATCCACTAATTGGAATAACACACAAACACACAAGCAAAAACAATTCAATGGTAAAAATACGGGCTAGTTCTAACAACTGTCCATGCACAGCAAACAAGCTCTAATTTCGAGTGGAATACAAAAAAACTAATTTTCATATCTCATAACAAATAGCAAATTTAGCAAAGAGCAGTGTGAACCACATTTTAAGAGGAAATGAAACACGCTATCGTACAAGCAAAGTGCGATTAGATTAGTTTTGAAAAATGAGACACAAAATAATCTTAAATGTGACCTAACACACAAAATATATGTGCTTCCTCTTACACCATTCGCATGTCCAATTTCCAATCGTAGCGATTTGGATTCGAAAAAAAAACAAAAAAAAAATGCTTAAGGTAACAATTTGAGTTTAAACATTGTCTCTTTCTAATACGTAACACGTGTCTTTCCTATTCCCATACAAACATTCCACACATTGTCGCAGCATTACTATAAGCATGTGTATTTCCCGGAACAGGAAGTAGATAGAGCACTACGTAAATTTTGAATTCGATATCCTGAACGTAGGTATTTGTCAAACATGTACATCGATATACCAATATTCGCAAAAACGTGTTTCAGTTTGGATATGACCTATATTATATCACAATTTTACTGACTTCGCTACTACGCTAAGCTACATCAACAGCCAATATAATCTTTGTGTTCCTGTATCCTTCGTATTTCTTTTGTGTTTTTTTTTGGTTTATATTTATGTATTCTATTATGCTGTAAACAACTGTTTGATCTGAACAGCCAGTATTATTTCTGGTGAATAAGTGAAAGTGACACTCTAAAACGTACAGCAACAAAAATAATTGAGTATTTTGTATACATTCCCCACAAACCGTTTGCTATGCAACCCCAAATTTTGGGATGGAGGTATAACCATGCTGTTTGACGGATGATGGGAACAGTGAAATTAAACGGAAGCATTAAATGTTATACTCTTGACAGCACTTGGAGCAGTAAAAATTAGTATTGATACTACCGTAGAACTTGCACCCTTCCGTGCGGCATAGCTGATTTTTGCCGTAATGACTACTGTTCACGATTGGTTGTGTTGTTTGATGTCCACCATTTCCTACACCAACACCGATCGAGGAAGAAGACGACGATGAAGAAAATGGATGCAACGATCGAATGGCTTCGTTAGTACTAGCTGATGACCCATGTGCAGTACCTGTTATACCATTATGAGAGCTCCCAAACAGCCCAGTAACTCCAGTGTCTGTAGAATCAGCGGAGCTAGACACTGGGGGAAGATTTACCACACACAATGCTCCGGCACGTGTGTAAGGTATGTTCGTACTATGACTACCGCTATGTCCACTTCCTCCCGGTGAATATACAGTGGCTACAATGCCACTAGAGCTGAACGTCGTCGTACCAGATGAAGATGGACCGGTTGGTGGTTTGGCACTGAGAGGATATTCCATGCACGCAGCAGAAGCTGTGTGCTGATGCTGATGTGACGGTTTATTCACTTCTTCTCCCTTATGATAATGGGACTGATGGTGTTGTTGTTGCTGGTGGTGGTAATGGAGGTGATGCTGAAGCTGTACCGGCTGAGAATTTTGTCGGATAAGCCCAGTCGCATTAGATGACTGTTCCAAACCAGCTTGTTTGTAAGTAGAGGCTGTAGGTAAGGGGATATCGTCCGGTTTTGTATCATTGTAGAACGTGGAGCGTGACAAGTAGAGCGTTTGATCGAGATCATTCAAGCGCCTTGCAGAGGGTAGTTTTTGTATTCTATCGTGCGCATCCATGTCAGCTTCAGCATAAAATTTGGACTTACCCGTACCATAGCGAAGGGTGTAATCCGTCGAATCGATGTCACATTTCGGGTTAGATGACTCTCTTTTGCATTGCATTGCATAGCATTCTAGGCACATATAACTGGTCGCAGCGGTACCATAATTCAAACAGCCAGCATTAATACAATGAACCGGCCCACCTCCATCAACTTCGGACAGCTCAGTGACACCTCCATCACCGCCGTATTCAAGCTCATGGTCACGAAACTGTCCTACCTCGGCGACGTATTTCGTAAGACGCTCGATTTCTTTTCGATCGCGCATCTTTTCCGCTTCAAGATATCGTTCTTGAGCACACTCAAGGTAATTTCTTATCATCTCCTCCTGATACTCATGGCGGCGAGACTTTAGTTGTGCACACAAAATTCGAAACCGCGGATATTCGTTACGATAATGACTTTTATCATTATAATGAGACTTTTTGCCATTGGCACCTCCGGCGCTGTTACCGCTGTGGCTATTCTTACTACCGATTCGTGTAATCGAACCAATGTTTTTACGAAGCTTTCGACTCATTGATTTACCGATACTGCCAAATTGTTTTGCAACACTTTGGAGCTGTTTTGCTGCTTTGCTTTTACTTCCAGCATCTTTCCCACTGCCACTAGCCGGTAATGATTGGTTCGAAGCAGTCATGGAAGTTATTGTTCCTCCAGCAATTGGTGTCACCGTCGAGGATGCAGTTGTGCTTACTGTCGCCATCGATGTTGTACCAACGTTATGATTGTAATTCTCGTCGGATGCAAAAACTATTTCTCCTTCTGCAAGTTTTTTTTCATACTCGTCATCAGAGTAATCATCGTAGTAGATTTCATCGTCAGGACTTTCAATACCGGTGGCATGCACAATGTCCAGATATTCTTTCAACAGTGCTATATGCTCACGATCAGTAAGAATCCAGTTTCCATCACTTCCATCGTATTCCCGCCAATTGAAATCCTTCCCAGGGTCAATACAAAACTGAATCGGAAGCAGTTGATTCGTTTCATCCACTAGTGGTATTAACGCGGGTGGACTATCGTTACTTGCTTCCATTGCTACTAACGCCGAAAAATGTGCCATATCGTATGCGAGCAGCAATGGAGCTCGGTGGCATTCATTGGATGGTACTTCGAAGGGCAAATAGACACCCCCAAACGGTATAGGTGAAAATGCTTCCCCATTAATGTCCCTAAGAAATACATCGGAAACCACGATAATCGTGCGTCGAAGTATATGCGCTAGTGCTAGTACATGAATCTCTTCCAAACTTTCATATGTGGCATTTTCGTCTTCTCGATCGCTGGCTAGCGTTGAACTTGTTCCACCAGTTAGAGCGTCGAAGTTTTTTTCGATCAACAGTGATCGTCGACGGGAGGGACCGGTGCTCTTGGAATTGCGCCTAGGTTCTGGGGAAGCAATGGCCACAATTTCCTCCCACTCTTTAGCCCACTCGGTTTCACAGAACACAAATCCCGCCTGCTTATTGACACGCGTTTGCTGGAATCGCCACCGTCGGTATAGTGCTTCGCGAAATTCTTCCTTCGATAAAATGTCATGCAGCGTACGACGCAACGTCAAACGACGATCGTGAAAGCCCCACATAGCCAATGAGGCCGCGTGCAGCAGGCAGTTGCCATCACCTGTAGTCGCCAGCGGCCAAAGTTTACGGCAGGCTCCTGATTCATACCACCAGTTCAGTCGGTTTGTAGTTTCCAATGAGTTGAGAGTTGAATTTTCAATAAGATCTTTTTCGAGAAATTTGCTGAAAAAAACAATGAAAAAGATATGATTTATACATTTAAATGGCAATATGATAGCAAACCTCTCTCTCTCTCTCTCTCTCTCTCTCTCTCACTCTCTCTCTCTCTCTCTCTCTCTCTTTCTCTTTCTCTACCTCTTACCGAAAATCATCCGTATACTTTGTAAGGTCGGGCAGGGTGAACGTATAATCCGGTGTATCGATAAAATTCAAATTTTTATCATTCTGCTCGTGAATGTGGGCGTGAAAATCCATCTCAAACTCTTGCCTGGCGCGCGAGACCAATGTTACATTTTCGGTAGCACGTGAAATTCCCCGTTCCAATTTCTTGCCTTCAAATATAAAAATTAAGCACACAAAAAGCATAAAACATTAGTTCACATTTTCCTTTCCTTTGATGCTACACATATAAAACATAAGCATATTTAGAGCGTACGAACAGCTTCTAGCACGAATCAATCATTCCGTAAGTTGTTTGGTCGTAAACTTGCACAAGAACAATTAAACATCCATCTTGCATTATGTTTATGATAAATCGCGTATCTTGAATTTTACAAACATAGCATTCAAGTGACAATGTGAAGAAGATAGAGAATTCAAGTATTCCGTAAATAAAGTACAAAGGTAGCATACGACACGAACTGAGAGAATGGCGATATTATTTATGTTTAAAATCGTGAAACATACTATCAAAAATATCAATCGAATCGGCTTTCTTGAGCATTGGCTTCAGATGTACAATCGGGGTCTGTAAAACGGACGTGTAGTTCATTCCACTGTTGCTGCTGCAGCTCTCAGGATTCACATTCCCCACCATAGAAACCCCGGTGGACGAAGACCCGGAATTGTTAAAATGGCTATACTGTGAATTACGATGCGATTTCGCCGCAGATAGAGATTGCATTTGCACGGTCGTAATGTTATTGCTGCTGCTATTGCTAATTCTGTTGCTTTCACCAAATGTGGTGTTTTTGCTTCCGATCACACTTCCGTTAGTAACGTATGAATATTGTGATTCATGAATATGTTGCGTGTGTAGCGGTTGTTGCTGGCGTTGATTTTTACTAAATGTACCCGATGTTAGCATCGATCTCGTTGTTGCTGACGGCAGCATTGAAGAAGTGGAAGCTGATCCGTACAATTGTGGCGTTGATGTGGATGCAGATGAGTGTGCTTTCATTCGATCTTCATTTTCATTTATCTTGTTGTTGAAATATTCCGTAGTCGAAGTATCTATCGAACGATATGTTGAAGTGAAATTAATTTAATATCAAACTAAGCGCAACAGCTATTGAAATGCTCAAAGAAAATGTGGATTTGAAAAGAATTAAACAAGCTCAAGGTCATTTAAAAAGTTGCACAATGTTGTAATTCATAATGCATACAATTAATTTGTTAAAAGCAAGATCAAGCGCAAGGTACTAGCATACATATGGATAATAACAATGATATACAAATAATTTTGTACAATCGTTTTAGTAATAACATTTGAATTTATATTTACTATTTGCCAAACACATCTGTACAAATAAAGCACGACAAAACAAAACCAAGACTTTGCAACAAAATCAGCTCAGATCAGATGAAAAGATAATTCACCGCCATAGAAAAGAATATCAACCAATATCTTAGGTATAGGTCATAAATACCATTGTAATCGATTAGCGCTTTCTTCAAATCCCATTCCCAAGATTTCAAACAGCTGACAGCGTCTTGTGTATTAGCTCCAGTATGGGTGATGAATTCCGTGACCAAATGAGTAGTCTCCATGTTCATTGTTCCAATTATTGGCTTTTATCTCGCGCGAATATTTTGCACTCCGGATTGCTATCGATTGATTAAGTTCACAACGGGGCCGGTTGTTATTTACGACGTGCCGATTGTGATTCTCTCCTCCTGCGCAGCTTACATTATTCTCTACGGAATGATTCATCGACCATATCTAACACCACCTACCGTGGAAAGTTTTTCGAATTCAAAGCCGCATTATCATTTGTTTAATGTTATGTTCAATAGGATTCTACAGTAATACTAGAATAGGTTTCACTATTCATAGTTTTTATCCACACATCGGAGATCGCCATTTAACCAATATTAGCTTGCACACTTGTTGCTGGTTTAGATTTGTTTCGTGGTTGAATTCTTGTCAGCTGTCTGGTCTTAATATTGTTCAGACGTGACGAAACTATCTGAAGCGTACCAAAACTCATTTATTATTCAGTTATTTAGGCGTTTTTTGAGTTAGTGATGCTTTCAATTGAATACATGAAGGAAGTGTATGAGCAACTGCGGCTGATGATTTATGGTGAAGTGAATATGTTTGTCAGCACATGAAAGGAGCTTGAAAAGAAATGAGAAAAAGTAGCACGAAGATTAGTTTTGAAATTATACTTCCATACACTACAAAACGAAGATATATTAATGGTAGAAACAATGTTAGTGTCGCAAAATCTCATATGATCAAACATGAATGAATACACAAATAACGTGTTTTTTAACGAGCTGTTGAATGAGGTACTTGATTACATGGTGTCCAGGATTAGAAGTAAGTAACTATGCTATAAATAGTTGTTATTTAGTTTTGTTTTGACGAAAAATATTTTTTTTTATCCATCATTTATGTATCATCTTGCAAATGGACTCATAGATTGAATATACACATAAACATTTTAGCTCTAATTTAACTCATTTGCAGTGATCCACACTTTACATATCTCCTAAAACACACTATGGAATTCCCCCCCCCCCCTCCCCCCCCCCAACCCAAGATAATAAAGAAATTTAGCGCAGTAAAATTTTAAAAGTGTAATAGATATATTAAAAAGACACAAGCTTCCAATTAACACACTCAAGATACATGAAACATGTATGAAACATACATTAGTTTTGTTCATGTCTGCAATTATTTGACCAAGATTTACGATCATAATTTTCAGTTACTTGCCACATCGATGTATGAAGCCTTGGAAATACAAAGAGATCCTGTATACTTAAAATAGAAAGTGAATATTAAGCTGCATATATTTACATTCAGTGAAAAAAAATATATAAAATATTTTTCAGTGTAAAAATTATAACGTTTTCACTACATTCTTTGATTATTTACAAACTCTATGACAATTTCTTTGGATTCACTTTTCTAAAGTAACTAATAACTAATTAATTCTAAAGTAACTAAAATAATTCAGCAAGGAAATAACTATCAGATTCTCATTTTACTATAGATAAATGCTTAAGTTTCTAACCAGTGTAATGACCAGTATTGACGTACTGTATTATAGTTTCAAAATTGAATTCATTCTAACTAACCACACTAATTACAGTTTTGTATTGTTTGTGGTATTTGTTTCTTATTTATGGCACTAAAAAATTTCATTTTTGAATAAGTCTAATTGATTCGGGACTAATTGTTTGGTCTAGTCCTTTTAGGTCGTCTTGAAAATAGAGATGGAGTGATGGCGTTGATGCGACCATCAGAAAGGCCGGGATAATGGATTGCGCTCGAACCTGAGCGGTTTAAAGGACTCTTGCAGCGGGCCAATGCCGTGAAGCGGCTGTAGCGCCAAACAAGTAAGTAAGTAAGTACGTAAATAAATAATTAAAAGTATCATTATTGCGACGTGTTTGTAATTTCAAACCCGTTGTACTGTTTTTGTCAACGAAAATTTGTTTTGTAGAATATGAAGTTTAGTAAAAAGGTGGATAATCTGCTAGAATGCAAAAGCACGTCAACGTTTTCTTCTTTATACTTGGTTGTACAAACGTTTAACGGTCTTTAGCTGCCTGGGAGAGAAGACTTGAATTACTCATAGCCGATTAATCAGTATTGCGTATAAGGGACACAATCCATTCAAGCTGTTATAACCCGATTTGTACGTATTATTTTTGCGTACAATTGTTAGTCAACCTTTCCTTCCTTTTAGGATCATTCATTCCGATATTCCAATGGTTTTACAACATTTTCCAAAGCTTTAAAACGTTATCACATATGTTGTCCATGACTCAAAAATAAAATAAAATTAAAATCTCCAGCTCACTGGTTGTCTTATTTTTATTTTTTCCATGTCCAACAAATTTTACGATTATGCGAAATTAGCTTTGAACAAACGATGTCATTAAGCCGTACGTTTTCCAAAATTAAGGAATCAGTAAACGATCTGTTTAACAACCCAAAAGCGTGAGCATTACAGTTTCTGTAAATCTAAACGGAGGATTGAAAATAATTCAACAAAAACTGTCTAATGTGTATTGCATTGTTAGTACGGCAAATTCTACACATTTAACATTTAATATAACATTTTTTACAAAATGATACGTCAAATCTTTGATGTTTTCTTATTTTTTTTTTGTTTCGTTAGAACGGCCTGGCCCGTATCGACTTATTTTACCACGTAGCCGGATAGTCAGTCCTTGCTACGGGGGATTGGTCCGGATGGGATTTGGTCCGGTCCGTTCGTGTGAAGACCGGCTCCGCTACCATCACATGCCACCGGGCCCGCTCCTTGATTTTTTCTTATCAGATTTCAACAAATTCAAAAGTAGCAGCACTCTATGTGCTATATATTCTAGCAACCAAATGACATTATGCGATTGATGGAGGTTTGCATAGCGAAAAGCAAGCGTGTGATTATTATTATTGGTTCGTTCGATAGACACTTGCAGCTGTAGGTCTTTAAGGCAAGAGATTCGAACCCACAACCGGTGGTGCTGTTTGTTGTTTTACATTCAACGCAGCTAGGACGTGGTTACTGGATCGCAAACATATCTTTGTCGCCTCAACAACCTCAAGAGGCTTTGGCCTGCCATTTATGGCTTTATTTGACTTTATTTACCCGTATAGCCGGATATAGTCAGTCTTACGTACGGAGGGTTCTGCCAGATGGGATTTTGGACCTGCCCTGTCGTGTGAAGACCGGCACCGTCACTAATACACCACTAGGCAACAGCAACAGCTTATTGTTTATAAAGTGGTTCCTGTTTTTGTCGAAGCATAACACACTAAGTTCTGTTGGCACACAAAATTGGCAGACAAAAACAATGTCTTACAACCCCCACTCAATGCAGCTTGTACCGTCGATTCAACAATCGTTTAGAGGCCAATAGCTTCCGAGCGAGCTTCCAGCCCCAATAAAATCCATCACCTGTATTCAATCGCAAAGTCCAAGGTAAACGAATGTTCGTACATTGTCCCCGTATAATAGCGAAAAAGATGCTTCACATAAAGTAACTGATGTTCACGTAGAGAGGAATACTACAGAAGAATACACAATATCCCAAAAAAACTTACTTCCATCGTTAGCAAATAGCTCAACTCATTCACCAGCCTACTGGGGCAGCTCCATTTCTATATTGTTGTTGTTTAGAACAAGTGCTATCGTTTTCAATTTTCGTCAAACGGCACTTCTCGCGCACGGCAACCTCAAGGACAGGAAGAACTGGCACATTACGTTACATTACGCGTTGTTTCCCCTTTTAGAAACTTGCTATGCCATCATTCATTTTACTTTGCAAAGTACACTCCTCTGCTATGAACAGGCATGCACACATTATCTATTTCGGATATCAATTCCGCTCCGTTTTGCACATAAACCTACTCGCTAAATGATCGACCTTACTTATTGTGAGAATAAATCTAGAGTGTTGCTATATTATCGGAAAACATGAATCATCTCGCACATATTACGCGTTTTGTTTGCCTTTAGACGAGGAATTCCGTTTACCTTGGGGATATATTTATGACCACTTCTCCGATATTCCACTTGTTTCAGAACCAATATACCATGGGACACAACATAAATAAAAAGTAGTTGCTTTTTACAGTTCACTTCGTATTAGGCACACACAAATATTTGGCAAAATGTAACACTAGATAGCAGCAGACAATCGAATTCAACCGAACAACGAATTACGATGAACGATTACAAAACTGCTTAATTTGGAATTGCACTAGACATTCCGCAGGAAAACTTTGTGTGCGTTTTTTTCTTTGCCTGCTAGGGATGTGAATCAGATGGCCATGAAATCGAGCAACAAGAGTGAAGGCCCATAATAACGACAGCATCAACAAACATGTAAAACCTTTGGCATAACTAAATATTCCACTTTTTCAAGCATGATTATCTTTGCAAGTGCCGAATAATGCAATGATCTTTAATTTTCACCACTAAAGGGCAAATATGGAAGCTGGTGAAAGAATTAATTCTAGGTGTGAATAACACGTGTA
The DNA here is from genome assembly GCF_943734755.1 of Anopheles moucheti. Taxonomy (NCBI): domain Eukaryota; kingdom Metazoa; phylum Arthropoda; class Insecta; order Diptera; family Culicidae; genus Anopheles; species Anopheles moucheti. Next base: position 61,509,820 of record NC_069140.1, read on the forward strand.
CCCGTGTACATGGCGCTGAAGGAAAATATCAACAGCAATCTCAGACTCATCTCAACCCGACACTTTATACACACGCAAACTTCAAACCGGATTTAGTTGTTTGGCATAAATCGCTTGGAAGCGAAAAGCCCACGGCGAAAAGGTGCTGTCAAAACAGAAAATGATCGAATTGGTTTTTTCCCCGCTGTTGTCGCTTGTTTCCTCTGTTTGTTACGCAGCTATTAGCTATTGCTTGGCTAACAATTGCAACTAAAAACAGTCATAATACGCGGCTAGAAAGAACGGTGGTCCATGTTCGCATAGTTATTTTCATCGGTGCGTACCAATGTTCCGTATTATAACCTTAGTGAAGTGATACAGTGTGTGAGTCCGAGGTTGCGAGCATCGTCATAGACAGAAAGCATCAGCCAAGTTATCGAATGTTGCAATTATTGGCTGAAAGTAACCCGATTCCAAAAGATCAGTAACGGTGTAAGCAAAAGGAAGCTGTGTCTATTCTAGCACACACATTACGATTGGTTCATCGAAGCACGGTTTTGTGCTAGAACGCGTTATTGCCGAGCGTGTTATTTTCTGCTCCGTTCATATATCCAGTTCTATCATTGAACGACGCACGACGGGGCGTTTCCGATTGGAAACGGAAGTAAGCTCAACACACAGAAATAGTTCTGGCCACTGGTACGATATGATGGTTCCCTTTCGACGAAAGAAAACGAACAAACAGTTTCCAGTGAAAGTGTGTACCTTTGATTCGGAACTTGAATTTCACCTTGAGGTAAGCTGTGGCACTAAAAAACAAGGACCGAGAAAAATCCTTAATGCATATATTATTATTTTTTGTTCGCAGCATCGAGCAACAGGTAGATACTTGTTCGAGCTGATATGCAGAACGATCGGTCTTCGAGAAACATGGTACTTTGGGTTACAGTTCGAAGACTCCAAAGGAAATCTGTCATGGCTAAAGATGGATAAGAAAGTGCAGGATCAGAGCGTACACATGACAAATGGAAGCTGCATGTTTATATTCTTGGCCAAGTTTTTTCCGGAAAACGTAGCCGAAGAACTCGTACAGGAAGTTACGCAGCATTTGTTTTTCCTGCAAATTAAACAAGCCATTCTATCGATGGACGTGTACTGCCCTCCGGAAGCATCTGTATTGCTTGCCTCATACGCAGTACAGGCCAAGGTATAGTTAACAATTCGTATCTTGTTCGGTAGGCATTATCTGAACTATTTCTATCAATTTTATCAGTACGGCGATTATGATGAAGCCGTGTGCAAGCCAGGAATGCTGATCAGCGAAAATCTGCTACCGCAACGTGTTATTGATCAGTACCAAATGACACCTCAGATGTGGGAAGAACGAATCAAAACGTGGTACGCAGATCATCGGGGCATGTCCAGGGATGAGGCAGAAATGGAATATCTTAAGATAGCCCAGGATCTGGACATGTTCGGTGTTAACTATTTTCCTATTACGGTATGAGTTGTTCTATTGTGACTACCGAAAGCAAACATTATAAAACCGGTTGTTATTGTGTTCTTGGTTTGCAGAATAAGAAAAACACAGAGGTTTGGCTGGGTGTAACGGCTTTAGGATTGAACATATACAACAAGGAAAACAAACTGCTACCCGTGACGACGTTCCAATGGAATGAGATCCTACACATCAGTTTCGATGATCGAAAGTTTGTGGTCAAAACGAATGACAGCAAAAATCCCAAGCCTGTGATATTCTACTCGCAGAAACTTCGTATCAACAAGCTGATACTAGATTTGTGCGTGGGAAACCATGATCTTTACATGAAACGCCGCAAGCCCGATACGATGGAAATTCAGCAAATGAAAGCCCAAGCAAAGGAAGAAAAGCAACGGAGGCAAGTGGAGCGAAATAAGCTAACACGCGAGAAGCAACTGCGCGAGGCAGCGGAACGAGAAAAGGCGGCAATGGAACAGAAACTAATGCAGCTACAGGAGGAAATGCGAGCGGCCAATGAAGCTTTGGTATCTATTTGTGAAATTATTGAAACGCCACTCGCATATAATTGAACGATTGTAATGTATTTTTCCTTTAACGTTCGTTCTTTTTCCATTGTCCATTGCATTGCAGCACCGAAGTGAGGAAGCAGCGGAATTGTTGGCGGAAAAAAATCGACTTGCTGAGGAGGAGGCAATGTTACTATCGCACAAAGCACAGGAGGTAGAACAGGAAATCAATCGCATGCGTATGACGGCACGCAAAACGGAAGAGGAAAAGATGTACCTGGAACGAAAGACCCAAGAGGCGGAGTTGCTCACTGCTCGTATGATGGAGGAATCTCGCAAGAGAGCATTAGAGGCCGATAAGCTCAAAAATGAGCTGATACACGCACGGGTGGCAGAGAAGGAAGCGAAGGAAAAGTTGTTAAATTTCCTGAGCCGAACATCTACCGAATCTATACTCATAACTCCTTCCTCATCTCCGGAATCTCCAATGCATGAAATGCATTCCTATGATCTCTTGGCTGATGGTGACATGGAGCAACTTTCGTTAGAAATCGAAAAAGAACGGTAAGTATGGACGATACGAGACAGTAGAGGACGTCATTGTGCAGAATTCATGTCTAACGTTAGTTTATCCTGAACCTAGGGTTGAATACTTGGCCAAATCGAAACAGGTACAAAATCAGCTGAAAGAACTGCGCTCCGAAATAGAACAACTAAAGATCGGTGAGAATCAATGTCCTCTGGATGATATCAATGCCGAGCAGTTGCGGCTAGGTGAGACAAAATATTCCACCCTGAAAAAGGTTAAGTCCGGTTCAACAAAAGCACGAGTAGCATTTTTTGAAGAACTGTAAGTTGTGTTTAATCTCTGTACTACACTGTGTTGTCTAGTTTTGACTTGGTTGCGTACGCTTGTTTAAAGTTTGACGTTTTGTGTGCTGAACAAATTATCCACTTCATTGCTTCTTTCCGTTCATGCTGTTTAAGAACATACAGTACATCCCTGGCAATTTGAAATAATTGGTTTGTTATTGCAACACTACGTTCCACGTAAAAAAACAACTGAATATATACATTGCTGTAGATTACTGAGCTACGTATTATTTGTCCACAATTTGATTTTGATCTATTTAACACACTCAGCGCCTCATCACCCGAATTTGAGTGATGTTTTATGGAAATCGTTTGGCACGATTTTAAGATGGCGTTGAATATGTTAAAAAAGTGTTTAAGTTACAATACAACTATCTTAATTTGAAGCCAATTTCAAAAAATCGTTGATTAGATTTATCGCTTAGGTTGATATATATATATATATATCTGATATATATATATATATATATATATATATATATATATATATATATATATATATATATATATATATATATATATATATATATATATATATATATATATATATGATATATAACATGACTTGGAAATTTGCTATATGTTTTTGAGTTGAGTACGAAAGAAGCTATGCTTGTGGTGAAAGTGAAGACACATTGATTTTTTTAGATTAGTTTGATATTAGAGTTGTTACATATAAAAACTAAATTGCAGTTACTGGATATTTTAAATCCTACAACTTAATTTCGTCTTTACTGTACAGTACTGCACGTACTCAATATTTCAAAATTTCATTTACATAGTATTCCAGACTTATGTTACAGTGAAAACAAATGCAGTATTTAGTTGATAAAATAACGATTTGTTAAGCGTATTATCTGAATGGTGTGTATTATAATTTATATCAGATTTCAGAACCCATCACTATGAATAGTTTATCATAATAGATTTTGTTTTATATTTTATATATTCATATGCCAACATCTACAACATTAGCAACATTGTCATTTGCTTCGTTTCTCAAGCATTGTGCAGCGTGTATAATAAAGATTATAAATTCGCATTCGTACTTATTCTCATTTTTTACCCTCACTCTATACATTCACTCTCATTTGTTACTCATTGGTTGATGTTAATTGTGGGGTTTTGTGAGTGTTTGTTTAATGTTCAGTGGTGATTTTGAGTATATGGTTGTTACATGTTTACGGTAGTATTAGACACATACGGGTTTGGAATTGGTTTATCTGGATTATTTGGTTATTCTTATACCTAAATACACAATTTCATGAAATTAAAAACAAGTATGATTTTGTTCTATTTATGTTCCCTTGGAACATAAATCACGTTTCAATTGTTCATATTGAAATGTTAATAATGATGTAGAGTATAAAACATTTAAATTGTGTCAGCGAATCATTCGGTATTCTATGTTATGCTTTATCCGTTGATCCACCATACTAAGTCATGTGTGCATAATGCAATCGCAGCCATACACATAAGAGGTTCACTTTCTGTTATATGTTGCGTTGCAAATGTCCATGTGTTATTAGATATGCATAATGGTAACGGGGTTCGATATAAGACACAACCGAATATTGTTAGCTAAACTAATATCAAACTCTGATGCACCAATCTGTAAATTACAGGGAGCCGGAAGAATCGATAGTATAAAGCATCGCGAGTTATTACAATCTCGCAACCATCATCACATCTCAGGAATGACAACTATTGTAAGGTGCTTTGTAAAAATATCGAACATATCAAATTGAAACAAATGAACCAAACACGTGAAATCGTGTAAACCTGTTTGTCTCCAACAGGTTTGAAAAAAGCAAAGACTTTATTTAAACATACAAAGCCATGTTTGATCATCGACAATAAAATCGAGCTTTATGATTATTAGAATTATCTATTTTTTCATTATTCTGTGTGACACAACGGTAATAGCTCCAATGTGGCCTTCCCATTTGGCTATTGAAAATAGTAAGATGACCAGGTGGTAATGTAAGAATTTTAGTAACTTTGAACATTTATATGCTACGCTTGGAATATATATTGTTTGATAAAATTTAAATAAAAAGAATACCTCTACAAAGCCGATATGGTCAAAACCACGGGCAACCACTGTACAGTGCCATACACGTTATTACACGCACACCGAAAGAATTCGTTAGGTCCTGAACCAGAAGAAAAAATGTGCGCCGAAACAAAAGAGACTACTACGACCCAGTACGGGTGTGTAATATGTGGGGTAATGCAATATTAATGCCGAAACCGTATTATCCAGTCGCAGCAATCGTAGGATTTAGTGTTGTAAAAATTTACCAAGCGCGTGCATCGTTACATTTCTCGTAACGCACTGTAAACTAAGGGATGTAACTCTTTGGTCATAATACGAAAGGCACACTGACAGTTGTCATATATAGTCACATTTCACCGAATTGTTGCGAGCGCTTCTTGCATTGTGTCTGCTGCTAATATTGCTCTTGATACATTTAGTGGTGGATCTGATACTACCGTGATTGCAAAATGCCGCTGAAAGCCGTGTGCGTTCTTAACGGAGATGTGAAGGGAACGATCTTCTTCGAACAGAGCGTAAGTACCGTTTTAGAGTTCAATTTCCTAGTCGCCGGACGGATTGTGTAAGCTTTCCAAGCCATTTTGCCGCGCACCGAACACTCCCGGAAATCAATTGCAATTTTATGTAATCTTGTTTGATGCGAGCACAATGTAAGTTGGGTTGTTTCTAGGAACTGTGAAAATTAACCAATGCATGCGGAAGAAATTCTTTCACCGGTGTTTTTTTTTCTAACTTCTGTCTACGATTGGACAAGAAAAAAAAAATGAAAAAAAGCGCTTCGTCATGACGGATTGCATTTTTTATCACTGATTATTCAAGACGCCATTACGTTGAACTTCATGTTCTTTAGCACAACAATAAGAACGATAATAACAATGACACCTTATCGGGTTTCATAGTTCTCGCAGTACTGTAATTGATAAGCCGTAGGGACTCATTCATTCAATCACATTAATTCGATTCATCCCATTAATGCAGGTGGAGTCGGATCCGGTTAAAGTGACCGGTTCGGTAACTGGTCTGCAGCCTGGAGATCATGGATTCCACATTCATGAGTTCGGTGACAACACCAACGGTTGCATGTCCACAGGCGCTCACTTCAATCCGCACGGCAAAACACACGGAGCACCGTCCGCTGAAGAGCGTCATGCTGGTGACATGGGAAACATTGTTGCGGATGGTACTGGTGAAGCAAAGGTAGATTTGACGGTGACCCAAATCGCTCTTAGCGGACCTCTGAACGTGGTAGGCCGTTCGTTGGTAGTTCATGCTGATCCGGACGATTTGGGCCTGGGAGGACATGAATTGAGTAAATCCACTGGCAATGCCGGAGCTCGGCTAGCTTGTGGCGTGATTGGATTGTGCAAAATTTAAGCAATGCTTCATCATTCAATCAATATATGCCACACTGTCTGCTCGGACGGGTAACAGACAAGACGACATAATACGTTCTTGCATAATGATCAACAAAACCACATGTATGTATGCCCCATCTGCGTGGAAAGTTGATGTAAAACTATTATTAATTCCATTACATGGGGAAAAGGTCTACACAGGTACATCACTGTCAATAAATGAATGAAAAATTCAAATGCGTGTGTTGTTACTAAACTTTGTGTCCGATTTATATGGTTGAAATGATACTCCTTAAACGATCCCCTCCGCCCATTCTTTCAGGGAACTTCCGTAGCTATCACTGGCGCAGCAGAAGGTTTACGGCCGGGAAAGCATGGATTTCACATTCATGAGTTTGGTGACTTTTCACGTGGATGTCTCTCCACTGGGCCACACTACAACCCGGATGGAAATGATCACGGTTCACCAGAGAACAACAACTGTCATGCCGGTGATCTTGGTAACATCATAGCGTACAGCACCGGGCTAGCCAAGATACAGATTGCGAACAAAAATATTACGCTTGTCGGTGACCGAAGCATCATTGGCCGTACCCTTTCCATAACAGAATTTGAAGATGATTTAGGCCGCGGAAACCACGACTACAGTAAAACAACAGGAAACTCGGGTAACTGTGTTGCGTGCGCTATTATTGGTGTCGCTCGGGAAGAATACTTTGCCGAACGATTGCATCTGACCACCGACGAATAGTAGTTATATCGAATGGTAATCATTGGGTTTCGACATGAGAGCATATTATTTCAAATGTTTCAGCGGTGCATCGAGTCTCTGTTTTAAGTTTTTTTTAATACAAGGCCAAGGATTTTATGTTCGTTTGTTGTTTTACTTTTATCAATTTAAATGTTGCCACGGAATGTAACTGTCGACCTTTACATACTTTCGGACGATCGATCGAATACTTCCTGCATGCGAAAATTTGCAGTATTTAGGTATCATTAGTTTTTATTTATTTTTTTTATTTACAATGTAAAAATGCGACTAATCTATAAAATGTAACAACCTGCCTATTTCCCCGGAAGGAGAAACTATGCTTCGACTATGTTGTGAGAATTTCTATTGCAATAGTTCCTCTCAGCATCCGTTACAGTCTCAACAGATTTAAAGCTTTCGCTTTCGCTATCTTCCGTTTTCATACTGCGTTGTATAAAGTTAAGCATCTTTTGCACTTTAGCACTACTGGGACTCTTTCGTCTAATTGGTTGACACAATACTGGTGAACTATCTGAAGGTATTTGTTCTGTTAGTGTTTTAAGTTTACATAGCAAGTCTAAGGGCTTTAATTTCTTTCTTTTAACCAACGCCCTTGCATGCTTCAACTCCAGCGTACCGTTTGAAACAATATCGAGTGGAAAGGGCTGGGCTGGTCTGTCACTACGTTTGCTGCTTCCCATGGTGTGCAATTTACTTTTCGCTAGCGCAACTCTTTTTATCCTTAGTTTCGTAGGCGTGATATGCTCTACAACAAGGTTAACGTTTTTCGGTGCCTTTGGTTTCTTGAATACATCATCTTCATTAATCTTTTGTGGTTTCTCAAACACTTTGAGACATTTTTCCAGCTTACGAACACTGCTGCATTGTGTGATGGGGCTGTACGATGAATTAACATGTGTCATTGAGGTGGATGTTCCATCAACGGAAACTGCCTCCGCTTCCTGTTCCTTCTTCATATCAGACATTGGATTCGACGAGGTAGGAAATAAATCTTCAAGAATTTCATCAATAAATCCGGTATCGAAGTTAGTTGAAGAATTACTGTAATGTGTAGCATGAGAAACAGTTTGTGTTGTTGCCGGTTGCTGGTTAACGTCGGCCACACCTTCGCAAGATAAAAAATCCATGTTGAAGTCTATCGCACCTATGTGTTCGATCGTATTGTCGAAAGTATTGCAACTGTTCGGCAAGTTGTTCACATAATCCGAGGCGAAATCGTGCTGTGATTGCAGTTCATATCGGTACACTGTGCATTCTTCGAAATTTTTAAACTTAAAATTCCGGAAGGGGTACATACAATCATACGCTTCACATTTGTATATAGCTTCCCTTAAGTTCACGAACAGATAACGCACCATGTTTTGTTGATTTCGATTTGAGCAACGAGGACATGGCACAACTTGTTCCTGAAGCGGTAGACATAATGAGGAGGTAGGTAAAGGAAGTTGAACATCGATGCAACAGCCGGCGATCAGTTTGCTTACCTTCGCTGGATCTTCGTCGATGTATATCTTTCGAACAGGTAGTTTGTCCGTACAATGTTGATCTTTGTGTAATTGCTGGATCAGATGCTCAAATGGATTGACCGTATTTCCAGTCATAATTCGATTTAATGTTTGGACTGAAGCCGAAGTGGTTAGTTTATTTTGGTTTTACGGGGTGTTTCTGTCATTGCAATGTGTTTAATTTGGTTGTCAGCAGGACATCATCAAAGACAATCAATTATCATTGCTTTTATAATGCTAGATGATTTATGGAATTGCGGGAATAAACGATATGCTCAGCTGAAATCAATTTTGAAAATAAACACTTGATGTTGAAGAATTAAAAAATACGCCATAACATCGTTGTCCATGCTCAATCTTATTATTTTTTGAAACCCTTTTTGCTTATTCAGAGCCACTGACTTTCATTGACAGCTGGCTTGAAATCAAAACAGAATATGCAACTTTCTTGCATGGTCAATGCTCGATACCAGCAGCTGCACGGTTGGAGCAGGTTGAATGTTTGTGCAAAAACGGCCGTCTCTACATTTACCGACATCGAGCAAATTAAATGGTAAGTTTTAGTTTGACTTTAATTGGCTGATGATAACTAGTTGATCATAGCTATCCAAATCCCATATTACTTGTCACATTACCTTTACTGGCTATATGTACGAAGAATCGTTAAACTCGTAACGAAAGTATTCAACGTACTTAGAAGAGAACTTCTTCGTTTCGGATTGATAAGTGCAAACACATGCGGCGAAAGTTCGATCGTATTTAAAAAATTTAATTTAAGTTTTTATTTACATTCAAGAGCAGCACATATATGATAACATACCAATGAAACGGCTTATTATATACAACAGGGCACAAAATGCATTGAACCGCGATCGGAATGATCATGCATCAGCAGTTAATAGCTGTGCTCATCAGCCATTCTTAACGTGGTATTGGCGAAAGACAAGAGCATATTTTAAAAACGAAAAAACAGACAACATAAAAAGAAGCCAGCTACAAGTCATAATAAATAAGGGGAATATAAATAGTAATGCTACGAGAGCTTCTCGCATCCTATAGCAGGAAGGGTGGGATAGGTTGCAATTAACTCCCAGGAACTGGTATGCCATCAACTAAATCATATCCTCCTTCGTTTGGGATGATCAATAGGGTGGTTTTTGTGTAGCGCCTTTGGATGTTATGCTTTGCATTTGAAGTGATGTTTTTTACGCGGGATTCCGGTAGGCCCATCGGTCAGTTCACATATGTGTAAACCGATCCTTTTCAGTGGATGGCATTTTGTTTTCGGATTACCCCATCTTCCGTTAAATTTCATCCATTTTGGCTGTAGTGAACTGCGTCCTGCAAATATATGGTAACCAATAAACACGTGAGTGTGGCAAGGAACACACTATTTCACTCATCCATTTGTTGTTCAACCTTGGACACCATTCTCGTAGATGACCTGAACGTTTCTCCACGTTGTCCAAGGCAAACCGAATCCGTTAATGTCATAGAGACGGGGAACGCGAACAAATTTGTGTTTCCCGGGCGCAGTCCACAAACCATGAGAACCCTCTGCTGCAAAAAGCACGGGATGATTGCTTGATGTAACGACCGTCTTGGGAAAGGTTGGCTGTTGAAGAATTCCCTTTCTCGTTTCCTGACTATGATATTCGAACGTCCCAGTTAACCTTTCGTACGAATAGAATGCCCCTGCATCATGTGCCGACACGTACATTTCCTGCAATGAAGGAAATCAATATTAGCTACTACAAATTATTGCAAGGTGTGAGGAAGGTAAGATAACGTTAAGACTGCTTACATCTGGTTCCTTTCTTCCCCGAAAATACAGGCTCATATGCTCCCAATCGCCTACGTGGCTGCCAAACTCTTTCTTTGTACCCAGACACATGCCAAAGATTAAAGGTATCGGCCATGGACCGAACGGACCCAAATCAATGGTACACATTATTTTACCCTGCAACAAGACGATCGAGTAATTAGATAAGTGAGTATTCGACAAGCAGCCTATTTATGACAGTTGTCCTACCTGGCTGTAGGGATAGAACATCCAATACGTAACATGAAAGTGTGGATACTCATGAGACAGTTCCGCGTGATATCGTTCAGTATCATGCCTCCGCTCGGTGATCGTTTCCCATTCTTCGTTTTCCTCGCTTCTCAGTAAACTTTCCACGGAATCGTCCGTGTTGGAGTTGGAATTGTGCTTACCGTTTCCGTTGTCGGAATCGATAATAACCTTCCTACCTACGGTGATGTCATCAGCATCTTGGATCGGTGGTATATCTGTGCTATCAGACGTTTTACCAGGGAGTGTAGTTGGCTCCACCAGGTCTCGTTTTCTCCGAATCAGACGGATACTTTTTTCCACCTTATTCATCGTCTGACGTAAGTTTGGTTGCAGTTCAAAAATGTTTTTCGGCGTTGGAGCATACGGATTTCGCTTGTACTGTGGCCGATCTTTTGCTGTGTATGCCACTTCTAGAATAGATTAAACAGTATGTATGAAAATAGTTACAATGTACAAATTCACAAATGGATCGTGTTTGCCATACCGTTTTCTTGATTGTTGTTTTTACTATGAAGCAGATGGGTCGAAGGATATGTGGTTGTCGTTGCTGGTTGTGTAAACGGTAAGCTAGATTCCGGCTTGTGAGGCATTTCGGAGAGCGGATGCTTGCACATGCTGACCACGGCGTAGATTGGCACATTTTCATTGAGCGGGTTTTGTCCATGTAGGAAGGATTCCTTATGAGTGATCAGCTCATCGATGTCGTTGTTGGTCACCAGGTACCAATTTTTCGACTCATTTCCAATAGGAAAATTGAAAAGCAAGTCCAACGATATAGATGGATCCTTGAAGTTTCTTTTATTGCGAAAGCGGCCCTGACGCTGATCTACCGGATCGTAGTATGACAGTTCGTTAGTCATCCCATCGTCGTAATGTTTGAGATCATCGAGTTCCGTAATTTCGCTGCCCGGATAAGCTGTAACTACCTTTGCCTCTTCTGCATGTACGTGTTCGAGAAATTTGGAAACATCTCCGGGCATATACTTTTCATTCGGTGCCAACCATACTAACGGTGCCCATTGTTTTACTAGCGCCTCCACTACAAAGAGATAAGTAAAACGTACGTATATTAGATAAATATATTTTGTAAGTCATATTTTAATTAATTTTAAACAAATAGATAATGATAATGATACATGGATTAAAAATAAGTAAAAAGATATGGAAAAAACATGAATTAAAAATAAGTAAGACAACACTACTGCAGTTTTTTTTGGTTATAAATTTTTGAAAATATTTCGTTATGGCTTCACCATCTATCATGTTTACGTCTACTACTTTGGATGAACTATTTACTAGGCATATCTACTGTCTTACTAGACTTATGTTAGCACGTAACCGGTTCGTTAGACTTGGTTGCATAGGACAAAGTTCACATGAGATTCGTTGCACGACATTTCAACGCGGGTCGAGATCATAGAACCGAAATCATTTTTAAATGTTTTTTTTACTGTTTAAACTGGAGATTAACTCACAGGCTTGATTTGATAACAGCATTTCAATGTTCTGAATGTTTCTTCTCCACTCAAAACACCTGTCGCGACGAACGAAGCTGGGACTATATAGAACCTATAAAGTTCCAGTACTAACATACGGCGCTGAGACATAGGCTCTATTCAAAACTGACGAAACCCTCTTAGCCGCGTTCGAGAGTTGTGTTCGATGCTCAGAAAGATTTTTGGCCCCGTATGAGGGGAAGAACAATAGAATAATCGCCACAATGACGAGCTCTATGAGCTCTACGGTGAACTTACTGTCGTACAGCGGATTAGACTCGCCAGGGTCCGGTGGGCTGGTCACGTCATGAGAATGACACCGGACGACCCAGCCTGTAAAGTCCTTTTAGGTCGTCCACGGTAAGTGATTTAATGTTCTTAATAAATGGCATACTAAATAACTATGATCCGTTTCGCTGATTTATGTTACCATGGTTCATCTCTTGCATATATTAATGTATGTTAATTTGATTTAGGAAAAGGTGTGCAAGTACATGCGACGCATGTGTAGGAATTAATCTAGTCATATCCGGAAATGGCATGGAGAAAATGTCTGAACATTGTATACTCTTCAGTCCATATGCGACTGTCAATACTGCAAGGAGCCGAAATTCTGAATAGTAAAATAACATAAAACGGAGTATTTAAATTTAGCTTTTCTTAGAAACGAAAAAGTAGTGGGGAGTCATTCAAATCTGTAATACGACTTTCAAAAGAGTTTGGGCCCCCGGTGATCCCCAGAAGGGTATTTTAGAATTTATTATTCTTTGAAATAGAAATTCAGATTCATTCATTCAGCTAAAAAAATCATTCGAATTCATGGATCTGAAACAGATTCACTCAACTCTAATCGGAATGATAATTAAATCTATTAATGGATGATAACGATTTGGGGGAGAAGGTTGAATTTAAATTTGGAAATGTTCAATTTAGTAATCTGATGATCTGAAATTTCAAGTCAATCGGTAGTCTTCAAGAAATTCTTGACCCCGATTCGGCAAACGTTATTGCGAAGATTGAACACATGCGTTTTCGCATGAGGATGAGTTTACACTTTCCTGGTAAATGGATTTTGAAAATTTGTCTCAGTATTCTTGCTTGGGTATTGAAACAATCAATTGTTTGAGTAATAGTCAGAATCAAAATAAGTTGGAAAATTGTTCTTGCAGATATGGAGATATGTTTTTGAAGATAGTTGAGTTGATACATTATATCACTAGATGATCCCGATCATGAGTGTGGAGGAACTATGTGTACTATGAAATCTACACAATTGTTCAGAAAGTATCTAAAAAATGTGCTACTTGTGCTTAAAACAATCAGTCCCACCAATTCTCACAATGGTTCGGTTCAGGGAAAAAGTGTTCGCCGTATTACTCTCTTTTTGCCATACGTGACACCCAAAAGGCGAAATGTGTCTGTCTGTCGGGTCGGTCGCATGATCCATGAGTGAACGTCGCTTTTCTCAAAACTTTCACTTATTTCTGCAGCCCGAACCACGAACGGGTTTGTGAATTGGCAGCAAGCAATGCTTAACAACAACCAAGCCAAAGTCAAGTTCAACGCAAGGTTGGAGAAAGAAGGAAGGAAACGACTTCAACGAGTACGAATAGCTAGCGGACTAAATCGATGAATTCCTAGACATGCAATCGAATGCACAACACATGCGTTAGCCAACAAGCCAAATGGTCAATTCATGCGAGAAAGGCGATAGTGACAAGAAGTTGCTGGAAGCGTTTTAAAGCCATTGAGTGAAAGGACTCAAAAGTTTCGGAACACTCTTGCTTAAATAACAGAGCAGCTATTAAAGCGTGCAAGTTAACGTCCACCTATCCCACTGCAACCTACCTTTTTCTCGATCCGACAGGTGATGCAAGTCTTCGCTTTCTAATGACTGACATTTTAGTGCTGATAGTAATCCCAAAAAAATAAAGCAAATACTTTTGTACGGTTTCACAAAGTTCATGTTCCCGCTGGAGAAACACGCTGCTCAACACCGTACGGGGATCGGATGCGGAGTTGCGCGATAGCTTAAGCATAAGGGCAGACGAATATTGTCGTCTTTTTCGCGAAACACAATCTGCACAACACTTTGGTGGTTACTTTCGGTCACGACGACGCACTTCCGCGAGGGAAAAGGTTGAAGCAAATTTCACACGCGTTGAAATCTTTCGATCATACTGGTCAAGCTGGGAACTGGGAACCCTGAATGTGATTTAAATGCCAAGAATCATTACCACGATTACAGCATTACTGTAAACACACCCACACCAACTCTCTCTCTCTCTCTCTCTCTCTCTCTCTCTCTCTCTCTCTCACACACACACACACACACACACACACACACACACGCTGACACACAACTGTACGAGAAAAGTTTAACACACTGCAACACCGGGATACATCAGATATAGGATGATATTCGGCATATGTGGCCAGTAAAATTGAATTGTTATGTACCGTTTTAAATGAAAATCCCGTTCGTTTGATTTTGTTTAAATAGCGCACTATGGGCAAACTGGCCCATAGAAGAGTACTCTTTTGGAAAGCGGCGAAACCGTTTACCGGCAATCGAGACTGGATAGGGTTTGGTACTTATTCCGAATCGGATATATTCGCGTTCAGTTGGACAGACACCATAGTGCCAATGTAGAATAAAGTTGCGCGCAGACTACACACCAGTTGTTGCGAACCTGCAGTACCACTGAAGACAATCACGGCCCATCAGTGGAATGCCGCGCAAAGGCACAACCGAACCGAACTGATCGAAAGCCACGCTATAAACTAAACGGAGCTGCGTACGAAATTTCTGTTCGCAGCTCACCAACAGCTGATGCTCGTTCATGAATTGGTGGGTCTGCGAAATACAGAGCTGTTCAAAGTTAGCGCTTCAGGGTTGTTTTAGCTTTCGACATTTTTCAAGTTAGAGAGTCCAACAGCTGTGGCCCATATTTGATCATTTTTATTCATTTTTATGTTTTTTTCGTTAGAACGGCCTGGCCTTCTAACTTATAGCGACTTATCGACTTATCCACGAAGCCGGATAGTCAGTCCATGCTACGGAGGATTGGTCCGGTCTATTCGTGTGAGGACCGGCTCCGCTACCACCAATAATTTTTCATAACACTGTTTTAAAATTTCTCCAATAAGAGATATTTTTTGATTCGTTGGCTATATTTTATAAGTCTGAGTCATCATACATTAATGAATATTGAACAATAATACTTCAATATTCAAATTTACTAAATTTTCAATGCTATGCAATTTCAATGCATTCTTGTAAGCAGAGTACTCCACATTGACACTAAAGTCTATCTATCGAAGTTCGTTTTAACTTGAGTAGATAAATAAAAATAATCTACTTAATACTTGTACGAAATCGTAAAAATAATAATGATTACTTAAGCTTTGTTATGGGCGTCCCAGTGGTGTATTGGTAGTGGCACCAATTTTCACACAACAGAACTGGTCCAAAATCTCATCCGGAACAATCATCTGTATGCAGGATTGAATATTCGGCTATAGGAAAATAAAGTCATAGTATTGTTGCGTAATGTGTTTAATGTTATTTGTTAGTTATTGAAATTGTTTTTTGTTCAAACAATCATATTATTCTAAATGTTAACTGCGCTTAATAAAGCGCATGTAAAATTAAGCCCAAAAAATTAAATCATAAAGATCTCCTTTATATTTATTTAAGGAGAAGAAGCGATTTGTTAGAAAAAAAATTACAACCTTAATCCGGTTGAATTATTGGAATATGTGCTTTCTACACCTTCAAATCGAATATAATATACTGCACCTGTTGCTCTACGCTTTTTGTGTGCTTTACTGTGAGCAGCGTGAATTCCGTGCTCTTCTCGCTTCGGTGATGAAAGCAATGTTAACGGCCGTGCCTAACAGCTGGAGTAGTGTGGTACGGTAGTGCGTTAGTGTTAGTAGTGCGGGTTAAACAACGGTTGCCGGGGAATAGAAATGCATCGTATGCTGGTAGTGTTATTTCGTTTGCTGCAACTCGGTGGACCGCAAATCCGCGAAAGCTCGTGTGGAAAGAAGGAATAGGAAGACGCTGTTCATGGGTACATGCAAGCGTGGTCAACAGTAGCGCGTGGTTGTGCAGTGCTACGCCACGGTTTACGAAAAAGCGTGATCGTGTAAGCTTTCTGTCTGCTTCATCGTGCTGCTGATAAAAAAAATGAACGACCGAAGAAAGAAATACACATGTACACAAAGGTGATAGTACGCATGCAGCGTGGTGGGTCATTGTAGGTATATTGCTGAGCGATCATCAACCGATTCCCACTCTTCGAGCCTTTTATTCCGTTGGTCGTGTAATTTGCGTATCAAGAGCTTCCAATTTCAACCGTTTATCAAGTTTTGGAGCGATCTTGAGCTACTTTGACGCTCATTGATGCGGCAATCACGAGGCCAGCGAACCATCTTGGGACGGAATATCAAACAACGGAACATTGTGGGCAAAGGTTCGTCTGATCCGCCAAAAGCCTGTAAATAAAACTAGTACAATCGATCGAAAATTATCAGATTCTTAGTTTTCATTTAGTGAAGAGAGCCGTTTAGGCACAAAGTTAGTTAGTTAGTTAGAGTAAACATTGTTAGTTCAACCATTGTGTGTAGTGTACGTTTTATGTATGTTAATCTATATTCATGAAATGTGAAGCATTGCCAAACGTAAGACAATTGCATTAATGAGCAACTGAACCCGGCCACCTGACCTCGATTATGCAAATGGGCGATTGATTGGATGACGATGAGGCTCTTTAGCGAAGATTTACGCTGGGCAACTACTGAAAAAGAGCGTTCATCACCATATGGCACGTATGGAGAGATTTCATAATAAATAGATAGGACCATTATTACGCTCGACCGGAAAGCCGCCCTTGTGCGGCGATGTTGTGCCGAATCAATGAGCAACATGTTTAATAACTTGAACGTATAGTACATGATGCACCAGCTGCCTCCCTTGCGGCGTTGATGGATTGATTTCGGTCGAGATACCGGTTTGTATGGCCTAAATTTGAGAGTAGAAATATTTGTTTCGTGCATTATTCTTCATTTGGCATTGGTGGAAATGTTTATATTTTTTCGTGCGGAAAACAAATGTTGGAAAGCATTTGTTTGTCTGTCATGCTTAAGTACAGAATGCTTACCGAAATTTTGCTTACCGAAACAGCTAAACAGGTATAGCTTTGAACCGTACTATACCTTCCTAATTAGCACAAACGGATGAGAAAGTAGAATTGACCTATTCACGTTTTGTTGAAAGTTTTCACGCGATATTATTAAGCAGACAGAATGACGAACCACAGCGACTTTTATTGATCTACAAGTCTTATCACGCTACTTGTTAAAGTTGTGAGAAGGAATATTTTACTTGGTTCGTTGTTTTGTTCGCATAATGTCTGGTTATGGTTTCAAATTCTTACTGCAACAGTAATAAAAGGCAAAGAAACATTAACTTACAGTTTGTCATACAAAAATAAACAAAATACAAGGGGCCCGTAACCGGTTGCTTTTACCCTCGAATGAAGCCAGAACGATAAATGTCAATGACAACAACAATTTGGAAATCATTCCAGCACTAGCAACGGCATCGTTAATGTATGCAACATAATGGGTGTCATATAGGTGTCTGTTTTAAAGTTGATTTCTTATCATCTAGACGCTCTGCATTAAAATTAGAGATAATTTTACAATAAATTTGAAAATAATTTTCACAACAACAAAAAATCTTTTATCTGTTAAGTTCCCTCGAATAGTACAGATATCATTAGTGTTTGTTTAAACGTTAGTACATAAGCAATTTGCTCTGGAAATGAAATTGTTTATGTTTTTTTTTCTTAAAGCAGAAAAAAGAAAAAATTATGTTGCTTGGAGAAAGTAAAGTTGGTGGATTCGTTACGAATACGATCGTCTTTGAGTTTCGTATGCATGCTGCGGCTCGTCAGAGCGCTTAAACCGGATTCAGTGGAATGCACCAGTGCTTTGAACTACGATCATGATCATGACAGCATGAATGATATTTCTTAAGCATAGTTTACATCCGCTAGCAAAAGGCAGGAAGCAGACAACATGGAATGAATGGTATTAATTATGTTTAGATAATATTTTAATTATGTATTCTTTATATAAAGATATTATTTCAATTTATTTTGAAGAATCGAAAAATACATTAACTGTCTTGTTTTGAAATAGACATCTGTTTGGTATTCCATATAACATCTTCATATCGTTGTTGAATTTTTGAATTCTAATCCGTTTCATATGATAACATAACATAGTGGAATAGCAGCACCAACTACATGTGGGTTGAACATTAGGCAACATTAGTCATTAGGGTAGGCAATTTGGCATTAAGTCGTAGACTGAACATGTTTATAGATGTTTTGAAGGGAAGAAGAAGTAACGCAATTTTAACTGCAATGCCTACCTGTTTTGCTATTATCACTTTTATTTTTACCGGGATGATGAAAAGCCGGCACAATGGATTGGCAGACGACGGCCCGTGATCGTGAGCTGTTTAGATGCATCCTGCATCAAAGCGAAGCGGTTGTAAAAAAGACAGTAGTATCTCTATTGTAGGACCGTTAAAAAAACTGTTCATTCTACTATCTTTTTAGTATCTTTAAAACTGTTGTTTAATCTGAATGTATGTTATATATAACAGTCCTTTTTGTTTTATTATTATTTGGACCCTAGAGCAACGTAACAAATAATAATTAATTATGAAGCCACAGTTTAAACAGTAAACAGAAAATCCTATTCATTATATAGTTGTACTACTTTTATGAAATAAGCGAGCAAGCAAGCATATTGTTTAAGGATGTATCCGATTTACGCTAATGGATAAATCTAACGCGGTTAACGACAGATTATGCGTCATCGTGCAATCAGCCATACATATAACGTAACAAATAATTGCATCATAGCAAAACGAGCGTAATGTGCTTGACTTTTTTGCCTCTTTTTTTCAATGTCCTATTACTTGTTACAAGTGCTGACGTCCAGTACATATCCCTTCCCAAAATCTTTCCATCGATACGAGTTGAGCAATACGTATGTGTTCAGCGGCAATGCTTTATGCGTCCTCTATTGTGCGAAAGCACACTGCTCCTATTACCCACAGGAGAGCGCGGAACGACGCTCCCTGATCAATCAAATATTTAGGTTACGGAAAACACCATTGAAGCTGGTAGATGAAAGTTTGCCATGCTCCTCTCATGAACAACATAGGCACCTGCCAAATGGACCAAACACATACACCTCACCAGCGCTATAATATCGTATGGTATTTCTATTACATATAAGTTGTTGCGCATTTCTGCACTTAATATGACAAACCACACGAGTAAGCTGAACGGGAATTTAAGTAAACTTGAACCTATTTCCAACTTCACATATAAAACATGTTTCTTCCGACATCCATAACTGTGTGACACAGGAAAAGGGAAATGAATCTATTCATGTGGTATAGCGCAAGGTGAAATGGTAATCCATTCGAATTTGGCCACCGTAACGCTTCCGAATTTAAATTAATTCCTATGCGTTCAAACCGCCCACACGATTACGCCCGTATTGCGCCACACTTGCCGGACGTCACTGTTAGGAATCGGCTGGACCTAACCACCGTCTCTGTTGCTAAGTTTGCCATCTGACTTATGCGTCGAGGAAATAAAATCAGTGAATGGAACGAGCAAAACCTGCGAAATAACCGCATACCCGCGGAAGGAGAAGACCTGCTCGAATCAGGGCAGTGTTTACTGGGGTAAACCAAAAGCAACAGCTAAAAATTGAACTGGATGTAGCAAAATTTCTTATCATGTTTACACATTTAATGTGCCACAAATGACATTAAATATTACTGTGTTGTATGATTCTTTGTACTTTTCCAAAAATACATTGTATTTATCCAAAACCCGCTCTAACGAGATTTTGGATCGTAAACAATTTTGGATCACTACATGAAGTACCCTTACTATATATCTGAAATAAAGACAGTACTTAATTTGTACGCGCGATATAATCGACTTCCATGTGCGACAAATCCCACGAATCATCGACCAACGGTGAAACGTTCCTAGAGGCCGGTGCATCACTGCTATTATCTTCTGAAATGAAAGTGAAGTCAACTTTAGTTGTATTCCTTAAATATTATGTGTATATGTATGCATATGTATATTTATATGCTCAAAGTTTCTGTGTCCGCGCACCAAATTTCCTTGCTAAATCTTTAAAAATACGGTATTGACTAGTATGGAAGATTTCTTTGTAATTGAAAAAGTAAAATTAACCACCCTACCCTAATCTATCCTTAATCCCTTAGCCCTTAACCCATAATATCTAAACCCTTAATGACCTAGGGAGCAATTTTATAAGAAAATCTTTCACGATTTGGATTCACATATTTTTATATCGATTTAAAAATTATGTAAAGGTGAATGTGAAAACGTAAAATCAAAATGATTACTTGTGCTCTTTTTGAAAATATGTATTAAATGGTATTATGTGTTTAGCCTTTTTAATTACAAATAAATCGTCCAACCTGATCAACACCGTATATTTTGGAGATATTTGGAGAAACAAAGCAGTTAGAGTTTCGGGTTGTAACTGTAGGAGAACTGTAGTAAACTTTGCCAACAATTTGAGATTATTTTTTTTTAATTCCCTGAAATTTGAAAGTATTCCAAGAATAGACCTTCATAAAGTATATTAAGAAAATTTGTATCTGACACACATTGTCGCACATTAATTTACAACACTTCTGTCACAATTTTTAATTATAGTTTACATTAATTTGTTTGGTCGTTATTTGCGATGGTTATTTAAGCAAGAATTTTTTTTTCCGATCACATCAATGATCGCTGGACCGATCGATACTAGCCGTTTGGTCATTGATCTGAGAACATAAAAACACGAAGAACAACACACTGCCATAGGATCAGCACAGGTTTCGATTTAAGCAAATATTTGGAAACGTTTTGCGAACAACCTTCCATGCTTCCGGTCGCATCGATACGCTTCGTAACCTGCGATGTTCTTTCGAACATTTTCGCATATTCGCATAAGAATTTAATCGTGTGAAGTACGGCGTATGTGTGCGTTAATTGCTTTGAGTGAGGTAGGGGTTTTGCGATTTCAGGTTTGAAGGTGCCATTTATTCCAATCCTGACCAGCTGCTGGTGAAACCACGTTCTACGGAAATTCCCAGTACCGCTTTCGTGAAACGGGCGCCAGGCGCAGTGTTTGTATTTTTGTATATTTTCTCTCTTCCATCCGATTAAAAATAGCACTGCTCAAAATCCCCACGCAATTAATTCCCCAAGGAGGGTCTCTGTAGTCAGCAGTACAGCACACGGTTGCACTTTCAACCTAACTGTTGTAAGCGTAACCATAGGGCAGTGTCAGATGAAATAGTTATTGTGAGAGTGTTTAGAATTATTTACACGAATTTGAAAACAGTGCTTAACGATTAACGAGCATTCGGTCATTATGCACGTGTCTTTATACAAGTGTAACAAGCGAGTGCTTCGTACGATTATCATGATGCATGTGGCATACCTCCTATTAATCGCGCAAATCGTATCAGCTGCGGCGGAAGAAAGTAAGTCATGCGTCTAATTTTGCAACGACTCTCATACGTTATGAATGTATACATTGATGATCTGGTACACTTTGCAGAGCCGAGTTCAGATGCGCCAGATTCACCTTACGAAACTCAAACTGCCCAATGTACGATCACTTCTGGTGATATTGAAGCTAGCGCACAAGCTTCCATTAGCAAAACTCTCGTAGGAGTATGCGGCACAGGTACGATCCCTATTTCATTCATCCAGTACATCTTATCTATCTACAGATTGTTCAAATTTGTAGATGAAATGTTGGAGGCTTTTCGAACCTTGGAGATTAAAATGCTTGAAGAGATGTACAACCTTCGTAAAATGATACGTGATCCTTATTTTAATCCTCCTCCGTTACGTCCATCCGTGTACAAATCGATAAAAAGAACTACAACAACATCGAACACATCTTCGAACACAGCATTACCGCAGGCCACTGTGGAAAAAGCACAAGGATCGGAAAACGGAGCTACTCCATCTTCCAGGAACAAGAATGAGTCATTATCAACACAATCGGCAACTGCACCATTCTCGCAGGTTGTCTTTCCTGATGAGAATTATGATGATGAAGATGAAGACGATAGTCGTGAAGCCTTAACCAGTGGAAAAAAAGAAAATAGTGGACTAATTAAATCGATGCCCGGATTGAACAACAATCACACTGGGTCACGCATATCGCTTGACGATACAAAGTTACCACCAGTTTCTTCACCGATCGACTTCAAACCTATCGACAAACCTACCGAGCAGAAGTTCCTCACGTAAGTGTTTTAGACGCTTATTATTATTTATTCAAGGGTTTAATGGAATACCGCATCTTAACAGTGGAGGACTTCGAGACTATGAAGTGTACCGCTTCAACAACACCGTCATATCTTCGGGCGACGCGAAAGTTTTTAAATATTTTTGGAAAATTGAAAATTTTATGAAGCGTGTTCGGGCCATCACTACTTTAAATGGAGCAACATTCTCTAGCCCAGTTTTTGTGATTTCGGGATTGAATCTTCGATTACACGCTAAAACGACTATGAAATCGAATGGCGAAGTACTGTATGTACAACTGGAGCAGCTATCAGCGTCCGATGATGCACTACGGAAAACACCTAACGTTATTCTAGCTTCCGGTGCCCTTTACGGACAGGTAGAAACGAAAAAATTTTTCCGTCATAAGATTATGATTCTCAACCAAGTAAGTAGCATCAATGTTTTAGATAAAAAAAACTACTGTTTAGTGCGTTCTTTGTAAGCATGATAATGCTTCTCGTTTTCTATTTTAGGATAAACCTTTCAGTGATTTGATCTCCACGGATCTTACCAACACTAACGCAAAATTTGAGGCTCCACTCTCAGCATTGACGGCAGAACCATATCTTAAGGACGATAAGCTGCTAATAAAAGTTATCATATTCCTTTAAACGTACGTACGGCAATTTAATCGAGTAAGTATTTTATGTTCTCGGATGTACTAAGGACGGCATAAATTAAGCAGGACTGTAAAGCATAAATTGCATAATATTGTTACATAATTATATTGAATTAACGGCGAGTATATTAGTCTGTTTATTTAACCAACAACACCAGAATAGTATATTAGAAATTAGACTGTCCACTATTTTGCAATTGTCTTGCGCCATCAATAATACGTTACGTTTTGTAGGTTGGCTAAACAGAGGGAATAAGCAAATCTTATGAAAACATGTGTCTACCACATTGTTTGTAATGCAACGCCATTATCTTTTTTCGATTTACAACTATTGTTTGGCTTTTGCTGAATTGCTGCCTTGTTGAATTACTTGCATTATACATAACTGAACTACCCATCCATTACCTATCACCCTATGTGACTGGCCAATATAATCAACTTATTTACAGTTTGCATCGCCCTCCTTTTGGCATGATATCCATGTAAGGTTGAGCTAAAGGATAGAGCGAGCGAGAAGATTTGAAGCTGGCTAAATCCGTCACTCTGATAAAGTCCTTAATCACTGTATTTTGTTCAGCCGTAGGTTCTGGCTCTACTTCCGCTGGTGATTCCTCGACATCTGGTGCAGTACCTCTGTCAGCAGTGGAAACTACGTGAATAGACAAAGTACTTCTGGATGGTGCGCCGATTAAAATATGTTCCTACAATGATGGACAAATGATAATAAAAATTTAGTTTAGTTTGTTACGGGGTAGATTAATTTTATACACAAATGATTTTATCTCACCTTATAATAATCGATGACTTGTTGCTTCGTCAAAGTTCGAAGTTTTTCAGCTTCTACTTGTGCACGATTAAAATGATACTGTCTCAAGGATATTTCATGAAGATATATATTGAATTGTGTGATCAGCCGTTTCGGCTTCTCCAGGAACAGTGCGATTAACGCTTCCTTGTGGTGGTTAAACTCACTGTCTGTCAAGTTTTCTAAATAATCCTATATTTTAAACGGTAGTTTTTTATCAGTAAGTGAATTCTTTAGTAGTTGAATTCATATACACAAACTTACCAGCATGTCGTTGAGGAAATTTTCGATACGTTCTTCTACATACGTAGGATGACGGAGTGACTGCACTATGATTCGTAGACCACATATCCCATTTGCTTTACGTGGTGCGCAGAACACGACATAACCCAGCTGTTCTTTAGTGCGCAACTGAGAGTAACACTTTTCGCTTAACAATTGCGATAAAATGTCGACGAATATCGAATGAGGCTCTTGCTGGCCGCATTGCAAGTATAGCTGGGTGCAGGAACTCTTATGAAACTCGTTGGTTGCCTCGAACAAGAAGCTTTCACCTGGTGAAACATAAAATCATTTTTATTTACATATTGCCAATTGGTACATTCGTTGAGAGAGCCACACGACACCTATAATTCTCTAGATAGTAGTATGGGATAAGCGTTTGTATGTGAAAGGCTTTTCAATATAAGCTATTATTTTTTACCTTTTCCGATCTTGTATTCACGCTTCGGGAGTAACTGCCTAGCCAGTAGCGGTACAACCGTGACATCGGTATACTTCATTTTGTCTTCTACCAATCGCGTCATTTGCAATGCTTTCTCCTTGTTTACGTTTCCATAAATAAAACATTCGACGTGCATTTGGGACAGTAGCTGCTCAATGAACATTTGAAGACGTTCTAAGGTAAGTACTGTGGGAAAGAATTGCAATAAGAATAAATATTCTGGGACGTTAAGTTACCGCTCCTCGATCACGCTATACGCACACAGGGTTGAATCCAAAAGCTCTTGTCTTGTCCATGCCTGTTCTGTCAGGAGCAATGCTAGGTAATAGATGGCATGCTGATTAGGCTGTTCTGTTTGATAGTTTTTGAGGCTTCGGACATATTGTTCTTTCAATATATCGAATCTGCGACGATCAATTTTAAAGTTGAACATACTATCCAATACCTTTTCAAGCAATATTACTTGCTTGTGACTGTAGCCACCAATAGAAAGCTGCAAAAATGAATTAAAACAGAAATCTATAACCTGTTATATTGATGCTAATCTCGCAAACACTTACGCTAATACCAGAAGTTGTATTGCTAACTCCAAACCCTAATCCTGCCAAATCTGCTTCGAATAAAAATTCATTTAGTTGATCTTTGAGCAGCTGTACAAATAGACGAGTCAGGTTGCAGTTCAAAGGGTTGGAGTACACGATCGGGCTGTTGAAATCGAAAGTCATCAAAGCCTTTGGTTTCAGGAACTCTACATCTTGTTTAAACCATGTCCGGATCATAGGCGTATCTTGTATTACAGTTGGAAAGTTATCTATTCCACTGTCAAGGGGCAGTAATTCAAAATCAGTCGGAATAAATGGATTGGGCTCGGGCAAATTGAGATTGTCGTTTAAATCTGGCGAAGACCAATACTGAAAAAAATGTTTTCGTTAACACAATACTGTTTAATTTCGACCACATTAACCACACTACTTACTTCCAGTATTGAAGGTTCGATTTTGTACACACCGTACTTTGTACCGTACCAACGTTCTTCAGCGTTTGCCAATGGTTCGCATTTTTTACCCACAATAATGAGTCGTGCTTTGTCGGGAGTCAGCTTACTAATTAGATCTTCCACAAGATCAGGCCGCCATTCGGTAATTAAAAAGTGCGCCACTAACACATCTTCCAACGGAAATAAATGCATTGAGCTGGCCACTTTCGTTACTAACGAGCTGGGATATTCTTTGTCCTTGAACCGAAACAACATCTCGCACAGGTTGCAATACTCTTCAAATATCCATTTTTGAGGCTTTTTTATACGTAACATATTGATGTACTGGAAAATGAGCTTTGCCGTGTCATCGATATGCTTAAATCCATCTTCCGTTAAGTCGACCATCACATCTAAACTACCAAATCCTCTGCCCAGACTGCAGTAGCCACTACTTAACTTGTTGCACCAGCCGCGAGCTTTCAACTCCGATAAAATGCTTCCTTTCCCTTCATGCCCAATCAGATGGCTCACGTAATTTTCCGGACCAGCTTTGTAGTACTGTTCTAGATCTTCCATCTGAAAGGATATAGTCAACGATCTGATATCTTTTACGGGTACTATATAAGTTTTCGTACTAAGTTGCTCGTTGCCGTACGGCATATCTGGCCATGAAGGAGCAACTACTTGTTTGTTTTCAATTGGGTCGAATATTTTTACCACCATAGCTTCCAGTTCATCTAAGCTTTCTTGCCCGAACACAGCTAGGCTCATGATGTTTGATGAGTACCACGTATTGCAAAACTTTATCAGTTCATTACGTACGTTAATGTTGTTCTGTTTCGGACTTTCCGAAAGCGTTTCCTTATTACCCGTACCAAAACGACTGTAGGCGTGTGAGGGTTTGCAAAGGGACTTGGTCACCTGCTTGATTCGCCACATGTCTTGTGACACATTTTTCTCATGCTCCGAATTTACTGCATTAATTTCTCGCTCTGTTACTTCCTCGTTGAACAGCGGAGCAATAAAGAATTGCGAAAACCGATCCAGTGCATCCTCTAACTTGCTGGGAATAACATCGAAATAGTATTTCGTTATGTCGGAACATGTGGCGGCATTCGAACTTCCACCATGGGCTTTCAAAAAGGTTGTGTATTCGTCTTCTTTGGGATATTTCGCTGTACCGAGAAACAGCATATGTTCGCACAGATGTGCCAAGCCCAGTATTTCCGTAGGATCACTAAGATGGCCTACCGCGACGGAAAGAGCGGCGGCAGATCGGTCCGTAGTAGGATCGGATATTAAGATGACTTTCATTCCATTAGACAGCTTTAAACCGCGATAGTCACGATTGTCCTGGATCGATTTAGTGATGGTATTGATACGCTCGATTGACGCATTTGCAGTAGATTGAGGAAGAGACATCGATGAATTCGACAATTGAGCTTTGCTCGTTAGTTCGGTTGCCATATTATCGATCGCTTTCGCGTTCCTGTAGCTTACTGATCGGTTATTATGCACTGCTCTTATAGTAAAATTTGTGCTGTAAAACAGTGATTTCCTGTAAAAAAGTAAAAGATAAGGGTTGATGACAAAATCGATACGATATATGTGTGGCAGTATGGATTACCTTAGTTGGATGTTGCACAGCCTATTGACATTTCGGACTATTGATCCGTTAATAATATAAGTACTACGTAATACCACCTGAGCTAACATTAACACTTAGTTAAGCTTAATTTTCGAGATCTATGCTCAAGATTTATGTTGTCAACAATAGCAAACGAACGAAATCTGTACAGATGACACTACAGGGAGCAGTGCCAGAACGGCATACAGCTGGTCGAATAGCGTTTGTACGTCACATTAAGGTTTTTTTTCCAAAGGCAAATATTGCGTGAGGAAAATGATAACTTCTGAAATTTAGATTAAAGATGTGTGAAGATAAAATGATTGAAATTAAAAAGAGGTTTTAAAATACGTACCAAAGATATATCTGTACTAAAACAAACAAAAAATTAAAAAAAATGTATTGTGGTCGATGGAAGGTTGCTAACCCACTGTGCGTTAGTTTAGATTATTTGGTAAATGTCATGTCGAGCTCAATGCCATGTTTTTAGATGCATTTCATGTATGACAACACTGGCACGTAAACAAACCACCAGAACTATTTGTAGCTGCAAAAGCTGTAAAAATTTTCGCGTAAAAAACATAAAATTTGGTCAAAATGGGCAAAGGAAAAGCGGAAGTTGGTACGCCAAAGTATTTGGCAAATAAAATGAAGGCCAAGGGATTGCAAAAGCTTCGTTGGTATTGTCAAATGTGTGAAAAACAGTGTCGCGATGAAAACGGGTTCAAGTGCCACACCATGAGCGAATCGCATCAGCGCCAGATATTACTATTTGCGGACAATGCTGGCCGTTTTATAGACGGATTTTCTTCAGAGTTCTTAACAGGATACCTTCAAATATTGCGGCGTCAATTTGGAACAAAGCGCGTTGCCGCCAACAAGGTGTACCAAGAATACATTGCAGATCGTCACCATCTTCATATGAACGCTACCAAATGGCATTCGCT
The DNA here is from genome assembly GCF_943734755.1 of Anopheles moucheti. Taxonomy (NCBI): domain Eukaryota; kingdom Metazoa; phylum Arthropoda; class Insecta; order Diptera; family Culicidae; genus Anopheles; species Anopheles moucheti. The sequence continues at coordinate 61,538,080 of NC_069140.1, forward strand.
GTCCGACTTCGTGAAGTATCTGGGCCGAAATGGTCACTGTGTCGTGGATGAAACGGATAAAGGATGGTTCATCACCTACATTGACCGCGATCCAGAGACATTAGCTATGCAGGAAAAGGTGGCGAAGAAGCAAAAAATGGACAAAGATGATGCGGAACGGCTGGCGGAGTTCATTGAAGAGCAGGTTCGTCGTGGGAAAAATGAGGAAGAACCTAGCAGCTCAGGTTACTCTGAACTGAAACGTGAAAATGAGGAGGAAACTATAAAAATTGACTTAAAACTAACGGGTAAACTTCATCAACAAGCTACTCCGTCAGTGGCAATCAAACGTCCTTTCGATTTGTTGGACGATTCGAAAAAGGAGAAAAAAATAAAACCTTCACTTAGCAGTGGAGAGACGAAAAAGCTATCTGCGCTGGATGAGCTTATCAAAGAGGAGGAACAGAAAAAGGAAAAAAATAACCGTAAGGACTATTGGTTGGCCGAGGGAATCGTAGTAAAACTGATAACCCGTTCCTTGGGCGAGAAATATTACAAAGAGAAAGGTGTCGTAGTGGAGGTGTTTGAAAAGTATCGTGCAAAAGTTAAACTGCTCGAAACGGGAGAAAAATTGAAGGTAGATCAAGCCCATTTGGAAACCGTTATACCTGCTGTTGGGAAACAAATTTTAGTTTTGAACGGAGGCTATCGTGGTTGTACAGCTGCGTTGAAAGCCATCAATACGGAACGGTACAGCGTAACAATTGAAATAGCCTCTGGACCATTGAAAGGACGGTTAGTAAGCAACGTTGCTTACGAAGATATAAGTAAACTATTTGTTTGAAATCCAGACAAACCTTATAGGTGTTATATACATAATAAATCTGAGAAACACAACAGAGTACACCTGGGATAAGGTGACCTTTCACTGATGGAGAAGCAAATGTCTTCAAGCAAATGAGAATTGTACACTAGATTAAGCTACCTTTAGTTCTAAACAATAAGAACTGGCCGTTCTTTTTGAATAAAAAAAGTCTCAGAATCACTGTCAGACGTTCTGAATGATTCGTCTGTCTGAAATAATGATACAGCTCGTGAAATATTACATTCGTTAAGTAATTAAAGGCAAACTCTACCTTCTAGCAATATACCTCAATTATTAACTAAAAGATGGATTGTTGCACTTTGTTAAGTTCACTTGGAGTCTGTAAATGCGCTTGTAAAATATCGTTCCTATTGATTATTCAAATTTTATGCCGCTAACGAATTATCACAAACACTTACCATAATTCTATTAATAGGAGTACTTTAACGTAGCAATTAACAATGGGTATGAAAGTAAACGCCATAGAGTATTAATTGGGGCATTTACATGATATATTCACATTCATATTAATATTTACATGAAACTATTTTTCATCAAATCAATTTTCTGCAATACCGAGCTTAGACACCCCTGAAATGTCAGCAAACCGTTGCAGCGCCAAAATAAACGTCAGTTCGTGTAAAATCGAAAACAATCCAAACAGTTTATTCAGAAACGAATAAACAAATTGTTAGTTATGGCAACCTCACCGCCGAGAAGAACTTTACGAAGTTCGAATCGATTATCCTTATCTTTGACTCGTAAGAGAGGGAAAACGAAACAAAACTGTTCTCAAACTGTGTCGAATGCATCACAATCGAGTGAAACTTTGCCGAAATGTGTGGAAATCCCTGATATATCTATTGCAAATCAGGAAGTATCAGTCACGGAGCAACAAACAAGTGGTTTGATTTCAGAACCGGTTGGCCAAGAGAATGCTGCGAGTACCTGCACAAAATCTGTTAGGAATGATATGTGTTTGCCGGAAACTATCATTATACTAAGTGACGATGAAAATAATAGCGAAACCCCATCGAAGAGATCGATTCGGGAGTACTTTACTCCATCGAAACATGCAAGCAATAGTTCAGAAACGTCGATGAATTGGACCACTGGAGGCAAACGCAGCAAAACTGGTATGGTGCCGTATAGATGGTACTAATGATTAAATGATTAATGTCATTAATTTGTTTATGATTTGGTAATGACTTGTTTTTAGTTAACTCATCGGTGAAAAAGAATGGCTCACAAACGGTTCACGGAAAAGAAATCGGCAAAGTACGTCGTAAGATATGTCCCAGCACGAACATCAAGATGTTAACAAAGAAATACTTCGACAACTCGCAAAAACGAATAACTAACTTTTTCGACAAAGAGGATGATCCGGAACGTGTTGGATATTGTCGAGTACTGAAAGAATCGGTAATGCCAGCGATCATCACAGGTGACATGGATGTGGAAAAAATGCTGAATGTAACAGTAGATGAAAGTACAGAAAGGTTGAGCTTTTCGCAACACGCTTCACCTTTCACTATTCCGGAAACAGCTTCCGAGATGAGCACATCCCAAATTATGGAAAGAATCGAACGAGTGCAAAGTGAATGTTACGATCCTGTACGCGAAGACTGGAACATGGAACGGGTAGCATTTCCTGTTGAAGTACCAACATTGAACAACAATGAAGAAATTCTGGATACCAGGCTGCATAAGACTGAACCAATCGAGCGTGCGAGCGGCATATTCCAAACACCAAAAAACAAAGTAACACCCGCACCAAAAGCATCCCGCAGCAAAGATGCGATTGGCGGCAGAAGCAAAAGTGGCAAAAAGATCATTTGTCCATCGTACAAAATCATTGCTGGAACCAATTTTGCTGTTGATGCGTTTCGTTACGGTGATATCGAGGGTGTTACGCACTACTTCCTAACGCATTTTCATGCAGATCATTACATTGGATTGAAGAGAACATTTTCGAAGCCTTTAATAATGTCTTCCATAACGGCTAGGCTTGTAAAGACATTTATAAATGTGAGCGAAGAATTTTACCGCGTGATAGATCTGCATCAGAGTATCATCGTTGATGGTGTCGAAATAATAGCACTGGATGCTAATCAGTAAGTAATCGAATGAAATTATCAAAAATCCGTCGATTAATTGTTTTCTACATTCTTTAGCTGCCCTGGTGGTATAATGTTTTTGTTTCGCTTGCCAAATGGAAGCAATATGCTACATACGGGAGATTTCCGAGCATCTCCCGAAATGGAAGAGTATCCAGAGTTTTGGAATTTCCCGATCGATTGCATCTACCTAGATACTACGTACCTTTCGTCAAAGTACGCTTTTAAGTCACAGTGGGAAAGCGTTGCGGATGCCCGAGAAGCTATAACTGCATTCCTAAAGAAACATATCGGAGAAAAGGTGTTAATCGTCTGTGGAAGCTATCTGATAGGCAAGGAGAAGGTTTGGCTCGAGTTAGCTATGACAACTAGAATGAAAGTGTGGACGGAACCAAATCGATGTAAAGCGCTAAAAGCGATAGCAGATCCCCAATATCTGTCAGTGCTTGTGGCAGATCCACTGAAAGCAGATATACACGTGCTGGCCATGAAAAAACTGTCGTACGATGTAAGTATGATGATTTCATAAAACAATTTTTTAGCAGTATTTCATGGATTACATTATTTTCACAGGAATTGAACGAATATATGAATCAGTTTCATGACCGATACGATTGTGTAATTGCAATACGGCCTAGTGGGTGGGAGAAAAACAGCAAACCACAGTACCGAGGGCGGATCAACATCGTGGGAATAGAATATTCGGAACATTCGAGTTTTGATGAGTTGAAACGCTTCGTTCAATTTATAAGACCGCGTGAAGTGATCAGCACGGTGCCATATGGAAATTCCAACCAAAATCGAACACCAATAGTGCCTACCTCTTGGTACCAGGGAGATATTCGCCCACAAAGGAAAGCTTTGCAGCTATCCATAACTAGCTTTATCACACCCGTGAAAGGAGTTGATGTAATTATGCCAAATGTAGCATCCTCCAGCTCACAGAACTGTTCCTTATCACTGCGGACCAAACTAGAAAAGAATGTTAACACCGAGAGAAGTACGACCGACGTAGAAGTAATTGATGTTAAAGATAGTGAAGATGAGGAAGATTTGAAATCAGTTCAAAAATCAGAAAACGGAGAACTAAGCTACGACAGTGATTGGTTACCATAGCTCCTGCTCTAGTAATAAATTGATGTTGAGGATTCTGTAAAGGAACCTGTGTGTGGAATAATAAGGCGAACGTAAGCGATCTTATAACATGTATTTAAATGTATGTAGTTATCCGCTAGTCATTTTTGGAACGGTAGAAAATATGCAAATCATTTTTCATTAACCTTCGAACCTTCAAATTCGTGGCTGTGCTGCTCTTTACATCATTATACATGTGACTGAATCCAATTAAATGTTAGTAACGACATGTGACAATAATAGATAGGAAGTGTTGTTCGGCGGGGTTTTAGTTCGCCCACGCGCAGGAAATGGCCCTTTAAACGTAGCCTCTACGGATGGGGAAGCGAACACGAACGCTACGCTCGTTCTTGTCTCCCAAGTCGAAATGACAACCTTTTCGCTAGTTTGTTCTTCACGATCGGGAACCTTTGCTGTAAGAGGTGTTCATATTGGTTGATAGGGTTGATCTGAGTTTTGGTTCGCATTTCGAGCCGTCTCGTGGTTAAAAGCAACCCGGAAATTGTTACGTTTAGATTTGATATTCTTGAGCTCTGAATTGCTAGAGGTTTATTTCAATCGCGAGCGTTCTATGTTTATTTAACAAAGTTGCTTAAATTTAACGGTTGCTTACATTTACATTTACAATATTGTTTCTTGAAATTATTATTGTTTTAGTTTCTGAACGTGAAACATTGACCTACTTTACGAACAGCGTTTTACGAACGAATTGGGCGCGTTGGGCGCATATGAACTTGCGTCGTAACGGCACAACGAACAAACAAACAAATTTGTTTCCCCATGTAGAGCACTGTCACTTACTCGGGCGCTTCAGCGCTTTCGTAGCGGTGAACGCTTTAGCATTTCTGTAGTGGCAAATGCATATTTTCTTTATTTAATGAGAGTAGACTCCGTCTTTCTAGCTACCCGCTTATGCGTGCGTTGTGTACGCAACAGGAATTATAAAATTTTGAATTGCATTTCCCTTGTTAGAAAAGGTGCATACACGTAATTCCTTTCTCGTTATTTATTTTTTAAAGAATCTTGCTAGCTGCTTGCAAATAACTCGAAATTTATTTACCAAAAGCTAACATAACAATAGCAGCATAAATAATAGCATAACAATTGATCGAAAAAAATAATTGTAACTGATAATCTTTTTGGAAAAGACGTCGTTAGGATTATTACGAAGCTATAGGAGCGTTTTCATGAATTCTTCGAAGTGCTACATTTCGACGGGGGATGTGCCATAAACATATAGGACTTTGAAAGATTACTGACTGTTATCAACACATGCAGCGTAAATATAATGCTTTGGACTGTTAAACCATTTCTTTCTGCTTCTGAACTTCTATTTTACCACCTAACAAAGTGAATAGTGATATAAATTGGTCAATAGTGATTAGTGATTGATCAAGTTTGAGCGCTTATATCAAATGAGTGTTTTAAAAATAAGTCTTTCAATTGATATAATATTTTGATATAATATATATGAATGTTTGGATCGAAGGCAATGAAAGCAGCTGTAAAATACGCAAAATTTGATCAACTTTATAGTTAAGTAATTTTGCAAGCTTGATTGACAGTTCAGTGACAGTGAGTGAAATGAACTGAATAATGTGAAATGAGTCTATGTTAGTTGGTATAACGTTTTTATGTTTCCAATGCCGTACGATCCAGAGTTCGAAAAGGCAAATGATTAGTTCTTTATTTCGCCACAGTTCACTCGCTCACTCACTCACATTCTATGCGCTTGAATAACGAACCAAGTTGCTGATGCTGTTGGTTCATTGTTCCTTCCAGTGCAGCGGGCGTCATCATCACGGTTCATGCTCGTTATTATGAATCCTCATTATGATTATCTCAAATCCCTTGCGAGGGAGTGCAGTGCGGACAGAGAAATTGTCTCGTGAATGTGTATTGCCAGCGTTGATGAGATCCTTCGTCTTTGGGTTGACGTGCAAAACAACTTACTTTCTTACTACTTCTGCCCATCGACCAATTCAATGTTCATGTTGGTTGATTTGGTAGGTTTTTTTTTGGTTTGAGGTACTTCGCTGAATACTTGCATTCACGTGCACGCACACGCTGAAATATTCTTACTAGTAGAAAGTGATGAAGATCGCCTGTGGGAAAAAGGATGAAGCTCTTGAACGTGCACAAACACACATTCGCGGATAATCTCGGTTCCAAGCGAGCCCCTTCTCCATTTTGGTTTTAGCTTGAAAGTGCAAATTTTTTGCTCCATTATATCCTGCTAGATACGTCCGTTCCTTTGCTGCCTCACCGGTTGGTTGTTTTCCGTCTGATGCGTTGGGAGAGCGTCAATTTGGTCCGCATCTATCCGTCCATCACGATGATCGTCAGTCTCAACATTATGCTGGACTCGATTGTTGATGGAACGGGTATTCTTTTCTTGACGTCTGAATTCCTGTCGTACCGCATTAAATTACGTACGAGCGTTGCAAGCAATATGGAAGGAAAAGAGCAAATTTTCTTGATAGTGTCTGTCTTTGTCTACTGTCGGTTTTTGTTTTGTCGCAGCTAAAGTATAATATGAAATACCACCCCGCGTTTTGCATGTCTGCAGGTAAGTCATCATCTTCGTTAGCTGCTCCTACTGAAGCGTCGCTTTGTTCGTTTTTATTTAAAATTGTTTAAGCTGTGTGCTTAAATGGTCAACCCAATGGTCAACATTGGTTTTAGTTGATTTACAAATCAGAGAATTTATAAAATTCAGTTTGTTAGGCTGGGACGACCTGGTCGTCTTTAATGGAAGTTGGTTTAGTTTATTTAGTTTCTTATTATAAGATTATATATAATATTTAATTAATAATACTCAATTAATAATATTTCATAAGAGTCCAATTCATTTCAATTGATAAATTTTTGAGTATAAAGCTAAATTATTTATCTTGAGTTGAGGGTTTTATAATAAAACTAAGGCTAGGTTTCTTCCATATAATGATGGGTTTAAACTCTTTAATGAGAACGAGATCGTTGGTGTTGTGTTGAGGTGTTGTTTTAATCTTTTCAGACCGGCCGCATGTAGTATGTGGATTACAACATGCGAGACTTAAAACAATTATGCATTATTTTGCACATAGATGTACTAGTAAATTGTTGAATATGAAAAATTCAAAATGACATTTGTTTATTGAATTACCCATTAATGCAATTAAATAATAATGGTAATATTTTGATATGAAAATAAATAAATTAGGAATAACTAGTTCAGTTTAAGCGTAGAAATAACTGTACGTGTGCGCTTGAGAAAAAAGGAGCAATGTGTGCTTGGAAGATCCCCAATTCTGGCAATCTCTCCTGAAATCGAGCAAAATTAAAGCCCACTCACAAAAAGTAGTGAAAATTGAAGTAAACCGAATAACAAAAACGAAAAAGATGCGAAGCAAGTTAATTGCAGTTGATAATAACAAGTCGACGGGGACATGGAGTCGCCCGGTGACTGGTAGACGGTCAAGCAAGAATAGGTTCGATGGAAATTAGCACATTAAAGTATCCTGTTGTACAGCATACCGGTAGCCGCGGTAATGGTTTTCTTGACCGGTTTGTGTAAAACGCTCGGAAGGTGATGTTTTTTGCATGTCGTTTCGTCTAGGTTCCGTGGTTGTCTGTGTGTCCGTCAGCAGTTTGCACTTCATTTTTTGCGATCTTAGAATCGAAACCGATTTGCTAAGAGGTTGGTTTTGGGAGAAGAAGATGGTGTGAATGAATTTTTTGTCTTTGCTTTGTCGGACTTTCAGCCTTGTCAGAACTGACCTTCGGCTAACAAAAGGATCTTTATGGAGGAACAAAAAAAAACTCCACCGTGTTGAAGAAAGTGAGAAGTTCGTTGGACACCGCAATAAGTTCAGCTCGAACCAAAGCTAGCGACTGCGGAAAATTTCTGCGTGGAAAATTTTACTCAATTTGAGGGTTTGAATAATAAATTAAATTATGCTTTCGATTTCACTTGACCTAGCTCGGACTGGACTTCGTAGTAAAATGTTGGTTCCGACACCGAATGACCACAGGGCTACTATACCAGTTTGAACGTGACAAAAAAAAACAAGGTGAATTGCTATTCTCTTCTTTAATATATCTAATCGGACTAATGCATCGAATGAAGATATCGTACAATCTTAAACGTTTAATGACACGAGAAAAAGATACTTTACTACAAAAACGATTGATACATAGAGAAAATGGGCTTGCATACGTTTCCTTTAAAGAAGGAATTCGACTGTTTTCATGATTAGTTGCCATTGTATGGAATCACATGATCTATTGGAATAATATATAAGTTTCAAGCTGTACTTAAATGGGCAACCAACAAACTACGGCCTAACGAAGAGTCGACCCAGCGATAGCTCTCCATTAGAACTGGGTGTTCAGTTATTACCAAAATGAACTAATATGTCATAGATTGACAATCTGCAAACACTAAGTGTACCTGTGCAATTAATTACGGTTTTAAAAATCTGTAAAGTTTAGCAATACTCAATACTTAAACCACTCGTACCATTTCATACTTTAGGCATTAGAAACTTCCAGTACTTATAACCAGTATAACTATTTATTATCATTGAAAACGACTGAACGGTTGAAAAAAAAGCAATGGAAAAAAACCATTCTGTAGCAACAGCAGTTACTAGAAATGACAGCATTTATTTTTGGTGTGTCCCATATACATTAAATATGATGACTATTATCATCATTTACTCGCCAAACACCTTGGTCAAACTACTTCCTGTAATGTTCACTTAAAAAACGATGATGCGTCGTGTTATTAAAGATTCATGCACTACGGCCACCAGGTGTAGAATATTTCCCTGGCGCTGCTGGTTGTTTATTTTTTGTGTAGTTGTTGCCACGGTTGTGCAATGTTCATTATGGTCCAGAGATTGCGTTCTGGCAGGACGAAATATAATGCCGAACAACAGCCGAGTATTGGTGCAGAATACGGCAGGAAGCCTGACCATGATGATGTGCTGCTGTATGCCTGTATAATTAGAATGATCTCATCATCAGCTGCCGGGGGTTGGAATAGGAAAATCTCAATTCATTACATTTTCATGATCTACCATCACGCACATCGTTGACGTGATGGTAGTATGGTCATGACCGTGCAAAAATTAGAGGAAAAAAAAATATGAAAAAATAACTTTCCGCATTCGGATTTGATGCACAGGTTGTGTTGGAAGAAATGTGAAAGCAGTACGGGAGAAAGTGTTCCTGCTCGTACAAGATTTCAGTAATCCGCGGCATCAATTTTTATGTGGTAATGTTGGCAGTTTTTTTAGGTTAAATATTTCTTCAACGCCACCGTCCGTTGTTCGTAATAAGCTATCTCCCGTTGGGAACGTTTTTTAGTACACATCTAAGAATGAGTCGTTCGGTTACAAACGCACAGTCGGAGACATATCCTCGGAACGACGAAGAGGCAAAATAAAAGTCAATTTTAATAACAATACTTTTAGCCTACCGAAAATGTGCCTACAACTGTTCACTTTAGCCATCATTCTGCTGCGTACCAGTGTGGGATGAAAAGTTGTGTGCGCGTACAACATAGGAAAGAAAACAGACCGTGTTTATGTAGTTAGTGGCATTGTGGGGCGACGCTCAGCAAAAACCACTCTCTAGAGATGTGTAAAATCTTAAATACTCAGTTTCGTTTCCCCGTACGCACATCTTGAATGTGTAGGGAAAACAGGTCCATCCCAGCCGGACCAAGAATGTTGCCACGATTACGACATTACAGACGGACGTTTAATTTTTGTTCGCGAATGCTAGGGTGCCTTTCCCTGTTTCGTTTAGCTCGAGGAGATACGGAAAAGCGTGGTTTGACGTAATGAGAACATTTGGATGGCGTGTGATGGGACGCGGCTGCTGTTTTATTGAGTTACGCTCAAGGACCAAACCCGTGGGTGTGTTGGATGTGTGTCAGCCTGATTTTGAGTACAATCTAATTTATTTTCTACTGACGTTTGGGTTTTATGAATGTTTTCTGTAGAGTTCCTTTTGACAGGGAAAAGAATCAATTGATTGAGTATAGGAATATTTTGATCTCAATGGCACATATTACAAGATGTTTGAAGAAGAAATTAATATTCAAAGTTCTAAAAGGTGCATTATAGAAATCGTAAGTGTTTAAAAAATCAAATAACGTGCAGAATACCAGATTGTGTACAATTATATAAAAGCGACACCAATATTTCATTCCGATAGGCTGTTCATGTCATTATAGTGACACCGAGCGTCTCAGCCCGTAAAATCCTTTTAGGTCCATATTTCTCCGGAGATAATGTTCATCCAAATCTCTCAACTGACACCGGTATGTGGTTAATATAAGCGTATGATAGTCTTGTATTTGTATTTCTTTTTTGAATTTATAATACCTTCTGAGGTAATATTACATTTTTTCAGTTCAATACATTTTCTATTATTATTGCTGGACGTGACACGGTAATCACGTTGGGGTAGAGTGTGAGTAAATAGCGAGTATTCAATGAATCTAATGAAGTTTTAAAAATGGATAATTTTATCCAATTATTTTTCAATTAATTATTATTTTACAATTAATCGAGTGATTTGCAGTCGCCAAATCGTACTCGATTCCACTTGAAATGGAGCAGGTTCCTATTTAAAAAAGTGCTTTCTTTCACATGTAATCGATTCATCCACTATTCCGTTTCGGTATACCTTTGCTGGAGCAGTGCTTTTTTAATTTGACGCGATAAAGTATGCCGGATAGCGAAAGAAACAGGAAATCTAATAAAGCTGAAAAAGTGACTTTTTCAGTGCATAGCAGGACGGTAAATCGGACTGATTTCTGTAAAGGCAAAGTTCGTGCTCCCAATCAACCCATCCCAGCTATCTCGACCACTTCATCGCCTAGGTTACAGAGCAACTCAGAAATGCTGGGAGCTGGGGCCAAATCCTCGTCATACAACGTGCGGAAGGCGATGTGAATTCCCGGGAAATAAAATAGGAAAGGATCACACTATCTCTGAACCTCACCATTTCCCCTTCATCCGGACAGTGAAAGCACGTGCACGTGCGTTTTACTGACATCAACGGTAGCAAGCAGAATTTGTATCGCGTCCGAGTGCGTCTCGCACGGAACTTATTTATATTCGTTCTATCCAAAAATAATCCCTTCTACTTAAGAAACGGCTGATTAAATGGCGTAACATATTGGAAATGGATTTTGTTTCGGGATGAGATAGTAGGTCAAACAGTATTTGTGCGCGATTGTTTCAATGCTCAAACTAAGCAAATATATCAAGTTGAATTTAGCTATTATTGATTGTATTAGTAGTCATGCGATTGACTGATTACTATTGTAAACAATAAAATGCGGGAACGCCGGGGATGATTTTGAGTGGAGTGATTTCCTGACCAGTTTTTAACGGAAAATCGCTCTGCAGTAAATTGTAAAGTAAACTGTAAGTCGAAGAGGGATAGTCATTGCAAAAAAAAATGTAAATAATCAACTGGTTGTACTATTATAGAGGATTTCATTTATTTGTATATAGAGTCGGTTTCAATAATACGTTCACTAAAATGAAAAGTAAAAAAAAATGTAAACAAATGTATTGTTCTGTGTAGGGATCTGATGCTATGTGCTCAAGTGTTATACACTCACAGATCAGTTAAAAATAAACAAAGAAATTCGAATTTCGGATTCCATTTCAAGAATTTCTTGAACACACATTTTTCCAATATCTAAAATTAATTATTTAGTAAATTTATTTGTTTTTATTATTTTTACTGACGAATACTTTTTACCGAGCTTACTACGTTAAAATCTTTACAGAAAGCTTTTTTGTTGCAAAAACAACTAATCATTATTAACACATAACAATTATTAAGCGCTATCAACTCGCTATTCGTTACAAATGTTCAAATCCGTAGTGAGATTGTCATTTTTAGGCTCAGAGATAATACGCGAAGGTAAATAAGAGCACGATAAAATGATGTTCTGCTATTGATGAGTGGTGGTGATTGATTGAATAGTGATGGTTAGAGTATTTTATTGTAAGAAAGGGTCTTTCCTTTGCTTGATATTGTACCAACAATACGATAAATATGTGAGATTTATTAAGGAGAAATGAATGTCCTTCTTTGTCGTTTTTAGGTTTATTTATCTTATTTAATTTCTATTATGACGGCTTTGCCGTATTTTCAACACCGCTTGTGTTGAGAGTATTACAAATGGTACCAGGCAAGGTTTTTAAGGGTTAGTTTAGGTAATAACAGTAAAAGCAATACGGCCTGGCCTTTCTCGAAGAAATAAAAAAAACATTAAAGTCCTAGTTTAGATAAAAATGGTTGTAAAAACCAAATGACAAAAAAAATTAATACTGTTAATAATAAAATCTTGTATTTAATGCACAACTTAATAAGCACCTATATGCACTAACTATGTCAATATGCACTAACTAAAACTAAAACATGAGACTGCGAATATGCCAGAAACGTTATTGTACGTTATTCATACAGTCATGAAAAATTGTCGTCTAAAAGAAAATATCGGCTCCTCACCAAACATGTGCCCCGCTATTGAACGTGATTATTTCTATCCGAAAAAACTTCCTTTTAATTTCGATCCACTACGAACGACTATTACTGCTTTGGGTAATGTAAGCTCGAGAAAGAAGGAATAAATTTGAATTTCGTAGAAATCAAATTTGAGGTTATGACAGAAGAAATAAGTTGCTCTGGACTTTTGTTTTGTCAAAAACGTTCGAACCGCTATGTTGGTGCATCATAGGTTTACAAACACAGGTGACAGTATGGAGCTGGGAACAATTGCAGACGTTTGTGCGGATTTTTCTTGCGACTAGTTTTGTGTGTGCTTTTTTGCCTTGTTTTATTTTTCATCATCCGCTAGAAGCTAGGGTGAGTGATTGCGGCATTGGTTTTGACCTCCGTCCTTACAGCAATGCCCGGCATTTTCCACTCGACAGATTTTCCAGCTCCGACGTGCGGGAAGGTTCGTGCCGCGGACTTGTGGGACAATTTATAATGAAGAGCGAAAGAATATTAAAAAGTAGAAATATAAGTACATACTCTCGAACTTCAACTCAGCGCCTGGCACTCTGCTTTGCATTCGATTGCTGACATTCTTGGTAGGTTCGGTCCCGTTGCCTTCAGCATCGATGGGACAGAATGGTAACAGCACAGTACTGAACGGTTTCGGCTTCTGGTACAGTCAGTTACATGACGTGTACTGGAAGCAAACTCCGGAATTTACGAATTGTGTGGCTTAATGTTGAATAAAATATTACAATTTCAACTTTTTTAGCCATCTGAGTCATTCGTCGACTTTTCCTCCTTACTTTTCTCACTTCGGTACCATTTTCCGTTTACTGCTTCCTGCACTCACACGCCTGTGCGGTTTCTCAGTGTCCTAGCTGGACACTGAGGATGGAAAAATACATTGATTTGGTGTATGTAAAGAGTCCGTGCTATGCGACAAGCAGAGAATTAATTTTATTCGGTTTAATGATTCGTTTTGTTTCGATGCTTCTGGAGTTGAAGTCGGATGCGTGTTTAAAATTGCCGATTTATTTTTCTTAAATTCTTGAATTCTTGAAACAATAAAGCACTATAGCTCTATGTGATGGTTTTAGTAGTAGTAGAAATTGCGATATTGGGTTACATTTTTGATTGTTATCCATGATATGCTTATTTAGCTGTACAACGGAATGGTTTGTGTTTTATGTTGCGTGTGATACCATGCATCTGCTATTAAAAGATGAATTCACTTCAATAGATTAAATTTTCCATCCCTCATCAATAAAATATACTTCAACTATTTTTCTAAAATACCAGGAGGATTTGTTCAGCATTACTTCTCTTTTAGCCATACATTAAAATAGTTAAATTAAGGAGAGATTTAAAATTAGTTTCTATCTCTGGTGCATCATCGTTTCGTCTTCATGTATTTTATTAACACGTTTCACTGACCGATACATTGTACATGTTCGAATGATTTTGTTTGTGAGCCCAGCTTAAATATTGAATCGATTAATGCGTTGTTAGCCCCAAAGTTTGATGAACGCAGCGAGGAGAACTTGTGTAGTTATTTAAGAATGCTTCCTGCGCTGTGAAATATTGATTGACAGGCTTCTGCGTCCGTTCGTACAGGGCCTCGCTTAATTTTTCAACCACCACCTACAGGAGTCGAGAAAAGGAGTGGCGCCTGCCAAGCATAAAGGTTAGCCGACATAAAACGCGAAGGCGGTATGCAAGCAATAGATGAACGTGAACTGCTGATGAGGCCTCTGTTGACAGGAAGGAAGTTGTCGTGTCTTCTACGTTGATGTTAATTTCTCCCACCCTACGTTCGATACGTACCGCGTATTGTACGAGCGCTCCTCCTGAAGGAAGCGGTGCAATTTTATGGGCGAGGTGTGAAGACGATCGACTTGGAGGTGGAATTGTCCTAGAAAATGATAAAGTTTCCGAAGATAATGAGTATGAAAGCATTGCCGGTACAACTACATCTATGAATCGTATCTAGGTTATCGTGTCCGTCATTTGACGGCGATTTAATCGTTATATCGATTGTTTTGTTAAATTATGTGACGGTTCTAAACAAATGAAACGAAATCTATCGTGTGCAGGTGTGTTTGAACTTATTGTTTCATATCGTTTCGTATTTCGCTTAGATTTGCATATCTTTTCAGTTTTACTGAATGCGTGTTGACGTTGGAGGCAGAAGCAGCACGTAGTTGCATTTGTCGTGTGATGGATGTTTGATTGAGAGTTCATACTGTCGTGTAACATGTTTTGTTTCTAACTTTCATAATACGGGTTTGAAAGATTTCAACAGAACTCAGATAATTTATTCACTATTATTATTATATGCGAGTTATTAATAATAACTTAATATTAATATGTATATGCGAGTTATTTGAATAAGTCACATTGGGTTTTCCCCAATTATTACAGTGAAATAGAAATGTTTTGATATTCTAAGGGTAATAATGGTTGATGTAATTTCACATAGATTACATTGCAAAGGTTCTAAATTGATAATTTTAAATTCTCAATCCTTTTATAAAATTCTAACAAATTATCACAATTAAATGCTTTGGTATTTCGGTTACTTGTAAAATATCAAAACCCTCAAAAGAGCGTAAGTGGCAGCTTTGCGAAGAGAGTGGAAAAAATCTTAACGGAGACTAGCAGGTGAAGTAGCAACACCATATCTAGGGCTGTCGGTACAGGCACTTTAATTAAAAAATGTCTTATCGCCATCGTCACATCGTTGCCTACGAAATTTTGAGGTTAATAGAATTGGCACAGTGGAAGAAAACTGGGGGCAGTAAAAAAAAAACCTTCAGCAAAAAGAGCCATGCAGAATGATATCATATGATCGCTAGTGAAGCGTGAATCTTCACCGTCACTGTGTCGTTTAGACTTGCTTCCTTCTTTTCCTTTGACCTGCATGTTTAAAATTGTTGCTACCTCGAAGGGGAGCCGGTGGACTTTCAAACAGGTAACATCGCACCAGAACGACTACATGTGTACTTAAGATATTTTATTATAGATAAGAGAACGAGCTTCATCTTAACACTAGCTGTTTATTTTCTTCTTTCGCGATATGGTCGACATCTAAGAATTAGTTGGTTAAAAGACTGTTTGGTGGAACGAGGGGAAGGAAAAATATATAATAAAAAAGCCTGAATCGATTACTGTTGAGGCATTAGTCTATATAGCATATAATCATAATACGTGATATATAACTTACTATTAAAAGCTAAATGAAAAATCTTTAAATATTTGCTATACGTGATGTAATGTAATGTATTGCTTCCTTGTTGTATATTAAATTTTTATAAATAATACATTTATTTTCGTACTAGAATGTAGTTCACTATTAGTACTAGTATATAGTAGCACTTTCGTATTAGTATATAGAAGCAATTCAGTTTTCAGTACTGTTAGGCGTAAATGTGATTATATTGACACCAGTCCACTGTTTGGTCGGTTGCTTTTGCTGCAAGGAGCATGATTTTTCATTGGTATGCGGACACTAAATAGATATCAGCAACGTGGCCCCGCAGTGACAGTGACACAATGAGTGCGCGTGAATATTAGACGATAACATTATGTCGCGTCTCCGAAGGAAAATTGCGAACCACGGTTTAAACAGAGCATGTACGTGTTAAAAGGACCGGACATTATGGGGCACTATCCTTATGGTGCATGTAGTTTGCACGTTCGTTAATGGGTTCGGTTCAAGATTTGAACAAAACACGCATGCAATTCCTTTAGCAAAACGACCCAATGTCAAACGACACTACACCCAAAACTGCCTAGTACTAGCCACAATGGCCTACGGAGAAGGCACAGAGAAAAGAAAAAAAATGGAGGAAAATAAAATTTGTGCACATTTTTATTTCGCATTTGCCATTTTGCCCTGACAGGGGCCGATATTGTGATACTGACGAATGTGAGGGCCAAACCCTTCGGCTTTGACGATTGGATGACGATGGCACCGAGATGGGGTGGCAGCAAAACGATAAAAAGGATGTGGTGTGTGGCGCAGCGTGAGCGTTTGGGGTGAAATATCACACAGAATATTGGTGGGTGGGATCGGTTTTTATGTACCTTCTCCTCGTGGGTGCTGCTCTGTGGCACGTACGTTTTCCTGCAATCGTGCATGTGTAAGTAAAATGGATCGCGACTCAGGACTGTTTGCTGAATGGAAAGGAACTGTTGGGCCCCAGCATTAGAGAGGCCAGAGATAAAGGAGAAAGAAATAAAAGAGTGCACGGATATAGCAGGCAACGTGAGGCGAATGAAAAAAAGGAAAAACAAGTTCCTCAAGGAGTTGACACAGAGAGTAAGCAAGAACGGTGTATCGCACATGGTTCACAGGATACATGGCTCACAATCAGGAGACGATTGTGGGAGAGCAAAACTTTATGTGTGAGCCGGTTATGGTTTGTTGAGCTTTTTCGAGGTTTTTTTTCTGAGTGTGTGTGTATAGTGTTATGGTGGAACGCACAGCGCCCATTCCTTGGCATGGTGTATTTGCGCAGTTTTTGGTGCGACTCCTTTTATATGTTACGACTTGGATGGCATCTTGGAAGGAAGAATATAGAAATGTGACACTTGACAGTGAGGGAATGGGTAAACCGAACGTGGCATGTAACGTTTGAGAAGAGCTGAGGTTGCTTTTTGGTACGGTGGCCGAGTGAGTGAAGCAGATAGTACAGTATTTCATGCATGCCGATTCGTGGTTTCCCTATGTGAAATAGCACTGCAGAAAATAATACCACAGTTTTTTTCCATTCACTGCGCGAATGTCACCAGCATGCCTGACATGCGAGCATATTGCAAAAAGAGGGTGTTCCATCATTTGTTCGCTTCGAATGATGGCCGGCATTTTGTATTTTGAGGCTGTTTGTTGCAAAAGTTTTTATTTGAAGATGGATTCGTTACTGAAATGAGAATGATTCAAAAACCTTGCTGTGAAAGGGTTTGTGCATGTGGGGTTAGTACCTGCGCACATTTATTGAAGTTTTAGTAAAGAAATGTTTTGTTTCAGTTATGAGAATGGGACTTATTGGAATGTACCTCAAAGGCAGAAGTTCAGTGTTATAGGTTTCAAATGTTCAAATGTTCAAATTCAAGTAATTTCATACCCTTTTTGTTGTTCATTTCTTAGTTTTCAATGTCCATCCCACGTAAGTAATCGTAACATTGCAACGATTACGAAAGGTAGCTAAGAAGATATAGAAAATAGCTGGATACCAATTGAACAAACATGATCCGTATGAAAGTTTAGCATCATTAGATAACTTGTTCCATGATATCTACCGTTTCCGATTGGCGATTTATGCCGCAAGCTGTCAGAAGAGATGTCCATGCTCGTTCGGCAATGGAGACACCTGGTGGGTATCTAAAACTTAACAACTTGGAAAAGGTATTACATTTTATTGACTTTTCATCTAGAGAACTTTCTGTCCGTAACGAATCAAACGTTTGGACATTGCGTGGCCCGCAGCGTTGAAATTCGACTGGAACCTTTCGAAAGCAAACAACCGCGACAATAAAATTCACCTAATCACACGCCTAGCAGCAAAGATATAGCAATGAAAAAAGGACAACTGATATACGCTTGTAACGCAAGTAAATATTATTGCATTCCGCCGAGGTTTGGAACAATGCTGAATTTTCTCACTGTGTGATACCGTTGCTTAATCAAGAGCCGTCATCAGCATTATCAGCGGGACGTGAGCTTGGAGTGACCGTTATCTAACTCTAATTATCCACACTGCGATGTTTTAGCGTAATGTCTTAACTTTGGTTGACTTTGGTAGTAAGTTTTACGTCGTTTTTTTGTTGCTGTAATAAAAATAAGGTTTAAGAAGGAAGAAGATATGATCATGGTGGATGAAGTTCTTTTGTTTTTTTCGGCGTACCAGAGGCAATTTTGTCGTGGTGTATACGTATGTTTATGCCAATAACATAAATAAATCTTAAGCATATTAGCAATGTAGGATGTGTGAATAGAATTTCTTTCAAGTACTTTTTTTGAGGCATGAATGGAGTGTTAATGTACAGGCAAATAAATTTGATAATGCATTGATGTAAAGAAACAATTAGTCATAAATTATTTCTTAAACAAATACTTGTATTTATAAATTAGTAAAAATATAAATAAAAAGCGAATAGTTAATTTTCTATGGTTCAATACTACATGTTTCTCTGATTCTAAAATAGCAAAAAAAACTCATTTTAGTTAAACACAGTGATGCGGTATTACGTCAGCCAAGATAGCGAAACGAATCCACAACCTTTTCAAAACCACCGGCATCCTCCACCGATCCTGTGTGATGTTGCTCTGGCCCTTCCGATTGAATTTTATTCGTATCTGAAGCCTTTCCGTGGCCTCGTGCTGCGATATTTCCTAGAAGTATTTGGTGTATTGGTTGCTTTCGTATGAATTTCGTATCGTCATAGTCTTCGAACGTGGGCACCGCGGGAATGTTGAGTTCTGTAGATGCTGTAGGATCATCAGCACTACCACAGCGATAAGGCGCCGAAGGCCACATGTTGGCAGCGTATGCGCACACTCGTATACACAACATCAAGCTCGCGTTTCTGACATTTCGCGAATATACATGCTTTGATGGGTGATGGGTGAGAAAAATATACGCATATCCAAGTAACCCCAACAAGAACGAGCGAAAGCATCGGGACGAGTAGGATAGAATGCACACATTTCACTAACGTTTCTTAGTGCGAAGGACTAAGAATTTGAGAAGTGAAATGAAGTAAGCTGAAGTGAGAGCGAGCAATATGGATGGAAGCGAGCCAAAAAAGCTCAACTCTTCTCAGGCTACGCTCAACCCTAGACGAACAAACGAAAATTGGTAGAGCACATGGCTCTCCGCGGTACATACCCGTGCCTTGTAGCTCAACTCGTATAGTATTTTGGTGTTATATAATCGACTGAGTTTCTTCACTCCTTACCAGTGTCGTCCTTTTTGTCCTTGATTCATTAGAGCAACGTGAAGGCTTACGTATCATTTGCTTGGGAGCCCAACAGCGGTAAGCTGGCGAGCTGGGGCTGAGTGGAAACCTTTCTTTACGTTTGTTTTCCCAGATCCGGAATGGGTTGCGAGGAAATCAGTTTTTTGTAGCCCTATCTGCGTGGGGTGAACGCAACATACTCCCGTCCACTGGATATGCTTATTGCCCAGAGCTTTGCCTCTTCCACTATCGTCCTAGCTCTTTGGAGCTTGTCAAGTCCATCATAACCGGAGAAGTATTCCCAGAACGTTAGCAGGATAGTAGTAGCGTTGTACAACGCCTTGAATCGTACATTCCGTCAAAGTTTTCTACGACTGTGATGAAGACACATCCTTCGGTGGTGTGTATATTTTTGAAATATAATGTTTTTATGTTTTATGTATAGTATTTAAACCCGCTTAACGTATGTTTGTATGTGCGAAGAGCTCAGTAAAACCACGCCTTTTTCGGATTGGAAAACTCACTGAGAACGTGAACAGAAAACTTGTATCGAGTTTTATTTGCCTTACTCCTTCTGAACATTTCGTGGAGAAGATATGTATAACTGGATATGAACATTGCGGAATAAAACTGGGAATTGCTAAATTTCGTGCTGTTTGTTATTATTGTTTTATTTTGTACGCAACCGCATATCGCCGGGAAGGGGAGTATAGCTCAGCGATTTATGCCGCTGACTAGATATGACAGCGGACTTTGTCGATCAAAGTCGAATGTATAAATACTTGTTCCGGTTTTGGTAGATCATGGTCTAGTAGTGCTTTGGGGGTTAAGTTGATAAAAAAATCAAAGAACTTATTTTTTGTGCAATAGAAAAATATCATGGTAATAATTATATTACATTTTAAACCGTTATTGTCTTTCACTTTTAACGATGTTCCTTTTTCTGACTTTATTACCGGTTCGAAATGGTCCGCATGGGATTTGATTTCGGTCATCTTTTGCGAAAGAGCTTCAGCGCGGCTTTTATAAAGCCAAGTACACATTAAATAAACCAAAATAAAAAATATAATTTACCTGGTAAAACTAGTTGTTGGTCGACATTATATAATTGTATACATTGCAATAAGGTAGATATCCGTACACGGCTGATAAGATCAAAGCGTCCAGTCGATTTTGAGTTGAGATCCAGGAATGCCTTCCTGGTAGCTACCCACGAATGTAAAATTATCGACTAGCAGGTTACGTGATGCAATCAATGGTAATTTAATTGAGAAGCAGTCCAAATGAGAATGTAACAACATTAGAGAAAAATACTGCTTAACGTGGATTAATTATGACATATTAAGCGTCTGATGAATATCTGCTTATAATAACAATATAATAATTATATGTTTACTCATGTTTCATCAATTTGGAAACATATAAGTGACAATGAAAAAAATAGTGTAAAGTATTCAATTTGTAGTTTGTAAAACAAATATTCTATTTACAGCTCATAAGTTTCTTGCATGGTAACTTTTTTGGTGTTAGCCGCAGAGTCATTCTGTGTATGGTGGTTGGCTTATTCCTGTTTCGAAAAATAAGTACTGGCTTAAAAATGTTACACATCCAACAAAATTATTATAAGAGTTGGTTTGATGGGTATACGCTTTTAGCTTCATTGCAGCACCTACTGGGATAGACCAATGTTCTCGCTCAAGGAATTAATTTATGGCCGTTATCAGTGTGTAATTGATATTTTAGAGCAAAATTAATAATTAACGCTTTCTATGGCTTCGGTGGTCGGCATAGCAAGGATTCCCCGGGTAACGGTTTTTAATGAAGTCGAGGCAACCGAGTAACAGCCGCCCACCAGAGGCGGTGTGGTAATATCGCAAGTTAATTGACTTACTCAAACACGTCAACGCTGTCGTTAAGATTTCGGGCTAAACACCTGGCACATGGCACTTTGTTGATGAAGTCCTAAAAATGTGAAATGCTGAATAGTTTGGTGTGACAATCGTTAAACGATGTAAACGTAATTAAGAAGAAACTGTATACATTTTTATATTTCTATTTAAATCAAATAATCAAAATGGGTGCAATATTGAATTTGAGACGTAGTTGTTAAAAGATTTCGGTTTCACCAGAACTGAGAGGAGATTTCATGTTGTGATTTTTTTGACTGATAGATTATTTGTTAGAAAAACTAACGATCGTCTCTGTGCATATGTTGTTCAATAAATCAATGCATGGCGTAGGTTAGATTTAAAACACGTTTTATAGAAATATTGTGAGCTATAGCTTTCTCCATATACTTAGAAAGAATAATGATCTCGTGCGGTAAGTAAAAGTCCTGTGTATACATGATCCTCTGTCGGATCATTTGACGGCGAAGCACACGGTCAATGACAATATAAAAGTTACGGTTACTTAATGATTAGCAATTTAAACTACCGTTATAGAAAATGAATCAGTAGCGAACTGTAATCAAGCGCTCTATTTTTGAGAGTAAAGAAAGCAAAATGATATGATCACACGAGCAACATTGGACATACCCAGCCTGATACGGTCACGTTCGGTGATGTCGATTCCTACTGGTATTTGGGGATGGTTCAGGCCACCTCCTCAACCGGGAGGAACGAAGGCAAAAGGTCGACGATGGGTAGATTCGCTAGCGGAAGCAGCTTCAATATTGTTTTTATGTGTGCCCGTTGGCTTGATTTATGTGGCGTTGGTTCCTTAGCGGCAGCTACGGTATTGAAGTACATCGATTTCGATCGATTCGACACGAGATAATTTCCTGCGTACCGTTGATGCCGCTGACGATGCTGACGGAACGTATCAGTACCAGATCCGATTATCTCACGGGTGCACCAAAGTAATCACAGCCATAATTCAACACGTACGTCTTTGATCTTGATCTTAGCGGCATCGTACGCTCAATTATGTTTGCATCACGCGGTATAGCCGCTTGGAGCTTCGACGTCGTCATCGCGCGCGGTCGTAATGTGGAGCGACTGCACTTTTGTTCTCGTAAGAACACGTCAACCGGAAGAACCTCGAATCGAAAGCAATAAAATTGTTTCAGACGTGCTATGATATGGTTGGAATCTTTTCACCAAACGTTGAGCGAAACACCACCTTGTGGTGTCAGCACCACGACCACACCGATGCTGTCATTCACCGGTTAGGGTTAGTGATAGAGCAAATGTTAGTTCTTCGGTTAGCTTTGACACGTTCGTTGTATTTGCTTTAAGATCTAGCTAGTACAGAACCGTGGCTCTCACTATGGTACATTTGGCGTAAAATGAAGGACACAAGAACTAAAAAAGGTTGTAATCCGGTAGCAGCAACGATGTTTTTCAATAATCAGTGGCCAGTGGTTCAATAATCATTTTATTAAGCCTATAATAAAATAATAACTATTAAGTTTAATAAAAAAAAACTTACGCGAAAGTCAATGTTGGTTCTAGTACTTAAATTTTGTAATAAATGGAGTCTTATCGTCATTTTTTCGGTTAATTGAATATGATTCTGTTAATAACACACAACATTGATATTAGAATTATAGCGCCTTTTGTAAATGCTTTATTTTTAACTGAATTTTAAGAATTCTCGATATTTTGACCGTACCATGAATGAAAGGGTGTATAAAAATACAGTTACAGTTACTGTAACAAAAATTTAGACACACTACTACCGAGACCTCCCGGAAGATAAGGAGTATCTTAATGGTGAGAGAAGGGAATGTCTCCCCCCCCCCCCACATAACAATATATTAACTTGTTGAATTATTCGAGATTAAGTATAAAGTCTAAAAGATATACGGCAATGTCGTTCTACAAATAAATAAAAAAACCCGAATGCATACAAAAATTCATTGTCTTAAACTTTATAATTAAGATCTTAACAGTTAAAGAAAATGTGAAACATGTTTCTAATTGTTCAAGAATATCATTATTAAGAAAAATTATAAAAGTTAATAAATAACGGAATGTTTGAAAAATACGTACACACAAAACAACAGTGAAATTTAATAATTCGAAGAGGCAATCAATGCACAGTAAAAAATAAGCGTGTTGTTATCAGTTTTTTGACATATGGTATAATACAATGTACTTATTGTACGGTATCGGATTCATTTCCATCGGCATGAAGGGGAAAGTACACTTTGAACATTGGAATCACTGCAATTTGCCAAAATGGGTACGGACGTGTTTATTGCACAGGGTTTCGGTCGTTATATTTCAGTCAACATTTTCTCACCCATGGTTGGGTGTGTAAATATCGGTTGACAAATCGCATTTCGCGATAGTAAGGTAGCATGCGGAAAACGATGTGACGATGCGATGTAATCCCGATAGTCGGAAAAAGGGCGCCGTCAAATGTACGTCGGCGATGGATGAAAGCGTTTTTATGGTCGTGCGAATTTTTGTTCCCAGCATGAGCAACCGGCTGGGTATGGAATGAAGATTGGCATAATTTAGCAAATCATTCAATCTTCCACTTTAGAAGCATGGTGAATGTTTGGAGGGTCGTTGAGTTGTGTGCTGTTTTTTCTGGGTTGGTGTGGGTGACACGGTATAGGTATCCCAAGAGATTGATCAATATCTGTCAGTCAATTAGGACGAAGACGCCTGCAAGTGGAATGGATATAAAAGTGATGTTGGTGAGCCTTGAAATGTGTTTTGTTGATGTTTAACGAAGGGAAATCAACCGAATGAGTGTGTAGAACATATGTTTGGCAGCATTTTATTACCTATTCACCACACAATGAGTGTAAACGTGTGATTTATGCTTATGACAGAAGACCACATTGGAGGAAGGTATAAACGAAATGAGTTACATATTTTTAATGAAAGAGTCTACTATTTACATAGAGCACTACCTGTGAATACATCTTTCCAACTCCATTAAAGTCATTTTGGTATTAGAAGCATTTTAAACTACTGCGTTCTACTAGCTGTATTTAATTCGAGTTTGAAAATCGCGCATTACAACAGTCCATGACGATGGTACCCTTCTTTTGTTTAAAGTGTAAAGATATATTAAATTGGCTAGAGAATGAGTATACACGGATGGAGCATCACAAAAACCGAAACTCCTCATTTGTTACTAAACCAATGCAAAAAGATACTTCCTAAGAGTACTTTGCAATGATGCGCCCATGGCTGGGACATTGTTGAGTAATATCTCGATTCTGCAAGGATGATGCAAACACGACCTAGCACGACCAGACCATGCAATGAGCTGTTTACTTGGTTTAGGTGTAGCTTTTGTGCTTGGCATGACCAAGTGCGATGAATAGTATTATAGATATAATCTTCATTGTATGATACTGAGGTGAATCGAAAAGTGAATATAACACTGAAGCATTAAGACACCAAGTGTGCACAAATTGGAATATCTGCTTCATGTTAGATAGCTGTAAAATGTGGATAAAATTGTATTAACTCAATTGAAAAATATGTTAGTTTAAGAAATCAAATAAATAAAATAAACCTACTACGCCCTAAAAAATCTACTACACATAAAAGATTGGGTAAGGACATGTTCGATGCCCCTATTCGTAACAATGAACACGGTAAGGTTTGAGACCGCTACTTGAAGCAGTAACATGGCTTCAAGGATATCCGGGAACTCATTGATAGGGGTTTAATGTGACTTTTCACAGCACATTATGTGTGCATTTAAGAGCAAATGTTTTTTGAAAGTTTGAAGCAAATATTGTACGAGGTATAACAAATAGCCCTTAAAAGTGGTATTACAGAATAGTGACAATGGCATCGATGAAGAGATTAATTGTTAAATAATGAGATTGTTTTACTGTATTTGAAATAAAGCAACAGGTAGCAATGTGTTCAAAATTTGCTACAACCAATTTTTTAATAATGGTAATGATTTCAAAGGATAGTGCTTCGTTAATTAGATTTCAATATTTCGATTTGAAGCTGTCAATAGGTGTAGAGCTGTTAATTAAGATTACATTAGTAACTGTGTTGTGAATTATTGAAGAGAATTCCAGTCATCCTTACCTCTGTAGGATGGTGCTTGTACGGTGAAATTTACACGGTTTTGTCGAAAGACTTCGAGAAGCTGTAATGTTCGGTTTATGCGTATTATCTGGTTGTAGTATCCCGTTGCGGTTGTTCGACCGGACTGTCGGTTACTTTCATTATGATTTATACGCTTCAATCCATAACCGGTTGCGTTTAGCACCGATACACAAAATCGTTATTGTATTTTGTAAGGGTTGGCAGCAAGATATCTGGTGGTTAACACTGGAAGGTCTAGGACATAGAAGGCGATAGCAGGTTGAGCATCTCCCTTTCTTTCTACTTTCTTCACAATGGATGTGTAGAAAGGGTTCTCAAAGAATTTCATCTTCGCATGTCGTTTAACCTGCACTGGTACAGAGGCTGTGAGTTGTTTTATGTGCTGATATTTCATAATCTAGTTTAGGTCAATTTGTATCCATACTTTTCGGGTGGGTTGGCTACTGGGTTGGAAAGTAGGTTAGAAGGGGTGTACGAATTTTTGGTCCAAGTCTGTCCAGACGTTTCATTCATTTTCTTCGAATGTGGTTTTGTGGCTTACGTTCATCATGACCGAAGAGACAGAAGTATGTGGAAGTGGAAATAGGTATCTCGAATAATGGTCCCAACCACAACTGGACTTCAGTTTCCTTAAGAAAATTTGAGAATCCAGGATCCCTATTTGAGGAATTTGTTCGTACCTAGCATGGAATTCAAATCAAACATATTTTTGTCTCTGGGAGCGGTGATACTTAGCTAGGAATTGATTAAATTGTATTTGTTTGGGAACCAGACACGAGGACCATTTGTTATGAATTATTATTTTGATGATTTAACAATTGCTATCTTGAATCATGTTGTTGTTTTGCTAGTATTATACATATTAATAAATTGTGTTTTTTTAATCTTTAACGGATCTTGAGACCTGATTAAAATACACATTTGGTAAACAGTTTTTACAAAACAAAATTAATTAGAACTATTAACTTAAACTGACTATGAACTGCTTGTATTTTCGAATTTATTACATAAATAAAAAAATCAATGTAACCAACGTAAATATTATTATACAAAGAAAGAAATTATACAACAATAACAAAGAACAGATTTAAGTCCAATGAAAGTTAGTTTCATCGAATATCACTTAATATAACTAATAAAAAATGCTTGGGAAAAGTGAGAAAATTTTTTTTGTGAATTAAATCGAATATTAATGGAAAGGAGCCAAAGAGCGGAGATTGCTCTGTACGCAACTATACGATAACAGAACAGGAATATAAAGCGTTGGCAATTGTCTAGGAAACATATCGTGGAAGGTGGAGAGCAAAAAAAAAGTCTCGCTTACGTCAAGTCACGCACTGAGCCTTTCGTTTACATACAGGAATTATGCTGTGGAGCTCAAATGTAAATATTGTTGTTCCACCTTTATTATTAAAAGCATTAGGTGGAAAAAACTCAAATCAACTGATGTGAGGAAACGGTTCGAGGTATTAATCTTATTAACGTGTGTAAATGCACGTGCTTACTTGGGTACGGTTACGAGGCCCCGGGTTCGGATGGTACGTTTGTTTTTGTGTTTTGTATGTTTCGTGCTATATTCAGCTTCCTTCACCGTCATCCAGGGATACTGAATTCGTATGCTTGATGTGCACGGCAAACAAATTAACAAGGTTGATTGACAGGAAGAAAATCAATAGCTATGGGATTGGCGTTTTAGTGTCGCCTCTCGATTAGGAATAGGAATGAATGTAGTGGTACGAAAGAAAACGGCTGTTAAATTGTATGATCGATTGCTGGAGTAAATGGTATCGTTCGGGTTTCAAATGGTTAGTAAGAGCACATTTTACATGTGTTTATTTTAAATAATAGAAAAAAAAATTTTGTTACGAGTAATGTTAGAGTAATGGGAAAATTTGTAATGCCTTTTAGTAAAATAAGTTTAGTAACATTGAGGATCTAGGGATGCTGTCTATGTTCAGCTGTATCATATATTTTCATAACACAAAAAAACAATACACAAGAAACATTAAAACCAATAAGGGTTGTCCAAATAGCCAATCTTCTTTCTATAATTCATCGATGTACATTCGTGCTCAACATACAAAATGTCACACAGACTTCATAGGGCAAGTGTTTCTCATAGTTGTTTTATTTAACTTCTTTCGGGCAATCACAACGATGCCCCCGCTCATTGGAACGAGTCAATTTGAAAGCCATTTACTGCAACACTTTACTGTTCTCAATTGGTGAGTAAATCGTGTGTCTTCACTTACCCGTCCGTGGACAAAGATTGGCGTTACTTGGCGGTAAGTGTTTTTTCGTGTCATAAACTGGATCAGATTGGAGCATGACTAATAAATAATAATTAATTAAGTTTTGAATAAAAATGGGAACAGATTACCGCGGGTCATGTTTGAATTCGCTGGTAGGTGAACAGAATAATGTGCATCGGCGGTTTTAGGTTTTCAATTTCTAACAATGCTGCATGTAATGATACCAATAATAAGTTAGCCGGCAGCTGCTCTATCGTATAGGTGAGTTCGTGCATGCGACGTTGGAGCATTCAATAGTTCTCCCCATAATTATGCTTCACTCAAAAACATGAACAGTACTTTTTCGCGATTTCATCAGCAAACTGCAGCCGCAGCAGTTGCAATTGGTGCTTTAAGTTGCACCGTTTAATAAACCATTAGGCAACAAATTTCATGCAAGAGAAACCTAAAATGCCCTAGGACAGGACCAGTTTTGTTGGTTTAGATAGCAAAGTTAGTGGTACTGAAAGGTGTATGCTTCAAACGTGTGTTTTATTTATGTCCTACGTTAAAGATGTTGTGAAATGTGCTTGCATGTAATTCGTTATGAAAATAAGTTGGTACGTAACCGAACGTATTGTTGATGCACGTTTGTGCACATGACGCACATACATATATAGAGTACGATTCACATTATATTGTCAGAGGTTCTGCGGGGTTTCCATTAGCAAGAATCTAGTTTGCAATATAACAAAAAAACGTGGAGGAATGAAATAGTAAAAATTTGTGGAAGATTAAATACTATGGAAACAAGCGGAATGTTCAAAAGCTGCTGGTTTCTTCTGACTGAGATGATTTATTAACCATCATCCCCTGTTCAAGATAGCACACGCACACGGTAACCGGCAAAAGCGGTGTTGAATTTTCTTGAACCACTTATCTGAATCCTCCGATCATACTCATTTTCTCCGCATCCGGGTATTTAGTGCATTGGGTGTACAAGTGTAGCTTTCATGTGATATGAGCCGTATAATTTTGTCGTCCTAACAAGCTCTTGTTATTCTCATTTCTCATATGGATTATCCTTTAGCCAGACCGTCTTGGTCATAGTCGTGAGGGTAAGAGCGGCAACCAATTCGGACCAGATGTAGGATGGAAAACGAGATGCAGCAGGTTGGTGGAGGCGAATAGCACATGAACGTTTTATGCTAATTTGTAATTGTCCCTAGATCAAATAAGTTTTGCCTACACGAGGAAAGTTTCAACTGCCATAAATTATTCAACTTCACGTCTTCCACACAACTCTTTCGCAATGTGATTCACCCACACCTTTGGATGCATATGGAAAGATAATGTATGTGACAGTCTGCAAGACATTTGTTCGGGCGCGTTTGATGGTGCTAAAAACTTGAAATGATTTATTAATCAACCCAACTTGGCCAGTGTATCCCAGAAGGTGCTAGGTAGAAGCTGTGGCTCTGCAATGACCATGGCTAAAGGGAATCCTATTCTTTTAGGGCGTTTAAAGGATGCAGGATATCTGTCCCTTTTACTAAAAGAATTTCACACACAAGAAGTGTCAATCGTTCGGAGTTTTCAATTCAAGCCTTTACCAATGTTCTTCTGCACGGTGTGTCGTTCCGGACGCTTGAAAGAAAACAGTTTTAGATTAATTTGGAAAACTTTCCGTAGCATATGGTCTACGATATTTGTGAGAGATAGTTGACTTAGTGAGTTTTACAAAATTCCGTGGTACATAACGAAAGGGTCATGTGTAAAGGGGGCTGGAGGATGGACGCCGTTACACAGGTCAACCTAACGTTTTGTTTGTTTTACATGCTTTTTACAATGCTCTTGAATGCAACAAAATTCGTTGTTTCAATGATCCATTCCATCACTTATGAAGTAATTTCTTAGAACATTAATGGAAACATAAAAATGGAACAAAAAAGCAATTGTTCAGAATATTCCCGGAATCAATTATTCAATCAATCGCAACATTCGTTTGGTTTAAACGGGTTTGAACTTTGGGGCGGCCTGGTGGTATGATAGTAGCGGAGCCGGTCTTTACACGAACGGACCGGACCAAAATCCCATCCGGACCACAATCCCTCGTACGCAGAACTGACTTTCCAGCTACGGGTAAATAAAGTCAAAAAAAGCCACAAATAGCACACCTAGACCTCTTGAGGTTGTTACAGTGCCGATAAAGAAGAAGAACTTTGTAATGGTTTGAATTTTAACTACACTGACCGTGTACTTAGTTGCCTTGCTAGCGCTAAAATTTGAACCAAGGGCTTGATGTGATTTAGATCAACCACTTCATTTGACGTGGGAGTGTTACTTGCATATACCGCTTCGATATTCGTTTTTGAGGATAGCATTTATTATGAATGGTGCAACAATACAAGATAAACGTTTTTTTTTCAATTATTCCCAATGTTGATGATCCAAACATATACTTTGTTTTTTTAATTGTAACAAATGTTAACAAAAGCGTGCAGAAAGTCACATCCAACATCCTCTATCTGAATAATATTTGGGATTCCGCTACATCAATGAGACCGAACACCCGCATAGGTTGCGGCGAATAGGAAGAAATAGTTCAGATCAAAACGAACCGATTAACATAGGGCATTACGGTGCGTCAATGGTACATTCCGTTCCTGGGCAATGACACTCGACTTCGTCAAGCCGCATCAATACCTCGAGGTAGAGCCATCTTTAAAGTGAGAGTAGCGTACACAAAGTGATACACTTTTTCCCGTGTACGTAACCGGGCGGTGGATGTGGGTTCAGCGTGGTGTAAAAAAAAACTTTTCCCACGATTCTGCCACGACAACTGGCAACTTTGATAGAGTATTGCTAGCGGCAGTCTTTGAGGTAATGCGTTTCTTTATGGGTTTTGTTATTTGATTCGGATCAAGTTGATCGTCACGGGTGGCGATCTCTTAGGCGGTATGTTTGTTCTTGGAAGCGGGTATTGGTTTCGATGCGATATGTAAAAACAGTTAAGTTGAGCTGGACTGAGAAAAATAAGCGTTCAAATGTGTTATTTTTTCCAAATTTGTTCAATATAAACTCAGCAATCTACCGATAAATAAATACTAATATGTTTGTATGAGGCGGCCGGTGGTGTATTAGTAGCGGCGCCGGTCTTCACACGACCGGTCCAAAATCCCATCTGGACTAATCTCCCGTAGCAAGGACTGACTATCCGGTTACGTAGTAAAATTAAATCTAGTAAGACAGAAATGGAAGGTATGAATGGACGTTACGCCAAGAAGAGAAAGAGAGAGAGAGAAAGAGAGAGAGAGAGAGAGAGAGAGAGAGAGAGAGAGAGAGATGTTTATAAAGCGTTTCTGCTACAAGGAATGTTACCATTTGGGTCAGAATTACCCATGGTCTACGGCGATCCATCGAAAACTCAAAACATCTGTTGAACTATATAAATAGCATTAGAATTAGTTATATTTTAAGATAAACAACGAGCAGCTCATAGACTGTAGAGCTTAAAACCCCTTCAAATGAATAAGTTAATATAAAAAAA
Source organism: Anopheles moucheti (assembly GCF_943734755.1). NCBI lineage: Eukaryota > Metazoa > Arthropoda > Insecta > Diptera > Culicidae > Anopheles > Anopheles moucheti. The sequence goes on from NC_069140.1 coordinate 61,569,474, forward strand.
TCGTATCCCTAATTGAATCCACAGATTACCCATCATCAAAAACTATTAGCTAATGTCTATATTAATGACGTCTATATTGTTTGAGAATCAATTGTATCAACTATTTAATTATCATAAAAAAAATTGAGGGGGTGCAGTTCCTACAATATAAATCTATTTCTTTACTGTGGTATGTAAATCCCTCGCGCTTTTGTATGGATCCATCATATTGAACGAAGCAAGTAACAGTGCACACTTACGAAGTATTCCAGCATGTGAGGTATGTTGTAAGTTACATTCTTCGCTCGAAAAAATACGCTTGAATGAATGTTTTGCAGTCGCGTCTTAACTTTTTTCGCAATTAATTACGTCCTTTGCTAGTTGGCCACCGTGATGTTTTTTTATGTTTTGCTCCGTTTACGTACGGGTAAGCCAGAAACGAATAGCTGAACGAAAGAGAATCCCCAATGAGTAAGGCATTGTGAGTTATTTCGCAACCGCCGAAAAGCAGCCAACCCTTGCTTGCGTTGGAATTGGAGTTTATCCTCGGGGCAGCAATATCAGCCCATGTGTACCTCACTCGCTTGCGAAGTAAACGACGTCGAGCTGAAGAACGAGTTTGTCTTAATTTCCTTGCAATTTTTCATTATTTCCCGGGTTTTCCAGTTCATTTGCGCGTATTTTATATAAAAGTAAGGGTATTCGGATTCTGTGTAAGTTGGGTAGTGTGGGACATACTTCTTTCTTGCGCAAAATTTTCATTTTCATCCATTGTTTTTATTGCATGTGGTTCATACTTTTCTTGACCATTTGTTTCTTTCGTACGGGTGGACAAATCAAGTCGTGCCTGTTAACATGTTTTCTCTCGTTCTTTATTTTTTGTGGATTTTTTATGCTTAACTTCGTCATACACAGAACGCCGAGAAAGTACATGCGGCTTAGACTTGCAGTAGGGATGATGGTGCCAGTTTCATATACCTAGTCTGCGTCTTAAAGCTTTTCACTGCTATCATGTCGTGTGATTAACGGGACGTTGGTGATATTTTCAAGATATAAATCATAAGAAATGAAAAATGAATAAATGAATGAACTACTGAAACCAAAAAAACAACATAAAGTAAAGTTAAAGATGTGACAGTGTCGAGTTATCGAATCATTTTTTTATTATTAAACCATAATATGTTTCGTTTAAGTTTTAAGCAATGAAGTGTGGTTATTTTTTCTTATAAAACTGCATGTAAATAGTAATTTCGCTGGTTAATTTAAAATGATAAATGAAGAATCTCTCCGCTTTACACTTTCCTGATGATCGGCGAAGTATATAACAATTTCTTGTCAAACCAATCTGTCGCTGACGGAACGCACGTTTCTAGTATAGCCATTCGGACGATCGGGACATACATACAATGCAATGGTCACATGGGCGACAACCTTACAGTTGCTCCGGAGTTTGCTCCATGTGCGAAACAATCAATAAATTAAACAAAAATAATTAACCTTTTTAAAACAATATCGCTATCCGGCTCTGGATAAATCAATTCAATTGGATAATCGCTCCGTAGACAATCTTTAATATGTTGTATTTGCACTCAGTAAAGTGATGCTCTAAAAATGGAAAGTATTTGTTGGTGTTTATGTATTGGAAATTGAAAGTTGTATTGGAATTGTATTGAGTATTGAAAGTATTGAACGAAGTATTGATAGCAACATTGTATTCTAAAATAACTTCAAATCTCAAACATTGTTATCTGGTTGAAAAGCGATACTTCGTTATGCAACGTTTCCAACACCAGCTGTTCAAGGTGTGATAATTTATCCAAACTTGATTTGACAGCCTCAGGGTGGTTTATTTATTGAAATAAGCACTAGGTGTAGCCTTCTGCCCATGTAATACGTGAGATAAAAATCATCCCAAAAACCTCCCGAGGATATGGGAGGAGTTGATTATAGATAAGTATTCTGTTACAGATCCACACCGTACTAGATGCCTGAAGACAATGTGTGGGTATATGAGCACAAGGAAGGTGAGAAAAATGTTTTTACCATGCTTCTGGGGCATATTTATTCGGGATGAAAATGTTCTTTTCTAGAACAACAGCTACACAATCAATAATTGAAAGAACAGTTCCGAGGGTATAACTGCGCTGATCAAAATATAGTGTGTGTCGTATTGTACAAAGTAGAACTGGGATAAGAATCGAAATTGAACGATCTTTTTCATGCGGGGTTACTTCATATTGTTGTAATATTTAAAAGTAATGGTATGTTATAACCGACGTTAAAGCAAATGCAAAACATGTTCGCTACCACCTGACCTACATTGTTGTTGTTGTGTTTTGCATAATTGAACAGTAATTTATGCACGTACATTCGTTTGCAATAAATTTTCCGATAGCTGCAAATGCTTCGCTGTACGTCAATGAATGTTGAACGGCTTACATTCCCACAGGATGAGAATGTCAATCGTAAATATGCGCACCCTCTCTGAAGTTAAGAAGAAAACACACGAACATGAACGTGCCATGAGTTTGAGGATTCGCAAAGGTATGTTTAAACGATGTGAACTCAATTTAGATGCGAAGAGATAACTTTCCCCGTTCATGAATTCAATACTTTATCCACCAAACTTGAATCCTTGAATTGTTGTTGAATTGTAATATCGGTAGTGCCGGGCAAGATGATTTGAAGCATCCTTAACGCATATATAAAGATATTTGTAGCATTTTATGTTTCACTTTATCTATTTGCTATACCATATTATATTTGCATCCAATTCATATTCTAGTGATTTAATTTGATAAATATTGTCGCTGGATTGAGCATGAAGATTAAGACTTTATGCAAAGATTTTATTTACTATTTATGAAGTGGTAATTTAATAAACATCATGAGAAAACTTGCAATACAATTGAGCCTTACCGGAACGTTAATCCATATGTTCTTATAAAATATTTACAATCAATTTGTGATAAGATAAAAGTCTTTACAAAAATATTTAAAGCACCTGCTTGCTATAAGAGTACCTTATAGCTCAAGCGAAATATCTTTCAATATTTTTGTTTCTACTTTTGAGTGGTTACCAGTGAGAACAATATCTGAACCCTGTCGCTTGGAATTAAAGCTTCCACTTGAACAGAAGCTAAATTTAGTTCAAAACATGAGAGTCTATTACCATGTAATACACACGATTAGCACTCAATTCTCGACAACTGTTATTGCCAAATTTTGCAGGCTTATACGAGGAGATATCAAACCAGTAGCTGGGGTATCCAAGGTATTGCATGGTTTAGATTGAGAAAATCTATGAATTTCGTTCCCTACGAATAAACGTTGTTCGCTGTGAGGGTTGATAGGTTAGGGTTGTCGATTGAAAAACGTTGTTGAATTAGTGTTAAAAAGGCAATAAAAATGTTTTCTTCACATCGTAGGGGGAATGGAATGGAATTGAGTACGAAAATTGGAAAACGCAACCGAAGAGTTGTGAGAGATAATTTTTAACCTTTCTTTACAGAAAGATAATGAAGAATGACTTTACAATTGGGTGAACATTGAAAATAGTCGATGGTGAAATGTTAAGATGGATAGTTGTTTTCGTTGTTGATTTATCTGCATAAAGTCAAATATGCCACATGCAAAAAAGTAAGTTTATCACGAAATATGATGCTAAAAGCAACATCGTTGTGTATCTCGAAAAGCCTTCAGCTATGCTCTCGACTATTATTCTTCTATGGTAAGATAATGATAGTGTTGGGAAACAGAGGCATCTTCAGATTGGAGGTCGATTCAGTGAAGCTTTTCGCTCGATCAACGTTAAAGTAAATAGATGCATAGAGTAGGTAATGATTGAGGTTTCGGTTCAAACAACTACCAGCGAAACATTTGAGGCTGGTGGACATCGGAGGTGAAAGTAGGGTACATGATACTGGAGGAATATCTTCGCTAGACTAACTGTGCAAGCGATCGCCGTTGAACTGCCATGGAGATCAAGCCGGCAAATCATCACATCATTGAACGGATTGAACGTGATCAAAGAATGAAGTAGTGATTGATCTGCTGATCATACACGTGATCTATTAATTATGTATATCTTTTATGCTTTCGCTAGAGTTTCGTGCAGCTCCTCTCTTTTTCATGATTTGTTTGTTTGATTGTCTATTGGGCCCCAATATGTAGGATGCTGATGATGGTTCGTGAGGTTAAGCCTTCGATGACCAGGGGCAGCGACGACAGAAATCGGGCTCGCTGAGAAAATGGGAAAGCATGAGGTGGCGACAGTATACCTTGGGGAAGATTGAGATTTCAATTTGCTTTTTCCCGCGCTCGGCCATAACAGTTCAACAGGTCAGCAATGTGATCGATCATAAGAAGGTGAACAATTTTTGCAACCATGAAGGAAAATCCTCGATTGAAACAAGAACATGAAAGTTAAAGTAGTTGGTTCTCACCAAAAATATGTTTTCCGTCCTGAAATAAAATTAGCAAAATGTGATTTAATTATTGAGTATGGAGCTTTCTTTTGTGTAGTACTTGAAAGTCACTTACACATATTTCTATTTCAATATTGCACATATTGCATATTGCTACACACATGGCTTACTAGAATTAATTCTATCACGTACCCACAGAGCCAATCTTACAACACGGCTTGACTAATTTAAAAAAGTTAGTATTTTTTATTACGATGTATGTAATGCACCCAAATAAACTCACGTGAATTACATGAGTTGAACCCAAAGTAACTCAGGTGAATTATATGAGTTACATTAGCAAGGTAACGCCTGCGTTACTATTATAATAGTTATTATATTATAGTAATAACTATTTACTTATTTATTCATTTGTTGATTTTACTTCCTTCCTTTAAAAATATTCACAATTTCCTTTATCAATATATAATCATATAGTTTATCTGCTTAGTACTTTTTTTAAATTGTACATTAGCAAAAACATTGTCAAATTACAGAGGAATAATGTTATGAATTATGAACAAAGCATTTTTCAAACATAACATAACATTTAAATATGTTTGTAGTTTTTAGCAAATAATACGTGTTACACAATAATACGCTACGCGTGAAGAGCAGGAAAGAATGTGAATGTTTTACATTTTGTCTGAAAAGCTGGCACAGATAACGAGGTATGTGAGTTAACTCCATGCTGTATTTACTCTTTAAACCGTCTGCTGTACCATCGGTACGTAATTCTGTTCGTGCCTACATCCTCTGCTTTAAGGTGCATCTCCGGGATCATCTGTACACTTGAATATTAAGGCGGCAAAGGGTGTTTATTAAATTATCAAAAATCTTAATGGCCGTGTAAGTGCACATACTTTAACAAGCGAATGCTCATCGAGTAAGGAACGGTAAACCGATGGACCTGAAACAAGATTTATTCTTGGTACCCTTTATTTGGCCACTCTAGGCGTCGGCCCGTACCGTCTCGTTCAGCGATGGGCAACAATCGCACCGTTCGTTTCATTACTTTTTCGAGTTCGTGCCCTTGCTCAGCATTTTCGCAGCATAAGTGAGGGGTGTCTGTGCAAACATTACTTCTCACATGATTTGGCCTCCTTCTTATCGCTGATTAATATGTGAAGGAAGAAAAACGAGACCACATTGAGTTGACGGGACTGGCAATTGAGTTGGGCAGCCTGGTCGAGATTCACAGTGAGTCCCGCTGCCAATTGCCAACATTTCACCTTCCGCTGGTAGATGATCGTGTATCAGGTCAGTATTTTGTGCACTATCATAATTTGTTCGTGAGCGACTTCTTAACTCGATTGCATGTGAACTCGTAGTTGCAGTAAGAAACTGTTTATGGTAAGAAAGCGGTTTTTTTTAAACATTTAGGTAAAATGCAGCAACATTAGATTCGTAACGAGTTATCGAGTTAACGAGTTATCAATGTAAGTATAACATTTCGAATAGAAAAATAAGGCACTTAGTGTATTTGGTTTGGCTTTAGTAAAAGATCCACAATACATAATTAATAGAAACGTTGTAAACGCCAATTTTTAACCTAACTTTAAATGCTCTTGGCTCATAGTTTCATAGTAGTCGCTGCAGTACGATGAGTCTGGTTAAAGGTGCCTGACACTCTACCTTACAGCATCTCATTCCGAGCTATCCTGAGGCTAAATCGGAAACGCAACAGTTGTTCTCGGCCCATTTGGAAATACGTACGAAATTCGATGTTAATCAAACACTGGCATGCGAAACGTGGCTCACATTTACGCCATAGCTGTTGGTCATCTCTGCAGCATTCGTGCCTGACGAGAGCTATATTTAACGAACGGATAAATAATATTTGACATGTAATAAAATAAATACCATGCAATTAGAGTCAGTGATTTATAAATCTTTAATAAAGCAAGAATGAGAAATCCAAACGTCTTATGAGAAGTAAGCATTACGTGGTATGGAGCGAGCGAAAACATTCTTGCATACCAGTTAGTTTCATCGTATGTGAGTGGCTGTGATGTGTTGTTTTAAAAGCAGGCCGCAGAGAAGTAATTTCTTTTCAAGCTGTTCATTTAGAAGCCAATATTTATTTGTAAGATTTGTGTGATTCTTTACGATCGCATTTTATGAGCTTAAGTGCTACCGCTATCATCGAATTAAGCTTGAAGGTTACGTGTTTTAACATCTTGATCGTTTTATTGAGATCGTGTCATGGGCAAGATAGATCGAGAAGATGGATTGTTACAGTGCTCTCTTTGGGATGGAGATAAAAATTATCACATGGTAAAGTTTTGTAAGGTGGATGGTTCGTTAATTTCCATTCTACTAGTACTCTGCTATATTCTACTAGAACTGTATGGTGTTGTAAATTAATTTTTTTATTAATGCTGTTGGATGTTGTCCTTAGAATACATTTTGAGACGGTCAAGCCTGTTACTTTGAAACAAAAAGTGAAAGTTTTAGAGCAAGATATATTGAAAAAGTATAGAGTTTCTCGAGAACTTGCAATGGTCCAAATGGGACCAAAAATCTGAAGAATCAACATGAATCTAAACAGTACACAAACCAAGTGCCAAAGAAATACGACAGAGAAAGTATGGATGGTCAACAAAAAACCATCCTACATATGAAGTGCATTATTTTTATTAAATGAGAAATGCGAAGTAAATCAAATTCACCCCGATGATGCATTCCTTGTCGATGGTTTCAATCAATCACTCGGTAGATCATATATTTGTTGTTTGTTTATTTATTGTTGTTACGTCTTCGACCCTCTCGTTATACTTCCTGGTTTATACGTATTGACTTCGTCGAGCTAATTGTCCGATTGTCTACAGCGCAAACGGGAGATACTGGGAGTTAAACATGGAAATTAAGAGACGGAGAGAACGAGCCCACATTACCGATCAATATGAACCCATTATCCTGCGTTACGGTCGAATGAGATCATGTTGCAATGAGATAGCAGAATTTTCGTACAAACTATTGCATTGCGTTGCGTACAAAACACAAGTAAAATGGAACAAAAATCATTCACTGTGCTTTTCTTATGACTGCTTCCCGAGAGTACCACAACGGGGCGATTTGCATACGGTCTGTCTGTCTGTAATACCGCAGGCATAAGTATGAGCAACCGCATAAGCAACAACGTTAGCAGCATAAGTAACGGTGTGCCAGCTTTCAGCTCAAGCTGCGGGTTTTGGCGGTAACCTCTTCCCGGTAGTAAAGACTGCCTTGCCAGTCGTCAAGTGGCGATGGATTATGATTTACGTTTCGGTTGTGCAGCGATTGCGACGACGGCCGTTGACGGATGAGCGAGAATGGATGACGATGCAGATGGTTGAATGACGAAAATAAAAGACAAAAACCGCAATGTACACTATCTTGCGCTATGAAAACGAAAATCTTACCATATTTCACATAACACTTCGGGATCGGTCAAATCGGCAAGTAGCAGCAGTACGTCGTCGCTGCTGGGTCGTTGTTGGGTTAGGGATTGCATCGTTCGTTCCCACGTCAAAAACTACTGACATTTCCTTGAGGCATTGGAGTAGAAAATTGTAAGCATACTCTTTGCAGTAGCAGCGCCGGGCGAGCTAGCTAGATGTTTGCAGAACCTCAAGCTTGCGTTGGCCGCTCTTGTGTGTTTTGTCGGTACAGCAGTATGTTAAAGAATTTTGAAAGGTATTCTCTAAACATTATGTTCCAGCTTCCAAAAGGGATTAATATCCAAGATGACAAGACAATCAATTTGGTACTAAGGATGTTTGAAGTCACTTAGTTGATTTAGGGGTTTTATACTGGCTTTAAAACAGCTTCATTTAACTTCACAAATTATGCAGATTGAAGAAACTTAACTTTAGTTATTATTATTTATATTTTGTGAAACAACTATATCAGTATGAAAAGTGTTATGAAACTAACGATTCCCTTGCCCAGTCACTACTGCATATCGTGCAAGGTTTTGTGTTCGGTTTTACCCAAATAACCTTCATTCTGTTACCACAACGAAATATCATCCTTGAATCCGACGTCCGGGGCCAAACCATCGCTCTCACGTTCGAAATGTGTTGTCTTCTGAACACGACGTAAGATTTATGAAATAATATATGATATGATAAAATAAAACAAATGGTCCCTTCTCATACTTCCTCGTGGCGAAGAAAGAGTCTGTTGCAAAACCTCAACCCTGTCGCCCGTAGCTTCTGTTTGAGCCCGAGTTGCGGTGAACATGCGGAAACAAGACGAGGTAGGTTAGGTGTGAAAACTTTGGTGAATGATTTCCTTAGCATCGCTAAAGAACCATCTTCATTCTAGCCCGTATCGGAAGGTAAAGTCCGGCATTCTCGTGTTACCATCAATATTGTCCTCTTAAACTCATCGTCACAAGATATGGTCGTTGGTCGAGGAAGAGATTTATAACTGAATAGTGGAAGGGGAGGGTCCTTAAGGAAGCTGGGTCAGAAGATGTATGGCCAGAAAGTAGAGCTAACAGGTTCTGTTTTCGTCCGGATTTGAAACATATCCTCAGGGGTGATATCGAAACCACATTCAACACACACGAGCCGACATCGTCCGGTGTCACACGTCTGTATTGAACCGCAAGCGTTGAATAACGAAAGAAGCAACAGCAACTTTGGCAGGAGAGACTATCAGGACATTCTTGACAGCTTGAACCTCTGTCCACCGCGTTAGATCCGACTGAGTAGTGTGGGGCGTTACAGTTAGTGCTGTATGCCGAAAAGACAGAATATTGTCTTGGAATTTAGGCGAATAATTTGCATATACGAACAAAGCATACCAAACAAAACTCGATAAGAAAACATCCACACTTCTTTGCCATAGGGACCGGTGTTGGAAGTGACATTTCAATCATTCTTTCCAGATTTGGGAGACTTACTCATACTTGAGTTGGAGTTGTCTATGGGTCGGTTATTAGTGACAATGGGAAACGATAGGAGCGAGAAAATTACACACTGACCGTGAATTCTTCTCACCTTCCCATGGGACAAAGGATTGATGTGTCACCGATGGTAAACTTAAGGACAGTTTTATGGGTAGGGTTATTTGAGAATGTTGAAGTTGTGTTATCAACCTGAACTAAATCGAAGTTCGTGATTTATGCTGGGTTCAGTGATGATTAATTTGATTAGCCTTTTAGAATCGTCTTCCGGAGTGAGGAAAAGGCAGACAATGAGCTTGGAAACTGAATGGATGGGAAGATATCAATCCATACATAGCGATGTTTGAATTTATCCAGATATCTGCCATTCTCGCACGTACTTGGAGGTGGTCTGTTCTATTGACATTTTGGATCACCATGCAGCCCTGAACGTGAAGAACCATCATGTAAATATAACATAATTTTTAACATTCAGAAACGAATGAGGGATTTCGAGTGAGAGATATTGTGTAGATATTATTAGATTATTAGATTGTTTTCTACAATCATGATGAATTAGGCTACAATTGTAAAAAGACTAAATCCATTGATTGGATCAAAGCCTTAACACAATTTTGAGACGCTCTCTTTAAGTGAAAAATCTTTAATTTAACACATATTTACACTTTGTTGATGAACTTGAAACTTTCCGCTCAGTTTCCAGTCTCCCTCCAACCACACCGCGCTTTATTTATGTCACTTTTTCCTTACAACGATGCATCAGGTACTGAGCAGGAAATGCATATTACAAGAAGCGGTTTCATTTCCTACTCTTGGTTGTTTGACCATTCGTTACGGTTCCGACCGACCGGATGCCAGGCCGGAACTTAACCTCAACAGTCAATTAGCTTTATGACTTTTGAACAATTGCGCGAAACAAAACTAAAATACAAAAAATACAGAACAGAAAATCATACGCTCACCCAAACGCAAACCACCCAAGCAGGCGGAAAGCGAAGGGGCTTTCCCCTTTGGCGTGATCCTTTTTCAGAGCTGTGATAAAGAACCCCTCGTTCAACTAGCCAGCGGTCAGTCTGGAAACAATTGAAATCGGTTGGTGTTCTACCTTGTTTTTGTGTGTTTATATTTTTGTTCCCTTTGCGCTCTGTCCATTTAAAAGAGATTTCTCAGTTTGAAAAGAATTTACAGCAGACTCTTGTACTGGTCGCCGCGGGTATTTTTGATCTAAAAAAAAGCACCCTGAGTCGAATAATTGAGGCGCAAACATAATCCTTTATTTGAATTCATTTAAGCGGTTGGTAGACCGACCCTTCTAACAATGTAAAGGGTAAGAGTGCCGGTTTGGGAGTAACCTGTCCAGACTGGATGGTCGGTAAACGTTTCTTACGAGTGCTAACGGTTGCGTTGTATGAAATATGTTACGTAGTCATTTAGAGGCAATTTGCTGGTTCATTTGTCCCTTAGGATATGCGCGAATGATATTCACCTGTTTGCTAATGGCTGTGTACGATGGGTAGGCAAATAATAGACTACACGACCATAGTCAATGGTCCGTTTTATAGTCATCATGATCATAGTGTAAGGTGTAGCACAAATGAAAATTTTCTTGTAAGAATGGTTAACAATTTAGTATTTGGACAGTCTTTTGTACTACCTTTCTGATGGAAGCGAACCCGATGAAAGATTATTTTGTTACATTCTAACAAATTATTTATCCGTGAAGCTGTAAAAGTGGTATATGAAATCAAAATAACTAAAGCACCATACCATCGCAGTTATCGAAATTATCAGGACTGAAAACACAATACATCCAATACAATCTCTTTATTCACTTCTATCTCATTTTCTACATACTCTATTGGGAAGTAAGAAAACATTTCATGACAAATGGTTCGTCATGGTTTGAACACCTTGGTCAAAAATTAATAAACAACACAATTAATAAAAAAAACTTGTCTGCTTAAATAAACATATGTTTGTAACTTTACGTTTACTCAATCACCTTTCATCAGATCACAATGCAATGGAGCAAAGCGTATGTTATAGTGAACTCTTGAAAACTTATTACAATAACCCATTATGGCTCGGTTTTGGAAATAATGGAATTACGTGATCCTCGGGCGAGCATCTGCAGATCCCAAGAGAAATGAGTCGTGTGTTTAAAAGCTGGCTGAATCGAAAATCATACGTACAATTCATACCTCTCATGCACGACGCTTCTTGGTTCGCGCTATGTGCGGTTTATAAACGGATAATAATACACATGTAAATGAGAGTGAGATTTTGCCTGCGTGATTTGACTGTAGCGATACGTGGCCATATCAGCTTTCTCGGGATGGTGGTGCTTTACGGTGGTTTATGTGAGTGTCGGAGAAGCGAATGGGAGGGTATATGTGCTTCAAGCATGAAATGTGACTCCTTCACAATCATTACCCTCCCGGACGAAGAAATCCTTCATTGGAACGATATCTGGCCGCTGATCCCGCTCGGTTCGATTCCATGTCCGTCCGTGTGATGTAAACAGATATGATAGAAGGTTACTTACCACCGCTACGTTATGATGCGGTTTTTATATTGAATTATCTTTCTCTCACATTCTTGGCCCCTGGGTCCACCGGGACTGGGCAGAAGATCTCGCATTCAATTTTTCGTCGCTTGTTTGATGTTGCCAGAAAATGAATAATAATAGTTCTGATCATATAATGATGATAATAATGAATAATAAACAATGAAGTCACGTATGGAGTCGCTCTTACTGGGTTCCTTTTCTTTCGTTTTCGAAGCGATAACATGAAGCAGAAAAAAAACAAAGCAAAACTGGTGCACTCTCTCACCAAGTGTGTTAACCACCTTCATACATTCTATTGTGTTGGAACGATTACGTTGATTCTATGCAGAGTAAATTTCGTCTGGATCATCTTATGAAATCTGAAATATTTTCGATATGTTCCTTTGGATTGGAAAGTATAATTTTGAACTTTTAATCTACGGGGAAAAATTTGTAAAAATGAGCTAATTCCGCATGCATAATTTGAATAAAGCTTCCAATTTTGGTATTGTAAACGAAAAAATCATTATAGTTAATTTTATTCCAATTTTGTCCCATAGTGATCTAGTTAACCTATCCTAGATGTGCCTGTTGATATTCACGAATAACACAGTGCGCACGGATTGAATCTTCTTAGACACTTGAAAGTCGTGATTGACCCTTGATGCTTTGTTAATTCATGGGTATGATAACTAAAAGGAAGGAATGAGAGCGAGAGAGAGAGAGAAAGAGAGAGAGAGAGACAGAGAGAAAGAGAGAGATAAAGAATCAACCAAGAATCCAGTAAGTCAACACTGACTGTGACTCATAGTCACATACATATTGTGTGGGATAGCCTAGGATACATTCCGTGTAACCAATATCATGTGTCTAACATCATTTGTCTTTTGCGCTTTCAATGGTTCGTTTATGTAAAGCGCACAAATTTGCTGCAATATATGAGTAGAGTTAACGGCGTATTCCATGGTACGATTAAGCTTTTAGATTTAGCTAGGGGTAGCTGTACAGCAGGGAATCTTTAATAGTGTTCCATTGAAGATGAAAGCTTATCGCGCATTGTACAGTGTTACACAAAACCGGATTAATCTGTGATATCAGCAAAGTAGTTTGTCAAAGAAAGATGTTGTGTAGTGTGGTTTCAAGGCAGTGCGGTTAAATGATACCTTGGCATTGCTTACAATGGTTATCTTCGGTAGATAATCTGGAACTCCGTAGGAGAGTTGAACAAAGAAAGAACATTCTAAGTACTGTGTGGAACTAGATGAAGGCCAAATTTACACTGCTGTTGCACCTTTCATTTATTTACTCTGACAATGTTTGATGATTTATTGTATTTTAATCATCTATTTTTATTGAACTGCATCGCAAAATTGGTCCCACTATATGAAAGTATGATGAAAGCATTAACTCCTCATCCGCTGAAAGATGGTAGAAGTTACACGCAGCGAAAAACCTCATTAACGCGAAATGCTAGTTCTCGCTCGGTTCAGCTTACCGTCCCGCTGATGGAGGCAATCCTTTATTCCCGGCACTACCGTCCGCCGGATGGATTAAGCTGGCATCCTTTTGATAAAGACAATTTCGGCATAATCGTCAACGTGCAGGACGGAGCGAATGAATCGCGAAAAATCTCCACTGAAGCGCTTACCAATGAATATTCATTAGTTCATTAAAATGATGAATACCCATGAAAATATCAATCATGTGTAAATATGAGATAAAGAAAACGAATTCAGTTTAAAAGAGTGAAAGCGAAAATTAGAACCATCGGATAATCTCTGACGTGAAGTGACTTGCTTCGTCCGTTTGGTTTGGCAGTTGTGCACAGAATTGGGGACCGATGGCTGAAGGCAGACGTTTTATATCGTAGGGAAACCGGAACTTATGTAACACGTTTCCAAAAAAAAGCAATAGTGATGGTTGGGGTTTTACGTGCAGGTGGAGGAAATTTTTATTTTTGAAGAATTTTAACTTAATTGCGTTTGTTTCAATGCACAAGAAGGCATTGGAAGAATTTGAATTAGGGCCATTCGCCATCGCTAGGTTTAGAAAGCCAGTCCGGGGATGAAAGATCGTATGAAGCGGCACACGCAGGGCTAGTTCATCGGTATTGTGTGACGATGATGAAATAATTTACTGCATTTAGTAAAAATTATTGTGAAATTAAAATATTTGATGAAGTCACATGAATCACAAAAATAACAATACTGTTGGCAAAAAGAAGACTCAAATAATTAATGGAAAGCGTAGTCCTTATTTGAGCTCTCTCTCTCTCTCTCTCTCTCTCTCTCTCTCTCTTCTCTCTCTCTCTCTTTACTCTCTCTCTCTCTTCTCTCTCTCTTCTCTTTCTTCTTGGCGTAACGACCTACTAGGTCATGCCTGTTATTTCTGGCTTACTAGACTTATTTTACCACGTGGTCGGATAGTCAGTCCTTGCTGCGGGGTATTGGTCCGGATGGAATTTTGGTCCGGTCCGTTCGTGTAAAGACCATCATGCCACCGAGCCGCCCCAAGAAAATCCACGGGTCCTTTTTTCAGTTATAGTTAGTTATTACATAGAAGCATAGTGAAGCAATAGCAATAAGTACACGTTGAATTTTTTTTTTCTGCGAATACTCGTAAGAGCTTGCACCAAAGGTTCCGTTCTGTTAACTAAAGCCAAGCATAAAAGTGGTAACTTTACTGTCGTTATCTGAAAGTTCCTTTCCTCCTTTCCATTCCACTCCCGGCAAGGGTTTTGTGTAGCAAGTAGCAGCTTTATAATGTTGGTTTCTGTTTTGCAAAAAGGACAGGCGACCGACTGACGTGAACGAAATTGCGGTACCATGTGGTGGATGATGGTGATAGTCGATGGTGATCTATGATGAAATCCTCGCACGAATACGAAGGAACGAGCAACGCGAAGTATTTTATTTCAAAATAATATTTTATTTATTTAAGAAAAGCACAAACGAACGAACCAAACCGTCTCTTCGCGAATTGTATGCGGCCAAGGTTCTCCATGGAGCCTGCGTCGAGTGGTACAGACGAAGCAATGAGTTGAAGATGCTTGATGCCTTAGCAGCACCGGCACTTCGTTAGAGTCCCTTGATCAAGTGAAGGAGAAATATGAGCAGAGCGTAAGCAGCAAAAGGACGTAAAAGCAATAGCTTTCCCCGTAGGGTAAATTGGCATTCGGAATTGAAATCGGAATTGCATGATGTGTCTTGGTCGGTGCTGGCAGCAGGAAACCTGAAACTCACACAACGATGACGACGACGACGATGTTGACGACGACGGGGAGAAGAATTGAGCTTTTCCTAAAGCACAGCTCCTGCTGCCCGGATTTGTAGCAGGAAGTCATGAACCGGAAAAGAATATATGGAAAAAAGGGAAAAGTTGTGCCACGAAGAAAGGAGTCAAATTGAAAGAAATGTTATGAAATGATGACAAACAGAACTGTTTCGACCAATAAAAATACAACGCGCATCTCGCACGGGGAGTCAGCTCGAAGACGAATCACGCCCTCCCACATGTACATACGCCAAGGCATAAAGAAATTGACAGAGGAGACTGCGCAACGAAGATGGTCGGCGACAGTGCCGGAGAGAAAAAAGACCCAACGTGGAGAACGCGGCAAGAAAGAGCACAAGCGTTACCAAAGGACCCACACACACCCACAGGGGGAAGCCGATAGAAAGAGTAATACCCTGTAGAAAGGGGGAACCGGGCTGACGGTACGGGACGGAAAAATGTGAAAAGTGTGACAGCATCCAGCACATCAACAGTGGGTGTATATATGAGTTTGCCGGAGCTGGCGCGCTCCTCTGCCCGTGTACATGGGGTAGAGCAAGAGGCGGATGGAAAATTTGCGCAAGGAGCGAATAGAGAGCAAAACCAACCAAGTTGATGGGAAACTGGAAAACATGGGTGGTAGGCGAGTCATGTGTACGTGTGTGTACCCCCTAAATAAGTGTACGTATGAATGCAGAAGGATGTGTGCGTGGTTGTTGTTTGGTCCTTTTCCTTTTGTGGCATTGGAAAATGTGGTGCTTTTTTGCGAAATGCGCAAGGAACTGAGCGTAACGAAGACTCACAGTGTGCGTGTGTTTTTGGTAGTGTGCGTGCGCGATAGTCATGTGCTTTTCACATTCGGGTTAGCGATGGAGCCGAACGATACACGTCTCATAAACATGAATCTCACATGCACGCAGGGAAAACGCCGGAGTGGCCTGTAGCGCTATATGCGGAACACGGTTGCTGTGGCTTGGGGTGCGCTTATTTATTGGTGTCGAGCTTTTTACCTTACGAGGTGACACTCGGCGAATGTAGAGTTGAAGCAGAAGTTTGTATATCTATTTACATATGTACTGCTACATGCGTATCTACATACATCCGCAGTATGTATTTTAGCAGTGGGTATATTTTTGTGGGAAAAGCATGTGATGTATGTATTGCACGCGAGTGACATTCCGTATTAACTAACTACGGCCCAACTGTCTCATTACATTGGAAAGGAAAAGTGTTGTCAGCTGATAAAACAGACATTAGCTTTAATGTGCTCGGCCGTGCGGACTTTTGCTTACTTTCTTACCAGAGTAATGGTCATGTTAGGGTAAGAAAATGTAAGAAGAAAAATGTGCAGAGCTATTACGGTTTTATTTACTTTTTTGCTTCTCGCTGAAAACAGTGCATAGTACCACCCGGCAATCGTCCAGTCTCGCGACCTTTTCGTAGCCCGCTGCCTGCCCCATTGAGAGCAGCATTCGGTAAAATAATAATACAAAAAACTGCACAAAGATAAACGAGAATAGAATGATGGAATCAAAACAAAAGATCGTGAAACTTGTTCGTCCTTCGCCGAGGGCCATTGGCATAAGGCTGGGCAAGCAAAAAACAGCAAAAAAAAAGGGAAGAAAATTCGATCGTAAGCGAAAACTTTCGCTTTATTTCGTCTCTCGCCGTCTGAGCGAATAGTAAGATGTTCGTTTGCGTCTTTCGACGTCCGGCCCGGGTCCGGGTCAATCCCCTGGTCAACTTTGGCAACAACGAAGGACGCCGTAAGGATTCCGGCCAGTCTGGTCCGCACGTTCAGGCGCGATTCGTGTCACGTAGTTTCTACGTTTAGCTGCATACTGCGGATTTGTTGGACGCGGGGTTTTATTGGTGGAAAAGAAAACGGAAAAGAAGAGTAGTAGGCCGATTGTCTTTGCAGTCACTTATCAAATCCTGGACGTTCTCATTAAGCATTCGGTACATTTCACACCTGATAACTCTTTTGGTTATCATTCGTCCGCAAATACCGCCGCACTTGTGCGAAAATACATGCATGAGCACCAATGTATACACATATACAACATGGAGCATGTGATAAGGCTTCGAGCACGTGACGACCCGGGCTGAAGTGTTAGTGAATAATCTAAAGTTTTTCACATCCTTCCGATCGGTCACTTCCACCACCCGCTGCACTGGGCCGTTTCCCTGTTTCCCTGACCGGGAACGAGTTACGAACGTGTATAGGGGTTGCTTTTCATTTGGTGTGACGCACTGTATTTGGAGATTCGGGCTCACTATATACGATGTGCGAGTGTAGCATAAAACATGAGCATAAACATTACTCCGTTCGCTGGAAGCCTATCAAAGCCACGCCTACTGCTTCGAGCATGTGTCACCGGTAGAGTGAGTGAGACAAGGTGCGACCCGTGCTCTTTCACTTCGCGGATGTGTGAAAAGCATGTCACCCACCACCCCATATGAGAGGGATTGGATTCTGCGGTATGTGCGCATGTGTGCATCTTGTAGGCACATAACATCAGCTTATGTACAACTAACCCATACGCGTATATGTGCTGGCGTGCGTGTGGTTTTTGCATCATATGTGCTCGACAACACACACATCCAACTCGTTCTTTCCAGTGAGGGGTGGATGGCAAGCAGGTGTGTGATGCTGAGAGGAATGAAAAAGAGGGTGGCTGAGTGTCCGCGGCGTTCGACACTCAGCATGCTTCGTGTTTCGGTTGCTCGCGAGTGCATGTAAGACTCTCACTGGAATCAACCGCTGGAAGTATGAGGAAATGGAAAGCCGAACTCCGGAGAAACGAACCAGCTCACGCTTATCGGGCCGGACAAACAGCGAGGTCGCCGACTCACTATGGAAACGTTGCTTGGAAAATTGGAAGATGTCCATCAATCCAACTACGGATCATATGAGATCGATCCGCTTGTTCTGGTCGCGCCACGAAACGTCAGAAAAAGTCTGGTATGGCTGAGTTGAAAGTTACGGATGATCCTATATTGATTTTTTTATTCAAATGAAATATTGCGATACTATTTTCCAATTGGATTTTTTCAATTCTTCGCTCCCCGGCTCTATTTACCACATTGATAAATATTCTTCATCGGCACAATAACCAGAGGATGTATAGGCCTGCCAATTCTAGCTTTCTTTGAATTGTTTAACCCGTAGCCGGATAGTCAGTCCTGCTTACGATGGATTGGTCCAGATGGGATTTTGGACCGGTCCTGTCGTCCCACCGGGTCGCCCCACAATATTTATAATACGTTTGTATTATTGCGTTGATGATTTAAACACACACTTTCAGAACACACGCATATTTTCAGAATTTCCTGTTTAAAATTATTTTTAAATTTACGAAATTAAACATAATCAGACAACTGGTATCCTCGAACCGGTAAAATCAAACGCGTGTCTTACCATTACTCATATGTTGGTAGAGTGGTATGACGATTTCGCGATCTATTTCTTTTTTATTAGATTTACTGAGGCTAGTTTAGACTATTTTCGGAGCCGCTATAATGACAAACTCTATAGCTGTACGATGAACACACTGTCGTAAAGAGAACTAGTAATTAAGATTAAGGTTTAATATAAGAATATATATTGATGTGTTGCTTGAAGCTACAAAATAACTTGCACTGTTGAATGAGGTTGTAGATATTTTTTCTTTTATATTTTTCGTTTTTCTTTCTTCTAATTTTCAAGTAATTTCTTTTTTCAAAATTTTCCTTTTTTCAAGAATCAAGTTTATTTAAACTATGTTTTTATTATTGAAGAAGAACGGCCAGGATGTATTGTTTATAACTAAAGATAACTTAATCTAAGATTCACAATTCTCAACATTTCTCAATCGTTTGAAACCATTTCCTTCTCCAAACAGTAAAAGGTCACCTTATCCCGAGTCTACTTGACCGCTTTAAATTATATTAATGTTAATAAATTATGTCGATAAATTCTTTTGTAGTATTTGAATATTTGGTATAAAATATAAACCAAACTTTATTTAAACACTATTTGCTAAACACCGCATCTATCAATTTGTTTTTTCCCTGCATGCCTTTGTAATCGTGGCAAGGGTAAAATGTGCATTCATTTCGAATTAAATTAGAGTGAATTAAAGAAAATTGCAGCCTCTCTGTTTTAATTTAGTTAATTAGCAAATTTCTTTCCCGCTTGCACTTCGTGCACTGAATGGTTTCGGTAAGTAGTAGAGCCCACGCAAGATCAGGCAAAAGTCCAGGAAGTAGTGGCATTGTTGTGAGCAAATTGGACAAAAATATGATGGCAGAATGTTGTTAAACTTTTCTTTGTGATGTTTGCTGCATTTCATTGTTAGTGAAACACATTGAAGAAGAGTTAAGAGTTTCTAGGCTAGAGAGCTCTACAAACAGTTCTAATTACACTAAAACGTCATCAAAAGATGTCGTGTACGTACGGATAATTTGCATTTAAACTGATAAAATGAATTTGGAAAAAGTTTATCTTGATGTTGAAGAGGTAAGACACAACAGCAATGCTTCGTACAATGCTTCAGAATCTAGGTATAAAAGAAGAAATGAAATGATCGGCAAATAAATGTCTCGGCGTTAATGTATAGGTTTGTGATATAAAAATATATTTAAACTGTGTTTTAGATCGTTTATATATTGTTACATATATTTTATTTTCGTTACACATATTTTTTATGGGATAATATGAAAGCAAACGTTTAAACTCCGTTGCATTCGTATTATAACGAGCAGAGATGGAGAACATAGAACTTCTTGACTGATTTTTCACTGATCAGTTTAATCATACTATTCTTTTTTATTTTCAAATTAAATTGATCCGTCTGCCAATGCACCTTAACTTTTTTGTGGTAACCTGGAAAGCATTTGCTGTCAGAACAGCAAAACAGATAACTAAAACACAACATCACTATTTTAACGAAAAATTACGATACTAATTAATCGTAAAGTGACATTTACTGTCAGGTGATATTTGTAGTTGTTTAATTTAGATTAACTCTGTAATCACAGTTGGAGTGGCCCGGTGGCATGTAGGTAGCGGAGCCGATCTTCATACGAACGGACCGGACCAAATCCCATCCGGACCAATCCCCCGCAGCAAGGACTGACTATCCGGCTACGAGGTAAAATAAGTCGATACGGCCAGGCCATTCTAACTAAACAAAAAAAATCACAGTTAATAGCAAGCTATAGCGTAGACATGCTCTTAAAATTATAAGCGTTGATGCATCGTTTGTTATTTACAGTTGATTCATACATGTACTTGATTCGAATCATTCGTTTTTATCGAATTGAGTTTCTTACTCTTCAATCCGGTCATTGTTTATGTTACTGCTCAATGTAAGAAAGCTGCATTCTTTGTGAAGCGAGTTGGAAGAGAGAACTGAGATATGTTGTACCAAGCATTTAGATTCTCGACTGCTTTGGAAAACACGCTTGACCTCTCGTGGCGGCTGACGGTTTGAACAGTTGTTTAACTTTTTGCGATCAAGCGCACCGCAATCGGGTATATTTATGTGTTTTTGATCATCCGCTGCTCATTCCCAGCAGTGTGAGAGTTTCTGCTGGTTAAACGAATTTGTTGTAGCTGGCGTTTTCGCGTACTTAGAGCGCTTGTGTGCAGCATGGCTTATTATCTTTGGTGCGACTAGTGACCACCGGCACTAGGGTGGGGTGAAAACAACACACGTTTGCGAGGGTGGTGGATAATTTGTTCCGTCTTCAATGATCTCGAGATCAGAAGTAGCACGATGCCAGTTGAAATGCTGTATCCATGATCGATAGGTAAGTTTACACTGTGTGTACTTTCGAGAGTGTTGCGATGTACTGCCATGTGGATAAGCGTTAATTATGCTACATGGTAGTAAATAGTTGCTCAAAAGAAGCTAGTTTATTAAAAATACGTGGAAATAGTGTACACAAGTTTCGTTTTTGTTAGTTTTTAGTAACTGAACACTGAAAAAGAGTGTTTTGTTAGTGATTATTTGTAATGAATGATTTATGTGTAGATGTGTTTTAAAAATTGTCAGTGTAGCGAGTTCATTCGTGACGAGTGCATGAGTGTGAATTAAAGTGTGTACATTGTGGTAAAATGTGTGATAAAGTGTGCAAAGCGGTAAAATGACATCTGTAGTATGCAATAGGCGATATCTGTGTTGCTCAAATTTAATCAAAAGGCTGGAATTCTAAGTAAACAGTCTCGAACAGGTAAGGATTTTTATTGATTCATTATCAGGCCTGATTCCTTGGATATTTTATGTATTAATGTTTTGCTGTTAGCAAGTTAGCATTGCAATTTAATTCATAAAACTATTTACTTGTTTTATACAATAACTAGCTACATTCAGCTTGACGCAATCGGTTGTTGTTCAAATGAATTAGTTGATGCCATTGAAAACTAGAAACTCGCAAGTTCGTGTAGAAAGTTGCACGAGAACGCATGCAGCACGCATCAATATACTTGGCGTGGTCGTGTGAATGTTTTAGAGTAATTGGTTTTGTGATGCTCTTACTGCCGGTGAATTTTTGCAAGACTAAGAGCATTCACGGGCAAACACAATTAAGAACACGGTAAGGTGCACTAGAAAGCCTATTGAATGCTAATTCAACTGTTTGCTTGCTGTTCTCCCATTCATTGGTGATGTATCGTTTCGAGGGTCACTGCGTACGGAAGGCCATCAAGAGATGTGTAGTGTGCATTCGTTCAGTATGTGGGATTTTCTTTGTATTTTTTTATCAAAATGTTATATATAGTGATATGATCTGCTTTGAGTAATTCAACTATGAACATGCCATGAAAAATTTAGTCAAGTAAGCCACAATTTAATATTCGTCCAGCGATCTTAATTTTAACAAATGGAGGCCCAATGAAGTCATATGGAGTTTATGCTACGGTGCGTGATTGTGGAATGTAATATACGATCATGGATGCTTATGTCATCCATAAACTATTTACTTCTAACTATACGATAAGCACTTATTTGAATGTAGGTTTTTTCCATTAGACAGCCCTGGCGTGTTAATTCACGGCAGCGTTGCACGTTAACTTATCAGATGAAACTTCTTAATTAACCCTATCAACCCCTGTGTTTAGCGTGATGGTCGTTTGACCTCCGGAGGTCCTTAGGCGGTTGGAGTAAATACGATTAGCAATGAAATTGGAAAGCGCGGACGAAAGCAGGACAGCGAGAATGGTAGACGTGATAACCCGTAACGCTGCACTCAAAATGGTTTCAATGTCAGCTCGTGCAGGCGTCATTTGGTGCGAATGAACGATCGATTCCGTTGGATATTGCCAACCATTCTAGCTGCACTGTACGAGCGGGTCTTGCGTGTGCTTCTCCTATGCATCGGACGAGCAGTGCATAAGGTTGTATCTTGTGCATCTTATCACACTCTATAAAAATATTTGTTATGGGCAACCGGCAGCGAGAAATGACTGGTTTTTGCTGGAAATAATTCAACGCAAGTGCACATTTAAGATACTAGGCGTCAAAAACAGAAGAGTTTGTGTAATGAAATATCTATATAGGATTACCAATCTTCCTGAAGAAATAGAAGTTTTTTCTACAGAAAAGATATCAAATAGATGAAAATATTGGACAGCATGTAAGCCTCAGCACATCACGGATTCGTTCAAAACATCATTGTCAGTATATGGAATATTACCGCTAAGTGTTCACCAACATGTTTGAAACACCTTATTGTGCATATGGACCCCATCGTTAGATTGTTATGTTTGATGTAAATGGGACCCCTTTTTTATTAGCACCCATCGATGAATATTCACCACCATCTCGTTAACCTAACCATTAGGTAATGTGGTGGTTCAGCGTGTGTAGCAATTTTCACACTCTGTACGAGTAATCTATCGGCCGCAATGAAGAAGTTCGAAGGGTTCGTACGAGGTTTAGGTGGTGCTGCCCGTTACAAACAGAGCAGTATAACATATTTGAGGCAGACATCGAAGAGAGGCATCACAGCCTGGTAAAACTACATTCGATGCCTTGGAGGAAAACATTATTCTTGGTTCCGGTGTAAGTTTCACCACTTAACTGCAGAAAGTCCTATTTTGTTCTACTTTTCATCGGCTATCTCTTCTTATCTCTGTAGTAGTGTTCATCCAAACGCAACGAGCTCATGATAAACGATTCAATGTGCTTCTCTTTTGTGATATCACGACGGGTGTGTTCTCCTGCCTTTTTTACACTTTCTACTTTTCCCTCGGAAAGCTTACACTAACGCACTCGATAGTGTCCAAGTAGGGTTTCTTTGTGTTAAAACAAGACACGTACAATAGAGGAATAAAATATCTCGCATATTTTACATACGCTGTAGTCCCTTCCAATAACGTTTGAGATTGGTATGTGAAATTGAAATATGAAAACGTGTCCGAAAATTTGGTTATAGGAAAACTTCGGCAAATGATTTGTGCTGTACTGTACCACTGGTGGTAAAAGTTGCAGTAGGTGAGACCATCAGCATACGAACTTTGAAGCATAATTGATTCCTCTCCTCTTTCGACTATGATCGTTGCCGTTCGAAGTTTCTAAAAAAATCACTGCATGCACGAGCGTTATGGTTCGACTTTCAAGAGATGGTACAAGTTAAAGTTCTGCTGCTCATGGCTCTGCAACCTTCCCATCCCTGGCTCGGTTGTATTCTTATTGACCACTTGTGAAGCACACTCGACAGTTGGTGAAGTTTCTTGTTGTGCTTCCTTGCGTTTGCGTTTAAAGTTTGGTCGCTTTTTTCCTTGTTGTTATTCCTCTAGCTCCAGCTCATATTAGTGTCGATTATTCATTAAATTAGTTTTAGATGTGACTGTGAGAATGCTTAACATGTCTAGGCGTATGGTAAGCGAAATAAACTTATTGCTAAATAGTTAACTAACAGTGTGCCCGAAATTATGTGTGCTGCAAGATGATTGAAAACGGTAGTAATCTTTAAACTTATTCGCGGCATTTTTATCCACCGACCAGGGAGTCAGTATGTACGCCATACTTAACTGAAAGTGCAACAAACCTTTTGATAATAAACGTGTTATTTTGTAACGCATGTCATTACAGCATGATTTGACATATTCACCGCAGTTCCTTTATTATTTTCTTCAGACGATTACTCTACATAGTCGGCATTAGTCTGTAAAACTAGCGTTCAATTTAACGATCAGTATGCACTGGCGGCAACTGGAATCATGCTCTCGTTGTTACTACAATATGTTTAAAGATCTGTCGTCGTTTGGGGGAACTGACGTGACGTGTTTGGGCAATGTTACATTGTGTACAAGCATTACACTGCACGTTCCCAGAAAACCGTGCACACTGGAACAGAATGGAAGCAGGGAAGACACGAAATGCAACTCTGCCAATCCTAACATGCACTGATGTGATTTCACATTACCAACCAGCAAACATAGGTGTATCGCAAACCAATTTACGTTCTGGCTTGATCTGCGGCTTCACTTGATCGCTGCAGCAAAGAGGAAAGAAGATCTCACCCCTGGAAGAACACAATAATCATCCGTTCCGTTTGATGGTTGATTCGTTGAGCGTCAGTTGAAAGAAGAGTTTGCAGTTGCTTCAGCACAGTTCGAATCACAGTGATTGAAAAAAGACCGCAACTAGTAGCAGGTGCGATTGTAACATTCATAACCTATAAGTTGCAAGGCGAGAAATTGAAGGATGAAAAGAAGGTTTCAGTTAAAGTTTTAAAATCATGTTATTTGTATCTACGGTGCACATTTGTATGAACTGTTCCAAGTTTTTAGTAGTGCAAAGTTACATATGTTTCACATTAAAACAATCCCCTTTGCAAATTATGTCATATAGTATGTTATTACCGAGGTAGCAAAGCGTGTACTATTTTACAAAAAAAGCAAAATTATAATTTTAAACCATGCTATCAGCGGCTGGGTTGGCACTCCCTCGCGTGCGCATATCCGATCTTGGACGCTGGGGGTGTATTGTTTCATTCACATACATCGTAAACTGACGGCCCTGGCAAATACTGTAGCTCTGCCGCATTTGTTCAAGAGCAATGCGCACATGGATATCAAACATTACATGCGTTCGTTTGTTCGCTCATTGCGACTCGAGCCTGCGCGCACGAGTCACACGTTCATCCATCCACATTCGCAAAAGACCTTTACGTTTTCGTGTGCTCCTATACGGTGGAGGGGTTTAGGCATCGAAGAGTTGCGCGATGCGCGGGAAAAGAAGAAATTATTTGTCAAGAAAAGTCACGACTTTTTTGTTTATACGAACAGCTCTTTGTAAAGCAACGAAGCGATAAAATGAAAAGAGAAGCGACCGGAAAGCAGAGGACATGATGCGCACAGGCCACAAGAATACGATGGGAAGCTTGGGAAATAGCTCGTCGTGTCCTCCTGGTGTGTGCAATGCTATATTTGCTCGTGAGCGAAACAAAAAAGCACCACACCGTAAGGAAAGAAATTATCGCTCGGTGCGAGACAAGCGGTTGGGTTGTAAAACATCACCGGTCCAACTACCTTTATGAAGCGCACGTTATGATCATAATGACTTCCGTAGCATTTATGTTATTATTAACTACGACGGTTTTGATTGAAATGTCCTCCCATGATCGACGTGAAACAAGAAAAGGAGCGGTATGTGTTAAGCATGTTGTTTCATGTGTTGTTTTACACCACTTAGGCTAATAACATTAAATGCTATCTGATAAACGGAAATACAATGATCCCTACCCGATTGATAGATGCGGCAAGTGATAGTTTGGAAATATTACTAATACTTTCAGTCGCTAGTTACAGTTTTAGTCGCTAATGGCCATTTATTTGCCGAGAGCATTTTTGGAGATGTTGTGTGTGAGTATATGATTGGGTAAGGAAGCATAACGAGGTGCCAAACGGTAAAAATGTATTCCGTTTGATATAATAGCGTGTTGCGTGTTTTAGTCGACATCTTCTAAACCTTTCTTCGTATGACACGTTGTTAGCATCTTACCGTTTCTGTTGTCAATCAAGCATTGCTTTGTGCACAATATTTCGTGTATCCATTAGTTTTATCACGCGATATAGTTATGTGACCGCCGGGACGGTAAGGAACGCATTGCACGACGGTACTCGTTAAGGTAAAAACGAAAGAAAGCAAGAGCATAGATCATGTTACGACCTCAAAACGGAATACGGAGAGTAGAGTTTTCTGCTGTTAACTTCATTTTATACTGATAATCCACAACAATTGTATAATAATGAAGGTTACAGAACTTCATAATCCTGTGTGCTTAACTTACTGTGTGCTTAGTGGTAAGTATATGTCGTCCAGACTAGCAACAGGTAACTCCGGTCAAAGAAATCTAAGTAGAAAACACATTTCTAGATTGATTTTACTACAGTATATGAAACAAGTTTAATAACGCAAGCATAAATTTAGCATCTATATCAATAGATAATAATGTTTTTTTTTGTTCAAAAACAACGGCCAGGCCCGTATTGCTTAGATTATAATGTTGATACCAATCAAAGTTAGATATGTTTGTACCTTAATTCGAAACAACTCGTGCAACAAGTAACAAAGACAAGTTAACGCGGGTTATTCGATACCAATTTGTTTAATATTTTGCACGAGTATGTTGCTGTGTTGACATGAAATTCGTGATTCCAGTGATAGCTGTAGCCAAAAGCGACGTGTTGGCTATAGCATCGTTCCCTGTTTTGTGACCAACTCTTTCCATTCCAATTAAAGTGAAATTTTGAAGAGTTGATTAAAATGAAGCTGGCATACATGGGGCAGAGGAGCTAAATGAGTGTAGCGTGCAGCAGTATAACTGCATCAAGATTGCGTTCTAGTCATGGTCATGAAATCGATAAAACGGAACAAAAATCCAACCAGCCGCGGTCAGTTAAGAACGGCGTATGATTTGATTTGCAATAGGGTGAAAATTAATTTTTCTGTCCGGCCGATATTGGACTGCTTGGGTTCGATATGAAATTGAAGAAAGTGATGAAATGTGCTCATGAAAAGTATGTTGCCTCGTGACCGTGCCGATGTGCAGATATTAATAGCGTGTAGGGATCATTGTACGCTGCGCTCTTGCGTTGTCCAAAGTATCGTGTCTACCGAGTGCAATGTGTTATTATGTTATAACTTTGTGATATGAATTATCTCTATGGTGCTATGGATTGCATGATCGGTAGTGGATCGGACCTGGCGAAAGAAGTGTTGAAACCGATCATGCTTTCTTTAGCATGCCGTCATGAAACGTAGTCCCATATGAATGTACATGCACACCGTCCTCGTCTTAAACGTGCAACGGGTGTGCAACCATTTCCTCGAAATCAATTATGAAACATCACGATTTGAACGCGAATAGATGATTTTTATGCGAAGATGCTCCTGCCACAGGGGGTTTTGCCTATCCGCGGTCAAGCACGGTACGGTTCAAGAGACTAGACCAATCAGACTATTTTTAACGGGCATAATTAGCAGGACAGTTACAGGGCAAACAATTGTAGCCACGTCTTCAGTTTGAACTCCCGTGTAATCTAGGACGACACCGTCACGAAGCGAAGGTTTTGTTTGCATTTGAAATGATCCGATAATAACAGATATTTGGTCATCGAGATGCAACGTTTGGTTTGGATGCAGTGCATGGGAACGCTGATATGATTGTAGGTTTTGGAATGGCTCGTTGAATAATGGAAAACCAGTAGTGTGCTTCCTTTTTTTCGGTTCGATAAGTGATCTGTTTGGTATCTTTTCTTCGAACTGAAACGATATCTACCTCATCGGTATGTGAAAATGCACGAACATTCTACATTCCTACAGAGCGCAAAGTATTATACATCCATCAATATAGCCAAGAAAATAAGTGTAATGTTGGAAATTAGACAAAGAATCAGTGTTTCGAACGTTCAAAAATACAATTGCACTCAAATTTTGCTCTGCAGTGTATGAATTCAAACCCCGCACAAGAAAATTAATAGCGAATGAAAACAATGGGAATCCTAGGGCGGTGAGTGAAAATATTCAGGTTTGCTTTTCGAAGGTATTCTATTTTTATATGTATCCTCCTGCTACGAAGGATTGAGTGGAAGTTACTGTGATCTGTTGTTCCGGCCCGGCATATTCCACACCAAACCGACGAATTGTAAACTGGTACGCAAAGTATACTGTTTGGAAGGTTTCGGTACGTTGTCAACAGATACACACACATACACACACACACAGAGCATGAATGAGTGCAAAATGGTTGTCTCCGATGCGCTTGCATGCAGATGCGATAGCGCGATTTTCCATCGCAAATTCCTCATCGCATGGTTGTTTCTCCCTCAACGAAGTACTGCGCTTCGGCCAGCTCCTTGTCAAGCTCTTTTGCACAATCCTCCTCCTGTTGATCGTTTGATGGTCATATCAGGAACAGTTCCGAGCCTCGGGCAACGGTTGAGTGACAAATGGCAAACAAAAGACACCGTCACGGGTCACGAGCTACGACGATGGTACTGAGGATGAATTCGACTACGGAATGACGCAAACGACCAATTCGAAAGGATAGGACACAGTGCGCTTCGATGAAAATGGAATGCAGGAAAATTGTGCTACGGCTAACCATTGCCTTTGCCCGGTTGGCCGCCAGCATTGAAATTACCTTGCAAACGGCACACAGAGGTGTAACCAGACCGTGTCCATGTACGAGGGGCAGGTACGGTACAGCAAGGTTGAGGTGTTATTGGCGCAAAATGTCGTACCGGAACCTTACGAAATGTTATCATGGGGGGCATCCTTTCGGTTACGCTCGTATAGGGTATTGCTTTATGAAATGCGCGAACTCGATTGAATGCAACGCCAAACGTTTTATGTTTTGCCAGTGAAACATTACATTATGGGTACTAATTAGCTATTTGAGCGTCCAATTTCACCAAAAGTGGATACAAGGCTTGGTTTAGTCTGAATTCCTGTAACAGCATCGCAGGTGGTATTGATGTTTCGTTTAGCAAATTTGTTTAGAGAACTTTGTCAAATGAACTTAATTAGCAAATGTACTACCATTTCGTACATGTTTCTTGTTGATATTTGAAATCAACAAATGCAGTTAAATGAAAAATATGGCACAAATTCCTGAGGACTTTTCATGTTATGAATGGCACAAGAGAAAGACTGTAGCAGATTGAATAATAAAGTTGTACACAATTGAGTTTAAAACCGTTTGTATGAAAAACTTGTTTTATTCGCACTGAAGGCTTTTCAGTGAATACTTTTTAAATACTAAATGAAATGAATACTTTACATTTAAGTAAAGTTCTTTTTATTATGTCTATTTGTACTGTTGGTTTTTGTATTAAATATTAATGATACATTTTGTATTTCAACTGTTTACATTGCGGGCGGCAATATCGTTCGCATTCTTTTAAATTTAGAATTCCAACTGAAATTACATTTTTTTCGTTTATCGTTTCAAATTATGCAAAACAAAAAATATTGAAGAATGTTTCATTTAACACTACAAACAGACAAAAAATCTAGCACGGTCAAATTAAAATTGTCTTAAAAGCATAAAGCTCATAACCACTTTAGCGTTGTTTAAACTATAGGACTGATGATAAACCAGCCAGCAGGTAACCACTGAATAAACTGAAACCAACTAAGGAATAAAACATAACATTATTATTTATTCCATGATGACGGCTCTCGCCGTATTATTTGCATAATAAAACATAACATAATATGTTTAAATTATTTGCTCTTTATTTGATGTCACTTTTGCTATACATTAAAACATTACAATTAGGTTCATGTCAGAAACTTGCGATCATATGCGATCAGAAACATATTTGCTAATCTCACATTCAACCGTGCTTATTTCTCAGCTCTATAGACGATTTGATGCTACGCATAAAGCATTTGCTCATTCCGACAAGTTGAATAACAGCAAAACGGCATGTCGTAGCAAGAGTAATACGGATGCCTTGCAAATACCCTAGTCTTGCGGTATAATCCACCGATTCGAAAGGTTGTTGATCAACCCTATTTCACGTACATATGTACGGTCGTAAACGAAGCGGTTTGATTTGTATTTAGCCAAAGGCCTCCAGAAAAAAAAACCGATCGTGCACATGATCCAAATTAGAGCGGAAGCTTCATGCTGGATGGCGGAACGAACGCATCGCTCGCCGACGACGAACTACGTGGTTTCATTTTCAAGGTGAATTTCGCTGCCTGATCAGCTCGTACTGTCCCGGGAACCTACCGTAGCAAAGAATCGAATTCAACTGGGAAGAAAACTGATGAGAGAAGGAAACGCTTCGCCTGTCAACAACAGCTGTTTCGAGGGCTTAAGAAGAACCTTTCCCATTTGTTGTTGAGCTGGTTGAACATGGTCCTGAGAAAGAAAATACAGACTACGTGTTTCAGAGGTAGTTTGGAAACTGCCGCTCCGTTCCATATGGTGGTGTTTTATGTTTCTTTTTTGGCGATGTTCTTTCATTGTTTTGTTGTTGTTGTTTGGTAGCTGTTGTGCATTCGTGTTTTTGTTTATATGGGCTATGTTTCAGCCCTCTGTTCACTGTTGCTCTTGTCATCATGGTATCCACTGAATGGGAACCGAGCAAACACTATTTTTGTTTTGATAGCCGTTCTTATGTTGCGTTGATCGGGGGTTTTCCGATGCAAAAGTGCATCAAGTTCATGTGTGCACTGCTTTCATTCTTGCTGTTGAGTTGTGGGGTTAAAGATCAATAGAAACCCAAAAGCTTTAGTTGGACTGACTGTTGATTTCTCAACAGCGTTCTTGCAGTTCGCACGCTCAGGTTGCATCGATAGTGTGATAAGCGATAATGAATAAACAATATTAAAGATAATAATTGACTTTATCATACAAAAGTTGTTTGTTTTACACCTTAAAATTGTTGAATAAAGTAAAATTTACACAACTTGGAATTTTAATGTATGTACGTATCAGCAATCACGACCCTACTCCGAAGGTTACTCCGTATGATGTGGATGTGACACAAAATTGTAGCAGGAAGTATAAAATGTATCAGAAAAATGTAGACAGCCGGATCCGAGAGTACACCACCTGTAGGCTGTTTCTTAGGTAAGGGAAGGTGCTGTTTATAGTGATTGATCCGTGCCATGGGTTGTGGGTGCAAACGGGCGTGATCTCGTGAAAAATAACACCATGATACTGAATGTACCGCTAATCCTGCAAAAGGAAGGTGCATGCACTTATGCGAACAGCGAACAACGGGGAAACAAAATCGATATCTGGGCATACGAAAGTAAGAACACATTTAACCTCTGACATACTGGTTTGGCCCAGTAATTTCAATAATGGCAAACATTAGCGCCTGTGTTATCCAGCGCAGAGAATGGAATCAATTTAATCATAATATCGAAATTAAATGCACATTCCAATCTTCAATCCCTGTGTGCAGCTGTGTGCGGACTCAAAGTGCAAAGTGCTGCACGGTCCATGCAAGCAACTGCTGCATCCGTTGGCATCAGTGATCAGCTAGGATCCATACTTTCCGATGAACAGATTGCATGAGCGCAATTGCATTGATACGAGAAAATGATCGAGAAGCTGTAGGCAGGAAAAGTGAGATAATACATCCATACTACGATCTTAATAGACGTAATGCACTGCACTACTTTTCTAGAAGAGGTAACAATTTTCTCGTTATAAAGGATTCAAAGCTTGTTGGTCATGTGATCACAACAGATTGTGAAGCTGTTAAAACTCAAATAAACTATTGTTCATAACTTCATTCATTTGGGGTAAGGGTGCACAGTATGAAGAGCGTGTGAAACATAACCACATCTAAAATCGATACAAAAACGCATAAGATTACGAATGTGTTGTATGATTGTAGCCGAATGGGGCAGCTCAAGTCACAAGTGGAATCGCCGCGCTCAATCGAACGCACGTACGTGGAGAATTATAATCATGAAAGTAATCCACATCGACCGAAACGTCAAACCTGAAACCGGATGTCCGTCGTTCCAGTTGATTGACAGACAAGTAATGTGCGTGGCCATCGTCTACGTTCGGAGGAATCACTCTCTTCCGCTCGGATGGAGTTTTATTTAGTGGTGGTTTTACGTAGCTACCTCACGTGTAGCTCCGTTTGGGTCGATTAACTGGTGGTAATCTAATTCTTGACACACATTGTTCCAGATTGTTCAGTTGTTTGTGATTGTTGCTTTACGACGCTCTGTGTTGTCCCGCTTATGCTTTGAGTGGATCTAATCGTAACTGATTTTCGAACGGTTGAAACAGGTGCCAAGATATTCATCCCTGTGGTACATAATTCTGACCAACATTTAAATTACGCAAGTGTGCTAAAGGGTCTTTCTGCTTTATATTTTATTTTAGTCACTCGTGTTTCATATAATTGTCCTTTGCAAGGGGCATAACAGGAAAACAGCTTTATAGCTTAAACATTGATTAGAGTTCAAGTATTTGTATATCAAAGCCATATTTTTGAGGATCCATTCTTACACACGATTTTACTTTACTTTAATTGTGAAAATTAAAGCGACCGAAGAAGCCGAATGATCAAATGATTCCTTCAAGGTTTTCCATGACCTTACTCGTAGATCGTCTCTGGCAAGATTGAGCAGCGAAGGAAGAAATGTAACTTAAAAGCAAAGCGGATCTTTGCCTTGTCATAGCGTATTTGCAAAGGTTCGAATGTCATTCAATGTGCTCATGTGTGTCTGCAGTACAATCTGAACGGTAGATTGGCGAGAGCAGTAAGAGCAATTGGTAGAAATTGAGCTTGTGACGAAGAAGATGCGATGGTGTTCGGTAATTGTATCGGTATCAGCAATGTAAACGAGCAAAATCTCCAACCGCGAGAAGGCAGAATGGATGAGAAATGTGTAAATAAAGCATTTACATGTCGCTCCGGAACGTTACCACAAAGTGACCACCGGCAAAGGATGTCTATCAACAGACCAATCTCGCTTGCCCTGAAGAGCGGAACGAGAGAAAGCGAATGTGTAATTACTTACAGTTCAACTTGTAATTGGTTGTAATTATTCAAGAAAACGATCTGAATTGAGTATGTTAAAGCCAAGATTGGAGATCAACAGTGACAATCATGAGTAGGGAACAATTGTAACAATTGACCGTATATGTACCTACGATATGTTTGGATTGTTCTCATGAAATATTTTGTGCGAAAAAAAGTAAGAATAATCGTAAAAGTGTCGGTAAACCGACATTGTTGTAATATTTTTGAAACAACTTGGAATGCTTTGCGACTAGCAAAAAAAAAAACGCATGAGAATATAACAATGAAAAGAGAAATGGTTTTTGATAACAGGTAAACATACTTTGAAAGCTCATACTTTGCGAACAGTAAAAAAGAAAATGTGTATTTTTCGCTAGATATGCTATTATGTTTTAAATATTCAGCTCTAGCGTGATAATAATGCAAACAATGATTGATTCTGAAAGAAATGTGAAAAAAGTCTAAAATCCAGATCATATGTACGCTCTTTTCGCTTGACTGGTCTTGAACATTGTAAGGGTAAGTCGGATGCAAACGCTGCGCATTACAATGTATGAATGCGCAGCACACCTGGGCTTGGAACTCGTTTCTTTTTTTTCGGTCTTACTTTTGGATTGAAAAAAAAAGGATCAGGGTCCATACCTGTGTGCACGTTTAGGCATCGTCACCGTGAGCGTCCTGGCATTTTAACGGTCCGTTAACCCCTCAGTTTTAACCATACACATAAAAGTAGTGTAAGATGTTTAGGGGAGAAAATATTTCACCAGTCTCTTGTGTGCTGGTTGATGAATCACGTTTTATGAATAATGTATTCTTGCTAAAAATAAGGAACACGAATTGGTGTTAACGCATATTGCAGTTTTTTTGGTTATTTAATATTACGTTGGAAAACATTACGCTAGTGTAATAATTCGAACGAAAACTAAAAATATTTGATTTTACAGATATAGAGTTATAAAATATTGCGTTGTAGGCCAAGACAATGGTTAGAACAATAAGCAACTGTTGAAAGTTACTGAGGAAAAAAATGGAAACAACTCAACTAAACCCAAGAAAACGAATTAACGGGAAATAACTAAAAATAAATTTATGAAAAGAATGTTATTTCCAGGTTTACATTTCATTAATTATTTTTCTATATTCCGTTGTAAACTGTCATAAATTTTCTATATTTTGCAGTATATATGTGTGCAAAATTAATGTTGTAAAGAAGGAGTAAATAAGCTCAAACATCATAAAACGTAGTGTAACACATGGCCATTCCTAATGAAATTACATTTTGTTTAAATTTGATTAAAACCATCTCACACTACATCGACTTCACCCTCTTGTAAGATTGTTTAGACGGATGTTACGAAAAATAGTATCCTACTCTCGCCAACGCAGCTATTAGATTCCTTAACGACGGTGTTTCGGTAATACTGTCGTTTTTTCACCCCAAGATCCCCATGGAAAAGTGACCGCTTATCACCGGTGGACTCCAGCACTGGTATCGTATTGCGCTCGCTCATCATTTCATCCATTCGCTTCCAGGCGTGGACGGGTTGTGTGTACGGGCGACGGCCAAGTTTGTCGTCGGTATATAAATTTTCATCAGCGAAACAACGGTTAAATGTGTATACGCATTTACTGGCGGATGTCTTCACTCGTGTGGCTCTCTTTTTCGCCCGACCGATGGTGCAAGGACTCATAGTTGAGCTCATATATTTACATAGAGGTAAACCCCTTCGTTCTTGCCCGTTGTGTGCCAACGCTATGTCGTAGTTTGTACGGTAGGGTGCACAACCTGGCTGGGTGAAGTGGAAAAGTGCCTTAATTTTTGATCTTATTTTTCGTTTTAATTTCTTGAGCGTTCGCCATTCTGGCATTGTGTTGTTTGCGTTGCGTTTCTTGAGATTTTCCCTACATTCAAAGGAAAACACCACCGAAGGGGACGGAGCAAACTCTTCTTATAGTATTCTGCTATCTTTTGCTTCCCTTCTGCCTCTCAGTCGTCGGTTTTCCTCGCCAATTTTCCCACATCAGTGCGCTGTCGAATGTTCCTATAAGGCTAAGACTATACCACGGGCATTCCTGCTGCTTAATTTTAATGAGCATCTCGAAGACGCGGCAAGGCATATAGTGGGGATGGAAGACACGAAGGATTTGTACTGACTTGTGATTCGTGGAGTATCCGAGCCGGAGTGATGTTTAACTTTTAATCAGCGATATTAATTATGGGCATATTTTATTCGCCAATGTTCTCGGGTTGCGTTGTACATACACGAAAGCAAACCAACGTATCGTAGCTACACAAAATGGAGGCTGTATTAATGGCATTCCTTGGGGAGAACGTGCAGAACTAACACATTTCATAAGCATTTTTTTGTTGCAGTAAGTAAGTAAGTTAGTACTATGCAGAAAAATTATTCTCATGCTAAACTATAGCAGTTTAGCATGTAAAATATAATAGAATACTGCTTTGAAATGTCAAGTTAATAGACCTCATTTTAAATCATCATGTAACGTTCGCACTCGCTCATCATACGGAAAATATAAAGAACTAATTAACTAAAATAAGAAAATATTCATGTAACTAATGTATTACCTCCAAATACTCGTCAAATTTCACCGAATATGTCTATCACAAGACTCCTCCAAAGTTGAACAGAAAATTTCTCCACCGCATTTTAGCCTTCGTGACCAATGTTGCGTTAATAAACCCTAGACGTAGTTTGTACTGGTCTTCAATCGAAGAAAATCGAGGCGACCGAATCGAACGGCGCACAGCGGCCGAGTGAGGTGAAGAATGGTTGCAAGACAAAGTTTAAGAAGTAATAGCCTTTTTTGCTCGCACCTACTTCCCCCCACCTACTGCCCTTCCGTCATCTTCTGACCTTCATCCTTAGTCTGATACTCCAATCACCCATTTCCCTGTGTGTCGTCCTTTGTACTTGTCAGTCTGTCTACGGGCTTTGCTTCTAGGGTCGAATCGCGAACGTCGCGAAGAAACACAGTCGCTCTCATTAGAGCTTAACATGGAATACTTCCATCCCATCCAACCCCT
Organism: Anopheles moucheti; assembly: GCF_943734755.1. Classification (NCBI taxonomy): domain Eukaryota; kingdom Metazoa; phylum Arthropoda; class Insecta; order Diptera; family Culicidae; genus Anopheles; species Anopheles moucheti. The sequence goes on from NC_069140.1 coordinate 61,605,690, forward strand.
GCCCCCATCAGGACCGCGATCCTCACCCATAAAAAAGGAAGAAAATTAAAAGTATTTCTATGTTAGACCAGCCCAGCATCTTCCATCTCGGGGATGTGCGTATTTGCATGGACGGGCATGGAAGATGCGAACGCGTATGTGTGCTATAAGTGTATGTGCCCACGCTTGGGAAGGAAGTTTGATGTTGTTTGTGTGCCTTCGCTCATTTACAATCCGCCGAAGAAACCGGGGCACGAAGCTTAGTAACAAGCGATGCTTAACCAAGAAGACTGGTGATTCGTGGCGAGCGTTGTACTATTTACCTCTGTGAGTGTGCGCGCTTTTTCGAACGAATGGTAATGGGTGTTTGAATGTGTTGGGTTTGTATGTGTTAGACGATGTCCGAGCAGCGGCTGGAGGAAAATGCTGTTTAAAATAAAAGACGAGTACGCGCTCGTCGCCGTAAGAAAATCCCATCACCATCCCTTTGGTCGGGCGGCTACGGCTGCTGCTAGGCAAATACAGCGTCATGGCAACCCCAAACATGGTCCCATATACGACTAAGACGTCAACATAATGCGTAAGACGAGGGTTCGAGGTGAGGTGCTGTTTGGCAGCAATAGTAGAGACCGGGAAAGAATGGGAAAAATTAGAACGAAATAGAAAATACGAAATTTCAGTGAAATTAAAAACTTTTACTTCTCGCGACGGCCGTGTTGGTGGTGGTGGTGGTGGCGAATCTTAAACGACGTGACGAGGAATCAAAAGAAGCAATGAAGAAGCTGCGACCAGCGACCGTGAGCCACCAAAGGAGAAGGTTCGTTTGTTCCTGTGTTTGTCCCTTCCGACCCGGGGAATAGGGACGGTCGAAAGGGTTGAACGAAAATGAATAAGTTGGTACGGTTTTTATTTATTTGCAAGCGAGTGGTGTGCCAGCAACAAACGGGGTTTTGTTGCTAGCTAGATAAGAAACCGAGAAGGGACCATGTGGCTGCACGTGATACGTGCAAGAGAAAGCGAGATAACGGACTCACAAATAAGATCTACTCAGTTTACCTTTGTTAATGTATTTTTATGGCTGGGTGTTCGGAGAAGGATTTGTCAGGAGGTCCCCGCTGCGGAGACAAAGAACTCGCATGTACGTAGGAAAAATAATACGACTGAAACTGTGTAATATTGTGTAATATTTAAAGCAATACCATCCAGTGTTTTTGCCAAGGAAGGAGACACACTTTCTTGCAGGACAATAATATTCCGCTTCAAGTAAAAATTCTAACATCACCTAATCTTAAGCGAACAATATAATGAATCAACCTCCTGGCGTACAACGAGGTTCAATACACCAATAACCGCTCTAATATACGCGAATTCCTTAGGCCGCTTTTCATCTCAATTGCTCAGTGATGGATGTTAGGCTTCGCGCGCGATTAAAATTTGATAAATGCGATCTACTTCTGTTTTGACACATTTGGCATTTATTTATTTTCCGTGCCGCCCCGTTCGCCGTCTACCGTATTGGAGAAAATGCGATTTTTCGCTAGGAAACAGGATTACTTTATCCAGCCATTTTCTGTCCGGGTACCTCAGTGTTCGCGGGATTGATTGAATGTGTTGCGTTCGGTTAGTATGAAAAATCTGTATTTCGTGGCATGTTCCATACTAATACTCGATGGCTGGAAGCAGCGGCGAACAAGGGGTTTTGGCAAACAGGCGGATCGTCATCTCATCACTGAACCAACAGGGTAAGAATAATTTCAATAAACAAAGATACACTAAGACCCTTCATCCGCCTGGGCATGGCGTTTCAGAATCTAGCCCCTGATCAAAATAAGAAGGAGTCAGAAGATGTGGGATGTTGTATTGGAAATTGAGTAAAAATTGTTGTAGTTGGCACGCATGTTTGCATGAAATATTTTGAATTAGTTACATTTTATACAACAACAAAATAAAGATAAATTCTGACTGTAAAACAACTTATTCGAACATACTAAATAAAGAAATGTACACGGCATTGTTCGAAGATTTGATTGTTGGTTCTTGGTGGGTAGACATTTTAAAACAGGCATTTTATGTATGTATTTAAGGTTCCATTATTTATGTAGGCATTTTATGTATTTTTTTACATTACTTTTTTTTCTTCTTCTTTTCGTTGTTTTTTCGCAATTTCCTAAAGCTTGTCTTTTACTCTAGCAACATTATGTACTTATAGAACAGATACTAAGATGTCAGATAGACATTTTATTCGTTGCTAAGGCAACGTTATCATTTGCTCTATGCAAAAGCAAAGACAAAATGTAGGCCATCATACACAGCAAACAACGATTTATTATTTCGGGCAATGACTGAAACTTGTTACGTTTAATGTAGATGTAACGGCATTGGTGAGAACTGGGAAGATGACGGGATTTGCTATCATCCGTTTAAGTATACCACCTACAACGGGTGACCCTTTCCTGAACGTACAGAATCACTAGTAGCATTGTGCAACCTTACAGAGGCTATTGTCTTCAATATATCCCTTCTCAAAACGTCCTACGTGGGAAAGTAAAAGAGGGTAAATGTTGTGGGTTGTGCTGTTGTAGGGTAAAAACACAGAGAAATGCTGTAATAAAGATGCTCCTTGTTAGTGTTACTCTCGGGAAGGGGGAAAAGACAGGAAAAAGGATTTCGTTACGAATATTAGCCTCTGATATGTTGCGAAACTAAGCGATCCCGTGCACCTCTATGCTCGAAATGGCAAAATGGTGGTCGAAATTGACGAATGTATAGAGTGTTGTGAAATGGAATCTGTGGAAATGGTATCACCTAAGGTTGCATGAGGCTCTGCACATGCTTGGACACAGAAAAAACCGCAAAACAAACGGCGCGCTAAGACACAGCTCGTCAGTTAGCCAAACTTTTGTCTACATCTCGCATAAAACATGTGGCTCCGTTGAAAAATGAGGAAAAGATGACGATACTTCACCCGGGACGATAAAATAAAGTATATCTAAGCCTCTTGCCGTGGCGTGTTCCTGCTGTTGCAGAACGGCGCCATATTTCATCAAATTACTCATAAATCCTCCATAGCTTAAACTCACCACTTCACCGGCCGGAATATGGGAGTGCGTAATATGGGAGAAAATATGGCTTGTTTGAATATTGGAATGGAAACAGGATGCAAGAAGGTTGTTCTAAGTAAAGGTTGATCAACGTTGGTGCCAATTTTACGTTTATTCAATGCTGTTTATTTATTTTCGTTCTATTTCTGTTCAACATTTCTGTATTTCTCTTTTCGTTCTAAAACTGTTCAACATGTTATATTGAGCCACGCAGGCATTTTATTCCACCATTTATGAAAGTTATGGAAGGATTTGTTCCACTAATTCTAAGACAATCGGAGGAATACCACACCATTCCACGATAAAGCTTATTTGGATTACTGTAAACGTGTGCTGCACTGTGTTGAATTTATCTAACTTTTTATGGCGCTGTTATCCTGCGAAACAAAATTCTCCATCAATTGTAGTTCCTTCGCGTACATCGTACAAACAGATAGCGAGTCCTAAATCCCGGTAGCAAAGTGTTCGTTTGCATATACAAATGCAAATTAGATCACCATTGTGGCATGGTGCGACGTGTGTGAGTGGTGTTCATGTGTGCGCAACCGTTGCGTACGCGGCCTGCGTATTACAGACTCACGCGTAACAAACTCTTTGCCGCGTACAGTCCTCTGTATGACACAGTACGAAAAAACAGAAACCGACCAACCCTTGTAGTTCTCGAACCCCTCCGCCAGCAGTTCGTATTTCGAATGAACGAACCGGGGGGAACTTTTTATCCCTGTTCAGACCAACTGATTTGGTTTCTTCATTTGCATACAAGGGGGTGGTAACATCTGCAGGTTTATTGTGCCTGCCGAGCGTGTGTACGTGAATGCTGGCGCCAAGCAGTACGCGGAAGTGAATCCTTTGTGTTGAGAGGGAAGCGGTAAATTTAGATGCCGCATGCTGTGCTCTCACATGCGGTGAACCGTTCCATTTCAATCCGTTCCCGGTTTGTGTCCGAGTTGCTTCAGTTCGGCACGTAGCTCGTGTGTCGCACCGCACAGGGTGACCAGAAAATAATCAATCCCATATGAAGTAAGTAACATGTACATGAGACTTGATTTTGTATGTAAAAGAATTGTTTTCTTACATTTACTAGTATCTTGCAGCATTAGTATCATCATATGTACATTTTCCTAATCTCATAATACTTGCAAGACTACATCTTATGTTGATACCGTTACAATTGGTTATTCCGTGCTTGTGGGAATATCTAATATCTTTCATAGTTAGATAAATAGAGAAATAGTAAATTACAAATTTCGTACAGTTTCACGACATTTATTTAAATTGGCAACAATATTAAACAAATTTGAAATATATAATAAAACAAAATAAAAAAAACAATTTTCAAGCGTGCTCTCCAAATGGGATATTCGATTGGGTCGTTTAAACAATTAGGTACTAAGATCAGAATTTTGATAATCCCTTAAAATTATCAATTCTTTGAATTTGATAGAGATGCATACTAACTTTTGAATATGTACTTTTTAATGACATCACATGTAAAACTGTAACTGTAAACTGTACAAAACTTTTTGAAACAATGTTGAGATATACAGACAAACATTCATCTCAGGACATCTCAGGATAACAATTTGTAAAGTAATCCTTTTATAAAATAGGTACAAATATCATACTAAATTAATATTATAAAACACGTATAAAATGGCATTTGCATTTGTTAATAAATTAGGCCAATTGTGTTTAATTTGGGAAGATGTAAATGTTACGTATCAGGCGAATTAAATGATTACTCAGCAATAGTATCAGGAAATATTTAAGATTTGAGATACCGCCGATATGGACACTATCACAAATTGCAACAAATTCGAAAAGAACATAAAACAAACGGTGTGATTTGGTTTTCATTGAGGCACTACAAGCTGGTCAGATTTGGTTAGACACAATTGATTTGTCTTAGCTTCAATTATACCGCAATCATAGTTCGAATAGTTCGTGAATGAAGTTCGATTTTTTTACGATTTCTGTTGTGTGAAGATCGATACTGAAAATCGCTCTTCAAACCCATATGCAAGATTTTTCGCTGTTAGTACATGTAAGCCCAAGATAGAAAGCTAATGGTCAATACCCGTAACGACTGTATAGCCAAATAAGAAAAAGGAAATATTGTTCGTTTGCAATCATTAAACGCATTAAGTATAGTCACACAATAACAAAAATGAATCGAATAAGATCTTGTTAAATTTACCTTACATACTGCTTCATTTGTTCACTCAAATGTTTTCTATATCTGTAAATATCGATGCACATGGCAACAAAATAACATAGACGACATTCACCTTAACATTGGCTACAGTTTTAATACAGTTGTATTATTGTTGTAATTATTGTAATTATTGTAAATAATTGGAATTTGTAGAAAAGTATTGTTTCGGATTCCTCTCATCCATTTAAAAAAAAATTTGAAATGAAAATTTTCCAATAGGTGTTGGAAAACCCAAAATCAAACTAGTGAAACTAATGGTGTTAATACTGTTTTTATAATTGCCGTACGTATCAATAATACACACGAACGAAGAACAGTTCAATTGACAGCGGCTTCCAATCCAAAAAAGTCCATTAGAGAAATGAGGACGATGACAAACTTCTTTACTCGTGTTCGGCTCGTGCCACCATTGGTCTTACTTTTTCTCAAATTACCTGGTATTCGTGTTCATAACTAATGTGTAACCCTTTTCAGCAATGCATATCGTATGCTCCTCGGCCAAAGTCATGCATTTCCGGACACACGTGACATGTTGATACCCCTTAATCGTAAGGGTCCGGTTAAAATTGGTTGGACTGGTCGACGGGAGTTTGTTTTTGTGTATTGCTTCTTTTTCTGGCCGGCTAGTTGTTTTTGTCGAGAAACCGGTTTTCCTTACGATATTTCATTGCATTTTTTATCAGTTTTAGCTTCGTTTCAGCTAAAGGGGATTCTAGATGTTTCCGGGGCACGATCTTGGGATTTTTCTAAAAGGGGAACTATTGAGCAGAGGTCCTAGCGTGTGCCTTGTACGATGTTAGATGGGACGAGAATTATATTTTAATTGAGAATAATTGCCCAAAGCCCTTTGACCCCTTGCTGTGGGTCAACAAATAGTCCTACTAAGTGGCATTATTGTATGGCGTTGACCATAACATAGATGACCACTTGATCTGCGGTAACAGCCCTAAAACCTGTGGTCCGGCGGTCAGTATGTGTGTTATCCCTGCAGGCCTTTGTCCAGCTTTCACATATTGGTCAGCAAGGGTCAGTGGCGGTGTAGCGATTGTTGCGAAACCGGTTAGACCACTGGAAATAATGCCACGTGCTCGATCACAATAGTGCCGTCCTCGGTGGGTCTTTATCCTTCTCTCACTTTGACCATTGTCCAGGGAGTGGATGGTGTCATAATATTTGTTGATTCAATTGTGCCACCGTTTTAAAACACGACCAAAAACAACAAAGGGTTGCCCCCTGGAGGGGTCACTATTTCCGGCAAGGTATGGCTAATGGTCAGCTCATCCTCTCTTATTTATAGCGTAATTAGGCATTATTTGATTTTTTATTGCTATTTATCACACTCATCGTTTATGCACGTGGCATATGCAGCGGTATTGTGGATGGGGCGAGTGCTACGGAAGGGTTAAGGTGGCCTCAAACCTAACACGAACAATACACGTTTTTGGTGGACGGTGGTCAGTCAATTCACATGAATGTAATGACGCTGCTCAATTTGTAAAGTGATGAGGAAGTCGAGAAGGCACTTATATCGTTGTTTGTTCATAGATGGAACGATTAGGCGACAGAATGATGGCATAACAGGCTATTAATTGGCTACTAGAGAGGGGTTGTAACGATCCATTTATATGATAGCATAGATGGGTATTTAAGGGTGTTCGTCCTCGTGTCTAGTGCATATTGGTCAAAGCAAGGTTGCGTGACAGCATGACAAGGATTGTGGCAGCAATGTCTCATTTTCGTCCTTCATAAGCGTGTAAAATAATTGAAATGCTAAGTTTCTCGTAGCAACTGTAACGAATGCATGTTAGATGCTTTGGTAAATTGAATTAACAAATTGAAATAGCCACAAATATTTTAAAAGAAACCATAATAATCTTGTAAAATTTTAAACAACAATCGTGTACATTTCGAACAATTGACATCAAAATTGCTTTTCAAAATAATGTCAAATGTTGATAGTTTCTTAAAAAATCATGTCTTTCAAACGCTCCATTGTTTTTGAATGGAAAATTAATTGTGGCGATGATGTAAGGAAGGCTGCCATATTAGGAAACTGGCGTCTTCTTATTATAATCCAACGGCATGCTAACTAGAATGGTTGATTTGGCATGAATATTGCGCGAATGATGAATTATATGAAAATTTAATAAAACAGGCTTTATAGCGGGTCATTATGTGTGTTTCTGAAGCTTTTCATTCAGCGTATCGTGCAATCATTGCCACTAGCGTTCGTTTCCATCCTTCACGTAGTCATCGACACGAGGAGTCTATTTAACTTCCAAACTCCTCTTCTTCAAGTGTGCACAATTCTTCTTCATGCTCATTTTAACTTTCATTTTACATCTGCATCCATGCTAAACGTTGGTTTGAGTTTCGCGCACTCTTTTCCATCTACTATCATCAGGTACAGGTACAGGTGCCCATTTTGATACCTTTCCATAAGCCATATCAAAGCAGTATGGCAGCCTTGGTAAACGAGCCGATCTTCTATTTCTGACGGTCCCTGTGCCTTGCCATTCTACCCATATTAACGAGATGGTAGGACCACGCGTCATTCTACGCCACCCATACCCATCGGAAGCCATATTGCTTTTTGTTCGCGAATACCTTTTCTCCGACCGACTCACCCGTTTCGGCAAGGATTACACTAGCGTTGGCCGCGAGCACAGTAGGCGTTGCGTAAGCAAAAGATGTGCGTTAACGTTTTTTATGTACTAACGCTATTGCACAAACTGCCTTCGACCAACACTCACACATAATGCGTTGTACATACGCTCCGTGCTCGGGCAATCCGGGCTCCGCACGGTATCAGTTTTCGCGACGAAAAAGGGTTAAATCGGAAACACGCGCTCGAGGGTGGCTGGCCATTCTCCCACTGTCGAATGCCGGGGAGTGTAGCTTTACGAGCGTGCACGGGTTTGCTGAAGGTAACGAGGGACTTCTGCACAAGTTTCTATGTATATATATATGTACGTGTGTTTGGCTACCATCAGCGCGAAGAAACATCCTGCTCGTATCATCATTGGTGCGACGAGGAACGATACATTACCAGCGAATGAGAATATGACCCCTTCGCAACAGGACACCGAAGATGTTGATTGGAATCCAAGATTCAAAGCGAATCGTATTTTCACACTGATTGTAAGGATGTGCTCGCCAGAAGGGTTATGTGCGGGCGTTCCGAGTTTTGGTGGACGATGAGATCAAATTAAAGTAAGTAAAACAAATTTAGCTTCTAGCTTAATCGAAATTTTATATCCCATCTTCGCGAAGTTGATCCCATTATTTATACTGGCTTAGCTAACATTTTAAATGATGTTGGGAAGAGAATGTTAAGTTGGAGTTAATGTCTGCCGCTGTAAAATTTTGTCGGAATTCAACAATTTACTGCCAAACTTAGTAAGATATTGGTACTATTGGTACTCTTTGGAGAATGGATTGTATGCATCTAATATATAATTTAAAACATGTTTAATTTAGTTTAAATCACCAACCAACTATAATAGGGCTGCAGTTTCTCTCCAATAATGATTTAACAGTAAAACATAGGTAAATCGTTGAGTAATAATCCAAAGTAAAATCAAAATCTATTACAATGTCTACATACACGCAGTCCGATATCGATTGAAATCAGGAAAACCGCTACGCATCCTACGCCAGCTTCATGTATCAAACAGAAGTTTCATTAACGGACAAGCACGTTTCAACTACTTTTTATTTTTTGTTCACTTCCCATCAAAGTATGCGTGGTTGAACCAGGATTCGGAAGATCTAGCGCGAGAGTTTATTGGTGTGTAGAGAAGGATGCGCGTCTCATGGTGAACGAATTTCATTAGCACATACGCCAAAGCATGTGGCCCTAGCGACACATAGACACGGTTTAACCCACGGCATACCACGGTACGACTGATGAGTCCTCGGCACTGCCGAATCGTATACCTTATGGCTCGTGCTGTGAGCAGGGGAATTAATTTGAATATTCGAAAATAAAAACAGGGTGGTTTGAAATTAATTTTTTATTTCTTTCCATCCCGTTCCAATAACGGTCGGTACGTCGTCCCTTTTTGTACACCGATGGTGCCTGTGATGCTGCTGCTGTTGCTAGCACATTTTTTCGCGGTTATCGTATATGCTACTAGACCATTCGATGCGGATCGTTGCGACAGTGAGTGGTTTGTTCGGGTAAAGATTTCATTTTCTACCACGAAGATGGAGTGTGTTTGAGGAGCTACAATTACACCTATTGCCCAACTTTGCATATACTCAGTTACCGTTTTAAGAGCTGTAAGCAACGAACAGTTGAGTAATGAGTTATGCTTGCAACAACAACAAAAACCTAATATACTGTGCCAGTATAATGCCCAAGCAATGAAAAAGAAAATAATAATGCCGGGTTAGAAGCTCCGTTTCGAATGCGTTCTGCTTTTTTTATTTGGATCAAATTTATCCGACGATGAACCAGCATTTTTCGTTCAGCTTCGTTCCGTTAGTGCTTCCTAGTATGTATTGATTTTATTAATAAGTAGTCCCCTCATCATCATCATTTTCATCATCACACCGTCATCGTTAGTCATTGGAAGAGTTTCTTCCGTATCATCATCATCATCATCTCCTTGACTATTTCGCTAGGTATGCTGCTACAGCTTCCTGTCGCTATTTGCCAACAAATCCTTAGTAGGCCTTTGCACTGGACAATATAGCTGTAGCGAAAAAAAGCGTCGAACAACAAACATCGATTTCTTTGCTTAACCTTTGATTCTGATTGGCATACGCAGACGACGAGAGCGTACGTGCGTGAGTGTGCGTATATTAGTAAAAGGACGACGGTGTAGTTAGTAGCTAGGACCCATTTTGATTTTTGTTTCTACACCTCATTCCGAACGCCGGTTAAATAGGGAAGAAAACCTCACGCGGAAAATAAGCAGACTCTGTGTGTGTACGAAAAGCAGAACGCTGTCCTAATGTGTGCCCGAAATGGAGAGCGGACGGATGGAAAGCACGGTGACGTTCCTTTTTTTGTCGATATCTCCGCTTGCCACGATTTTCTTCTTTTCTTCCGCTTTTTAAACACTTGCTTGACGTGCTTGGAAAAGAAATCCCTTCCGTGCGTACTTCGGTGCAGTACGTTGGAGATGACTTCCGATGGAAAACTGGACCATTCCAGTTTGGCCACTCTGCATGCTGACTGCTTGCTATCAGCAGTGATAGCGGAGCTGTGTTCGGTTGAGATGAGTGGCGCGAATGGTTCCGAAAGGCGAGGGAAAATAAAATCGATGTCGTTGTCGGTTCTGTTGTTTGTCCAAAATAACGAATGAAGAATAAGGGTCCTTTCTCTATTCCTGGGTGTTTTTTTCTTTCTTATTCCTTTGCCTTTCTTGGGTGTTTTTCGGGGGGAGGTAGAATGAGGTGGAAGCAAAAGTTAATAGCATGGAAATGAGTGATGGTAAGGTGGACGGTGGAAGGCTGTGCGTGTAAATGAAGAAGGTGCAAAATTAAGAAAAATACATTTAACTTTGCATTTACCAAACCAGGGGTGAACGTATCCACGTGTTTTCTTATGGTGTATTGGGCGCAGCGGCACAAGGGCAACTTGATGGAAACAAAACAGACCACCACCTTAGCAGATTTGCGTTTAATCGATCGATTCGTGTAGTCTGTGGGTGGAAATGAAATATCAGAAAAAATCAATACTTTTGTGTTGGCATTTAAAGAATAAATTCATTTCGTTCGACTGAGAGAACACATTCGGAGCTATATTGTTGTTTTTATTCATTCCACATGCCACAAGGTTCTAAGGAGACAAAGCTGGAAGCCTAATTAAAATGTGTCTAACTTAACGCAATTGCGAAAACCTTTCCTCGTAATGCATTGCATGTAAACAAAACACAAGGAGCTGCATGCATTTACCGCACACAAGCAAAAGGCGTACCCTTAAATACATTAAACGTATTTAACCAGGCTTGCGCTCCAGGCTTTTAATAAATGAGCATGGCGGTGTATGGCATGTCTCCCGAGCCAAGCCCAAATAATTCAATTTCTTTCTACAGGAAATACAGTTGGTGAAATGTATGAATGCCAGCTGGTACAGACGTGGAAAAGTAAAACCCGTACTCATATACCCCACCAACCGACCGACGGCAGCGACGAAATACTGTTCATTCCACGACGCATCGCACCCAGCTCCTGCCAGGAGAAGCTGAAGAAAAGCTATTTATTCATTTATTTACGCTTTATATGGGTTGGTAGCCGACCCAAGATGACTGGCCACGACAAGGGGGGGAATGAGTGTTGCCGAGTCCCGTGCGTCCTTACAGTTTTACCGGTTACAGTGGTTTGCGCGTTTCTCATTACTCAATGAGTAGAAGCGGAAAAGATAAGAAAAGTGCCAAGACTCTAGAAGATGGCACCGACTCTAGGCACGGATGGACGCATTTGAGGTGGAGAGTGGTGGGCAAGCTGCTTGCTCTGCACCCCCAACCCACTCGGACCTACCCATGCCCAATAGTGAAAAAGGGGGAAAATAAGTATGGCGCTTTCGGTGGTGTCCCATCTCTATTCGTCTTTCCGCTGAGCAGAAGCGGTGTCAAGAAGAGCGAAATATAAAATAAAAATTTATTGCACGTTAGAGAGGGTTCGCGTACGTATGTATATACGTGTATTTGTATGTGACGCAGAAATAGGTGGTGCGTTTTCACCCAGGCACGCTCCCTCTTACGGAGTTTTCCGGGAGTTTTCCCAGCCTCCTTCGAATGTGTGTTTTTCTCATTTCGCATCGCATGTATAGGACGCTTCGGCCAACCGTGATTGCCTCACTCGCATTAAGCTCTCACACTTTTCGCCTCCTTCCTCCTGCCACCCCATTGCCGGCCACCTACGGCTTTTATCCTTCGCTCCATCTTGCTGTCGTTTCAATTGGACTTTTCCCTCGTTCCACACTTGGAAGCGACTTTTCCAGGGGGTTCTCCGGTGGTGTCTCGGTCTTCGGGAATGGAAATTATTCCTAAGGGGTCCGGCATTATTCTTCTTTCACTTCGCGGGTGTTACCCGGGCACTGCGACTCATCAAGGGGGAAGAAAATCCAAACGGGATGGGAGATATGTCCCGAGCTCGTGACCATGTCCGCCCGGACGCGTGGCAATTGTATGTGTGCACATATAATTTTAATGAAAAGAGATGGGTGATTATGGAACAATGAAGATGATAGCTTGAGAAGATTCGGTACGGATGAAAAGCAAGTGTGGGTTCGGGTGCGGTGTCGAGCAAACGGACAACAAAACCTGCCATCGGAATGAAATGCGCTAAAAGATGGTGAAGGCAACACCGAGGAGCGGAGGAGATAGCACAGTCCACAGTACGATGTGGCATGTGTGCTAAGAATTAAGAGAAACCGAGAAAAGTTAAGCAAGATTTATGGTGGTATATTTTAACGACAGAACGGTCGCCATGTTGGATGGTTGGTGTTTTTGTTTGACGTAGTCAAACTGAAAATGGTGCAGAATACGATTGAGACAGTGTAGAAAGACTGTTGTTTAAAGCATCCTGCACTAGTTGGGACTTACATACCTAAACGGCGTGTAATAAACAGGTTTGTTATCGTTATTTACAGGTAAGCGCGATACCACAACTGTCAGTACAGTTATTAATGACAGGAAAAGAACACTAATTTCATAAAAATAAAATTGAAAAAAATAACTATTAAGTTAATATTACAGTAAGTAGGTATGCCGTGCTTAAGAAACATACCTACAGTACATTACGGGTAAGAATTTCATATCTCGGATATGTCGGCTGATCATCTGTAGTTAACTTTTATTATGATATATGAGTATTATTATAAAAGAAGCATATTTTTTCGTGCGAGAAATTTTCAATCTAAATCGTGTTTATCAAGAACCTCATGGAATATCATGCATCATACGAATATCGCTTCAGAATTGCTGGAGAATATGATAATGTATGATAACCCTTAACATAAGCCCAGTTTGATGAGTTCAGTGCAGATCGGTATCGTCCCTAGGGAATTTCTTCGATCATTAAATAACAAACACGTTCAGTGCAAGATCCAATAATTTGTCACATGTAGCTACTCTTACCAAAATCATACCTGGAATAAAAAGGATAAGATATTCTACCTCACTATTCCTTTTTGTCCAGAATTGACACAATTCAACTACTTACTACTACTTGTTCAATCGATGTAGAACTTTTCTAACGAAATTCTTTTGAGTCAAACTAATCGCACATTGTTTTGTTCCTGGGTTTCGCCAAAACTTCACTTCTTATTCGCCAAAAAGATGCAAACTCAATATTGTCATTTTATTTTAGTGTATAATATTGTGTTCGCTTGTGAAATAATGTGAAAGTATACAAAATACTTACACGCTAAAGCTACCCAATCAATCTTGAGGTAACAATACTAATGCATGTTTGTAATATGACTCTAGCAAACCGGTGGGTTGAACTAGCACGTTCTCGAAGTTCATTGTAAAGTGTTTATTAGCACGAGCTATCAACATCACACCCGTTAAAAAGCATAAGTGTAATAAAGCAAATTGACTTTTTTATTGATATTAAAAAACCCATGGTTGGAGTCGCACACCGCGTATCGTCCTTTAATCCTGTAAGTAAACACAGACATCAGCAAAATGAAAATGGCACACAAAAGCATTAGCACAATGCAACAAGCATTTGGACCCTCCCTTCGTGTTTGGCCAAACCCACGCGCAAGGTGCAGTTCGCAGTACAGTATCTGCAAATGCATATGCACACAAAGCCGCCAATCAAAACATACCCTTCAAATTCGGTGCTGGTGGTAAAATCCGATCTATCAAAATCCCAAACCGTGTAGTGCACTGCCGAATGGTTTGGATTGGAGAATGGTAATTTGCGGTACAAATCCTTACCCTCGCTTTGTGCCGCCAACGAGCGAGTTTCAAATCACTTTGCAAAAAGTTGCACTTTTTGCAGTCATTCCCCTCAGGTGCAAATTGTAGGCTGAATGCAACCCCTAGTCAATTGGCAAATGCATCCATTTGATCCACCCCTTCATAGCCGTAGGGGGAAAAAGCAATGCACCGATGGGTCGAACGTTTGTGCGGTATCGCACACTTTATATTCGAGAGTAAAGCAACACTAAAACACCATTAACCGTATTACATTCACCGCTCAACAATGGGAGACAATAGAAGAAAGGAATCACCATGCTATCACCATGCAAAACTGCATTCTTGCACCGAGGGAGCGCGCTATGCAAAAAAAAGGAAAAATACACAAAACATGGGTTCATCATGCGATGGTTTACCCTCAGGCGGAAAATGCAATTGCAAGCGCATGTGAGTGTAAAACGGTTTGCCCTTCGGTTTGCTCCGTAGCACACACTATGGGCTTTCGAAACACCGCAAATCTGTTGCTGTTTTCTATTCTTGTCATCGATCCCATTTCCTTTCCATTGTCCCAAACAACACTGGCTGCAATGAACGTCAATATTTTGGCAATGTTGAAACGGTGCAACATTCCTTCCCTCGTTTCGTTGCGGAGTGCTCTTCGGCCTTGCGTAAGTGTCAGGTAGTGAGTGGTGAGAGGATTAACTTGCATTAATTGCAAAATTATGCACCCGCAAATGCAAAATGAGATGACAAATCGTCAGAATGTGAATAAATTAGCGAATGGGTAAGGGACTGTCGATATTCAAAAGCAAACGGGTTGCGTGAACGAACACATTTTTTATTATTTTTGGATTTAGCACTGCGGTAGCACTGCGAGACCTAATGCATATGTCGATAGTTACTGAAAATAATCCTTCAATCATCACATGGTATAGATGAAAATGGAGAGAGAAGATAGAAGAATAAAGGTCGAATAGCTGGATGCATATGTTTGTGCATATGATGATGCGCAGTGGTTCGGATGCTATGCTAATTGAATATTCAAATTTATCGAAAACCGTTTGGATACTGGTTTTCTCTTACGAACGGCGAACTAAATAGAGTTTGGTGATAAAAACATAGACGGATTAGAAAAGAGTTGTGTGCTTGAGAGAATATTTGATGTAAACTTAAAGTGAAAAAGTTTATCAAATCAGTTTCCAATATAAGAAATGATGTTAATACACTATTTGCGAAACATATGTGTAATTACTCGAATCTAAGCTTCTCTGCTTTTGCTATGGTAATTACTGCAGTAAATGCACCCAAATTTAGATGTAAATGTTAGATCGTTTAAGCAGATATAAGATGAATTTTGAATATAATGAACAATGGTAGAATTGATTTTGACAAATCCTTAAGCTTCACGTATATTTTACAAGTTTCGCAGCGTAAACCTGGCAAGCAATATCAAATGGTCGTATTGTTTATTGTTTATGGTTAAAAAAATATATACAACCATTTGAAACAGCTGCTAGCAACGTCATCAACACTCTGAATTCAAGGTACGACCTTTCTGCTTGTGTGCTTTGTACGTCGCTTTTTGTGATACCCTTTGATAGCCGGCTGCACTTTTACCCCATTGCCGTGTCACCGACGAATCTTCCTATACCTTACAGCATCCGTGGTTGGCGTAGCTAACATATGTAAATTAGGCATCGGAACTGAATGCATTTTTTAAGCGGAAGCATTTTTTTAATGCTTTCGATACTACCCTCGACATCTAATGGATAAATTGAAATCGTTAGCAGGATTCATGTTTCACGCACGGTGACCGGCGAACATAAATGCGCTGGATGATTAAAACAATGTTTCATACTACAAAGAGAGTTCGATTATTCAATATTTCCTATCATTTAATTTCAACACATTTCATAGTGCATGAATACAAATTTTGGTATAACAAAGGTATAAAATACATGTAATTTAAATTTCTTACTTGCTTCCATTTTAAAAATCCCGACCATTGTAGTTGTCATTCGGCATAAAACATCGTTTTTCTAGGGTGCCTGCTTTTAGTTCTGCCCACATCCCACGTCCGAAATTCACGTTAAAATCCCTTCAATTTTAGCATACAGTCAACAACAAACCAGAAGTGAGAAGCTGGTTTGATGAGCGTATGAATCACTCACTACTTGCATTTGTGACCCTCACATATGACTCCGTTCCGTTTCCATACTGTTCACATATCGATTGAGAACAATATGTAAAATGGGTATTTGCAGCATGCATTTAAACTCCACCCCATTTTTTAAACCCAACAGTTATCTGGCAAGATCCTTAAACTAGTGTAGTTCATACAGCATTGGATAGGGTAGATTTCCATAAGCAGTATGAATGTTGTTTGCCGATACATAAAACGATGGCAAATAATTTTGCTGATTAACTGCCAAAATTTTTTTAATATTGTGCTTGTTACGGCTATGCATGAAAAATGCTAAATTTGGTTAAATAAAATTAAACTTAAAAATTTAAATAAAAAAAACAAATAAATAAGATTAAAATTAAAATAAAAATTAAATTAAATTAAATTCCGCTAAATTAATGTTTGATTCTGAAGAAGAGTGCGAATACGCATGAATCCCAGTTTCCAATCTTAATTACACATTAAACATCACAGTAAGGACTAAAGAGCTTACCGCCCGCTTGGTATAACGAAGGAATTTTGTTGTAGTTCAGTTGAATTATGGAATATATAGTATGCATATATATAAATTTTATAGTTAAACTTATAAGATGTATTCTAAATTCTAGTACAATTCTACATTCTTGTTTTTTTCCATATTTTCCATATTTTGTGTTCAGTGATGGCGAAGCGTATTAGCGTGCACTCAAGTGCTCATCCTTTTTTTGTTTTGACAAAAAATATTCTGAACGAAGCAAAATGGAAAAAATGAAACAATCATTATAATGTACCAGAAGATCATTTTCATCGGCACCATGGTCAGTCTCATATTTAGACCAAGGTAAGCAGACGAAATGCTTTACAAAATGCATTCGACCAAGCAATATGTATTTTTTTCCTGTTTCGCTTCGCCTTCCACACTGGATTTAATTTAATCAGTTACATTTTTACTAATGTTTACCGAGGCAAAATCGTCGTTGTGGAAGATTTTCATCTCATCTTCTACCGCCTGCATTATCTTGCAGTACATCATTTGGTTTTGGGTCCAGCTAAATTGGGAAAAAGTACGCGTTGGCGTTAGCTGAGAGACTATTTGTCTGCAATTTTTTATGCATCTTTGCATCCCGGGTAACGCAGGTGAATGGGTGTTCTGTTCGCGATTTAAATATGCATATAATCAGAATAAGTACATGCAGATATATGCTACACAATTTAAAAATGGAAAGAATGGAGCCAGAAATATTTGGAGAAAAAAAAAACAAAACGATTTATTTGTCCTAAAGAAATAAAAGAATATCCTACACTGTACGTAAATGATTGCTGGTTGGATGCTTACAAATCAGAATGAATATGCAGTGGAAATTAGTGACTATTGGCAAACTGTTGGTAAAAGTGTGTGTTCGTGTTTTTACGTAAACATTTCATATAAATTGTTTGTAATTTCCTCACCTGCATTGTAACCATTGTGATAAATAAGAACAATATTACGCGTATATGTGTCAAAACTCATTACATTAATTACATTACAGCCTTCTTCAACATCTGTAGATTTCAACGTAATTTCTGACATCGCATCGTGCTTTACGCCGTTGAATATCCTTCGATAGTTCACAATTTAATCTACAGATGGCAGTAGTACTTGTTCAAACGTAAGATTAATGGTTGATGTCTTGGCTACATGTTCACACGAATTCTTTTCGGTTAGACATGTGCAAGCCGAGCTGGAAAATTTACACGTATTCAAATATTTTATCTGATCCATATTACGGTTTATGTTGAATGTCGTACAGGCCGCTAAACTTTTCAAGCCATCTCTTATTATTTGTTTGCGAGTCACGTTGCGCCCTTCGTTTGTTTTATGGCCTTATCTAGATATTTTTAAATCATTTTTCAAGCTTACGCATGGAATAGCTACGAACCACAAAACCACACGTGTCTTACAACATCTTAAATGGTAAATCAGTTCACACTACGTGTGTTTTAAGTCTTTTTAAGCTCATTTTTAATGCCAGCTAATACATATGAACATATGTACGGAAAGCCCTAGGCATCAAATTTCAATTTATTGACGACTATAAAAATGTCATTTTGTAATATGTTTTTAATTCATTGTTTTACAATAAGATGCTGCTTATGAATCTTTTTGACTCTTAATATATTATATAAATATTTGTTTCAACAGCAAACCAATCAGTAAAATTTCAATCGCCAAAGAAAGGCAATATTTTTCTGTTTTGAATGGGTATAGAAGTTTCCATAAATTAGGAAACTTCTTTAGCGAGCTTGTGTATGCTTTTTATGTCTTTACTTGGTCTCTCTCTTTAGCACAGTATTAAAAAAAAGTTTTTTTTCGTTTGACAATACAATCGTATCGTATGAGTATGATGTAGCAAAAACAAAAACAAAAAAAACAACCATTCTGGTCGGCGTTCAATCGTGTGGGTGTCTTAAAAATATCGGTATCGATTTCTTTTATAGCGCTAATGCAGAGAAAACAAAACCACTGTACCGAAGGAAGGAGTCTATCAATGATGTAGGCAGACGGAACCCAAGAGCCACATGCGTCACAACTAATACGCAGCCGTTCATCAACGCAAGGACACGCGGGTTTCCTCAAAACACTGTTAGTCTGTGACTAGGGCGCATGAGAAAGAATAGCGGGTATGAAATTAAAGCAGTGTGTGCAAGTCGGGGTATGTTGGGCCAAGTGCGTTCTTTTTCACACACCTCACCACCAGTCGGTACATTTGTGTGTACCCTTGTTAGCCGAACAAAAACAAAAAAATCAACTGTATGCGTCGCGCGGAACCTTAAGTGTACGGATGTAAAAAAAACTCCGCCTTGGTGAATAGGTGCCAGAAGAGAGGAACAATAGTAACAAAACAAAAAAAATCGTCTAAGGCCTACAGAGCATTGCGTATGTAAATTTGTGTATACGGGGGTTTTGAATTTATGTCCTTTAAACTCAGGCTCTGTTCTTTATCAACCAGCGTAAAGGGAAAATAGATTAGAACGAATGTGTTAATGGGGAGAAAATAAATACCAGTATGACTGCTGGGATCTTCATGAGTGGCAAAAGCAAATGTTCCACGTAACGATTTACGATTGCTGTACGTTGAAATACTTTGGCATTCCATGGCGTAATGATTAAGAAAAGTTATGCTTCAACCCATCATCTCCTGGTTTGCAAGGATAAATTAATTGATCTCCGCTCACAAATGTTCATGGAAGAGGTTCATATTAATGTTATATTGAAATGAGAATTTGAATTGTATTGTAA
This sequence comes from Anopheles moucheti, assembly GCF_943734755.1. Classification (NCBI taxonomy): domain Eukaryota; kingdom Metazoa; phylum Arthropoda; class Insecta; order Diptera; family Culicidae; genus Anopheles; species Anopheles moucheti. Next base: position 61,625,314 of record NC_069140.1, read on the forward strand.
TTTGCAAAATCGCCCTTATTCGAAACGGAAATGGTGTTTCATTGTGAATATGTGTGGTAAATTTTCAAATTAGCTGGGAAAAACTACACATTTAATAACTGCATGCAAATGATTTAAAATGATTTTAATCGTTCCGTTTCAGATCTCCTTGTAAGTACACACAGCTGAGAGTGTATTTTACAAATCAATTAAATTATATTCATTCATTAGATTCTCAATCCGATTTTGCTCACGGAGCATTAAGACGTAAGGTAAATGAAAATTCCGGTACGATAGTTTACTGATTGTTTGTGAACAACCACTGTACGTTCGCCCATGAAGGGTCATGAAACTAGAACATAAAGACCGTGAGGATTACCGGAAACCACCTGAAAAAGCTCATCCTTATTGATTTAAACGGTTGATTTGCACGATCCCAAACATCGCAGAGCCAGCCAACTTTTGGACGATGCGATTGAACTAGAGCATGTTTTTTTATGTTGGGAGTTTGTTTACTTTGGTTTTTGCCGTCGTGCTGTCCCGTTGATACCAAGGAAAAAAACCTGGCAGTCGTTAAAGAGCATTTAACGGAATTTGACACGAAATGCTCTTTCGTGATTCGTAGGAATTAGTACTGCTGGGAACATAAATTTCAATCAGGTTTCAATATCGAAGATGAAAATTCGATTTACACTTACTAGGTTTTTGGAGTTCCCTCAAAAGACCTCAGCAGAAAAGGAAAGCAAGGTATAGCATGAGTTCAATCCAAGAAGTAAGAGGGCATTAAATTATATGAGGACAAGCTATGTGAATATTTAAAACAACGTTATACATTTTAAAACCCAATGCTTATTTCTGTAATTTCTGTTATATGATGTTATTTATGAATGCTATTGGTTAATGTTTTTACAACATTATGTAATATCGAAAGAAGGGTAATATATACATACTTCTAGTTATAGTGTTCTTCTGCGAGGGTCACGTGAAGATGTCGGTGGTCCAGCATTTTGAGCATCATGAGAAGGAATTGTATTACTCATGAAGAACAGTATTGCTTTTGTTTTTCAAGGTTAACCCATACAAAAATTCACGATGCAGTGATGGTTAACTTAAAGCTCGCATGTATTCTCTATTTGGCTTTAACCTATGACCCGTTGGACATAACTGGTCGTAGAATGGGGCACGAACCGAAAATTTCTTTTATAAGCGCAGGTGTTCATATCATTACATTTGCATAAAACTAACCATCGTGCACATAAAAAAGCTACCTTGGAGAACTTATTCGTGATATGTAAATGATAATTGCTTTCTTGAGAGGTTCGTACCTATGTTTGGATTGAACGTGTTCATATACGATGGGTGGTGACCACTAGCAGCTCACCATGTGTACCGTTTGAATACTGATTTAGTCTAGCCGTTCCATACAATTAGGTAAGGACACATACGCGATATTGGTATGATGAGAACATAGGACCCAAAAAAGGTTACCCTACGAAGTTGTTGCCTTACATAGCATGAAATACATTTTCATACTACATATTGTGAGTAAATCGTTTGTAATCTATTAAAAAAATCTAACCTCTGCTGCTACCTACATTTAGCTTGAAAGGAACAAATAATAGGAATATGATGTTAGAATTGACCGAAATGTATGTGTGAGGGATACGTTTCATGAACTATCACCCACCCTTCCAACACAGTCACTGTTTTACAGATTGCTGTTAATGCATATACATCCGTTCATTGCCTTCGGGTGTCAAATAGATCGAAAAATAAAAACTAAACTAAAAGAACGTATGCAAATAAGGAGCGATAACTGTCTGTAAAAACAGGAAGGAACCTAAAACGCACGTGTTGTTACCTTTGCACTGCATCACGTGTCGTTCACTATTTAGGTCGAAGTTAGATATATAAATGGATTTCTTAGACGAGATGCCTGTGAATTAAACATTGTTTTACGAGTACATGTAAAGTTATCTGAAAACAGACATGACACATGTGAACTTAAGACTCGCTGTATTTGCGTCTGTCCAATATAGTGTATTATATTGAGTAATAATAAGTAATAATAATAATTAAATGTGAAATCCACAATAGAAATTAAAAATACAATACAATACAGCGATTATAATTTATCCTTTTTTTTATTTGATTATAACTTTTATTCACCCATTAATTGATTAGTCTGAAACTTGTGGTTTTAATTTTGTTCTAATTAATCTGTACAGTTATCGACTATATAACTTTTGAGCTATTCCCCTACTTTCACAACTTTTCATTCCAGTTCAGTAGGTACAAAGTTGCAATGACTGCAACACGTGAACATAACCGATGGTCGCATGGTTATGGGTACGGAAGATTGATATTCAACGTCATCCTGTGCCCGATCATCTTCTCGGACGATCAATTTGGGAAGAAGATTGTTTTTATCCCACCAGGTAAGTCGTTCAACTCTGGCGGTGCATCAGAAGGTGCCTGCATCGACCATTCATGCGAGAACGTAAAAAGCATGCTAATCTTTGAGTTTATCTCTTTATTCGCTGATGGTTCGGTGGCAGAAAAAAGCCTCACAAGGAAGAAGGCATTGTAACTCAATTATATACCGCTAATGTAGTTGAAATTGGTTGAAATGAAGAAAATCGTATAATTTCTTGTGCAGTGCGGCGTTACAAAAAAATCGTACACTGACCGTACGTTCAATACCATCTAAAAGTCATACCACATAATACAGCCCGTTGAAGTGAAATGCAGCATTGGTTATCCTTGTCTGATGCTCTGACAGGAAAGTTTGTTGGAAAGCAATCACCTTGTCAAATTACAGTACAATCTTTCGGTGCGAGGTTTCAATCTACACAAAACATCAGGCAAACACGATTGTAGTGCCTATTGCAAAAGTTCTCAGCGCATATCGGTAATGATATGTTACAGGGAAGGGGACAAATAGTCTGCATCAACCACAAAAGGAGCATTAATTTTATAAACCACTCGTTTGCTTTTTTTTGCTACGATGTCACATTGTTCTACGTAAGCAATTATATCTTCGGGAACGAACGGTTATTGATTTTTGAACTATCGACCATATGATAATTTGATGTACACACAAGATGTCATGATTTTATTTTAAAAACATCGTTCTCAACGTCTGATGTATGCAGTTGAAAAACATTATATAAGCGAATAAGTTTGCTATGCAAGAGCTATGCAAAGCTATTTATGAAAGAAACCTTCATAACCCGTACCGACGTTCGTACCACTGTCAACAAAACACACCTTCATCGGGCAAATCGAAAGCACGAAATGTTTATTCGCACCAAGATTACGATCGAATGATTTTGTGCAAACATACTCCACGGCATTGTGAGAATGTATAATTCACTTTTTTAACCCTCGATAAAAGTAACGTTGTGTTCTTCGTATGCTCAAAATAATGTAAAAACATGAGCTATAATTGTGGCACCAATCATTCTCGGTCGGTTTACCAATTTGTAGCATCAAACTTTGAACTTTGATTTTAAAATATTTTACGTTTCGAATTAAAAAAAAACCCTTATACATTGTCAGTTCCTTAAAAATAAATAACCCATTCAGGCACAAAACCAGAGTTTAACTCAAAACAATCAGTCAACTGCAGCGCCTCACAACACGCTATCATCATGTGGTCCACGATTGGGAAGATATTTGCAATTCGTATTCATACAGAACTATTGCATGCGATGAGATTTTGCTCCAATGTATTCGAGGTGATGCACACAAACACACACACACACTCAACTCCATGGAGGGACGCTTACAACGCAGCGTGTCTGCTGACTTCTTGAAGCAGCTTTTATGACAAATTAAATGCATGGAGCTAGCCGTCGTTGATGAATGGCGTAAATTAATAAGTACAAGATTCATATATTCATATTCAAAAAATAAATCGTATACGGCGTCCGTGGTCGCCGCCCGGTATGAAGCACACGCGGATCTCTTTGGCGCGGTGGGTTGTTTTCTCGTGATGGTTGTGCCATCTGTGCGGGAGCTTTGTCTCTTTCTCTGCACGGGAGTTGCAAACCGACAGCTCACAACGATTATCGAAACGATTTGCACGACCATGTCCTGCATATATCAAATGAAGGATGCATAATGCGAATGGGAGCTATTCAAAATCAACGAAACAGTAAGAAATGATGAGAAACAACAAAGGTTGCGATGCATAAAAGTGAAGTCGAAGTTTCTATCGAAACCATCGTAGCAGTGCTGTGGTATGCAAGCATAAAAATAGAATCTTTTGGTATTGCGAGAGTATTATGAAATAGAATATCATAGATACATTATTTGCCAAAATACATAGAAAAAACTATGGGCGTCATTGTGTAAACCACATGACGTGATGTTAATTAAAACATTGGAAGTCAAAAACGATTACAGAACAACCAAACAGTGTTTGTTTTAAATCTGTTATAAAAAAACCTGACAACACACAACGGTACAAATTTTAATGAGTTAACACCGATCCACTCATTATCATGCAGGAAGCAGGATGTCGTTTATGTTAATTGTTATCTACTAAACATTCTCCATACGTTTTGTATAGATAATGCCAGAGGCTATAGACAAACAAGTAAAGGAGGTAAGTGTTTCTCACCTTCAGATCAAATTAAAATCTCCAATTATGGTTCGGTTAAGGCGTCAGCATATTTTCCAGGCCATGTGGAAGTTTTAATGTGTTTTGATAAATATTGAAACGTCTTTTCGCTTGTGATGAGTATACGCATTAGTTTAGGATTTGGAAGATTTTATGAAAGCATGACAAACAGGTGAAGTTTGAACCAATTCCCGATCACAGTCTAGTTAGGTTCAACAAACGCTTAGTATACTTAACTGTGCACCAACCAACCAATCAACCAAACGTACCAAAGTCTGGTAAATGACGAAAATACGAAATGAATGCATTTTGTACCTTTCGTCGGCGCTTAAGTCGGCGCGCATTTGCAAAAAAGCATTTGTTTGGCAACACATTACCTTAGCCACACACACGAGAAAAAGCAAAAGTCATTGTATTCTTTATTTTGGCTTCATTTTTAATGACTATCACACATTTCGGCTATGCTGCATGATAACGAAGGAAAATCCCGGTCTATGATTGGGATGGATACGGCAAACGACAACACCTATGCCATGAGGGTGATAATTTTTTCGGTTGTGTTATAAACTAGGCAACGCGCCACGACTTTTGTGGAGCGTTTGGAGATGGGTGTGAAACGAAACACGGGCAACGAAAAATGTTGCCATTGAAAAAGTCGCTTGGGCGACGTATTTAAATTCATCAAATATTCATGCTCATCCCCACATACGTTTTGACAGTATTTTAGCAGGATGCATTTGAATGAGATTTTTGGAAATCATCCTTTCCCCTGGCTCGGCGACAAAGGTGAAGATGCTGCTGCTGCTGCTGTGTTGCGCAAGAATCCGCACGTACTCCTCCAGGTACACCCCGATGTTTTGGTAAAGACCGGAAACGGATGCGTTCAGAGCGGGTATTTAGCAATTTGGTAAGAGAGTGAATATTTAATGCCTTTCAACTCTGTGTTTCGTTTTTTATCCTTTAATTTCAACCCTTGCAATAATATGCCAGACGACTGTGACATATCACACACTGCTGCTCGGCCAAGGTGATGAGGAACTCCTGTGCATGTGTGGTTTAGTGTATGTGTGTATGTTTGGGTACGAAATGAAAAACGTGGAGAAAGGAGAAATGAACTGTAGTAAAAGATGGTTGGTATAGGTAGCAAGCAGGGTAGGGTAGAAACGTTACAAGGATGCAAGGAGCTCTGCATATCACCGTCTAGCAGCTGCCGTCTACCTGTTTTGTTTACCTTTTCTCAATGAGCCGGAATTGAGGCAAAGAAGAAAATGTGTCAGAATGCATCTTAAAGTGAAAAAATAAGATACACTTTAATGCGAATGATTGCAGTGCTTATCACAGTCTCCGAAAGTAGTTGCTGAAAAAACAACATTTAAAACTCGGATATTGCATCTATCCTTTACTGTTACAAACATTCACAGTATTTCCTTACGTATATGCTTCAAAGAGGGGGCAAGAGCGAAAGAAACCAAAACAGGAAAAATAGTAACTCTTCGGTACTACTATGTCACGTCTCTCAGATTTTACACATTCAACCAGAGTCATTAAACTACATGAAATGCCGCTGCTCAATGATTACGAGCGGAGCGTAGATAATCGCGCAGATAAGCGGCCTTATTTAATCCAAAGTTTCGTATCAGTCTCACTCGATAAAAAGCAGAATGTCAGTACAAAAGAAAGATCATAATACAAAAGCGAAAATAAAGGAATTACGCTTACCTTTGCAATGTAGTCACCAGTTGTTACGGTTTTTGCATCCAACCGGGTGCAGTTGTATTTAAAATCTCTCGACGCAAATGAAGAATAATAAATTCACATCTTTCTGGCAGTCGGACCACCGATCGTTGAACGATCTTTGAACGAATGGTTTGAAGTTCGCTCACCAACGAAGCATTCCGGTAGCTTCTGTGTGCTACAATCAATTTTGTTTCAGATGTTATCTTGCCATGTTTATCGTTAGCTGTTACAGTTCTTCTGCTTCCAAGCGTTCCGCTGCACCAGGCCCGTATACGAAGCAAAAAAGTACCTGTATGCTTTGTCCTATCGGAATTGCTCCATTATTGTGAGTAGGTTCAAAGCGTTAATGTCAGGCGGTGGCTTTGAAGCCCGTACCATCCATTCTAGAGGGCAGTATGCGTCGGTCGAAAACGTTAGTCATATAAGCTTGGGGTAGCAAAAAGCTGATCACCAATTGCTCGATGCACTACGGATGTACACGGTGACGAAATAGTGTCGCCTGTCCGACTGTCAAGCCACCCTGTTTGTTGCTGCCGTTAGAGAGCGTTAACCTGCGCTTGCTGATACATGCTCTCGAAAGAAAGCGAGATCATGCATTCTGTACAACATACAGAAGCTTTTCAAATCATGGAGAGCTGATAATCTGACTCGACATTACGCAGCCTTATGGAAGAGTGCGTGGGAGAACTGGTCCGGAAGACGTTTGGTTAGAGTGTAAGCCTTGAAAAAGAGCCCGAATTGGTGTTTATATGAAACGTTTACTTCACCACCAGCAGAGTGTCTGTCTGTCCGGGACGTTTTGATCCTCAATAATTCCAAGTGTGCTACGGCTATCGATCATCGCATCTCTAGGCTTTACGAAAAGTTTAAATTGTTTCTCTGTCTAGCGCGTCGGCACTACGGTACGTTTGGGTTTGGTGGGTACTTACCCAACGCCACTAACGGCGCGCCAAACACGATGAAAGCCTTAAGAGGCATCGGAGGTTGTAGATAAGATGCTCATTTGTTAATGATATTCGATTGTCTCTTTTAGCACCTTTATTAATCATCGACGCGTTGGGTGTCTTTTCGGCTCGATTCCACTTGTACCACCGATTCGTTTCTGGATGTAGTAAGATTAGCCAGAAGCAGAGGAAGAAGTAGAAAACTTTCTAAGCCTAGTCCAAACCCATTGTGCCGGGCGTTATGAATGAAGCTACTGAAGATGAATGATGACAGGATATGATGCTGTATGGGTTTGACCACAAACCATACAGAAGCCGTAGCCGTAGCGACTTGGCATAAAATTTCAATTTTTCACCAAATAAACATTTGAAAGCTTCAAATAATCTTGAGTAGAAACAATAGACCCCGCTCGGAAGCAGCTCTGCACTTTGTGTCATTCGTCGTCTTATACTATTTGAGGTTGTAGTCACAACATTCGGCGTTACCGAGTTAGTTTTTATCATTGCATCTGTTTTGTTATTGTTGTTTTTTTGTTGTGTGGCTAATTTATCTGAGATCCGGTAGCGCGGCCAAATGTCACCATTTTATTCACCTCATCACACCGAGTTATTCATCAATAAAGGGCTACTGGATTTAGAAAGGATTACCAATGTGTGTGAGTGTACGCCGGTGCGGTATATTTTGATTTTCTCGCCGAACTTATAAAAAACCACCCATCGGTGGTAGGCGTGAGAAAAGATTACGATGACCTTCACTAGACACACGGATAGACATTTCGCAGGTTTTCACATTAGTCAAAATCCGCTTCCAGCAGCGGTTGGGCTCATAGATTCCATCACGGTAGAACAGGTTGTCGAATCTGAGGCACACCTTCAAAAATAATCCAAAACTACACAAATGGGTTTCGTGCGAAATGGCGGTGCAAATGTGTTGGAAAGATACGTAATTGATTGAAATTGTTGAAACAAATAAAGCACATTTGTTGAGTCCGTTTGTGGTTGTCGCTGTTGTCACTGTTTTCTTCATAGCTGTTGATTGTTGTTTTCGCTCTCGGTGTTTGCGTTTCTTCCTCTGGTTCAAGCAATCCCACACAGAGGGATATGTACGATCGACTAGCCAGCGATCGTGCACGATGGTCGTTTGGCGGCTGCGGAAGATATTAATTGTCAAACAAGTCCAATGCTTTCAGAACCATTAATCAGATTTGAATCGTCCCAACTGTGCGGGCTTGAGTATCATGCGTATGGGGTAAAGCATGAAAGCCAAGCCCAGTTGCACGCTACAAGACAAGAATCACATGAACCTTGCTGGGCCAACGTTTATTCCTAGCAGAAGGAATATGTGTAGCTTTTGAAAGCGAATAACATTTTCAATATGAGCGTTTCTCTGATCACTTTTTTAACAGAGCATAGGTTGAATGAATTAAAAATGACCAAATGCAATGCCTACGTTTGCCGGTTTGAGTTCAAGTCTCGGCTGGATCGTGCGAAATAGGCACTAGACTATTATACACTGACTACTTATCAGCCATGTTGATCTAAGATCGATACCGTTTCTGTGAACTTAAGACGAAAGAAACCAAAAATCTACAACAATTCTACATTTTTATAATTTTATTGATAATTCTTCACTTGCAGGTATATCAATTGAAATCGCGTTTTTATGTCAGTTTTCAGTACAATTATTTGTCTAAATAGATCATTTTACTAAAAATCGCTATGGTAAGATTATAACATTTTATTAATATTTCACGCTTTAAAATCTAAAACACTGAACACTTTGCTTTGCTTGAGAACAATTTGCTCCAATGAGAAATAACCATCGGTTCAGAAATAATATCTTCAATATGGTTACTTTACCTAATACTACACAAAATAAGAGCTTCAATATCGAAGCGACGTAAATGTTTGAAATGTTATTGAACAGTAAATGAAAATCTAGTTTCACGTTGGATATCCGAATCACCGAATCATATGTAGCAAAGAACAATAGTGTGATAGTGTAATAACAGCGCTTTCTTGTACGAATTATTTCAAAGCATTCAATGCTGTAGTATTCTTGCAAATATTATTTATAAAAAAGCTATTAATTGCTTATAATTTTATAAAAATGCGTATGAGTTAAAAGTAAGTATCTCATCATTTTCATCTTGATTCATGTAAAACGGCCAAGGCATTCTTTGACTGGTACTTCAAATCACATGAATGTCTATACTAAAATATTATACGTTACAGTTCTTCTTTTTGCATGAATTTTACACATTTCTTACATTGTGAAAACTCCATAAAAAATGTTTTATGTGTGTTCGAGTGAGTAAATGTTAAGCTTAAGATAGGATAAGACCGGTAATGATAGCAAAGCCAATAATCTCTAATAAAACGTCAACAATACACTGCAATATTTCCTTCAGTTTTGATGTGCAGTAAAAATATCAATATTACATGTATAAAACATGTTCAATAGAAATGTTCAATATTTTATTCAGAAATACCCGGCCTCGTTCGTTCTGTACAAGGAAAACAAAATGCATTTATGTAACATTTATGACATAAAAGATTTAAAAATTTACATCTAATCGTTCTCAGTTCACTACCCCTAGATCAAGGTTAGATATATTAGTAATTTCGCAGTTTTTTTTATTTCACATTTTGCTTCCTTAATGTTACATTGCACAATCTACTGGTATTGTAAAACATTGCATCTTTTGGTATTCCGCTTTCCGTTCAATAAATAAATAAATATTCCAACGAGAATAATTTACTGTTGAGGTCATATCCCAATGTGTTGCGAAAATGACAGTGTGTCTCCCTACGGGGTTTCTAATTGATTTCCGATAGTGGCATCGTTTGGTGTTTCTGGAAGGGTCTAGCTGACCCTTGAAATCGATTGGACCGGATTGATTGGTGATTCGGAGTGTTTGCTTTTGAGGACACATTGCATTACCGTTTGGCGTTTCGGGGTTATGCATGGAATGGTTGCGAAAGCAACATGGTGTGATGTTGACAATTGCACCATTCCAAGCTCAGGATTTAGCTTAGTGTGCTGGTTGTTCGTAGTAGTACCGGTAGGGATCGTTTGCCCGTACCGGACGCACAAAGTAGGTGGCCCGACGGTTATCATGGCCGGTGTGCACCTGGAAGCTGGTTTCCTCGTGATGGTCAGCCTTGAAGATCTTCTTGAGCGCCATGATACTGGCGATCGTGAGGGCGACCTTACTGATGACCAGGGCCTTGAATGCGATGGCTCCGAGGGTCTTCAGACCGATCGGTCCAGCAATACCCATGGCGGTCAGGAGGGCAGCAATGACATAGCGGCTGCCGTTCTTCTTGTTACCACTTCCTCGCGCTTCGGACAAATCGAAGCTGATGGTGTGGGTCTTGAGGAACTTGTCAATCTTCTGCACAAGCGCCTTATCCGTTTCGCCGAGACCTTCCATCGAGCGTGCGTCGGACAGTCCGAGGATGGCGCTCTCAGATTTTTCATTAGCGGACACGTTCTTCTGCTTCACAAGGGTCACTCCATCGACCAGTTGGATGGAATCCTGTTGAAGAGTTCAGTTCGGATTTAATTCACAAGAATGCACATGGACCAGTAGACGAAACTAAATCAAAAGTTAGTTCATGTTACCAAATCGATGGCTCGGGAGATGGAGGTCAGCGCTTTCTGCTTGAGACACTCGGTGAAGTCCGCTGTCTCCTGACAATCGTCGTAAACCTTCTGCAGGACACAGATTTCTCCTCCGAACCAGCTGCTGCTGGCACGCCACGAGCAGCCTCCCGCAGCACCAAGGGCGGAAGTCGCCAGGGCGACCACGAGCAGGAGCTCCGCAATGATGGTTCGGTTGCACATGTTGGTTTGCTAGCTTTAGGAGTGCGTCGCGCACCTTCAGATACACTAATACACTCGGAACCCGTCGACGCAGACTAACTCTCTGGCACTGCACCGGTGGCGCTGCTGATATGTTGGATGGATGTTTCACTGCTGATAACTAAACTGCAACTGATGAGTACAGTGATTAGCACCTGCTTTTAAATGCGGCTCAATGCTCTGCTTACGATGCCGTGATATGCCCAACGAAACGATGAGTTATTCCGATTTCCATTTTCCATCTCCTTTTCTCGTGGAAAAGATTTTTTCGTCACTGGCCAACAGCACACATCGATGCACATTTTCACTCGTTAGACTCTTGATCATGCAGCCAGAGCGAAATTCCATTCCACGCAATTTGCTTACGGGCTCGGTCGTCGCATCTCCACGGAAAAAAAAATAAGAAAATCGGAACGGAACGTGGCCAGCAACACCCGCAACCATGCAAGTGAAACTGTACTCTTGTAGCGAAATCTCTGCCCAACGGACAACTCACTGTCCATTCATCCATCCATCTATCCATACATCATGCAATATCGAGCACATGCAATTGCAGTTGCATCCAGCTCCATGAGACGGTTCCGACGCTCAGGCCAAGGCCTACACGCTAGATCGGCACAACATATCTGGAGCTCTCTCATACGAGCGTGAAATATGTGTTGGACTACATGCGATTTCTTGTGACTTCCATCCACCCCGTGCGATGCATTTCACATCGCAAGAAGCTAGTGCCGTTTGCAATGCGGGGGTAAGTCGATTAATTCAATTACCTCCACAGCCATGTGCAGCTAGCGCGTGCTGTTCGTAATTAGAAAGAAAAAACTAAATTCATCTCATGCACACATATGTTACACATGGCTTCGAAAACTTATCGAAGTATATGGTTTTCCATTGTCGTAAGCATACTGGATGTTGTTCCGGTTGGATGGAAATTTCTTTCCCACTAACATACATTTATTTACTAAGCTCGAGCAGTCCGACTCGAGGGACGGTTTCAAGAATACCGGTTGAGAGAAAGTGAGAACGTTTTACTTTTTGATCGCTTAGCATCAATTCATGTCAATACAGTTGAAAAAGATTCTAAATTACATCAGATGTTAGTTTTCAGAAACTTTAAAACGAAGAATCGAAACCTTCATCGTATTTCCGAGAAAAAATCTGAGTCTTTTACATCTGGCATTTTATTACTTTATTTTCCTACAGCTGGACAGTAAATACAAGTGGCAAAGGTCCAAATGGGATTTTGTACTGGTGTTCTCGTGTAAAACTAGTGCCGTTGCCAAATACACCACCAGACCGAGTCGTACAGCTTTAAAACCATCCATATTATCTAACATTTTTAGGCTAATAAATTAATATCTACGTCAATGGGGGACATTTTTGTCTCCTACCCCTGGGTTGTGCCTTATTTCGCTTATACATGGCAAAGTTTCAATAAAGCATGTAATGTTATTATTTTAAATGTATAAGTTACATGTTTTATACATTTCAATTATTTATTATTTTTCAATTGAACTATAAATTCCATACATATTAGACTGTCATCGAGTTGAGTTCTGCAACACATCAGAATAATTGTTTTCTTGTAATAATTGAGTTGTTTTATTATTAATTTTATGTTTATTATTATTTTTACGTGAAATTTGTACTACAATCATTATTGAACTGCAAAGCAAATTTTGTTCATGCAATTTAGCATAACATGTAGTTTTGTATAACTTCGCAAATAGCATACATTAGAATTGAATAAAATATAAAAATATTGAATATAGTATATAGAATAGAAAAGAAATAGAATAGCATGTACATTGATCTGTGTTACTATATGAATAAAGATTAAACATAAGTGGGAATAAACTCCAATATTAAAACGGAAGAAACATTTTTCACTCCACGGTAGCTCGCTATACCTGACTGAGTCGTATATTTTTGTCCGGTGTTTTTCGGTTTTTTCTTAGATGTGTGGTTGTATGTGGCAACATTTGTTGATAATTGCATAATGCTATGATGCGTAAAGCTAGTCTGTATGAAAGGTTTTATTTTATTTGTTGTGAAATAAATATAAACATGATAAGTGTATGATTCTTTCTTGAAACTGTAAAAATTGATGAATTACGGGGAACGTTAATCTTGTTTTTAGCAGTGAAAAATGAATAAAAACGATTCATTACATTATTCGTTTCATACTATTTATGGAATGGAAACCTTACATTTTTCTCTTTAAAAATGCTATTTGTAAGATAAACATTTCACTTGTTTTATTCCAACCTGTATTAAACATTTTCCATTTTTTCATATTTTTCTGCTGAGTAATCATTATAACTCCCCTGAGGTAGGTCAGGTTCGTCTGTCTTCCGCACTCTACGATATACCACACATCATTACCATAGCAGCAAAAACAGACAAAATCAATGTTTCACACTCATGTTGGTTCTACCGGCAGAGTTTAATGTGCGAAACATATTCCCCACCAGCAACGACCATTTCCTATCCTCCGGATGGAGTTTCATAAGAAGGCATTTGCTTCCAGCGTAGCAAAACAGTCGACGGTACGGATGTACGATAAAAATATTACACATTCACATGACTTGTCTTCGCTCTTGTCTGGGCGCTGTATTTTACCTTATTCAATCCGAAACAAGTTACAAGTGTGAATTTGCTGAAAATTCAAATTTCCTTTCAGTTCCCTTCCACCGTTCCTTTGCCACGCTGTAACGGGTGGTGCCGAATGAGGAAAAGTTTTTTCTTCGATTTCCGTTTAATACGCCTTCACGGAGACTCTTGCGCTTCGGTTTATTTAGTTATCGTCTGTTTGCTGAACCCCAGGCAGAGTTCGTCTCGGAACTGGAAAAATACCGCCGGAAGAAAATTAAATTCACGTATGCTTTCGGTTTCACTTATACGCAACATTTAACACTATGTGCGCTGTTCTAGGGAAAGCCTGAATAGCACAGACGAGAGTAGAATCGGAGCCAGCATGATTTGGTAGCACGATGCCTTGCTGTTGAACAGCGAGACATTGAAATAACTCACACGTTGTCTATTCCCGAGATTCTAGAAGTAGTAGAAGAATACAATCATTGTACCTACCAATACCTATTAGCTATTAGCTAATACTTTTCTATTGATCAAATTGATAGAATTTTTAATAATCACCTGTTCACGGGTGTCATCAAATAAAATACAACAAGCATAGATGAAAGTCATTTGAATTTCGTACAACTTCTATTTGCTTCAGAAGTATCTGCATACGAATGTGGTTTATCTCAGAAATATTACATCGAGTGAGTGTCGCACATCTTTGAATCTTTATTTAGAAGATTGCTGATCCATCGTGTCGAAGAAAAAAGGATGTGTCGCGTCAGAGTTTAGCTTCTAATACCGTTTGCCGCCATGACAGGTTGCTTCTGATTTTACAGTTTCAAGGTAGGGTAAAGAATCGAGAAAAAAACCCATACTCATCCACATGCCATGCATGCTAGACATATGCTCACCGTATAGCATCGCTTACGGCAAAGCAAAGGACGGATTATGAACGGAATGCCTCCCTGCTCGCATTTGCAAGGATTTACGTGTGTTTCTACCTGTGGCTCGTAGCCACTTGAAAACTCCGTGGTCTTGAATATCCGTATGACGAGTCCATAACCAGTTTCCTTTTTCTGTTTCCGTTTCACATTCGTACGTTTTCGGAGCAATCCCTAACACTGCCACCTTGCCGGTGGATCACTTCATCACATGCAGGATGCGAAAGAAGAGCAAGGTGATGAATGCGATAAGCTTACCAAATCCAACAAAATCATATTACACGAAGAATGAAGAATATGTGATTTTTATGGCTTTCGGTACTTGTGGCTGGCATCTGACAGGGTTAAGCAAGCCTCCAAGGCTCAGGATGGCTCATTAATGGGCGCCATGCATCGACAAATTTGGTTGATCCGGCGCCAGCCGAGTATGTCCTATGTGAACGGCGCCAGTGCAAAAGCGACCGAAGAGGCTTGTAGTAATCTAACATGCAGCTGGAAAATGCTATCGAAAGATCAACGATTTAACCATTGTTCCCATTCTTCTAGCAAATTGGGAAAACAAAAATAAACCGCATAATCTCACATCCACGAGAGGTTTTTGTAGGAAAAGACACATTATGGTATGACCGATGACGTGCATGACTGATAACGTAGTGCTACAATGAGTATTGTACTACAGTTGGAATTGCAGCGGTGTGAAATGTTATACAATTTAATATATTGTGCTAGTTAATATCCAATCTAAGAATTCATTTACAACAAAACTGTTCAAGGCTGTCAAATGTCTACCTTTGTATCTAAAACTTGCATGTTTTATGTAAAACTCCTGTAAAAAATGTTTGCTAGAATTTGGAGGGTTTTTTTAAAATTTAAATGCCATGTATGAAATGAATTCTTAAATTCCAAAAATGATAAAAACAAGTACAGGTGGTGCGCAAACACCTTAGTAGTGAAATCGCTAAAATATATATTTACTTGCCTATACTTGTTCAACCATCGCTCTAACGAAAACAACAGCAGCATGAAACCTTATAGGAGTAATTCCACGGTTCTGCCCGTAATATATCATTCATTTTATTGCACATTCTCAACAACCCGTTCATCACACATTTCAAAGAGGTCTAGAGAAATCAAGTCACTAAAGCCTCCCTCTATCATTTCCTCACTGTTTCATCATACTGTTTACCGCCCAACAATACTTCTCACCTCACATTTTGTTTGAACCAGATGCTTTCGAAAACAAGGCTAATCAGTTATCATCATTAAAATTTTTAATATGGGAACCAACGGCAAAATCCGTTGCACGTACCACTACACCGTATCTTGGGTAGTCTGCCTGCCACGTCCCCACCGTTGACACTCACCGCGTAGATCCGATCATTATTTTTGGGCATTTCTATATGTTCTTGCGGCCGTCGCTGCTGGCGAAGACTAACAATTAGACATCCATTTTCCCATGGATAAGCGAACGCTGAACGACGTACACGGGTGTACCGGTGTATTGAGCTGGAAGTTTGATGTTAAACCATGGGCCTACTGCTTAACGGCGACGGTTCACTCACGTTCTGTCTCTTTTGAGGCGTTTCACAGTTTCACCCCTCGTCGTGAAGGTTTTCTAGTTATTTTTTTAACAAGTCCTTTCACAGACAAACATTTCAGTTCATTGTTGTCGCGGATCGTGATTGCAACGTGATGGCCAAGCGGTTTCGTTTTATTGCAATCGTTTGCCACTCATGTATCTCATGTGAGGAAGAGTGTTATTGAGATGGTATTGTACCGAAATTTTCTTTAATCATGTTTAACCGCTTTATTTTGACCATCCATTTTGGACCATGCTTGGACTATGTATGGACTTTATATCAATTAGATGTTATTTGCTTTGTAAACATACGTACGCACAACAACAACAGTGTATAGTTTGCATAATACATTTTAAGAGCAATTGACGATAGCAATTCAAAGATCACATCTCAGAGCTAGCTGGTTCAATAATGCGACCGGCATCGTCAAATCATCACAGCATCAGAAGATCAGAAGATGCGAATAGTCTCAGGTTTCGAGTAGAGATGGTTGGCGCACCTGTTGCACTGCCAGTTTCACTTGGCAATAGTTTGATAAACCCCTTCGGTTACCTCGGATGCGTGAGATTGAATTTGCCACTAACTAACGCTAAGCGACACCAGCAAACGGTCGCAGATTGGAGAAAGGCAAAAGTGGAGCAGTTGGATGCTTGCCTAATTAAAAGCTTGCTACGGGAAACTTGGCTTTCATCTCGACTCGCTAATTGCCAAAAATTTGGAATTAGAAGGGAATCACAATGTTGGAAATGGTCAAACACCTTGCATAGATACCATAACCGAAAATTACGAAGCTGCCTCCCACCCCGAAGATTGGCCGAAGATTTGTCCTATCATTTATCCAATCCTATCATCTGGGAAAAAGCAGGCGAACAAAAAAACCTGCACGAATGGTGTGTATGTTTTATTCAAGTGCGTTGGATACAAATTAGACAATTTAAATTACCAAAACACCCAACCGGCGCTAGTGGATCTAGCTCCAAATTGTGAGAATTTGAAAGTGTACGTTTTCGGTTGTTACTGTTGTTGTTGGTTAGGAAAGCTTAGTATTGTTTTCTGTATAAAGTTATAGGTCCGATGTTTGGTAAGAATTGATTCGTTGCAATGTGTGTAACATTGAACTATGAGTTATATGCGATGTGCGATCTCAAAAATGTACAAAAATACACGAACGAAACCTTATTTGAAGTTGATGTACGGAATCGTATGGACCCAGTTTGGAAAACCTACTAAAGCGATTTTTTTCACCATCCGCTTAATGACTATTCAGTATTCATCACGCGATTACGCCGAATCGCATTATCATTATTGACAGCTGGAGGGAATCATCCATAATATGTGGCAGGAAAGTACCATGCTGTGCAAGTGTTGAGATGTAAGATATAAGGCTCCTCACATACGCTCCCATACACACGCCGAATGACGTTCCAAACAGGCATCATTAGAAAGAATGCGTACATGACATTATGTTGGCTCTGCACGCACCCGAATGACACGTCGCCCACACATTCGAGCAACTCACGTGGTCGTGTGGAAAACTCCTTATGTCATGGAAATGAGCGTGGAAGCTGCTAAAAACCTATGCGTCCCCATCAGCTCTAACGTAAAACGTAACGCGATAGAAATCGTTGATTTGTAGATGTCTAATGATAGCATGTGTTTAATGTCTTCAGCCACACTACAGTAAACCATCGATCGATGAATAGAAATAAGGATATCGCGTACAGCACACGAGTACCATCCTCAGGACGGAAGTGCTGGTGCAAAGATGTAAAGGTTGCACATCGCCGTCTAATAATGGGAATCCATCGTATCGTTCATTTCGACAAGATAAAAGAGAAGTTTGGTTGTGAAGATCTATGAGGTAGTTTTCAGCTTGATACTTAAAGTATCTTTTGAATAATATTTCTGTATAATACTATAATGCAATTAGAAAGATATTCAACCTACTGCTGAACAGTCAGCTCGAGGTCGTTACGAGTATTTGCAAGTTCATAGGTATACGTATTATATGTGTATTTCCTATATGTGTTGAAATATACGTATTTCCTACGATTTTGAAATGTCAAAGAACTTGGTTTACGAAAGTTTGTATTCGTTATAGAAATACAGTTTCCTTTGTTTTATTGAAATATTAGTTACTCTAAACCTGAAGACAGCAACATTAACTTCGATTTGTTTAAACATAAATTTACGGGCGACGAACAAGACAAACTTCCTTTTCATGTGCAGAATTTTTATTTAAGAAAACGGCAATAAAAGCATACAGTCCACGAAGAACAGAATCGTAGGAACTACTCCACTGGATGGAACAAGAACTGTTAAAGAAGTATAATATTTAATACAAGAAGAGGCATTCAGGCAAGAAAAGCGCCTAGAAAAATTCTGTCATATCAATTCCCAACCTATTCAACTATGCATTCAAACTCACCAGCACCAACATATATGCAAGCGAGCATCGGAACAGAAGAAAACCTCTGAAGAGACCGTATAACAATAGCATAAGACAGAAATCTTGAACAGAAATGTAAGTACAAGAGCAAACGGCAGCATTACGAAAGAATGGGAAGAAAAAGAAACCCAGTCCCTTTGCATATCATAATAAACGGCATAGGAGCAAATGAAACGAGTCATCTAAAGATGAAGAAAGGCGAAGCATTCTCATGTGAATTTATATACATTCGATTCATTTATTTCCATTTATCGCATATTTACTCCAAAAAAGTACGACCACCGTTCCCCGGGCGGAAATGGTTTTAAGCCTCCTTGAGTGCGAAACTTCTTTGCTTGTTTCCGTGCTCCGTACGGATTTATACGTTTTGCTAAATCCGCTTCCATTGCAATGTGTGTCTCAGCTGTATGCCGAACGGCGAACTACCACGAAGACCGGGTGTAGCCGATACACACTATCCACCGTACTTAGTAGGAACTGAGAATCTGAGGCAAATCCTCCATCATACCTAAATCGGAAGGATTGCAACAGCTCGTGGTACAGAAGATGAGCTTTCCACAGATGAGAAATCGAATGAAAATTAGTGGAAATGAATGTACATGCATGCGGCATCATGAGCGAATGTTTTATGGCTGAAGCCGTGGTGATGCAGGAGTCTTGCACTACACCC
Organism: Anopheles moucheti; assembly: GCF_943734755.1. Classification (NCBI taxonomy): domain Eukaryota; kingdom Metazoa; phylum Arthropoda; class Insecta; order Diptera; family Culicidae; genus Anopheles; species Anopheles moucheti. Next base: position 61,644,692 of record NC_069140.1, read on the forward strand.
ACTTCCTCCTATTTGCGAGCCCTTTACGGATGTCTCAGCTGATAGCAACGTTAAGCAGATTTCTACCCAAACCGAATAGATAAACATGTAAGACGAACAAAAAGTATGAAACGGAAAACGTGAAGATGGGCAGAAAATAAGAAACGAGAAAAGCGGGATAAAAACACATTGAAACGAGTAGCAGCAGCAGCAACAAATCCAAAGAGTATATTCAAACCGGGAGACATCGGGTGACGCAATGTTAAGGAGACCACATCCTTGAGTTGTCAACGACATCCGTGCGTCTGCGGTTGTTTCGCATTGTTGGAAAATATAAGTGATTAAAGAAACGGAGAATTGGAACAAGCCCGCTCCCACTGCCGAGCGAAAATGTACCAGGCGTACCTACGTCCTGATGCTGCGGGGTAATTCCATACGCTGGTGTATGGCTGGGTGGAAGCATCGTCGGTAAGCGGCCGTACTTGCAGTTTATGATTTATTGGTATTGCTAAATTTATACGAACACGCAAATTCAATGCGAACGTAATGCACTGAAACTATCGATCATATCGGGATGGGGGTTTTTTTTGGTGTAATCGCGCCATCCCCCGATACACACAGGGGTAATTTTAAAATACTCATTAACAGTGCTTCAGAATAAGGATTCAATATAGGATATGATATTACTCATAATACAATAGGGCTAACCAAATATACTGAGTTCTGCCCATATGACCCTTTGTGCGCTTTTGTTGGTGTGGAACTAAAATTTCTTCTATTTTGGTATTTGGAAGTTACCACAGAGCTCATTAATGTTCCTATTTTCGTGACATAAATTAATCCTAGCTGTTCATGGCGTTGTGTTGCTTAAAGGCACAATATCACACGTACCGTGTGCATGCTATTCATCGATCGCCCCCCCAAAACTAGCATTCATCAGTGTTTTGAGCATTCGTTCGCAGTGGATTGTTTCGCGGCCCATGGTTTTCCTGGGCAATCACATACGCTCACACACTCACTCGCAATGGCCAAGAAGAAAAAAAGCAGGTAGAACAACGTTCGCAACGAAAAACATTCATGCCGAAAGCAGAAAAAAAAACACACACAGCAAAGTTCGACTTAGTAATGCCAGCCAATTGGGGGAAAACTCAGAAAACAAAAGTAAACTGCTTCTAAATTAAAGGAGCGCTCTCTTTGCACAACAATTTTGACATTCTCTCCGCGTCCCGTTCGATTCCCTCGCGCACTTCGAGGTTTTTGTCCTTACGCCACCAACATATCATAGCTATTCAGGACGACGCAGTGAAGACGTCGTTCCTTAGTTCGTAAGCATGGGTGACATCAGTGTATGGCGGAGCGCGAAAGCCCTGAGACTTTAGAGCCACAGGGGCTGCGTGGAAAAGAAGCGGAATAGAGGTATGTTGGCTGTCGAGTGGTAGAAGCATAACATAAAAAATAATCATCGATAAAATATATTCATATCAACGAATCCACTCAGCCACGTGAAGGGTAGCAGCCGAAGGTGCTACAAGCAGGAGGAGCAGAGAGGGCACCGCAAGTGCTACCGAATACACGAATGCCACACTGTGTGTTCGCCAGTGTTCGAAGGGTAGTGCGGGTAGCACACAAGTTGGTCATATATCGTTTCCATAAACTCAACCAACCACCCAACAAAAAAAAAACGACACACTGTCGAAGAAATTACGACCGACGGAGTGCCACACGCGTCGGCAAGGCGAAACCCACTCTCATGGTCGGCTTCTAATCCACTCCTCCACCCCACTGTTCTTACCTGTGAGCAATGAATCCAACCTCGTTTTCGGAAGGAGTGTGACTAGGGACGCAAAAAATAAAGGAGTTCAACCGCGGGGGCTGCAAGTCGATGGGAAATTTACATTAATTCGCTAGAAACATAAAAATGCTTACACGCACTCATAAAATTACATAATTTCTAATGCTGCTCACTCATTCCGTACGCATTCGCTCTTGCCGCTTTCAATGCACGAAGCCCGCACCCAGTCAACCCTTTTGCGTTCAGGTTCAGGTATCTGGTGGTGGGTGCGCATGAACTAACAAACCAAGAAAAAGAACGAAAAACAAAACACCACGAATATAAAGGACGCATTCCTTTTTGACCTCGACCGAACGCGAGGGTAGTTGATGAACAAGTTTATTAAAGTGATTGTGCCATACATCATGGAAATAAGTATATGTTTTCACCGTTTGTCGCTCGAGTGAAGTAGATGTTAAACAATGTTGTATGCCGTTTTGCTAATGTGTTTGATAGCATGTTTTAACAGCATCAGCGCAATTCTGTACAGCTAGAGCATGGTTTAGGTGCGCTTGCAAGCGAAACATATCATTTTGAGCCAAACTACTGTTATTTGAATTGCGGCTAATTAAATTAAAACTGTGTGAACGGTTCTTAGTTTCATTGAATAAGTTTTAGGGTACGCGGTCAAGTTAGTGATGGATTTTGACTAATTTAAAATATCATAAATCAAGCTTGGACAACATGTAAACAAACTGCATCAACACGTTTGCTATTAGGTACATTTGCATTAGGAATGCATCACTTCATCTGGTGTATGTGTTATGAGACTGTATAGGAAGACCGCTCGAAGCTTATGAACTGGTGGAATCAGCGAAGTATTAACTGCTAAATTTAAAATTTATATAGAATCAGTAGGGTGAGACATTCGAGAAATTATGAATGACAAATGTTTTAAATAGCAATGGGAAGTTAGAGTAGAACATAAATAAATCTGAGTGTTATATAGGTATAGGATATGTTGAGTGTGTAGGATTTCAAACAGAACTTAATTATTCTTAATTATTACACATGTTCATACCAAAAACGATGTAAAGTTGCACATCTAGGTATTGGAAAAGTTATTGTCGAATGCAGAGATCTCATATAGCTTCGCATAGAACTCCTTCCATCATCGGAAGCACGCATGGATTAACAGGCTTTACTTCACTTGTACATTCTACCATCAATGTTTCTGGCCGAATCCAAACACAACTATGAGAGCATTTCTGAATCTCTTTCCGTTTCCTCAGCATTGTACCAAGCATGTTAAGGAGCTAAGTGTTCTCCTTCAAGGACATGCTACGTACCATCAGGTTTGCAAAATCAGATCCAAAAACAAATATGTTAACCTAACCCATGCCTAAACTTTCTACCGGTTACTATTTGCGGTACACCAAACATGGTAATTTTTGTTTCGAAAGTACTGCCATAAGGGTTCTTCATAGTTGCTACTTTACGCTACCAATTTGAGCTATGAAAAGCGACAATGACGATGCGCGACATTTAGAAGGGTTGCGGCCGGTCCAAAATACAAGTGGAAAATGCATCGTACCACAAAAGCCTGGATAAGTGCAGTGTGGTGCAGTAATGGTTGACGGGGTTTTGCGTGTACATGTGAATGAATTCTTTTTTAACCCGTAAGTACCATTTCTGTAGAAATAGGAAATGGAAGCGAAAAGCCACTCAAATGCCTTTGACGAGTAGGCAGGCTAAATATGGTTAGTGAATAAAGAAGCAGCCGTTTTATCACAAGTTTAGCTGCTTCTGTTGGCAATGTATTTTTTTTTGGGTCGTTATCACAATCACTCTATCGAACAATTTGCCTACATGTTCGCAAGTCTGCAGTGATCATTATAAGCGCCTATGTTTATGTGAACGCTAGACAGCATGCAAGTGCCTTACCGAAGAGTGCATCTTCTTGTTCGGGCAGTCGGTAACGAGAATGGGCCACTTGTTTTTCCTATCTGTTGCCCAACATTTGCCGAAGAAACCATTGGGCGGAAGGTTGAAGTGATGGTTGCTAATTAAGTACGTAGATGCTTGAGTGGTGTAGTATACTTTTCGATGGCATACAAAGGAAATTGGGATACATACGAAATTATGTCACTAGATATGAAAGCTTATAATATTATGCACTATCCTCAAAAGAGTGTATTGCTATTTGGATTAGTTTGGAAACTGTCTAAAACTAACATTTGACAGAAATATAGGCCTAATGTTTGTCCAAATCATGTACCCGTCTATTAGTATTTTGGAAGAAAGAGCATATAATAATACGCCAATACGGGGGAATACACCATAGGTAAATCCTATTGCGAAACACGAGTTGAAAAAGCGAATAGGAACATTCGTGTGCTACTGATGCCATTTGTGGATTTATATTTCCCTTCCTAGGCACTCCACCTCTTGAAACCTTTTTCTGTTCTGTTGTTTTATGTTGTGCCAAAACGAAAAAAACAACTCGCAGCTCGTATGCAGCTTTTACGTTGCAGTCGATTGCAGATGGTTACGAAAAACGGAAAGTTCTGGTTGTGGTAATTGAAGATTGAGAGGTAAATGAAGAAGAACAAAAAAAACGCATAAGGACGTTTGGAGTTGAGACTCGATTTTGGTTTCATCCCAGCGGAAAACACCCAAACCCATACGTACATCTAGGTCGTCGTCAGTGTACGATGGAAACAGGATAAGCAGAAATAGAATGAAAGTCTGAACAAGTTCACCTGGGGCATGAGTTGCGATGATGTGTGTATGCTTTTAAGAGGTAAAGCACAGTCAAGGAAAACGTATCATTTCTTCAGTTCTGCAAACACTTGTGTTGTTGTTTTACTTGACGGTTTTTTTTTCTCCCGCCGAGGTTACTTTTCCCGTAAACTCAATCTGATAACTAGATAGAGTAGGTAAGAACCCCGATGGCGGGGAAGAGTTATGTTAGGGACGCTTATTGCACCGACCTCCTTACCGGACACGTTCTTCGCTTATGGTAAAAATCCCGCATCACGCAAGAGAGCAAATAAATAAGTTAAGTTTTTTAGTTAGTTTTTATCGAAATTAACGCTCCCGTTTTGCAAAACCCCTCAGCTACCCCGTTGCACTTTGCAGCCCAGGGTTCTTCACCATCGACCCATAAGACGTTGGCAGCACCGCCATTTAACAGGATACGACAAGTGAAAAACCGACGCCAAGGAGTGAAGCAGAAAAAGAAATAAGACGGCGCTTAAAAAAGCATCACACAACATAGTGCAAAACAGCTCAGAATCTCGCAGCGAAGGAGTGAAAACTTATGTGTATTTTTACATTCGACTGCATCTACCCTTTGCTAACGCTCCTAACATCATGAACCTCATCAGTTGGAAGCGTTTGAGCGCTTCTACTTGTGATACACGGGTGCCCCACCATGCAAAGGTTGGGCGGGCGCTCGTTTGCTTTTCTGCCAGTTTTGTTCTTGATGAGTGCAACAAAGTTAGCTCTGCAGTATGTGGTTTTAAGGATACGGTGTGATCCCGTGCACGAGGAAGAGCTGAAAGTAAGAAAAAAAGCGAGAGGAACCCAAGCATTTACATTCGAGCCATCATGAGTATGATTTCCTTCGAGAGTTGATAAAGAATTTTCAAAATATTCGTTTCCCACCCTTAACCACTGTGCGGCTGTTGCACAAACATAATTTCCAGTGAAAGGAGAGCAAAAATCCGAACCACACGGAAGCGGCATGTTTACGGAGCTGTGCAAAAAAAAACTGCGTACGGAACTAAGTGCATAAAAACAGTCCCATATCAATCAGCAAAAATTAATCCGTATGAGAAACAAACGAACCCGGTATGTATAAAACTTTGAAAATGAAAATAAGAAAATTCGTGTTCTAATTAAGTGCATGTTTCTCTAGTATGTTTGCGTTGATGTAAGAATTCTCGGTTAGTCGGTGACGAGCAATAGTAGCGTACGATATGAATAGCAATGAATATTTACATGCAAAAAGAATCTGGATGCTACTTATTCATGCGCAAGATGAAAATTTTTATTTCATTCAATTGCATGAGAAAATTTCAGCCACTACTTAATGTAGCTTATTCGAAAAGACATTACAATTTAATCAAAACAACTCGATGATAGGAGTTGTCGGAGATTGGTAGTAACACAACTCAGACAATCGGAGGTTGGTACTATCTTTCGAATATGTGGAACATGCGCTGAAGTATGCTAGAAATAAAGACATTGTCTTTGTCTATACTTCCCAACTTCTTCTATTTATACTGTCTATTATTTCCAAAAATACTCCAAACTTTTCATTTTGAATTAACATTAGCTTATATTTCCATACCCATCACAAGAAACGAATAGACATGACTGACTCGATTCAAGGACGAAATCAAATATTGTAGTTAAAAGTGGCGTTCGTACGGCCAAACTTGGACTATTATCAATTGTGCAGGAACAATTGCGAAAGTCTCCTATGAAACCCACATACGTAGCACACGGGTAAACAAAGTGTGTTGGTGTTGTGTCGGTAAATAAAGAAGAAAAAGATTAGCTTAACATAAACCAATTGTCAGTTTAACCATAACATTAAGAATTATAATAAACGAACGGGCCGGCGAAAAATAAATTTGTTATGAATTAGCGATTACACTCGTTTGTTCTAATCATCATCGAATAAGGTCCTAACTCATATAGCATATATTCATTTTAACACAGTTTAAAGCAGTTTCATGCAGCAGCCATGTTGCCTGGGTGCTCGACAAAAATACAACTACTTTTATGATACAAAAATTATCCGTTTTAAAAGTGGTAGAACGGCCTTGTCGTGTATAAGAAAACATGACTATACAATAAAGTTGTCAATATGCTTCTTGGGATCATTAACCATTCTGCTTATAAACAAACAGTGTATACAGAGCACCTCGTACGATACACGAATTGGTACGAACTAGAAATGAGTTTTGTTTGTATAATTCACCTGCATATTCAGCAGTATAGGATTCCAATTAAATATTGGTACTTTAATTTTGTCGTTCCAGCTTTGGTTTGGTTCACACAGCGCAACGAAAATAATCCGTTAAGTTTTTTTTGCGAAAAGAATGTGTAGCTCAGAAGCATGAAATCGTGTCGTTATTCACCAAATCATAACGAAGGGTTCGACGGATTCGTAATGAGTATTCCTTTAAACGATTTCAAAAAGGGTAAATATAGCAAGATAAATTGTACCTGGAAATATACCAGATAGCATGAAAGTTATTTTTGACCGCACAAAATCGTTATCCTTCTATAATCAAACAAAATTTTATAACTTCACTAACCTTCTTTAATTTCCGTGCACTTGTATACCAGAGTCGTGAAGAACCCAAAATTTAAATCATATTTTAAAAAGTTTTATTGTTTAAAAAAATGTCGTTTACCGTCCGTCTCTTAATTGAAGTGGTTATTATAGGTGCTTTCAATGTTGTTACGCCTTCTAGAGGCAACTTTCACATCCACCCACTGTTATGAACCATTTGAACTAACTAGCATAAAAAGTGTAATACGCCATCGGCCTTCTTCTGGCAAGATTATAAAATAATTAATCTTGCCCTCTTCGTTATACCTCATGAGTAAAGCGTTAATGAATTATAACTTGTTAAACTTATTTCCTGCTTCATATAGGTGTAACAACGCCCGGGATTACGATAACGATGACAATTACCGATCGTTAGCTGCGCTTTATGAAAATAAAAAAAACATGCATCACGAAATCGAAAGTGCTAACGATTTTCCTGCCTGTAAAAGCATTAATGCCAAATTTTGTTCTTTTTATGAGTTTAACGAAGTAGTGAAAGTGTTTTTTGTGAGACGGGCAAAATGGTTAGCTTTAACTACGATATTCAACAACTAGGTAAAATTTTCGTTCGCGACCACTGGATTTAGTTTAACACAAAAACGATCTGTTAAATACAGCTTCTCACTGCAAATACCTATCTAACAGGGAAAAAGCTTAAAAAAATAAACGAACTCGAGAAAAAGAATAGATAATCTTTGTGACGTTACTAGGTCAATCAGCACGGGACAGTGGGGAGAGGTTCATAGCCTTGAAATTTCCCTTTTAACTTAGCTCAACGTTCTTTTGCTTCTTTTTCTCCGCCGATCTTTCGGTTGCATTTGCACTGCTACTGAAACTCATCCTTCCTTAAACGTTTAGTCTAGTGGACATTTTCCATCTTTATTTTCTTACCTTCCGTCACCGGTACCGGCAACGTAACAATCTTTACCGAAGGCTTCGAATGACCGGCCGACTGACCGTTAACACTTCGAAGGATCAAACAGAGTGAAAGAAGGGAAACTTTCCGGAAGAAAAGGAATCGCAAAGAAGTTAGAAGAAGAAGTGAAGGAGAATATCATAACAATAAAGGGAAGAAAAAAACGCCACGGTCTAAATGATCGTCTTGATGCGAAGGCGCGTTGTTAAAAAGAAACTAACCTAACCTAAAGCAGACGGGTCGACCCAACGCAAAATAGCGGTCGCGACTTTTATGCTGGACCTTTGCGTTTCCTTCCCACCCCTTGCTAGGTCTCGAGCCCTGAAGCATTTTCGGCTGCTTTTTTCTCTTTATTATATTTATGTTATAGCGTTGCATGCGCCAATTTCTTTTGGTTTTTCCTCTAACTTGGAATATCGAATTTTTTCACAGGGTCAACGACGTTCAATGTGTCTTTTTTTCTGGCGCTATTGAAAACCACTGCATAAAAACGTAATGGACAATGTTCTTTAACCATGGATATGGATCAATTTGTTTCACGCAATTGAAAAATGTATCAATGTATATTAAACAAAAAGTGTAACCACACGTATTGCTTTCAATCTACTAGTTTCAATACGATTCTCTTCAACAATATGTATGTGGTCCAGCGTTGGGCGTGAGTACATGAGCTGTATGGTTAGGTGAGCGAAAGCACATACATGCGTGAGACTTTTAGGTACATCCCCTTTTAGAGCTGTGTAAATGTAGCTCATGCATACCACCCTAAACAAATGTGGAATATGAACAATAATAATAATAATAATAATAATAATAATAATAATAATAATAATAATAATAACTATAATAATAAGAAAATTACCACACCACCACCATACAACACATAAATTGCATTTATACTAACATACAAAGGATTGATGTGATAATTCATTGTGTATGTATTTTACTTGATATCGATATCCTTTTTTGAGTCATATATGTTTGAAAAATCTGTGTCACAGCTTAGCAGGCGTGATATGAACTGTTTGGTATAAAATAGAAGAACTTCGCGATTAAGAAGAGCTGCTCACCATAAGTACGCTTTACCTTTAATATGACCCTTTCGTACATACACAATACCAACGGTAGTACCTAATCAGAATTAGAAACATGTAGCTTTCACTCATTTCTACTCTTTAACCTACTCGTACTGTCTTCTTCTCTAATGCTGAATATGGTATGGGTGTATATGTAAAATAATTATGCGCATGTGCATACGCCAGTGTATGCAAGCGGAAGAAGGAGATTAGGAAAAATAGAGAACAGAGAAGAGTTATCGCTGTAGTACCAAGAGTTGGGTTTGTTTTCTCCTAGTATTGCATGCGAACAACCGTTCTTTACTTTTTTCCATACGAAACAAGTTCGAATTTCGACTGCCACCGCCAACCGAGTGCACATTTTGACCGACCGAAACAGATTAATTCCCCCTTTGCTTTGTAGCATAAGCATAACCCTGAGGTGAGTAGCACTCGCTCAATCGTTTGGTTCACCTTATGTTGAGCGTCCCATTGTTGACTGTGCTGAGAGCTCGTGAGTTGGTTTTCCAGTGAGGCGAGTTGCGTTTGCTTCGTGGCGTTGAGCGACCCGAAGCTGGCGAACTAAACCAGAGCACTAACAATCTGTACCATTCTTTGCTGGCTGCGTACTTTAGTAAGTTAAACATTCAATTTTACCTTAGGTTACAATAATCATTGGAACTGTAATTTAAATGACATGATCGGTCCGAAACTATTGTTTCATTTTCTGCAATTTTCGTGATAGTTTGGATTTAGTTGGTTATATTTAATAAATTGAATTTGGGCTTAACATTTGGCTGAACCCTGATACACATCTGAGACATTTGGATTGTAATGAATTATTGTAAAATACAACCCATTGGGCTTTCAATGCTGAGCAATCCAAGCATAACATTGTGTAGGAAGGACATATTTGATGGAAGCTGATTAATATCTCTGAAGTTTTTACTAGTTAGAAATCTTAAACTACTCATTCAAAGCTAATTCTATTAAGTTGCATACTTGATAGAGGTGATTTTGCATTCTTTGAAAGCCTTCATTTACCAACAGCTACATATTATATTTTCAAGAATATCCATAACTATGATTCTCCGCATCGATTTCGTACCGTAGACCAACGGTTATGGAAAGATTCTTTGTAAACCAGACAAGTTTTTGGATTTCCATAAACTAAAGAATGCAGCCAGTATAGCTATCGCGGGATCTACAAATTGTCTGTGTTTCGGTTTGGCCTGCTAGCTTCGGGTCGCTCAACGCCACGAAACAAACGCAACTCGCCTCACTGGAAAACCAACTCACGAGCTCTCAGCACAGTCAACAATGGGACGCTCAACATAAGGTGAACCGACGATTGGGCGAGTGCCACTCACCTCAGGGTTATGCTTATGTTACAAAGCAAAGGGGGAATTAATCTGTTTCGGTCGGTCAAAATGTGCACTCGGTTGGCGGTGGCAGTCGAAATTCGGTCTCGTTTCGTTTGAAAAGCAAGTGCCACAGTTGTACGGATACGATTCAAAAGCGCTGACACAGGTTTGGGACAAGTGTAAATTTTAACAATTTCTAGCAACGGCATATTTATTGCAATAGTCCCGTTGCGGTCCCATATAGTGCAGGTGGTGTATGTGCAGTTTGTAACATAATGTGTAAACATAAATATGTAGATCGACATCAGTAACGATCCGATAGTGTAGAACTTGATCTATTATACGTAGTGTGGTGTTTTGGTTTTCGAGAAAGCAAAAGAGATGTCTTCGATTGAAACAGCATCGTGAATAACATAAAGTGCGTACCAGGTCAACATAAAAAATATGGAAAGAATTTCTTCAAGTGCTGTTAAGAAATGTATAGCTGAAAACATTATCCTGTAAGGAACAATGACCTTCCTACCATCTCCGTACAACATATTACTGCATTCGCTTGTCACCGTACCTGTTTTGTGTGAGTGTGTCTACTGCTGCATAATGTGAACTAGATCGCTGGGTTATTATTTATGGCATTGTACCGTTGATCATAATGGAATAAGATGAAAAGGGGCGGTCGTGTTAAGCTACAACTGCTGTAGTTTACCTTTTTGCCAGGTGCAATAAAAATAATCATCGGTAAAGTGTGTAACGAAAATAGCCAAAACACGAAGGAAATTGGTTGTAAAATAATACACAAACGAATCCTAACAGTGATTTTACGTACACCGCATCGTGATTTTGTTTTCTATGCTATCGCAATAGCGTATATTCCGAGGAATCCTTTTGCTACCAGTTACATAAAAGTGCAACGAAAAATTAGACAACTGGTAAAAATTATCATTAAAGGTTATCGTTTCAGTGTCCGGTGGTGATCAAAATGCAAATGAAAACAAAAAAATGCTTCATCATTTATAACTCACATTATCAATACTGCTATCGGTCCTGCTCGACTGGGTGAGCAGTAGAAAGTTATATGAGCACCCTGTGAATCGATCATGAAGGTGATCCCAAACAGGAGCAGCATTGCAAGAAATGCTATCCTGGAACCGCTAACATGGAACGCTGATTCGGCCTATCACCAAATAAGTGATTGAACTACCAACCATGAAGATGGAAGGAACACATTAGTTATGTGAAAATTACCAGCATAATGAGTTGATTGCATACGTTCGTTCTTCGGTTTCAAATGCATCGTCAAAATTAAACTTTCGGAGCTAATACAGTTTAGTTTCCATTAGTGAACTTTTGTTCCTTTCTGTTGTGTGCAATTTCGTAAAAATGTGATAGAAAAGAAACAACAAAACATCGTCCGGTTAGAAACAGAACAATCGATGCAAAATTTCGACCGTTATTACGCCGTTAAGTTCGTCGATTTGTGTATTCTTATGCAAAAGCGTGCAATTTAGGGAACGTGCTGTAGCTTCAAAAAGTATCTTACCGCGTGCAGATAGATTAGAAGAGCAAGGGTGCAGATCAGGCTAAAATCATAACTTGCGCGTTTGCATGTGTGTGCGTATATGTGTGTGTGTGTGTTCGTGTGCGTACAAGTGCAATGTGATAGTGACTTGTGCGGTTGAGGCAGTATTTTGCGTTGTTTGCAGTCTGCAGAATTAATCCTTCGGCAACGTAAAATTAAAAACATTCATAGTCAACTCACTACATAAGTTTGGTTTGAAAACGCAAAACTTGTCCGGCTAATAGAATAGTTTAATGAAATAAAGTTAAGATCTGGCTTGGATGGTGAAAATTGTCTTAAGAATAATTAACTGTAAGCACGCCAATTTCCAAAAACAAAGTAAAAGTTTAATCCACTGGTCTGCGGCATTAATTGGATCAAACCGAAATTATATTATAATTCCATTTCGAGGCAAACGTTGTGAGATTTGTGTACGCAAAATTTCGCAATATAAGGATGACACGGAAAGGTACGTTTGCGAAATTTATAAGTTGTGTGTAACTTGAACCCGTATTAGGATTAGATTGGTTTGTCAGTAGCAAAAAACCGTAACAAACACCTACCTTTTAACTTATTTACACGAGTATTTTGGTTTTTAATCCCCATGCGTTTAAAGATGTTAGCAGCGTGATAGATATTTAATCACGTGCTCCTTAAATTTCTTTAAGTTTATTTCGCAACACAGTGTTTAAGGTGTACCGTAGTTCGTAAGGTGTATTTTTCATACGTAGAAGAATTTTTCCAAGCGGAGGCATGCTATGGCATAAATTATGATAATTAATGCGCTAACACCATGCTCCGATCTCACAGGAACACTAATCGGTCGATAGCTCTAATTCTTTCCAGCGCAAATCAAACATTAGCGAAGAGGCCGCTTTCTGTGTGTGCAGGATATTGTTGTACGTTTCTAAACCAAAGATTCGGAAGCATTAGGTTTGCTTTGTTGTTGTAAAGAAAATCATTTGATACTCGAGCTTCTTGTTCTAGGTGGTTGATTGCTTTTAGGCACTCATCAGAAATGTGTGTCTTAAGGGTTGACGTTTCGGAAAGTGTGTTTTTGTCGAAGCAAAAACTTTACGCAGTAACATTCTTCACAACCATTAATAAATCAAATCTTTTGCAGCACCTGACTCGATACTTCGGTCTTCACTTGAATTTGGGTTGGTAAAAGGTGACTTCCACACACCAGTGACCGATATCAACGTTCTTACATTCCCCTACCGTCATGTGACGTTTGTACAATTTTAGTAAATGTGTGGTTAAATGAACCCTCCACGTAACCTTAGGTTACCCTTTGCTCGTAAAAAACGGGATCAGTTACAAGTATAATAACGCAAGGCAAGGATTTGTTTGGTTTGGTCAAGCAACCGTACGTTCAAAGGGCAAACGTTCCCAGGTCACCCTACTTTATTCTTCACGAATGTTGCGTGTTGGTGTGAATCAACGTCGATAATTATATGTGTGTAACTTCGTTCGGAAGTGCGAGCAACCGGAAGGAAAATACCCGTAAAGACAGAAATCAGAGCAATTGTTTAATTAAGTTTCACCCCCTTGCTACCAAACGGGCACGTGGTACCTTGCAATGCAAAACAAGATTTGCATATGAGAAATGTAGCGTTTCGATGCACAAGTCCAAATGTTACTAATTTACGCATTGAAACATTAGAGTAACAATTTTGAGTTACAGAACAAAATGAACAATTGATATTTTCAGTTTTGCAAGATGCATTAGTATAGTCGTGTAGTATTAACTAAGGGTTAGCGAGGATGCGATGACAGATTGGTTTAGAATTGTTGAATATTTGACTAACAACATTGTATTTTTCATCCAAACCCAATTTTGGACGATGATTCCAAGATTTGTTTCTGCATTAAAACAATATCATTTTGTGTAGCTCGTTTTCTAGAAATAACGAGGCAAAACAAATCCTGCAGCGTGATATGGAAACTTGAAAGTAATTGAAAGATTGTAGCGATATGTTGGTGTTGGCTTCAATATCTCATGCTGTTTCTAATGCAGACTGCAGAGTGAAACGTAGCTTGAAGTAAGCATCCAATTAATCAAATATATTGCTGCTCATTTCACAACCCCCTTAGAAAAACACGTTGGCAATCCCGTGGAATGGTGGTTTGGTCCTTGGTGCGGCAGTAAAAATTTTGACACAAATTAGCACGAAAACACCCCTATTCTCAACCGTTACGTGCATTAGTAGCCACGATAGACCTCGTCGTGTGTGATTGTGTGAGACGGTGTGAACAACGATTTCCTGCTTTTGCCTCGCGTCTACACGTGACATGTTCTGTTGAGCGATGTGCAGAAATGCAGAAACTATGCTGTAGTTTGCTTTAAGCCCTGCACTGCTCTTTCGAGCCCGGTTTTACCATTTGCACACTCCAACGCGACGCTGCTCGGGGACAATTTCGAGCGAAAGCATTTCATTTTATTTTCCTGCTACACGTTCTGCAATCCCGGTCCAAGTAACTGTGTGCAGGTCAGGCTGGCTTGGTTGGTTGTGCTTGGCTTTTCTGCACCTGTGACGACAACGTTAACGTTAGCAGTGTGCAATAATGCGCCTCCTTCATTCAAAGGGCCGCAACTACCAGTGAACAACCTGTGGAGGCAACCCTCGAGTCTTTCAGATGTAGTCCACCGAGAAATCCCCGCTTTCGTGTGCAAGTTTCCCACTCCGCCGGACTGGGGTGGCAGGCTTCTTTCAGGCAACCTTTACCCGACGTAACATATTCCTTATGATGTGTTAATACATGTCACCCCTCGTTATGGTATGCTCGGCTCATGCAAATGTGCGGAAGCTGTACTTAACTCGAGACGGTACACGGCACACGGCACACCAGCATGCTGCTTTAGGAATAGACGCGTCTTGTTCTTTCCTCAATTTCGTGGTATTGTACACTCTCGTCTAACGCTACCAATTTTGGTGAGAGGAGTTGGATTCGTCGCTGCAGTTGCTGATGATTGCAACCGACACACTGTGGGCTAGGATTACTGAGACATGACGGACAATTTCATACATTTTACAATCAGTTTTATTCACCTATGTGAATATGATAGCCGCCGTTTGAAAATCGCACTAAATGTAATCGTTACGCTACGATGCCAATTAAGCTGGTTTAAATGTTTCTTTAAAGCTACAGGTTTCATCAAGACTTTTTTTTTATTTTAGGAATTTTTGACTACCATATTTCGACCACTATTTCACAACGGTAGTCCATGGTTAATGGGTTGTGTGTTTTTCTTTGTAGTAATAGGTCTTAGCAGAACAAACTCTCACGTCATTTCGTCGATTAGAATTTCGTACCCGACATACCTTCTACGCGTAGGTGGCACTCACAAAAGAGTTTGGCAGTATTTTAACACGAATCATATGGTCTGATTAGTAGGGTTGGTCGGTGTTGAAATAAAACCTCAGAGCAACCAAATTACATTAATTGCCACACGAGTGTTTTTTGCAATTTAATTTTTACGTAACAAAACTTTTTTGTACTTTTAATTTTATACGATTAAAGATGGAATGACTTCAGGTAAACAGATATTTTATCATTTGTTTTCAATTGCAAATGAAAATAAGTTAGCATGACGGTCGTTTTGGCTTTTCTTTGCTACTGTGCTTGTTATTTTATATCTTATCGCATCTGGTTTCTTTTCAAGGCTTTGAGTCTGAATTAGTTTTTTTTCTTTATACATCGGGAACTACTGTAAAAAGCACCTAACTTATAAAAGTAATTGAAAGCATTGAGCTTTTTGCCTACTCTGCGCTATTATTTCTTTATACGACCATTGAATCATACAATAAAATACGCAAAAATAGCTAAAATTATTTTCCACAAAAACTTATCCAGTTTCAAAAAATATATAAATATCAAAAAAAACCACCATAGAAGAGTAGAATGCCCAATTTTTTTTAAATTTGAAGAACGGATGATTTTAATAATTCGTACACTTTGAAGTTCTATCATATTGAGTTAATCGTTTTTGAAACCCAAAGTATAGGTCTGAAAGCTATCAGAATAGATTTTTCTCAATCATTTTAAAACCCTTTATTTGGGTTTTCACCTGTTTTCCGTCAAAGACTGTGATGCCTAACTAATTGTCTGAGATGGTAATTACCATTGTACAATCTTGCATCGCGCGTTTGAGTTGAGTAAGTGACATATTGGGAGGCAATGAGGATATGTAAAACGTCACGAAATAGTACAAATAATTACTCAAATAATTTTTCATTGCTTCATCGATTACGATTCCACAATCATGAAACTCGCATAAACGTTGAATTATGTACAATACTGCACCAAACAGTATTGTAACAATCAAAATGCAGCCGACAATAATCATGGCTGAAAATGACATGTAAGAAGCCGTGAAATGCAAAACAAACGTCTATTGGTGCATATTGCTAGGTCTGCTTTGCTCAAGAAAGTACAATCCCCTTGGATTTTGTTTTTGTACTCTGCAATGGTTTGGTAATTTTTGTCATGTAAACAGCCGTCAAATACATACCGTAGCGTAACAAAAGCCACAACTGATCTACAAAAAAAACTTTAATGTTTGCCTGCTACAGTTTGTGTTGAGATTGTTCTGTTTTTGAGTATCATTATTCGTCTCACAATAATATTATATGATACATTTTTCTTTTTCTCTTTTTTATAGAATGTACCATGGACTGTACCAACTGTAACGAGAAGAATCATGCCCTGGAATGAAAGGACTGCTTACTGATGCTTACTTCGAGATCAGAGAAACAGTGATAAGATAGGGGTGAGACAGCTATTCCTTCTCCGTGCATTCGTAAAGAAAGGCGCAAGGAACCAAAACACCACCAACCGTTTTGACCAGACAAACAGTCTGAAATAGTCTGCATTGCAACTGCCGTACAATGAAGCTCCTGATGGTGTAAAATATTGCTGCAAAAGCGTACTCAAAGAACTGCTTCAAGACCAACGAAACTGACATCGGAAGAGAAAACGATCGACACTACACGTTTTCAAGCAACGACTAACTCGTATTTTTACCATTTAGTTGGCATTTGCAATAAACACATAAATTACAGGGCTAATATTTGTATGCAGAACCCAATAGAAGAGTGGTACAAACGAGCGATTATCTCGCATACAGCTAAACTATGAAGGAATCATTCGAAATCATGCCTGATCAAGAACATTACAGCCTTCGGTGGAACAATCACCAAAATCACATACTACGTGCATTTGACACGTTACTGCAGACCAAGACGCTCGTCGACGTGACGCTGGTGTGTGCCGAAACTAGCATCCGAGCGCATAAGGTAGTTTTGTCCGCTTGCTCGCCGTTCTTTCAGCGTGTATTTTCTGAAACACCCTGCAAGCATCCCGTGATCGTGCTGAAGGACTTCCGCGGATGGGTCGTACAGGCGATCGTGGATTTTATGTACCGTGGTGAAATCAGTGTACCACAGGAAAGGCTGTCAGTACTGATACAGGCCGGTGAATCGTTGCAGGTGCGAGGGTTAGTAGACCATCCGGTAGCAGCCAATACCCCAACTCCAGCCCAGTCACCGGAAGACTTTAGCTTGTTGGATAGCTCACTTATATCACCAACTTCACCCTCGCTACCCTCGCCAAATTTTCAAACCAATCACCAAACGGGACAGCTTCGACACCACACCGCGACGGCGCCCAGTCTTCTGTCGTCCAACACGCCGAAGTTGTTGCTACCACCCCAAGTGTTTGCAGATCCGTCGATCAGTCTCCCCAGTGCTACCGTTGATCCGTGCACGTCCCCAATGCCTCGCCGCAAACAGGCACGCCCGCGAAGGCGCTCGGGGGACTGTGCACCCCAAGACCTGAGCAGCAAACCCTCAACACCCGTCCCGCAAGCTCTGGAAGACGACGACACCGCACGGGATCTGCTCGACGATCGCCCAGACGATGAGGATGAGTTAGAGGATTTAGAAGATGATGATGATGACGATGATCTGAAGCGCATCTTGCACCGAAGCCAATCGGTCGATGAAAAACTGGCGGCACTGGTTGCAAAAGAAGATTTACGAACACAATCTTCCAGCAGTTTGACAACAACACCGACGACACCGACGACGACAGTGAACGACGATGAAAGACGATCGCGCTCATTACATAAACTAAGCCCCCGCAAAACGTCTTCTTCGAAGGGTACCTCCGGACTGCTGAAGGGAGATGATCTACACACCGAGCCAGCGCCGGAATCGTCCGAATCACCTCCAGTGTCAGATGGGCCGGAAAATCTGTGCATGAAAAAATCTTCCCCCAGTAGTTCCGAGCTAATTAGAAATATATCGACCGGAGCTAGTGAGCAACGCAATCGAATAGCGTCGATCGAAGCGTCGGACAACAATACTGTTAGCACCGAACCTAATGACCGGACCGCTAGTCGAGACGGTGTCGCACGCCTGCCTGATGGAAGCAAGGACTCTTCTCCTCTTTCCGACACGGTCGGCGGACACATGAGCAGCCGGGGACTGCTATCGTTGAAGGATATTCGGCATCTGAACCGCGCAGCGTTGAATCGCTCCCTCGGATCAATCTCACCACCGCCCTCTTTCTCGTCACTAAACAACAATCTGCACCCGGCTCTGAGCTTGATGCATCATCACCATCATCATCACCATCATCACGGTGACTCGAAGCGTGTGAAGCTCGAAGATCGCGAGGATGAGCGTTCGCTGCTGCACGACGATATGATGGAACCACCACACTTTTTGGACCACATGGATCTGGCTCTCAGTACGCATCAACATCCGCTAGCACATCATCTAGCCCATCAGCACCATCTTCGCAATTCTTCCCCACATTTGCGGCCCCCAACGACCGATGGTGGCGGTACGGACAATAATGGCAGTAACAGCAACAACAAACAGAATGCTAGTGCTAACACCAGCAATAACAATAACGGTAGCGCCGGCGCTAACAATCACAACAGCATCCTGAACCAGCATCACAGCCACCCGAATAACAAGCACCATCATCAACCGGGTAGTGGCGGGGTTGGTGGAGGTAGGCCAGGAACACCCAAGCATTCATCCGGCATCGGAAATAGCAACAACAACAACAACAACAACAATAACGGTGGCAGCAATAGTACCAGCAGCAGCAACAGTCTGCACCATGGTCATCATCCGCATCATCATCCACACAATGGTCCGAAAGGATCTGCTGGAGGGCCGAAAGACTTTCTACACAGTCCCACCCTAAACTTTCCACCCTTCTTCAATCACTCGGAAGGACCGCCGAGGCCGACCCATTCGCCACTTTCCTTCCCGCATATGCCGTCGGTTTCATCACTAACACTCACACCACCCCACAGTAAGTATCTCGCATACCGACATATATTGGAGGCAATTTAACCTTACTAGTGTGTTACAAATATTCTTCTTCTTTCGTCCAATTTGTTTTTAAACACGACGTTTTACATGATTTGTTGGCTACAGCATTGCTTTCTTTAATGTGAAGAATCGTTGCAGTGAACTGCGATTATCAGTGTCGTGTGATCAAAAGTTTGATGTACACAAAGCTAGGCAGAGCGCTGCGGTACCGATTTATTTATTTATTATTTATTATTTTCTATGATTGTTTTCGTCTCTTAATCGTGCTTAGAAATTGCACGCCCATGGCAGGAAATTTAACAGCCTGGCGTGGAAAGTGGCAAATCGATGCAAAGATATGAACACCCTCTTCTCACGAGTTTCAACGAGGGAACGTTATCCATACAATGTATTGCTTGTCCAAAAAGTTGCCGCAATGTTGATGAGGTTTAATAATCCATGTTGGGCGTCCACTCGGCGTGAAGTGCGACTTACGAACATTTAACCTTCGTACTGCTGTTACCAAAATCCTATCTCGTCCGGAGCTACCGAGAGCCGAAATTTTTACCAGCGCTCACACGCACTGGTCTCGAAGGAAAATGTCTCAAGCATTCGAACGTTCTGCCCACTGTTCCACATGCGTTTCCTTTGCTTTTCTTTTGGCCCACCTGCTACCAGATAGGTAGGCAATAAAAATAAAAATTAAGATATTTCCCCCTATTGTTTTCCACCCAAATTTCGCGGTCTCGATTCACGACCACCGCTGGTGCCCTGCGAGAACCGTCCGCGAACCATGCGGTCAACAATGACCATATAAAATTACATATTTTATCATACACGCTCGCGAGATCGCGAGGTTGCTGGTGATCCGAATGATTCGTTAATTCACAGGTGCGCCGTTGCGCCACGGCCCCACAAGGGTTGGCGGGTCGGCTTCATGTGATTTTCCACCCGGTCAGTTGAACGAGAAAAATGCTCCATCGTCAATGATAATATCATCACAAAAAAATGGAAAAGAAACAAAAAGTACGTCCGTTCTTCAACACTCCCAGTGCGTCTTGCGCGTCGACCACGCGTAATTAACGCACTCGCACAAGGTGTCGTTTTTTGGAACCGATCCCGTTAACCTTCTTTTGCGGTCGTTCTCTACATGACGTGAGACGATTTTTGAATGACTGAAATTGGGGAAGCTACCCAGCCCCCGGCCCATGGCACATGATTAGCACGGGAAAAATCTCAACTATCACCCCAGTCGTCCCGCGTAGGCGTCATTACTTCTTTTGTTTTAGTTGTTTTCCCCTCATTTGGGATCGTTTTGTTTTTCTAACCAACTATGTATGTATGCATGAGCATACAGACACGCACACACACACACACCCACACACACATACATGCGTATAGTGTGCTTTTTCGGTGGAGTATATGTAAAAAGTTCACACGGAGGTTTTTGGGGGATTTTTGTTTCTCTCGCTGTTGTTTTTGTGGTGGAATGTGTTTTGATCTTCTGCTGGAAAAGTTCGCAACAGGGCTGGGGCAGCGGGATGAACTTTTGGAAATCTGACGAAATGAACGAACCCCGTCCGTTTCATGTCCCATGCGAGCGCACGAAATGCAAAAATGTGGTGCATGGTCACACCGCGTAGGTCGTTGGACATTCCTTCCTTAATTCTTTCATTCTTTTTGGAGGTGGGCTCTGATGGAGGCTCTTTAGCTCATCTACAATTTCGCAGTGTTTCGTCTGTTTTAATGTATGTGAGAGAGTGAAGGTACGGGTGCGGGCTGACCTGAATGGACCCCAATTTATTCGAATCTAACCACCACTACCAGCCTGTACTGGCCGGCTGGTCAGTATGTTTATCTTGCGGAGTTTGTTATGCCTCTGCTCATTACAATTTCACGCGTATCGTGGGATTTCCTTTTGTAACCATGCGTCAAGCGTCTTACAGCACGCTACAAAATTATAACGTTGATATATGTTTTAAAATGGATTCATTTGTCGCGTCACAAGGTAAACCAAAAATAGAACGAATGGCACTCCCAAACCTTACCAAAGACACGAGTTTGCTTTCTCAATACAGTGTATTCTCACATCTTGATGTAATCTCCTATTACCATTTCTTCACAGTGTTTGGACTAGATTCACCGCTAGGACTTTTTCCGCCAGGAATGGATCCAGGGAAAATATACAGCCCGCTAATGGAAATGTCGGACCCCCGGAGCATGCACCATGATGGACCACCGTTCCTAAAGAAGAAAAGTAAGTGTATGTATTCCATACCAAATTACGTATCTGTCCAGTTCGGTGTACAAAGCATCACGATTGAACGGTGTACAAATTAATTGTTCATCTATGTTTTCCTTTAAAACCACCAAAGTATTTCAAAATCGCTTCTATAATTATGTTGGTTTAGTAGGAAAAAAAAAGTGTATTATACTGAAAACGGAAAAAGCAGAGCAAAGCTTCCTTTCAGAATAACAAATGAAGCGAGAAAATAAGGCTTATTTTTCGAATGACGCTACTTGCTGTAAGATCGTTACGGTTAGGCGCATTTCTTACGCGTCAACTGGCTACCACATGACACAAGCTGTACCATGTTTAGCTAACGACGGAGCTTCCAAGCACGTGTTGTGTACAGTTAGGTTAATGCAATTTTCACAGTTCTTGTACGCTCCCTTTTATAGTATTTTTCTCCCATCGACAGGTGGTGTTATATGTATGTAAGCAATGCCGATCATGATACGCATGATCGAACACATCTAACCAATCTATTGAGATGTACGACGTATCTCCCTCCTCACATGTGAATAACCAACGTCGTGCGAACGTGTTGCCGATTTCGAAACATATCCTTCCTGCGTTTTAAACTAAATTTTATGGCACTGCCATAGTTTTGGAAACCGGGGAAGTAGTGTTTCATTCCTAACGGAACAAAACTTGTTCGGAAGAAATATGTTCACACGCTGCTGTTCGGATGGCATGTGTGAAGTTTCGCACATTTGTCCCAAGTGCAAAATTTTGTATCTATAGATTGAGTGAAAATTGAGGATAAGTCAACATTGTAACGTTTTCGGCATTCGATAGATAGGCTTTTCATAGCAGTTTAATGTTCAGACTTTTCTCGGGCCAGTGAAAGCATGGAATGCACCTCTTTGCAACATCATCGCTCCTCTTTGTGCTCACCGATGAGTCAAACCCCGTACGTGGGCTTTTGTTGTGTGATTAATTTGCAGGAAAAACTTCGCGGTGTAAGAAATTTAATACTAAACTCATCCACTGTAGCTCCCTTTTTGCCTCTTAGAACAAATTCACCCGTAAGCTGCCACAAATGATAAGTCCGCTGCATATATCATCATTCGCTTCTTTCTTCCTCAGCTGCATGCATTTCATGCCGTACACCATACCCGAACACAAATGAGTCAATGTATGCACGGTGTCGAGCTTTCGACGACCCTGTGGATTTTTCACATTTTGCTTCACACAATAACATCGTGTGCATGGGGTGCACGATGATAGATGTGTGTACGTACGTAGCAACGTTTTCTCCCCGACTGTCATTTGCGCTGGTTTTCGGCAAGAAATGTGGAATCTGGAAAGGAATCGCGAAAGATTTTTGTTTGTTTGTGCTCTCTTTTTTCACTTTCTGACTTTGCTTCTCGCTCGGCGGTGGCAAAACAATTATTTCAAGGCATTCAAACATTTTCTCTAGACGAAAAGGATAATCTTCAGCATCGTTGCGTCGTCCTTTGACGCGGCGTACTGAGTGGAAAGGGAAAGAGTTTTGCATTTCAGTGGTGTGCCTTTTATGTGATGCACCAACACGAGCGCTTCACACACAACCGTATGCGTCCTTTTTGTTAAGCGTCTTTTGATGCGACTCCTGGTTGTGGCGTTTCCTTCCGTCTCGCTCACTTCGTCGAGCTGCGCTGCCAGCATGATGGGCAGGATGTTTGGTGCTGAAATCGGTGTATTTTATTTGCTGTGCCCAATTTTATAAGTTTCCATTTTCCGCATTCAAACAACTAGAATCGATTTTCCCGAAAAAAAAACCACCCAAACCCGTTCGTCGTGTTATTGTGCGGTGTGGCGAGGGAGTTTTTACGCCAGGCCGTGCATCACCCACACAGTTGCTGTACATTCTCGGTGGCAAATTTGAAAGATGGCTCAACCATAAGACCGTAGGTTTGGGAGCTGTTCCTGCTGCTGCTTCTCTTCTTCCTGCGCCGGTTTTACCCGCACCGTGAAGCCAATGTTGATTTGTTATTTTTAAAATTTCGATTAAACAATGTCGCCGTTGCCGTTGCTGACATCGTTTCGTGAGCCTTTAGTTTTGGCAGATTCTTTATTTTCCCTGATTCGATATCGAAGGTGGTAACCGTTGGGTATGTAGTTTTCCACCCTTCGGCCCATTGCAAAATTCCTACTCCAGAGGGTGTGTGCACACGGCCGACGCAAATCGCAAAGCAACACATGAAACTCGCAACCGCATTACATCGTGCTGCATGAGCTGCAGCTCGTCCGAAGCCAGGTGAAACGAGCCGCGAGAAAGAGTTTGAACTCGCTTTCCGTAATTTTGAACCTTTCTTCGTCATTTGGCCACGCTACTTTTCGCATGTTGATTGCATTTGTATATGGTTAAAAGCCTCAAGTATGATAAATTCATTCGCTTCCATCCAACGTAGAAGCGATTTGGAACTATTTCATTCATCTCGTGCTTTCGAACACACTCACTTCCGTGTCGCGTACGTGGAAAGTAAAATGGTAGAAAATGAATTGATACATGTGTTTTTTTTTTTGGTAGTTTATAGATAAAATTAAAACTTCCCTAAATGTGTGTTTTGTTTGATTCGCTTTTCCGGCTCTTTTGTTACATTCGTTTAGCTTTCTACTTACGAACATTGGCATTTCGTTGTGACGGGTGTAACGCAGTTAGGGAAATCGGCCAACAAATATATTACCGGTTGTGATGCATTAAGTCAATCACATGGAACATGTATAATTGAATTTGGGGATGAGAAAGGCTAGAACGCATAATTTTACCTAAAACGATAGTGACTTACAAGTTTAAGCCCAACCTTGAATTAACGCGTTTGCGTTTACGAAATTGTTCAACAAAATATACAATTTGCATTAACTATTCAATATAATTACCTGTTAGATTGGTGGTACGTTGCGAATAAGCTACCACAGCGCAATAGCATCCTCAAAATGTCATTCAACTAGACATTTATCGTGCTAGAAAAAACACGAAAAACAAAACTTTTCCTGACGTTTAGGGCGAGCACACCATTTAAGAAATCGATAGCCTTTTTAAATCTGAGCAGCAGTTTTTGAAACTTAATGTCGGCGCATTGCGCTTTTCATGCACCTGCCAACCTAAACGACCGACCTACCTTACGCTACACCGATGACGAATTTTTGATGTGGGGAACTTCAATTGCCCACAATACAATAAAATCGTGCCGGCACAGAGTCTCTCGCTGACGAATGAAAATAAAACAACACGAAAACATTAAATCGTCTAAAATGTTTCATGTTTAGAACGCACCAGCATTCTGTATTTTGTCGATTTTTCTTGTTGTTGTTCCATAAAATTCATTATTTAAATTCGTTGCTCCGGCCAACGGAACTAGACGCTGTGGTACCACCAACGAAATGAGCTGATCAATTTCCGTGTCAAATGGTATGGTATTGTATATTTTTTTTATTTTACTGTTTCTGTTGGGAAGGAAATCAAATCAGACAGTGCGTTTTGTTTGTTTGAAATTGAAACGATGTTGATATTGCGAACGATAAATATCGTTCTACTTGAATCTATTAATCGCAAAGCATAATTTTTCCTCTAGATTTTATAGCAAACAATTTTGAACAATGAACTTCTTCAATGAAATTCAAAAAAGTGTGAACTATAAATGAATGGTAAAGTTATTTTCGCCATTTATTATATTTCATTTAGATTATTTTATGTAGAACAACATATTTGCTCAAAATGAAGACATCAATTTATGATGTAATTAAACTTTGCACAATTCCTAAATCCATTCCATCCATCAATTCTTCCTATTCCAAATCCTTTTCCTAAAATTTTGTAATTTTCCTTCATGCATGACAAAATCATCCACGCACCTGCCAAGGTAATTAAATTATACAACATACCAACAATCCAGCTCGCATTAAACGCAGCACAGCTCGTCGCTTTCCCTTTGGGACAGGTTGTACAATAATCAGGCAGAAAGTCCGAGAACAACTAAAACCACAACCCAATCACTAACACTTACCACATATTTGCGACAACCGCTGCTATACCAGACGGTAAAGGTCTAGCAAAAGAAAATGAATTCACGCTTTCAAGCTTCAGCTTCGGCATGTATCAAGGCTAGAATCAGGTTTATGTGGTGGTTAGATTAGCTTCTCCCTTGCGCAATCGAAAAAGTCACTCTCGTTTGGTTGCTGGTGAAGGTTGTGTTCTGACCGCTAGGCGATGTTTCGTTCCATTTGACTTTGGTTGGTTTCAGTTAAGAGATACGTCGATTTCCGTCGATCGTGAATCGGTTGTTTCAATTTCAACTAAGCAATCGGATTAACCACGAAACAATGGGGTGGGTACGATTCTGCCGGTTTAATGTTTCGAGCTGAGTGCGTTTACTGTTGCCAAATGTGAAACTTTGAAAGCATAAACAGCGGTTTTCATACTTGTTTGGAGATTATGTTAGATATATTATAATACCATAAGTCATTTTTTCATAATATTACGATCAACTCGTTCTTCAAATCTTTCACAACTTTACAGTTAGAAAAGCAGCAAATTCATATTTTCTAAACATTCAAATTCACAAAAGAAACCCCGAGGTCTACACGTTCGCATTTTACACACATACCCTCACACCTATCGCGTAAGCTTGGTGAACAAGAATCAGTAGCGATGTGCAGCGCCATCAATGTAGCAGACAATAAATCAAATCAGAAACGAATAAACCATAATTTATTAAAGCTGGTCTCTTCTGAAAGTGTGTGGGATCAAACGTGAACTATTGTTGCGGTCGTAAAACATAAGCACAGAGAAAAGAGTGGTTTAAGAACACACAGGCATTAAACAAACGACTTCAGGTTTCTTTTCTTTACGCAGGTTAGTTTCATGATGCCTCCTCTCCGTAATATTAAACTTATATATTATTTAAAAGAATTACACCATCTTTGGCATTCAATTCACTTCGAATCTAAGCGTTTCGAAATACAGCCCTACAGTATAATGAATTTTTATCATTTAACGTAAGTTACTAAATGCATTAAATCTACTTTTCATCAGCTGTGACACATCGACTCATCAACGTATCATCAACCTCGAGTGCGTGAATGCTTGTGCCCCATATGTATTATCCCGAGACTAGAACCTCATTTTGTCAAATTAACGTCAACCTTTTTCACGTACACTTTTACGTCAAAAGTTATCTCCACAAAAACACGGCATTAAAAATCTGAGAATCTCTCTAATTTTTAACCGGCTCCCCATGAGCGAACGATAAAATTATTCATATCGAGTTATCGCTATTCGATCATGACGTATATCCTTCCTGGCACTCCTCGTTCGCCCGTTCGAATGGATGGATTAGGTTGGGGTGGCAATCTACCCGACGGTAGAATCATTTCGAAGACATTTTCCGACAAGCTCCTGTCGTTTAAACACGTCCCTCATAAACATGTCATTAATTCTGTTCCCCCGAAATTCATCACTTACTAAGCAGCTACTCTTCGGCGTCTTCACACGAGTCACTCAATAACCGCGGTAAGGTTGAAATCGTTATCGTGTTCCACGTTTTTTGAAGGATGAGGCAATTCAAGGCTCTGCTGCTATACCGTGCAGCTGATTAGGTTAGGAGAGTTATGATCATCAAATATAGCCGCTGTAGCTGAATAAAAAAAAAGACGCTAGCTTTATCATATCTGCCCAATGATAGCATGCACCAGAAACTTTCACAATATATTTTGACTGGCAGAAACGAAGTAAGGCGAATAAAAAAAAACAAACAAACAACCGCACAAACACTTGAACGTGTACCATTATGGTGGTATTTTGGGTACGGTGAACTATACAACACGTGTGGTGAATTAACCGTGCTACATGTGGTGGATGTATTGATGCTGCGTCGACTTCAAAGGAGTGTTGCGTATACAAACTGGATAAATGGTCGATTGTGTGATCTCGTAAACTGTGTCCCTCGAAATGAACGTGCTGTGCCCATCCATCCCAGGGGCCTCCGCGAACTGATGGTACCGAAGAAGGCTTCGATGGTGATGATGTTGATGATGATGATAGAATGTGTATCAAAAAGCTATCGCATGAAAAGGAGAGGAAAGTTCACGACAGTAGAAAGAGATAAATGGTTCGAATGAAGCGACATGACAATGTGGGAAATTATTAATCATCATACTTCCAAACGGAAACCCACCGACCTCCCGAGCATAAGTCGGTAATCTTTTCAGCGCGATAATCCTCGCCGCATCAATTTGACGAAAGTGCACACAGAAAACACACAGAAAGAGACGAAGTGGTAGAGAAAAAAATACAGCGAAAGGTAGCTGCAGGACCACACTGGGTTAGAGAAGATGGACGTAGGGAAAAACGAGCAGACGGGTTAAACTTTCGACAAGATTCCTCCAGCATAGATCATCCATATCCCGTGATTAGAAGAACATCTCTGCCGCCTGCAGCGTGCGTATCGTCGTTATTGGTCGCACATTCTTGAAACAATTTGATTCAAAGCAAGCGGTTTGCTTGCGTTTGGTGTGTAGCCGCTGATCGATCCCTGTCCCGGCGTTTTCCTCGCCCGTTGGGTGCGGTACTAGAAGATCAAAGCTTCCGATTCCAATTGTTTTGGCGCGAAATAAAGCGATCGCAAGCGGACCCCGCCACATAACTGTGGCGCACACGGTTCGAGTTCTTCGATGTCGTGTTATTTTTGGAAAGTCAAAGTCACAATGCTTCGTGCAAAGCTAGTCATCGTAAACTGGTTTACACACATCCCCGGAATCGTGATCGGTGCTTGATTCGAGAGTAAAACCACGCCAACTATGCTGGGGTGTGATTTCGGCTAAGATAGGTCAAAGCTCGATCAAGGGAACCACAAAAGAAATGTAGAAGGTATCAAACATTCTCGGTGTTTGTTTTTTGTCTTGTTTGCATCACTATTTGTTGAAGAACAATTATTTACTCTCATGGTTTTACGGTAGTTTTTTGAGGTTTTTGTTAAAATAAAAATTTCCTGGTTTTGAGATAAAAAAATTTCCAACTTTGATAATTAGCTGTATTGCAACATTTGTTTGCACTCAGAAGTATGTCATTGGAATCAAGCGATGCTGTTTTCGCAAAATTTCACTGAGCTCTTAATCGCAAAATAATGTAGAAAAAAAGTATAGGGTAAAATCTAGAGAAAACGAAACGTATCATCACATTCAAGGAGCGTTTTAACTTTGCTCGGTAAAACAACATAACTGATACCCAAACCCTAACTTTACTCATATTTATGGCTAGGTTCACTTCCTGCCCTCAAGACAAGTCGACCAGAAGTAATAGGGGCGTAACTTTTGAACCGATTTCATACACGTTTGCTTGTGATCAAAGACATTACATCATTTTGTTCTTCCTGTACATACGAATAGTTACAGAGCTGGAAGTGTGAGATAGGACGCTACCGTACGGTAGACCTTGCGAGCGATTCTACCGTTAGCTCTTTTACTCCGTACCGCGTTTGCATCAAAACTTTTACGTGTTTTTCAAAAACTCCCAGCTCCTGCTGACTGAAAGGATAAAAGAAGATGCGAAATTTCTCTTACCTGTACTGTTCATTACCCGCTGACTAAGGTTGTCTCTGTCACATTGTTTTGAAAGCAAATCGAAATGCAATACAATACCAACGTCGATAAATTTGTTCAAAAATCTTAAACGATATTCAATAATCTCAACATACTATCTCCGCACAGTCATCTGAATACAAAACAACTTTAATTAGTGATAAAAAAGGTTTTGTTCAAATTCTAAACGTATGAAAAATACGGGATACTCTTGAATGCAATTGCAAAAATAAAGATGAAACCGACTAAACCACACCTTTTATGGTTAAGAGTAAATTTAGTTTAAATAAATTAACTTTGGAGAAGAAGATTTCAAGAGAGTCTTGATTATTAAACGGCTAGTACATTGACAGATTCTATGATTTCATACGTTACGTGTTACGTTCAGACATTATAAAATCTTTTTTTGTTCAGTTTCACAATTGACACAAACAATTTTTTTATAGTTGTAACAAAGATCAATCTAAAATATTTTATAGCGATATGATAAAAATATATTTAACGAGATTTTTAACCAAACTGTTATTTACATATATATTGTACATTGTACATGATTACATAATGTACACTTTAATAGATCAGTGAAACATACTATCAATCTAAAGTGAAATCTAATGCGACAGTAGTGTTGATAAGTCTTCGTTCTCAACTATTTGAGCAAAGAGTGTTAGAGTTTTCAACGTTTCGAGTACAAATCCTGGCTTCTCCATGCTCTTTAATGCCTCTGCTGATGCTTGCATGCTTTGCTCTTTAATTGTCAATCTCAATTATCCTCATTCAATCAACTCATTTTACCATAATTTGAAACAAATGCATTTTATTTATGCTTTCAATTGGTTAAACAAATGTAAGCAAATCCATTTCAACACTTAATAACAGCAGCTCATCGCATGTAAGGCAGGGGAAAGTGGCGCCTTTTTACATCATGTTGCCCGTTCTAGACCCTCTCTCTGCTGTGCTACAGCTGATCTGCATTGAGGATAAGCTTTATATGCAAATAATGACGAAAGAATTGATGCTACATCCCTCTAAACAAAGCTGGAACCAAAGCCAAAGCGTAAAAAACATGGTAAATGTCGACCGAAACCACCCTGGATCGCATTGTTTCTATTTGCCGTTGATATGACTTGCTCCTCTCGCTGGGAACGTTCTCTCCGAGGATCTTTTCTATTGCACATGTTGTCTTCCCAACAACAACCACAAAAAAGCTACATACTCGTTCTGCGTCTCGTTCTCGCCCACGAAGGGCCACCCATTCTTTCGTTGCCAGGATGTGAATCGATATCGGATTCCTTTTGGCTGTATGCCACTACGCAGCTGAGCTGCCGTACTATCGACGACAATCGACCTTTTTTCAATCGAGCCGCTTTTCCACTGATGGTGCATAAGGTCTGTTTATGCTAAAAGGGTAGAAAATGCACACCGATCCCGGTTGTGTTGCTTCGTCTACTCACTTGCACAATTCGCTGCAATTTGCTGTAAGCAAATAAATAAAAGTGCCATACCTTTGCTAGCCCTGTACATTACCAGTGCCAGCACCTTCACGGCAGAGGAAAATCGATGGGTGCAAGGGATTGGGGAAAAATTGAAGCAAAAACAAACCCATAGATAACCGCCATCGCAAACGATCAAGATAAATCATCAATCAGTCCCGTATGCCGATGGCGTTGCTGTACCAATTGTTCGAAGACACAGAGCGATTTTTTGTGTAACTTAAACTCGCAGCACCACGCACACACTAGCAAACTCTGTGGCTGCTGACAATCCACCTCTGCACCGGTGGGTGGAAGGTAATTGAAGTGTTTTGGGTAATCTGAGAAGACAGATACTCACAAAGCCATAAAGTGCAGCGCATATGCAGAATAAATGTGTACGAAATGACTATCATTACGCGAGCCGATATGTTAACGGACTGAACTATCCTTAATTTGAAAATTGTTCAAACGACTGTGTGCCCTTTCCAATCTGTCTTCACTATGGGTCAAAACTGATTGTATTTGAGTAAGTACGCCCTCCCATGCCTTGAGGGCGCTAAATACATCGCATCTTCTGGTCTATCGATGTGGCCCAACTGAATGGCGAACGATCGCGGTGATCTTTTCGGAAGAAAATTGAGTAATTGAATGATTGTATCCAGAAAAAAGGAGCGGTAGACCATAATGACTCTATTGAATGAAACACGTTTGACCGATCGGTGCAAGATATACCAATATAGAAGGTCGCGTGTCGGTGTCTAGTGTATGTACCAATATGCTGTAGCCGTGGTAAAAGTCTAGAAGATTGGTTGATTATAAATACCCAGAAAAGTATAGAACAAAAAGCGAAATTTTGATTCAAAAATAGTCTTCATAGTGAGTAAGCAAGAAAAAAATATAACATTCCCATTTGCGGTGTAGAAATATACACACAACTTTTCAATGTCAAACGCTCAGTTAAATGGAATAGAAAGAAGCAAGGTAAGAGCTTTCAGGGGGTCTATCATGTGCCAATTACCTGTTACGAAGAATGCGTAACTAAGCACATTATTCGCTAATTCGTCTTGCCGATCGATTCAATCATATGCATTGAAACGTCATATGGTAGCGATGCCTGCCCTTCTTAGCCGATCCGGAAACGTTTACCGGTCATGGTTCCGGGAGGTTTAGTCGAAACCTCACAAACCACAGGATGGGTCTAACAGTACTCATATTCTTTCCGCGCAGGCTTAGCATTCGTTGATACGCCAATCAATTGTCGGAGACTCACTTAAGCTACCATTGGAAAAGTACAACTTTCCCATAAGCAACCAAATCCCAGACGCCGCATCATCACGTAGGACTTGCTGCTGCACTACTAGCGCCAGAATTTAAGCACGGCCCACACCACAGTCTTGGCGCCTTTAGACCCGCGCATAATCTCTTGCGCTCTCTCCACTTCAACGATCGAACCAGTGCGGTAGGGCTCCAGAACGAGCAGCAGGAGCAATGGACCACAGAGAAGATAATAATACACCTTACCTTCCTGGCCATTGTCCAGCTAAAAGAACTCTTTTGGCTTTATTCTCACCTACTGTTTTCTCAAGACAGTCGACTACCGTTTTTTGCTGCGTTTCCCCATTGTGTGTTCCCCTGCGCTTCAGCTCTTTTTGGACGGGATTTAGCGTTTACTGGGCGGATTGACTGGTTTCTGGTGTTGCTTACGTTTCTCCGATTCCTTTCTTTTTTCCCGTTTGCTCTACTTCCTTCCCGACCGTGTAAGTTGCTTTATTCTCTGTTTCGGAGCTGTTTTTTTTTATTCAATCAATTTCTTTTCCTTCAATCAATTCGATTAATTGCATATTTAGACATCTCCACCGAATCAACTTCAAGCACATCGATACGGAAACTCTATGATGTGGGTTCGTGATGGGCACTGTACTGAAGTGATGGAACTGTGCTGGGAGTGCTGTGCGGTCCAAGCCTTCTATTGATGTTGGGTAAACGGCTAAATTCGACATCAATGCGCCATGATGATTAACGGCTGAATTAAACCAATTTTTCGCGCTAACTGTATAATTCAACACTAAATGCAAGCGATACAATAATTCGAGCAACGACACCACTCTATTAAGGTTACAAATTGAGTAACAGATGCATTTTCGTTAATCTTTTATTCACGGTAACATTCGGTGTAGCGCTGTACGAATGCTGCCATGATATGGATAGCATTAATTCGTTCCATAAACGAAGAGCACGTGATACTAGAAAATTGATTTATGTACAGTATACAGCAAGTAGTGAAGGGGTTCTCAAAAGAAACAAGCATGCATCAATTAAAAGCACTATACTTTAACCCCGTCAAACCGCGTTCTTATCCTTTGATAATCAATTATCATCAATCACAAATAATCAGAAAGATTGCTTGTCCAGTAGCATTCGAATTATAGCTCCAAATAAAAGCTACAAATAACAGTCGCCGATGGTAATGGATAAACAACCAAGTGCATTAAAAATAGTCTATCATGGAAAAAGTGGCACTGAAGCGAAAGGATTTTATCGCACACCGAAATCATCATCGCGCTAGCGGACCGTACGGCAAATAAAAATTGAAAATGAAGGACTTTCCATTGATCCTGTGGTTCACACGGTTGGCGAAGTGTAATAAAAAACCGGGAAAGAACCGCAGAAGAAGTAATCGTTTGGCCTTTTCTTGCCTGGCTGGAGCGGAAGTGTCTCAAACACGATAAAAAATACCAAACCCTCCATGCGATCGTACTTGTTGCTGAGTGTTTCGGTCCACTTTCGCATGGTGCAGGAACATGTATGTGGATTAAAAAGAAAATAACACCATGATATGCCGTTGGTGGATCGTTGGTCACGTTGACGGAGTTCTTTAAAAGTTTTTTCTCATTTTAAGCTGCAAAAACGCGTACAGTTTTGCTCAATGCTTGGCTGTTGAAAAAACGATTTGTAAACAATGTTTTTGGTTAAGAGTATTGAATTGCTGCTGATTTCTTTTCATATTTTGTTTTCCTCTTGAATGGCTCGGGTATATTGCATAGCTATTGTTAGCAACAAAAAAATAACATTTTTAAAACATACTCCTTTAATCGCATTTGCTTGAGCATGGTTCCAGCTGGCTCATGGGCATGTGTTATACATATTCTACTCCAGTACAAAGGCTTCATCACGTAACACCGTGTTGCAGATGATTTCGTAGCATCCCGAGACTGGCCAATCTAAAAGATGCCGACAGTTTGAAGAGAGACGTGAGTTTTCTCACCTCAACATAGAATTGAATTAAACGGGGTGAGCTTTTGAAAGTCACCGGTTCAAGATTCATATCCGGTACGAGCCTCATCGTATGCAGGCCGGACGGCATGATGAGACTGATCTGGTGTGATAGCTGTAGAGAGCGGTCACGATTCTGCTGTTCGAAGCCTGTCAGTATACAATTCGCCAGTGCGCGACGGCTCATGCAATTGCTTCGAAATGAACATATCTCGTTAGTTTGCTGAGGCAAAGTGTAGCCAGCACAATAATATCTGTTTTTGGTTTTGTACAGAGTTTTTGAACCACGCACGAAACATCCAGTGTTTCGTATGAGCCATGGTTTACTTTTCCATTTTGTAACTTTCAATTCAATTCAATTAAACGGTGTAAAGAACCTGTGTACACAGATAAAGATCATTCCCACCACGTTTAGAAGAATGGAAATCAAGTCTATCAATGTGTGACTTGTTTGTATAATAAATATCACGTAGATCAATTTCTATACATACACGCCGGTGTGAGGAAAGAAGCATTTCAAACGAAACCAGTAAGAAGAGATCCAATTCATCCTTGGCAACATCCAACAAATAGAAAAGAATCTAAAAAGGCAGCCAAGATCGATGTGAAAAGCGAGCTATAACCTGCTTTTAGTTGCACGATCACGCTGACTGCAGCAATAAAATAATAATACATTTCACCTTTCACACATATATAACCATCGAACGCTGCCAGATTAGTAGGCAAATGTTCAATTTGCGTTTGCGCTGAGTGGAACAGAAAACGCTAACAAGACGCGTTATCCCGCCCGCTGAAATCATCCCAAATCATACTGCACTACGCAATGCGACGCGTTCCCCTGCGTGCCGGTTCGTGAAATGTTACAGCCACACAAAGTCTACCGCACGAAGCGGTATTGATGAAAACTAAACACGGTTAAACGGATATTTTGAAGCCATGCGGATAGCAAAATATATGGCATGGGAGGAACAGCGCCGAAAGTGGACAGGTCATGATGAGTCGGCAACATTATGGCCCGCTTTCAAGACCTGCAGGAACTATCAGGTGATGGCGGTCAACAGATTTGGGAAGAAGATCATTCCGTCGGCCGAAACGTGTTGCGTTACGGCATATCTTTTTACGACAACAACAATCTTCCACCACTGCGGTTTGGTGAACTCACCGTAAGTTAGGTTCACTTATGCTGAGCAAAATATGTATCAGCAATCGGTGAAATGACACATCATGGGACGTTTCCATCGAACCAGCTGTGCTACACTATCAAGGTGTTGCGGGAGATGTTGATTTCGAGCATAATTTATTAGTCGTAACGAATGCGATACTTGTTTCTGTAATTGAACAAATGGATTACTACCCCTGAATGTGTCAGGTACGCCTCCTGATTCAACTGCTGCGCACTTCAAATAAAATAGTGTCGGCATAAGGATTCAGGAACAGACGGTGATACAGCTACATCTGAGAGTTAGCATCACCGCCTTTGGTCACGATTTCCAAATCACTGCATTTTAAACAACAGAAGCACACTGTACTCCAAACTTACGGAGTGATCATCGTCTCTCGTTCGAAAGTTGCTTCTTTCGTCTTTCACTTTTTCCTTCGATGCCTTTTATAGTTTAGAAACAACGTACAAAATTTGGAGGCCGGTAGCCGTGATGCTTTTCTATCTCGCGATGTATCGCACAATACCAATCTATTTTGTTTTCTCGTCTAATTTCCAGTGAACCGACCGAAAGGACAACATTCGGCACCACGCGGAGGACCACCCCGATCATGGACCAACGCTGAACTTACCGAGGCACTGCAGCACGTGTGGAACAAGAAAATGACCACGAGTCAGGCGTCGCGCATCTTCGGCATTCCGTACAACTCGCTGCTAATGTATGTTAGGGGCAAGTACGGAAAAAGTCTGAAGCTGGAGCAGCTCCGTAAGGACTGCATCAGCGGGCCACCGATCGAGCTGCTGCAGATGGGTGTCGGTAACAGCAACAAGGACAAGAAGGAAGGCAAAGATTCCGACCTGCATCACAGTCACCATTCGGGCAGTGGCACAGGACGGGAAGGAAACAGTGGACCGAACGGTGGTGGTGGTGGTGGTGGCGGCGGTGGTCCCGGCAACGGACCCCGATCTGCATCATCCGAACCGGAGCTCTTGTCCAGCCCGAATCCTCTGTTCAACCCATTCCCCGGCGGCTTCTATCCCGATTTCCCGGGTGGATTTCCAGGACTGCCACTGAGCATGCTGAACCTGTTGCCACCGGAACGACACCCACCGCACACGCTGCCGATGTCCATTGACGAGGATTGCAAAAGCGATCGGTCGAAACAATCGCTGGACGATGATTTTCCGCAACCGTTAGCACTCAATCGACCATCATCGGAACAGTTGTCGGACAGCCGGCGGGAGATATACCAGCAGAACGGGCAGGACTAATATTTAAGATTCGTTAGCACACTCCACCCACAAGCCCACGCATAGAGACGTTGGTCAAATCGTGGCACGGTGGGATGGATAAAAGGCTAGCTGTTTCAACCTTCTAGTTGTTGTTGTCACCTTAGCACAATTTTCTTTATCCATCGTTCTAGACCAGGAACATCTCTGCTGAAAATCACTTCCGACTGCAGCACTAAGTTTCCCGTTGATTATGATTAAATTTGACCGAGAATTGATCGTGCAAGGAAAAGGAAGACCGATCAGACCACAAGCGAATCAAGTGAAATGAAAGCAATCTTTACCAGGTCCCCCAGGCTATTGACAGCAAACAGCAAGATGTTTGCCGGACGACACGTTTAGTTCAAGCAATATTGTATTGAATATGTTAGTGAAATTCTTATTTTAGTTGATACACAAAAGACGCGGCAATGTATGGTTACGTGGTGAGGTGAAGGTGGCTTTCCGTGGCAATAACTAAATGATACAACTGAACAAAACGCCTACATAGTCGGCTCGAATCTAAGACTGGTCATTTGCAACGAAGCGTGGGGATTTGCAAATGTGATGGAACGAGAAGCAGCACGAGAGGTTTTCCTTCGCTCCCCATGAAAAAAGAACGTCACAGCCTAGGAACATATTAAAGAACCCTTATTTTGCAGTAAAGCAGCATCTTAGTTCAATGTGTACAGCGTGCTCTGGATGTTTGAATTCTGTTAAGTTATGTTCCTCCATCCTTCCCGCAACAGCCAACACAAATCGATTAGTTTGTAAAATCGAACAAAACCGCATCAGAAAGTAGCACCGTACGCGGTACTATTTTAGTAAACGGCAACTTCTTCGCAACCGGTTGGGAGTGTAAAGATAGGTTGTCACAAACCACGTGTCAAATGATTCAACAGGCAAATCAAATAATAGAAAACAATACGGACAACGTGCAACGATCGCTGTGGTACTGCATGTGAGGTGAGGTTGTACATCAAACAGTTGAAAATACGTGCTTC
This sequence comes from Anopheles moucheti, assembly GCF_943734755.1. Taxonomy (NCBI): domain Eukaryota; kingdom Metazoa; phylum Arthropoda; class Insecta; order Diptera; family Culicidae; genus Anopheles; species Anopheles moucheti. Next base: position 61,682,043 of record NC_069140.1, read on the forward strand.
CTGAAGAGTAATCTTAAGTTTTGTGTAAGTTTTAAATCAAAGAATCAATAGAACTCCAACCATGCTCATAATAACGTGCTGGTATCGTCGCAACTACTAGTGAAACCGACACCGATCAATTGGATCGTTGCATCGCTGCATGCATTATTGCGATACACACTCTCAGTTATTTTGTTTTGTTATGATTAACAACAGTTTAAACTATTATAATTCATATTTTTTATTATTTATAAATCAAAACACAACTAGATCTTGATTATATAGTCCGTAAGACATCATCGCACGATGAATGCAATTGTGAATGCAATGTATTTAGTTAATTTGCCTTACTTTTCCCGGTAGCAACACTTTGTTTTGCATATTATTACGAATCGTTGATCCACTTCCGTCTCTTGGTTTAATGCTACTGTTTTGTTGGTAAACAACGTGATGCTTAGTAAACGACAACATTGCTTCCTGATTTCTTTCTGATTCCTATTAAGTTGTACGAACGATTTTATTGCATAGTTTAACTTTTATGTTGTAACCAATTGTAGAGGAAAGCAATCGTGAGCGACTACATCGACACAAGGCGTAACTTCAAAGAAGAGCTAAGTAAAACCAGATGAACAATGCAGTATTAATAAAGCAGATATTATTAAACTAGTTAATACATTTTTTTGTTTGCTTTGTTTACTGTTTTTTTTTCTTTTCTTTTCTTTTCTTTTTCATTTTCATTTTCATTTTCAGCATCATACAATTTATGATTTACAAATCGTTTTGTTCGGCTTCACCTTTTTTAGTACCGTTTCAGTATGGAGCATGTACGTAGCACATACAAGATACGAGAGATCTTATCCAAATCTACACACCTATGAGAAGCCAAATCGAATTGAATTGGCATGGCATAAGACTGAAAAGCATCACACCGAACAACACCCTTGTTTTAGTTTATGTGTGTGTGTGTGTATGTGTGTTTTATACTCTTTGTTTCAATATACAATAGCTATATCTCAATCAACACTTTTCTGTTAGTGATTCTTCATTGTGCGTTATTTATACCAAACACTCTTCAAACGATTCATTTTAAAATGCTCCACACAGCTCCCCAAAGCATTCTAATGCATTATTAGATGTTATACTGTTTCAAACAAAAACACACAACAATGTTACATATACATACATCCTTCAATGGGGAAGGATGATCGCGATCATAATTACCGCTTATTAAAGTTTATTACAAAACACCCATTGATCGCACGATCGAGCGGAACCAGCTCGAACAGACAATGTACAGATAATGTACGTCGCGGTCGTTACGTTTTGTTAACTACAATAAATACCACAATAGATTAAGCATCGGAACCGCACTTTTGTGCGTTAGAACAGATGTGAAACCTTAAGTGACAGAGTTACTATCAGTATGCGTAAATGATGGCTAAACGAGTTATGTTTTGAATTTCTTCGTGCAATATTGAATGCGCTGAGGCGTATGTGAATCGGTTGACCTGACAAACTAGCATGCAATAGATATACAGATAACAGTGCGAAACGGCGCAAGCAACAAAGATAAAGACGCAAGCAACCACAACCAATAGTTCCTCAATCAATTTACATATACAATAAAACTGACAACAGTTATTTGTTGAACAATATTAACAAGTAAGTCAACGAACGAAACAAACAAAACACTGATTCCTCTCAGCAGACGCCCTTATCTGGTATCATCGGCGACTATCCGTACGGTATGGTATGGTGTTACCCAAGAAAAACAGATAGAAAATCTGGTAAAACGCACACAAATTTTCCTGGTGGCAACCGTGACTGGATTGCACTATTTCCTGAAAGGAGAAAACATAAACATAAATGCAACAGAAGGGCGTCGGCTGGAATTGATACCATTTTTTTATTATTTACAAGATAGCGCCAAAGCTGTTCGAAACAGTTACTACAATATCCATAGCTGAGTTGAAATGGACTAATTTATACATCGCAGTTTTTACACACAGTACCGGATCAATCGAGCCAAATCGATCTTCAACTACGAGAACGAGAACAATTTTTACAAATATTTTTATACAACACACAATAGGTCACAATACATATGTACGCAGAAATGAGTACGAGAGCAATGAGTATTTTACAGTACGAACTTAAGTGGATTAGCATTGCATACAGCAAACAGAGAGACCGAAAAAGAGAAAGAGAGAGAGAGAGAGAGAGAAAAAGAAAGAGATGCATAGAGAGAAAGAGAAAGAGAGAGATAGAGAGAGAGAGAAGGCAAGCAAATCATGTTCATTCTAACAAACAACGAGACATATTTACACTGTGGATCGTTATCGAAAGAGAACATTAAAACTAGGATAAAACGCAACTGAGTAAGGACAAATAGCCACACATGGGCAGTGTTACAGCAACAAAGGAAACGGAATAGCACGAATGGAAATGTGGAAAAGCTACTCGCATACGGTTGGTCGAACATTCGAGCAAATGCATTGTTTTAAGTTCAACCGTGAAAAAGCTTTCTATGGGAAAGGTTGTATTTTTTAATGCGAGACGCCAAAAGCACTTGAAGGAAGAAAACCCGATCGGCAGATTCTGCTCAGTTCTATGCGATCGCACACAATGCACACAATATTAAATTGCAGTTCTGTTAACTGGTGTCAATAGTATAAAAAAGGTGTCAAAATGGTACGGTAGACATATAGTGGTAGAACTTGCAAACGTTGTAAAATGGAACACTTGGATACATTTGTAAAAAGTCAATGTACAAATCTCAAAGCTACAAAACCACATTAGCTACATCAGTGCAGCTCTACAATGGAAGAGAAATGTTCGGAAAGAAAAAAAAAATATATATATACTATGTAAGAGCTATGAACCTTAAAGACGAGAGGTCCTTATGAACCTTGTCGAAGAATGTGAAAGGGGACATTTATAGCTAGAAGGGGTGGTCTAGTGGTACAATAGATTCAGGCTAATCAAACTTATCTTTTATCACTTATGTTTTAGTGTCATTCTTATAGTAAATAGTATACGAAGAATGACGAGGAGGACAGTTAGGTTCCTTGGTGTTCATTACAACCTACTGAAAGCTTATAAAAACGTGCAGGTGCACCAACAGAAATACCGCAAAAGGAAAAAAACTGTGAAACAAACCGATAAAAGAAAAAAACATAAACAGGATAAAATATTATGTAAACCATATGTACAAATCAGGAACTCGAACCTAGCAACACTAATGCGAGAACTAATGTGCGATCGCGTCTGTGCGCGTGTGCGTCCTTCACTGTATCAGGTGTGTATTTTTGTAATTTCGTTCATCGATTCTACCCACACGGTGCCAGAACAATATTAAGTGCGTTTACTACACAAAGAAAGGTTGCTTAATATTACTAGCTTTTAATTGCAGACCAGAATAAATGTGGCAGAGCTTTTATTATCCAATGCCATCATCATTTCAATGAACCATCAAAACAATAGACAATCCGAGCATGGAACATGTTGATATGTTTCTTTTCATTTCGCTAACATTACACACTGTCGTAACTTTGCTTTGTGTTTCGCGCACATGCGACATTCGTTTTTTTTTTCGCCACAAAGCTATGTCTCATTCTCTGCATGATAGTAAAGCACACGCCCGAACTTCAGGCACACTCGCATTAGCGTAGAAAAGTAAACGTGTAAACGCTGCAAAGGAACCAGACAGCAACCGTTTTTAAGCAACAAATGAATAAAACACAGGGTAATTTAATGAATTTCATATACATTAACTAATGTTTCACGCAAACATTTTAGTGCAACAAAATCAACAAGACAGAGATCGGTGTGTGTGGTAGCATCAACGAATTGCGACTATTGTGCGCTGAGTCAGCAGGAAATTGCAACCAATTTCTAAACTAAAGATGTAAACTTTACAACTCACGCTACGGGAACAGTGGGGCAATGTGACGTGACAGCAGTATGTGCGATACACTATAATACACGTACATACATTATTTAGAGTCTAGTGAAGAGATGTGTCACTGCGGCCGCTACAAATGTTCTATTTTTACTGTATTGAATATACAACTTAGAACATACGATGAAAAACAAAAGCAGGACATGAACAGAGGCAAACAGTGAAACGTGTCATTCTTTCATACTTGGCTTAGCACCCAATACATCCAATTCCCAACAACAACAACAAAAAGCAAAATATTTATGTCAATATTTCTAAACACCATACTGGTCCACCTGAAGAGTGAAAATGGTGGATTTTATTGGTTAATTTTACTAAAGCATACAATGTGATACGTATCGTTTTGGACTTCTGTTCATATTATTGATACTTGCGTCCTCGTTTCTTAGGCTCATAAGTTCAATATCGTTTCGTGACGTTAATCAAACAAATTTAGCAATTGTGTAAATACATATTAACAAAACCGAAACCAAAACAAACAAAACAAAAAAAAACAAAAGACAAAATCGAAAAAATACTCCTTAGCTTCGGAGCAGAGCAATGTAAATGGAATGCGGAAAACCCCCTATCTGGATGTAGAGTGCCCAAGCTAGTGATTTTTCTTGTATTATTCTCTTTATAACAAAAATTAAACAAAGACGTAGACGATTGTAGGATGCAGTAAGGATAACATACAAACTCTCTAGGCAAATAACTTCTACTTCACTGTTGTTTAGACGAAAATTATGATTGCAAAAGTAAGGAAAAACAAATACAAAAAAACAACCAAAAACATAACCAAAATTGTCTACGAGATACGAAACAGAATGTGTATGTGTGCATTGTGGAAGTATACAAACAAACAAACAACCAAAAAACACTAAAACAAACCATGAACCGAGCGGGGTCAAATAAGTTGATAGCATTTGTAAAACGTAAACAAATTAAACATAAAACTAACGATAATTATTTGCAACTGCATGTAGCGCTACGTGTCGTGTGCGTATCGTGTTTCCACATTCAGGAACATGCATTTCGAAAGGTTGGCGCGACTTCATAGCATCGATAGGCCAACAAATGTGTACGGTCTATAGGAGGAACTATTTTAACTAACGATGCGTGATTCACATTCTTTTTTGGAAGATATCGTTCAGTTGAAGTAATCGATTATGTTTGACAAATACAACACTTTGTTCGGATCTATCGTTCCAAGATCCCCGGGATGGGATTGGAGTGCGTAAAGAAGTCCCCGTTTATCCTGCTCCATTGCAGCAGGGCCCATCAGGACGTAACGCGTAACGATCGGATTGCTAAAAGCCTGGAATGGGGAGTAGGCCAAACACCAAAGCCCATTTTATCTCCTGAAGGCAATCTTTGCCAACCCAGACGCTAATCCCAAGCAATGCTCTAAACCGATCACTGTATAAAGAATACTAACAAAAGGTGGAAAAGTAACTTAAACATAAAAGCAAATTAAGCATGCGACTAACTGAAGCATATGGAAATTCTTCAAAATTGTGAAAAAGTGTAATGATCATATTTGGCACTAATTGATATTTACTGTTATAAAACAATAACGAAAATTAAATAAAAAGATAAAAAACAATGTCTTGATCAAAACCAGTAAACTTGTAATGTTTCTTTTAATGTTTTATTTATCGGAAATATTTTAAACAACGCTCGATTTTTCATTTAACTCTTAAATCTGGTTCGTAACAAAAGTTGTTGTTGTTATATGGCTTATAGAGACTTTGATCCCTGAGAGATTCTTTCGTCTCTTGGTTCGTAACAAAAGACATCATCGCATCCATATACCCAACGAGAACACCCAAGTGCACCTAATAAGAACAATTAGACTTCCAACTAGTGTTGGGCGGATCGGATCGGATTCTGGGATTGGATCCTTCATTGGATCAATCCGGATTCGATCCCAAATCCAGGATCCTCTGGATTGGAATCCCAAACAATCCTTTTCGATCCGGATCTGTCATGACGGGAATCCGGGATTGAAATCCAAAACAAGAGTCCGGATTCGGATCCTTCAGGATCCGGATTCGTCAATACGAGAATCCGGGATCGAAATCCAAAACAAGAGTCCAGATCCCGGATCCGGATCTGTCATGATTGGAATGTGGGATTGTGGTAGGGATTGTTTTCGGATGCGGATATTTTGTGATTTATTGCCTTTTTATTCTGTTCCATGTGAACGTATTTTCTCTAAGGTAGGACAAATTTACACGGACAGAAGGAATAGGTTGCTCCCCAAAAAATGAATGAAATATTATTTTTCAAGCATAATTTAAACGAGGATGACATAGAAATAATTGGATAATTTTTTTTTTTTTGATAAAATTGTGATATGCTGATAATCTGCTGATGCTGAAAAATGATAGTCTCATGAATGTTGAGTAATACTGAAATCGATACTGAAAATAATGAATTAAAAAATATGAATTTTTAAATAATGAATAAAAATAAATAAATTTAATTTTCCTTTTTTTTGTTTTTAATAGCTCAATTGTGAACCCACTTTTTTAATTCAAGAAAAAAAGTGTCGTATTAGCATATTCATCATGCATTTTCTTTGTTTACAAAGCAAAGAGTTTTTTTGTGGTCATAAAAAAATCTAGTAGGATTCGGATCGGATTCGGAGGATCGATCCCAAGGCGGATCCGGATCGGTCGGATCGAATCCCACATGGGAGTGATTTTTCCCATCACTACTTCCAACGGCCAAAATTAAAGAGTGCTCTTTCTAACCGCTGTTGCTCTCCTGCTTGCGCTCCCGCCGAATCGAAAGCTCGCTCGATGACTGTTTCAAACCTGAAGGATATTCTCAAGCTGTTCGCTTCTTCTGCGTCATGCGCTCTCGCTCGTGCTCATTATTTCATATTGCGCACACACATGTGCATTTTCTTCGTCAAATTTACCGTGTGAAGCAGTACATTTTTGCACCGGTTTTTGATATGTTGAACTGGATGATTTTGCAAGCGCGCTGATGTTTCGGATGAAAATCCTGCCATAAGTTATATGGCACGATATGTAGAAGCGAGGTTTAATACATAATTTTTACTATTCCAAACATTTATGCGTATAACACTAAACGGTGCCATTATTACAACAAGGTCATTCTGGCAACGAATGGTACCGGCACGTATATCACAAAAGAATCGGTTGCATTAAATTGAAGGAACTGTATTCTGCATCATCCGAAAAAACAAGACACCTCACAAGCAATAGGTCGCTAAATTCCTAAAGGCCCTAGCCGGAATGGCAAGTTCTGAAATGTTGTGTGTTAATGTGTCGTGTACGACGATTCCGCTTTTTCAGTTCCCATCGAAGCGGTTATGTAATTGCCTGAATTGGTAGATCGTCCATGTTCATGTTCAGTCCATGTCCATCGACGAAGGCATCCGTTACTGGGCGCTATCTAAAAACGAAACGCACCACAAATTGATGCATGTGCACGATGTGCACGATGAAACCGAACTCCAACATAAATTTAGAGCAGGCGATCAATCGGATCTCGTAGTTTGAAAACTTCTGCATGCCAAAGCCACCTTAGCAGACCATAACTTATCCCTCCCAGCAGAAAAAAATCATCTCTAAAGTGTTTACCTGTCCACGGTTCACTTTGCAGACGAACGTGGGGAACGAATGGTTTCCTGCACGGATGTTAATATAGATAAAGTCTACGTTAGAGGACGTAAACTGGGCTTGAAAATGCTAGCAATTTGCGGTCCTATGGACTCGAGCAATATGCCCCGTACATATCCGATGCCTCCCTACTGCATTCGTTGCAGAATGCGGGGATTTTTTTTATCTAAAATCACTCTTCTCACATACGCAAGTTATTTTCATCGCTAAGATTCTCCTCAACAATATTGATGCCCCATCCTTACTATCTATATTCATTCCGGCGCGCCTTACCTCTTACGGCTCCAATGAGGTATGCAAAAATGATCCTTTTCTGCGAGCTATGAAATCATTTAACTGCTTTTTATCATTTCGATTGTAACATCTCGATATCTGCTTTTCCGGCCCGACTAATTAATGGATCCTCATAATCCTCTATGATTAGTTTGTTCTCCTTTGACGCGTTATTAGATTTAAGATTAGACTATAAGATTCGTTTTGTTAAGCCTTATGGGCGAACAAATTATTTCCCGTACATGTCTGAACAAATTATTTCCTCTTAACACTACACAATCATTGTATATCGAGCAAAGGATACACCCGTGACCTGTCGAACGGTGCTGATCTTCTGTGTTTGGCCAGTTGACTTTTGTGTCGCTGGTACACACTTTCCGGGACGACTGGAGCGACGTTCTCAGTCGGGTAGTTGGCGGTAAACTGCAGTGGCGGATATAACATTACAATCTTACGTATTTCCTGGCCAAACATGTAACTTTGCGCACAAATATGTACACATTTACATTAGCTGGATACCACAGCAATAATTTCGTGAACGCATCATTCATCTGTTGCTACATTGTAATATCTAGAACATAATAAAACTATCTTTGAGATTGTTATATCTTAAACCACAACAACTACAAAATGCAATTGTTTAACTTCCCATAGCAGGAGTATAATAAATAGAAGACAGAGTTCAGTTATGTGTTGTTTTCTGAAAAAGGATTTGCTGAACAGCAATCGTCTGATGCAGACGATTATTAACGTCTGCGCAAGGAATTTACCGGCGCAAAAACTTCTCTACTTGTGGCTTGTACTCCGAATCTACTTGTAGGCCTTGATCAAAATCCTCTAGCTGTTCCTCAGTTTCTACCGGTTCTAATTCAAACTCTGACCGAGGAAGAAGCCCTTCATCTGGCCGGGTTGCTGCTGCAAATTCCTCAATCGCCTGTCTTTGCCTAGCAGCGTCTCTTTTAGTATGGTTGTTCTAGAAACGATCCATCTTCCAAAATAATCCACAGGACATTGTTGCCAAAAACAGTTTTGTTTGCCATTTCGATAATTTCACAACAGAACACAAACAACTCGAAACACAAGGAAGACACTAAAAAAACACACCAAAAGAATATCATTTGAATAACTAAAAAAATCGCATCATATTATTGCGCACACCCATTACGCAACATTTTGATGCATCCTCGAACCAAAATCATGACCTTAACGTAGCAGATTAAGATTTAAGTTTCACGCGCTGCGCGTAGAATAAAACGCAGTCGTTAGCAACTCTCTGACACTATATCGCCGTAGCATCATCTTCAGACGAGCGCCGCAAACACTCATGGTAAGAATCCGTTCAAATCCGCTTTCTCTTCGATAGTTTTCTTACAGAAATACAGACCTGAGCAGGTTGGCAAATATCACAATAATGTCTTCCCTTCACTTTCCCCACACACAGCTGATATGTGGTAGCAGTAGCAGGACGACAGAACAGCACATTCCAAGCCAAAGAATAAATACTAGGGCGAAGAGTAGTGGAAAAAGACAAATAGTACTGATAGACACGTGTACCACCTCTACCACCTTAATTTATTTTTTTGCTTTTCGCTAAATTTTCGTTCGTTCAATTTTGCAAAAGCTAAAAAAAAGCGTTTTAGCCAAGCCACACACCTCAAAACGCGACCGAGTTGAGGTCAAACCTGCTTCTTTTGGCACATAATCAAGACCGAAACGCGACGTCAAAAACGGTCACGATTAGTTCCAAGTTTTGGGTCGCGCGACCTTTTGGGTTAGTTCCAAGTTTTGGGTCGCGCGACCTTTTGGGTGACCTTTGGAAGTACTGCTACTCTCTCACAGGTGGTGCTTTAAAAAGATTTAGCGCTCTCTATATTCTAATTTCCTTCAATCCTGATATTCCCAAGTCACAAACCATAAGCAACATACATTTTCGCCACCACTTCGCTTTTGCGAAAGCTTCAACATAAAATTTCGCCGGAGCGAAATCCCAAGCAGTAGAAATTGAAAAGTTTTTGATTTTGAAAAGCGATGGAAAACTTCCATGAATTCCAACCCAAAAGGTCGCGCGACCCAAAACTTGGAACTAATCGTGACCGTTTTTGGACGTCGCGTTTCGGTCTTGATTATGTGCCAAAAGAAGCAGGTTTGACCTCAACTCGGTCGCGTTTTGAGGTGTGTGGCTTGGCTAAAACGCTTTTTTTTAGCTTTTGCAAAATTTAACGAACGGAAATTTAGCGAAAGGCAAAAAAATAAATTAGGTGGTGGTGGTGGTACACGTGTTTATCAGTACTATTTGTCCTTTTTCCACTGCTCTTCGCCCTAGTATTTATTCTTTGGCTTGGAATGTGCTGTTCTATCGTCCTGCTACTGCTACCACATATCAGCTGTGTGTGGGGAAAGTGAAGGGAAGACATTATTGTGATATTTGCCAACCTGCTCAGGTCTGTAATTCTGTAAGGAAACTTCTGAAGAGAAAGCGGATTTGAACGGATTCTTACCATGAGTGTTTGCGGCGCTCGTCTGAAGATGATGCTAAGGCGATAGCGTGTCAGAGAGTTGATAACGACTGCGTTTTATTCTACGCGCAGCGCGTGAAATTTAAATCTTAATCTCCTGCGTTGATGTCATGGTTTTGGTTCGAGGATGCATCAAAATGTTGCGTAATGGGTGTGCGCAATAATATGTTGCGATTTTTTTAGTTATTCAAATGATATTCTTTTGGTGTGATTATTTAGTGTATTCCTTGTGTTTTGAGTTGTTTGTGTTCTTTTGTGAAATTGTCGAAATGGAAAACAAAACTGTTTTTGGCAACGATGTCCTGTGGATTATTGTGGAAGATAAATCCTTTCTAGAACAACCACATTAAAAGAGACGCTGCTCAGCAAAGAAAAGCGATTGAGGAATTTGCAACAGCAACCAGACCAAATGAAGGGCTTCTCCCTCGTTCGGATTTTGAATTAGCATCGCTAGAAACTGAGGAACAGCTAGAGGATTTAGATCAGGGCCTACCGGTAGATCCGGAGTACAAGCCACAAGTAGAGTAGTTTTTGCGCTGGTAAATTCCTCGCGCAGACGTTAATAATCGTTTGCATCAGACGATTGCTGTTCACCAAATCCTTTTTTAGAAAACAACCCATAACTGAACTCTATCATTTATTTAACATACTCCAGCTATGGGAACTTGAACAAAAAACAATTGCATTTTGTAGTTGTTGTGGTTTAAGATATAACAATCTCAAAGATACTTTTATTATGTTCTAGATATTACAATGTAGCAACAGATGAATGGTGCGTTCACAAAATTATTGCTGTGGTCTGCAGCTAATGTAAATGTGTACATATTTGTGCGCAAAGTAACATGACATGTTTGGCCAGAAAATACGTAAGATGTTAATGTTATTTCCGGCACTGCATTTGACCGCCAACTACCAGACTGAGGACGTCGCTCCAGTCGTCCCGAAAAATGTGTACCAGCGACACAAAAGTCAACTGGCCAAACACAGAAGATCAGCACCGTTCGACAGGTCACGGGTGTATCCTTTGCTCGATATACAATGATTGTGTAGAGGACATAATTTGTTTCCGTATATGGAAAATAATTTGTTCGCCCATAAGGCTTAATAAAACGAATCTTATAGTCTAATCTTAAACAAACAGATAAAACACATAAACAGAGATTAAGCAAACTAAACATAGAGGATTATAAGGAGCCATTAATTAGTCGGACTCGAAAAGCAGATATCGAGATGTTACAATCGAAATGATAAAAAGCAGTTAAATGATTTCATAGCTCGCAGAAAAGGATCATTTTGGCCGTAAAAGGTAAGGCCCGCCGGAATGAATATAGATAGTAAGGATGGGGCACAAATATTGTTGAGGAGAATCTTAGCGATGAAAATAGCTTGCGTATGTAAGAGGAGTGATTTTAGATCTACAATTCCATCCGAGGCAGACTGCAGCTAGTCGATAGTGCCGTCCGTGGTCAGAAACCATGCGTTCCCCCGTTCGTCTGCAATGTGAACCGTGGACAGGTAAACACTTTGGAGATGAATATTTTCTGCTGGGAGGGATAGGTTATGGTCTGCTAAGGTGGCTTTGGCATGCAGAAGTATTAAACGCAGAAGCAGTACGCAGAAGTTCAACGTGCACATGCATCAAATTGTGATGCGTTTCGTTGTCAGATAGCGCTCAGTTACGGATGCCTTCGTCGATCGACAAGGACCGAAATCCACCAATCCAGGCAATTCCACAACCTCTTCGATGTTAACTGAAAAAGCGAAGCCCTTATTTTACACGACAAATTAACACCCAACAGTAGAGCTTGCCATTCCGGCTAGAGCCCGTTTGTGGGTCAGCTTCTTCGGCCCCGTCCACCTTTATGATTTTAGTCACCTGTTTGTAAAAAGCACCGGTGCGGCGTTCGCGGATCAAATCACTCATGTTGTTTAAATAAAAATGTTTGAACACTTGCGATGTAATCACTGGAGTTGGTTGCTTGTGTAGTGTCTTGTTTTTTCGAATGATGCAAAATACAGATCCTTCAATCTAACCGATCCTTTTGTGATATACGTGCCGGTACCGTCCGTTGCCATAATGACCTCTTTGTAATAATGGCACCGTTTAGTGTTACAAGCATAAATGTTTGGAATAGTAAAAATTATACATTAAACCTTCTTCTACATATCGTGCCATATAACTTATGGCTGGATTTTCATCACAACATTAGCGCGTTTGCAATATCATCCAGTTCCTCATATCAAAAACCGGTGCAAAAATGTACTCTTTCACACGGCAAATTTGACGAAGAAAATGCACATGTGTGTGCGCAATATCCAGTAATGAGCACGAGCGAGAGCGCATGACGCCGAAGAAGCGAACAGCATGAGAATATCGTTCAGTCATCGAGCGAGCTTTCGATTCGGCGAGAGAGCAAGCAGGAGAGCAACAGCGGTTAGAAAGAGCACTCTTTAATTTTGGCCGTTGAAAGTCTAATTGTTCTCTTTGGGCAAAAGGTCGCGCGACCCAAAACTTGGAACTAATCGTGACCGTTTTTGGACGTCGCGTTTCGGTCTTGATTATGTGCCAAAGGAAGCAGGTTTGACCTCAACTCGGTCGCGTTTTGAGGTGTGTGGCTTGGCTAAAGCGCTTTTTTTTAGCTTTTGCAAAATTTAACGAACGGAAATTCAGCGAAAAGCAAAAAAATAAATTAAGGTGGTAGAGGTGGTACACGTGTCTATCAGTACTATTTGTCCTTTTTACTCTACTCTTCGCCCTAGTATTTATTCTTTGGCTTGGAATGTGCTGTTCTGTCGTCCTGCTACTGCTACCACATATCAGCTGTGTGTGGGGAAAGTGAAGGGAAGACATTATTGTGATATTTGCCAACCTGCTCAGGTCTGTATTTCTGTAAGAAAACTATCGAAGAGAAAGCGGATTTGAACGGATTCTTACCATGAGTGTTTGCGGCGCTCGTCTGAAGATAATGCTACGGCGATATAGTGTCAGAGAGTTGCTAACGACTGCGTTTTATTCTACGCGCAGCGCGTGAAACTTAAATCTTAATCTGCTACGTTAAGGTCATGATTTTGGTTCGAGGATGCATCAAAATGTTGCGTAATGGGTGTGCGCAATAATATGATGCGATTTTTTTAGTTAGTCAAATGATATTCTTTTGGTGTGTTTTTTTAATGTCTTCCTTGTGTTTCGAGTTGTTTGTGTTCTGTTGTGAAATTATCGAAATGGCAAACAAAACTGTTTTTGGCAACAATGTCCTGTGGATTATTTTGGAAGATGGATCGTTTCTAGAACAACCATACTAAAAGAGACGTTGCTAGGCAAAGACAGGCGATTGAGGAATTTGCAGCAGCAATCCGGCCAGATGAAGGGCTTCTTCCTCGGTCGGAGTTTGAATTAGAACCGGTAGAAACTGAGGAACAGCTAGAGGATTTTGATCAAGGCCTACAAGTAGATTCGGAGTACAAGCCACAAGTCGAGAAGTTTTTGCGCCGGTAAATTCCTTGCGCAGACGTTAATAATCGTCTGCATCAGACGACTGCTGTTCAGCAAATCCTTTTTCAGAAAACAACACATAACTGAACTCTGTCGTTTATTTATTATACTCCTGCTATGGGAAGTTAAACAATTGCATTTTGTAGTTGTTGTGGTTTAAGATATATAAATCTCAAAGATAGTTTTATTATGTTCTACATATCACAATGTAGCGACAGATGCAGCAGCGGACCAAACGGTAGGCGGAGTAGGCGGTCGCCTAGGGCCTCGCCGTGTCGGGGGCCCCAAACAACTTGTGCCGATTGTGCGATTTTTGGAAATTTCGCAGCAGAGTTAATTTATAGCACATAATCTAATTAAAAAGGTAGAAAATTGATCGAAAATATCATTAGATTTTATATATCCTTGATTAGATAATTTTTTTTTATTTCATTAGCTATATCGGCCCGGTTACACGGCTACGCAAGAGAAGTATGCAGTGTATTCAAACTCCTTCTTCTTTATCGGCACGAAATCTTTAGGATGTTTAAGCCTACCATTTCTATTTTTTAACTTTATTTACCCGTAGGATAGTCAGTGCTGCGTACGGAGGTTTGGTGGTCCAAATGATTTTTTTCCGTGGTCCTGTCTTGTACAGACCGACTGCGCTACCAATACACCATTTGGCCGCCCCGTGAACCCTTATATGCCCTTTTACTTCAACCTATTCATGTATTCTATTTCTTGAACGGGATTTTTTCATCTGTTTGTAAATGATCCTACCGTTAGATGCTAGAATAGAAATCATGCTTATTTTCACTTCCGCAATATTCGCCAGCTATTGCCATTGCGATTCTCGTGGTGTGGTATTGTTTTCTCTCCCCGATTGAACCGTGAAAATGTCCAGCCTACGTGTTTCGAAACAGTATTGTGGTGAAGTGTTGTGTTTGGTATTTCGATTGTCACAATTTCTGCAAGTTTGCAAGCCGGTAATGATGTTATAACCGACACAATCTGTCAGTGTACTACGAAATAGCTAGCATTGATAGCATGAAACGGAAAGCATCCTTTATCTGGCTCAAACTTTCCGTCGGCTGGTACGAAATTCCATACAAAACCAGCTGTGTAGGATTGCGCCCTACACTGATTAATTTGAGAATTCAAGAGGTGAATCTTCCAAGGGGGTCAAAAATAACAGCTTGATTTTTAACTCATCGGAGAGCGCTACCAGGTGTCTAATGTTCGCTACCCGTTTCCAGGACTTGCATTAGATCTGACAGCTGGATGGTTAAAGGATAAACTCCAAAATCTGGCTGTTGACTCATTTGTTTATTGAAATGCTATGGGTAGACACCACCCATGGTGTTGCTCTATTAGCGACGTTTAATCATTTCAACCTAACAATTTCTAAATTCCCCATTTTGTCCAATGACCAAAGGTAATCCTGTCCTAGTAGTTCTTATCCATATTCCTAGGTGGCGCTAATCGTCTCGTTTTATGGCCTACCTTTAGGCGCTTTGTCTATCCTAAATAGCCGACCTTCTAGGCGCTTTATCTATCCTAAACACCAGCTGTTTTCCGATTTCCGATACCAGGAGAGCATCCACGGAAGAGGTAGCTCCTGGTACTGCGCCGTAAGGTATGCAATGTTTATACACTAACTTTGCAACCAATTTTCCGCCGTAAGGTATGCAATGTTTAAACACTAACTTTTCATACAAACCAGCCTTTTTTCAGATTTCCGATACCAGGAGAGCATGTTGTTCAAGAGGTAACATCTTCCATCCCCCTCCCCCCCTTCCCCCACCAAGATAGCGCGCAAGATGGCGGCCAAGATGGCGGCCAAGATGGTGGACAAGATGGCGGCCAAGATGGCGGACAAGATGACGGCCAAGATGGCGGACAAGATGGCGGCCAAGATGGCGGACAAGATGGCGGACAAGATGGCGGCCAAAATGGCGGACAAGATGGCGGCCAAGATGGCGGACACAAGATGGCGGCCAAGATGGCGGACACACGATGGCGGACAAGATGGCGGCCAAGATGGCGGACACAAGATGGCGGACAAGATGGCGAACACAAGATGGCGGACAAGATGGCGGCCAAGATGGCGGACACACGATGGCGGACAAGATGGCGGACAAGATGACGGACAAGATGGCGGACACAAGATGGCGGCCAAGATGGCGGCCAAGATGGCGGACAAGATGGCAGACACACGATGGCGGACAAGATGGCGGCCAAGATGGCGGACAAGATGGCGGACAAGATGACGGCCAAAATGGCGGACAAGATGGCGGACAAGATGGCGGACACAAGATGGCGGCCAAGATGGCGGACAAGATGGCGGACAAGATGGCGGACACAAGATGGCGGAAACAAGATGGCGGCCAAGATGGCAGCCAAAATGGCGGACAAGATGGCGGACACACGATGGCGGACAAGATGGCGGCCAAGATGGCGAACAAGATGGCGGACAAGATGGCGCACAAGATGGCGGACGATTGGGGGTGGTGGCTTGTGGAAGGTGAGTGGAGACCCGTGGGAGGTGGGAGGTAAGTGGTGTCCCATGGGAGGTAAGTGGTGACACGTGGGTGGTGGTGTCACGAGGGGTAAGTGACACGAGGGGGAGGTGACACGAGGGGGGGGATGACGGCTAATCGACGGCTAATAGACGGCTAATCGACAGCTAATCGACGGCTAATCGACGGCTAAAAGGCATGGAATATGCATGGAATTGCATAAGAAGTTCCGCCATCTTGCTCGGCTGGTACCAGGTGTCACCTCTTGAAAAACTTGCTCTCCTGGTATGGGAAATCTGAAAACAGCTGGTTTTGTATGGAATTTCGTACCAGTCGATGGAAAGTTTGAGCGAGAGAGATAAGGGATACTTCCCATTTCGTCCATCTCACTTGCACTTGGGATTTGCAACTATCATCGGGAAGCGCCGAGAAGTGAGCGATGAAGGGAGAAGGGGGAAGAGGGGGAAAGAAGATGTCACCACTTGAAAAATATGCTCTCCTGGTATCGTAAATCTGAAAACAATTATTTGCGCGGCCATGTTATAGTGGTTTTCACAGTTGACCAGTTGATTTGGTCATTGGACAAATTTGTCAGCAATCAACTCTCGTGGCCCTGTGCCTAATGGATCAAAGAATGCTATAAAACATAATCAATTGTTGAAATAGTTCAGTAAGTAGAAGCTCACTACAGAAATCAACCGTTAATTTTTGTTCATCGCCTAAAACATCGACGTAAGCGAATGATCATGGAGGTAGTCTTTCAACACAAAAACTTGACCTAGCATTTTAGTTTTCAAATGCTAAAAGCAATGCAAATCTAACCGACTGTGCATAACACAAATTATTATTATTATATAAAATTTGCGTTGTTTGTTTAATGGGATACACAATGTTAAACAATCCACTAAATAATAAATAAACAAAAAAATCGAAATTCACAACTTAGTAACTCGCTCATTCTGAATTAAACAGGATCGGGTACTGTAGTGGACGCATCATCTGGTTGGTCTCATACACTGACCTTAAGGATCCTGTAGCACGATGTTGCAGCACAATCTCCCGTGTATATTCCGTGCTACCGGTGATATCGTCACAAACACACTTGACCCATCTCACCTGCAGTCGGTGTGTTGTTCCGGAACTGGTCAATACCTGGTTTACGTGAAAGGAGGCAAAGGCGCAGTTCATCGCGAACAGACACGCGTTCATACGTATTACAGAACATCCGTGTTAGGAGATTGTGTGTGATAAATACCCGCTGCAGGATAAACAATAGCGATTAACTTCACCACCAAATGCTGGTGCTTGAGTGTTTTGATAAGCTAAGTTAAGATCGAAGAAGTATAACTGAGTGTTGCATGACAAATATCCCGGAAGCACAGCGAGCGAATCAATGCGATGGCAAAGTGTTCCTTAGATGCTTTAGTTGTAAATTCCAATTCGTGCAGCTTCTCGAAGCTGGCGCACGTATGATTGTAGCTCCATTTTGAAGAGTTCAGATACAGTGGTAACTGGAGTTGGTGGTGATATAGCCGGTTCCGATATTGTATTCGAAGTTGGTGATGGCCCTGGCGGACCATTTGAAGAAGATGATTAGGGGCGGCCCAGCGGCGGATCAAACGGTAGGCGGAGTAGCGCCCCTTCTTACTGCGCTTTTCGCCTTGTCTCATTTCAAGTCCCCTCAATGTTCCCCTTCCCTCCTGTATTGTTTTTAAAATTAGAGGCCCCTAATATATTTCCGCCCTGGGCCTCCAAGGAGATTGATCCTCCACTGGACAGACGAACTCCACTGGCGCTCACGAAATTAGTACTGTGGTCTCCAGCTAATGTAAATGTGTACATATTTGTGCGCAAAGTAACATGACATGTTTGGCCAGAAAATACGTAAGATGTTAATGTTATTTCATGCACTGCAGTTGACCGCCAACTACCCGACTGAGAACGTCGCTCCAGTCGTCCCGGAAAGTGTGTACCAGTGACACAAAAGTCAACTGGCCAAACACAGAAGATCAGCACCGTTCGACAGGTCACGGGTGTATCCTTTGCTCAATATACAATGATTGTGTAGTGTTAAAAGGAAATAATTTGTTCAGTCATATACGGAAAATAATTTGTCCGCCCATAAGGTTTAATATGAGAAATCTTATAGTCTAATCTTAAATCCAATAACGCGTCAGAGGAGGAAACAAACTAAACATAGAGGATTATAAGGAGTCATTTATTAGTCGGACTCGAAAAGCAAATATCGAGATGTTAAAATCGAAATGATAAAAAAAAGCAGTTAAATGATTTCATAGCTCGAAGAAAAGGATCATTTTGGCCGTAAGAGGTAAGGCGCGCCGGAATGAATATGGGAGGACGGGAACGGCGACGACGACAAGGAACATACAGGTTAAGCATAGATAGTAAGGATGGGGCACAAATATTGTTGAGGAGAATCTTAGGGATGAAAATAGCTTGCGTATGTGAGAGGAGTGATTTTAGATCTACAATAGAATCTACAAAGTGAACCGTAGACGGATGATCACTTTGGAGATGATTTTTTTCTACTGGGAGGAATAGGTTATGGTCTGCTAAGGTGGCTTTGGCATGCAGAAGTATTAAACGCAGAAGCAGTACGCAGAAGTTCAACGTGCACATGCATCAAATTGTGATGCGTTTCGTTGTCAGATAGCGCTCAGTTACGGATGCCTTCGTCGATCGACAAGGACCGAAATCCACCAATCCAGGCAATTCCACAACCTCTTCGATGTTAACTGAAAAAGCGAAGCCCTTATTTTACACGACACATTACCACCCAACAGTTGAACTTGCTCCCGACTAGGGCCCACCTGCTGGTCAGCTTCTTCGGCTGCGTCTACCTTTAGGAATTTAGTCACCTGTTTGTAAAAAGCACCGGTACGGCGTTCGCGGTTGATAAAATAAAAGTGTTTCAACACTTTCGATGTATTCACTGGAGTTGGTTGCTTGTGTGGTGTCTTGTTTTTTCGAATGATGCAAACCTACACTTGCTTAAAGTTAAAGCAACCGATCCTTTTGTGTTATACGTGCCGGTACCGTTCGTTGCCATAATGACCTCATTGTAATAATGGCACCGTTTAATGTTACACGCATAAATATTTGGAATAGTAAAAATTATACATTAAACCTTCTTCTACATATCGTGCCATATAACTTATGGCTGGATTTTCATCACAACATTAACGCGCTTGCAAAACCATCCAGTTCCACATACAGCGGCGGATCAAACGGTAGGCGGAGTAGGCGGTCGCCTAGGGCCTCGCCGTGTTGGGGGCCCCAAAAAATTTGTGCCGATTGTGCGATTTTTGAAAATTTTACAACAAAGTTAATTTATAGTAAAAAACTAATTTACAAGGTAAAAAATTTATCAAAAATATCTTCCTTGGTTATATAAAACATTTGTTTCTATGTGATAAATTAAATGCAGAGAAGAATATCGACTTAGTGACTTTAAAGTATAAACGAAATTGTACCAGGACCAGGACACTAATTTTCCCGTTGGCCGAGAAAAGTTTCTTCGAAAACTACCTGTTTCCGAATGTATAATACCAGGAGAGCATCCACGGAAGAGGAGGCACCTAGTACAGCAAATTTGGTCGAAAACCGCCGAAAGGTATGCAATGTTTAAACACTAACTTTCCCGTTGGTCGTGAAAAATTTCTTCGAAAACTACCAGTTTCCGAATTTAAAGTACCAGGAGAGCATGCACGGAAGAGGTAGCTCCTGGTACTGCGCCGTAAGGTATGCAATGTTTATACACTAACTTTGCAACCAACTTGCAACGCAATGCGCCGTAAGGTATGCAATGTTTATACACTAACCTTGCAACCAACTTGCAATGCAAGTTTGGTGCATGCAAGAAACTTGCAGCAAGATGGCGCGCAAGATGGCGTCCAACTTCGTACTTGCATGCAACAAACTTGCATGCAAGCTTGCATGCAAACTTGCATGCAAGTTTGTATGCAAGTTTGTATGCAAGAACTTGCATGCCATAAACTTGCATACAAACTTGCATGCAATTTCTTGTATGCAAGTTCTTGCATGCAAACTTGCATGCAAGTTCTTGCATGCAAACTTGCATGCAAGTTCTTGCATGCAAAGTTGCATGCAAGTTTGCATGCTAGAACTTGCATACAAACTTGCATACAAACTTGCATGCAAACTTGCATACAAACTTGCATGCAAACTTGCATACAAACTTGCATGCAAACTTGCATGCAAGAATTTGCTTGCAAGAACTTGCATGCAAGTTTGCATGCAAGCTTGCATGCAAGTTTGTTGCATGCAAGTACGAAGTTGGACGCCATCTTGCGCGCCATCTTGCTGCAAGTTTCTTGCATGCACCAAACTTGCATTGCAAGTTGGTTGCAAGGTTAGTGTATAAACATTGCATACCTTACGGCGCATTGCGTTGCAAGTTGGTTGCAAAGTTAGTGTATAAACATTGCATACCTTACGGCGCAGTACCAGGAGCTACCTCTTCCGTGCATGCTCTCCTGGTACTTTAAATTCGGAAACTGGTAGTTTTCGAAGAAATTTTACACGACCAACGGGAAAGTTAGTGTTTAAACATTGCATACCTTTCGGCGGTTTTCGACCAAATTTGCTGTACTAGGTGCCTCCTCTTCCGTGGATGCTCTCCTGGTATTATACATTCGGAAACAGGTAGTTTTCGAAGAAACTTTTCTCGGCCAACGGGAAAATTAGTGTCCTGGTCCTGGTACAATTTCGTTTATACTTTAAAGTCACTAAGTCGATATTCTTCTCTGCATTTAATTTATCACATAGAAACAAATGTTTTATATAACCAAGGAAGATATTTTTGATAAATTTTTTACCTTGTAAATTAGTTTTTTACTATAAATTAACTTTGTTGTAAAATTTTCAAAAATCGCACAATCGGCACAAATTTTTTGGGGCCCCCAACACGGCGAGGCCCTAGGCGACCGCCTACTCCGCCTACCGTTTGATCCGCCGCTGAGGACAACAGAAACGAGGGACAAACATCTGAAACAAGGACTAGACAAAAGGAAGAACAAATAAGAACAAACGATAGTGCGTACTACCTACAGGATGGGGAAGGGGAGGGATTCATAGGGTGATTCCGATCTCTTTGGCGAAGTCGAACAAAATCCGTGCGTATTCGTAGTCCTTCTGACCCAGAAAGTCGCGAATTGGCACAGCAGCGGATCTTCCTGATGCCCGAACGGCTGCTAGAAGACCGGGTCTTGCGGCATCGAATTCACCACATGACCAGAGGATGTGGTCGATGTCATGGAATCCAACACTACAGCTACAAACCTTGGAGTCGGACATACCTATACGTTGAAGGTGCGTATTCATTGCATAATGGTTCGACATAAGTCATACGAATGAACGCACGACCTACCGGGAGCCTGTGAAACCAAGGACGCAGGGATACCTGAGGTGAGATTGAATACAAGAACCTCCCGAGCTCATCGTCATCCCACATGCTCTGCCAGCGAGCCATGCAAAGCTGTTGTGGGGTACGAAGGAACTCGTGAGGGGGAATCGACCTCTCAAAAAAGTTGCCTTCAGAGGCACCTCGTTTGGCCAAAAGATCTGCCTTTTCATTTCCGGGGATACCGCAGTGAGCAGGCAACCAGATAAGCGATATTCGAAACGCTTTGTTGTGCAGAGAGCTTAGTATATCCAAGATTTTTCGGATGAAGTAATCAGAGCTCTTTATAGCCTCAACGGATTTCAGTGATTCGACAGCGCTGAGGCTGTCTGTGAATATAAAATACTGATCCGGAGGACTCGCACTTATTAGTAACAGGGCGTAAAAAATAGCAGCCAGCTCAGCTACATAGATTGAGCATGGCTGTCTAAGTTTGCGGAAGATTTCGGTGCATGTGTTATATACACCAAAATCCGTGCCCACCTCCGAAGAGGATCCATCAGTGAAATACTGGTTCTTATAGGGTTGGCCATACTTATCCACAAAAATGCTGGGAATTGTCCTCCAGCGAAATTCATTTGGAATGTTCTTCGTTTCCTCCCTCATCGAGGTGTCGATTATTAGAAGGGAATTGTAGGACTCCGGTAAACTGGCGCAGTAAATTGCTCTTGTGGCGCTAGGGTTTGCCTGTAAAGATAAAAAATCACGATATACATCCATGATTTTGCATTTAGAACCTGCCTCTTGTAGCGAATTTCATTCAGTTTAATGATTTGTCAAATTTCACATCGCCCGAGATGCCTTGACTTGGATGTAACCTTGGCTGAAATAAAGAAACTATTCAGCAAAGCATATTCCAAGTCACATAGAGCTATTGTTGTTATTTTAGGTTTTTACAGACATTTCACCCTAGCGGCTTTGTCTCTTAGTCTGAGAAAGCCTTTTGACCGATCTGGACATCTAATGTCGTGTTTTAGATATTTGGTCATTGTAGTTGATTAGTGCCGAGCCTGGGTCAGTAATCACGAATGAAAAGTATCGTAAAAATATACGACACGTCCTGTTTGCGGTCAGCTCCCACCTGGACTGTGATACTCATATGAGACATATCATTTTAACGTGAGTACTTCAAATTGCACTTAAGCAGTTCTTGAGAATCTTGCGTCAGATTATACCCCTATCCCATTTCGTCAACATATCGCATACCAAATTAGTATATTACTAATATATATACCGCGTACTAAATTAGTATACCCCTGTCTACTAAAATAGCATAGCGTATACTAAACCACCATCTTCCGGGTATACTTAAACCGCATATCGTAAATAGTAAATAAAGCGTATACTTAAAAAGAATATTCCGGGTATACTAAAATAACACACCGTAAATAGTAAACTTTTGGTATATGTCTTACTAAATTATTATATGCCTAGTACAGTACAGTACAGTAGTAGTATAGTTTGCGTAAACCTATAGAAGCGTATAGTATACCAGTATTCCTAGCAATTTTACCATGTAAAATTAAGTCTTAGAGAGATAGACCTGTAAATTAGTATGGGCCATCTGGTACGGGGATTACTAACTTAGTATTCACATACATACCCTAAAATATTTATTTATTAATCAAATATATACTTCAAAACTAATTTATTATTTTTCTGCCACCCACATATCAAATTGGTAAATTCCTAGTATACCACGTCCAAAATATGGTATTTCCGCATAGAAAAAAGTATAGCGTATACTAATAGCATATTCCGGGTATACTTAAATAACACACTGTAAATATGAAGTTTTTGGTATCCGTATTACTAAATTAGTATATGGCTAGTACAGCAGATTTACGCTTTGATGCGTTGACTGTAGCACTGACTCAGAACCTGGAGAACTAATACACTGGTATACTAATTTATTATATTCCCAGTATACTGCGTACCATATAAGTATATTCCTGCCTACTAAAGTAGTACAGTGTAAAATAAAAAGCATATTCCGGGTGTACTTAGATAGCATACCGTAAGCAGTAAATTTTTGGTATCGGTCTTACTAAATTTGTATATGCCTAGTACAACAGATTTATGCTTTGATGCGTTGATGATTCAAGGATTCAAGGAGCGTATTATAGTTTGCGTAAACCTACAGTAGCGTACAGTATACCCATACCAATACTGTCGTATACAATTTTACCTTGTAAAATTAAGTCTGAGAGGGATATATCTGAAAATTAGTATGTGTCATCTGGTTCGGGGAATACTAATTTAGTATTCCCATATATACTTAAAATAATAATTTAGCAGTTTGCTACGACATGTATACTAAATTATTATACAGGTATACTAAAGTAGTATACTGCATAGACTGAATGCATACAGCGGTATACTAAAATAATATACCCCATTTACTAAAACAGTATATCGGTATACTAAAATAGTATGCCCCATTTACCATAACAATATATCGGTATACAAAAATAGTATACCCCATTAACCAGAACAATGTATCGGTATACAAAAATAACAACCAGTATACTAAATTAGTATACCCATACACCAAGTTCATACACCGGTCCACAAAAATAGTATACTCCACATACTAAAAAGGTATGTTGGTAAACTAAAATAGTATACATCATACACTGTAATAGTACTCCCCGCATACTAAAATAGTATATCAGTGTACTAGAATAACATACCCAACATACTAAAATGGTGTACTCCAAACACCAAAATAGTATACCCCCCGTACGTAATAGATACGGAATCGGTACAGGGCCAAGGTCAATGGTCAAGGATGGGGGAGTAGGAGTGACCCTGGTTGATTTAGTATAGCTCGTATACTAAATTAGTGTACCCCGCATACAAAATTAGTTTACCGTTACTAAATTAGTATATCCCTAGTATTCCAAATATTTCATATATATTTCATTTCTGTCATTTCTAATCTTCCTTGATTTGTTTAATCAGGATAGTGAGTCCTGCGCTCACTTGACATTTGGAAGCTTTGGGGCGGCCCGGTGGCATATGATGGGGGATCTGTATTTTTTTTATTTATTCAGAGTATTACAGAGGGAACTGTATTACCGACCAAAATAAAAATCGTTTTGAAAATCTTGTGAAAAATCCTGCTAGAAAACGCGCGAATACCCAAGGACAACAATTAAAAACATTCTCAAATTGCGCGTCTATGGACGTCGATACGTGTAAAAAACTTCCATTTGGCTCAAAGGCTCAAATCAAAATCATAGAAAACATGGAAAAATAAATTGTTGGCGAGGGGATCATAGAAAGCCTAGCGAAAGAAAGGAGTTCAAAGAAGAAATGTGAAATCAAAAATGGTCCACACAAAAAAAACAATTTACCAAAACAGTATATCAGTATACTAAAATAGTATACCTGTATACTAAATTGGTATACTCATACGCCAAGTTCATACACCAGTCTACAAACATAGTTTACCCCATTTACGAAAATGGTATATCGGTATACTAAAATAGTATATACCATACACTAAACAGTATTCCCCGTATACTAAAATAGTACAGGCCGGGATCACAGGTCAGGAATGGGGGAATAGGTGGTCAAGTGACCCTAGGACAGGGAGTAGATGCGGAATGCCGCTCCAAACATGGAGAACAGACGCTCCGAAGTAGAGTCATGATGGACCCCCCCCCCCCCCCCCTCCCAATTTAGCCATGCCAATGCCAGCCATGCCACCCAAGGGGTTGGGTTTCCCCGTATACCCAAGCTCGGATGACTGAGAGACATGTTACCGTTCCGTACGACGAGCACGTATTGAGTAGGAGAAGGGAGTGGAGAGCCTTTGTTATCCTTCTAGAGGCTTCGGATCCTGCCCCGTATCAGCGAGGTATTGTTACATCACTGCCACAGAACTCTTTACTACTTACTTCCTTCGCTACTTTACTTTCCTATATATCTTTCTGAGCGATTTTTTATTTTGTGTATCTTGGCACGGGATGTGTTTTCTCACCTAGATAAGTGTTTGAAATATGGTACTGATAATTTGATTACTATCTCAGCTGCCAAATTTCCAGATAGAAACAAGTAGATTCTCCTAATAGTAGTGTGGTAGTGTGTGATGTATGTAAGCAAATGCCATATCACACTGATGCATCGTCGCAAAACGATCAGCTGGACGACGCCATTATGTGTGGTGGAGAAAAAACAAATGTGCGAGGAAGACACACTTGTTTAACACAGCTATACATACAAGACCAATGAACGCTACATGTACAAGTGTGAGAGAATGGTGGTGGCATGAAGTGTGCGGCATGAACCAATACATTGACATTCGAGGGAGCTTGTAGAGGAGTTTCTATTCCGTGTGTGTTCAAGCAGGACCGGGATTAGAGAGCATTTCAAAATTTTGTAAGGCCGTAAGTCCGAATGTTTGCATTATTACAAGATTATTTTCTCTCTTGTTGGAATTATTGTTGCGGTTGAACCTGTTTTTATCGCAAAATATCTCACCAATTACATTTACCGGATGTTAAAGAGCTTGTGCTCTTTCCACAGATCGTTCCCACACAGATCGTTAGCGCAGAACCGTATGTGCTGGCACTCACCCGAAAACGAATATATCTGATGACAGAAAGCTTCAACATTTTTTATTCAAAAACTTTGGATTCGTTTTAGCATTTAAAATCATTATTTAATTAGTGATTCGAGAATTGATTTTCAATTTATGCACCAGTGCGAATGTCGACATTCGTCTCGTTCGATCCAAACTGTCAAACTCGACAATTCCCGCAGCACAGTGGATTTTTTACACCTGGTCAAAACGGGCCTGACGTTCACAAATTTGACAGCTAATCCACTGCAGGAAAATAATATCAACATTTTCGCAACACTTTTCATTCCGAAACGACGCGTGAGGAGTGTGTGTTGAGTTGGTGAATGGGAAAAATATCAATTTCTGAAATTCATCAAGCAATACTATTTCACCGTGACAAAATAACGTATCAGTGATAACGTGCGGAAACCTTGCGTGGTAGGTGAAGCAAAGCAGCTGAACTAGCAACGAACAACAGAATTTCCTTGAACATAACATTTTCCCTTTCGAGTTGAGGGCGTGAGAAAACAAACAAAAAGAAAAAAAACTGAAAAAGAACAGTAGAGAAAATCGTGGTACGTTTCTCAATCTCAACAGTGTATTGTTTGTGTGTGCTCTCGTCGCTAAAGTGGGGCACCCGCGCCGTACGGAGAGCAAAACCCGTGTTGAGGGTTTCTTTTTTCACCCCCTCATAGTGATTCAATCAAACAACGGACAGGTTCTCTTTGTGTGTTTTTGGGGCTAAAAATATAGCGCACTTTCTGTGAAAATTGTCGTGTGCTGTTTCGCTTCGCAATTGAACGGAACCGGCTGCGGTCGAAAACAACCCGGAAGAAAGACCCGGAAGGCAGCAGCACATCGGAACCAGCTGGCCTCGACCGACCAGACCGAACAAGACGGTGCAGGTAAGACGCACACATGCACACGTATTTACATAATTCTTCATTTACCTTGTAGCGCAAAAAGAACGGACAGATTAGAATAACGGTGTTGTGTGCCGATGACTAACAGCCAGGGAATATTTTGCGTGGTATTTGTAAAATACAATATGTTGCGGCTGGACGCTTTGTCGTGTGGTTTACCGGAAGAATTCGGGAAGAGATTGGGTACAGCCGTTGTCATATGCAGATTTTGTCGCGTATTGACATTAGACAAAATTACAGCCAAAAAAGAGAACAGAAATAATGATTTAACTATGGCGATTTCCGTCTTTTTCCTCCCACAACTACATCCCAAAACCGTTGGCTTAAAGTGGGTCAAACAGAAAGCATCGGAGAACCTTGTCGCCGTATGCTGATGCTCCCGATTGAGCGTTACTCGCTATTGGCTCAGTCCGGGGAGATTCTACTGCTGATGCTGCAGTTCGGAGAATGTTTACGGACTGTACCTTTTTTCCTGGGATTTGTTATTCTATTCCTTTACGTCATTTCTGGCAGCTGCCGTAACGTGCGCCGGGGAGATTGCCCTTTATGCATTTCGAGTAATCTGCCTGGGGGATAACCCGAAGGTGCTATGTTTCGCCACCGTTACGACCTCAGTCTAGGGAAATTTTAAATTGAACTGGTTTACCCCTTGCCAATACGGTCAAGCGATAGTTTTAATTGCATGATGTTGAGGTAGAACAATATGTGCGATATTGGAATTTTGAAAGATTATGAGTTCTCCGCACGTTGTAAACATAAACCTTTTTGTTTGGAGTAACAGTTGAAAGCCATTTAATGGCAAGCTAAAATAAAGCAGTTGGAGAATAAATCGAATTAATATGTTCGTGTGTATGGTGCGGAGTAGTACCACAGGTATGAACATTCCACAAAGGAAATGACGGAACACTAAAAGAAAAAAGTGTAAAGAAACTTACCGTGTAGGTGTTAAATGTTCTTACCCAGTATGGTTTCCGGCGTAACAACTGCATGTTTTGGTTAAATCCGACTGAAACGTTACCAGACAACGTGAAGGACAGTGTCGCATGGTCGGAACTAAAACGTGCATCATTCACTAGTGCAAGCACAAAGCATATTTGGAGAAAGGCCTTCCCTAATCCCGGACCTGGAACATGTGCCATGGGGAGTCACATTCGCCAATCCGTAAAGTCATGCGACATATTAAAACGATCGCACGGCGCACTTACTTGCCGAACTAGACAACGTAAATAGAAAACGGTGGATTGTCCTTGAGCAAATTGGTCCACAGTCCATTGGCCGGACCGGCGGGTTCATTCTTGCAGATTATGTGTCTATTCTACCATTCCGGTCACGTGAGTTAAGGTGACTATGGTGCTGAAAATACAGACAAGCATTAATACGGCATACCTTTAGCCGCCAACAAAAGACGCTCCACGCGTGGTGTTCCATCGTTGCGAAGCTTATTGATCTCCTCGTGCACAATAAGTACACCCGTGCATAAGGCGTCTTCACGTGGACACGAGGTAAAACTGATGTGGAACCGAATCGTTGATCGGATGGAAACAAAGTACCCAACACAGTCTTTGTTTATCTCAGAAGAATATTGATATTCTATACCTCATACCAACAGTTTTAGCAATCAAATCGGTAGTCGGGTTATGTTCGCTAAAAATTCAATTCATTTGCAATACTGGAACCTGGTCGTTCTTCATTGATAAAAATAACATCGAAGATTGGTTTGCTAAATGGAAAAGAATGCATACATATAATTTTTGCTACATGAATTATTTACTTTATAGTTAAAATTATTCATCTTTTGTCATTGTTAAATAATACTCCGAGAACTATCTATTGAGTTCGGTGGGGAATGTAAAGAGTTCCCGTTCCATTTAGAACAAGCTTTAGAAAAGGTGTAAAAAATGTCGATCCACTTAACGGCATGTCAGTTCGCACTTGTTTCAAGATAGAAGGTTTTGCAATAAACTGTTGGTAGGAAGAAGGTCTTGGGTGAAAATAAAAATACATAACTAGCTAATTAGTTAAATATAAAATAAAAATACAATCAGTATGGTTGTACAAAAATATGCTTTGTTGATCAAAATAGAATGAAGGCACTGCGATATACGAGCGATATAATACGAACAGTGATATACATTAGATTTGCTACAGTGTGTGTTTCGCATGCTCACAATCGGAGGAAAATTATTCAAACGAAATTAATACACGCAACCAGTGTTGTCGGACGCGTGTAGTTTAGAACCTAACTGCTAATAGTACGCATGACTTTGAAACGCGGATGTTTCGCAGATCAATCAGTCAGGCTACTTAAGTTTGATCGCGTTAAGAAACGGCAGCAATGTGCTGTTTGTGACGATAATTACATACAATGGTTTCTGTATACTGTTGTGTGTGTATATGTGTAAATTAGCGCATTTGAGAGTAAGGCGCGTGTATTACAACAATCATTTAAAAGCAACCGACAAGGAAAGTGTCGTACATGGGTCATACTGCCGAATTCCAAAGAAGTGCTCATTATCTAGCTAGATTTTCCGCCAAACATAGATAATAATTCATCAAAATTGTACAATTTTGCTTTAATGGAATGCTGTTTTATTGAAAAATGTTTCTGTTACTTGTTGGCATTGTTGGAATTGTACCTAATTGTTTCAACCAAAGTACTGTGCGCTTCGTCTTCAGCCGTTATCATGATCATGTGTATATTTAGTTGATATAATATGACTTAAACTCATTTCTTACAGTTGTGCTACAGTTTCCTAGGTTGGATCGTCAAATTTAAAGGATAAGCATGGAGCATGGTATTCTTTAAGTATCTGACTGTAGACTTTGCACGTTTGAGCTTCGATTGAAATGTTCGACGCAATCGTTGCCAACACGAAATAGACTTCAAATGCGTTGTTTGAAAGCTTCCCGCATCACGCATCAGCTGCTGAATAATTCATTTGCGGGCGGTTAAGCTTGCCGTTTGTCGTAGCTCCCATGTGTTCCCAAGCAACCCAAGTACTTGCTATTAGCAAACAGCATTGTCGCTGGTGAAGAATAATTAATCGCCCTATGCAAATATTGGCAGGAAGCACATCTCAGAGATTTTGTCGTGGTAACCTTTTGCGGATAGCATACGGATAAAGTAAAATCCAAATCGGCAATGATCGGGCTTCTCCGCTCAATCTACCAAAATGGATACTTCTTAATAGATCAGCAAAAGAATCTTATCGAGTCCATGATGGAGTGTTCTGTTTTATTTATTACATATACATATCCATAAGCATAACTTATATCTAAATAACTATTTTTTTTTATCTTGTTCTCCGTCACGTAAAATTATCGTTCTCAAATGATGTGAGACTATGTTAGGAATGTAATTTTGTTTCACGATTGAATCCGATCGAACCTGTCAACCGTAAGCGTTACGATGAATTGAAATATTAAACGACGAATGTTCACATGGTTGATTAGCAATCTTATCCCTTCGCAGAGTAACCTACACCAACAAAGCACAGTGAGCGATAACAGAAAATGTATTCTACCTGTACTCTCGGTGCAGATAATAAACTGCTAATATCGAGAGCAGCTTGACCAAACAACATCACACACTGCTCGCTGTTCGTTGGCGACAGCTGACGATGGTAAGAAACACGGGCCATGGGCCATGGCTTTGTTATATCTCGCACACCAGTGGCTTCGCAGTGTGGGAAGATCGTTGCCCGTTGTTTGTCGCGCGTCGCTAGATCAACGGTTGATGAAGCAAACTGCGCTACCAACGCTTCGTGGCAATGCATTCAACTTGCAAACATAAATATAAACTCACGCTAACCTTCGCGCATTCAATGACCTACCTTCCTCGATCGGAAGTGTTGGAACTGACGATAGTGGAGGAGCACATGTCAGGAGGCAGGTTGGATCCACTACCCACCTCAATTTACGATTCTTTCCCCAATCTTACTCCCTCCTAGTCTGGGTAGGTAGGCAAGATGGAGCAAAACGTAGGAATAACGTTTGTACGCATTCTTACGCAGGTCTGAACGTTCAGGTTGGAAATTCTTTCTTTTGCATGGTCCTACAGGAGTGCAATCTCGAAACCGGTTCAAGATAGTGTAAGTGAGTTGAACTAGTATTGCAATAATCATTACTATCGAACAGCACGCAAACAGCCGTACGGCTATTGAACGTGGAGTCGCATTTCGACGCGATGTGTTGCACAAAGTACACGGATACAGTTTGATTCTTGTGCGATGCTTCGATAAAAAATAGACCAACCACAGCTTCAAACAAATGGGAAATAGTAAAAATCTTGTTTAAATAAAAAAAACCTTCGTAAGTGATGCGATAGTTTAATTTTTCAACGATTGGGTTCGATTGCGCTGCTCCACGGATATTTCTTCGAGTTCGCTTGCTATGACAATGCAAGTTAGTGTAGCTTACAAACTAGGTCTACATCATCATAACTATTCAATGTTCTTCAGTCGCGTGAAGATAGCCAAGCTAAAGAACTACTGGTTCACGGTTGTAGGGCAAAAACTTTACAAAAATGTCCAATGTATTGACATCGTTATCATCTGCGTATATATTGTTTGTCGATGGCAGAAATGCTGCAGTATGATGACGACGGTGTAAAACTGGTTTACTATTTCTACATTGCTCAACCATACCCATCTGAAGTACGTTATAAGTTGTCCTCTGTACACATTTTCACACATGTGCATCACCTACCCACGCATTCAAACAGGTAGACTACAATTGAAGCAATACACTGCTTAAAGCCGTATTCCACTGGATCATACATCTTAAGGAAGTTCACAATCAAGTTCACAATAATGATCTATTCTATTGTAGTAGTGTGCACGTGGTCGCCTGTTACTACACCAACACTAATGAACGTGTTGATCCGCTTAAGGCCCTACTTATTTAAAGTAAATAGATCGATCGATTAGATATCGCCTGAGGTTTACGTAGTTCAGAGAAACTCGCTGTTTGTTACATGAAAATAAAGTTTGCTCTATGAGATGATCCCTTGCCAAAAGACAACAGAATCAAATTCGCATAAATTGAGATCGTGTTTAGGATGTCAGTAAGTTGTGACCGGAAACTAATTTTAATGGGTTTTATGGTGTATATTCGGGTTTAATTTTTTTATTACCGACCTTTAACGTTTTGCAAATGAGTGGAAACAAAGTCAGTGAAGTGAAAATTGAACAAGTTTTTTTTTGTTTTGTATTGTTGTAAATCATAAACAAGAGCATTAGAAATTTGCTTTCAGTTTGTTGATACGAAGGACAAGAAAGGATGTATAGTGTAACGTCGTTTGAGGTCAATGGAACAAACGAACCGTGAAAATCGAGCACAATGTTTTCGGTATGGTTTATATGCACATATCAATATTAGTATGGCCTTCCATCGCTGTTGTGTGGCATAGCGTAATGAAAATAAAAATTTAAGTTTACGTTTTACTTTTTGTTTGAAGATTATTTGTTTGTTCCCTTAATTGTAAAATGTAATTATTTATTGTCGATACGATGTACCCATTGTGGTAAATGAAAAAAATGTAAGAATGAGGGCTAAGTCATTATCATATATTGCATATTGCAACTAGGAAAGTATTCTACAATCGTACGGAAGTTGCATCACAGAATCTCAGAGTAATGCAATTACTCCCTAGAAAAAAGTCGGTTTTCTAAAGTGCATATGTAAAGCATTCTTCTTTAAGACTCAAGCATAACCACGCTATTTTCTTCTCTTCTTCACTTGTCTATAGGTTCGTTTAATCGCGTTACGCAACGCGATAGTGCACTGGGAGCATTGCTCGTGCTGTTAGTGCCTGAAGGAAGCCTAAGGAACGCTGGTGGGCTTTGTCATTTAACCGTCATACTTCAAGGCTACTCATGCAAAGGTCGCCCCCCCTTTAGCATGTGTGGCATGTGAGGGAAGGGATTGGAAGAACACGCCACAAGCAATGATCGGGAATACATCAGCAATACTATCAGCATGCGGTAATAGTACTGATCTGGTTTTGTTTCATTTTCCAGCTGTGTAACACATACATCGGGTAAAACGGGCTCCAAACCTAGGTAGAACGCCGAACGATCGCATTTCGTAGAGTTCAACCTTCGCGGGTGGTGAAGTTGATCTAACGTACACATACGCACTCACCTATACGTAGACCACCGTTACTAGAAAGGTCGAACTGACTGATGCATTGCGGCTGCATTTGTGCATTATCCTTGAACTGATCGGACATCATTAGAGCGTAGTTGAAGTGTTTGTCTATCGCTATTTTTAATGACACGATAAAAGTGAAAAGTGAGAATCCAAGTTGCCTTCTTAGCGCACCGATAATCTTCTAGCCCCGAATTAATGCTGATGCTGATGTCCCTATATGGATTTATAGTTTTATGAAGTGAATCAACAACAACAAAAAATGCAAAATCGTCTGCTGTTGTATTGAAACATCTTTCGGGTGTGGTGGGTTTTAAAAAGTACAGTGAGATTGTAAACGTAAATTAAGTTATCAGTGCATCGTGCGACAGAAGATCGTGTTCACACAAAGTGCCGAAGTATTGCGTCGGGAAACGCGATACACTTATGAAAAAAGTGCTCATTAGGTTTTGCGTGTGATAAATATTGCAAATAGTAAGCATGATGTCAGCGTTAAGTCATCAAGTGAATATGAACAATTTTTTATCGCTGCTAGTGGGTGCCTCTTTAGTTGCGGCTAATTCGTCTCCGAGCCATGATGTAGGCTCACTATCACAGCCGACCGAGTTCAGTAACGGAGTGTCGTCGTTTGCTTTGCCGGCAGAGGAGCGAATGGCTTTCGAGACCTCCACATTAGCCTATCTGAACTACAGCTACACCGGGGCTGATGGACAGTTGGTTGAGTTTGGTGGTAACGAGAGTGCGAAATATGGCGAAGGACGAATTCTGAATCGAAGCGGAATATTGGTGCACGTCAGCAATAGTGTGAATCGTTCCGATCACACCGGCTGTTACAAACATTGGAGCGGTACACTCGGCGAATCAGTCCCGGATCGTAACATACCCTGGATTGCGCTTGTACGACGCGGTGGTTGCAACTTTGAAGACAAAGTCAAACATGCATTCGAGCACGGTGCTGCAGGCGTCATTATCTATAACGACAAAGGCGATATTAAGCTGGATAAGATGAAGATCAACGATAAAGAACGTGAGTATTAGTTCAGTTTTAGTTGTGCTACAAAAAAAAATAGGTACAATTATTGCATGTGATTTTAAATACAATAAGTTTCATTGATAGTTACGCGAAAGAAGTTAATGTATTTAACAGCCTTTCGAATATAAAACAATCACTAAGTTTATGCGATAAAATGGATCCATCAAATGACATACAGTCATTTGGGTTTCTTAGCGGTTTAATTTAATAATGTTAAAAACCTTTGCACTTTAACTACTACAAACTGTCTGTAGTCACAAGGAATCGTCGATACTTGTTGTCCTATTATCAGTATTGCCAGTGTTTACCACACAAAAACACGATGTGCCGAGCAGAATGTTTGTTAACACTGTTGACATAGGATTAGTGCCAATTAGCATTAGAAGTGCATAAGGTAACTAACGTAGTTAGTAAATTTATAAATCGCTTGTTGGTAGCGGAGTGGTGCACAATATGGTGACTCGGTAGCTAAATAAAGTTGAAAACCGTAGCGTTGGTCTACAAGACCTCGACTATAATAGGAACTTACATCTGTTTTGACCCAACTGTACATCATTACGGGAAAAGAATAAACCTAACGTGGTTTAGTCATTAGTCCGTCTAGCTCTACCCCACGCGAGCAAAACCGACGATGCGCAAGCAAGCAGTACACACGATGCCTTCTGCTCATGGATTACTTTCACTTGTGACGATCAGCGACCTCCCATCACCGGAGTAAAACCACACATCATGGCTAAAGTCATGGAATGGCATTGGTATCGCAGATTGGTCGTTGGATCTGTTACCATGTGGTTTATTGTATTTAGTAGTGTGAGAGTATGTTTTTCAACTGAATTGTTCCATTGTAAATTGAAGTTAGTCGAATCATGATTGTTCTCATACTCGTTTCATAAGAATGTACTAGTTGCACTTATCTATAACAATGTGTGTATAGGTACACGGAGTAAAATTCATTATTTTTTATGCGTTTGTTTAATTTTCGAACCATTCTGTATCCAATTATGCATCTTCAACATACGTTTTTGTTATAAAATGAATCTTAAGAAGTTTAATATTATTTTTCTGTTGTTTTACTGTTTTTAATTGCAAACATCATTGCTTGAACTGACTGAATACTGTAATATTATTAAAAATCAATGATAGTTTTATTCATGCTTCGTTGTGTTTATTCCAAAGCACAAACTAGAAATTTCTCGAATCCTGTGAAAACTGTAGATACTCATAGTATTCTGTTGATATGATGTGATTAACGTAATGGTTGCTTTAATACTAAAAGCGAGAATGCTCACTAACAGTGGGAGACTAAACATTTGTGGAAATAAACAGTGTGAATCTTGGAACAATTGAATAGCAACCAGATTTTCATCTTTTTTGTTAATACCTGTGTGCGATATTGAATTCTTCCAGTTAATTCGTTGCCGTCCTCCTGCTAGACCATAGATCAGCAAACAGTATATTGTAAACAGTATATTGGCTCCATGCGTAATCCACGCGAGGCTATTCGAAGCCAACGTTTCAATATGAACTCATTGAGTGAAACGTTGAAGGGAATACAACTGTACTTGTGGTATAATGTGCAAATCAGTTACTTCACATTAGTTTTCGCTTACAATTTAGACTAAACGGAACAAAACTTCTTATACTTGTTGTAACGTAGTGCCTTTGTCTGTTATTTATCTTAATTTAATGTTAAATATTTTTCTTAAATATAGGAAACATCACTGCAGTCTTCACCACAAAAGCAATGGGGCTTGAACTGATCGAAGTTTTAGAAGTACATAAATACGATGTGCATATGCGGATAATTGAAGGATCTCGTCAATTTGTCACATTAGGAAACATAAACAAGTACGTTGTGGGTTTTTTTTTCTCTAAATCCAGGCAATTTTATTTCAATTCAATTCAATTCCTCTTTTATATTATAGAACATCGGTCCTGTTTGTGTCAATTTCGTTTATTGTGCTGATGATAATTTCTCTGGTTTGGTTGGTATTTTACTACGTTCAGCGATTCCGGTATCTGCAAACCAAAGACAAACAATCAGTAAGTATTTTAGTTATTAGCAAAATATAATTTTAGTTACTTATGTGTGGTCGGTTAGTCGGTAACATACACACCTGTATGTGTATGTTAAAGGATGCTGCTTAATGAAATTAATTGTTTTTGTTTGATTTTCCATAGAAACGACTCTGCAGCGTTGCAAAACGTATAATTGCCAAAATTCCAACAAAAAGTATTAAATCAGATGACAAGGTATGGTGTAATTTTGGATTAACAAATACGGAAAGCAATGCGCTTTGAAAGGAAATTAAATAACTATTTTGTTTTAGGAAATCGATAATGATTGCTGTGCCATCTGCATCGAACCGTATAAAGTAACTGATGTTATACGTGTTCTACCCTGCAAGTAAGTACTGAAATGTAGGCCGGTGTAATTATTGCAACGTATATCAGTATTTCCAATTAAAATTAAATAATTAATTTTTATTTTTGCACAGGCACGAGTTCCATAAGGTCTGCATAGATCCTTGGCTTCTTGAGCATCGTACCTGCCCAATGTGCAAAATGGACATTCTCAAACATTATGGTTTTGTGGTGGGTTCTTCCTCGTCTTCTCAAATCAATTCAGCGATCGCAGAATATTTAAATGTTGCACCACCGCCACCGCCCTCTAATACGTCAACCATCACTACATCCTCAATTGCATCGACTGAAGAATCATCGAGACGAGTTTCCTGGTCCACTGGGGCAGGTATGGGTCCAACTACGTCTGTCACAGTGGACGGGAGCGTTCCATCGACGCTCTTTGGCAATAATTATATTGCTGGTCGCAATGGTGGCACTTCTGTTGGTCAGCTGACTGATATCGTAACAATCATTATCAACATCGATGATAACGACAGTTCAACTGGTCGTGATGATACTGTTGTTGTGGGCAGTAGCGGTACGAGTGGCGGTGGTAGCAACAGTAGGATGGGTGTATTATGCGATCTTTCAACACATGAAGATATGAATTGTAGTGGCGCTAGTTCTAGTAGTACAGACAGGGACAATAGTAATTGTGATAGCAATAATGCAAACAGCAGCGATAATATCGAAAGTAACAGCGACAGTCATCTTATAAACAAACAAATAACTGACGTTTGAGCTCAACCATACAAACTACGATTCCATTACACTTACGGTCCATTATTTTCCGCAAATCGATATATTGAAGACACAATGCAATGATAGCAATGCAGGATGAACAAAAACGAGCAGGTTTACGTTTGCCTGCTTTGTGTAAAAGGCAATATTACAATGTGCCATGCGAGCCGGCTCGTCAAACGTTACAGGGTCGAAATTTTGCAAATTTTATTGTGTGTTAAATTTTGTCTATACAATCATAAAACTGTTCCGTTTATACAGTAAGCATACAAGTTTAATATACACTTTATTGCGGATGGAATAGTAACACCGCGGGGTAGAGAAAGTTACATGAATTTAGAATGCGACGTATAGTTTAATAGATCCAATGGACCGTATGCACGGAATTACGCAATAATACTTAATTGATTAGCACTATATCGTGTAAGATTCTGTGATACAATTTGAGACATTATTATGATTATTATTTTCACTATCGATATCGAAACAAATCAGCCTCCGTAAACGCTGTTTTTTTGTAACTCTAACTAGTGCAACGAATACTAGTGCTACTATTGCTAATTACTATTAGTCCCTTCTTTGCTAATGCAATGATCAATCAAGAATAATCCTACGCAAGCAGTAGGCCAAAGAGAAAAAGATTAAATCGCGCATTGTCGTAAAGATGCATTCTAAAGTTACAATGAAGTTTATGATGAAAGGTTTTATGATTTATTGAAATCTTGCTGGATAAGAGCAATTAGTCTTTTTCGACAACAAAAAACCTATAGTTTATTGCACTGATTTGTGTGCTGCGCTTATTTTGAATGAATGTGTGAGCTACTTAATTTTTTTAATTTTGCAATACTTACGATCAATCCAGAACAGTGTATTAGATTAATATCAATTGCATCAGCGAAATCATCAGCGCGATTAATATAGTTGACAAAATATCAACAATGGTATTGCCGTACGTCGTTCGTTAGCAAATGTTGAATCACGGATTTTATGATAGAAAATAGCTATTTTTTCATGCTCGAAATTGACGGCCTAGTGTGTAGTTTGCTCCAAACGCCTGGTAGAAATTACCGAATGACATATCAGCTTTTAGAAAACTGAGACATAAGCATACACAAAACATGTAAACAACAATAAAATATATGGTTTTCTATTCATTATATTTTGTTTATTATAGTTTCGTACGCTGTTGTTAAGCATAATTTATTGCCTGCTTGCTTGCTTTTTTGGCTATAACAATCCTTCGTTTATAAGTATGATTTGCGTATTATTTGCGCTCTAGCGCCTGCCTTCACTAATCACTCAATCCGGACTATCCATGTGTAAATCATTGAAAGACATCCATGGCAAAGAAATGGCAGACCTATGGAGGGTGTAATACTGATAAACAAGAAGATATATTTTGCAATATCAAATAATTTCCATACTACTTTAAAATTTCAATTGCATTTAATGCTTACTAATGCTTTCATAAAACATAAAACTTGGTTAACAGCACAGTGCAACAGTTTTTGGAGTAAGCTTAGATTTTCGGACAGTTTATTGCAACTTTCAGTTTTGAAATAGAATTTCTTTTTAATTTTCCCCTAAATATTATTTTCAATCAATTACCTATAACGTCAATTTTCTGATAGATTACAGCGTGTTTCAAGTAATTACAGATATATTTTTGTAGATAGAGGTGTATGATATTCATTAGAAGCAAATCACGCTATATCATATTACTATTTAAACGAAAGATAATTTATTTGTCAAATACTTCAACCCGTGCTTCGTGGTTTACCATTTGTATTCCTAGTTCACGGGTAGTCAAGAAAGTATTCTTCAATTAGACATGGACATGGAGGAAGGAGATCTTATTGACGATAGAAGCAGCACCGATGGAGGGTATCAAAGACGTAACAGCGTCAGCCCTTTGCCACAGATAAGGGCATCTAATGAAAATCAGGTGACAGTTGATAAATAAACGCATCTGTGATCGATTTCGTTTGAGCATCGCGCTTTTTGTTCTTTATGCTATCACTCCAGATGTCACGCAGTTCCTCCGATTCGGATTCAGAACATGAGCACGGAGACTGTGTAACTCCGCATTCATCAGGACGGCGTTCGGCACAAGACCGAACTAAGCGTGATAGTCAACGGCAGCATGACAATTCACAGCAGGAAGCTGATATTTGTGTGGGATGTCTCGCTGCAGCCTTGAATAAGAAACAGAAAAACAACGATAGCGTTATTGTTCAAGAGGACGGAGACAGTGATGTGAGTAAAGACGATACAGCAAAAATGATCTTGCATTATTCATTGCCCATACATTTATTTTTTCGTTTGTCGTTGTTAGTCCTACGCCACAGAACAAAATGGATCAAAAAGCCTTCCAGCAACATTGAAGAAATATAAGGGAAACCATTCGACTGGATCGTGCCGCGGCATGAACCCTCCAGACCACTATCACCCATATCCTTACAACGATAAGCGTGGCAGTCGAATTAACCAAAACCATCAACCGCAAAACTCTGCCTCTGAAGAGCACAGTTCGCAACAGTCTTCTAATCTTCCATTTAAGTTTTACAAAACTGAATGCGGACAACCACGCAAAGTTCGGACCCCGCTTCGCAATGTAATTCCTCAATCGATTTCAGCGCCCTGTGATACTGACAGCTCACTGCGTGTATGCATTCACGGCGGGCTTGAGCAGAATTTATCTGATATTTCAACTTCCAATGCTGGTACACTTCACGCAAATACAGAATCTGAGAATCTGCCTGAAGTGCATATTGTTCAGCGGCCGATCGATGCTAAGCGACGCTGCTCGCTGTCACGCAACTCATCATGCTCCTCGGCGGATCGTAAGGATGTGGTAACATGCGAAGATCTGAAAATTGCCATAGATTACTCCAACGAAGAGGACGTTTCAGACGAAACGGAACCAAACAGTGATAATGATCTAATCATCAGACGATCAGAGCGAGGCGACGAAAAAGAAACGCGGAAAAAGTGATTAAATAGATGGCACCGTTTTAGACCATCAGGTAATTCATGGCACGATGATAGATAATGATCGCTTTCCTAATTCCACCCAGGCAACACGGTTGATGATGAATCGAAATACGTTATGTGATAGAGTGAGACTGTACAGACGTAGACATATGTGAGGCAGTTTCTGTAAGCAGATAACACGTGTTTGTGAAAACTTTTCCTGCAAGAGGAATGGTTTCTGCAATGAAGTAGGCGGACTTAAAGAGATAAATTATCCCTCCTATGGAATCCTCCTACGGAACGAGCAGAGCTTTCAGCATAGAGAATAGTTCATGGCACTCTAAACAATAGCAACAATAAACAGCAAACGGGCATCCTAGGAAAACATTCGTAAGGCACCTAATGTTTTAACCTCGTTCTTCGATAGCATACCACCAAACAACTACAAAGACGTTCCACGTTGTTCGGGCAATGATATCGGTAGTAGTGACGAAATTTAAATATTGTAGACAATTGTAGCAAAAAGGTTCTAATAATATCTCAGTCACTGAAGATCGGTTAAACACCGCAGTGCAATATATTGGAAACTACTCCAAATTAAACACTTTTTCCACATCAAATTCCAACGCAAATTGAATGATAGAAATTTTGTTCTTAGATAGGAGGAATACAGCAGTTAGTCATTTACCGAATTGAACTCCTAGCGTTAAAATAATGAACATTAATAGAAGGTACTGAAAGACTTAATCGGTTGTTGGTATTGGTTTACGGAATGTGTATAAATCCAACCTATGGATGTAGTAGCGTTTTCGGTTTTGGTAGCATCAAACAAGCTACATTGATAATTTTATTTATGAATTGCATTAGTACTAGGCTGGATGAAAACAGCAGGACAAGAAATGCTTAACATAATTTGTCAATTTAATCGAGAAAGGAAAACATAGCCACTAGCCGTTACTAGAAAGTTGGCTTTACAAATTGGGCTACGGATAATGTGCTGGCAGGATATTGAAATGGTTATGAAATAAAATAACTTAAAATGCGTCCAACACAACGCTGATGGTTGCAGATGTGTGTTCACTTGGTTTTTGGCTTAATTGGAGAAATTGTACATCATTTATGCTTTGTCTTATTATTTAACACATACAGCGCCGCATCACCCATATTCGGGATTTTGACTCCGCAGTTGAATATACCAATATATAAGACACGAATTACCAATTTCGTCAAACTCCAAAAATCTATGTTGCCCAACTTTGAACTATTGTTCCTAATAATATTACTTACCTTGACGGAAGTTTACATTCACCGTACGAATAAATTCGGAGGTATACGTAAATAGTAAAAGTCGTAATAGATTTCTCGAATTTTTAGAAACAGGAGTGGTGTTGTACTATTTTTTTACTGTTTTATCGGCTACTTGTAATTTTGTTTCTGGAAGTGCATGTAATCTGTAGCAGCACTATTACCACAGTACATGTTGAACCGTTGCAATTCAAATATGAAACGATAATGATTTATTTCAATGAAAGATTTCTGACGATGAAATGATTCATTTTGACCGTTTCCATAGTTCACCCAATCCCAAACACACGAAAATCTAAATTTTGGACCTTGGTCTAGACAATTTTTGGACGTCTAAAAGAGATCTAAAAGATTCCCACTTTTCCGTGGCTTCCCCAAACCCGAACGCTACATTTCGACTTGCCCAAACCTAAACGTCACATTTCCCAAACGACACATTTCGATTTGGAAGTCGAAATGTGGCGTGTGGGTACTGTGTGAGCGCGAGCAAGAGCAAAACAGCGGTTAGAACGAGCACTTCCGCGTCGAGCACTTCGACTTACGCACAGAGTCAAGTCGAAATGTGGCGTTTGGGAAAGTGGAAACCTTTTAGATCTCTTTTAGACGTCCAAAAATTGTCTAGACCAAGGTCCAAAATTCAGATTTTCATGTGTTTGGGCAAGTCGAAATATGGCGTTTGGAAAAATTGTATAGAACAAGGTTCAAAACTTAGATTTTCGTGTGTTTGGGAATCCAGTCATTTCCCGAGTAAGATGAATCCGAAATAAGCAAATCTCAAAATTATGGCAGTTCGTGTAGTTTTGTATGTGTAATAGAATTTTTTATTTGTCAATCTTCAAATTTTCCCAAAAACACTTTTCTTTTTAATATTATAAAAATTACTTTTAATGAAATTTTACTCTAATTGTTGAAATAAACATGAAAATATCAATTATCAATATGCCTCATAAGGCGAAAAGAAGAAATCGATTCCGGGATACTAAATATAAATGATATTATGAAGGGAATTCTAGTCACGCGAATTTCT
The DNA here is from genome assembly GCF_943734755.1 of Anopheles moucheti. Taxonomy (NCBI): domain Eukaryota; kingdom Metazoa; phylum Arthropoda; class Insecta; order Diptera; family Culicidae; genus Anopheles; species Anopheles moucheti. The sequence continues at coordinate 61,724,972 of NC_069140.1, forward strand.
CTGACATGTATTATTCGCGTAACTCGGGAAAAGACTGTATCAACACATTTAATAGAAATATTGTTATAAGATTGTATTTGGCCTGTTCGTGAAAAATTAGTTGGTGCTGGTTAATACAATAAAATTGTTAAGTAGTGTTTTTCTAAGCCTTAAAGACCATATCGAGCAGTAAGGTTATGACACAAAGGGATATGTTTTAATTTGTTAGGATTTCTATAGGAAAGATTTTTGATCAAAAATTTACGTAAACACATAATTAACTCTTTTCATTCTCCAAATCTTATGAAAAATTTGCTAGAGGTGATAAAGCTAACAAAGATGTACATAAAATAGTATAATAGTACAATATTATGAACTATTCTTATTATATAAACCTGATGTTAGTTAATATATGTTTGATTATGCTCATGTTTAGTGGGCTCCGATGGTATAATTGGTAGCGGCGCCGATTTTCACACGAAAGGACCGGTTCCAAAATCCCTTCCGGGCCAATCCTCCGCAGCAAGGACTGATTATTCAGCTACGGGTAAATGAAGCAAAAATGCCAGAAATAGCAGGCCTCTAGGCCTCTTGTGAAAGAAGAAAAAAGATTAAGTTAAATTGAAATAATTCAGTAATATTAGAGACATTTAACTACATTAGGCTAAGAAATGTAGCATATTTTGAAGATTCGCATTCGCTTAGAAAATGAAGAAAACTGAAAGTAATTATAAATTTATTTTCATATATTACTGATATAAGATTGCATATATAATGGGAGACGGTTAGGGGTCCCATTAGATACCACTGCTTGGGACCCTGAAAAGGGTTAATCTACCTCTGTTTGTTACCATACAAAACATAATCTTAAACATAACATAACATTTTATTCTATTTTTAAATTGATTTTTTCCTGTCTTTGTCGTCATTATTGAGTTTTTGGGTTAAACAAACCAACATAATTACTGCTCGTGCGACGGATTTTTAACAAGCGTATAGAAATGATTATTTCTAGATCATTCTATCATCATGTCTTGTATTATATCTTGATTCGATACTGTGCATAGATCACAAACCTTGGGTAACGCAATGACCACCCTTTCCCAATCTATTAGTCACAATCACTTTGCGAAGTGATAGGTGGAATGTGAACATCCATCTGTCTACTCGGGAAAGTTAATTCGGCACACCTGTTTGAGCATGGATCATCATGTTGTTAGCCTTTATTCCGCAATGCCTACGATTAGGGTAGTTATCAATTTATCAGCTCATTCCAGTAATTCAATGTCACCGTTTTGCTCAAACATTCCACAGAGGCAATTGAAGTTTTTTTTTGTTGGAAAATAGCAATTCATAGCGTTTCATAAAAGTAATACTTCCGACCGTATCTTTAGCTCTTAAAAATTCAATTGATTTTTTAAATATCTCATTAGGTACAGGCAATGTAATCAGTGAAACATTTTACATTTTTGGAGTATAACTACTTTATCATTGCTGACTTCCAACGTACCTAGGGCAATAATTTACTTGCTTGCAAACTCGGTAATATTGAATTAACTGCATCAACACATTATGCTTGGCCTGAGAAAGTTACGCGATTCGTCTGTAACCGTATTGGAAATTCGAACTAGAAATGCTTTATTTTCATATTAGATTTATCACCTTTCTTCCAGTATACAACGAAATCTATTCAGTATGTTGATCATAATCCTGCACAACGTGTTACAAACAAAGTGCCTAAATATGTTTTCGTACAAAAATGCTACACACTCGATAGAAGATGAAAATTAGAAAAGAAATAAACAGGCAGTTTCTAGTCTGCCAATAATAATCAGCTTATATTGATTTTACACTGAACAGAACTATACATAAATTTATATGTGCATTGCATGTGAAAAAATATTGTTCCTTTGCATATGTTAGAGAACACAGAACTTCACTAAGTATCACTGGGATTAAGGAGTTGACTTTTTCACTCATCAGGGTTCTATGTTTTGCTATGGCCGTGCCATTTGCGTCCTATGTTATGGAAACATGTTAAAGACACATTGAGCACGAGCAAGCGCCTGAGGCTGGGAGGTCCTGTAACCTGTAGGCTAGA